>NC_141689.1:71222194-72521883 GCF_964263255.1 Lissotriton vulgaris | reverse complement strand
CCAGGGGCCAACCTTCTTCAAACATGTTTTAAATGCGCACAGACCATGCCTACGCAACCCCAGACTGGGTGCTACACACAGAGTCATTTGTAAAATAACTAGTGCAGGTGCCCAAAGTGTTTCTCAGAAGCCCATGGCCAAGCTGCTGAATGCTGGGGCTCCCAAATGCCAAGGCTGCTGAGTATGGACCCCCCCCCCCCCCTTCCATGCATCTTTCGTGCACCTCCCTATTGTCCTTTTAAATTACTCCGGCAGGATCCTAATTTTCATCCCTGGTTTCACCCCTTCTCACTGGTTTTCGGTCATTCTCCTTCGGATTATTTCCCCCTTTTCTGCCTCTTCTTCTCTCCGGTTCTGGATCGGAGTCACATTAATGATAAATAAATCTAAGTTCCCAAAAATGAGTGCCGTGGGCCCCACCTGCAGCCACCGGCTCAAATTAAGCACTGTAAAAGTGGTGAGGGCCACGACTATACACACCAACACATTTGGATGTTTTGAGTACGCCAGATATACCAACTTTTCACAAGTGGAATCACTCGGCTATTTACCCTATATTTTTTGGGGGGACACGCTAATGAACACGAAGCTTTGTTTTCAGGCTCTCATACGCTATCAAATACAACAAGTAATGGATGTTTATCGAGCAAAAAGAAATCCACTGTAGCATCAGCGTCATTATAGCGCCCTCTGCTGGTAGATAGTACGAGCTGCACCCATGTACAGAACCGCCAGGAGCCATCATATCATATTGAAATGAACGTTCATGTAAACCGGTCCTCTAGAATTATGTGGCAGGGAGCACCAATTTATGCGGCAGGGTTGACTAAATTATGTGTCAAGAAAAGCCAAATTAGACAACATAATGTGGCGTATTCTTTTTAATACTTTAACTTTATTATTTAGCAATTTTTTAACATAGTAATACTGTCTGGGCGACAATTTCATCGCACTAATACCAGATTAACAACCAAATACAGAAAAAAGCAACTAAAAGCTAACCAGTTAACCTTGGCAAAGCGCTTTTACTAAGCGCAAACCCACATCATCACGTTTTTAGTAACTTATGACCTGTTTGAGCTAAAAACAAATGAGTTTTTTTGTCAAAATCTGTAGATTTTACAAGAATTGAGGGATTATGTGGCTAACACGATAAATCCATAAATATGCAAAAAAAGGCAGCAGAATCGCATAATTCTAGTGGCCCTAATTGTAAGGTACCGAGGTGCAGCCATGGCTCCCCAAATAATTTATTGGTGTAGCTTTATGGGTTAACACGAGTTACCCAGGCTTTACGGATTCAACACTGTTGAAACGTGTCTCCTATTTTTATGTTAGTCCAAGCCAGTAAGTAGTTTGTTGTCTTTTTTGACACTTGTGCAGAAGTGGCCAGTGTGTTGGATGAGCGGCCGGGCAGGCCGTGGAGGGGTAGGGGGTAGAGGGACATAGGAGACGCAGGTGGGGTTACCTATGGGAAGGTCTGTCCTTATGTTTCTCAGGTCAACCTGCGCGACCTCTTTCTATCTACAATCTGTGACATAGAACCCTACATGCAGCAGCTGCCCATGCAGGTAAGGGCATGGGGCATTTCGACAGATGAGGAAGAGAGATTATTTATTATTTATTTAATTTTCCCTCGTGGTTGTCTGTCGATTCACCCCCAACCCGGCCCCACCGCTCTTACCTGCATGGGCCGCTGCTGCCTACAAGTTGAGATGGAAATGTCCCCTGCATGGCTCAGTAGAGCGTGTGCGAATGTGTATACTGGGGCGTCTCCATGGTCCATTGGTTCTGTCTCAAACTCGTCAAACCACCAGAATTAACCAGTTATGAATAGTAAACCACACCACACATCCATAACCCGTGCCACCTGTCATTACGCCTCGTTGGTCTCTCGATAGCTCTTTTGTTTGTTTCTGTACCTTTGTCTTAATTAGGGCCATATTTATGAAAAAGTGGTGCAGCATATCAGGCCATCTTGCTGCGCTGTTCTGCGTCACTTAGGAAAGGGGAGGGATGCACTGTATTTGAAGCAATGCAGCACATTCCTGTCCTTTCCACTGCGTTGTCACAAAATGGTCTGCCTAGCGCCACCGCAGGCCCCCTTGCACCATGGCATGCAGTTTTTTGATCAGGAAGGTCACCTTCTTGCACAAAAACTACCTTGAGGGGCTTTTCCTCTGCACGCATAGAAAGAGGAAACAAAGGGGAGAAATAAAAATATTTCTCATTACTCCTCTCCTGGATAGGCGTATCTTTTTAGCGCATTCCCAGGTTGACCTATTCTTGTAAATCTGGGAATGTGTCAACATTAATGGATGTTGTGTGGGAACACCCACACAATACCCATGGAAATGCCTCCCTGGCGCAGCGTAATGCAACACAGCGATTTGCGCTGCATGACATCACTCGAGATTTATGAAGCCACGCAGGGCCGTTCAAGGTGGCTTTGCGTGGCTTCATAAATCTCCTTTATCATCTGAGTCGCTCTTGCACCACGTTGCGTGGTGCAAGAGCGACGCAAAGAGGCTCATATATATGCCCCTTAGTGTTCTGAGCACAGTGGGGAGCATGAGGAATGGCTTGTGTTACATAACTGCTCAATTTCAATGGTTTGACGAGTTTCAGCAAGGACCATAACTCATTTTTTAACTATGGTGGTTTTCAGTGAATTTCACTGGTGTTTATGTATACACACACACTTACATGTGTGCACACTTATATACACATATGTAATCATATTTAAACATTTTAAGCAAGCACACATTTGATTAAGTGAATTTATCTGTATAGATGTATCCGCTATTTTTCTTAAATAAAAGTATAGATGGTATTACTCTGTGAAATTAGAAAACAACGGAGGACATTAATAACTACAAGAACTGCTAGGTGCTCGTCCAATGTTCTAATCAACTTGCTAATTCAGCCCACCTATCGATCCAACAACAATCGAGCAAAAAAGAAGTTTGTTTAATTTTTTTAAAAATAATATTTTTATTGGTATTTACATGATACAGAGAACAAAGTGACATACAACAAAAAAACATGTTTTCGGGCATTCACATCGGACAATCCGGCTTTTGGTGGTAATATTGTTCGAGTCAAGTTCGTTGGTTGGTTTTACGGTCTTCACGTGACTGCCCCTCCTTCTTTCGCACATATAACATTGAACATTTAAGTTATTGCTGATGGTTGCGTGTATAGATGATACATAAAACGTACACAGAACATAAAGTTGGTGGGTGGTTGTGTAGTGACAGGTCGATTGGTGGCCCTGAAATTGTGTATAGCTGATTAGGTTCAGGATTTTTGTTCTTCATGGTGGTTTGTATGGGCTTAGGAATGTGTCTAGTTTTGACCGCATTGCTCCGTTGGGGTTCTTCCATGGTGTGTGTCTGAGAGCAGTGTTGTCTGCTCCTCTGAGAAATGTCACCCAGTTCAGACAACCTTTGAATGTGATAAGAAATCTGTAGGCTTTTTATCAGTTTAGACTCGGGTGCACTGCCTGTTCATGCGCACAACGGTTTCAAAATGATAGTATTACAGGTGCAAATCGGCGAATGGACAAACCTTAAACCACTCGGATTGAGTAGACAAATTGCCACTTATCTAACTGAAAGGGTTGCCGATGCACTCAAAACACAGTGATTAGATTGTTAAGTAACAATACAACAAAATTATAGCAACATAAGTGACAGAAGTAATCCAACAGAACTCCAATGAAGGGTAACTCGTGGAGTCTTTATTGCAGTATACAGCCAGCCGACACGTGTTTCATCGCACTCGCGATTCCTCAGGGCTGAAGTCTTTATTGCAGTATACAGCCAGCCGACACGTGTTTCATCGCACTCGCGATTCCTCAGGGCTGAAACAAACAGATAGTTGACAATAGAACATGTGTCTTGCATGGATATGGTTACAACAAGACCTCGGTGTGTGGCCTGTACATGCTTATTTTTAGCTTCTACTGCAGTGAACGTACAATGATTCACCTTTATAACGTATCAGTGCCACCACAACACATCCGTGTCGAAAGTGTGCTGAATGCCGATATTATTAGTCGACGTGCTGGTGACTAGTGAGTTTGTGCTGACACGTTCGCTGAGTTGAGTGATATAAAACGTCATGATTGTCGTAGCGGAAAAAGTGTTCTATCCGTGTACGACTCATTCATACTACATGCTTAGTGAGTTGTGTTTAGGACTGTGACTCAATGCACAGAAAAGGCACATACCTAGATGGCTGTGTCAAAGTCAGAAGGTCTGTGTATTCAACATAAGAGATGAACAGAAATAAAAGGGAAAAACCTCATCACTAAATGTCATGGTTACGAGTAATTTGGCAAGAAGCACAAAAATAGTGAGACTGTAAAGTAAAAGAAAGGAAGCTCACCGCTCAGCTGGTGATAATTCCGACCCAGCCGGGCCCTTGACCGATGATACTCGGTGTGAGTGTCTACGATGAAGAGTACAATTCACGATTCTGTAACTAGACCAAATGTGCTGAGTTACTATACGAAAGTCCGAATTCCCAATACTAGAACTAAAATCAACGATCATCCAGTTTAAGGATCTGGTATCATAGCTTATGTTAAAAATGCAAAAATCAAAAAGAACATCGTAACAGATTATTAATGAGCATAGATCTGTGGACACTTACGACTCATACCTCAATTTACCAGTTGGGTAACATGACATATTTGTTAGGGTAGGATCTGGTATATCCAACATAGACAGTATTTAGGAGTTAAATAAAAGACTTACATGTCAGTACTAAAGCCGTTTCTTTGAGGCTCGGAGGTCTCAGTGTTTGATAGTTCCAATGTTGTCGGAAACGTCGAACAGGGTACTGTTCTGAAAAGATTAGGGGTCCCGGTAAACTTAAAGCCCAATTATACTATGTTTGACAGGATCGTGACGGAGGTAAGAAAATTTCGCTGGCTTACCTATTAATTGGTTCGATCCTCGTATTAGTGCCGGGTATGGCTCAAAACGACGGGATACCCCAGGCTGAAATGACACCAAATTTACATGGGGTCAAGCTCCTTGTGTGATTCAACAAGACCAATTCCTAGTGAGGAATGTCAGACACGGTATCGATTCTATCTCTCTTTCTTACCTATGTAAAGCTCTGGAGCGACGTGTAGCGCTTCCTGACCTCCGAGCTGTGTTCCTGTTTGGACACGTGACCGGGTCTCTCGAGACCTTTTATACGTCACTGCGCTGCGTGCTTGGTCGACTAGACCGGTTGTGTTTGTTGCGGTCACGTCCATGTTGGGGTCTCAATTGAGCCCAGATATTCTCCTTGGGAAACGCTAATAAGGAGATGTTGGTATTCGGAAATCAGTATTCTGACGTTTGTGTTTTCGAAAGGTTAGTGGATCGTGTTACGATGTCGGAAGAAGAAAAAACGATCTCGGTGAACCTCCAGATGAACTGGATTGTGAGCACCGTGAATAGACCTGGTAGTCTCCCGGTGCATGTCCCAGTCATACGTGAATATAATTGCATCCAACATACAAATGTAAATCACAATCATAGTTGTCAATTAACATATATAGCATCACTTAATCGTTCTCAGAATTATATGTTCGGGTATCATGAACAAAATTATAGTAGAGTGCAGGAGAGTTATCATGACATGAAGGATTGTCAGTTTAACATGAGCAATGTATCTTATTGACTAACACAGGTCTACATACAGTGCAGAAGTATCACAGCATTTCAATTTCGATTAACATGTTTGATTTCTCAATCACCCAGGTAATATTGCATCTCCTGGTCATAATTGAGTCCTTGTTCTACAGACTTCAGACGCATGATCCAAGTTGCCTCTGTGCGTCTAAGTTTCAGTTCACGGTTGCCACCTCTAACGTCCTGAGGGACTGTTTCAATGCCATGGAATTTGACCACTTTGTTGGTCTTATCCTTTTGACAGGAGGCTACGTGTAGGGCTACTGGGTATTTAGGATCACAGTTCAAAATTGCCCTTATGTGTTCCATCATTCTCTCTTTGAGTTGTCTGATGGTGCTTCCCACATAAAACTTTCCACATTCACATTCTATAATGTAAATCACGAACTTGGTAGTACAGTTAATGTTGCTCTTGATAACGTAGAAAATACCATCTGGACCATTAAATTGAGTTGTACCATGTTTGGCCCATTTGCACATGCTGCAGAACCCGCATTTGTAAAAACCTTGGCTATGTTGTGTCATCCAAGTAGTGCGTGTTGTGTCCCGAGGCACGGTAGGACTCAATTTGTTCCTTAGCGTGTTGCCTCTTCTGAAAGAAATTTGAGGTCTATCTGCAATGTAATTATTCAGTGCTCTCTCTGATTTCAGTAAACCCCAATGCTTAGTAAGACTCTTACGTAAAACATCATGGAATGAATTGAAGTCAGTCACAATTCTGATTTGTTCATTTCCAGAAACGGTGGGCTTGTGTGTGGTGGTGAGAGTGTGGGATCTCTTGACTTTACTGACTCTTTTCTCGGCTCTCTTAATTGTTTTAGTTGAGTAGCCTCTAGTGTAAAATCTCTCCTTCATGCTTTTCAAACATCTCCCGAACTCACAGTCCTCACTACAGTTCCTTCTCGCCCTTAGGAATTTGCCATAGGGTATGGCGTTAATTTGGTGTGGGGGATACAGGTCATCAATCTCTCTAAACTGCACCTCACTCCAGACATGATCTCCCTTTTAAGCAAGGGTCTGAACTTCAACCCATATGCCACAGGGGACATCTGCAAGTTAAAGATTGACCTCTTTAAATTTGTAAAAAATTTTAAACTTAAAAAGCATTTCTTTGGGTTGGACAAAAGGGAGAGAGGGATGAGAAATACACCTGTACAAAATACCACTGATTCCCTATCAATAAAAGATGTGCATACAACCCACCTTCTCTTGTCATTGACTGATATGGAGGACTCTCCTCTAGATATGGAAAGATTACTAGAAGAACTGGACATAGAATCCGATTACAGCATTGCCAGTGGGTTAAAATTGAAATCCAAGTGGATTCCCACACTACCTGGTGGCAATACGATAGACAACTTTCATAAACGTGTGGTAGAGGACCTGGATAACCTGAATCGTCTACGAAAGGACAGCATGTTTAAATACAAGGATAATCTCACCAATGGGGAAAGACATGCACTCACTACACTCATGAATGACAACACCATCACTATTAGAGAGGCGGACAAGGGGGGCAACGTAGTGATAATGGACCGTGTAGATTACAATCAAGAAATTTTACAACAATTACTGGACGACTCCTGCTATGAACGCCTCACATACAACCCCATTGGTCCCCTAACACTTGAAATCAACTCACATTTGTTAACTTGGAAACAATCTGGGTTACTAAACAAAGAGGAGTACTTGTACCTGAAAGTTTTCAGACCGACATATCCATGGCTTTACACGCTCCCAAAAGTACACAAAAATCTCCCTTTTCCACCAGGGAGACCAATAGTTTCAGGCATAGGGGGCCCGACCGAAAGAATAGCTGAATACGTGGATCTCTTTTTGGGTCCCCTAGTCAGAAATCTACCTTCCTACATACAGGACACGAAACACATTTTAAGTACACTAGCAGACATCCAGTGGCAAGAGGGATCCTTGCTTGTCACATTAGATGTGGTTTCGTTATATACCAGCATCAACATAGATCTAGGTATGCAGGCAATCAACAAATTTCTTTACAACAGATCAGCTACACTCTGGCAACATACTCTGATGTTGTCCACAATGACCGAACTGGTGCTAAAGAACAACTTTTTCATGTTTGATAAAAATTGGTACCGCCAGAAGAAGGGAGTGGCCATGGGCTCAAAGATATCACCCTCGTTTGCTAACCTATTCATGGGCGCTTTGGAGTCCGATTTAATCTGGGGCAAGAAGGGTGCTCAGTATATCGACTCCATTATATTCTGGGGTCGATATATTGACGATTGCATCCTAATTTGGTCTGGCTCGGAAGAGCTTCTAAATGACTTCTTTAGACATCTAAATGAAAATACTTGGGAGATGCGATTCACTATGAATTGGAGCAGGACGAGTATTGAATTTCTGGACATTGAATTTTACATATCATCTAACTGTCTACATAGTAGACTTTTCAGGAAATCCACAGCATGCAATGCTGTCTTGCATGCCTCGAGCTCACATCCCCCACACCAAATTAACGCCATACCCTATGGCGAATTCCTAAGGGCGAGAAGGAACTGTAGTGAGGACTGTGAGTTCGGGAGATGTTTGAAAAGCATGAAGGAGAGATTTTACACTAGAGGCTACTCAACTAAAACAATTAAGAGAGCCGAGAAAAGAGTCAGTAAAGTCAAGAGATCCCACACTCTCACCACCACACACAAGCCCACCGTTTCTGGAAATGAACAAATCAGAATGGTGACTGACTTCAATTCATTCCATGATGTTTTACGTAAGAGTCTTACTAAGCATTGCGGTTTACTGAAATCAGAGAGAGCACTGAATAATTACATTGCAGATAGACCTCAAATTTCTTTCAGAAGAGGCAACACGCTAAGGAACAAATTGAGTCCTACCGTGCCTCGGGACACAACACGCACTACTTGGATGACACAATATAGCCAAGGTTTTTACAAATGCGGGTTCTGCAGCATGTGCAAATGGGCCAAACATGGTACAACTCAATTTAATGGTCCAGATGGTATTTTCTACGTTATCAAGAGCAACATTAACTGTACTACCAAGTTCGTGATTTACATTATAGAATGTGAATGTGGAAAGTTTTATGTGGGAAGCACCATCAGACAACTCAAAGAGAGAATGATGGAACACATAAGGGCAATTTTGAACTGTGATCCTAAATACCCAGTAGCCCTACACGTAGCCTCCTGTCAAAAGGATAAGACCAACAAAGTGGTCAAATTCCATGGCATTGAAACAGTCCCTCAGGACGTTAGAGGTGGCAACCGTGAACTGAAACTTAGACGCACAGAGGCAACTTGGATCATGCGTCTGAAGTCTGTAGAACAAGGACTCAATTATGACAAGGAGATGCAATATTTCCTGGGTGATTGAGAAATCAAACATGTTAATCGAAATTGAAATGCTGTGATACTTCTGCACTGTATGTAGACCTGTGTTAGTCAATAAGATACATTGCTCATGTTAAACTGACAATCCTTCATGTCATGATAACTCTCCTGCACTCTACTATAATTTTGTTCATGATAGCCGAACATATAATTCTGAGAACGATTAAGTGATGCTATATATGTTAATTGACAACTATGATTGTGATTTACATTTGTATGTTGGATGCAATTATATTCACGTATGACTGGGACATGCACCGGGAGACTACCAGGTCTATTCACGGTGCTCACAATCCAGTTCATCTGGAGGTTCACCGAGATCTTTTTTTCTTCTTCCGACATCGTAACACGATCCACTAACCTTTCGAAAACACAAACGTCAGAATACTGATTTCCGAATACCAACATCTCCTTATTAGCGTTTCCCAAGGAGAATATCTGGGCTCAATTGAGACCCCAACATGGACGCGACCGCAACAAACACAACCGGCCTAGTCGACCAAGCACGCAGCGCAGTGACGTATAAAAGGTCTCGAGAGACCCGGTCACGTGTCCAAACAGGAACACAGCTCGGAGGTCAGGAAGCGCTACACGTCGCTCCAGAGCTTTACATAGGTAAGAAAGAGAGATAGAATCGATACCGTGTCTGACATTCCTCACTAAGAATTGGTCTTGTTGAATCACACAAGGAGCTTGACCCCATGTAAATTTGGTGTCATTTCAGCCTGGGGTATCCCGTCGTTTTGAGCCATACCCGGCACTAATACGAGGATCGAACCAATTAATAGGTAAGCCAGCGAAATTTTCTTACCTCCGTCACGATCCTGTCAAATATAGTATAATTGGGCTTTAAGTTTACCGGGACCCCTAATCTTTTCAGAACAGTACCCTGTTCGACGTTTCCGACAACATTGGAACTATCAAACACTGAGATCTCCGAGCCTCAAAGAAACGGCTTTAGTACTGACATGTAAGTCTTTTATTTAACTCCTAAATACTGTCTATGTTGGATATACCAGATCCTACCCTAACAAATATGTCATGTTACCCAACTGGTAAATTGAGGTATGAGTCGTAAGTGTCCACAGATCTATGCTCATTAATAATCTGTTACGATGTTCTTTTTGATTTTTGCATTTTTAACATAAGCTATGATACCAGATCCTTAAACTGGATGATCGTTGATTTTAGTTCTAGTATTGGGAATTCGGACTTTCGTATAGTAACTCAGCACATTTGGTCTAGTTACAGAATCGTGAATTGTACTCTTCATCGTAGACACTCACACCGAGTATCATCGGTCAAGGGCCCGGCTGGGTCGGAATTATCACCAGCGGAGCGGTGAGCTTCCTTTCTTTTACTTTACAGTCTCACTATTTTTGTGCTTCTTGCCTAATTACTCGTAACCATGACATTTAGTCATGAGGTTTTTCCCTTTTATTTCGGTTCATCTCTTATGTTGAATACACAGACCTTCTGACTTTGACACAGCCATCTAGGTATGTGCCTTTTCTGTGCATTGAGTCACAGTCCTAAACACAACTCACTAAGCATGTAGTATGAATGAGTCGTACACGGATAGAACACTTTTTCCGCTACGACAATCATGACGTTTTATATCACTCAACTCAGCGAACGTGTCAGCACAAACTCACTAGTCAC
This sequence comes from Lissotriton vulgaris, assembly GCF_964263255.1. Taxonomy (NCBI): domain Eukaryota; kingdom Metazoa; phylum Chordata; class Amphibia; order Caudata; family Salamandridae; genus Lissotriton; species Lissotriton vulgaris. Next base: position 72,511,139 of record NC_141689.1, on the reverse strand, counting down.
CAGCACGTCGACTAATAATATCGGCATTCAGCACACTTTCGACACGGATGTGTTGTGGTGGCACTGATACGTTATAAAGGTGAATCATTGTACGTTCACTGCAGTAGAAGCTAAAAATAAGCATGTACAGGCCACACACCGAGGTCTTGTTGTAACCATATCCATGCAAGACACATGTTCTATTGTCAACTATCTGTTTGTTCCAGCGCTGAGGAATCGCGAGTGCGATGAAACACGTGTCGGCTGGCTGTATACTGCAATAAAGACTTCAGCCCTGAGGAATCGCGAGTGCGATGAAACACGTGTCGGCTGGCTGTATACTGCAATAAAGACTCCACGAGTTACCCTTCATTGGAGTTCTGTTGGATTACTTCTGTCACTTATGTTGCTATAATTTTGTTGTATTGTTACTTAACAATCTAATCACTGTGTTTTGAGTGCATCGGCAACCCTTTCACCCTTTGAATGTGACTTTGGAGGTATCTTTCCATTTTGCTAGAACAGTTTTGACTGTCGTAGTTAATAGGAAGTCCAGGAGGTATCTGTCCTGTTGTGTGGCTACGGCAGTTGTGATATGGGCAGTGGTAGTTGTGGCGAATGTTCGGTCTAGACTGCAGCCTACAGTTTTGTTGATAAAGTTTAACACCTTCCCCCAGAACTTGCTGACCTTACTGCAGTGATAGATGAGGTGTGCGAGGTCACCTTTTTCTGTGTCACAGTTCCAGCATCTGTCATTATCTCTCAGACCTATCGATGCTAGACGCTCTGGTGTGCAGTATGCTTGGTGTAGTAGCCAGAATTTTGTTTGTGCCAAGACCGGCGATATCATGTTTTTCGAGGGGGCTGCCCAAAAGGATTGTAGTTCTTGTTCAGTGAGTTTGGTACCTAGCTGTGTTTCCCAGTAGTTGGTGTTTTTGGCGTTGAGTCTGGTGGATATAGGGCAGAGGAGTTTGTACAGTTGTGAGACCTGGTGGCTCGTCTGGTTTATAGTTTCCATGTAATGGAAGATTGAGGGTTCATGCTTGGTTAGCTTTGACTTGGATAGGGCTGTTTTGACTGCCAGGAAATTGTATAGTTATGTCTGGAAATGCGTGTTGTGCTTTCAGGTAGTTGAAAGTGTGGGGAGACCCTACTGCTTCCAACTGTGCTGGATAAGAGAAACTAGTCTTCTCCATGCCTTTATGTCCAGGGGCTTTCCCCTGTATTTGATCTTGGGGTTTGCCCTGAGTATTTCCCTTTGGGAGTTTCTGATGCTGTGCTCAAACTCCTGATCTACTTTGAGCAGCCCTTGTCTTGTGATTCTAAAGATAGGGTTGTTTTTTGTGCCTGATTGTTGGCAGTGAGGAGAGTTGAGGGGTCAGTGTTATTTAGAATGGATCTCTCAATAGAATGCCATGTTGGTGTGTATGGCTGGTTTGGGAGAACACAGACCCTTGTCTGGCTATAAAGGCTGCTGGAAGGTTCTCTAGCCTGAGTTTTTGGAGGCCTATTCTAGGTTTCTTATCTCTCCATATGAATTTGTTTAACAATTGGTCTATCTTTCTGTGGAATTCATCTGTGAAAGCCATGGGAAGCATTCCTGCAGTATAGTTTACAATGGGCGTGATCATCATCTTCACTGTATCTATCCTCCCCCACCAGGTGATGAACTTGGGTGACCAGAATTCTAGTAGACCTTTGATCTTATCTAGTGTTGCCTTCTCATTTTGCTCCAGGGTGATTCTCAGGCTTTTCCCGAATTGGATGCCTAGATATTTGACAAAGCCGAGTTGCCAGGCCAGCCCTGATGTTCCTAATATCTCTTTGGACGTGTGGATGTTTAGGGGCATGCATTCTGATTTATCTCTATTGAGCTTATATCCTGAGTGTTTAGCATACGTTTCAATGGTGTGCATGAGTGCTGGTATGGATTGGGTGGGGCTTTCAGTTATTATGAGTAGGTCATCCGCGTAGGCTGCAATTTTGGTTGTAGTATTGCTAATGGTTACGCCAGCTATATTTCTGTTTGCTAGAATGTCCCTAATCAGGGGTTCCAGTGCTAAAAGGAACAGCAGCGGGGATAGCGGGCAACCCGGTCTCGTTCCCCTTTTGAGGTTAAATTGGACCGATGTTGTACCATTTATAACTATCTGTGCTTTGGGGCACTTGTACAATGCCATGATTTTCTTTGTGAAGCTATCTCCTAGGTTGAATGCACACATGCTCTTTTCTAGAAACTGCCAGGATACCCTGTCAAAAGCCTTTTCTGAGTCTAGCGTAATTGCTACCGCCGAGTTATATGAATTGGAGGAGTGCTCTTTTATCTGGCAGAGGAGTCTGTTGTCGAGCGACATGCGTGTTTTCAGGTATCCTACCTGAGTGCTGCCAATCAGCTGAGGAAGCACTTTGTTAAGTCTTGTGGCTAGGATTTTGGTGTATAATTTGCAATCTAAGTTTATCAGTGATATGGGTCGGTAGTTTTTGGGCCATTGTGCGTCTTTGCCTTCTTTAGGTATTACAATTATGTTGGCTTGTGACATTGGTTCGGTTACTACCCCTTCTGTGCCACAGTGGTTGAAAACTTTTGTCAAGACCGGCCGTAGCTGGTCTTGGAACCTTTTGTAGAAGAGCGCTGTGTATCCATCCGGTCCTGGGGCTTTGTTGTCTTTTAGTGCCCTAATGGCTAAGGTGATCTCTACCATTTTTATGTCTTGACCTAGTGTCTTAGCCTCCTCTATCATTATCGTGGGTAGGCTCATACTGTCTAGATAGGCTGGGCAGCCGTCCTGGTCAAGGTTGTCGTCTTTTTTGTATAGCTCTTTATAGAATTCCATGAACGTGTTTAGTATATCTTTATGTCGGGGTGTGTTTTGTTGCGTGCATCTGTGATTGTGGAAATACAGTGTTGCCTTTGTTTGTGTTTGAGATATGACGCTAGAATTTTCCCCGCCTTGTTTGCTCCACAGGGGTTGATTTGTTTGTATTTTCTTATCCATAGACTGGCTCATTCGCTTAGAATTCTGTTGAATTCATACTTTTTCCCTGTGAGTTCTGCAAGGGCGGCTTTGTCCGAGGTATCTCTGATGTGTTTAGTTTCGAGTTGTTTGATGTCGCTTTCTAGCTGGGCTAACTGTGCTTTTGTTTCTCTGTCTCTTCTGGCTTTGATTTCTATTAATGTGCCCCTGATGGTCGCCTTAAGGGCGTGCCACAGACTTTTTGGATCTATGTCTGGTGTGTCATTCTCTTTAATATGGCCTTTGATGGCTTTTTCAATTCTATTTTTGTCTTCCTGTTTTGCCATGGTGATGTTGTTGAGGCTCCACCTGCGGGTGATGTGCTCATTGTGTTGGCCCGTCAGATGTAGGCTACTACAGGAGTGGTCTGAGATTGTTCTTACCGCAATATCTGTGTGTATTATCAGGTGAGCGTGAGAGCCTGAGATGATGATGTAGTCTATTCTACTGTAGGAGTTGTGTGGGCTGTAATAGAATGTGTAATCTCTGTTGTCTGGGTGTTGTAGGCGCCATGGGTCTTTAAGGTTGAATCTGGTGCATATGTTGTTTAGGTTGTTGTGGGAAGCGGGAGCTCGAGTCTGGGAGCATAATTGTCTATCTAGGGTGTGGTCCAGTACAAGGTTGAAGTCACCTGCCATGACGATCATTTGGTTCGATTGGTGTGCCTCTAGTTCTTCTGGTACCCCCTCCCAGAATGTTGTGTTGTCTGTGTTTGGTGTATATATGTTTGCTACCAGAATGGATTCTACACCTCTTTTTAGCTGTGTGATCAGTAGTCTGCCCTCTTTGTCATACTGTTCTTTCTCGATGGTAATGTTGGATTTGCTGTTAATCAGGGTGATTACACCTCGTTTTTTGCCCACTGCTGTTGAGCAGGCTGTCTGGCCTATCCATCTTGCCCTAAGCTTACTTGCGTCATCCATGGAGAGTTTTGTTTCCTGTAGTAGGATAATATCGCTTTTAGTCTTTGCAAGATAGTCTAGTACTTCCTTTCTCTTAATGGGGTGGTTTAGACCTTTAACGTTCAGGGATACAATTTTCCAGTCGGTCTGTAATGCGTTCTTTTTATTCATGGTCTTGTGTCACTGATCGCGGGCCAATTTGGGTTTCTAAATGGGTTTACTGTACTACGAGTAATGGGCCCTTGTGGACTGCCTACGTGTGACAGAGTGGTTACTTGTGGTGGATGGTTTGACCAAGTCGGCCTAATGGCGAGTTTGGTTTGGTCATGGACAGAGACGTGGACGAGACATACTAGGAGAACGGGACAAACATAACAAACATAACAGACGGGACAACCTCTCCCTTCCCTCCCTTACCCCCCCTGCTCGTGCTTCGTACTGTAGACGTGCGACAGCAAGGTCCCTCCCGCCCGCTACACCCTCGGGATAGTCTATCATGCTGTTCTAGTTTGCTTATTTTAAGCACGTCCCCTTACAAGGCTAGACCTGTCTATCGCAAATGCCTGATCATTGTTCGTTCATGCCTAGAAGTTAAAGGATATAGTCAGTTTTTTGGTGAGCTGGTGAACTGGTTGACTTCTTCTTCTCTGGCTCCTCACACACATATACTCGCTCTTTTCTGGCCCTCTGTAGTGTCACTCTCACAGTGTGGCATGCAGGTCTCATCTCAGAAGATAATTTTTTTGTCGTTGAATTAAAAAGCTAACTCTAAATAAACATTAAATAGCTGGGACAAGTAGTAGGCATGTAAAAACGTTACAGGATGCAGCCAGACCAAGGAAAGAAGAACAGGAGAGCTTGTGATCACAGAAGATAGAAAAATGAACAAATACCAGACAATAAACTTTGGGTATTTATTTATATTCAGCACTGGCCTCCGAGCTCGGTTTTCCAACGGGGTTTCTGCAATACCAGCAGGGGGCAACCATGATATTAGCCACAACATGTGTCGTTAGCTCCACTGTACTGTACCAAAGGCATGCTCTAACTGGAAGGAAGGCCCAGACCACATGACCTGCTGCTTAGGGACCCTTGCTGCTAGGTAGCCTCTCCTGCCTGCGGCTGGCAGGGGGTAGACGCTTGCACTGGACAATGTTCAAGCCACGCAATGGGTCTCTCTTTGCAGCATTCAAGCTCCCAAGGACAGTGGGACTCTGCACTTTTGCATATGTGGCAGTGGAGCTGCATTGCAGCCGTGACAAGTACCGCACATCCGGGGTTAGACTAACCAGTTTTAAAACTTTGAAATGTTGGGAGCTCCGTTGTAGACAATGGAATGGAGTGCTCTGGGCTTCTAATGGCAGGTAAGAGCCCGGAGCTCCAACATTCCAATGCTTGTCATACAGCTGTTGCTCTGAACAAAAGGCCTCAAGAAGCACGAGAAAATGTAAATACCCTTCAGCTCCCTGAGGCCTTTGTGTTCTTAGTAAGAACATTCCGCCCTCTAGCGGCAGAGCGTTCTAATAGCCTGCCATAGCTGGACTATACTGGCCATTAATAGCCCGCTCTCTTGTTAAAGGCCCTTGTCTTCTGCTTGGGGTCTTTAACACTGGAGCGTGCCTGTAATGGGCGGTATTGGCCGTTACAGCTCTAAAAGGCTATATTATTGCTTGTGTTGTCATCACCACACAAAAACGCTTAGTCACGCATTACTAGTTTCTGGCAGTGGAACGAGGCGCTGCAGGAAGCTCTGTGGGGTTTTCTCATGGTGATTGCCTAGGCCTGGCTGATTTTACCAAGAAAAGCATTGCAAAGATCTAGAGTAGGATAAATAAATTGTCTGGGCTTCAAATGTGCATGACTTTTGAGGAAAAAGTTAAGGCCTCAGCTAAAAGAAGAATTATCATTGCTTCACTAACAATTATATAACTGGGCAATGCAATTAAAACGTATTTAGGGAAAAAATGAGTTATCAGGTAATAAACAGCTAGAGCATAGATATGTTAGATATTATCAGACCTCAGTTTAGAGGGCCATGGGGTAAGCAGGAGTTACTTGGCCTTTTACTCCGGATGTCCCAGTGCCCGACCTACGATCAGTCCTCAAGTGCTCCTTCAGCACTTGACTCTAAGTTGTAGCACAAGTTGAGCAGTCCAAGGTTTCGCAGGTAGAGGTAAACACGGGGGTAGGAGGTGAACACAGGCTCAAAACTTAAAAAACTCAGCAGCAGCAATAAATTATTGTCCAGTCAAATACTTGATTTTATTAAACTAGGAGTATTTATATACAAACACAAAGTAAAATGCAACATTAACAAACAATACACATAGTCCCCTGAGGGCAGGCTCTAGTATTTTATACCAGGTCCCTGAGTTCCATTCCCTTCTGGCTAGTGATAGTGGTTATTCCCCCCCCCATTCACTATAGGTAACATTCAGGTTAGGCCGCGCTAGTTTTCTGAATCTCAGGAGTCCCACTCCAACTATTTATTAAAGTCAACGACAAAGGTTATGTGAAATGTCGCCCATTTATGTTGAGGATTTTGCAGTGCTTGTTTGTGATTTTCTTGATGTAATTAGAAGCCGTGCTGTGAGCGGTGACACGGATCAGTTCCTCATTTTCATTTCTGTCTTTGTCTTCTAGTAGTGCTTGTATGTTATTATTGTGAGCCCACTTCCTTGTTTTTGAAACTATATGTCCATGGTAAGATTGCTTTAAATGTTTTTAGGTTAAGCATTCTAGATGTCTTGTATATGCTTTAGTATATACTTATATGTGTATGTACTATATGGGCTCTGGAGATCAGCCCTAGGACTTGTCTGCTTTTGCTTATGGACTTTTTTTTTCCAGTTCAACTGCCTATATTTAACTGTCTTATTCGAAAACGAAAAGTAGAGGTTAGTAAAATACCAGAATTGCTTTCTGCTTGCTCAATTGCCTCTATGTAACTGTCTTGATAGAAAACGACCAGCAGAGGTCAGTAAAATACCAGAATCACTTTAGTATTCTCTAGATTCCAGTCCATAGAAATTGTCCTGCATGAGCACCCGTAGACAATAATATTTTTTCAAATCTTGTATTTTCTTTGATATGACCACCGAAGGCCCTGATTTTATATTAAAAACAAAGCTTTGGACTATAGCATTTCCCACTGAAAGGCAATATTTCTCTCAATGTGTTCCCATACCTGGTGTGCCACGGAGTTAAGTGCTTACTTTCCTTCCATGTTTAAGAACAGTAGATGTTTCAGCACCCAGGCTAATGTGCTGCATAGCTAAATACATATAAAGCCCCAAAGGCGAGACTGATTGCACTGCAAATGCTTGTTTAGACAGTGCCCCACAGCTTCCTCAGCATAGGTTTTTATGGATGTACAGTTGCGGGGTACTCAGAAAAGTTACCCTAAAGGTAAATTCTCCCGGAGTGCCCTGGGATGAAACTGCTAAACAAGAGGAGACTATTCCTGTCAGTGGGCTTGCGGTATACACGTATGGAAAGGGTCCCATCTTTTGGTGTTATTAAAAAATCAAGGCTAAGACAATCCTGTTTTAGACACGGTTGATGTGAATTTCAAAAACTGAGTTAGAGAATTTAACCACGGGGTAAACTCTGCAGCTTTCATCTAGTTGCCTTGCCAAATCACAAGGATACCACCAATATAAACTTCCAAAGTCTCATCCTGCCCAACTAAGGGTTACCATTGGAATAGACATATTGCTCCTCAGATCTGTGGGCATATAAACAAGCCAAACTTAGGGCGAAGGTACTACCCATTGAAGTACAATAGGTTTGTATGGAGTATGTACAGTTGAACTCAAAGTAGTTCCTTGTTAGTGCTATTCCTGCTAGAGCAATGAAACTCTTGAGAAGCCGGGTAATTCCAATGAGATGAGTATTCCAGATTTCTCATCAAATGAAATAGGGTCAATCCAATTTGACACCTCTTTAGTGTCCCTAACGTACAAAGACATCTTAAATTCCAAGGGCCATAAGTGATGGTCGCTAAGCTGAGACGATGGTTCCAAAATTGAACCTATTCCCAACTCTATAGGATGAGCAGGAGAAAGGATAGTCCTTTTGTGTATTTTAGGGATAGTAGCAAAATATAGAAATGTAGGGTACTTTTGTATCTCTGAGATCCAACCAATTTTTGTGGTCTTTTGATCTCTCTTTGAATCTAGTGGGTAGGGTCTCTGGTGTTTTTTTGGTAATTCCTGATCCCATAATAGTCGTAAGCATTCAGTGTTGTAATCAATAGTATTTGGATTATAATGGCACCCTTTTGTTAGATTTCAATTGTTTTAGTGCTTCCCTTTCTGCACTTGTCAGATTGTGAAATGAGTCTAGATGGTCAGGTTGTAATAACTCTATGTCATGTGTGACTGCCTGTTCAAAAATGATCACTTGAGATGTAATTAGGTGAGCAGGGGATTGAAAAATGTACTTTGTTTGGAGGCCTTTCATGCACCTCTTCCCTAGGCTCCGCTGTGTTTGAGAAAAACAACTTGCGTCTGATCTTTCAGTAAAATTAAAAAAAGTTCACTCCTTAATTTGAATTTGTCCACTTTATTTGTTGGACCAAACCCCATTCCCTTCTCTAGAACCTCCTTTTGAACCGTGGCCACTAATTTGTGTTCTTGTTGGTGCTTGAAAGTTGGTCCTCTAACTTATTTTTGTATATGCTCAATTGCACACTGGTCTTCAGTAAGTTCTCACTAGTTTGTCTTTTAATAACCAAGTCACCTGACACGTGTTTAGCCGTGCTAATAATGGGAATTAACCAGGCCCTTGTGCCCTTCCACCCAATGGGGGAACACTCTTTCCCAAAAGTGGTGTCTTCCAATACACTTTGCTGCTCATTTGTAACATTGAGGCCCCAGGGGGCTGCATTGACCCTTAAGCATTGTGTTAACATGTTTTAATTTGATTCATTTTCAAGTCGGTGAGTTTGTCCCAACCCTCTACCTGTGTCGCCACTTATTTAATGATGCTGTTCCCCAAAACTGCCCTGTCACGTTTGCGGCCGCCATATTATCACTAACTCAACTAACCTTCTTCCATCATGGCTGAGCTACTTTAGAGTCCCTTCTGCTGGATCTGAGCTCAAACAGCCACAATTGTGTAATTGTGGAGTCTAAATGCTACACTATCTTCCCTGCACTTCTCTTAGCATACACAAGCAGGTAAAGCACATGAAGGAGACTTTAAAGAAATGACATGAGATGAAAAGCGTCCCTGACCTAAATCCAAACAGCATCTGGACATGGCTGGGGGAGGTTTTTGCCCCCTTGACATGTAGATATCTGAATCCATTATTGGTATTGTACTAACTGTGGTTGCTGTATATACTGGGGGAGAGGGAGAGGTGTGGCGCCGCGGTTAGGGCGACTGACTCCGGAATCTGGGGGTCACGGTTCAATCCCCAGCACCGGCGGCAGATTAGCCCAGCACCAAGTGACTCTGGGCAATAATCTGGGCTTGCTTAATCTTCCCAATGCCCCCAGCGCCTAGAGACCCTTACGGGTGATTGTGCGCTTAACAAATGTGGGTTATTATTATTATTGATTTTTGAGTAATCATCATTCAGAGCTCTTGCACAATGGTGATATTAACAATACTTTTACTCTTTCAATTTCTAAGGATGGTGAGGAAACGGAGAACGATGAGATTAATAAATGAACAGTGAGACTGTATTCTTGAATTACTACAAACTAAAATTTTCCTCTCAGAAAAGGGGGCGGGGTGAAAACTTAAATCATGCCTGTATCATGTTTAAAGGACTATGTAGTACAGTGTTGATAATCATGTATACACTCCAGAATACACCAATATCCTATATAATATCCTATGTAATGCTTGCTCGTTTTCATTTCAAGTAGGTCTATGGTTGTACATTTGCTAGAGCGCAATCTTAAATGTAAGCAAAAGTGCAGGAGATTAATGAGGCTAGTATTGCATGTACGAATTATATCTTCTCTTGAAGGATGCCCAGCTCTTCCTCGGGAAAAAGGTACTGCCACCTGCTCATTAGTTAAGTTTTTACTGAGAACAACACATTTCTGTCACATGATTAAGCTCCATTGACTTGTATTGATAAAAAAAAGTATATATATATATATATATATATATATATACACACACACATACAGTTATAAATATTATATATATATATATTTTTTTTTCTTCATGTTTTTAGCTCTATTCAGATAGTGTTAGAAAAATGAAGCACTATCAAGTATACTATGGAACAAAGGACTCTACCGCACAAGGTACCAACAGAATTCATAGATTGCCCTTGAACGGAACAACTTCATTTTTAATGGAGAGTTCTTTGGTCAAATGAAAAGGATAGCAATGGGCGCAATTTTTGCCCCAGATATAGCCAATCTGTATGTCACTGCCTTTGAGAACAAGGTTATTTATAACAACAGCCCCTTCCGACAGAATATAAAGAAATATCTACGGTATATGGATGACGGTTGCCTGGTTTGGCAAGGATCAGTAGATCAATTGAGGGATTTTCATCTGTGGTTTAACAGATAAAATGACAATCTACAATTTACTATGGAGCATAATAAACAGTCAATACGTTTTTGGGATTTGAATATTTGGAATGATTCTGGACTGTTGTCAGTTAGCCTGTATATAAAACGTACGGCGAGGAACACTTTTTTAAAATATACGAGCCAACACCCACGTAATCTACAGGATAATCTACCTTTTGGTCAGTTTTTAAGGATTAAACGTAACTACACCAAGAGGTAGGATTATTTCTGGGAAGCAGAAATTCTATAATCGAAGTTGGTTATGAGAGGGTATCCTTATCGCCTTGTGAAACGCTCAACGAAACAGGCGTGTTATTATGATCGCCAGGCCCTGTTACAGGTAAAAGACCATCAGGGGGCAGATCTTAAAAAGATTACTGGTGTGACCACCTTTGGGACAAAATCTAATATGATTAAAAATCCCATACTGAAGCACTGGCATTTAATACACAAAGTGGATACACAGTGGGAATAACCACCTTTTGTATTTAAGCGAGGAAGACATTTGAAAGATCATTTGGTTAGAGCATACAATGAATGCAAATCAAATTCATTACAACATATTTAGAGTCTGACACCTGTGGTGGGTGACTATCCCTGTGGCCATTGAGCAGCCTGTGCCACTATATCAGTTGTAAAATCTTGCATCCTCAATGACAAGGAAGGAGTTTTAAAACATCATTCGAACTGTCTCTCAAGAAATGTGATCTACTGTATTGAATGTCCTTGCTCGTTGTATTATATAGGAAAAACCACACGAGGTAAAGAAACGTATAATACAACATCACTCTTGCATATGTTGTAAAATAACGTCTGCACCCCTTGTTTTTTTTTTTTCTTTCTTAAAACCCTTATTCAAAAAATAAGGAGATACATGCGCAGGCCTACAACCACCATGGCCGGCCACAAAGACAGTAAATAAGAACAGGAAAAACGTAGGCCAATCAACAATCAGGATATTTCAAGTTATTCCAGACATGTCTGTGAGGTTCGCAATACAGGATAGGAGGTTTTCATTTTTAAATTTTAAGAGAAGAGTAGGGGCTGCAACAACAAGGACATCACACCTTACATGAGAATACACAAGAGAGACGAGGGGGACGTACCCCATTTACAGTCAGAGATAGGCTATGACTAAAGCAACTATGTAATCTAGGCAGCCGCTGTAGGAGAGTAGGGTCTGCAATCCTATGATCACCCAGACTTTTTTGCTTTTGTTTCACTGGTTTACGACTTTCTCGGGCTGTGGGCCTGCCAATCAGACCCGCAGCCTAGCTGTTCTCTCGCTAAATTGATGTGTACCTTAGGTGCATTACCCAATCGGAACTGGGCCACCCTGTCAGACCCTGTAACTCAGGGCATCGGTGTACCCAGGGCCTACCAGGGGCTGAAGCATGTATTATGCCACCCCTGGAAGGCCATCTAAATCTGACACAACTGGCTGCACAACAGCTGGGGCCACGTGGCGTACTCGCCCGTTGCTGTAGGTGTAGTATCCCTATACCTAACTTCAAAATGGACACCCGAGTTCCTCTCAGTCACTCCTATGGCAGGCCTTGACAATCCTGAAGGCAGAGTGCATGGAACCGTGTGAATTGGGCTCCGGTACGAGCCGAGCCCGGTTGCAGCTTGCGGGACCAAGACCCAATGGCTGTTCCATGATAACGCGTATCATATCAGTAACTTCGGTATCGCGTTATCAAGACATGTCGAGTAAGGTGTCATACGAATCGGGATGCTGCCCCCTCACCAATTCTGGCGACGAGGTTAGCATCCCGCCCTTCTAGAGGGACACAACATGTACGTAACTGTGAACCCCGGTTAAAGTTAACTGAAGCCTCAGCTCCACAAAATGGGCGCTGCCACCACAGACACGAGTCTGACCTCCTGCTGCTGGGAGTCCTTCCAGCGAGGAGAGCTTGGACAAAGGGTTTCCTGTCAAGGGCGGTGTTCGCACCGTCCCAGACAGGGTTTGTGTATTCTGGGTAGGTAGGGCTTTGCGAGAAGGTGACTGCGGAGTGGCACCCCGGTGCTCACTACGTATCTGCCGGATAGAACCAGTTCCAGGGGCGCGCAGCCCCTGACCTGGGGAAAGTCCAGCAGGGGGAGAGGGGTGTAACTACCCCCCTTCCTGGTCCCACCCTTAGGGCAGGACCTAGTCATGTACCCACCCCTTTCTTTAGGATAAAGGCCGGAGCGGGGACCCTTCCAAATCAGATCATCTTTGAATCAAGAATACTTTCTACGAAAGGACTTCGAGACTCTTCTCAAGATTTCTCCCTTGTGGCTAAGGAGTAGTCACCCTGCATCCGCAGGCACCACCTAAGAACTCTGCGGTTTGCTGCAAGTCCTTCCTCAAGGATCCGACGGCCCAGCTCGACGAGAACCGGCTTCCCTGGCACCTCTGACCTCTACCCACGTCGTCAGCTCAGCTGAGATCTGTGGGTGCGACGAGACCTCAAGGGACCGGCCATCATCAAAACCTGAATGCTTTCTTAACCAGCACGACCATCGAAGCAATTCTCTGGTGAGTGCTCTGGGGTCCGAGAAGCCCCGACCCTGAGTAGCTCCAGCACCGAAGTGCAGTCTCCCAGCATCTCCACGATCTGCGTGGGGCCCTTCTGCTCGCTGCTCAGCACGTTGTCTGGTCACTAGCCGCTGGCTTGTGCCCTTCTTTGACGACATCAGACAACCAACGCTGCTGGTCTGGTTGCTCCAGATCGGCTCTTGCTCCCTTTTTCGAGAGGAGCACCCCGGACCCTCCTGGTCCACTCGAAAAAGCCATTTTAGGCCCACCACGTGGCCCTGAAATCTGCCAAGGCTTGTTGCCTCAATCCTGGGCCCAGCGACGCCGACAGCATCAATCTTCGTGGGACAGCTCGCACCTCCATCCTGGTCGCCGACAACGCCTCCTGGTCCGTGAGACTGCAGAGCCTAGCGTCGCCCACTCACCTAGTCGAGGTGACGGCCATCCGGTGCCTTCCTGGTACCCTCTGACTACTGGCTAGTAGTACGAACTTGGTCCCCTCTGCTTTCAGGTATCAACGATCACTGATCCAGGCTTGGATCACTACGAACTATTCGTCACTGGTCGCCGGCCAGCAACTCCTTTTCTTCCGCCTCCTGGCTCGCCAGCGAAGACCCCCGACGCCTGTAAGACTTGTGCAGCCGCAGCCCTCGTGGCTAGGTAACCTCGGCATTTCGGTGCCTGCATAGCCTCCTTACTCTAGGGTCCCGAGTCCCTCGCTTCCGACTTGCCTTCTCGGGTCCGCCCGAGACCACTAAACTTTCCGTGCCCTCGGGCACTTGTTTTAAATTGTGCACTTGAAGTATTTTCTAAGAGCTTTGGTTCTGTGCTTAGTACCCTGTCCTCATAAAGAGTACAGGGCTGTTGTGATTCTAATAAATATACCGTTTATTTTCATAACACTTGTGTGGTGTCCTTTCACTTGGTGTTCAAGGGGTATGTGATGGTATTACAGCTGGCTTAACACGCCCTCTAGAGTTTAGCCCGAAGACTGCTCGTATCCACGCTACTAGGATAGCTGGTCTAAGGTTGACTTACAACCAATCACCATGAGGGTCGTTTGGAACGATACATAGTGGTCGCTAGAATAGCGAACGCTGCATATCGGGCCAACTTCTCACATTGGTGAGCAGCGGTTGGGATTTGAGCTTGCTGTTGTTTTACCACGCGTATCCTAAGAATATCTTGTGAAAGATCACATAAGTACTCCAGGTACATATAACTTAGCTTAGAATACTCTGAGTTCTACTGAACCAGCTGTTGTAGCTCCTCAAGGCTTAGCACACCTTGGCTACAACTCTTAGCAAGGGATCAGTAGGTAAACCCATAGTGTAGGTAGGTGCATCACTTACACCACACTAGAAGTAGCATGTCGGACAAAGGAGGAAACTCTGAGTCTCCCCTTGTGTCAGTCGACCCTCCACAGGTCACCTCCAGATATGCTGCACTTAGCTTCCACGAGATGCGACAGATCTGTACATCTCGGAAGTTAAAACAGGGTGCAAACCCTACCATTCCGTTTCTGATTGGTCTCTTGGAGACTTATGATGCTAGGAGGGCGGGTAACACCGACCCTTCTCATCCAGGAATGGAGATGCCTCCCCTCGAGGGAACCCGAGGTGACCCTGACCTTATCCATCTCTCCGCCGAGGGCGAAGAGGAGGATGAGGAACCAGAGACATCTGGGGACGAGGCAGACGAAGGTCCAGTCATAGTTAGTCAGCTAACTCAGGACAACTTAAGCCGGCACGAGATTGGTACTAGGGGACCCCTGGGCCCTCTCTCGGGCCAGCTTAACATTGGGAACGGACGAGTTAGGTCTCTGTCGAGAGGCTCTAACAGATCCGCTCGAACCAATGGCTCTCGAGGTTCTGCTCGAAGAGGGATGACATCACCTCAGAGGAGAATGTACGAAGCAAAGGAGAGGGAAGTCAATCTGCGGATCGAGAGGGAAGAACTTGCCCTAGCCAAAGAGCGACTCGCCTTTGCTCGAGAGCAAGAGTTGAGTGGGACAATTCCCACTGGTGGCAGCATTCCCCCACGGGAACCCAGGAGTTTAGACACTAAGCACCTGAATAAGATAGTGCCCCCCTTTAAGCAAGGGGACGACATCCACAAATGGATTACTGCTTTGGAGCGGGCCTGCACTGTACAGTGCATCCCCCAGAGTCAGTGGGCAGCTATCTTGTGGCTCTCCTTTGACGGCAAAGGTAGAGATAAGCTCCTCACTACTAGAGTCGAGGACGCTAACAATTACCAGATCCCGAAGAACACACTGATTGATGGGTTCGGCCTAACCACTGAGCAGTACAGGTTGCTGTTCAGGGATACCCAGAAAACTCAGTCTCAGGACTGGTCTGATTTCGTTGATTGTGCCACTAAGGCTTTGAAGGGCTGGTTGCTGGGCAGTAAGGTTACTGATTACACAGGATTGTATAATTTGATCATGCGAGAACAGATTTTAAACAATTGTCAGAACCAGTTGTTGCATCAGCACCTTGTCGACTCGGATCTGACCTCTCCCCAAGAATTGGGAAAGAAGGCAGACAGATGGGTCAGAACAAGGGTTAAGCAAAACCAGGGCCAGAACCAGGGTGGTCAGAAGAAAGCAGACCAGAAGGGTAAAGATTCGAAAGGGGAACAAACTGACCAGAAGTCTTCAACAGGTCCCCAACAACCCAAAGAAGGGGGGGGTCAGGCTTCCCAGAAAAAGAAGAATCAGGAAGGCCAATCGAAAAGGTGGTGCCAATACTGTAAAAGTAAAACTCACTGGTTTAGTGAGTGCACCAAGAAAGGAGGGCAGACTCCTGCTACTGCAGCCCCTAAGGCACCTGTGCCCCCTAGTACAGCCAGCAGTAGTAGTGCGCCTCCCAAGGGACTAGTTGGGTTAACCTTGGGTTCTGAGGGGTGTGACAGCTTAGCTGGTACGCTCACTCAGGCTGTCCTTGTCTGTACAGGGGATGTGGATATATCCCCTGATGTCAGTCCCAATACTTTGGGCAAATACCAACAGACGCCTTTAATAAATGGCAGAATGGCTCAGGCCTATAGGGACACTTGTGCCAGCGTCACCATGGTGACGCCTAACTTTGTGGACCCTGGACAGATCATGCCAGGTACAGATTTCCTGGTGACCAATGCCAGCAACGTCACTACCAGTCATAGTATGGCGATTGTTGCTTTCTCCTGGGGAGGGGTAAATGGCCAGAAAAAGGTTGTTGTTAGTTCAGACCTCCTAGTGGATTGTTTGTTGGGCAATGATTTGGAGTCATGACAATGGTCAGAAGTGGAGCAACGGACTCACATGGAGATGTTAGGCTTGCCAGCACACGTGTTTGCTGTGACCAGGTCACAGGTCAGACGATACCCCACTGAACAGGTGCTGGATCCTGGAACAACGGACCAGACACCTCCCAAGAAAAAGAGCAGTCGGGTTAAGGCTTCGCCTTCCCCCTTGCCCCAGGTCGAGGATCAGGTCTCAGAGGAGGCTGACCTCCAGGAATTGCGGGAAACTGAACCTAAAGAACTCGAACTTGATCAAGTTGAGTTTCTGGGCTCAGGGGGCCCACACGAGAGGACCTGGGGAAGGACCAGTTAGACTGCCCTTCTCTTGAACCCCTCAGACAGCAGGCTGCTGCTGAGGCTGCTGGGAACACCACAGGTACCCACAAGGTATACTGGGAAGATAGACTCCTGTACACTGAGGCAAGAGATCCCAAGCCTGGCATGACCAGGAGGCTGGTCATCCCCTTGTCTCAGCCTGGTTTCCTCCTTACCTTGGCCTACGAGATTCCCTTAGCAGGACACTTAGGCCAGACGAAGACGTGGGACAGGCTTGTCTCACACTTTCACTGGCCTCACATGAACGAAGATACCAAGGAGTTTTGCCGCTCCTGTGTCACTTGCCAAGCCAGTGGTAAGTCAGGTGGCACAACAAAGGCCCCCTTATACCAATGCCTGTGGTGGGGGTGCCCTTTGAACGGGTGGGGATTGACATCGTCGGTCCCATGGAACCACCAACAGCATCAGGGCACAAGTTTATACTGGTGGTAGTGGATCATGCCACCAGGTATCCTGAAGCTATTCCCCTTAGGACCACTACAGCGCCTGTTGTGGCAAGAGCTCTAGTTGGAGTATTCTCCAGAGTGGGCTTCCCTAAGGAGGTCGTGTCCGACAGGGGTGCAAACTTTATGTCGAGCTACTTAACTGCTATGTGGAAGGAATGTGGTGTCAACTACAAGTTCACTACACCCTATCATCCACAATGCAATGGGCTTGTTGAGAGATTCAACAGGACCCTGAAAGGGATTATTCATGGAGTACCTGAAAAGCTTCGGCGAAGATGGGACGTCCTGATCCCCTGCCTTTTATTCGCTTACAGAGAAGTCCCACAGAAGGCAGTTGGCTACAGCCCTTTTGAACTTTTGTACGGGCATCCTGTAAGAGGGCCCCTGTGTTTGGTGAAGGAAGGATGGGAGAGACCTCTCAAAAAGCCTGCAACCAACATAGTGGACTATGTGCTTGGTCTCCGCTCGCGGATGGCTGAATACATGGAGAAGGCGTCCGAAAACCTTAAGGCCAGCCAAGAACTCCAAAAAGCTTGGCATGACCAAAAGGCTGTCTTGACTGTTTACCAGCCCGGACAGAAGGTGTGGGTGTTGGAGCCAGTGGCCCCAGCAGCACTCAAGGACAAGTGGTCCGGGCCCTACACCGTCCTGGAAAAAAAGGGAGAGGTCACCTACCTGGTAGACCTGGGAACTCCCCGGAGCCCCCACAGGGTGCTCCATGTCAGCAGGCTCAAGGCATATGTCGACAGGAAGGACATGAGTTTGCTCATGGCCATAGACGAGGGACAGGAGGAGGAGAGTGACCCTCTCCCCGACCTGCTCACTCAGAATCCTGACGATGGGTTGGTAGATGGTGTTGTCTTTTGTGGCAGCCTCTCCGAACACCAACAGGAGGATTGAAAACAGGTTCTTCAATCCTTCCGACATATGTTCTCTCTAACACCCAGTCAGACCAATTGGTGTACCCATGAGGTTGACACTGGTGGCAGCTTGCCCGTCAAGAGTAAAATCTACCGGCAGCCTGATCACGTTAGAGACTGCATCAAGAGTGAAGTGCAGAAAATGTTGGAGCTGGGAGTCATTGAACCCTCGGATAGCCCTTGGGCTAGTCCCGTAGTTCTAGTGCCGAAACCTCACACCCCGGGCGGTAAGAAAGAGATGAGGTTCTGCGTAGACTACAGGGGTCTCAATGCAGTCACTAAGACTGACGCCCACCCAATACCAAGGGCAGACGAGCTTATCGATCGATTGGCTTCGGCCAACTACTTAAGTACGTTTGACCTAACAGCTGGGTATTGGCAAATCAGGTTAGCTGAGGACGCCAAGCCTAAGACCGCATTTTCTACCCCTGGTGGGCATTATCAGTTCGTGGAGATGCCCTTTGGTTTGAAAAATGCACCTGCCACCTTCCAACGGTTGGTGAATCACGTTCTCACCGGGCTGGACGACTTCTGTGCGGCGTATCTTGACGATATTGCTGTCTTTAGCTCCACCTGGGAGGATCACCTGGTCCACCTGCGGAAAGTGTTAGAGGCTCTGCAAGCAGCAGGTCTCACTATCAAGGCTACCAAGTGCCAGATAGGGCAGACACAGGTTGTATACTTGGGCCACCTTGTCGGTGGAGGCCAAGTTCAACCACTGGAGAGCAAGATACAGTCAATCAGGGACTGGGCTCCTCCAACCACCCAGACTCAGGTTCGAGCTTTCTTGGGCCTGACTGGTTACTACCGGAAGTTCGTCAGAAATTACGGATCGATTGTGACTCCGCTCAATGAACTGACGAGTACGAAAATGCCAAAAAAGGTTCAGTGGACAGCGAGCTGTCAAAAAGCATTCGATGACCTAAAACAGGCCATGTGCACGGCACCTATCCTCAAGAGTCCAGACTACTCCAAACCATTCATTGTCCAAACAGATGCTTTTGAGTTGGGTGTGGGAGCTGGTCTATCTCAACTGAATTTTGATGGTAATGACCAGCCCATTGCTTTTATAAGCAGACGGCTGACCCCCAGAGAGAAAAATTGGTCAGCTATAGAGAGGGAGGCCTTCGCTGTGGTGTGGGCCCTGAAGAAACTGAGGCCATACTTGTTTGGCACTCATTTCAAGATTCAGACCGACCATAAGCCCCTCCTATGGCTAAATCAGATGAAGGGTGAAAACCCCAAACTGCTTAGGTGGTCCATTTCCCTACAGGGGATGGACTTCACAGTGGAGCATAGACCTGGCACTGATCATGGCAATGCAGATGGGCTCTCCAGGTATTTCCACTTAGAACAAGAAGACTCACCTGGTCAAGGTTAGCTTATTGTCCCAACGTTTGGGGGGGGGGGGGTCATGTAGGAGAGTAGGGTCTGCAATCCTATGATCACCCAGACTTTTTTGCTTTTGTTTCACTGGTTTACGACTTTCTCGGGCTGTGGGCCTGCCAATCAGACCCACAGCCTAGCTGTTCTCTCGCTAAATTGATGTGTACCTTAGGTGCATTACCCAATCGGAACTGAGCCACCCTGTCAGACCCTGTAACTCAGGGCATCGGTGTACCCAGGGCCTACCAGGGGCTGAAGCATGTATTATGCCACCCCTGGATGGCCATCTAAATCTGACACAACTGGCTGCACAACAGCTGGGGCCACGTGGCGTACTCGCCCGTTGCTGTAGGTGTAGTATCCCTATACCTAACCTCAAAATGGACACCCGAGTTCCTCTCAGTCACTCCTATGGCAGGCCTTGACAATCCTGAAGGCAGAGTGCATGGAACCGTGTGAATTGGGCTCCGGTACGAGCCGAGCCCGGTTGCAGCTTGCGGGACCAAGACCCAATGGCTGTTCCATGATAACGCGTATCATATCGTTAACTTCGGTATCGCGTTATCAAGACATGTCGAGTAAGGTGTCATACGAATCGGGATGCTGCCCCCTCACCAATTCTGGAGACGAGGTTAGCATCCCGCCCTTCTAGAGGGACACGACATGTACGTAACTGTGAACCCCGGTTAAAGTTAACTGAAGCCTCAGCTCCACAAAATGGGCGCTGCCACCACAGACACGAGTCTGACCTCCTGCTGCTGGGAGTCCTTCCAGCGAGGAGAGCTTGGACAAAGGGTTTCCTGTCAAGGGCGGTGTTCGCACCGTCCCAGACAGGGTTTGTGTATTCTGGGTAGGTAGGGCTTTGCGAGAAGGTGACTGCGGAGTGGCACCCCGGTGCTCACTACGCATCTGCCGGCTAGAACCAGTTCCAGGGGCGCGCAGCCCCTGACCTGGGGAAAGTCCAGCAGGGGGAGAGGGGTGTAACTACCCCCCTTCCTGGTCCCACCCTTAGGGCAGGACCTAGTCATGTACCCACCCCTTTCTTTAGGATAAAGGCCGGAGCGGGGACCCTTCCAAATCAGATCATCTTTGAATCAAGAATACTTTCTACGAAAGGACTTCGAGACTCTTCTCAAGATTTCTCCCTTGTGGCTAAGGAGTAGTCACCCTGCATCCGCAGGCACCACCTAAGAACTCTGCGGTTTGCTGCAAGTCCTTCCTCAAGGATCCGACGGCCCAGCTCGACGAGAACCGGCTTCCCTGGCACCTCTGACCTCTACCCACGTCGTCAGCTCAGCTGAGATCTGTGGGTGCGACGAGACCTCAAGGGACCGGCCATCATCAAAACCTGCACGCTTTCTTAACCAGCACGACCATCGAAGCAATTCTCTGGTGAGTGCTCTGGGGTCCGAGAAGCCCCGACCCTGAGTAGCTCCAGCACCGAAGTGCAGTCTCCCAGCATCTCCACGATCTGCGTGGGGCCCTTCTGCTCGCTGCTCAGCACGTTGTCTGGTCACTAGCCGCTGGCTTGTGCCCTTCTTTGACGACATCCGACAACCAACGCCTCTGGTCTGGTTGCTCCAGATCGGCCCTTGCTCCCTTTTTCGAGAGGAGCACCCCGGACCCTCCTGGTCCACTCAAGACGCCATTTTAGGCCCGCCACGTGGCCCTGAAATCTGCCAAGGCTTGTTGCCCCAATCCTGGGCCCAGCGACGCCGACAGCATCAATCTTCGTGGGACAGCTCGCACCTCCATCCTGGTCGCCGGCAACGCCTCCTGGTCCGTGAGACTGCAGAGCCTAGCGTCGCCCACTCACCTAGTCGAGGTGACGGCCATCCGGTGCCTTCCTGGTACCCTCTGACTACTGGCTAGTAGTACGAACTTGGTCCCCTCTGCTTTCAGATATCAATGATCACTGATCCAGGCTTGGATCACTACGAACTATTCGTCACTGGTCGCCGGCCAGCAACTCCTTTTCTTCCGGCTCCTGGCTCGCCAGCGAAGACCCCCGACGCCTGTAAGACTTGTGCAGCCGCAGCCCTCGTGGCTAGGTAACCTCGGCATTTCGGTGCCTGCATAGCCTCCTTACTCTAGGTTCCCGAGTCCCTTGCTTCCGACTTGCCTTATCGGGTCCGCCCGAGACCACTAAACTTTCCGTGCCCTCGGGCACTTGTTTTAAATTGTGCACTTGAAGTATTTTCTAAGAGCTTTGGTTCTGTGCTTAGTACCCTGTCCTCATAAAGAGTACAGGGCTGTTGTGATTCTAATAAATATACTGTTTATTTTCATAACACTTGTGTGGTGTCCTTTCACTTGGTGTTCAAGGGGTATGTGATGGTATCACAGCTGGCTTAACACGCCCTCTAGAGTTTAGCCCGAACACTGCTCGTATCCACCCTACTAGGATAGCTGGTCTAAGGTTGACTTACAACCAATCACCATGAGGGTCGTTTGGAACGATACATAGTGGTCGCTAGAATAGCGAACGCTGCATATCGGGCCAACTTCTCACAGCCGCGACGATAAAACTGGGCAGTAAGCAATACGACAGAAAGCAACATTACTAAGTATCATCCCGGAAAGCCCACCCCCCAAGAGCAGAGAAACAGAGGCTTGTTGAGATGCCAGAAAAAGAAAAAAAGGTGCAAGACCAAGAGACAGCCAACCCTACTAAAGAGGAAAGAACCCTCCCAAAGCCGGAAAAGAGCGAAAGGGACCATAGAACAAAACAAACTAAAATAATAAACCCTCCCCACACCCGCCACCCTGCACCCCTGTAATGGCTACGGCCTAACCCACTAACAGCGTGCCTGTCGCCCCGGAACTGCCCCACAGAAGGGAAAAAGTAAAAGAAATGGAGGAGAAAAACAGACACACTCCCGGACACCCGTTACCCCCCGCCGGCAGTGACCTCCCCAAAGCACAATCATCGTCAATCAAGGCAAACAGTCAGCATTATCACGGGGAGGACAGTCACCAATAAGAAACCCCCCCACCCCACCCCAGGCCCGGTGAGATACTCGATGCAATCCCGGCAAAAATTAACTGAGCAATCCCAGGAAAGTAGAAGTCAACCCTGCAAGTAACACGGGAAGACCTATCGCCAAAGTCACAATAAATGCAATCAGGAAGAGTGTCTCAGGTGGTTCAAAGCAGTGGTAAGGAGCAAGAACAACTCAAAGTCGGATTCAGCCCTGACCAGTGCGAATCCTTTCCGAAATACGCGCCAACCAAGTCACAGCCGACCAGAGGCAGACAAAACGTCCACGGCAGTCCGAGGCACTGAAGATGGAACAAGGTCCGGACACAAAATGGCGGCCTTCGTTATACAGACGGGCCAGGACGAAGATAAATGGCAGTCCCCTTCGACAGGACCCTGAGACTCGGCATTGACGATCAGAACCTCCAGCGACGATACTCCATTGTATAGGAAACGTGAAGGGAAGACCAGGCTCTGTAACGGGTGAAGGAGAAGTGGGGCCGACTCCCAAGTGAGTGAGATCGGGCTGCCGTTCGGGCACCTCGAGATGGTGGGCCAAATCGCTCGACTGGACCACAAACTGCTGTTCAGGTGCCGCAGCGTCAGTGGCCGGTCGCGAGCAGACATCATCCAGCTTTGCCGCCAGGGAGACACATGTGACGGCGAATTGTGAGCGGAGCGCCCCAATCGCCGCCATTACGGAACTCAATGAATGTGCGCTATCCGTCCCCTCCATCCCGGGGCCCAGAGGACGGAGGGGGACACAATCTTCAGCCCACATCGCCGGGCTCCGGGCACTCATTCAGGCGATCTCAACAACAGGGGCGCCCCGGATTGGCACGCTCAACACAGTCACCGGCTGTGGGTGCAGCCCGTTAGCCCCCGGACCGGGAAACGAGGGTCAGGCACACAGCCCCCAGCTACGGTTCAGGAGGATCACACACGTCACGATGCCTCTCCTCCGGCACTCTCCATCAGCGAGGCCACAAGTCGAAAGTGCAAAAAAAAATTTTCATCTGGAAGACCGGCCACAATCTCGGTCCCACAGCCGATGTTGATCAGTTCCCACTCGGACAGTTCAGGAATCGAGGTCCCGGCGGCAGCCCTGGAGTAGGCCGAAAATGGGACACAACATAACTCCGCCTCCGAATAAGGTAGGAAGTCCGGGACGGCACCGCTGGCATCAGGTAACCTTCATACATCCAGGCATAGGGCGTGGGTAGAGGATAGATAACAGGATAGATGAGCCGCCAGCGGAGGTCGGCGGAGCCGGGAGCTTATGCAGCCATCTTGGTTCGCAGCGTAGCTCCTCCCCTCTCTGCACCCCTTGTTGAACACCATCTGAATATGTCCGATGCACCTTCTGACATGAAAAGATTTGTAACAGAAGTAGTCAAATGCTCTAGAAGGAGACGCAATGCTGATCACCTGCTCACAATAAAAGAGAACAGGTGGATCTGGTCAGCAAAGACTGTGGAAAAGGGACTCAATTTATTAGTAGAATGGGAGACCTTAGCTACCTTGTAGTTAGATGATATTCTTTGATTTAGCCTTTTTACCTGAGTGCTTACTTCTGTGCACTAGTCTCTGTAACATCTTGGTTGTTGGGGTAGATTTGCATCCTGCATTGACATATGTTATGCCCATATCTGTATATGTTTTGTTGCCTTGGTACTTTATGAAGTGTTTTATAATAATTTTCTATTTGTGAGTATTTTCTTTTCTATTATGGCCTTTTTGTCCCCGTACCTGGAATTGTTGGTCCTGCAAAGATAACATATCAGATGTGGCATTGAGTGGATGCATTATTGCTTTTTGTATATATTTTTACTTGTGTCCCCATTTGTACATGGCCACCGTCGTGGTCCTGGTTCTTAATAAAGCCCATACTAATTTGGCTTGACAGTAAAGGAGTGCTCAGGACTTGTATTATAGTCTACACCACTTATTTAAGGCTTTTGTTTTATGTGTATCTTATGCACAACTATATAAATAAATAAATAAGTATGGCGGACACGGTGTTCCTATGTTAACATGGCCACCGCTGTGGTCCTGGTTTGTGAGTTATTCATTACTTATGAGATAAGATAATAAGCGAGTGCTCACTGTAATTAACCCTTTATCGGAATCTTTTTTCGTTCCCTTATGGGAATAATTGAGAGATACTAGTTCCGTCCACATTTTATTTACGCCAATATGGCGGATACTTATGCTCTCATGCATCACGTGATGTGTCGTAGAGACCCAAATAGGGTTAAAGGCTAGAACAGGCAGCTTCAGCGTACGCGGACTGCATGGAGCATGGAGTAGCCAGACACTGTTGGTTTCCAGATATATTCGGGTTTAAGTAAGTGACCATCAGTTATGATTACATTAGGCTTGAGGGGCCCTGCTATTAGTTATTTGATATGTGTTGTCCCTACATAGGAGTTGAATTGTTAGTAGTCATACTAATCATGGATTTGGCCATTCATTTGTAGATAAGATTTTTTCTTAATTGAGTGGGTAAGATGAATTTTAATCTTTTCACAATTCTTTTTGTGAAGTGGCTATATTTGATCACAAACTTTCACTTTTTACTTTGATTAATATCCCTAGTGATGGTCCGGTAGAATTCTGGTTGCAAACTCAACATATGTGAGTGAGACACCAGCATTTATTAGTTTGTTTTTGTTAGTATCCACAGGAGATTCCCTATATGCAACGCGGGGTCCTGAGGATGGTCCTAGAGACCCAGGTGGCCATAAAAGTCCGAAACGTCGACAACACACCCTCTTTGTTCTTGATTTAAGTTAATTTCATGTTGTGTGGAATATCAAGAATGGTGACTGATATGCAGCCTGATTCATCAAGCTGAAATCGGCTCGCAAAGGGCCAGATTCTCAGAATCTGGCCCTTTGCGAGTGCGATTTTTGCATTTGGGATTCATCATCCCAAATGCAAAAATCGCTATTTAGAAATTCGCAAATTTGCGAGGAATAGCATTTAAGGAATCTCTATTAGAGATTCCTTAAATGCTATTCTTGAAACATTTTCAAATTGCGAAATCGCAAAATTCGGCCGCTATTTACCGCGAGGTTAAACCTCGTGGTAAATAGCGAAAACTTAGAATAATGCTTTTAAAAGCATTTTTCTAAGTTGCGTGTTACACACACACATGTCCTTAGGACATGTGTGTGCGCAACACCTGTTGAAAAGTGCATTTAAGGGGTGCTACAGGGTGTCCTTTGGACACCCCTGGCACCCCTCAAACCGCAATCTTATTTGCGATTAGCAAATTGCTAATCGCAAATAAGGAATACTCCCCGTTCATTCCTATGGGCCTTTTGGCCCATAGGAATGAATGGGGAGTTATTCCTTATTTGCGATTAGCAATTTGCTAATCGCAAATAAGGAATCTGTAGGAATCACATTTAATTTTGCGATTCCTACATGAATCCCGTTTTGCGAGTCTGTAATAGCGATTCCTTATGAATCGCTATTTCAGACTCGCAAAACGGGTCTTTCATGAATCTGGCCGATGGACTGTTATTTGTACTGACCACATTATTTGTTGGGACAAGGGTGTCTACACTGCCGCCAATAACCTAGCAAACAGGTGCATCATATGGGATTGTTCTGGTAGTTGCAGTGTTGCTATTTGCTCTTCTCTATATTGATCACTATATGTATATATTCTGTCATGAATTTGTAGATGCAATGATTAATGAATTATTTCAAAATATACATTAAAACACAGACATTTGAATATATCCTTGATCACAGTTTTAATTCCTTTGCGGTCTGGATCACATTTGTGACCAATATAAATGTGAAATGCTTATGTGATAATTCCTTAAGGAAATCTTTTTATATGTACTTGATCTTACCCAATTCCTTGGGGATTAAATGGGTTGCCCTACTTTTTCAGTTGCATATGTGGTTAGCATGCTACACCATATGTTTGAAAGCGTTTTTTTTTATCCTATGGGAAGCGGGAAATGGACAGTTTTTCAGGCCCCTTTATGGCATTTCTTATGCTCATACTGCACTTAGCTCATTGCTGCACTATATATTCCATTCTGAGCTTTTTAGTTTAACGTTTATGGTCCTGAGCAGGCTTAGTTGGGGGAGAGAAGTATGCTGGGCTGGCTTTTATTACTGTCATCATTGTGAGATATCAAGAAGTGGTTCCTGTATGTAACTTGTTGGGGATTCCCTTGGTGGACTACATTAGAGTCTCGTTGGCCAGCAGTATGTGTCAGATCTCTTCAGTTATTCCATGTATGATCACTTGGTGATGGGTAGTTTACGGCTGTGAACTGGTACAATCCTCTCCAATGGACATAACCTGTAGCGGTCCTGTTTATGAGTGTAAGAAAATTATTATGCAGTATCTTTGATCTACAATTGGCTGTCTGACAACTGAGCCTTATGGTGTGGGCTAGGAGGGTTATATACAGAATGACATTACAACATATTACCCGGGCTAGTCATAGACCAACCCTTTATAACTTAAGTGGACACAGAAAATTGTGTACTGGTTGGGCTATTCTATAACTTTGGACTGTAGATTGTACTTGAAGGAGTGATTAATATTCCAGGGTTACATCCCACGACTGGGGTATGATGTAGTTATCTTGAACAGCCATGTTGCACCTCTCTTCTGAAGTGTAAATGCTTCTGGATTGATAGAATCTGGGCTAGTAGTGAGTCCCAGGACTTGGCACCTTGTACTGAAGAAGCGGTACCTCCGATGGATTTCTTACACTTATGTAGTATGTTGAGCCATAGTGCAAGCCTGGAGCATAGGTATAGTGGTTCTTTTCCTTGGTGGCTGTGAACTATGAAGAGTGCCTTGACCAATGCTTTTTTACGTAGTGGAGTGATTGCAGCATAACACGTTCTCTTGGGTGAAGGTTGACGATGATTCTTGCAGCAGTGTTTTGCATTAATTGTATTTTGCATATGACAAAACTGGAGGCACCAAGATATAGGTTGTTGGCATAGTGAACCTTGGAGATGGCAAATGTGAGAGCAACTTGTAGCTTTGGATGCTAATCAAGGTGTGGGAAAATGCGTTGGTGTGTATTCATTTTGTAAAAGGTGCTCTTTGAGACCTTGTTGACAGGTGGTATCAAGGATAGATCTGAATCCATGGTCACCACTGGGTAACTTACTTCTCTTGATGGTGTTGAACAGGAACACAAGTCAGCAGTAACCTGACAGTCGCCCTTTTGCAAGAATAGTGTTGACAGCCTGCCTCCCTCCCCTGCAATAGCTAAAACCTGCAAGGTTTCCAACTAATGCCTTACATGCAACTGGTTGATGTAGGTGCATAGCAAGTCATTTTAACAGGAAGGTAATATTCAACCTGCAAGTAAAATAAGGATCTATGCCACAAAACATTAACCCACATGACCAGAGATAAATGCAGATCTGGGACCTACACATTTATCAAAATATCAAGAGGGGTGGGGGGGTTCTGGGAGCGGTTTTTAGAGAAAATTGAGGTTCAGTACCGATGCTCCCAAGGTTAAATGTCAAAAACATGCATGGTAACTATTCCTAAAGAAAAGGTAACAGTGACCCATCAATTATGGTTGGATCCATGTGTCCAAAGAGTATACATGTTGAATCAGTAAAGGGTAGGGGAATTCCTCCTTATAGAATTAGTGCCTTCACATACCCATGCGAGTGTCATGCTTCATCATTGGGCTATGCTCCTCATGGGGGTGGCGATGCAGTCCCCCACGGGCCCCACAAGAGGGCTCTTTATCGGAGATCTTTTTAGCAGGTGCCGCAGTTGTGCAGGTGGGTGTGTGGGCTTAGTGCAAATAAGTGTGTGTGTGATCTTAAAAATACCTCTCCAGATCCCCAAAGTAACTTTATTCCGGGGTCCGGGAGATAAATTAAAATAGTAAGGACTGGAGTAAGTCCTACATAGTAGGTAAGTAGGAGGGACAAATATGCTCCCACCGCTCTCAGTCCGTGAAAGTGGAGTGCAAGTGATGTAGGCCAACATGTTTCGCGCACAGGGTGGGTCCCTAGTGCATCCTCTGTGCGCTTCGTCAGGACCGTGAAAAAAGGTGATATAAAATGGTGATAAGACTGTGGTAGTCAGGAAAGAACACCCTGTACTACCACCAAACCTATATTTAGGTCAGCATGCGTCTCAGGGCCAAGAAAATAGGTCTTATTCATATTTAATGTTATCCCAACCCTGCTGTAAGTAAGGCTGACCGGAGAGGGCAGGTTTAGAGGCAGTCTAAAGCGGGGGACACTTTTTGGTCTCCTCCTTTATCTTCAGCACTCGCCGGCGCGGCCATCCCTTACTGACAGGAGGGTTGGGATAACATGGAGCATAGCCCAATGATTAAGCATGACACCCGCAAGGATGTGTGAGGGCACTAAGGAGGAATTTCCCTACCCTTCACTGATTCAACATGTATACTCTTTGGACACATGGATCCAACCATAATTGGTGGGTCACTATTACCTTTTCTTTAGGAACAGTTACCATGTGTGTTTTTGCCTACACATTTATGCCATCCCCTGCAGTAGTCACATAAAGCTATTTTTTTTTTTTTCAATTTTTGGAAGACCTTTATTTAGAAAAGGGTGCACACAGCTATTTAGCCAAACATCCCGAAGGCATGGCAGCAAAATCAGAGCATCGAACTGTTTTGGCACATCCAGGAGAACTGCACAGGATAAGAGAGGTCAATTTTCTTTTAAAGTAAAACAGGATATTCACGGTAAATACTTAGTACTGTTCCATATATTAACGAAAGGAAGAGAGAGAAAAGTAAACAGGAGGGGGCCGGCTACAGGATCTGAAGTAGATACAATCACCGGGTGGGCAGGGAAGCAAGTCTAACTGTAGAGACACCCACATTTTGAAGCGAACAGTATAAACAAACATACATTTTCGAAGACTCTCGACTAACGCCCCACCCGATGATTCCAATGACAGGAGCAGCTGAGCGGCCACAATCCCAGCCCCGCCCCAAGGTCCGAACGGTAACCCGATACACTGACCCCCTACCCAGGGAGAGAGGAGAAAGAAAGTCCAGTCAAATTAAAAAGAGAAAAAGGCCATAGAAACAAGGAACGGAAAAACAAAAATACCCCACCCCCTACCCCCCACCCTGCACCCCTGCAGATGGCTACGGCCTACCCCCCTAGCAGCGTGCCTATCGCCCAGCAACCAAAAACCCGAAATATAGTAGAAAAGAGATTTATAAAGGAAGGAAACACAGAGAAAGAAGGAAAAGAAAAATAAAAGGAGGAGAAGCACACATTCCCGGTCACACTGCCCCCCTCCTGCGACGTACAGTCCTGGTCATTAAACAATAAGCAACAAAGCAAAATAGATGTGGTAGAACCCAGGAAAGACGTCCTACCGCCCCGCCCCCAATACAAGAAAATGGCGGGTCCCGGGTCTCTCACAAACCCCCAGCATCCGAGTCGAACACCAGTCTCACCCTTGACCTCTACGATTGTTCACCATAAGGTCCGCACACCGCATCCACCTATTCACACGATAAAGCAAAAGTCCAGCTAGTCCACAAGTCTGTGCGGCGCGTCCAACGGGTATCCACAGTCCACCACAATCCTCAGCCGCCATGACACTCGCCGTGGTACGACCAGATCCCGACCGTCCCATACTCCACCACACTGCACAGCTCACACGATCGATAGATGGTCGCTGTTTCCGTCGGGTCCCAGTTTCAAAGAAGTCATTGGGGGACGAGCTCGTGAACATGACCCCAGGCGGACTCTTCAACGTAGGCGGGCGGTATACCATGGCAGCGGATTCAGCCGCACACTGCGGTACAGACAGTGCTGTCCATGTTTTGACACTAGATGGTCCTCGAGTCGTAGAATCCAGGATCAGAGTCGGGGAAACAGCTCGCTTAGGGGGACCAGACAGATCAGAGTCATTGTACGATCGGGCAATTTCGGTGGCATCCGCGATCGGCTTATGTGAGAGAGCAACCATGTAGGAGCGCAGACCCTGAATGGCGGCCATCACAGTTCGCAATGATGGCTCTTCTTCACCCCGCCCTGCCACGAACTGATCGACTCCAGACATCAGTGCACCCTTCGGGTCACCCGATTCCCTCAGGGACCGAAGTGCGAGGAAGGCAGGCGGGGGCAGGAGGCACACAGTCCAGCAGCGATAGGGCCTCTCGGACGGGGGCCCCACCCCGGCGGGAAGGGAACGCCGAGAAGGGGACCCCCGGCCACTCAGCCACTCACAGGATCATTACACCTCCGCAATGCGTGTAGAACCGCGGGTTCGCCACCAGTACAAGGGGAGGTTGCTCTCCACTTCTATCGACGGGGTCGTGTCTGGATCCCCCGGCCGCTGTTGTTGCACTGCAACCCGGCAGGGTCAGTACTCGAGGTCCCGGCTCTCGGTCAGCGTTAGGCCAAGAACTTCCACTCGAAGTAACTCCGGCAATCCGGGTCGTAAGTTTCTCAGGACCACACCGCCAGTATCAGCAATGGGTCACCCACACGGGGGCGAGGCGAGAAAGCAGGATTTGTAGCAGGATATTCAAGCGGCAGGAGGAGGTCGGCGGAGCCGAGAGCTTATGCGGCCATCTTCGTTTGTCGCTAGGCTCCTCCTTCACATAAAGCTATTTTTGAGGATTCAAACCATTAACCAGAATTCAAATGCACACATATCACCTATTTAATGGAGGCTGCGTGTGACCTTGGTGAGGAGGCCCCAGGCCCAGCTCTTCCGTGCTGCTGCACCACTTTGCTTCCTCCCCGTTTTTCTGAGTACTCTCTCCTGCTTTTGCCTCGTTTTTTTCTGCTTTCTCCTTATTCTCCCCATTCTTCTGAATGCGTTCTCCTGTTTTTGCCTTATTTTTTACTGCTGTCTCCATCCTTTACCCCTGTTTTCCTGCGTGCTTTCTCCTTCTTTTGCCTTGTCTTTCACCACTTTCTCTGCGAAGCAGCTAGCAACTCCAGCAACTTGAGACCCTCACAGGTGATTTGCTGCGCTGTTCAAATCCTGATTGTTTGATTGACATACATTGGTCATGCGAGCGCAGTATAGAGATATCCTATCCATAATATGCCCTTAAAGTTTCTGAATACACTTAATCTTTGCAGCAAGCACATAGGCGCATAAACAAGCTCAAAATATAGTGTTCACGACCAGTTACCTCAGCAAGAATACCTTTAATGAAGAGTGCATCTGCTGTCACATTGTTTGCTTCCAGTCAGTTTCTTTAGGACCTGGGTTTATAAAGCATAATGCAGTTGGACAATCATGGACTCCTTATAACATAACGGTCTCTTTGGCACCCCAAGATAGAGTTTCTTTATCCCATTTCCAGCACTGACCATACTAAGTTTGTACCTTAGAGGTAGGGGGAGAGTAAGCTTTGAGTGGGTACTGTTGTGGGCTGAGCGACAACAGTGTATCCCCATATTTTCTGGGCACTGCCACACAAGACTTTGACCACCCTGGTGGGCTTTACAGGAGGCTCAGTAAAAGTGCCTCTTTGAATTGTTGAACAAGGCACTATGTGAAATCAAGTCTTTCAGCCTTTTGTATCTTTAACAGGATGAAATCAAGGGAGTTGTGAAGATGGGGCCATTGAGATCAAGGGGCACTAATAATGCTATGGAGGGTTTGTTATTAGTGAGGGTGTTTCCGCTCAAGAATATGGGAAGCATTTGGCTTGTCTGCCGGTAAACATGAGTTTAAGGAGGAGGACACACTCTAAGAGAGTGAGCTGAGTGGTTTTTGCAATGATGTTGAACACATCAAATTGCAGAAACGTCTAAATAGTTTAAAGCACATATTAGTTATTCCACAAATGGCTGAAAACATGTTCACTGTAGTAGGAAATTGTGGAGGCATTCAGAATTTCAATTTACATTTATTCCCAATGAAGTAGCCGACAAGCAGACAACAACACCTTCCAGCCCAGGAGACTATCAGGAACTGAATGTGGCCCTGAGACTCCAGGGCCTGGAATGTCTAGACTTCAGCACATAAATCTGTATTTGTAAAGCACAAACTACTCACCCTTACAGGTCTCAAGGCACTAGGGGCCGTGGTGGAAATTAAGTGAGCTTTTGCCCAGAGTCACATGGTGCTGAGCTGAGCTACCCTGCCCTGGCCGCTGCAGCACACCTCTCCACTCAGACCAATACAAGGTACGTAATGGCATGGTAATAAATGTACAAACAACATATGGCACATTACACCCCCCACTCCCATAACAAGCAACAAAAATATGAAAATGACCATGAACTAAAGGAAGATGATAAAATTGAATATGCCAAAAGAACAAATCAAGAGGCCTTCAGAAGTTCATTTTGAAGTTTATTTGCAACGATAGAGCCCACGAACACAGAAGAGGACAGCACAGCCTAGAAGACGTACAGCAATTGACAGAAACCGCGGACCCGGTTCACAAAGACGCTCCGCACTCGTGGCGGAAGCTCCGGAGACGCAGTGGGATCCCCACACCCGCGACGGGATTCCTGCACCCGCGACGGGATCCCTGCACCCGCGACGGGATCCCCGCACCCACGACGGGATCTTCACGCTGCAGTTTCCCATTGTGTGGGTCGTGCCACGAGAGTGGAGATCCCGCCGCGACTGAGGAGCCCCCACCACGAGTGCAGAGATCCTTTGTGAATCGGGGCCTCTATGTTGCCACACAACATCACACTCTAGAAACTAGAACGTCCACACTCTAGTACGTAGACCACTACAAGACAAGTAATGACAAGTAAGTGAATGTACAAATGACACATACTATTGTTATTACTACTATAGCATACTACTCAATAACATAATATGTTATAGAGGGAAGGGAGATCTCTTCCCTCAATAACAAACAAAAAGAAAATTTGCACAATACGACAATAATCATGAAATAAAAGAAGATGATTAAATAGAATAAGCAAAAGGGGAAATCAATACAAGTAATTCTTTATTCTACAAAGAGAGTTGAAATAGTGAAGGTTTTGAACACTGCATTAAATATAAATCTCAAATTGTCCATAAGGTTCACCCTGTCCCTTGAAGTGTCAGAGATAAACTTAATAGCTTTTTTGGACAAAATGTGTTTGGAGATAATAATCAGACCCACTGGCGTTTTCCTAATTGGCCACAAAAGGTGGCGCTAGATATGTCTGGGTGCTGTCTTACACACTCTGAGTAGGAGAATCCTGGGAGATTGTGATCCTCTGCCCAGGATTCATGATATGTTAGCCAATTCATGTTTTTCCAGGTGCATTTCAATTATCAATTTACCTTCGGCATACCACCAAATTCTGTTTGCTGCGGAGTTTCAAGAGCTTACAACGTTTGTGACATATTTTGGGGCTTATGCGTATTTACATCTTAGATTTGGTCTTGCTTCAGCAGCAAGCATCTTTCAGAAAGTGATGCCATTATGTCTGGTGGTATTTCCAAGCTTTCAGGTGTTTCAGGAGGATATCTCAAAATTTGCACAACATACGGAAGATAATTATCCTTATTTATGTTCTGACTATTCTCAGAGACAGGGAATAAAGATGAGATGGGAGGAATGAATTGACTACCTAAGTCACATGTCATCGCTCCTTCTGGTATAAAGCGGAGCCTCACAACCGATGACTCCCCCACAGTAAACACCTGGTAAAAGGACTGCACATATTTACCACCAGTGTCTGCCTTTGAAGATAAGGCGATTCAGAAAAGGGGGGGGGGAAGATAAGGCAGCTGCATATCGCATCATACATTTTCATCATAATCTCTCTACACAGACAGACTAATGGACTCATAAAATATCCCAAAGTATCTAGGTTGCATTTTCAGAATTTCTTGGGGTTGAGATCTGAAATCAACTATTGTAAACTTTTACCCCAATTGTAGTAAAAAAAACACATCTAACGAAATCATAATGGGCAATCCTGAATCTACACTTAACATAAGATTTATATCACCCACACATGCCTAACAAAGGGCCCTTGGCTTGTCTTGATCCAGAAGACTCAACTTCAGAATCCACAGTTACCAACACACTATTACATCTGCTAGTTCACTCAACTCATCAACTTCTACTCTGCCAATCGTTACACTTTTGGAAATAGCTTGAAAATGTCCAATTTTCTTGCCCAAGTTGCATTTCTTATCCTGGCCTGGGCAATTTGTTTAATTGCTTGAGTTCTAAATGTATACCTGAAACAGTTACTAGTTTTCCTCGAAGAACTTATATATAACAAAACGTTACGCTTCCAGAGCATATAAAATCAGGATCCTGAACTTGGAAGAAGTAGCTTCACCTGAACCCAATGGCTTGAAAGAGAGCATGGAGCGTTCAATGCCCTTGGCGGAATCCACTACCTCCATCACCAATGGATTTCAACAGCTCAGCAACCTCTCCTGTTTCTTTTTCAAAAACAGTTGAAGACAAACTGATCCCTCATGTACACATCTTCCTTGTTCTCAGATTCACAGGGTGCGGCTAAGATTTGGATGGCTGCAATCCAGTCGTACTTGGTTTAGTTGCTCTCCTACCACCTTGTGAAACAATTGTGTGTTCAAGTATTATTTTCTCTTTCTCGGAGTACTAGTTCTGAAACCTTGCTATAGCATCCTGGTACTTGTCCATCTACCAAATTGACCTTAAGGAGTCTCCAGTTCATGGGGAGTTTTGAACACCTGTTGACTAGCATCGCCTGACCGATAAAGCAGTTTTCCTGGATGCCTTAAGTCATCAATTGCAATAAGGTAATTTTCAAAAATGTGCAACCATCGTCTACATTTGATAGGTGGCTTTCCTGAGCACAACAAAAGTACTGGGGGCTGCATAACCTGCTATGCAGGAACCATTGTTCCAAGTATAAGAAATGTAGCAAAATGCTTAGTTAATAAAGAAACCCACTGAAATAGTACCTTAGGTTATTCAAGTGGTACCAATATCACATAAATAATATCCCAGAAGACAAGAAAAATATCCAAATAAAATCACCAAATACAATTTATAATAGATCAATGTTAAAAGTGTACTATACAGCACTCTGTTGCGGGCAGATTAAATAAAGTGGTGAGGGTTCCATGTTTGTGCTTTTCAGCGCATTGTATTGCCATGACATTCTTATCCATGAAGAGACAGCAACATGGTCTTCAACGTGCTTGTAACCAAATGGGTTCTGCCCATGTAATCCATGCGGATTTCTTGCTCCTATATCATCTGTTTTTTTTACTTTTTACTGTGGGTGAGCCTCACAACTGGTGACTCCCCCACAGTAAACACCTGGTAAAAGGACTGAACGTGTTTACCACCAGTGTCCACCTTTGAATATAAGGCTGCTGTGATGCACCAAGGGTATGTGGAACTTGGCTGGTACACATGAAAATGTGTGCTCATGTGTGTGCAAGGTGGGAGGGCTGCACGGTTAAGACTATTGTTGTGTGCAAACCGGAAACTACACACAGGTAGCCTGGCTCAAAGTGGACTCTGCAGCGTAGATATTGACCCAGGGTGGGCCTTATAATAATAGTTGACACTCATAGGGAAAGTCAGTATGGTTTACTGTCTCGTCTGCAGTGACAATTCATTATAGACATAGGGGGAAATCTGCCTTAGAGAGCAGTTTCCCTTCCTTTTGGCCTACAAAATTCACTGACATATCAAAATGGGGTGGAACGTGCACCAAGGTCAAATATGCGAGTTCCAAAAAGGTCTCAGTACATTTTTATGGGTCATCCAGAATTGTCATACTTCTCTGGCTCACCTCAGGATCAGAGCCCAAGCATTTTGTCACCCTACTGGGCAAAGCTACTTACATTGCTCTCCAGCAGCAGGAACAAAGGTCTCAACACACAAAAGGGAGACATTAATAGTGCATCTCTCAGTTCCTAAGGAGGAAGTAGTGGGGACAAAAATCTGCATTCATCAAACTGTGCCAGGGATGGGACAGCCTAGGTCCACTGTACAAGGAAAAGCGCCCAACCCTCTGGAGCCAACACAGGATGGAGCTTTTCTTTAAAGTTTTGGTGGAAAGGCCCTGGCAGTGATGTCCGCGAAGGGCGGAGCTGAATCCCTTTGCGACGGACTAGTGATTCCCAGATGACGCCATCTTGAATTATCCTTGAACGGGTTGCAGGAGGGGTTAGTACGGTGCGGAGAGGTAATATGGCATCCTAGGATTGGCCAGGGGTGCCTGGCTTATAGAGCTTTCCGCCCCACTTGAAAAGTCTTGCTCAAGAGGGAGAGTGTGCTTTTCAATAGAACTGCACATTGGGACAGGCCACAGCAGCCATGGATAACTGGCAGGAGGAACCCCCTGATGCCCATCTGGACCAAGGACTCTCACTACAGTTGAACCCAGGACCAGTGGGTCACTGCCTAAGACCAGGGAAGCTGGTCCCCTTAGGCCCAGTTGGGGTAAGAACTGGACTTCTTCTCCCTGGAGGAAAGAAGCACGGGAGGAGAAAAGGGAAAAAGGCTGGCGCAGAGAGCCTGTGGAACCAGCTAACGGCAAAGTGTTCGACCGTAGAGGCGGGGAGGCCTAAGGACAAGACTAGGCTTTTGCACCAGGAATAAAATGAGCCCAAGTTTGTGCACAATGGCCCAACTGACCCGAATTATCCAAGGAAAAAGGATTTGATCATTGACCCTCAGCGAAGCCATGGAGCGTGTGGCACTCCGCTGCCCGAGGTTTCTAAAGCCCTGGGGTGGGGCAGGGGACAGGGCAAGAACATTTGGTGATTTTTTAACCCTGGGAGGGGGCTGGCATGAGACCTCTTCCCCAGAGCTCGAGAGGTCCAGGGATCCCAACTCTCGGGGCTGGGTTATATGCCAGGGGGGCCTGGGACCCCCAACTCCGAGTCCTCACTAACGAAAGGAGCCGGGCTAGCACAGTCACACCTCTCAAGAAACAAAGAAAGGGGCCTGGGATTCCAACTCCTGGCCCCTAATGTCGGTGAGGAGTGTGCTGCAGCGCTCCCCGGGAAGATTTGGAGGCACCTGTGATTTCAGTTCAGAGTCTCAGCAGTGAATGGAGAAGGGAGAGTACCACCATGGTCCCCACAATGGTAGTGAGCCTGTCCACCACTACCCTTGCCCATGTCTGTGGGGAGTGTGGCAGCCAACACATAAGAGATTTCCCTGCCCAGAAGACGTGCTGGCTTCCGTGGCAGCAGAGAAGGCTGGCTGGGCGGCGAGCTTGTCATGGCAGTCAGGGGTAAGCTCCCCAGCTGCTCCTTAAAAAACAGAGGCCTGTGGGGTGCCTGAAGGGGACTGGGCACCACCAAGAAAAACAAACATTGACATAGCCAATAGATCTCGCCTTTGGGAACTTATAAGTATTTAGTTATGCAGCACAATATCCTTGGTGCAACAACATCAACTGTTGCATGGCTAAACACTTATAAGGTCCAAAGGCGAGACCTAATGGCTATGCCAATGCTTGTTTATTTAGAGAGGAGCAAAACAATAGTTGTTTAGTATTAAAAATGCATTAAAAATGACTAATATCTGGCACCCAAACCATTTTTATAGCTTTGGGGGCCTTGAATAGCCTGAAGTGTCGCACTTGTAGAGCGGGACGGTTAGTAGTTTTGTTTGTGGTGTCCTTGGCAGCATGGCTGGGGCAATAGGTGGTGCAAACGGCAGTGGCCTCCCGACAAGTGCACTGGCACTTATGTTTTTTGCAAATTAAGCACTGGATGCATTGCTTCCGCAGCCACTTGACCTAACTGAAAACAAGCTGGCCCTAGAGGGGTAAGTGAATGCACACAGCACTCTCTCACACCTTCTCAACCCTGGGTATTCTAAGTGCCTCTGTGTACCTGGTACTGGGGTCACTCAATGACAGATTACCTCGTTTGTAATTTGTGTGCTGACTTCTTCATGTGGGAAAAAGCACTGAGATGTGTTGGATTAACCTGTGTTACATGGCACTTAGCAGGGCTGAAAGTGTTTCTGAACAGTTTTAAGTTGCAGTCATAGTCTCATTAGCCCCAGTTTTAAATTTGTCTATTCTAGTCTTAGTCTAAAACTATTGTTTATTTTTTTGTGGGCTTCTTTTCAAAACTTTGAGCTCAAGGATTTGGTTTTTTTTTCTGTTCACAACGCAATGAATTTTCGTTTGATTCTAAGACAGAATAAGTCACAAAATCGTTTTAGTTTCTGCAACCAAGCTTCTGCAACTGAGTCAAAATTCGTTACTTTAAAATGTGATACTTTATTATTTTGTGACACCATTTATTAACCAAATAAAATGTATTCATTCAGGAATTCAGGACATGATCTGTCTGATTTCAATATATAAATACCAAATGTTCTCACCTCCTTTTGTTTCTTTATAGTGCCCCTTCCAATAGGTCCCTTATGT
This sequence comes from Lissotriton vulgaris, assembly GCF_964263255.1. NCBI lineage: Eukaryota > Metazoa > Chordata > Amphibia > Caudata > Salamandridae > Lissotriton > Lissotriton vulgaris. Next base: position 72,472,472 of record NC_141689.1, on the reverse strand, counting down.
TGTCTTAACATATATATATTTGAAAAGAACAAGTGCGATAGCTAAAAGACAGACCCTTAAGTAATAATATGCCAGTGCACAGCGGAACTATTATTCAGGTTAGATAGATCGGCCCAGTTACGGACCAACACGACAATTCAAGTTTAAGAGGGCAGGTGACGTGCCACACTAATGGTCAATTCCATACAATATAAGCCTCAAGAAACAATAGCAGTACAAGATCAGAAAGTTACACCAGCAGTAGAGTTAATAATGTCACAGCAAGCTTCATCCGTATAGATGAAAAAAGTCCTCTGACACCATTTAATAACATCAACAAGAAGTGTCTTCAACTCACTATGACTTAAACTCATAGCTCAGCATTTAATATGTTATGTGCATATGATGCAAGACAGCAGCGCTGAGATCTGCTGGCTGGTTCATAGCCTGTCGGGGTGCCTCGGTCATCCCGTTCACACTAGTGATGGCTGCGGTCAGAATGGAATACCTACTTCACTATTAGTCAAGGACCCTCTGACCAGCCAATGAGCGGGCTACTCTCCCAAAACCCTGCTGTGATTGGTGATTATTGTTGTTATTGTTAATTGATGCTGCTATAGTGCACAAGATGCACAACACATCTCCCTCTGTGCGCCGCTGTTGCAAGGTGGGAAAATTGAACAGTTTAAACTCTCAATAAATGTTTGCAACATGATCAGACAAAATGCAAAGCGTTATACTATTGACAGCTTACGTAAACCACCCCAAATACTTAGTTATCTAGTTATCCAATGTTGATTGAGTTAATTATCTAAGATAAATTATATATATTACTAACATTGGTCATTTTGAAAGGTGTATTTTCTGAAGTCCGCCAGTCATCATTGATGTTTCACCGGTTAAATACAATTATAAAGACGTAGGTTTTTAACGCGGTGTAAAAAGGGAAAGAAATCAAAGACTTCTTTTGAAAACAAAGTGAAACAATTTCTCGGCATTGCTCATAGGCAGCCGCTTGTTTATAATTGCATCGCGCTTTCACGCATCGGGTTTGCCATGATGGCCTTTTGCGGGCCATCATGGGACGTTAACGGCTCTTTAAAGGGCGGACTTAAGAAGTGCACGCGCAGACTGCCTTTACTGGTGGTGAGAAAATAAAAGTCCCCAGGGCATCATGCCGCCAGTAAAAGATCCAATCCCCACGTGCACATCTTTTGTCTTGTTTGTCTCTCCGCGTGCACGCTGGAATCGTATTGATTCCAAAAGGTCCTCTGCATGGCAGAGCAGAGCAGCGCATGCGCTGCTTTTCGCCAGGCCGAGACCTAAAAAGAAAAAGCCAAAAGGAGGAAGGCCGCATAGCTACACAAAAAGAATGCGCTGGAGCCGCTAGTTAGATATTCACGCTCCCATAAAGGAGCGCCCAATAATGCCCTGCAGGGCTGGACATTGACCAAGGTTTCCACAGCTTTTGGTGGCCCCAGGACGTCGGGCTCTCCACCAATGGGGGGAAGATTGTGAGTGCAGCCGCCCCTTCAAGGAAAGTTTCAAAGGCCCTCAAACTATGTTAAGTGGGTCAAAAAATGTGGGAGCATCCAAAGTTTTTCGTGTGATTTTAAGCATTTCCAAGGCTGGAACCTTTGTTCTATACCATGGAGTGCAGCATCATCTAGGGGCTGACTCTATGTGGCCTGAAAGTTGTTAAAAAAAAGAGAGACAGACAGACACATGGTTTATGTTTGAACACTGCTTTATTTAAAAGTTCCATTTACAATGTTCTACTTAAATGTGTTACTCACAATGCTTCATAAGGTAGTGTTGTGCTGACAGTAATGGTTATTTCAGTGGAGTGGTGTGGCTCACTGGTTAGAGGCGGCAGACCTGTAAGCAGAGAACGGCCCGGGACCAGGGTTCAATTCCCGACGCAGCAGGGTCTTGGACCAGGGTCAACCGACTCGATAATTCTCGCCTCAGTGCCTACTCTAACCAGGGAACACAGGGAACAGGCAGCCGAAGGCTTAGTGCTGAGAGGATCCCGAATTGTGATTCTTGTGAGTCTCCAAGAAAGAGCGAGAGTCCTTGCTCATTAAGGACACCAAGGGACAGTACAAATGAAGTCACGCATGAGAGAAAAAGTATGGTTCCCTGGGCTTGAAGTAGCCGTAGACACCTTAGTAAGGAATTGTCGATCCTGTAAGCTCCCAAGAGTCACCAGCTCCGGTAATAACTGAAGCCCCTGTCGCAGCCCCATGGCCGTGAGTAAGTGTAGACTTCGGGAGTTTTCCTGCCGGAAGAGTGACAGTGTACTGATAGACAGATACTCGAAGTATCCAATAGTGGAAGTAATTGCGTCCACGTCCTTTGCACATCTACAACCTGTCCTTGAGAAAACATTTGCACTGTTCGGACTCCCTCATGAACTCAAAATAGACAACAGACCTCCGTTTCAAGGGGCAGAGTTCAAAAACCGGTATCTTCAAAATACTCCCCGATGGCCGCAGGCCAACGGAAAAGCCGAACGCTTCATGCGGACACTAAACAAAATCCTGCGAATCGCAGTAGCGGAACAAGCCGACCCTGAGATAGGGCTACAGCGGTTTCTGTGAGAGTACTGCAGTTCCCCTCACCGCACAACTCAGAGGTCACCCTGGTCACTGATGCTGGCCGGACACTGGAGAGACACCAACCCAGTGGCAGAGGCCTGGTCTCCAGCACCCTATGAACCTCAAACCCGACGAGCAAAGAATAACGACCAAGTCAGCCAGCGGCTGAGGGCCAAGGCACGCATTATCTCTCCAGCGAGCTCAGTCCTGGTCTGGAACTGTCGTACCAGGGAAAAAGTTCAGAAGAGCCTATGAACCAGGGCCGTGGACTGTCAGAAAGGTGAATGGAACCGTCCTCACAGCCCAACGAGGCACAGAAGTAATCACCAGAAACATCTCCTGGTTCAAAAATATCCAACAACGAGCCCAGGGAGAAAGCAGCCCCAGACTTGCTAATGACGAGGAGGTGCCAGCTGGAGACAGGTTTTCACTCCACCACACCAGAGAACAAGACCCGGTGAATCAGCCCCAGCCACTAACCGGGGCGGATTTTGATGCAATTGCGTCATCACTCCACAGCCAGCACAAGAGCCAGATATCCAGCCAGCAGAGGTACCACCTGAGGCCCAATCCCACTCCTTAATCTGATGTTCTCTTTTGAACACTAACTTGGGAAGGGATGTAGTGATCTGAATCCCGAAGAGGCGGGACCCTTTGACGCTGGCCCAGAAGAGCTCCAACACATTGCATCACTCTCTGGCCAGGCGTGGCCAGAGAGCTTAAATAAACTAGCAGAGGTCGCTCGTCACCTTCCGGCTCACACCATAGCATCAGTGTGGTTTTATTATTTGTTCTGCTCCTACATAGGCCTCTATAGTAAAGTGTGGCCACATTACACTATCTACGCCACTGAGCCTAACATATCAAAAGGTTATGGCCGCCTAAATATCATACTTGAATGCTTTCTTCTGCGTGGTTATCTGACACAATTTTACCAGAGTGCAATGCTGGGACATTCACTGTGCTTGTGGACATTATGTAAATGTATTTTGAAAGCAATAAATAATATTTCAGTTTCTAGTAATTCAATTTTCTTCTTTCCACTAGATGGCAACATAAGCACAATTTCGATTAAGTGAATAACTAAGTTACACTTTCTATTGCTTTGATGCTCTGTCCATCATCACCCCCTTTTGTACCGCTTTGTTCGCCATAAGTTGGCAGGGTATGCTCAGACGTGAGTCCCTTGCTCACTTTGACACTGGATTCAAGCAAGCCTGGCTGAAGACGGCTGTAACGCCAGAAACCGGTCCTAGGAAGCTTGAATCGGGCCCAGGGAAAGTATTGCTTGGCAGTTCGGGCTGGTCTGTTCCCATGAGGCACAGGGTCAGGCTGATGTGTATATGGCCATGTCTGAACTGGGGGTGGCAGAGTGGGCTAAAGAACGATGAAGGATTAAACCCAGATCTGTTGACTGGGTGTGAGTGTTTGATTGGTTCAGATGTTCCGTCCATCACCACCCCCTTTTGTATCGCCCCTAACAAAAGCCTGAGTTAAGGGGCCATTTTGCCTCTTTTTTTGGTGTATCCTGGTAATGAACTATCACGAACCTCACACATAGATGAAACGGAGGGAAGCCAAAGCTTCACATCTTATCACTTTACAGGTACTTAAGAAATGCTTTTGACTTTGTTCAGTCCCTGTATATAACAAACATGCATATACTGTAAAAATGTCAGATGTATGTCAGATGTTGGGGGGCGGGCCTGACCACGGACTTGCGGAATTCCGGTCCAAGCCCGAAACTCCGAAATTATGCATGCCTCTAGAGCTTATATTTCAGCCAGGGGCCTGCAGCAGGCGAAAATGAGCCCACCGACGCCACGTTTGGCGATCCTAGAGCCCCCCCAAAAACCGGGGAATCAAGACAAAAGATCATCCTGGCCTAGAGAGGTGGCCGCTGGGGACGCAAGCCGACGCTGCACTAACTGCTTGCGTGATCGATGGGTGCCAGGAGAGCTGTGAGAGGAGTGACTGTGCCTGCTGGCCGGCATAGTCTGACATCAAAGAGAGGCGGAGGCCGGGAAGCAGCAGCGAAGAGCATTGCGAAGACCGCAAGAGAGGGGCTAAGTGGAGACGGCGAGGAGTGGTGTTGGGCGGTTTACCAACCGCATCCTGGAAGTTGGGCCCTGGAACAGTGGTGCCGCTGGTGGTCTACTCAGCCCCATCGAAGGAGCCAATACATCAGATCCCTGCTTGCAATCCTTCTTCACCCCAGCATATGATTGCGGCCTATCCCGGAGCTTAAAACAAAGCGGGCCACACTCATACCGGCCCCGCAGTAAGGATCGCAAGTTGTGACTGGGACCCAGCTAGATGCTAAAGAGACCCACGGAGGTGGGAGTGAGCAGCATGGTTGAACCAAAAGAGTAAAGACCTTGCGGTAGAATACAGAGGTGAGATATCCTCCGTGAGGAACCGCAGTAGGAGCTAACAAGAGTCGCGGAAGCCTAGCAGAGAAGGGAGGAGGCACCAGGGCCATTTAGGACGCTCACCACAACTGCAGCTGAAGAAAGAGGAAGCCGCTTATGAATCAAGGCAGCCGATGGTGGCGCTACGGGTTGGACGCTATGGGCTACATCCAAGTTCTCTGCCCCTCAGAGTAACGGCATGCTGCACAACCAGGATTCACAAGGCATTGGCAGCAAACATACATAAGATTAACAGGACTCTGTTCATATGCCCAGGCTCCTTATAAAATTATGGACAGTCCTTGGGGCCAGATGAATATCTTATATTACCACAAGCGATGTGGGGCCAGGTGTGGATCTCCGGTGGGCCAGAGTAACCAGCATAACGGCAAGGAAGCACTCTGAAAGGGTGCCAGACGGACCATAAAGAATTCAAACAAGGAGAAGTAGATGAGGAAGGCCCCTTCAAATGAAGAACCCTAAGAGGGGGGAAGTGGAGGACCCCCTATGGCGAAATCCTGGCAGCAGATAAAGGAAAGATGGGGAAGCCTAGAGGTGCAAGACCCACAACGAATGTAGAAGACAAAGCTGGGGCGGAGGAGCCCTCGCTGACCGCGATAATGGCTGCAATTCGAGACGTTAAGGGATTTCTAAAACCGAAAATTGATTCAGTGTCCACAAAGGTCACCCTTATCAGGGCAGACCTATCCAAATTAACTGAGATAGTGTCCAGGGCCAAGACTCCTATTGCCCATCTTCAGTCGAAGACAAAGCGCCTTGAAAAACAAGTACATACCCTAAAATAGCAGACAAAACATATGGCAGCGCGACTGGAGGACCAAGAAGGTAGAGCGCGAAGAAACAATATAAATGTAGTTGGGGTGCCCGAAGGTGCAGAGGGACAAACCTGTTCTTGGAGAATCTTATTGTTAACAAGCTGCAGTCCCCACGCCTGTCAAAGTTCTTTTCCATTGAGAGAGCCCATTGGGCACCAATGCCGCCTCTTAGACCAGGAGCCCTGCCGCAAACTATTATTGCCAGAATATTCAATCATCGAGACAGAGATGCAATACTGCAATCAGCTAGACTAAAAGTGGACTTACCATACGAAAACACTGTGCTTAGGTTTTTCCCCCCGACTTCACTCTTCAAGTACAGCAAAAGATAATAAGTTTTGAGCCTATGGAAAAAAAGCTGTGATCCAAAAACTCCTGAGGAGCCCGGGAGTGGTTGGAAGGATGGAGCATAGTTGGCAGGGCACAAGGCAAAGACCCAAACCAAAGGAGCGGAACTAACAAGTGAAGCGGCGAGACAGGAGAGGCATGGGTCAGCAGTAAGCATGGGCGAATTTTGCGAATCTCGCGTTCGCGAATTTTGAGGATTTGCGAACTCGCAATCCGCAAAATCCGCGAATTCTCGCGAATTTGCGGATTTTTTTTTTTGTGTTCGCGTGGGTTTCTGCCAGTTCGCGAGGGTTTTGTACAATTTCGCAAAACGCGAACTTACCTGTCGGGTCGCAAGTTTCGCGAACTTGTTGTTTCTACGTGTCCAGCCTGTTTGGGACACTCTTCTTCATCACTGCCACTCTCTGTCACCACTGCCACTCTCTGACTACTCATGCCACCCTCTGGCCCACCCATGCCACCCTCTGTTTCATCACAGCACCCTCTGGTTGTCCAGTCAGTGTACATTATTGTGGCAACGCAAGCACACCTTCCCTGCCTCAAGTGACCTGAATTAATTTGGGGCTGATTAATGTGTCACAGAATATTTTTTTAGCTGGCACCTGCTTCCTTAGTGCTTCCTGATTAGTGATCTTTTGCACTTGCTAAGTGCTTTCATTGTTGCAAAATTAGTTACAACACCTGCCCTGCCCCAACTGACAATAATGAATTAGGGGCTGATTAATGGATTTGAACCTCCAGCCTGGCTCCTGCTTGTCTCCCTTAGCTGTAATTCAGGACCTTTGTGGCATATGTGCAACTATTCTGAGGTTCAAAGCAGGGTCACATAATAGTTGCAACTGGCAACTGAACTCTGGAGGGGCCCCTCAGGAAGCACTACAGGAAATGGCTACTAATGATGAGCCTGAACTTTTGAACCTGGTAAGTAGTTTCAGTTTTGCTAAGATCGTATTTCTGCAATTTTGCGCTTATTCGCGGGGCGCGAAGTTGTACTGGGAAGCCGCGAACTCACGCGAACAGTGCGAGCAAGCCATGAAATCCGCTGCTCGCGGATTTGCGGATTTTGCGGGAGATTCGCGAATCTCGCGGATTGCGAATTTACCGAAAATCCGCAAAATCCGCGAGCGAAACGGATTTTCCGCCCATGCTTAGTCAGCAGGCTCCGTCCTCAAGACCCGCCAGCCCAGCCGGTATAGAAGAGGCAAAAGAATACTGAGTGGTGAAATCGTAGTGGAGGTAAGACTGAAAAAATTTGAGCTTGCTCCAGATTGTAGTCCAGAGAGGCACATGAAATACTGAGACTCCCCCGACCAGAATACCCGACAGAGACTATTCTACTGACACTTAAAGAGGTTATCAGTCGGGAAATGGGCATGGACTGGAGGGGGCAGAACAGAGCTCCATGAACGTGTGTCCTGTTGGGTCAGACACCCCCCAAATCTATCAGTTAGAACTGTTATGCAAGTTAAGGGACAACAGGTGCTCTGCGGGTTGGAAGGTTGGGGTTTCCATAACCTTAAAAGCAGGGTAGCGGGGGAGGCAGTTGTGAGGAGGGAATTTGTGGCTAGGTATGACATCACAGATCTAGATAGAGGGAGTGAGGGTAAGCCTACAATTGAAAGGAGGACTAACATGGTGAAGGGGATATGAACAGAAAAGATATACATAGATGGCGACCCATAGACAGACGCAGTCCTCTGTGAAGATTTAGCCCTGGAATGTGAATTTTCTCAATGATAAATTAAAAAGGTCGACAGTGTTGCAATTTATTAAACGCCCTGAACCAGATGTAGTTCTCTTGCAGGAAACACAAGTTAAAGGAAATTATTGCAAAGCACTAGATAGGTATGTATATACTCTGATAGCACATGCAGGGTACACCTCCGGTTCCAGGGGAGTGGGAATCCTGACCGGACTTGTGTTTCCCTTCATCAAATAAAATGTATAGAAAGATGCTTTGGGGAGACATCTAGTCGTAAGCGATATATGGGAAAGGAAGAAACTTAACCTATGCTCGATTTATTGCCCCCCCATCCCCCGGGTCTCCAGGCGGCAATGCTCTATGCATTGGATCCCTTGTTACTGCAGCTGCCAGACGGTAGGCTGGTCCTGGGAGGCAATATGAATGATATTATGTCAACGGAACTTGATGTGGCCGGCGGGGGTTCCACAGGGTCAGGCACCACGAGAATGGGAGGTCAATTGAAGGGGTTCCTTGAGGAGATGGGTTTGGGCGACACTTGGAGATAAACACCAGAGCACAAAGCAATATACACACTAGTCGGTAGCGTCCGGAAGCCTCTCAAGGATTGACTACATTATTACACAGGGTCCTGGACTGGGGGAATTTAGGGATGCTGCACATGTGGCACGAGTGATATCTGACCATTCCCCCATGGAAACAAAGTTAGCAGGTCTAGTGAGGGACCACACGATCCCACACAGAATAGACCCATGGTTCCTTAAGGATGAAGTCTTCAGAGAAGACATGCGGGAGGGGGCAGGGCAGAGCAGTATTTTGGGGATAACGTGGGAACAGTTGAATCCACAGTGACCCTCTGGAAAGCATTTAAACAGGTCCCCAAGAGGTCAAGCACAGGCAAATAGGTGCCATTAAGAAAGAAAAATACCTTATAGGTCTTTCCCTTGAAAAAGAAATATTATGTCGAGAGTCCCGGGCACTAGGAACCGACTCTCAAGCAATCAGAGATAGGCAGACCTTACCGGTGCGGCAAAAAGACCTAGGTGACTTATCAGAAGACCGTGCCAGAGCACAAGCACTGGCCACAGAGCATAGAATTTATGACGAAGGGGACAAGGCCAATAAGCGGCTGGCCTGGTTGGACAAAAGAAAGGAAGCTGGGTCCCAGGACTGCAAGATGAGACGGGGAGCAAATATGAAACAGGGGCAGAAATAGCAGAGGAGTTTGCCAAATATTATGAAGGAATCTATACATCTTGCTCACAACACACAGAGGACTGTGGAGACTTTCTACGCGACCTCTCCTTGATGCGACTCTCTGAGGAGGACAGGGAGCAATTACAGGAAGACTTGGCGGCCGATGAAATCAGATCAGCAACTCGAGACATCCAATCTGAGAAAGTACGAGGACTAAACGGGCTGCCAGTCCAAATGTACAAGGCCATACTGGATGTAACAACTGAACACCTGCTAAATATGTTCAGCAAGGCAAGAGGGCATATTACTACCGGACCAAAGGATAGCGGAGATAACAGTAATCCCAAAACTGGGTAAACCAGAAATTGAATTTTTGGTTGGCTAGAGCATGTGCCAAAGTCGGAAAGAAGCAACACTCCTAAAATAACACCTGCTCTCCCCTTGGCAGCTTGGCGCCAGCAGTCAGGCTGAACTTAAAGACAGGGTGTAAAGTGGGCACTACAAAAGGACACCACTCCAGTTTAGAAAAATATCCAATATTTGTATATATTTAAGACCAGACCAAAAATTATAAAAAATCCACAATACAGTACTTCAATTATCAAAATATGCTTGGAAAATAGTTCCTTGATGTCGATAGCTCCGCCCTGGGCTATCACGGCGCGTCATAAGCAAACAAATCAAAACAGTTCTGGCTGACCGCAGAGTCACGGGCCAGCTACGGTGTCGGGAAGACCTGCAAACAGTATATTTTAGAAATGCAGGGCGTCGGCAACCTCTTGTTTGAACTTCCGAAAGCATGGCGTCCGCAGGCCTTGGTTCCGGAGGTCAGTGCCGGAGTCGTCGGGCCCTTGAAGTCACACGTGCTGCAGGTCGAACTCCCCTCTGTTGAAGTCGGGAGTGCTGGCATCGGCAGACGTCAAATGCTGTGGCGCCAAATGCAGCGGTGCGGCGTTCGGTGCCCTCAGGTCGCGGTGCAAGCAGCGGCTCGGTAGCGGCATCAGATGTCGTCGGTGAGACCAGGGTCGCGGTGCGAGGTGAAGGCACTGCTCATCGCGGTGCTGGCCGGTCACTGTGCAAGCAGCGTCGTCGTCGTGGCTGAAGCGCTGTCGTAGGCTGACGAACCGGAGTTTATGGTGCCAGCGTCGGTAGGCCATGGTTGTAGTGCGGGATAAGGACGGTGCGTCGTGTAACTATACGAGCGGTGCCCTCGAATCACAGTGCAAGCAGCGGCATAGATTTCAGCGTGGAGTGGCGTCGTCGGAGATACCAAGGCGTCACCGTGAAGCGAGGCGGTGCGGAGTGCGGTGCCCAAAGGTCCCGGCATCGTAGACTGCGCCGGGTTGCTTTTTCCTCTGTCGCAGCACAAAACACACAGTCCCCAGTGCTGAGGGCAGAAGAGCTTGAAGCCTTTAATGTTCCTGAGAATTCTTGAACAGGGGGCAAGCTCTAACTAAACCCCTTGGCGAAAAGTTATTTCACTGCACAAGACAGAAGCAGCCACTACAGGCCAACACAGCAAAGTGGTAGTTCCTCCTCACAGCTTCTCCAGCTCTTCTTCTTGGCAGTCTTCTTGATCCTAAAGAGTTCCTAAAGTCAGGGTTCTGGGCCCCAATATTTATATCCCAAAATCCTTTGATCTCTTAGGTAGAGAGTGTCTGTGCCCAGCCAGAACCAGTTCTGCCTTCTTTGGTGTGACTTCCTAGCAGGAGGTGGAGACGGCATGGTCAGAGACAGACTAGGCCCTTTGAGGTGCAAGGAAATCTCCTCCCCTTCCCCAATTGCAGCACAGGTCTAGTCAGCCCTTTCCTGACTGACCAGGACTATCTGGAGCCACTCCTGCTCCCCAGCCTTCTGTCATCCAAAACCCAGACAGACAATCCACATTCCAGCAGAGGCACACAAGATGACTGAGCAAGAAAATACCCACTTTCTAAAAGTGGCATTTTCAAATACAGAATGTAAAAATCACCTTCACTAAAAGATGCATCTTTAGATTCTGAGTTCAGGCATACTAAACTTTATTTTCCTACCTAATTCCCCAGGCCAGATATGTTTAGAAGATGTTATTAACAAACTCCCCATTCTGCCCTATGGGGAGCAGGTAGCCTTGCAATAGCGAAAAACAAAATTGGCCGTAGTTCACTATCAGGACATGCCACACACACCAAGGCATGTCCTACCTTTCACATACACTGCACCCGGCCCACAGGGATACCTTGAGCCTACCTTAGGGGTGGCTGACATGTAAGAAAAGGGAAGGTGAGGGACGGGCAAGTGTGTGCACTGGCCAGGTCGACATGGCATTTACAAACTGCACGCAGATTCCGCAAAGGAGTGTCTGAGTTACCTTTTACAGGCCGTTTGTGTACGTGGCACAATCCCATGCTGCAGCCCACCAATGGCATTTGATTCACAGGCAATGGAACACGCAGTACGCTTTAATAGTGACTGAGATATAAATCAAACAGGCCAATCATGGAAACACCAATCCATAACACATTTTACCACAGGAGCACTTGTAATTTACCACTGATTAGCAGTGAGAAAAGTGTGCAGAAACACTAAGCCAGCACACAGTCAGAACTGGAAGGTCAGAAAGTAGAAAACTCAGGGGAAACATGCCAAAAGATGCCAAGTCTAACACCTCCTAAACGGGACCGCGGCAAGGCTTCAAAGGGACAGCACGCCAAAGGCAAGCCCATCTGCCTGTTGCTACCCCGTTGGACGCTCATGTTGGTCAAGAGAACAACTAAGGCTTGTAAATTCACATTCACACGAGATCGCCTGGTGGCTAACCAGCAAACGGTCTGCAGCTCGTGTCCTTATACTTTAGAGACAGGCCTCTTGAAACACAAGCACGCTGAGCTGAGCTCCTCGCCAACTGCAGAGGCTCAGGGAAACACAGCCCCTATTAGGGCCTGCCTGCTCAAATGCAAATCCGTCCCCAAACACGCAGATGACATCTGGCTCTCCCAAAAAGTAATTCTTGGGACCTATTGTTTCTAACCGAACCTTGGCTCAGGGAAAGCTCACACTTACTATTCCGGCTGGTTTCCAGTTGGTCGGTGTAAATAGAGGTGGCAATAAGACCAGAGGTGTTGTAGGTATTAACCTTAGGAAGGGCTTGGAAATTTCTTATAGGAAGATTGAACACACAGGGATCTTAGAGGCCATGATTGCATTTGATCTTTCGCTGGCCTGGATCCTAGTCTGCAGACCCCCTAAAACTCCGGCATGCCATCTAGTTGAACTCTGCAATATAGCATCTGACCTACACCTCAAATATGCCAAGTTCACTATCCTGGGGGACTTTAACATCCATATGGATAATGACAAATGCACTACTGCTAATGAACTGGCTGAAACGCTGGACTGACTCAACCTGGCACAGCTGGTCACCGCTCCTACATATATTGCCGGGCATACACTTAACCTAATCTTTTCTAATGACCCCAACCTGTATTTGCGGTCTCCTTACCACTCACATGGTCAGACCACCCTTAAGCTTCAAGCTGACTCACAGCGGTTCCAGACAGCAGCAAGTCCCCAAGAAAAGAGAAACTGGTTCAATGTCACTAGTGAATGTATGACACCTGCACTCTTACCGAGCCCCCTCAAAGTTTCAGGGAACCCAGATGAGGATGTAGTGAGTTTCAACAGCTGGGTGGTAAAGGCTCTAGACAGTGGAGTGGTGTGGCTCACTGGTTCGAGGCGGCAGACCCATAAGCAGAGATCGGCCCGGGACCAGGGTTCAATTCCCGACGCAGCAGGGTCGTGGACCAGAATCAAAATGGACTCGATAATTCTCGCCTCTGTGCCTACTCTAACCAGGGAACACACTCGGCAACTCTGGGCATTAAGCTTGCCTCATCTCTACAACGGCCCCCCACAGACGCCGGAGATGCCTGGTTTCACCTTGGAGATACCCAGAAAGGGACCATCTCACAGGGAAAACCAGGACGGGTTCCCCAGCGGTCTTCAGCGCCAGGATACTCCATGGAGTCTCAGTGCGCTTTACAAGTACACCCACATTTACATTTACATTGTCACCCCCTACAGATTAGTTATCTCTACCAGGAAGAGACCATCTGCCCCATGGTTCTCCCCTGAGCTCCGTGGGGGAGAAAATCCTTTGTAAAAAATTAGAACGCACCTGGAGACAATGTTACAACCAAGAGGCCAAGCTTGCATACAGAAAACCCTAAAAAAAACTTCCACAAGCTTAAACGCAGCACCATGAAGGATTACTTCGCCTACAAGATCCAACTAGCACAAAACTCAAAAACACTTTTTAAAATTGTTCAGGATTTTGCTAATCCTGCTGCTCTGGCTAGTACAGTACAGCCTACCGCCTCCCTCTGTGCTGGGTTATCTGATTTTTTTCCAGGATAAAATCAATCTTTGACACCTTCCCTTCGAACCTGACCCAGCCCGACCACGATGCCTATTCGGCAAAATGAGGTGCTGACCGAATTTCTTCCTTTTTCTCCCGATGGCTCCTTAAAACATCTATTAGCTTGTAAATCTGGCTCACCTGGTGATCCCTGCCCTGCCCCGATTTTTCAACTTCTGGCCACCTGCATTAATACCCCTCTGAATCAGACCTGGAATGCCTCCCTGAGGTCAGGCATCTTCCCTGCAGTATGGAAACAGGCTTTCCTACTGCCAATCCTAAAGAAGCCGGATACTGACCTCGCAGAATCTAAAAACTTCCGACCTAGCTCTCTGCTGCTGGCTCCAGCAACAATTCTTGAGAAAATAATCTAGTCACCTTTCGGAATTTCTGGAATCTAAAATTCGATTCCACGACTCCCAATCCGGCTTTAGAGCAGACTAAAGAACGGAAACCGCCCTCCTAGAAGTATCCGAGAGTGTTTGCAAGATTATCTACCAGGGCAACGCAGCCATGCTCATACTACTGGACCTGCCTGCGGCCTTCGACACGGTGGCCCATTTGATTCTCTTGGAACAGTTAAAGATTTGATTTTTAGATTTATAAAGCGCAACGAATGCCTGGAGGCAGCTTGGTGCTGAGTACTGAGAGGGTAGTGCCAAATGGGGTGACAGGGAAGAATTAGAGATCTGCTAGGGACAGCCATGTTTTAGTGATTTCCTAAATGAAGTAAGATTCGGGCTGTTTTTAATTGTTAGTGGTAGGAGATTCCAAAATTTTGCAGATATTAGCAAAAAAAAACATCCTTCCTCCCCAGTGTGCCTGCTTGAACTTGGGGACTGGCAGCAGATTTAATTGAGCAGATCTAAGGTTCCTAGACGGCACATAGTATTTTATCCTTGAAGTCAGGTAAGAGGGGCCCCTTCCTTGGAGCGCCTTAAACGTGATGCATAGTGACTTAAAAATGATTCTTTTCCGAACCGGTAGCCAGTGGAGAGCTACTAGCCGCTGGGATACTGATTCGTTTTTGGGGATGTCCAAGTTCAATCTTGCTGCTTCGTTCTGCAAACGTTGGAGTTTATTCAGACATTGGGTTTGGATCCCCAAATAAAGTGCGTTTCCATAGTCTAGCCTAGAGATGGCGAGGGCAGTCACCAAGGTTTTCAAGGCCCTACGAGGAATAAAGGAACAGATCTTTCTAATCAATTTTAAGATGGCCCAGAAATTGGCCGTGAGGCAGTTGATCTGGCTGTCGAAAGTTATCAGACAGTGAAAAATCACCCCTAGATTTTTAACCTTGGATACCGGTGTAGGGCATTCGCCCAGCTCGATGGGCCACCATTTTGGAGAGCAGACCGGTGGATTGGCACTCAACAACAGAACTTCGGTTTTGCCACCGTTAAGTTTTAAGCAATTCGATTGCATCCAGGTGCTAACATGGGACATGCAGATGTTAAAACGGTCGGCCACCTAATCCTCATTGTTGGTTATTGAAACAACCACTTGTGTGTCATCTGCATAGCTGATTACAGAAAACCCGAACTGTCCGATCAATGCGGCCAGTGGGGCCACATAAACATTAAAAAGCGTAGGACTCAGAGACAAGCCCTGTGGCACTCCACAATGCAGATCAAGAGTTTGCGAACTAGTTCCGCCTAATTCGACTCTAAAGGATCTCTCAGAGAGATATGATGTCAGTAGAGTTGTGGCGGATTCATGTACTCCCAGCTTAGACAGTCTCGTAATTAGCAATTTGTGGTTGACGGTATCAAAGGCCGCCGATAGATCTAATAATGTCAAGGCAGCCTTCCTGCCTCCATCCAAGGATTTCCTGAGCTCTTCGCTCGCAGTGATTAAGTCAGTTTCAGAACCGTGACTCTCTCTGAACCCATTTTGCGAGTGGTCTAGCAAATTATTTGTGGAGATGAAGGTGGTGAGCTGGATATTAAGCGATGTCTCTAGAACCTTTGAAAAGAAAGGAATTCTGGAGATTGGCGGATAACTGTTGGGATCAGGGTCCAGGCGAGGTTTTTTCAGCAGGGGCCTGGGCATTCAAGGCATCGCTTTGTCCTGGTTCTGTTCCTTTCTGAAGAACTTGACACAGCAAGTCTTTCTCCGGCCCTACATGTCTTCCCAGAAACCCTTGTTATATGGGGTCCCCCATGGCTCCGCACTGAGTCCTCTCCTATGCCTACCTACTGCCACTCGCCGCATTGGTTGAATCCTGCGGAGTAAAGGTGATCTCCTTTGCGGATGACACTTAACTGGTGTTCTCCTTCAAAGATCAATCAGAGGCTGGATTTGACAACTTTAGAAGGTGTTCGAGTAACATCTCAGCTTGGATGACTCATAACGGTCTTAAGATGAACTCAGAAAAAAACGAGGTGCTCTTCTTCAACCAGCAGGCCCCCTCTCCCGCTACGTTCGGGTGGCCTCAGGAACTGAATCCCCCACCCGAGCCAGTGGACTGTGAGAAACTTGGGGTTCAGATTCAACAATGAGCTCTCTTGTAAATTTCAGATTAGGCAAGGCTCCACCCCTTGTTTTGGGAAGCATTAAACCCTGAGAAAATTCCTCCACTTCCTCCCTTTTGACTGCAGAATGACGGTAATCCACGTCCTCATCACTTCTTACTGGGACTACGCCAACGGCCTCGATTTGGGACTACTCGCCTATATGACCCGCAGACTCCAAATGATCCAGAACACTGAAGCCAGATTATGCAAGGCACCTTATCGCCACTCTATCACCCCCAATTTGAGAGACCTCCATTGGCTGCCCATCAGGTGCATAGAATTTAGGGCACTCATCCTGGCGCACAGAGCCACCGGGGACCAAGGCCCAGCTTACCTGAGAGCCAGACGTCAACAATACCATCATGACAGGGCCTACCATCAGTGGGCTGTCACCATTCCTCGCTTTTGCAAGGCGAGAACAGGAGGCAGAGCTTTCTCCGTCAGGACCGCAAAACTATGGAATGCCTTGCCACTCACTCTCCGCCTGACTGAAGCTGAACATGGATTCCGACGAGCTCTAAAAAACTGGCTCCTTAACTGCCCCTAAATCCACTCACTGTGCATCTGTTTTATTTGTCTGCCTTAGCGCAGGGAAACTTCCGTTGGGGGTAGCCGTGGGGTCTATAAATATCCAAATATATATATATTTTTTTAAAGGAGCAGTCAGCCCTCCCGTCCCTTGGTGCTAGAGTGGCATTCGACACCGTGGAATGGAACTACCTCTTCTGAGTCTAAGAAAAGTTTGGTATGTGTTCCAAATATATCGGATGGGTCAGGCTCCTATATGAACAGCCATTAGCCAGGGTGGGTGTTCATGCTACAATATCCTTTGCGTTCACTCTACAGAGAGGTACTGAACAGGAATGCCCACTATCTCCAATTTTGTTTGCATTAGCTCTGGTACCACTCGCAGCATGGGTACGACAGGACCCTTTCATCTGGGGGATACCGATAGGGAAGACCGAATATAGCTCACTACACAGATAATATTCTGCTATACGTGAGAAAACAGAGACACTCAGTTGACCGCATCTTGCAGATTTTTTGCATATATGGGAATACTCGAGATACTGAATCAATTAGGATATGTCACTGCTATATCCCCTGGCCGGGAAAGCTCCCACCCTCACATACAGATGTGCAGCCCCAATAGAAAAAGAGCGGTTTTGAGTATCACAGGATCCACATAGGAGTTTCATCGACGCGGGCCTACAGCTCGATACTCATAACAGGTGCAAAGCATTTGTGCACGCTCCCCCTGACATTGATGGACTGGGCGACAATATTCAAAATGATGGCTGTACCACGTCTGTTAAATGTGTTGCAAAACACGCCACATGAGGAACCCTCCTCCTTTTTCAAACAAGTGAATGCGGAACATCGTGCGTTATTGTGGTGCGGAACGGCCACACGTATAGCCCCGAGTAAACTCGAAAGAGAGCTCAATGATGGAGGCTTAGCGGGACTGGACATCCATGGCCGTTACTGAGCGTGAAGGGATGGATGTTTGAGTACTGGTTGATCCAGCATAAAGGGTTGATAAGACGGGCAATGGGAGCGAGAGGCCAACAGGACATACTTTACACAAAGTAAGTGGGTAAGAACCTCCCAACACATACTAAAACAGTGATTAAGTCATGGTGTCCAGTGACAACACATTTGGGTTGGGAGGGCAAACTCACAGAAATGACACCGCTATGGGCGGGTGATTTTCTGAAGGAAGTAAGTAAGCTGGGGGGGATTCGCCAAATGGGAGTTACTGGGGCTGGAGACACTGGGAGACATTTGGAGTGGACGGGCATATGTCACATTTGCTGATCTACAAGGGGAATGTGATATGGGAAATGGAGAGTGGCTCAAATACATCCAGCAAGGGCATGCGCTGCGGAAATATATCAGGAAAGGAGAGACCTTGGAATCTGACTCTCCATTAGAAGACAGGATATTGACAGACCGACCGCAGGACAGTTATATCCCTGCTCTACAAAAATATTAATAATGCCCCATATTCTATGGGTACCCTCCAGATGCCATGGGAACGATACGTGGGCTTTTCAGAAGACGAGGAATGGTTAGAGGTGCTCCAAAGCCCGAGAGAAATGGCGATATGGGCAAGATTCCAACTTATACAGTTTAAAATACTACATAGGCTATATTGCCCCAGGTCAGTGCTCCACCGAATGGGAGGTAGCGAAAACACGCTGTGTCATAGGGGATGTGAGTCAGAGGGGTCCTTCTATCATCTACTGTGGGTATGCCCAATCCTGCAGGTGTACTGGCAGAAAATACCTGAGGCAATGACAGAGGTGGTGTGTATGGAAGTTCCACTAGAACCAAAATGGTTTCTTCTGATAACAATGGGAAATGAAGATCGGTCATGACATGTAAAGCAATGGTTGACACTTGCTGCAGTAGTGGCAATGCGAAACGTGGCAAAGAAATGGAGGTGGACCGCCATTCCAACAGTGGAGGAATGTGAAAATGATCTTGATTGGTGCTGGCAAGAGGAAGTAATGATATACAATAGTAGGGGGTGCCCTAAAGTTTGCTGTTAATTTAGATTGAAGCAAATCATATAATGCAATAGGACTTAAAACCAAATAAGGAACAATGACATAATATTTTTGCTCTTTGTATGTACAGATCATTAGGGGCCCGATGTAGGTAGCCAAATACCGGTCGGTAACGGCCGGAATTCGGTAATTCCGGCCATTACCGACCGGTAAAAGAGAATCGAGATGTAAGAGACGGAAAAGGTACCGAATCGGTAAATACCTCTCAGTAAAACACCGAATCGGTAGTATCCGAATCGGATTTTACCGAATTCATATTTTCCGAATCGGAAAACAAGAATCAGTAAAAATCCGAATCGGAAATCACCGAATGCACATTTACCGACTCAGTAAATAACAAGTGGTAAAAAATGCCTATTGAGATGTAGCAAAAACTAAAAATACCGATTTCCATGGAATTCGGTATTTAAGAATCGGTAATTACCATGGACTGGGAGCAGGTGGAAACCAGGAACAGGATATAAAAGTAGGATCCAAAATGCAACAGTGCAACCTCAATGGCGGCATTGTACGTAATAGCCAGGCGTCTACGGATACAGGCAGCAGGACAGAGGGTCTGGCTAAGGGAGGAGCAGGTATATAGACAGAGGATCACCCTCTTCCAATTGACAGAAGCTGAAATCCTGCAAAGGTACAGATTGCACCCCAGGACCATCCTTGACTTGATTGCGGACCTCCAGCCATATTTGGAACACACAACCCCAAGAGCACATGCAATCCCGCCACATGTGCAGGTGCTGTGCTGCCTGCACCTCCTCGCCTCTGGTAGCTACCAGCACGTCATAGCCGCTGTCGGTGGTGTGTCTCAGAGCAGCCTATCAAGGATTTTCAGGAAATTCTTAAACGCCATGATGGACAGGATGGAGCACTACATAGAGTTCCGTGAGACCCTGGCAGAACTCGCTCGGACCAAGACCGAGTTCTATCAACTCGCCCAGTTTCCGCACATCATAGGCTGCATCGATGGGACACACATCCCACTATGCCCACCTGCAGCCACGCAACATATTTACAGAAACCGGAAATCCACACATTCACTCAATGTGCAGGTGATCTGCAACGCTGGCAACATAATAACGGACATTGTAGCAAAATATCCTGGGAGCAGCCATGACTCCTACATATTCACCAACAGTGGGATTTATAGACGCCTTGTGGCTGGCGACTTTAATGATGGATACCTGCTGGGTAAATATGTGCAAGACACCATGATAGTCCATGCTGAAGGAAACATTGAGAGTATGTGACTAATAAAATTCTCATTACCCACCTAGGTGACAGTGCATATGCCCTACGGTCATTTGTACTCACCCCGTACCTGAACCCATCCAACATGAGAGAAAGGAGATACAACATGGCACACCGAAGAACACGTAGCGTTGTTGAACGCACATTCGGACTTCTGAAAAGCAGATTCAGGTGCCTCCATAAGAGTGGGGGTGCACGCCAATATACACCAATTATCTGTTGCAAGATAATAGCTACCTGCGCCATGCTGCACAATCTTGCAACAAAGGAGGGCACAGACATCGAAATAACCTATCATGAGGACATAGATGACGTGCCTGAACAAGGCGATTACGCTGCAGCAGGAGCAGCACCTGCAACAGATGGAAGACTGCGACGCGCAGAAATAACCAATAGATACTTTTGAATCACAGAAGACACACAGGCATGTCCATGTCTTGTAACACTAACTTTAATGTGCACAACTGCACTATTTTAGACCACAAAAAAAACAAAAATAAATTCACCATGCACACTGGGTTGCCAAAGTTGAATTCACTATGAGCAGTCCCTTTAATGTTACATTCCCTCAATGCTTGCGCTTGCGTGTGTTGTGGAGTGAGCCACTGGGCTGGGGTTCAACCTGCGCAGTGGGAACCGTGTCATCAGCATTGAGTCTGCTGCTCCGACGAATGTCCTGCACTGGTGTGCTTGCCTCACTCCTGCTTGTGGACTCCTCCGTGTCCAGTACACACGTACCCCCAGCAGTGGCTGTCTGCTGTGTCAGCAATACCTCCATGGCAGAGGTCACCCTCCTCATCCCCCTGGACATGTCACTGCAGCAGTGAACAATTTTACTCTGCATGGTCACAGACCGGCGGCATAACAGTGTATTAGAGGTAGCCAGACGGTCAATGGACTGACTCAGCTCCTGTACCTTGCGCCTGTACCTGTGCCCTTCCTGGTGGTCAGTCTCCAGAGTGTCACAGAGGGTGCCCATGCGCGCTCCCATGTCCCTCACCCCCTCTGCCATGGACTCAATTCCTTTTCCCATTGACTCCATTCCTTTGCCCATTGACTCCATTCCTTTGCCCATGGCCTCCTTCCCTTCGCCATGGCACCTATCCCCCGATCGATGTCAGACATCCTTCTGATAAGGATGCGCACCTGTCTATGCACGGCCAGGATACCCTTAGCCTGTATGCGTTGCACCCTCACCATTGTGGCTTCCAGGCCGGCAAATACACCCTGCTCATACTGCCCCTCATCCTGCTGACGTGCCCTACGGCCACGGTCTCTTTCACCGCCACTCCCCATTGACCCCTGTTGGCCTGCGTTGCTAGCCGGTGGTGGTGTGCTTGGTCTGGGTGCCTGCAGCACTTCCTCATCAGAGCTGTCCATTATGTGCAATGGCAGTACGTCCTGCCTCCTTGGCCTCACAAGCACTGGGGAACCGGAGCTCGGTGTTATGGCACCTGCAGGTGGTGCTGCTGGCTGTGTCTCGAAAAGGAGGGGTGACAGTGCCTGTGCATTGGCGTCTTCCTCTGTTGGTGTGGGTGCTTGCGTGGTCTCCGTGTCCTCATGGACAGTGCTAGGTCCTGCAGTGTCTGTGCTTTTTTCTGTCTGTGCCATTGTTGGTGCTCTTGACTCTCCTCCCTGCGCTGCTCTGCGCGATGTCTCTCCTGTGGAGAGACATGGAAAATGATCAGATGTGTGTTCTCATCACACATATTCCTGCTACACATTAATCTGTCACTCAACTGGTTGTGTTTGGTGTGTGTGAAATGGCATGCTGTGTTCATTATTGGCAGCTTTTATGTTTATGTCTACGCCTACAACTACCATGATGCATTGCTGCTGACTACTGTGATGTGTACTGGATTGTGAGTGATTCACCTACATTGGGGAAGGGGACAGGGAATGTGTGGGGTGCATTGACATGCATCTTACCTTTCTTCCTTGCAGCTCTGTCTGTGCTATCTGCATCCCCGATCCCATGTATGCTCTCTGACTCCATGGTGGATTCAACAAGCTGCTCCAATTCAGTCAGGCATGGTGCACGGTTACTCCCCCCACCTGTGAGTCCTGATTCCTTCCTCTGGCTGGCAAGCTTCTTTTTGGTGGTGATCCTCAGATCATACCACCTTTTTTTCATGTCATCTATTCCACGGTGAGTCACTCCCAGCGCATTCACCTTGCTCTGTATTTCCAGCCAGGTGCTCCTCTTGATGGACTCTGGTACTTGCAGTGAATGCCTCCCAAACAGCTGACTGTAGTGCTGCACGACCTCCTCCACCAGCACCTGGAGCTCTGTGGGGCTGAATTTGATTTTTCTCTTCCTGTTACCTCCATCCTTCTGTGCCTCCTGGCCCTCCATGTGTTTGCTGTGCTGGGCTCAGTGCTGCCTGCTCCTCTGTCTCACCTCCAGCTCTTTCTCTGCTGTTCTGTTGCTCTGAACCAGCATGGGTGTGGCCTGCTACAGGTACTGGGGTGTGGTACTTGCTTCTGATTGGTTGGATTCCCTGAGGCTTTGTTGTTGGGTGTGGTGGGTCTCCCTGATTGGTTCACTGTGCTCACATGTCTGTTTTCAAATTTTCCAGAGCGGATTTTACCGAATCGGTAAATACCGATTCGGTAATGTCCGATTCGGTATTCTCCGATTCGGTAACTCCCATTCATTCCTATGGGACTGTAGGTCCATTGGAGTGTATGGGTGTTACCGAATCGGAGTTTTCCGAATCGGACAATACCGGTTCGGTATTTACCGATTTTGGATACCGATTGGTACCGAATCGGTATTGTTTTCCGACTTTTTACCTACATTGCGTTTTCCGGTTCAGAAATACCGATTCGGTATCGTTCGGTATTTATGAACCGGTAAAAAAAAATTACCTACATCGGGCCCTAAGTACCAATAAAAAAAGATTTTTTTTAAATGTCAGATTTATTTATTCAGTGTATTCTATAGCGCAAACATGACCCAATGAAATGAGTACCAGAGCGTTTTACAGTTAGATCACACTACATTTTCAGATAAAGTCCTATACAACCTACTACTGGGCAGATGTGTTGGTCACCCCAGTATTTAAACAAATAACATAAATACCACTTTTTTGGTTTATTTTGTTTATAGCACTTTAGCACCGCACATTCCAATGCAGGGTGTCCGAGCGCTTTATATCAAACATACAGATTATGCATTGAGAATAAATCATGTGTGTGTACATCAATATACAAAAGGATGTATTACATAAGACTGTGAGGGTTACAAAGTGTAGGCGCCACATGTCCTTTATACCTCACTGTGCTATAAAGCAGGATTAAAATTTATGAACTGCAAGTAACAAAAGGATCTCTGCCTTAAAAGCACTAACCTACTTACCCAGTTATGCACAATAAAAATCTAATCTGTGTTACATAATGTACTTTGCAGGAGACACATTAAATCTCTATGCTACTTTAATTCAAAACTAGGACTAGACAAAACACAGATCTCTCTAGCAAATATGTTACCATCCAGCGTTTTCTTATCACTATTACTATGCCGAGTTTTAGGTGGCACACAAAGATCTCTGCAGCACGTGCCTTAACCACATTATATATTTTAAAATACAGATATTGCAACCAAGTAAGACAAGCATTTGCAATGCAATAGGTCTCGCATTAGGAAAGTGTGAGCTATTGGTATTGTAAATGACAAATTTTTTAAATCTGTGTTGGCTTTGAAAATATATAAATTAATAGCATTGTTATTCACAAAGCCAATAGCTTACACTTTCCTATTGTGAGTCCTATTAGCTATGGCAATGCTTGTTGGTAGCAAGCAAGGACAGTGGTGTTGTGGTTCTGAGTGATGATGTGGTTGGGCTGAGTGATGTGGTGGTGTATTAAAGTGATGTGGTTGGGCTGAGTGATGTGGTGGTGTCCCAGAGTGATGTGGTGGTGTCCCGGAGTGATGTGGTGGTGTCCCCGAGTGATGTGGTGGTGCCCCCGAGTGATGTGGTGGTGCCCCCGAGTGATGTGGTGGTGTTCCCGAGTGATGTGGTGGTGTCCTCGAGTGATGTGGTCGTGTCCCCGAGTGATGTGGTGGTGTCCCCGAGTGATGTGGTGGTGTCCCCGAGTGATGTGGTGGTGTCCTGAGTGATGTGGTGGTGCCCCTGAGTGATGGTGGTGTCCCTGAGTGATGTGGTGGTGTCCCTGAGTGATGTGGTGGTGTTCCTGAGTGATGTGGTTGTGTTCCTAAGTGATGTGGTGGTGTCCCTGAGTGATGTGGTGGTGCCCCTGAGTGATGTGGTGGTGCCCCTGAGTGATATGGTGGTGTTCCTGAGTGATGTGTGTGAGGGTGAGGGTGTGTGAGGGTTAGTAAGGGTGAGAGGGTGAGGTTGTGAGGGTGAGTGAGGGTGTGTGAGGGTGAGTGAGGGTGTGTGAGGGTGAGGGAGTAGGAGGGTGAGGGTGTGCGTGCTTACATTAGAGAGTGGTATGGATGGGTAGCAGTACCAGTGGATTAGTGCTCTCTAAACAAACATGGTGCCATCTTGGCGCTGTTACTCTTGCAAATAAACAACAAACTCATGGTTTCCACTATGAGAAGTGGAAACGATAGCGGTTGTCAATTCTTGCTTGTATATATCCTCGTCTGATTATCAGTCATAATATTAGTTACTGGCAAAGACAATCCATACTATTTTTGCTACTGTAAAATGGTAAGGGAGCTGAGTAGGTTGGTGCACCCGCTGCAAACTTGTGCAAAACAGAAGTCGCGTTAGCGACTGAGAATCTTCAAATCTAGGGCGATAAAATGAAGACATTGAGTCACAGCGGCACGGTGCACATATGCACAGTGCAGACTTTTGCCAAGTGATACATAACCATTTTATTTGATGCTATTATGATGATAATTTCCTTGCTCCCCTGGGCCAGCAAGTTACTGGAAAAATACATCAATGGCCTTTTGACCAAATTCCTAGAGGAAAATAATCTCCTTGATCCCTCGCAGACCGGCTTCCGCCCCAAGCATGGGACGGAATCGGCTCTTCTGGCGGTCCTGGAGGAAACTAGGGGCATCTTGGATCGGGGAGGATCGGTGGCAGTCGTCCTCCTCGATCTCAGTGCCGCTTTTGACACTGTAAATCACACCATCTTGTTGCAGCGCCTCAGGGAAATTGGGATTCAAGGAGGAGCATTGGAGTGGATCCGCTCTTTCCTATCCAGCAGACAATTTCAGGTCTTTGAGGGAGCAACCATCTCTACCAGCAAGCCCTTGAACTGTGGAGTTCCGCAGGGCTCCTCATTAAGCCCGACGTTGTTTAACGTCTACATGAGACCGCTGGCTGGGGTCGTCCGTCCGTATGGTATTAAGATCGTTACCTACGCGGACGACACCCAGCTGGTAGTCTCCCTCACGCCGGCTGGAGACCCTGAAGGCACAGTGGACCTGCCCGAATGTCTGAGCGAGATTAGTCGATGGATGACCATGTCCTGTCTCAAACTTAATGGAGACAAGACAGAGGTCATGATGCTGGGACATCTAGCACCATCCACGATTAATCAGATCTGGCAAACTTGCTTGGGCACCCCCCCAGTCCCCAGAGATGCCATCAAGAGCCTGGGAGTCTGGTTGGACAAGTCCCTGACGTTTAATCATCAGGCCGCTGTATTATCTGCCACCTGTTTTGGCCTCATCAGAGTGTTGAAGAAGATTCTCCCATTACTACCGTTTGAGGCCAGACAAATCGTGGTCCAGGGACTGATACTTGCCAGACTGGACTTTGGAAATGCGCTCTACCTTGGGGCCCCTGACTCCACACTTAAAAAGTTACAGGTAATTCAGAACTGTGCGACCCGAACCCTGCTCCAGCTTCCCCGCAGGTCCTCTGCGAAGGCCAGACTGAAAAAATTACACTGGCTCCCGGTGAAAGACAGGATCAGTTTCAAATCCCTTTGTGTTGCCCACCAATCCTTTTGGGAAACTGGGCCACTGATTAGTCGCCCCCTAATCACCCCCTATCTTCCCAGCAGACAACTTCGATCCACCAATGCTTTACTAGCTGTAGTGCCAAAGGTCAAAAGATCTAGATCAGGAGGTCGCTCCTTCTCCTTGAACGCGGCCAAATTATGGAAAAGTCTACCTTTTCACCTTAGGTCCAACTCTGACCTCACCTCTTTTAGGAAAAATTTAAAAACTTTCCTGTTCATAAATAAGTTGTTTCTCCTGCACTCAGCCCTATGGGCAACACCTGTTAGTTTTCAGCGCTGGGACGCCTCCGGGCAGCTATTTTGCGCTTTATAAAACCCATTTTCATTTCATTCATTCATTTCATTATGCTTTGAGGGGGTCGAGACTCCAGTCTTGTCATTCCTGCACATTTCAGAAGTACCTACGTCCCCCCCTAGCGCCTAGAGGCCAACCAGAGAACCGCGGTCGCTGTATCAGAAATCTCACCTATTCCAACTGGGGCTCACCAGCCGGCTGCCTGGCCTGGGGGAGGTCAGGAGGGGAAGGGTTAACGCCCCCCTCCTCCTGCCAGCGAGGACCCCAGAGGGTGGAGTGGGGGATTAGCTGCCGTCTTTGAGTGCACAATAGGGCCTGGAGGAGGCTGCTGGGAGGGGACAGGATCCTCTTTCAGCGCTTCTCGCAGTAAAAAAGCGGAGCGCAGTGAACGCGACCTGACGCCTCAGGCAGCACCCACTGCATTCGGGGGGC
Source organism: Lissotriton vulgaris (assembly GCF_964263255.1). Classification (NCBI taxonomy): domain Eukaryota; kingdom Metazoa; phylum Chordata; class Amphibia; order Caudata; family Salamandridae; genus Lissotriton; species Lissotriton vulgaris. The sequence goes on along the minus strand of NC_141689.1, from coordinate 72,445,984 downwards.
ACCCTGGGTGCGACGAGAGCGGGCACCCACGGGAGGGAGATGTCCTGGAGGAAGCAGCGGAAGCCCCAGCAGGTCATCTCCGACTGCGAGACCTCCACCGGCTCCGAGAATGGTGAGGTGGGGCACAGCGCTGCGGGACACACAAGGTCACAATGTGGGGCTAGCATGGGTGAAACAGAAGTGGAGGTATTTGTTACTGTGGAGGAAGCCTTTGACACGCACTCCCCTCCCCAATAAATATATATTTTTTTAAACGCACGCACTAAAAGATATGGGACGGGGCGATACAGGTAGGGTGGGGGCGAACGAAAAGTTGTTACTCAGCGACCCTAAGTGACAAAATCGATTAGAGGGTTTGCAGAGTGAGAAGGGGGCCGAAAGTCAGTGAAGGCGAGGCGTGGGTAGGAGTCGGGGCAGGGGAGGCCTGGGATGAAGGAATGAGAGACACACAAGTGATGGAGAGCGAAAGGGACAGCGTGAGAAAGATCCGCGCATGTGTTTTTGCGAGAGGGAGTAAGACAGGGGAGCAGAGGACTGCATGAGGTCAAGAGGCATGGAACGTGACAAATGACAGGAAAGAGGCTGAGATTAACAGGGAGGCAGGGTCAGATAGAGAGAAGGTGGTAAAACAAAACAAGAGGAGCGGGCCACGGTGACAGGGACACGGGGCGGGTCACAGTGCTACTTAGTGGGACACTGTTTGCGAAGGAGACATGGGGTTAATAACCCCGAGACGCACACGGCGACACCGTGAAACATGCAAAAACGGATGGAGAGACATAGAGTTGAAGAGACACGCAGCGAGTCAGGGTACCTGTGAAAACGACGGCAGAGAAAGAGACGGGATGATCCGGAGAGATGGCGAGGACAGGGAGCCACTGCCCCATTACGTGTCGCACACAGTGCACGCGAGGAGACACACGAGGGTCACTGAGAAACATTCAGAACACTGAAGGAAGAGACGGGGAGGCCATCGAGGCGCAGTGAGAAAGAAACAAAATAGAAGGATATTGAGAGAGGTAGATGAAAAGAGGAGGAAAAGAAAAACCAACACGGACACTAAGATAAAAGAGACTTTGGCACTGGAAGAAAGACACCGTTTGGCACAGAGGGGAGCGTAAAGGGACAGCATTGGGAAAAAGCAGAGTGACATCAAGACAAACCAGGGCTCTGTGGAGCTCCAAGGGCGGTGCTCGCGTTCTACACCATGGCCGGGCCTCCCCCGTACCCAGAGCCCCTCTATCGGCTGAACTCTGCCCGGAGCTCAACCTCCCAAGTCTGCTTCCACCTCAACGTCAGCCTCAGGAAACACCTAGGCCGAGCACGCGCCCTGGGCGTACTGACGTCAGCGCCGTAGTAGACCAGAAGAAGAAACAAGCGTGAGGGAAGGCCAGCATATGGTGATGCAGCGAAGAAAACACCAGCGCAGCGAGGCAACGCGACAAAAGAGCCCGGTGAGTGGAGGGGGGATATGTGCGTGCGTCTGTGTGCATGTGTGTGTGTCTGTGTGCATGTGTGTGTGTGCGCGTGAGCCCGTTGAAGGACTGGGTTTTAGAACCCAGCGGCGTCAGGGAGAACGCCCGATGCCTTCTAGTTCCCCTGTCTTGGCAAACAGAGACACGGGATACTTCTTGATGACGTCAAAGACCAAAGTTTATTGGCTGCAACCAGGAACAGAGATCTACGAAGCACACACGGGTGGTTCGCTAGAGACTGCACAAATTCAATGAGCGGAGCATGGTCTTTTATGCCAAAAATCAAGCCTCAGGCAACATTTCAAATTAGCATCGAGTTCATACAAATTGACCAATGACAGTGTGACAATTTAAAAGTAGCGTATGATGACAATCCCCCTTTCCGTTGTCCAGCCCACCAGAAATTACCAAACACATTCCAGATTTCTTGTCGGATCAGGCCGGACAAACCCATCATAAACCCTCAACCCAAATCAGTGATTATGTCGTAAAGGAAGGAACAGAAACAGATTGGAAGTGAGATAGAAAGGTGGGAGCAGTGTACCATAAACTCGGGCATGTCCTACTCTTTGATCTTTATCTGACCAGCTGCTTAACAAGGAACTGGCTCAGCGAGGTCAGCCTTGGGCAAGGAGTCAGTTCGGCCGGGTCATTCAAAAGTCAACTAAGGCATACGTGTCTCAAGGACTTGTTCGGCCTCAGTCATCGGGCCTATGTGAGGGCAACCATACAAAATGGCTGCCGTACACAAAATGGAACCCGAAAATCCAAACTAAATCCTTGAATACGGAGTGTTCTCATTGATCGATTCATGCGAAAACACTCAGACACACTACACTCGTCATTTGCAGTCTGCTGACACCAAAATCGTCTATTTCCGATGACCTTTATTGTACGGGTTCGGAACCACCGAACCAGACCCACAAATTCACGGAACCACAGACCCTCCTTTTGCCCTTACATAGGCAACAGACCCAAACCAATGTCAATCTGAATCCGGATCTATATTCATCAGATCATCAATATGTTGCTGTAGCATCATCCTATTACTTAGTACCGTTCTCTGGACAGGTCTCTTTGCACACGCAGTAGCACAGAGGCCACAAATAGCAGGAGCACACTGAACAAAGAGACAGAACATGAAAAGGATAGCTAAGACCATCCCAATGACCATCAGAATCTTCCAACCCCAAGTGGATATCAATCCCCATAACCATCCCATCAACGACCAATCTCCTTTGTCCAAATGGACAGAATCGGAGATCTTATGTAGCTTGGAAATGGCTTGGAAAACTGACGGAGCGTTGTCTGGAATGAAAACGCAGCAGCTCGATTGAATCAGTTTACAAACTCCACCTCGATCTGCTAGTATGACATCAAGGGCAACTCTATTTTGGAGTGTCATAAGTCTATCCGACTGGAGCTCAGCAGTCAAGTTACTAAGGGCACCGGCAGTTTCGACTATGGTGGACTCAACCACTCTTGTCAACTGGCAAATATTCCTGCTGTTAGCCATCGGTCCCCATAACGGCAGAAACCCCTTAAAGAAATCTCCCAACTCTTGCCCTGCAGTGTCTTCCTGACTAAAGACACCTCTAGCAACTCTCGTCTTATGGTAATCTGCTGCAGCTGTAAAAGTGGGAGGCAACAGGAAAGAAACAAAACATGTGGCCGAAAAATCAGGGGGCAACCATGTATACGCTTTGTCATAGCAAACAAAGTAGGTACTCTTAGCAGCTAAAACTGCTGGGGAAGACTGAGACGTAAATACATATGTATCAGTACAAACGCTCTTCCCTAACTGAGCTCTCGGATTCTTGCCATTACCCTGTAGACAATAGCGACCCTGATGGGGCACTATCCAAATCGGTGGAGAACTTTTCGCTCGCTGGTTAACACTCAGACTAACTCCATATCTAGTAATATCCCAACCACTATAGGGTTGCTTCTCATCTATCGGAATAGTTTCAACGGCATTAGTCCCTTTAACCATGTCGACTATGCCTCTTGCAACAGCACTATTCTTCGGGTTGTCCTTCGGTGAACGTAAGGGGTAAACACTATGGGCATAAATAAACATTGTTCTGTAAGCCCAAATCGAACCATTTAGACTAAAAGGCAAAACTAAATACGGAATACCTTTATCAGTCGTATGGGGCATTAGACCACAAATCCAACAGTTTTTCGTGTTCGTCACTTACTGGTGTTGGTGCAAAAGTTGAATAAAGGAATTATTAGCAAATTCCAATCGTCTAACTACCTCATGTTCAGGCAAAGGATGAAAAGAATGAGAAGAAATAGTTGGTGGAGGTGTAGAGTGCACAGTGAGATTAAACGTCACTTTAAAAGAAAATGTCACATAACCAATTATGAATGTCATCAAACTCAATAGCAACAATACACACGGTATTAGAAAACGTTTCTTTGAGATCAATTTACATATCTTCTTTCTAAAAATCATTGTCCTTGCAGGTCTCTCCAACTCGAAGAAATCCATCCTAAACTAAATATGCTGCTCGCGATGGTAGGGTGTTCTATGCTAAGGAATGCCTCTGTCAACCCAGGGCAACTCCCTTAGGCCAACCAGAACCTTCGACCTAGTGTCTCAGGATTGCACTCCAAAGACTTGGCACCGCGACCCTACAGCTGAACTCGGATGGCGGTTCGAAAAACAAAAATGAGTAGATCCTCGGTGGAGAGTTAACCTGCAAACAGAAAAATCATAAAAACTTTATTTATCTTTATTTATTTGTCCATGACTCTCGGTCGCAAATTATAGCGGCTTCTTCCAGGTAAGTCTTGATCTTTAAATAAGAGTTCAGGCTCAGTAGTGTTCAATCGATTCAAAGGAGGCACAGCTTCTTGCAAAATGTCATCACTTTCTCTTTCAGAGTTCGTACCAATCAGACGAGCATCGCTGAATGGCAAAAATCATGGAACAGTGTCTGTTTCAGAGTCTGGAAGTCCCTCCTGGACCCACTTATCGTAAGGTAAGGGCAAAGGTGCTCGCTTACAATGTACGCCGTGGATCCAGTTTCGCTTGCCTTGTACCCACACCGCAGAACGTGTCGACAGGAGGACTTGGAAGGGTCCCGTCCAGCGGGGCTGCTCGTTCTTGCTCCGCTGAAAATTTCGGACGAACACCCAACTGCCAGGTTCAATAGAATGGCCTGGATTCTCCATAGCTTGTGGAAGGCTATTGTGAACCTGTTGATGTAAAACACGCAATTTAGTCGTCAGTTCGCGCAAGTAGTCAAGCAACACGGGGTACTCAATCTCACTAAATCTTGTTGGGCTTGGCACACTCCAAATATTAGCTGGGCGACCAAAGACAACTTCATAGGGGCTCAGACCCATTCTTGAATGCACAGTCATTCTTGTGGACAGGAGCGCTAAAGGCAAAGCGTCTGGCCACTGTAGACCAGTGCTCGCTTGGATTTTGGCTAATTTCAATTTAAGAGTGCCATTATAGCACTCGACTAAACCAGCTGATTGGGGTGATTTGCAGCGTGGAATTTCTGCCGAATTCCTAGTCCCGCACACACTCTCTTGACCCACAAATTCACTCCCATTGTCACTCCAGATAATTCTCGGCATTCCAAATCTAGGGAAAAACTCTTTAATAAGGGCTTTCGCTGTGGACAATGCAGTATTGTCCTTAAGGGGATAAGCTTCTACCCATCTAGAAAAAGAGCAAACAACCACTAAAACATATTTAAAGTTGTTACATCTTTCCATGTGGATAAAATCTAGCTGCAAAGCCTCGAATTGATACGTAGGAGGAGCAAAATGACCAGCTGGTGTTGGAGTACCCCTACCAGGATTGTACATCAAGCACACCATACAGTTCTTAACCAAGTTCTCAGCACATTTTGGAATTCCCGCATTCTGCCAAACCGGAGCCAACAACTTACAAATCCCTTTCACGCTGATATGTGCCATGCCATGAGCCATTGTAACAACCGGAAGCACATGCGCGTCAGGCAACAACCATCTTTGGTGCTCAGACAAATCAGTCCAACAACCACTAGAATCCAATCTACCCTTGCTTTATCTCCATTCATTCAACTCTTTCTCTGTAGCTTCAGCTTGAATGGATTTCACACTCTCAATCGTATCTTCACACATACTCTTCTCTGGAACCCATCTCGCCAGACCCGCAACATACATTCGACTCATCACATTTCTCGCAGTTTCTTTCGCAACTTCATCTGCAATGCATTTCCGCGACCAACATCATCCGTAACTTTCTTATGGGCACTGCATTTGACAATTGCGACGTGTAGCGGCAAAGTAAGTGATTCAAGAAGTTCATTCACCAACTGTCCATGCTGGATCTTCGTCCCATGCGAAGTTAAAAATCCACGTTCAGGCCACAAACGTCCAAAGCTATGAGCCACGTCAAAGGCATATTGGCTGTCAGTATACACATTCACTTGTTTTCCTTTTGCCAACACACATGCTCTCGTTAATGCAATCAACTCCGCTGCTTGTGCTGAATTATGTGGAATACATGCAGCTTCAACAATCGTATGCAAAGTCGTAACAGCGTATGCCGCAGTCGTATCACCATTCGGCAACTTAAAGCACGAACCATCAACCCACAAAGTACCATCACATTCTGGAAGAGGAGTATCTCGTAAATCTACTCTCCCTTTCGTTTCTTCTTCAGTTCTCAGAAAACAGTCATGCTGTTCTTTACTATCATCTGTCTCAACTGAAATTGGCAACAACGTGGCTGGATTCAACGTGTTGCATCGTTTAATGTGCACATGACTCGCTAACAACGTCAATTAGTAACCTGACAACCGAGCACTAGTTAAATGCTGTGTCTTCGTACGGTTCAACAAGGTATCCACTGCATGTGGAACCATAACCACTAACGTGTTGTCCATAACTAAACCAGCAGACTGTCGAATTGAAACAGCCGCTGCCGCCGTAGCTCTCAAGCAACTCGGCAACGCTCTAGCTACCGGATCTAAAGTCGATGAAAAGTAAGCACATGGGCATTGCTTATCGCCAAACTGCTGAGTCAAAACGGACAGTGCACATCCCTCTCTCTCGTGGACATACAATGTGAAAGGCTTACTGTAGTCGGGAGTACCCAACACAGGAGCCGAACACAACGCATTGCGTAATTCAGAAAAGCTCTTTTGACATTTGTCAGTCCAAGGAATAGGATTTGGAGTATCCTTAACAGTAAGAGCTATCAAAGGCGTCGCTAACAAAGAAAAATTAGGAATCCACTGTCTACAGTACGACCCAAAAACGCACGTACTTCTCTCTGTGTCGTAGGCACACTCATTTTCGCAATAGCTTGAATTCTCTCTGGAGTCAATTTCCTCCCCTCCTTCGATAAGAGGTGACCTAAGTAGGTTACTTCTTGTCGACAATATTGCAGCTTGGAGAGAGAAACTTTGTGATGACAATCAGACAAGTGGCGTAGTAACGACAAAGTGGCTTCCCTACAAATATCTTCAGTATCAGCAGCCACTAGCAAATCATCAACGTACTGAATAAGGGCTGCACCATCAGGTAAAACCAATAGATCAAGTTGTGTCGGCCGTCCTCCTAAAGAGAATTCAAAGAAGTCCCTACTCTCCATGGCAATCGGGATGCTGAAGAAAGCATTCTTCAAGTCAATCACCGAAAACCATGTGGCCGTAGCCGGAATCAGAGTCAACAAGGCAGTGATATCATGCACAACAGGAAATTGTGGAACAACAATCTTGTTCACTTCGCGAAGATCGATGACAAACCTATATACAGGAGGCTGTGAAGAATCAGTTCTCTTCAGAACAGGCAAAACAGGACTATTGCACACATTACCTCTTGTTTCCTCAATGACACCCTTGTCGATCAGATCATAGATAATCGCTAAAAGTGCACGCTCACCATCACTCGAGATTCGATACTGTGGAATGCGTGGTAACTTAGCATTCGCCTTTAGTGTCACAACATATGGGGGAATTTCCAGTAGGCCCACATCATTCGGACCAGTAGCCCACAATGAATCTGGTAAAGAAGACAATTCAGATGGAAGACTATCTTTCGACATGTACATCGGAGAGATCACTCGCTCACCCAAGGTAAGATGTACTCCTGACGGAGAACAATACAGTGTTGCATACAATCTCTTCAATAAATCCAAACCCAACAGATTCTTATTACAACCTGTAGTCAAAAGAAGGGGTGCTTCGAACTTACACGGTTCAACAGAAAGAGACAATGGAGCAGAAATCGGATTTGTAACGGGGGCGCCAGAAAACCCTACAGAGACATTATTAAAGCCAGACAAAGGTGCGCCAGGGAGTTTAGAGTGCATAATAGAACTCTTTGTAGCACCAGTATCTAGCAGAAAAGGTTCTGACACACCTGATGCAATCACTTCAACATAGGGTCCACTCTGATCTACTGGAACTGAAACAACTCCCTCTCTTTGTCCATGGCTGTCCTAACAATCATTACCATTCCCTTCGTCACCTTCAACATAGTAATCATCCATATAGTACTGTGCTGTCCTACCAGACGAACCTTGCTGTTGATCAAAACTATTCATCGAGTTCTGTGGAGGCAAAGGACGTACGTTCTGTCCGCGACCTCTACCTCTAAGCGCTTGTTGAGCACCTCGACCTCGTACACCAGGAACACCATTCGTGCGCTGTAACAAAACCGGACAACTATTCTTAAAATGACCCTCTTCTTTGCAATATGCACACTGATTAGGCCCAAACAGGAAACGCTGTTGAGAAGACTCGTTTCTTTGCGAGTTTTTCGAATATTGCTGAGGTTGTTGATAATCAGGCTGACTATTAGTACGGGTGGATAAGCTTGTTGTAGAAGAACTTTAGTCTTCAATTCCTTAGTCTTCTTATCCGCTTTCTCTAACTCATCTTTGCGCCTATTTTCATAGTACTGAGCCGTAGCTAAAATCTGTGCTGACGTGGAAACGGGCCAAGCACTCTCGAAATCCTTCAACTTAGTCCACAACCCAGGAAGCAAATTATGCACAAACTTGTCGACAAACAATCTCTGGCCACCCTCAGTAGCCATATACTGACCACTATGATCTACAAAAGTTTCTTCAAACCGCGTGAAGAAATCAGACACAGTCTCGTCTTTCTTCTGCTTACATGCAGACAACTTCTCCCAATTAACACGCACTTCGGGCATCAAAGTCTTCATATAGTTAATTATCCTACCAGGAAGTTCAGTAATAAGATCTTCAGGCTTAGCACCTCCAACTTGTCTATCATTTGCAGCAACAAGATTAACCCATGTATCACCCAATTCATTATCGTGATCCGTATGTCGAATCACATTCCAGATAGGCTGTGGAACAACATTACCAAACAACATGTCTATGTCCGCTAAATTCATGACACACGAACCCACAGTTTGAGTGAGCTCTTTATAATATCCCGCCGGATTTTTGCGCAGATCAGGTAAAGTCTGCTTAAGTGCTAAAACTTCAGCACGCTTCCAAGGAACATGTACTCACACTCGTTGAAAGTGTGCAACAACAGGTGGATGAGCATTTGCGTCAGGTCTCCAAACTGGAGGAACCTCACGCTTTGGATACTGACGCGCTTTTCTCCGAACTGACGAATCAGGCTCAAACAACCGCTCAGGAGGAGCATTATTACGAAACGACAACAACATCGACACCGCTCTCTCGATGTCGAGGAGACTCACAATCGTCCCTTTTGCAAACTCGGAACGCACTCGATGTAATTCTTCGGGGGCCTTACCCACTTCGTCCATCCACTGTTCATAGAGGAACACGCACATCATTTCAAAAACGTACCGTTGCTTTGGTGCTTTCCATTGTTGGAAAACATCCATAATACCCTCAAGATCATACCGGGAGGTATATGTAACCCATCTACATGCCATATGATCCAAAACTGCACGTTCATCTGTATCAGTCAATTGACTACGCGATTGTCTACTCTCATTCACAGGAGACATACCCAACTGTCCCAACAAAGGAGACAGAAAACCAGAAAAAGCAGCAGTCATTCGCTGTCTAGTAGAAGGAGAAGATGGAAGAATAAGGGAGGACGGAACAATAGTAGAAGAATCCAAAGTCGGAACAGAAGGAGCATTAAGAACAGGCGTAGAAGTAGCAGACAAAGAGGGAGGCAAAGTTGGCGGCCCCTGAGGAGGCTGCGCCAAAGGAACAGTAGCCAACAGAAGAGGAGCTGGCTGTGGAGGAATTACAGGTGGCACAACAATCGGATGTTGCACAGCCACAATTGGTGGCGGTGGTGCCGTAGGACTCTGTGCATAAGGGGGTGGCGAACTCAATAGATGCAACATCAAAGGATCTTTCGCAAGATCTTTCTTCTCTTCCTGCTCTTTAGGCGGCAAAACTGGGTAGCATCTATCTACCGCTAACTTCTTCACTCTAAGCATCTGTTCGCTTTCTTGCTCTTCCTCATTATCCCTAAACGCAACAGCAGCTTGTACCATTGACATACCTCGTTCTCGTTTATTCTTCTTCGCTAATTTAATTTATTTCTGTTTGGCTTCTTTGCGCCATATGCGGAAAGAGTCAAACATTGCCGGCCGGGCTTTCTTCTTGAATAATTTCACTTCAAGATTATCTAAAATCTCAGTTTTTAAACTACCGTAACGGGGCCCCTGTAAGACACCAACTTTCCTCGTATACTTTACCCAGATCTCATTATAACTAATAGGACCTACACCATGCTTCACGTATAATTCGTATGTAGGAGTTCCAATTGGAGGAACCGGACACAAATCCTCTAACCGGGAATCCTTAGAACAACCACAACCAAATATCTTTCCAAGTCTGCTAAGACCAGGCATCTTGCTCACTAGTCTAGCTTCAAACAACAAGGGAAATCTCAAAACGATAGTCTCGCGAATACACAAGTCCCTTGGCTTTGGGGCCTGCAGGTACCAAATCAAAGCGATCCACTAAAGGGATACCAAAAACAAACTAAGGACTAGGAGACACTCCACTCATACTTTTTTTTTTTTTTTTTTTTTTTGGTAGACCTTTATTGCACATTTTGTATAAACACAGCGGAGTGCCTACAACCCCCTGGCAGGGCCGGCCGCAATCAGTGCATCATACAGTCACATTGGATCTCAGTAACACACATCTTTGGTACAAATGCAGTCCCAGACTGAGCTCCTGTAGGCACCATATATGTTCCAATTGCAGTGGTCAGAGCATACGATGATGTCGGCCGTATAGCCCTCATGTGATCTCGGTCTCATTTTCTGATTTTGTAGAACAAAGTCAACCGACTAACAAGTCCAACACCCTCCCACCCCCCCACTCCTGGTCTTAGTGAGCCTTACTATTGGACATACACAACGCTCAAGGTTTAGCTGTTGCAGGAAACGGCCCAGGGTGCGAGGCCATCGTAGGTAACGTATCGCCATTCTTACAGCATATACTCGGATCGCAGCTGGGCAGCAGAAGGCAGTCTGGCCTGGCCAATCTATCACAGCAAATGTTCAGCACACATGAAGCACAACAGCACGAGCACATTGCACAACGCAGCCACCTTCACCGCTTTCGAACAACAGTCAATCCGATACAAGATCATGTTCCGGTATTTCAGCAATCGTATTCCTTTCGCTATCTGAATCTTCTAGAGACAAGACATACAGCGTAAATGGAGCCCATATGTCTCGCGGGCGAGACCTCTCCGGCAGACCCTCATAATAACAGTGCAGTTGGTCTCTGCAGTATGCCATATCCTTCAGCCATAGTTGCACGTCTGGTGCCCTCCTTCCCCCCCATCCCATGGCGACTCTCCTCTTGGCTAATTGGAGCGCCAGTACCACTAGTCGTCGTGATTGTGCTGCCACCCCAGAGGCTATACCCAACAGGCAGAGCCGCACACCAAGTTGAACCTCAACTGAAGTCATAACCGTCAGACACTCTGTTACCGCCCTCCAAAAGTCATACACTCGCGGGCAACCCCAGGCAAGATGTATAAAATCAGCATCATCCGCACCGCATCTCACGCAACACGCAGTAGTGCGAAGCCCATACCTCACTAGTTGAATCGGTGTGTAGTACCACTGATGCAAGAATTTATAATGTAAGAGCCGGAAGTTTCCATTTATCACATATCCTCCCGTCATGTTGCAACACTCATGCCATTCGTCATCAGTAAGAGGGTCAGGAAGACTCCTATCCCACCGTGCTCTTGCCAGGTCCGCCCCCCCTCCCTCATCCTCCTGCGCAGCCTTGTACAGTTTAGAGACCAATTTAGCCCTGTCCTTAGCTGTGTAAAGTAACTGCAATGCACCGAGTGTTGGGGGCTCCTCTGGGTATGTTGGATACAAATCCTTTATCGCAGCCCGCAGCCGGGCATAAATAAAAGTAGGCATGCACGTGTTAGTCGATCCAGCCGTCATGGTCTGCAAAGAGAGAAACGACGCCCCGGGAAAAAGGTCCCCCATGGATTGCAATCCGGCTTCCCTCAGGACTTGCAACCCTCCGATCTCACCAGTTACAGAAATATCAGAGTGGTAGAGTAGCGGCATAGCCGGTGCATACAACGGCAGGCGGGCCGCTCTTCGACCGAGGTGTTCCCAAGCTGTCGCTGTAATCCGCACTGTGTCTATCTCTCCCTTCTCAAAAACCGAGTGTTCATTAACTACCATGGTCCTGAGCGGATACGGCAGAACCGCACTCGCCTCTAGTGCCACGTGTGGGGTGTATGGTGGAGCATTCAACCAATAACTCGCAAAATGCGCCTGTGCGCAGAGATAGTACAGCCTCATGTCCGGCAGGGCGAACCCTCCCAGTGCATACGGTTTGGTCAGCACCTCCCAGGTCACTCTTGGTTTCTTGCCAGCCCATGTGAGAGTTATCAGGAGCGATCTGATCCTTGCAAAGAAATGCGACTTCAACGGGATAGGGATATTAATGAAAAGGTAGAGAAATTTTGGCAACACCACCATTTTGATTAAGGATATTCGGTCCGCTAGGGTCAACGGGAGTCGAGTCCAGCGCGCTACTTGATCTTCTAGTTTAGATACAGCAACACCATAGTTGGCCCGGATAACCTCCTGGCAGTCCCTGTGCACCCAGACCCCCAGATACCGAACTGACTCTGTTGCCCACTCCAGGGGGAACTCCAGCTGGGTCTGGCTGGTCGCCTCCGTGAGCGGCAGGATCACAGATTTGTCCCAATTTATAGTGAGACCAGAGTGTCGACCAAACTTAATGAATTCGCGTAGGATGTTCTCCAGGTGGAGAGCCGGATCCCTAACGTACAGGACCATGTCATCCGCGTACATTGACACCGCCAGAGCGCGAAGTGGGAATTTCAATGCAGCTTCAGCATATCGTTGACGCAAAATACAGGCTAGGGGTTCCATCATGATGGCAAACAGTAACGGAGACAGAGGGCACCCCTGTCTCGTTCCCCTCTGTATCGGGAACGAGGAAGACACGTGGCCGTTAACCCTGACTCTTGCCGTGGGTGCAGTATATAAGAGGGCGATGAGTGACGTGAAAAAGAACGGTACCCCCATCCGGTGCAGGACAGTCATCATGTATTTCCATGCCACCGAATCGAAGGCCTTAGCCGCGTCCAGCATGACCGCAGCTGCAGGCAGTTCAGGTTTAAGCAGGTGCAGTACGGCAAAGAGTGTCCTTAAATTATGTGTAGTGGATCTGAGTGGGACGAAACCTGATTGGTCCGGTAAGACCATGACAGGCAGCAGTAACCGTAACCGTGTGGCCAGGACTTTTGCAATTATCTTCACATCAGTGTTCATAAGTGAAAGGGGCCGATATGAGTCACACTTATCAGGCGGTTTCCCCGGTTTAGGTAGTGCCACCAGCAGTGCCTCCCTCATGGTTGCCGGCAATCGTCCGCAGTCAAACGCTTCTTCCAACACCTGTGCCAGCTGCGGGATCAGTAAATCTGCATATGTTTTATAGAACTCGGAGGGTAAGCCATCCGTACCAGCCGCCTTACCACTAGGGAGGGCCGCTATTGCATCCCTGAATTCGGCCTCAGTTACGTGATGCATAAGGAATTCCTGCTGCCCCCTAGATAGCCATACTAAGGCTACATCTTCCAAATATCGATTCACTTCTTCCTCATCTGCTGTATCCCTATGCGCGTAGAGTTGCTCATAATGTTTGGAGAAGCAGGTCAGTATACCCTCTGTGCTAGTAACCACATTCCCCCGATCCATAATTTCCTGCACTGTGCAGTGTCGTGCCCATGGCTCCCTGATCCGATCCGCCAGGCCCTTGCCTGGTCTGCCCCCTTCGCCATAGTACCTAGCTGTGGCCTTCTTGGAGAGGAATTTTACCTCCTGCTCTGCCAGATCGTTATATTCGTCCACTTTCGTTCGAATGTCAGCGAGAACCGTGCCATTCGCTCCCTCCTCTAGTTGCCGCTCCAGAATCAGTAACTCTCTTTCTAACCTGGTCATGGAGCCCCTAATGGACGTGAGCACCCCTGACCTCAGCCCAATGCACGCACCCCTCACCGTCACCTTGAAGGCCTCCCAGACCGTACCCATTTTATCTACAGATCCCACGTTGTTAGTAAAAAACTCCTCAATTATCTGCCTCAGTTTCTCAGACAACACCTGATCCGTCAGCACCCCAGAGGAAAGTCGCCAGGTGAAAGGAGCGGGGACATGAGATGGGAGCTGTAGCACCAGTGCGACGGGCGCATGATCAGAGATAGTACGAGGTAAATGGTCAACACTCACCACCCAACCACTGACATCTCGTGTCATTAGCCAGTAGTCCAATCGCGACCATGTATCATGTGCTGAGGTGTAGCAGGTGCCCTCCCGCTTAGTCGGGTTACGTAGTCTCCATACATCCAGCAGTCGCAACCCATCCATGCCCTCGCACACCGCATCCACTGCCTTCCTACGCGCAGGAGTTCTGTCTTGTTTCCTATCTAGGTCTGGGTCCAGAGTGACGTTCCAATCCCCCCCACATATGATAGCCGAAGGTGCAAGTGAATATAGCTTGTTCCAGAGAGTTACATAAAATTCAGGGTCATCCACATTTGGACCATAAACATTGAGCAGAGTTATCAGTGTGCCACATAATTTACCCTGCACTATGATGTATCTACCATTCAGGTCAATGTCTTCATGCATAATTTCAAAGGGAACATTTCTCTTGATCAGGATCATCACCCCTCTAGCATAGGAAGAGTATTTCGTAGCCAGTCTCACCCCCGCCCATTGTTTGCCCACCTTTTCGGCTGCCTTACCCTGAAGGTGCGTTTCCTGAAGGAGTGCCACCTGTACGCCATGTCTATTCAAAAAGGCAAGCATTTGTCTAGTCTTTTGCGGCCTATTGAGTCCCCGCACATTCCAAGTAATGCATTTAATCTTACCCCCCCTCTCCATAACACCAATCCCGCAATCCACCCTTAATGCAATAGGCTTTCCCCGGCTTCCATCTCAGAGGCCCATCCACAGCCTCCAACGGCACAGAAAGGACATAAGACCCTCCACCCCGAAGACCGATCCAGTACCAGAAGTTCCAAGCACAGTCTAACAGCAACATAGGTCTCACTTCCCTGACCAGGTAAAAGAACAGTCCCCCAACATCCCCCAGAAACTCAACCCCCATCCCTCCATCCACTTCAGCGTGCCCAAAATGCCAAAGCAACCCCATTGTCCCCCCTGCCCCAAACCCCAACAATATCAACAACTGCGTGTGGGGATCTCCCTTCCTG
The DNA here is from genome assembly GCF_964263255.1 of Lissotriton vulgaris. Classification (NCBI taxonomy): domain Eukaryota; kingdom Metazoa; phylum Chordata; class Amphibia; order Caudata; family Salamandridae; genus Lissotriton; species Lissotriton vulgaris. The sequence goes on along the minus strand of NC_141689.1, from coordinate 72,430,788 downwards.
GGGGGCGTAGTGGCACTCCACTCACGCCAGGTATTGACGAGAGCGTAGACCTAACATTTAGAACTACATCCCCATGCCTGCAATCCTATTTCGTGAATAAAAAAGTAACAGATAATCGAGTAAACTCCAGCACATAGTTAGATTTGCTCCAGCCCGGGCCCTCAGCAAACAGATCAGAGCTCATAGGCAAATGGGCACCGCATGCGCTCCGCAGCACGTGCACACAACGCACATCACCAGTGGCCCTCAGCCCGGCCTAGTAATGCTCACACCGGTGAAATGATCTATAAAGGGTCAGTGCCGCACAATCCACAGAGTCCACATCAGTTAGTATGCCCCGCCGCCCACAATGTACTCAGTCGCTGAACAGGGCAAAGCAGACCCCACTGGACCCCGAGTCCCAGCAGCGACAACGGCCCAAGCAACAGTGGAGGCGGCATATCGCAGTGACTCGCAGCAAGTTCCCCTCCACAGACAACTGCACATCGTCAGCTCAGGCGGCTTCTTCCTGCCCGCCATCGTCGTCCTCCCGACGGTCCCTCGGCCCCTTAGCTCTCCTTTTCAGTTGTTTGGCGTAGTCCATGGCCGCCTTTGGGGAGGAAAATATCTTATTGTCCGCAGGGGGCCCGATCCGCAGGCGTGCCGGATAAAGCATGGCATATGCTACGTCCTCAGTTCGCAGCATCTGCTTCACCGCAGCAAATTCTTTCCGAGCCGTCTGCACCGCCATGGTGAAGTCGGGGTAGAACTCGAGTTTGTTGCCCTGGTATTCGATAGCCCCTTTTTCCCTCGCAAGCCGAAGAATGGTATCTCGGTCCCTGTAGTTCAGTATCTTGGCTACTATCGGGCGTGGTGGTGCTCCAGGCGGAGGCCGTTTGGCTAGAGAGCGATGGGCCCGCTCCACTATAAAGAGTTTGGACAGTTGATCAGCCCCGAATATATCAATAATCATACGTTCCATGAAGTCTTCCATACGACCCACATTTGTGGATTCCGGCAGGCCCGTGACCCTTACATTGTTCCTTCTGGACCTCCCTTCCAACTCCTCGTTCTTGGCCTGAATGACTGCCAACACCCTCTCCATGCTGAACACCTTAGCAGAGACTGTGGCCAGACCATCTTCCGTGGCAGACACTCTCTGTTCCACCTCCCCCATGCGTTCGTTTTGGCGGTCGAATTGTGTCGCCATTTGATCGAGGCGGTGGTTGACAGACTCCATGGTGCCTTCAATTGATTGTAAGGTCTTTTGCATGGCCACCAGGGTGGATTCCAAGTTTGGGGCGCCCCCTACAGCCCCCCCCTGATCAGGGTCAGCAGGCGCCTGGGAAGATGTGTGCGCAGTCTTTTTGTTTGCCTCAAATGTTATTTTTGGCTGAGTCCTGTCTGTCCTGCCCATGGTGGCGGTTAATTCAGCCCAGGAAGAGATGCCAAGCAGAGACGCAGCTATTTCAGGCTATGCTCATAGGTCGGGTCCAGAACTCTGCCCAGTGCTACTTCCAGCCGCTTTCCATGTACCCCAGCCTGGCGCTGGCAGGCCAATTGCCCTCCGATAGAGGAAGCAGAAGTGCACCTCGTCACAATTTCAGGCTCTCCGCAGCTTCATGCGCTACCACCAGCACAGTGTCCAATGGAGTTTAGCTCAGCCCCACTACCGCGTGTACAGTCCGTACAGTCTTCGTTGTACAAGGCTCCCCTCTAAGGCCAATGTCTTCCGATCTGGTTGTTAGCCCCTGGAATTGGCGGATGCAGCTCAGGTCGTCAGCCCCTCAGCGCAGCTCAGGGCCCCAGCGGTTCCGCTGTACACGGGACGCTCCACCGCTACAGCCCAGGGCGATAAGAACACCCCCCAGGGTCACAGCTCCGCCATCTCCGCGCACCGTAGCTCCTCCGCCCTTCCCCCGCCAGCCCTAGCTCGCGCGGCGCGGCCTAACCATGCCCGGCGCCACCTCCGCAGCCCCGGGCTTGCGTAGTGCCCCGCCCCACTCACCAACGCCGGCAGGCCGGGTCCAGGCCGCTCCGCTGCTACTCCGGTGTCTCTCCGCTGTCGTGCTCCGCCTCCGCCTCTCCTCCGCAGTCCGCCGACTCCACGCCTCCAGGACAGCTCACGCAGGAGGCAACGGTGTACTCAGGTCGGCCAGCGGCGGGGCGTCTCCTCCACGAGGTCACCAGACCGCACTAGCGTGAACGCGGTGCAGAGCGTTCCGACCCCCAGGGGCTCACCGAGTCACCGCAGACGCCGGAAAAAAGCGTCGCATCCGACCCCCGCTGGCAGTGGGGTTCTCTCGGCGTCTTTTCAGGGTGCAGGCATGAGAAATGACAGGATAAATTGGCAAATGTTACTAGGTCTCGACAGAGCCTCACGCAAGTGCGGCCATCTTGTCCGGCGCCCTCTAGCGCCCCCCCACTCCACTCATACTTAACTGAAATGTCGATGGCGTCACCAGAAGACCCGTCAATCGTCTCGCTCTACAAACGTCTAAGGCTCCAAAACAGGGCGACAGTCAGGGCAGCAGTCCTTCGTAGCCTTCGGAAAGCGGGAAACCTCGCAGCAAAGACTTTCGGACCACGCCGACATACAGGGGTCGATGAAGTGGTAGGCCTTCCTCCAGAATTTTCACACAAAGCTCCTCACGATCTTCGGGCTTGGACCGGTACCGCTGAAGTCGCCGAACGTGGGCGCCAACTGAAGGACCGGGTTTTAGAACTTCGAGTTCCCCTGTCTTGGCAAACAGAGACACGGGATGCTTCTTGATGACGTCAAAGACCAAAGTTTATTGGCTGCAACCAGGAACAGAGATCTACTAAGCACACACGGGTGGTTCGCTAGAGACTGCACAAATTCAATGAGCGGAGCATGGTCTTTTATGCCAAAAATCAAGCCTCAGGCAACATTTCAAATTAGCATCGAGTTCATACAAATTGGCCAATGACAGAGTGACAATTTAAAAGTAGCGTATGATGACAATCCCCCTTTCCGTTGTCCAGCCCACCAGAAATGACCAAGCACATTCCAGATTTCTTGTCGGACCAGGCCGGACAAACCCATCATAAACCCTCAACCCAAATCAGGGATTATGTCGTAAAGGAAGGAACAGAAATAGATTGGAAGTGAGATAGAAAGGTGGGAGCAGTGTACCATAAACTCAGGAATGTCCTACTCTTTGATCTTTATCTGACCAGCTGCTTAACAAGGAACTGGCTCAGCGAGGTCAGCCTCGGGCAAGGAGTCAGTTCGGCCGGGTCATTCAAAAGTCAACTAAGGCATACGTGTCTCAAGGACTTGTTCCGCCACAGTCATCGGGCCTATGTGAGGGCAACCATACAAAATGGCTGCCGTACACAAAATGGAACCCGAAATCCAAACAAAATCCTTGAATACGGAGTGTTCTCATTGATCGATTCATGCGAAAACACTCAGACACACTACACTCGTCATTTGCGGTCTGCTGACACCAAATCGGATATTTCCGACGACCTTTATTGTACGGGTTCGGAACCACCGAACCAGACCCACAAATTCACAGAACCACATCGTGGGGGGGGGGGGGGGGTAATGCGTGGATGTGTTTGCGCGCTTGAGCGGGGGGTGCGCTTGTATGTGCCTGCGTGTGCTGCGCCTGTGTGTGTGCCTGCCTGCGTGTATGTGTGCTGTGTCTGTGCGCTGACTTGCTGGGAATCTGAGGCAGGAGATGTGCACGGCGCCGGGCTGGGCATGCGCGCCCACGAGGTGAAGTCGATGCTCGTGCCCGGCCCCTGTCTCAGATTCCCAGGAGACGGGCGGCTATAGTTGTCGAGCTGGACTCCAGCATGCTTCGCATGCTTTCTCCAGCTCGACCTAAAAAAAGCGGTAAAATACCGAATCGGTATATTTACCGATTCGGAAAATGCACATGTTGGTGGCACTCGTAAGAGTGCCACAGGCCCTTAAGAATCGGCATTTTACGCCCAATCCTATTGGGTGGTAAAATACCGAATTCAGGTGTGCATGCACACTTGTGCAATGTGACACACAGACATGCCCTTAGGGCATGTCTGTGTGCCACATGGCACACAAGTCCGGAATTGGGGTGCTAGAGGGTGTCAAAATGACACCCCCTGCACCCTTGCAGGATTCGGTATTTACCGATTCTGTAAATACCAAATCTGTATTTCCCATTGATTCCTATGGGCAAGGCCCATAGGAATCAATGGGAAATACAGATTCGGTATTTACAGAATTGGTAAATACCGAATCCTACAGAATCGGTAATTTTTTACCTACATCTGCCTCCTTCCAATTTACAGACTCTTAAATACTGAATCGGTATGAGTCGGTAAATCGGAATTACCTACATCTGGCCCTTACTGTCACATTTCTCCTTGTTGCCAATTTCTTTGTGGCAGGGTTTAATAAAACATAAATGTGTAAGTTAAGGCTCAGATTTTGCGTGGGGTTGCAGCTATATCTTGGCACAACCCCAATGCAAAGCCTAATTTGTTAAATATTGTAATGCGCTAAAATGTACTCATGATAGACCTGCTGAACATATGTGAGGTCTTAAAGATATGAGGTCACTTCCTGTGAGGTCATGGGTTGTGATGCCTCTTCCTGTGATGCCACATGCGGTCACGCACTGTGATGTCACAGCCATTTTGCCTAACTTTGTGATTCCTCCTCCTCCAGTTCTTTTTTGAGTACTTGAGCCCTAGATGGTGTTAATGCAAAACAGTGTATGCTACCCAGGAAAAATGCACTACAATCCCCCATGATCTTGGAGCATACTATGGACAGCCAATGAACAAAAAACGGCACCTGTGCAATGCTATCTGCACATCAAGTCAGCTCAGACTGTGTACTGCATAACTTTGTTCTGCATTTAACACACAAATAGCTTCCCTTGCACGTCCATGGGCCTCGCTGTACTATGTTCCGATCCTCCCAGTGACAAGCATTTGCAATGCAGTAGGTCTCGCATTTACGCAAGATTGAGCTATTTTGGCATTGTAAATGACAATGCCTTTTATTTATATTTTGGTTTATAAAACATAAATAAAAGGCATTGTCATTTACAATGCCAATAGCTTAAATTTGTGTAAATGTGAGAACTATTGAATTGCAAATGCTTGTGCTGTTTGACTTTAGGACTTAGGACAGGCCCACGTGCAGACCACTGTCAGTCACTACAGGCAATAACCATATAGTCCACCTTGCTATATCAGAGTGCTCTTGTTTCCTAGAACCACGTGCGAGCAGCTCATCTGGTCCTGGATTTTGATATTTTGTAGTCCTAGCTGTATATTTACACGACCTGACGCATCGATGTGTCAGATTTCTTATGCCTGCCGCAAATTCCTTAACAACAACATGGATGCGCTGTATTTACAATACAAGGCTCCATGTCACAACGATTCACAGATGCATCAGAAATTATGACGCATCTATTAGCGCTAAAGTGACGCATTGCTGGAGTTGATCGTAAGACTGACGCAACTGCAGCAATACATCAGAACACAGAGTTGAGTCCCATGTTAAAAGCCCTGCGTCAATCATTACGCCTGGTTTGAGAAGGTGTGGGGATTTTGACGCAGTCAAGTCATAGAATGACGCAGTAAAAGAGTTGTCAATTTCACTGTGTCAGTTCTACATGGCTTTTAACGTGGGAACGCCTACCCCACGGATATTTCTGGCTGAATGAGAGGGGACTGGACAGTCTCCAAGGGAGGACAGCCACCATTCACTAGACCATAAGTCCTGTTTCCCCCCAAAAATCAGGACCTCCGTTTTGTCTCCATTGAATTTCAAGAAATTTCAAACCATCCACTGAGAGACTGCTTCCATACCTGCTCTAAACTTTGAGGCAGTCTCAGCCACTGGCTGGGAAAGAGAGACCAGGTTTTGGGGGTCGTCGGCGTATGACAACACCTCAAAGCCGAATGATCTTACAACTGAGGCCAGGGGGGTCACATAGATATTAAATAACAGGCGACTTAAAGCGGACCCCTGCGGGACCCCACATTGCAGAGGCCTAGAGGATGACAGAAATTCCCCCAGCTGAACTCGCTGCTCCCTATGGTGGAAGAAGGAAGACAGAAGCCTAAGTGCCGAACCACAAACCCCTATTTCCCCCAGCCTGGCAACCAGGACCGAGTGCGACAGGGTGTCTAAGGCTGCCGTGAGGTCGAGAAGGACCAAAAGTGGTATGGACCCTGTCAACTTCCAACCGGATCTTGTTGGCAACAACGGTAAGAGTTGATTCTGTGCTGTGGGCAATACGAAAACCGTGTTGAGAATATCTAGGAGGTTGGACTCTTCCAAAAACGCGTTAAGATGGCAATTTAAGTGAGCCTCCAGTATCTTAGCAGGGGCAGGGAGTAAAGATATCGGATGGAAATTTTTCAGGACTCCAGGGTCCAAAGAGGCCTTTTTCAATAGCGGTTTCACGACCGCCAGTTTCCAGACAGAGCGAAAAATTCCTTCAGTAATAGCCTGGTTCATCACTTCAAGGAGGGGTGGAACAATCACTTCTCTACATGATTTCAGAATTTTTAGAGGGCAAGGATCAAGGGGAGAGCCTGACTTGATATTATCTAATAGCTGATTGAGGCCCTCATAAGGAAGATGGGGAAACTCCAAAAAGCTGAATCCTGGATTCACTATCGAGGTGGCGGGCGTGTGGACGGAAGACAGAGGGATACTAGTGTCCAATTCAGAGTTGAGGAGTACGAGAGATGAATAGATGTCGGAGAATTTAGTAGGAAAAAAAGATTGAATATTATCGCACAACTCCTGGGATTCTATAATTGGATCCAAGTTTGGGGGGGCAGATAGCGAACCGATAATCTTAAAGAGATCTCTCGAAGATTTAAGTGAAGCTGTGAGATTGTTATAAAGGCCTTTTTCTCCTCAATTATTGCCGTCTTATATGCCTTAAGAAGCAGTTTATGCCGATTTTTCCCGATGGAATCTGGGTGGGCAGACCATTTCCTTCCATGTTTCCAACATTCCTTTCTCAATGTTCTAACATGAAGCCGGCCACTACAAACTGACGCATTGGGCCCAGTAAATCAGCTTGTAACTATGGAGCAGTGTGGAGCACTGATTGCGCTGCCGCTGGATAAAAAAAAAAAAAGAGAGGCTGCAGTGGCGCTAGCTCCTTGTAAATATGCCCCCTGGTTTACTAATTAGAGGAACAGGACCGCAAGACTCAGAAAGCAGAGAAACAACCTGAACCGGATGACCTACTCATGCATGAAGCTGGGAAATTTGAAAGGTTTGGATAAGTTGCACGTGTAATGCTAAAGGTCAGGTAGGGTCTGCGTGCCGAGAGAATGTAGGGAAATGTGCTTGTTAGATGGCATCATTTAACTGCATCGCCCTGTGGCCCACCTGGGCACTAGTACCATTGCACCAACTTCAATGTATTTATTAAGATTTAGATCTACCATAAAATCCACTTTATTAAGAACACCAAAAATGCATAACCAATACAACTTTAAAAACATGATTTTTTTTTAATGTTAAAATAAGATTTCATTCCACGGGTTAGCAATAAAGCGCAGTACATCACATAGGTGACAGCAATTAAAGTGCGGCAAAGGGAAGACAAATAGGGCATGATTGAGATGTTGGGGGATGGGGGTCACAAAAAGATCACACAATCTAACATTTTCTTTTAAACCTTTCCAGGCACCACTGACCATGTTTAAGAATAAAAGGTTCATCTTCAACGATGGTAGAAAGCGGCAAACTCCATGCACCAGCAAAAGCGACGCGAGTGCGTTAGAGGAGCTTGATTTACTAAGATAAAAACAGTTTTCCATCATCCATCCAGGACTTTAAATGGAAATCTAGAAGTGCAGGTACTCACTCTTTAAAGTACTGTCTGTCTGTATTGCAGCAGTGCTGAGAGGTACTGGGACGCTCCCATTAAATGTATTGCAGCAGCGCTGAGAAGTGCCGGTACTCCCATTAAATGTATTGCAGCAGTGCTGAGAGGTGCAGGTGCTCACTCTTTAGAGTACTAGTTTGCTCATGATAAGTGATGGTGTTCTCCCATTAAATGTATTGCAGCAGTGCTGAGAAGCGCCTGCACTCTCCCATTAAATTTATTGCAGCAATGCTGAGAAGCACCAGTACTCTCCCATTAAATGTGTTGCAGCAGTGCTGAGAAGGGCCAGTACTCTCCCATTAAAGTACTGTCTGCTACTGGGACATTCTGGTACCCATTAAATGTATTGCAGCAGTGCCGAGAGGCACTGGGACTCTCCCATTAAATGTATTGCAGCAGCGCTGAGAAGTGCTGGTACTCCCATTAAATGTATTGCAGCAGTGCTGAGAGGTGCAGGTGCTCACTCTTTAGAGTACTGGTTTGCTCATGATAAGTGCTGGTGTTCTCCCATTAAATGTATTACAGCAGTGCTGAGAAGCGCCTGTCCTCTCCTATTAAATGTATTGCAGCAATGCTGAGAAGCACCAGTACTCTCCCTTTAAATGTATTGCAGCAGTGCTGAGAAGTGCCAGTACTCTCCCATTAAATGTACTACACCAGTGCTAAGAAGTGCCGGTAGTCTCCCACTAAATGTATTGCAGCAGTGCTGAGAAGTGCTGGTACTCTCTCTTTCAAATTAAAGTGGAAGTACTCACAGATGGCCGACTAAACAAAGGGCATCTTGTGGGGTGTGGTTCAGTAGCAGCGAGGGATTACACCTCCCACCGCCCCCCCACCCGCTCAAGCCCACCGCATTTACACTCTCCCACCTGCATTATACCAACACATAAAGTGCCCGGTTTGTGCAACCCGGCCCCTTCACTGAAATATCCATGAATTGAAACAATGAAAGGTGCGCCCCTTTTATTCTCGCTGCAATCCAGACAAGCATGTTTTAAACAGTAGAAGGGAAGGGTATTTCTTTTAACGGGGGATTTCAAGATCTGGGAAGCCAGGCACGTTTGGTAGGGTAGACAAGATGAAACATCAGATTCAGGGAAGTAAAGTCTCACGAGTTCGAAATGTTTGTCCTTTTCGCATTTTAAATTTCAGGCGGTCAAGTTGTGAACAGCACAGCAGCACGACGGCGCACTTGCATATTTAACAATCGCGGGTGTGTGGCAGCAAAAGTGAAAGCAGCGGCACGTCCCGCGAGTGGTGCGCGTGCACCGCTGCTCGTAACCCTAAGCTGTCCGCCTTCCAGAGCGATTCCAAAAGGTCGTTTTCCTAGAGCAGCGCATGCGTGCTGCGCTAGGCTCGACCTAAAACACACAAAGCGAGGCTACCATATCCCTTTTTCATTTTCTTTCTAGAAAATTGCAGCATTGCTTTATCATTATAAACACGGGACTACAAGGGAATGCAAAGGGAAATTGAAGTGCGTATTTTCCTCAAGCATGATAACGTTTCAGTACTCTCATTTAGGCCAGTCAAAACTTAATGAAATTGAAACAAGTTCACAGCCCCTGGAACGCTGGTCTTTTTTAATTTAAATTTTTAATAGGTTGTTGGATGTGGCAGTGTAGACCTACACTGGTGGGTGCTGGAATGAAGTCATGCAGTGTTCTTAGTTGGAACCCATCCCTTCCCAGTACCATGCACCAGGGGTTAGACTAACGCATGTTAAGTGCGGTGTGTTCATCACTGCATTAAAATGCATTAGTCACGTATTACCAACCCATAAGCCGCACTAACGAGAAGCTACATTTTAGCAGCAATTGTTATGGCAGTGAGTGTGATGTGCTGCGTGAGCTCAAGAGCCTGCTGTGTAGAATTACACAGTGGTCCGTTATTCTTCCGAGTCCAACATAGAAAACTCACAATGAACTCTGTTCAGTAGAGTGGGGATTTAAACCAGCCTAGCTGGGCAACTTCTGTGTACCACGTAAACTTTAATATTCAAACAATCCTTGAAAGCCACATGTTGCAAAACGATGGTAAAGCCTTTCAGCATTGAGTGTACTAAAGAAGAGAGTTATTTGATCACTGGCACCAGGGCCGGACTGGGAACCAAAACCAGCCCTGACAAAGTGCTCGGCCGGCTCCTCTCCCCCCGGGGTGAGGTGCCTACGAGCTCTTTGCCAGGGCTGGTTATCGGCCGTTTTTGTGACAGGGCTGCAAAACGGTCCTGTCACAAAAAGGCCTCCAGGAGCCCCAAACCAGCCCCCCCACCCGTGCGGCGCACCAGGGGAGTGCCCAGTGCCCGCTACGGCCAGTCCGGCCCTGGCTGGCACTCTTAATGTGGGTCAAGAATGGTCTAAAGTGTATGGCCATTAAGGGAAATATTACAATAGCTAAATGCTGATGCAGGACATACAGAAGACAGAAAATTTGTGGAAACTGATTATTTAACCGGAGGCAGTCGCCCTCCTCGCACTCAATCCCTTGGAACCACCCCTTCAGCAGGGGACACCACCAGGTGGCCCACTGCCCTCGGTAGCCCACCTACCCCCTCAGACCACACCAAGAACTTTAGCATCGACTCCACTCATCACTCGCCATGAACAGACTTGTCAATGCGTCACCTCCAGCTGCTTCAACATCCTCTGCATCCTTCGCAAGACCTTCAAATGGATTTCCACAGAGTCAAGGAAGACAGTCAGCCACGCACTCATCACCAGCAGACTGGACAACGGAAACGCTCTCTTAGCGTTTCCGTAGTCCACAAGTTCCTGCTTCGTAAACTCCAAACAATACAGAACACTGCAGCCAGACTCGTCATTGGCATCCCCCCACACAAACACATCAGCCAGCACCTGCGGAAACTCTATTGGCTCCCCGTGAAGAGAATAACCTTCAAAATATTCACTCACGCCTACAAATGCCTACACAACAACGGGCCCAAATACCTCAATGACAGAATTAACTTCCACATGCCCAAAAGAAACCTCTGATCCTCCAACCTTGCACCGGCTGAAACCCTGCGCATCCACAGAGCAGGCAAAACCTGGAACGAGCTACCAATAGACAGTCACACCCCACCCTGAACACCTTCAGAAAGACTAAAGACCTGGCTCTTCAGCTGAAAGGAGCTGCGTATGTAGCATCCCCTACCTCCCAGCACCTTGAGACCCTCACGGGTGAGTAGTGTGCTTACAATTACCCCGAGTGATTGATTAAAGAGGCAAGTCCTCAAAATACGCCAGAACTTCTAGGAGTTTGACTCCATCCCCTCTGAGATTTCTTTGCATGCACTTCCTTGCGAGAAAGGGTCACTCTACGTGTCATGTATTTGGTCAGAAGTCAACTAAAACCATGGAAATGTCACACACCAGCATTCTGAAAAATTGGCAGCTACGGGTACCAACAGTTAGTACAAATTCTATGTTTGGGCTCATGACCTGAGAAAAGAACAGACCATGCAACTGCAAGAAATGTGATTTGGACCCGAACCTCCAGTTCATGGAACAATAGAAGCGAAGTAATCAGTGCTTTAAATGGAAAAATACAAGTGCAGGTACCCTGGTCCAGAGTACATGCTTGTTTCTGATAAGTGCCGGTTCTCTCCAATTAAAAGTATTACGACACTTCTGAGAAGTGCCGGTAATCCCCCTCTCAGAAAGAAAAAAAAAGTGGCGGTACTAAGTACCGGCTTATTTAACACACTGGAAGTAATGGGAAGGGAGTGTACAAAGAACGCAACCACCGTTCACTGACCTCCAACTTTGCTCTATTAAAATACAGATTGTAAAATCCTCTGCCAGTTCTGCTCCCGCCCAAAATTATTGGTTACAGTCTCTGGGTGGAGGCTTGGGAGAGACCCCCCTCCTGCCACGTTGCCTGGGGAGGAGCCGTGTCTGCACCGCGCACAGATCTGGCACAGGGCAGGGCTGAGAGAGACAGAGATGGAGGCGCGCATCAACGGTACGGAGCCGCCCTCGCACGCCGCCCGCTCCCTGGGCACCGTGGCCTGTGTGCTGACGGGCGCCTCGCGGGGTCTGGGCCGCAGCCTGGCCCTGGCGCTCGCCCCCCGGGTGCGGGGCACCGGCTCTTGCTTCCTGCTGCTCGCCCGCTCAGGGGATGCCCTGGCTGGGCTGGCGGGGGAGCTACGGGCCCTCCGCCCCGGGCTGGAGGTGAGGTGGGAGGCGGCCGACCTGGGCTCCGAGGAGGGCTTGCGGAGGGCGGAGACGGCCGTGCGGGAGCTGCCCCGGGGCCAGGAGCGGCTTCTGCTCATCAACAACGCAGGTAAAGATAACCGGAAACCGCGTCACGGATGCACCTGCTGCGTCACGGATGCACCTGCTGCGTCACCGTGTTCACTTCCGGTTCACTGCTGGCCTCATACCCCTGGGAGGGCAGGGGCGCTGCCATTCTGAAATACATGTCTCTGCTGTCACCCCATCCTCTCTACCACCCTGCCTTTCCTTATCTGCTTCCTCCAGTGGTGATGGCAGAGATTTAAGATTGGTGTTGGGGTGCTGCCTTCAGTGTCACGATTCAAGTCAAGGGGAATGAAAAATCCAGGCATTACACAAAGAAAATGTGAGGTATTTATTTTAAAATTTATTTTGTGCATTTTTATAAAGTGTAGTAATTTTTTTATTATTTATTTTGTGCATTTTTATAGAGTGTAGTAATTTAAAAAAAAAATTACATTTATTTTGTGCATTTTTATAAAGCGCGTTACGTTACAAGAGAACAGTGGAAATACAATAAAACATTACAAAGATAAACAGGAGACTTAAAATGAAGGTTATCTAGACACAAAATCCAACAAAGCACGCAGGAGTGAGGAATGTACAGGAACAACAAAAAAAAAAATTACATATAGGAGTGAACTTCCAAGAGGGGCCTGAGCATGACAGTATTAGTTCTGAAGGTGTCTTTAAAAGAGGTACATTTTGGAACACCTAGTACCAAACATTACTACAATATGGTGTGCCTGGGTGTTGTTTACATTTCAATATCTAAGAGCAGGAAAGAGGAATATTGAAAAAAAATATTCTGGAGAATTTAATTAACGCAGAGAGAGCAAAGGCAATCTGCTTGAATCGGGTCTACTTGTATGCATGGTGTTAATCAGCATTGCATATTTGGCAGTTTAATAAAAACGCGCAAACAAGAACTCTTGTTTGTGTTTGCACTGCGTAAAACTGCCAAAAAGAAAACACCGACATGTCACATGCTGTATTTTCTCCCTCCGAGAAATAAGGGCGGAGCGGCAACCTTTGATGTTGGAGGTAGTTCTTGGAAGGGAGAGGCTTGAGCGTTTGTGAGAGGCATCAACATGTTTTTTTGGGCAGTTTTACAAAACTCTGAGTTTGGTTTCTGCATACAGGAGGCGAGAGAATAGCTTTGAAATCGGGTGTCTCACACCTAAATCGGGAGGGGTTGCATGCATGGTACTGACATTTACAAAGCGCAAATAATTGCATTGAAATTAACACTTGAAATGTCCTCTAAATTAGCATCAGCCATGAAGCTTTACTGGGAAATGTATATAGCGCACAAATAACGTGTGAAAATAATTTTTTGTGCATATTTATCATTTGGGCATCATACAAGTACAGTGCTTTGGTTTGTTTTCACCCTATTTAAATATTTGTTTCCATCACCCTCCAGAATCACAAAAAACAATGCACCTTATTTGTACTTTGTTTACAGCACGTTTTTTGATATATTTCTCAACTCATGTACAAGTATTTACATTTTGTGGTAGAAAACATGTGACATTCTGCAGCCTTTCCTTTCACCCTAGCAACATTCTCACTTCATTCAGATTGCAAAATTCCAAATACAAAATCAAGGAAAGGAAAAGAAAAAGAGATCATCACACTCATGTTCAGTAACTGCAGTTTGTCAGAAGACATTGCCTGGCATTTGATCTTTGATTTGAAGCAACAGCAACAATGGTTAAGTTAAAAGCAAAATAGAATGACATCCTCATTGCCCTTTTGCCTTCGGAACTCCTGCAAGGTTATCTTGGGGTTGGTGCCGAACCTTCCTCACCCCTGCTGCTTGTCAGCACCCTCGGCTCCTTCCTCGCCATTCGAACTTAAACTTTGTACTGTACCCCGCACCATTCGAACTTCAGTCCCCAGCACATTACTGCAGTACTGCCCTTCTGGCTGCTTCTGTCAGCATGGACTCACCCTGCTCGGCTATCCATCACTGACTGGTTCTGTCGCCCTCTTTTCACTTTATTACTGTACTCCTCTGCCTGTTACTATTATAGTTGCGTTTCCCCTAAACCTGCTGTTCATCCATGACTGCTTCTGACATCCTCACACTACTGCAAAGCTGTCAAACCCTGCCTGTTTCTGTTAACATTGCCTCACCCAACTCTCCGCTGTCTATACTTGACTGCTTCTGTCACCCTCGCTTCGCTGCAGTTTTTTGCGTGCCTGCTTCTATCAGAGTGACCTTTTTCTACTCTTTGCTGGCCATCCCTGACTGCTTACATCACCCTCACATTACGAGAGTGCTGTAATTCCCTGCCTGCTTTTATCCTCCCTGCGGCCTCACCCCCTTTGTGCTGTCCATCTCCAACTGCTTCCACCACCCCTCCTCACAGTTGTGCTGTCCTCAGACGCCTGCTTGTTATGTTATGATATATTATTAGGGCTTTTTAAGCGCACTTATACCCAAAGGTGTCCTGGCGCTGAGCACTGTCTAACTGGTATCCGAGGGTGCCGCAGCTTATTCAGACAACAGCCATGTTTTTAGCCCCTTCCTAAAGGAAAGGAGCTCAGTAGAATTCCATGCACTGGGAGGTTGTATGCTTGTATCACTGTGGACTCGTTCCACTTTCCGCTGTTCATCCGTGACTGATTTCAACACTTTTGTCCTTTCCTGCCTGCTACTATCACCATGGCCTGATTGAGAACGATCCCTGCTTGCCCAGTTATCATCATACGCTCTCCAAACACTGTGCTGTCAACCCCTTTGTGACCCTCCAAATCTTTCTCCTCAAGCAAAACTTTACATTTTAACTTTTTATGCACTAAAATGGCAACCCCATTCTTTTTGTTATCTGTTGGAGAAAACAACACATTACCCACCCAACTTCTCTTCAGTTTAAGAGATTCTACATCATTAAGGTGAGTCTCTTGTAAAAGAGCAATATCAGGTGCATAGGAAGATAGGTGGGCAAGTATCCTCTGTTGTTTTAATGGGGTTATTAAAACCTTTAACGTTCCAAGATACAACTCTGAAATATGAAACAGGGTAAATGTGGTAAGCAAAACACTAAAAACAGGAACATTGTAAATACAATAAAAAGACGGAAGAAATATGTGAATAAAAAATTGCAAAAAAAAGAGGCGAGAAGGGAGAGAAAAAGAGAAAAATAAGTGCCTCGAAAGGAGAGAAGGCAGAATACAATATTGATAAGAAAGAAATTAGGAACAGAGCAAACAAAAATGAAGGAAGAAAGCAGATAGGAAAAATGAAACACAGGCTCAAGAATAGAAAAGACAAAGAATGAAACATAGAGAAAGAATAGAGATAGGATAGAAAGAAGAGACAGCACAAATCCAAAAGGATGACTGCATTAAACATACCTGAGGGGAAGGTACAAAAAGGAGTTTGGGGAAGTGGCGACACTAACAAGATGGACCAACCGAAGAGCAGGGACACAACAGCACCGGGACATCATAGAACCACAGGAAGGTACTGACAAGGAGGATGGAACAAAGGAAACACATCTGTGGGAAGGAATAAAAATGATTAGAACCAAGCATAGGACAACAAAATACAATACAAGAGAAACAACAAATCACAAAGATAAAACGAGAAAAGAGAGCGAGTGGAACACAAGGCAAGAGCACAGCTGGAGCACATAAGCGCAAGGGGATATTATATAAATCAGCAATGAACAAACAAGTGGAGGGGACACGAAAAACCAATACAAACTATCAAAAGACAGCTAAAAACACCTAAGAAGAAATAACAAAAAGCGTTCAAAAAAACATCAAAAACGTCCAAAAAACATATCAGCCAGATGGAGAGGAAGAGGTATCCATGCCACCGTTGTTTTGCAGAAGAATGAAGTTCTTAAGTTCACCAGGCTCCTGAAAGGTCCAAGTCTTATTTTGATGGGTGACTTTGAAGATAAAAGGATGGAACAGGCCATAGCGCGCACCAAGGGAGCCAAAGATGGGCGAAGAGAAAGGAATTCTTTCCGTCTTGAAGCTGTAGCATTAGAGACATCTTGAGCAAGAAACACACGCTGACCCAGCCAGGAGACATGACTTTTAGCTCTAGTCGCAGAAAGGACCGAAAGGAGGTCAGTGAATTTTAAAAAAAGAATGATAACCCCACGCGGCATTGTAGAGGTGGCTGAGCGAGGACCAAGTCTGTGGGCTCTTTGAATACTGATGGAAGCAGATGGCCGCATGTCCAAGAGCTTAGGAAGGAAGGAGGTGAAGAAGGTCACGGGTCATCCCCTTCAAGGGATTCCGGCAGGCCATAAATACGAAGATTATTCCTTCTATGTCTATTTTCCAAATCTTCTGTGTACTGCTGGAGAGAGATAACAGACTTTTCTAGAGAGGATATACGCAGTGAATTAGATTGTATGTCAGGAAGTTGCTGTTCAACTGAAGTAATCCTGTTGTCCATAACCACCCATTCTTCTTTCAAGAGTTGCATATCCTTGCTAGTATCTTCAATGAAAGGACGCAAAGCACGTATTTCATCCAAGATTAACTCCATAGAGATGGGAGACGATGTCTTGTCAGGGGAGGGAGGATCTTGCTTTAGGCGCTTGGAGGAGGACGCAGGAGGTGAGGATTTGTTAGAAGTAGCCTGCGTCACTGAGGAGCGATGAGGTGCAGAGCCAGCCATTGTTGGAGTTGAAGTAGAAGCGGACAGCGCCACAGAAGAAGAGACTGGATTACACTTGGAAGGCACAAAGATGAACTTAGGTGTGCGTAAGTTGACCATGTGAAGGAAAGACTTCAAAAATTGGGTGAGAGGCTTACAGGACAGACACTCAGCCTATGAGGACCTAAGTAGAACAATCTCAAAAATAAGGCACCTGAGTGGTATAAAGGGACTCAAATGATGGGATACACTTCAAAGTGATTGGTCATGAAAGAAAGTCCAGGAAAGGAACACCATCCGGAATGAACAGCTGATAAAGAGTCACTAGGCAAAGACAAACAATGACGCAGTTAGTGTTGTAGAATTGACAGATCCCTCCACCATAAGGAACAAAAAGAAGGCAACGAGCAGTATGGAGAAACCAATGGCAGCAAAAATATCAGCAAAGAGGTATGTTGGAGCCCACCAGCAGATGAAGAAAATGCTGACAGCACTTAAAATGGACTTAGTGCAAACATGAATGAAAGGAGATACATATTTGTGGCTTCAACATCAAATTAAGGGAGCCATGCAGAAAGAAACAGCTGCGTTTATCCTGACTGACATGTAGATAAAGAGCGCAGCATAGACCCCATTAAAAGCGCTGAAGTCCGATGTAAAGTGGCACTCTGCTGTGTTCTGGCTCACTGACACAAGCACGCTGTATGTAAGGCCCACTGGTGCAGGAAGCAACGTAGAAAGAACAGCAAAAGGAAGAATAAAAGGCAGCAGACGGCTTTAATAAAAGCATCTGAAAAGGAGGCAGTCCATTCTGTGAGGAAAAACAGATTGCAGCTGTGAAATTGCGCAACTAAGACGCCGCTCAGTGTATCCGCATTTCAAATAAGAAGAAACCACTGACATTCCAATATACTGTGGCACTGAGTGCAGCTCCAGTCAGGTAGGCTTGTGAAGAAATGCCGTAATGCAGGTATCTTTTGCCAAAGAAACGCGCTTTAGTCATATGAAGAGCGGCATGCTGCTGATATATGCCCAGAAAAACACGCTGCAACAAATTAAAAGGCTCACCATTGTTGGAAGGGTCCCAGACATCGATCCTCAGAGTGAGCAGCAGCGGGCAGCGCCGTAAGGAAGAATGCGCGAAATGGCGGCGGCCCGCTTCCGTGACAAGAAACGGGTCGCGGCCGCAAAACAGTGTCACAAGATCAATGGCATCCAAAAATCATCTCAGCCGCCGCAGCAAGTGTTCCGATAGTAGCCTCCGTTGTCCCACATCGACGAAGAAGGCATTTAAGCACTGCAGGACGAAGTAGATAGTCCCGGTGAAGCAGAGACCCCACACTAGGCGGCCAGCTTAATCTGCACCAAAACCACGCCCGGCCCCACCCCATTGTTAACGGTTCATCCCGCACTGCTTCTATCACCCCCACCTCCTTGCAGTGCTATCCTTCCGTGCCTGCTTCTATTACGTGACCCCACCCCAGTCTTAGCTATTCATCGCTCACTGCTTCTATGAACCTCACATTACTGCAGTGCTATCCTTCCATGCCTGCTTCTATTACCATTATTATTATTATTATTATTAATTGGGTTTTGTTAAGCGCAGACTACCCGGAGGCCTCGTAGCGCTGAGTGTGACTGGGGAGACAGGTGAGGGTAGAGAAATTTACGTGAAAAGGAGGGTTTTTAGTTTCTTGCGGAATTTTAGGAGGTTGGGTTCACCACGCAGGAAGACTGGCAAAGCATTCCAGGCCTTAGCTGCATTCCAAGAAAAGGAACGGCCTCCCCATCTGGCACGTTTGACTTTGTTCTCGGTGGCCAGAAAGGCTGTGCTGGAGCGCAGCGACCTGCGGGGGAGGTATGGGGTGGCCAACGAGCAGATCATTGCAGGCGCTTCCTTCCACATAGCCCTGTGCATAAAGCACATTGATTTAAACAGTGTTCTGGCCTTGATGGGTAGCCAGTGGAGTTGTTTTAGAGCAGCAGTCCCTGAGTCCCGCCGGTTAAGGCCCAGCAGGAGGCGGGCTGCTGCGTTCTGCGTGACTTGGAGCTTCTTTGTTGTAGTCGCCGGGGCCCCTAGGTACAATGCATTCCCGTAATCTAAACGGGACAGAATAATGGCTTGCACCATGATCCTGCGGGCTTGTGGGGGGAGAAGTGGTAGTACTTTTCTGAGCATACGCATCATGCCGAAACAGGTGGCCGATACGGTCGTTGCTTGATGGTTAAAACCATGGCCCCACCCCAGTGTTAACGGTTCATCCAGCACTGCTTCTATCACCCCCGACTCCTTGCAGTGCTATCCTTCCATGCCTGCTTCTGTTAACCCCATCCCAGTCTTAGCTATTCATCGTTCACTGCTTCTATCACCCTCACATTACCGCAGTGCTTTCCTTACATGCCTGCTTCTATTACAGTGGCCCCACCCCACTCATTGGCGGATCATTGCTCACTGCTTCTATCGCCCTCACATTACTGCAGTGCTATCCTTCCATGCTTGCTTCTATTACCCTGGCCCCACCCACTCTTGGCGGTTCATCCATCACTGCTTTTATCGCCCTCACCTCCTTGCAGTACTATCCTTCCATGCCTGCTTACATCTCCCTCACCCCCTTGCAGTGCTATCCTTCCATGCCTGCTTCTATTACCGTGACCCCACCCACTCTTGGTGGTTCATACCTGACTGCTTCTATCACCCTCACCTCCTTGCAGTGCTATCCATCCGTGCCTGCTTCTATCATCCTTACCTCCTTGCAGTGCTTTACTTCTGTGTCTTCTTCCATCACCCTCACCTCCTTGCTATGCTATCCTATCCTTCCACGCCTGCTTCTATTACAGTGGCCCCCCCCCACTGTTGTCTGTTCATTCCTCAATGCTTCTGTGGAGGAGGTGTGGCGCAGCGGCCAGGGTGCCAGACTCCGGACCACGGGGTTCACGGTTAGATCCCCGGTGCTGGTGGCAGTTTAGCCCAGCATCATGCGACTTTGGTCATTAGCTTGCTTAATCTTCCCGACAGCCCCCAGTGCCGGGACACCTCTCTGGAGGTTGCTGTGCGCTTTTCAAAAGCTGGTATTCCCTTTTTTAAAATTTCTATCACCCTCCCCTTCTAGCAGTGCTATCTTTCCGTGCCTGCTTTGTATCACCCTCACATTACTGCAGTGCTTTCCTACCATGCCTGCTTCTATTACCCTGGCCCCACCCCACTCTTTGCGGTTCATCACTCACTGCTTCTATCACTCTCACCTCCTTGCAGTGCTATCCTTCCGTGGTGCCTGCTTCTATCACCCTCACATTACTGCAGAGCTAGCCTTCCGTGCCTGCTTCTATCACCTTCATCTCATTGCAGTGCTATCCTTCCATACCTGCTTCTGTCACCCTCACCTCCTTGCAGTGCTATCCTTCCGCGTGTCAGGGACTGTCCAGGACTATGTCGGTAACTCAGTCAGGGACTTGGGCAAGGACTGGGAACTGGGTATAAAACGTACACCGAAAGAGGAGTACAACGCTGCCCAGGATCACACAGGAAATCAGTGGAGAAAAAGCATTCAAACGGGAAGCCTGTACAAGCAAACAAGATGGGAAAGACTCAAAGGATGGGCACTCAAGAGGCTGTTTAGCAATCAGAATAACTACACACAGGATGGACGTGCAAGATATGTATATATAAAACAACATTAACAAGAAAGGGAATGTGGGGTAAAGCACTCGGGAGCTCCACACAGTAAGACTGAAGATCAGTTCCTCACCCAAAATTGCTGTTACAGATACGGACTGCAAATACCCACACATAGGATATGCATGCAAAGGCAGGGTCTGTGGCGCTTATACCTATGGTGATATTGTAAATGTAACTCAAAGACCACACTCACAGTGAACAAGAAACACCACCTAGGTAGTCAGATGTGCCCACGCACGGATCCTGGCGATCAAACATGAACACGCAAGGCAGTAACACCAAGGGGGTAGAACTAAACACAAGCACAATAGACGAGGAGCTAGAAAGAAGGAGTGTTTAAAAGGAAAGGACGGAAATCAGAGGGCAAGCTTGGCAGAAAGCAAGTAACAAACATACAAGGTAAAAGAAGCAAGACCGTAGGAACCGTAGACTGTAAACTGGGAACTGGAACCAAGGAAATGGGAAGAAAAGCAGAGACTGGAAAAGGATATACAGAAGAGGAGGCTACAAGGGTGTACTAGATTAGTTTTGAATCAGAAGACAAGAAAACACAGTAGCACTGAAGGCTGTGCTGGAGCAGAGACAAGAATTGAGCAAAAGCTCAAGAGCCAAGGTAGCAATACAGGCAGTGCTAGGTCAGGAACAAGAAGTTACTATAGCGCAGGAGTCAAGGTAGAACTGCAGGCATTGTTAGTTCAAGAAAACAGGAAATAGCTACAGCTCAGGAGCCAAGGTGTCACGAGAGCACTGCAAGCAATGCAAATCAGTAAGAAGAAATCGATAAAAGAAGCTCAGGAACAGGAACAAAGAATAACTATATCTCAGGAAACAAAGTAGCACAGCAGGCAGTGCTAATTCAGGCGCAAGAAATAACTATTGCTCAGGAATCAGGAAAGAGGATTAACTATGGCTCAGGAATCAAGGAACAAGGATTAACCACAGCTCAGGAATTAAGGAATATCAAAAGCTCAGGAAACAAGGATCGGTCTCACTGGAAGACAGCTACAACGACCAACCTTGGCTTGAAGGGAGCTGGGGCTTAAAAGAGTTCACACTAATCACATGCTTCAGGTGTGAGCAGGCTAGCAGCAGCCAGCCACAGGTGAGCAGAATTCCTCCACCCATCCTTCGCCTGCAGGGGTGGAAACGAAGCAGTGAGCATGGAATTCTAGGTAACAGAGTGTCAAACATTAGCAGGCTGGCTTCTAGCATGAGCAGGCTGGTTTTCACAAACCCTGGCATGGATTGGGAATGGATGCCTATTCCCAAATAGTGGCCAAATGGATGGAAGTCAGGATATGCATGCAGGGGAGTATCTGGAAGCTTATTAGTACACAGGAAAGTCACACTATGCACCCGTCTTGTGGTGGCCACGAGAGTGCATGGAGTGTACCGTGACATTGTGCCTGCTTCTATCACCCTCACCTCCTTGCAATGCGATCCTTCCGTGCCTGCTTTGTATCACCCTCACATTACTGCAGTGAAATCCTTCCGTAGCTGCTTCTATCACCCTCACCTCCTTGCAGTGATATCCTTCCGTGCCTGCTTCTATTACCGTGACCCCACCCCACCCACTCTTGGCAATTCATCCCTCACTCCTTCTATCACCCTCACCTCCTTGCAGTGCTATCCTTCCGTGCCTGCTTTGTATCACTCTCACATTACTGCAGTGATATCCTTCCGTAGCTGCTTCTGTCGCCCTCACCTCCTTGCAGTGCTATCCTTCCGTGCCTGCTTCTATCATCCTCACCTCCTTGCAGTGCTATCCTTCTGTGCCTGCTTCTATCATCCTCACCTCCTTGCAGTGCTATCCTTCCGTGCCTGCTTCTATCATCCTTACCTCCTTGCAGTGCTACCCCTCTGTGCCTGCTTCTATCTCCCTCACCTCCTTGCAGTGCTATCCTTCCATGCCTGCTTCTATTACCGTGACCCCACCCCACCCACTCTTGGCAATTCACCCCTCACTCCTTCTATCACCCTCACCTCTTTGCAGTGCTATCCTGTGCCTGCTTCTATTACTGTGACCCCACACTCTTGGCGGTTCATCTCTCACTGCTTCTATCACCTTCACATTACTGCAGTGCTATCCTTCCATGCCTGCTCCTATTACCGTGGCCTCACCCAACTCTTAGTGGTTCATCCCTCACGGCTTCTATCACCCTCACATTACTGCAGTGCTATCCTTCCGTGCCTGCTGCTATCACTTCCTTGCAGTGCTATCCTTCTGTGCCTGCTGCTATCACCTCCTTGCAGTGCTATCCTTCTGTGCCTGTTCTATCACTTCCTTGCAGTGCTGCCCTTCCTTGTCTTCTTCTATCACCTCCTAGCAGTGCTGCCCTTCCGTGTCTGCTTTGTATCACCTCCTAATAGTGCTATCCTTCTGTGCCAGTTTTATCACCTCCTTGCCGTGCTAACCTTCCGTGCCTGCTGCTATCACCTCCATGTAGTGCTATGCTTCCTTGCCTGCTGCTATCACCTCCTTGCAGTGCTGCCCTTCCGTGCCTGCTGCTATCACCTCCTTGCAGTGCTATCCTTCTGTGCCTGTTCTATCACCTCCTTGCAGTGCTGCCCTTCCGGGCCTGCTTTGTATCACCTCCATGCAGTGCTATCCTTCCGTGTCTGCTCCTATCACCTCCTTGCTGTGCTATCCTTCCGTGCCTGCTGCTATCACCTCCATGCAGTGCTATGCTTCCGTGCCTGCTGCTATCACCTCCTAACAGTGCTATCCTTTCATGCCTGCTTCTATCATCTTCTTGCAGTGCTATCCTTCCGTACCTGCTTCTATCACCTACTTACAGTGCTATCCTTTTAGGCCTGCTTTGTATCACCTCCTTGCCGTGCTATCCTTCCGTGCCTGCTGCTATCACCTCCATGCAGTGCTATGCTTCCGTGCCTGCTGCTATCACCTCCTTGCAATGCTGCCCTTCCTTGCCTGCTTCTATCACCTCCTTACAGTGCTATCCTTCCGTACTTACCTTGTATCATCTCCTTGCAGTGCTGCCCTTCCGTGCCTGCTTTGTATCACCTAACAGTGCTATCCTTCTGTGCCTGTTCTATCACCTCCATGCAGTGCTATCCTTCCATGCCTGCTTCTATCACCTCCTTGCAGTGGTATCCTTCTGTGCCTGTTCTATCACCTCCTTGCAGTGCTATCCTTCCTTGCCTGCTTCTATCACCTCCTTGCAGTGCTGCCCTTCCGTGCCTGCTTTGTATCACCTAACAGTGCTATCCTTCTGTGCCTGTTCTATCACCTCCATGCAGTGCTATCTTTCCATGCCTGCTTCTATCACCTCCTTGCAGTGGTATCCTTCTGTGCCTGCTTCTATCACCTCCTTGCAGTGCTATTCTTCCATGCCTGCTTCTATCACCTCCTTGCAGTGCTATCCTTCTGTGCTTACTGTGTGTCACCTCCTTGCAGTGCTATCCTTCTGTGCCTGTTCTATCACCTCCTTGCAGTGCTATCCTTCCATGCCTGCTTCTATCACCTCCTTGCAGTGCTATCCTTATGTGCTTACTGTGTGTCACCTCCTTGCAGTGCTATCCTTCTGTGCCTGTTCTATCACCTCCTTTCAGTGCTATCCTTCCGTGCCTGCTTCTATCACCTCCTTGCAGTCTATCCTTCTGTGCTTGCTTTGTATCACCATGGCCTCGCCCCTCCCCCGCTGACAATCCTTGACTTGTCCAAATATTTTCCTCCTCACCTTTCCCCTGTAGCCCTGTGTGCACCTCCTTTCCTCTACGTCTGCTAAGCCCACTCATCAGTGTGCCTCCCTTCCTCCTTCCCTCACACCTCTCTCACTTCTGCTACCCTCACACTGACTACTGCTTTACCCTCTGATCATTGTACCTGATGCGAGCTCTCTGTACCTTCACACTCGCTACTTCATCTCTGCGAATATTGCTACTATTGGTGATTCAACTCAAACCGCCTAATCAAAGCATTCTTCATGCACTCATATGCCAGACTGTCTTTCTCAGGCATGCTTTCAATTACTTCAGTCCCTTCCCGAGGGAGGCAACTCAGTAAAGTCGCTGCTTTGGACTGACCATTAAGACCTTGAGCCTTACATGCTAGATGAAAGGCACGCATCCAACTGAGAATATCAGTGCCAGGGACATACATGTGTATCAATTATTTTGGTACCTTGGTGGTATTTTCCTTTCCCTGGGACTTTGAAGTGGACTCACCATCCACAGAGATAAGCCCTCTATCAGCTGCTAAATTGAGCTTCTCTTTCTCCAGGGCTATCCGCTCTTTCTCCAATTCCTAGCCTTCTCTTTCTCCTGTCTCTCCCTTTCTTTCTCCAGCCTCTCCCTTTCCCTCTCCTTCTCTTTATCCTGTCTCTCCCTTTCCCTCTCTTTCTCCTTCCAGGCCCACTCTTCCTGTCTGACCCTTCCCTGCTCCTCTTCTGCCTGACGGGCCATCCTTAGCTTCTCTCCCTCAAACTCCTTGCTTTCTTCTTTGCTAAATCCTTAGCTTCCTGGATTTTCAGCTGAAGTTTAAGGGTCTCTGCTAGCTCAGTCCCTCCTAAGGAGGCGAATCCTGGGGCAGGGGAAAAGGTAGCCCCGGAGATAGGGGGAGGTGAAAGTCTAGGCGCAGGTCTAGGGGATAACCTATGGGAAAGCCTTGGGGAATGCTTTGGGGCGGGTATAGGAGAAGCCTGCACTGACTGACTTGGCAGGCTTGTGGTAACAGTGCTCTCCAACTCTTGCACAACAGTGACCTCTTGCTCAAAGCATTTTGTCATGTGGTTAATCAAGTGCTCCCTGTCCTTAGACCGTGAGACTTTCCACCCCCTATCAGCACACATTTGCTTTAATTGCTCCACAGTCAAGTTCTGCAATTCCAATTCCTCTCCAATGTTCTCTGCCATTTTACATATAGCTTATGGATATCTGCTGAAATTATCAACTGGCTTCAGTGTCCACTGAGCCTGAAGTCTAGTGATCCCACCACTGCCACCAATGTTAGACCCGGCTTCCTGGGCACCAGGGCACTCAGGGGTAACTGCGCTCCAATCGCATCAACTGGAGTGTTCCCTCACTGGTGTCCTGGGGCCTCAGTACTAAGGGACCCAAAACTGGATACCCAAGTACTCCTCTCCAGCACTTGACTCTCTCAGGGTAGCGAGACAGAGTAGTCCAAGGCTTACTCAAGGAGGTGAGGTGGGGTTAGACATTCAGAAAACAGTGCACACCGTACCACCAGCTGATAAACTCAATGTCCAGTCAGTGCTTTACTTTTTATAAAAGAAAATTACTTTAATACACACAAGATGATTGTAATGTAATGTAATACTTTTCTTGTATAGCGCGGGCTACACTCCAGGGAGCATTTTGCGCTAATTATACTACACATACAACTAGGATAAACAGTGAAAACCAGATGTCTCTACAACCCTCTGGGACAGAGTTCTGACCCCAAATAGTATTATAGCGCCTAAACGCCAAGCACTATAAAACACAGTTAACATGAAAACACACAATTAGCAAAGTATATTACAGACCATGTTACACAGGGCTGCTCTCATTCACTAGAGCCTTTATACCAATCTTTGGATTAAAAAGATATAGTTTCAGCATATGATGTGAAGTCAAATGTTCTTGATCAGCCCCATAACGCCCACCCAAAGCAACAGAAGTGCCCTCCTCATGAGTGAAGACACCGCTCTAGTGGTGTCAGGGATCTGACCACAGGTGCCTGATGTATTCCAGTTTACTGGAGTCCCACTAGTCCAGTAGCCACTGGCTAGCTGTAGGAGGGTAGTGGCTGGGCAGAGTGCCAGTTCACCCTGATACCTCAGAGTTCACAAAAAGAAAGGTGGGGGCCTATTTCACTGGCCACTATTCCCAGCTACTGCTTGTACAGGCTCCCACAGCTTACAAGTAGTAGCTGGGAATAGAGGCCAGTGAAACAGGGCCCCACAGCGCATGGGAGGTTAGAGGGGATTTGTCTCGCCTTCAAGGACTAGAATCAAGCTTCCTCCTCTCTGGCTCCCTTGATGGGCTGCAAGCATCCTTCTCCACCAGTTTTCTTGAAGCGCCGCAAGCTTACCTTTCCACACCAACTCCTTTGATGTGCTATAAGCTTCCTTTCCACACCTTGGGCAGCTGGGCAGCTGTCTGTAATTTCCTTGTTCAAAAGTGCACGCTCCACAAGCCTCACAGAAACAGCTGGTCTTCAATGTTGCTGATGCCCTGGATTCTCCTTGAACTCTTGGCAGCAGACTCCATACGCCATAGAGAAAACGGCCTTAGTTCCAGACGCAGTGAACAGTGTCTTTTCTCCTGCCTTCACACTGCGGGTTGCACCTGGCTATCTTCAGACGAACTTGGTGTGGCCGCCTCTTCAGTCATAGACCAGTCTTGAACAACAGCTGACCACTCAGGCCAGACTTTTATCACCTCTGATTGATAGGCTCATCCAGTCAGAGGGTCTGCTATTTTTGCATCCAGAATACACCTCCCATCAAAAACCATTCATGGCATATTCAATGCATGGGTAAAGCATGCACAATTTCCCTCCATGTTTTCCTGGTACCAGCCTGTGCTAATCCCTAAAGAGGAATTTTAATTAACTCCAGCCCAGGAGGCCCTGACCAGTGGGGGAGGGTCCTCTTAGCAGAGTTAGTGCAGCTAAACCCAGATAAGAGCTGAGTGTCTACCCCAGCCCACCAGGCAGTGGCGTAACAAAGCTTCGGGGGGCCTCCCTGCAAAGTAATCGGAGGGGGCCCCCTCACCCATGGACCCAGTCAGGAGCTGCCAGGCTAGGGGCCCGCTGTCCTTGTACAGTGCTAGCGGGGACCCCTGGTGCTCAGGGCCCCGCGCCACAGGGGCTCCTTGGTCTTATGTTACACCACTGAGTAGAGTGAGGTCAGGTAATGAGAGGAATGAGGTAGAGAAAGGTGTAAGAAAGAGGGGGAGTGGCGAAACAGAGAAATGGCTGAAAGAGAGATAGAAAATGAGATAAGGTTGTAGCGAGAAAAACAAAGCGATAAAGAGTTGAGGTAAAAATAGAGATGAGATTCTATTAGAAGAGAAGTAGATGGGGAGAGATACAGGGAAGTCAGGCTGAAAACAAGCAGCATGTCACAGAAAGAGGAATAAGGTAGAGAGAGTTGAGGTAGAGAGAATTGAGAGTGACAGATCAAGATGTAATCACAGAGTGATGGTGAAAAGGCCACGGTCATAGAGAGGCTGAAGGAGTTAAAGTCGATTGCGGTATATTGAGAGAGAAAGGCGAGGTAGAGAACGCTAAAATAGAGAGGTGGAGAGGATGAAGGTACATAGAGAAAGAAAGAGAGAGGTTAAGGAGAATGTTAAGGGAGGAGAGGTAAGGTGAACTGAGGCGAGAGAAGTGACACAGATCGATTAATTATCAATCGGATAGTTAAGGGTTGCAGGCCAGACATGCAAACTAGGGGGCAAATTGTTTTATTTTTTAGCACAGCAACCAAAGTTACTAGCACTGCATTACACACGGGAAGAAAGCACCCTAGAGCTATATTCACAAAACAATTGCCTATTGCTGTTCACTGTCTTTACTGGTGCACATACAGGCTGCCTAACGCAGTGCACTTCCTTTGACCATGCTGCTGTCTCACATTGATTTGCATTGAAAGCACCCCCTTTTCCAGTACAAAACTCTATACATAGACTGTTCTTAACAATTCCACACATTATCTGTGTGCTATACCGTGCAGCACACATTAAATGTGTTTAATGATTCGAGAAATGAATATATTTTTTCATGTTAGCATATGCTTCAAGGAGGTGTTAGGTTTTTTTGTATGCAAAGCGGACCACAGCTATTCTATAATTAATGAGGAATTGTGAAAAGATTATCTAAGGAGCAGGTGCCCCAGACCCCACTTAATTGTGACCGGTCCTCTAACCAATCTAGGCCCTTTCAGACCCAACTGTCTTGCCTTGAGGGTGCTGCCTTCCTCTTCTGCTCTTGCTCTTTTACCGCTTGTGCCTCTGTTCTCTTTTCACTAGTGTTAGTCACTCTTTTCACCCGATTTTCTGCCTGCTTTCCCTCTCACCCCTCGTACCTCTGCGACCTTTTCACTCATTTCGGTTACTCTTTTCACCCGTTTTTCTGCCTGCCACTATCCGAGAGGACTGCCGTTAATATCAGAGAGAAGCTGGGGAGGTCCAGTGACAATGACAAAAAGATAACAATATATATAGAAATAAATAAAAAAAATGGGCCTCTGAAACCAAAAAATGAAGAAGTGGACGACTTGTGGGGCGGATGTGCATATTGTGCACAAGACAAACGCTGTCACAAAGTGAAGAGAGGAAATAGCAAAGGTGGGCTGTCCCCTTGGCCTATGCTGTAGTGTAGTTGGTAGGAGCGACGAGTGAATGACACAATAAGAGACCAATGGATGAAGAGTCCTGGATGAAAGCCCATCCGTGTAAGTTTATATTAATTTATGTATAAATTACCTTGAAAACATTACTTTAACGAGACAGACTAAGGCTGCTTCAAAGGCCACACCTAAAACCAGCTAATTCTAGGGCTCAAAACAGGAAGGTATGACATTCTTTCAATATATCTCAATGTTAGCGTCATTTAGTTTCCTGTTCCGTGTTTATGTCCTGCCCTGTTGTTGGCATACTATATGTTTAATTGTGCATGGGCGACTTGTAACCTTCAAGCCATTAGCTGATGCTGAGTAAGTCAGAAGAAAGTGTTAGCTGAGATTCCCAGACTGTACCTTCAGACCATCCTTGTTTAACGGGCTGGCCGCGGGTGGAGCAGGACCACCGATTGCTGCGTGCGCCTGTGCCGACAAATGTAATGAGGGCCACCAGCCAGCCCTGCCCCCGCCCCCCACGCGCATACGTGTCCCGGAAGGTGGAAATTCAGGACTCGGAGGGAGTAAACAAGTGTGTGCGTGCCGCGAGCATCCACCCTGTCCCGCTGCCATTCATCGATTTAATAATAATAAAGAGCCTGCTCAGGGCAGGGGCGGCCCCAGCACCATTTATAATTGCCTCAGGTCATACTCAGAGCCCCAGCCGGCCACTCTCCATTAGAGTATCGAGAGACTAGTCGCCAGTCGGGGGCCCGCAGTCGCACCATTAAGAGAGCCTCAGTAGGCTCAGTAGTCACACCCGGGGCCCCGGCCGAGGCCCGCCTACCATTGGTATAATTTCAGGGGCCCGGCCGGGGCCCCGGGCCGCACCATTCCTGCACCAAGAGGCTAGCCGCCAGAGTGAGACAGGGACACCATTTATAACTGTTACTGCTGCCCTCACGCACGGGCCCCGGCCGGAGCCCCGCACACCATGATTCTTCAAGCCGCTGCTACCAGCCGCCTTCACAGGCCCCGGCTGGGGCCTGGCCGCGGCACCATGTTACAATTTAATAACCGCACCACCAGTCCTCGAGCCGCAGGGCGCCGTCCGGGGCCCAGACAACATAGGTGCCTAACTCGCACGTGTGACGGCCGGGGCCCCGGGCCGCACCATTTCAAACTTGACTCTCAGGGGCCCCGGCCGGGGCCCCGCACCATTTCAATGACTCGCAGGGGCCCCGGCCGGGGCCCGCGCTGCGCACTATTTTGTCAGAGTCTACTGCGCGCCACAATTTATTAAAGAGGCCGGGCGCCGGCGTGCCGTCAATCATGTATTAAGTGAGGGGGCTGGGGCCCACTGGAGCGCGAGGCCCCCCCGCAACGCGGGGGCTGCGGGGGCTTGTGTTACGCCCCTGCCACCAGGCCTTTCCATGGAAATGGGGAGGGGCGCGGGGAGCTGGGATGTCCAGCAGAATAGCTTGCATTCCTCACACTGGCTCAGCTCACCATTCTTCCCCAGTACACCCAC
The DNA here is from genome assembly GCF_964263255.1 of Lissotriton vulgaris. Taxonomy (NCBI): domain Eukaryota; kingdom Metazoa; phylum Chordata; class Amphibia; order Caudata; family Salamandridae; genus Lissotriton; species Lissotriton vulgaris. The sequence continues at coordinate 72,400,542 of NC_141689.1, read as the reverse complement.
GGGCTCTCAAACACACATAAGTCAGACAAAGGCAACAGGACCACAGGTATGGCAGACTGCACAGACTTGGTCAGGAGGGTGCCTAGGGACTCACCCCTCCTGACTATTGATTTATTGCTGCCACCACTGTCAGTCTACCACAGCCTTCCTAGAGAGGGCAATAGCCAATCTCTGAAAAATAGGGGTGCACCAGGCATGCCCCCTAGACCTCAGAGACAAGCTCTGGGGGTCTCAATCCATGTAAACAGGGAGATCTTCAGTGGACATGTATGATTTTCATGCTCACTAAGGTAGGGATCTAGAAACCATACAGTAGCTTTTGAGTGACTTGCCTGGAGATTAGCATAAGGCAGGGTAAGCACTCTCTCCAGAGACATGCAGGAGACTTTCCTTCCCAACAGTGATCCATATTGGGAGACTCTCTGATTTCTGGGGGGGGGAAGTACCTGTCTTGGAGGAGAGTTCGATGGCGAAGGGGTCCCTCCACAGTAACACAATGGAGAAGCCAAACTTCAGGCTGTATCAGATGTGATTTTAGCATAGGCGCTGGAAGAAGGTGTGCCGGGGAGCTGCAGCACCCCCAAAGTAGCTATGCTGAAGTTCTGAAAGTGATGAGCAATAAAGATACCTGTACATTTTGTTTTCATTTTGTCACATCTGCAGTGGGCCCAGAGACAGGTCAGATGTCAGGCTTTGTCTTCTGACAAATTATTCTTTTAATTTTTAACTGGTGCTTAGATTTCTATCTCTGACTGCCAAGTGAGAGGATTTTGTAAAGTCAACTATGTAACAGTCTGTCATTTTTTCTACCACACAACAGCATTTAATTATCTATACACGGACTGCACAAATATTACAATATCAGCAATTAAGAAAGCACTAAAAGGCTTGTTTTTGTAATTCTCAATTGTGCTGGAAACAGGGATTTTTAAAGAATCAAAACAAATTGAGCAGACATTATGGTTTGTGTGCTCTATAGTTTTATCGGTAAAACTGTATGCATTTGCAAATTTAGTGGCTATTTCAATGAAGAATGTGCTGTCTGTAAATGATACTGTTCTACCATACTATGCTTTAGTAAAATCCTAAATGCAGCACTGACTACATATCGCACACTTCCCCCTCTCCTGCTGAAGAGGCGTGGTTCATTTGCTGTATTTGTTCTTTGTGTGACTTTTGGACTTTTGACACTCCTTTGACTTTAGTGATGTTACACTGATTGCATCACCCCGCTCTGAGAACTATTCCAGCACCACAGGACTTTAAACACAGATTTCCTTTATCTGGTTGTCCTCCATTACGATCAGTGTTGATATTAATAACCTCATGCCACCTATCTGATATATCATGGCCTGCGTAGGATATTTTTCAAGCTGTTTGATCTTTTTAATGCTCCTTCACATGCACTCAGAGTGCCTTTGTTGTGCCGTGGCTCTGTGAAAACTGTGTGCTTTCCCATTCGCAATAGTTACTGTGAGATGTCTTGAATTCTTGGTAGGTCTTTTTGAAATAGCAATGACTGTTTTTAGACCTAACTAAGGGCTAATCTGCCTTGTGCATGCAGTTCACTCCTCGCTTGAGGGTAGGTGATTGAACAGAACCCTGTCACGCACTTGGGGGTTTGAGCTGGAAGTTGAACAAAGTTGTCAATTATACACTTAATGTGTCTGTGTTAGTCAGGGATATTGCCTGAGGATGGCTGCAAATTAGAGCTCTCAATAGTCTCCCACACCACTCCAACATGATAGCAACTACGAAACATGCAAAATGCACCCTAGCTTTACCTTCCACCGAACCAAAACCATAATCACTACTGTGGTTCTCGGTCATCAGGGAGCCTGGAACTATCCGATAAGAAAGACCAGCCCTTAGGTGGGTGAAGTAGCCAGGATTAGCCCAAGGAAGTCAAAGCAAATCCTGCTTCCGGTGCCCGTTTCTGGACATTTCCCATACAAGTGGCCCAAATTCCATGGACTTTGCCTTACCTTCTGGTTTCTATTGAAGCCAGTGCATATCCATCTCCCACACACTTTCTAAAGTTCCGCTTACCTAGAATATATCCGTCTAACATAATGTTTCTGGCCCGGTGAAAAATAAAACGTTGAAATTCTGATGCATGCTGAAAACAGAGAGCAGTACGATAGTTTTGAGATTTAACCCCTTCGCTGCGGCGGGACTTCCGCCGCAGCGCTAAGGAGGCGGGGGGCCGAGCGGTGCTCGCATGCTCATGACGGAGCCACCCGGTCACGAGCCGCGGTTGAGCTGTACTCATGACGGAGCGGTTCCGTCATGGCCCCGCCTGCTCAATGGAACGTCCAGCGCAGGCGCGCCGAGTGGGCCATGACGGAACCGCTCCGTCATGAGCATAGAAGGGGTTAAAAAAAAATGGGCCACATCACTGTGGTTGAGAGTAGGCCAAAGTAGCTCAGTCTAGGTTAAATTAATTTAATATATACAAAAACTGGTAGTAAGGGATGCTATCAATGTCCGTCTCATATTGCTGTGCAGTTGCCATGCATCTAGCGACAGCAGAAGCCCTATCATTGCCGTATCAATTTCCCATGGAGCGTATGATCCTTTCACTTGCTTTACCTTTATTGCATAGGGTTATGTTATGACCAAAGGGTGGTTGTGGTAATAAGAAGTAGGATTCTACTGTTAAACCAATCCTCCGAACCAAAAGAGATATATGACCAAGAGAAAGACACAGAAGCCAGTCAACCCTTTTGGGGAAAATGGGGTAAGGAAGAGAGAGAAATTGCTTCACTCTGGATTGGCTATGGCATCTTGGGGAGATGTAGTTATGCAGGTAAGTCTTGCGAGGAATGGGTCCCGCTCTTCAAATACAATGTGAGAGTCCTAGTATACGACATACAAGAACTAATTATGATAGATAAGTTTCGGTGACCATAATAAGTTATAATCCAGCCCTAGACTACCCAGGTTTGGCCAGCTGAATGTTTCTACCTGCTAGCTACCCTTCGGATGACTTTGTGAACTCAACTCTAAGTGGAATGCAGAGGGAGTAAGGGTAAACCAAGAAGACAGGACTCTGAGCCAGGGGAAGAGTCTGAAGTGGTAGAATAATGGAACGAGCTCTGCACAGGACAGACAGGTTACGTACATCAAGCGCAGCGCTAGTGGTAACTGCAAAAAGAGGAAAAAGCGGGGTAAGAAGAAAGAACACAACAGAAGTGCCAGACATGTATTCCCTCCTTAACAAATATATGAAGGACCACATTGACAAACATTTTTTGAGCTGGCAAGAACTGGCCATTTCAGATGCCTGCTTTCGGGAATCCTTTTCTCTGGCTCGGTCGGCGTTCATATCTCCTAAATTACACGTGCAGTATTAAAAAATGTGCCGTAATTTATACTACACTCCTAGCAGGATTATTAAATGGGGGACGGTAAAGGTACCTGATGCCCTAGATGTCAACTTAGGGGGCCGATATGGTACATATGTTTGCCACTTGCCCTTCCTTATCCCTCATAAAATCACAGATCACTGATTTATTTTCCAACAAATTGAATATTCAGGTATCCCTAACTCCACAGCCATTCCTTTAGCTTTGGGGACCTGAAATAATCTGAGCTGGTGCATTTACATGCGAGAGAGATGGTTAGTAGTTGTTTTGGCAGCAATGACAAGGGCGATGGGAGGTGCAAGCTGCAGTGGCCTCCTGGTCATAGCCCTACAAACTAAGCAGCACTGCTCCAAGCCCCTCATGCTGCTTCGTGGTTCCGCTCATTGGAACTACTCCGACCATACCACCCAAGCCCACCCCATCTGAACTCCACTCCCTCCTGCCGGCTTCCATAAGTGCCCCACAGACTTGCTTGCTTTCGCTTGAAATTTGACGAAATTCTTCCCAACTCACTCTGCATTCCTATGCTTACATTCAGTGTACATATCTAGATACACGATAAGTTGTCGAGTGTGTCTGTTTGTAACTGTTTGTTTAGACTATATGTTGACTCTCAAACAAAAATCAGCATGCCTTTAGCATACAAAATATACCTAACACACCCAGACTGATGATGACGTTGTGTACCATGATTCGTCTGTTGTGTGCAGCTTTACCTATCAAACTGTTTTTGTCATATATAATAATCAAGGCAAGAAATTGACATTACATTTGAGACTGAGGCCACACCTCTCACCAGCAGGCATGTCATACACTTTTAGTTGTATGATATAATGATGACATATGGAAAGGGTTGCACAGCAAAACACAGGAGTCTGGGATGGAGCTTTGCCAGCCTTCTACGAGAAGCTTGACTCCGGACACACTGTACGGCGCCCAGTCCACCCACAAACAGCGGTGTGGTCAGAAATCCTCACGAAGAAGAGCTACACTTTTTAAGTTTATACTCTTGTCACTTTGTGTTAATGATTGACTTTCTTTCCTATAGCACTTGCAAACAAACAAATCTAGTATGTAGTAAATGTGCACTACCTGCCTTTCATATCTGTGTAGAGTAGACACTACCAAGGGGTGTTGGAGTAGTTGTTCCCTGCTGTCAGTACAATTATACCCATTTAAGTAAACTGCACATGTCCTGAAAGAAGGTGTTCTCTGTCCCAAAACCACAGTCTTTTTGCTTCAAACCACCCTGTTTTTTGTTTTTGTGTCTTGTAGGTTCTATAGGGGACATTTCCAAATACTTTGTCGACCTTACGAATCCAGCTGATGTCAACAGCTACCTGGCCTTCAATGTCACCTCCCCCCTGTGTTTCACCTCAGCTGTACTTGGAGCGTTCCCAAAGAGTCCTGGCCTGCACAGAGGGGTGGTGAACATCTCTTCACTCAGTGCCCTGCAGCCGTTTAAATCCTTGACGCTCTACTGCGCCGGGAAGGCTGCGCGGGATATGATGTTCCAGGTGTTGGCAGCGGAACAGCCTGATGTTAGAGTTCTGAACTATGCACCAGGTAATGTTGTTTACATCTTCTTTTTTAAAGAGGTTTTCTCAGTGATAAATCCACTCTCGGCTACCACTGCCAGTGAAAGCATGTGGCTCAGCAGAAAGTGCCTCCTGACCTCTGCCACATCTGGAGTGCCACATTTCGAGAAATCCACCAATGTGTCACATTTTCAACCTCAAATCTGCTCCACCCGCATAGTGGGAGCTGCAACCATACAGCGACATGTCTCGTCTTACCCGTATGCCGGAACTACACACTTAATGCGATTGGAGGCGCTTGATCTGTCTGTCTGGGTCCCCAGTATTTTTAATGGTGACCACAGACTGAAGAGTCAGTGACTTAAGGGCGCACACTTAATTGTGCGGGTCTTCATACTCCATTTCCTTCACTGCCATGGCAACCAAAAGGGTTTTCCATTGAACAAAACACATCTGCAGTATTTTTGGGAGAAGTTTGATTATCCCCTGCCTCAGGTACTCTAAAATGAAATTGGTATTTGTGAATAATCCAAATGTTCTTCAGTTACTTGACTTATTCAGCAAAAATGACCCCCATGGAAATATATGTTTTTATTTGAAAGAGCACTCCTGGCGTAGAAACCCGCCAGTGAAAGTACTCTGTGGTGACGATCTTACCCGCACCAAAAGGGTTGGGGAGAGGAACCCATCAGATTGTACATTACCAAGAACATCTCACGTAGGAACAGCTCCTCCGTAACTGGACCAAATTAGACCTTTAAGGAAGCTTGGCCACCCACTTAATAGCGCACTCAAAATTTACTACATGGACCTACCCCGGCAATCAAATATCAGTTCTCCTGCGGTGCAGTGGGATCGAAGAACATCTCTCGTGTTCTACTGATTCAGGTATCATGTATTATTTTCTGAATAATGAATAGGTGCCAGGCAGATGGAAAAATGTTCCCACTACTAAAAAAACTCTGCCGACCCCTATTCCCGGATGCCTAATTTGGTTTAACGGGTAGCCCCCTTGATAATAGGAGACCCCTTGGTGGCATCAAACGATAGGCCAATATCACTACTCCCTTTTTAGGTTTCGCTGGGGGACGGAGCTGTAAGCTCCGCCTCCAGAGAAATCTGTAGTTTCTAGTATGAGTGCCTTGAACACGCCCCTCTGTCTCATTGGCTAGCTCCATAAATGGAGGCTAGCCATTGGAACAGAGAGGCGTCCGTCATGGCTGGACCAGATTCGGGGGCGTTCCCGAGAATCTTTGGCTTTTGGCTACGTCATGATACGTCAGCCAAAAGCCGGGAACGCCCCCGAATCTGGTCCGGCCGGGCCGTGCTTGCTGCTGTCCTGCCTTACTCTGTGTCCCTCCTCCCGCCGTCCCCCCTCCCCCCTCCTCGCTGTCCTGTGCACGTTTCCCGCCGGCCGTCCGTGTCCCCTTCCCCTCCCACAGAAGCAAAACAACCCTTGTGTCCCATTGTCTTTGCAGCATTCCCTCCCCTCCCACATCAGATCCCCGCCTCCCGAGCCGCAGCTGATCCCCGCTCTCCCCGCCTCCCTCTCCCCTCCCACAGCAGATTCCCGCCTCCCTCTCCCCTCCCACAGCAGATCCCCGCCTCCCTCTCCCCTCCCACAGCAGATCCCCGCCTCCCGAGACGCAGCCGGTCCCAATGCCGTTGTAACACGGCCTCCGCTCTCCCCCTCCCCTCCCACAGCAGATCCCCGCCTCCCGAGCCGAGCCGCAGCTGATCCCGATGTTTCGGAAGATAGAAATTACATCCCGTAAAATGTGTGCAAGCGGAAGAAGTCCAGGTGAGTGCCCGTTCCTGCTTCCCGCTGTCTGTGTGCCGGTCCCGCCCCCCCCCTCTTCCCGCTGTCCGTGTGTGGTTCCCGCCCCCCCCTCCCGTTGTCCGTGTGCGGTTCCCGCCCCTATGTGATCGTGGGATAACCAATCCATCTTGTGACTACAGACTGCCTATGCATTATTTACAAAATAATTGGGAAACAGTGTCAGCAGAAGTTTTAATCTGTAAACACTGTATACTTCCATTGGTTTGGCAAGGTGAGTGTGCTTTTTGCACTAGTAAAAGTGATTGAGCTCCAGCGATTGGGCTCTGTGTAAGTCATGAAACCAACACAGACCTACCGCACCATTCCAGAGGAACTAAGTGAGAACCTTGCCATGATAATTGGTAATCCGGATTTTGTACCAGTAAATGGTGCAAATGGTCTCGGTTTCACTACACAATATCACACACATATTTTCTGCGAGTGAATGGGATTAAAACTGAATTATTTGAGGGAATGCAGTTGCTCATCTTGCCTTCCCGCCCCCTCCTCCCCCCCCCCCTCCCCGTGTGTCCGTTCCGCCCCCCTCCCCGTGTGAAAGGGATTTGTTTCTGGAGCTCGGCTCGGGTCCATTCCCGCCCCCCTCCCGCTTCCCGCCCCCGCTTCCCGCCCCCCCCTGTCCTGTGCCCGTTCCCGCCACCCTCCCTCCCTGTGCTCGTGGTGCTTGTTATATCCATGAAAGACGTGCCTGCAGTAGCTTCACTAGCGTCTTACTATCCAATTGTACGAGTTTCTGGGTTGATTGACGGCAACACACTGGGCCTTCGTGCTGTGACTCCCCCTCCTGGGACTTCCGAGGCAGAGAGATGCAGGTAAGTGCGAATCGATTCTTTTTATGTTTGGTGTATGCGTGTATATTTGAATTTTTGGGAAGGAGTGTTGTGAATGATGTGTGTGTGTGCACGTGTGTAAATGTATGGGCGTGAATGAGTGTATGTGTGCGTGTGTGTCCCGTCCACCCTCCTCTCTGCTAAAACCCTCCCTGGTCCCTGATCTAAATACTGGCTAGGGAGTGTAGTAGGGAAGACTGTTGCCCTAGGCTGTTGTAGAATCCTATTTGGACCTGAAAGCAAGCGGTGTGCTTGACACTTCAAGGCACTAGTCCATAGCTGCACGCCTTCGAGCGGAATTCAGGACGGCGCCTGTCTATTGGGATAGGAATTTACATGAATAATTCTGTCTCACTGACTCCGCCTCTCATCATTCACTACACGCCTGCTTACAAGCTGCAGCGACTCAGCCTCTCATCATTCACTACACGCCTGCTTACAAGCTGCAGCGACTCAGCCTCTCATCATTCATACACACCTGCTTACATGCTGCAGCGACTCAGCCTCTCATCATTTACTACACACAACGCACAACTTGCACTACGCTCAGCGGTGCGTGTTTGCTGCTTTAATGAAGTTAGTAACGTATGATTTGTGTTGTGCGCACAACTGTTTATTTCACACATCGCTCCCCGCGCTAAAGTGTTGCTGGTTTCTTAGCGACATTTTTTTTGTTATTTGGTTTAGAATAATGCCAGCGGTGTAACTCCCACGCACGTTTATCGATTTTATCATGATATTTGACATTTCTTTCCTCTGAATTGTTAATTGTGTGTGTACTTTCTGTGCTGCTGTATGCGGACGTTTGGCCGGACAAACAGCACACTTGCCGTGTCTGTGTTGTCCTTATGCCTCTTGTGCGGCACGCGCTGATGCCCTTGCAACTTTGAATGAGAGAGCATCTCTGGCACTTAACAGTAGGAAACGGGAAGTATGGTACAGGACGTGGCGTTGTGGCCCGAGCTATCGCCGCGGGAGCCAGGATCGAATTAGAGGGGGAGGGGGGGGGGGTGACCTTGTGTTATGTAACTTATGCTCTCCGATACCTGCGGGTCGAGCTCGCGCTATGTGCCTTCTCTGCTGCATACCATCGCTGAACACTCGTTGCCCTCTCTGCCATTTCTGTTCACAAACTGCCCCCGTTCATACACTGCCTCTCTTCTGGGCCCCATCTGAAGACTTAATGCTGTCTCCACTCGCAACCACTTCTGCTCACACACTGCCCTCACAGCTCCCTGTCCCTTCTCCTCACACACTACCCCTTCTCCTGTGCTCCTTTTTGTCTCTGATCAATCACTGCCCTCGCAGCTTCTTGACCCTTTAGTTCACACACTGCCCTGCCCCTCGCTTCCTTAGCTCCAGGCTATATTTCAAGTCAAGTCAAGTCAAAAAATTTATATAGCGCACTACATACCCAGAGGGTCTCAAGGCGCTTAGGGAGGGGAGGAGGATTACTTGTCAAATATCCACTTTTTAAGTTGCTTTCTGAATGCTAGGTGGTTCTGGGTAAGGCGAAGGTAAGTGGGGAGTGAGTTCCATGTTTTAGCAGCCAGGTATGAGAAGGATCTGCCTCCCATGGTGGACTTGTTGATGCGAGGTACAGTTGCGAGGGCTTGGCTGGAAGAACGTAGTTGGCGGGAGGGGGTGTAGAAGGACAGTCGTGAGTTGAGGCATTCTGGTCCGATGTCGTAAAGTGATTTGTGTGCGTGGGTTAGCAGTCGGAAAGTGATCCTCTTATTGACGGGTAGCCAGTGGAGGTCTTTCAGGTGGCCAGAGATGTGTTCGTTGCGCGGGATGTCTAATATGATCCTGGCTGAGGCGTTTTGGATTCGTTGGAGTTTCTTCTGGAATTTAGCGGTAGTACCTGCGTCAAGGGTGTTTCCGTAGTCCAGTCGGCTCGTGACCAGAGCATGGGTGACTGTTTTTCTGGTTTCGGTGGGGATCCAGCGAAATGTTTTTTTGAGCATGCGGAGAGTGTTGAAGCAGGATGAAGATACGGCGCTGACTTGTCTGTTCATTGAGTGAAGAATCCAGGATAACGCCTAGGTTCCGTGCGTGGTCTGTCGGGATGGGTGCTTTTCCAAGGGCTTCCGGCCACCAAGAGTCGTCCCATGCAGAGGGGGATGTACCTAAGATGAGGACTTCTGTTTTGTCTGAGTTCAGTTTCAGACGGCTGTGTTTCATCCATTCGGCAACTTCTTTCATTCCTTCGTGTAGGTTAGTTTTGGCGGTGCTGGGGTCATTGGTGAGAGAAAGGATCAGTTGAGTGTCATCCGCGTAAGAGATGATGTTGAGGTTGTGTTGGCGGGCGATGGCCGCGAGGGGGCTCATGTATACGTTGAAGAGGGTGGGACTGAGTGAGGATCCTTGTGGTACGCCACAGATGACTTCAGTGGCCTCGGACTTGAATGGTGGAAGGCGGACTCTCTGGGTTCTTCCGGTGAGGAACGAGGTGATCCATTCAAGTGCTTTTCCTTGTATTCCGATGTTTCTGAGGCGTTGTAAAAGGGTGCTGTGGCAGACTGTGTCGAAGGCTGCAGAGAGGTCGAGGAGGATGAGGGCGACTGTGTCTCCATTGTCCAGTAGAGTTCGAATGTCGTCTGTTGCTGCGATGAGGGCGGTCTCAGTGCTGTGTTTTGCTCGGAAACCAGATTGTGAGGAGTCGAGGGATTTGTTGGCTTCGAGGAAAGCGGCGAGCTGGTTGTTGACAGCTTTTTCGATTACTTTGGCCGGGAATGGAAGGAGCGAAATGGGGCGGTAATTTTTGAGTTCGGTGGGGTCCGCTGTGGGTTTTTTCAGAAGGGCGGTGAGTTCAGCGTGTTTCCAGCTTTCCGGGAAGGTGGCGGAGTTGAAGGAGCAGTTGATGACATCTCGGAGGTGCGGTGCTATGACGGAGTCTGCTTTGTTGAAGATGTGGTGAGGACATGGGTCTGTGGGGGATCCTGAGTGGATGGAGTTCATCAGGCGGATGGTGTCCTCAGTGGAGATTGGGTTCCAGTCGTTAAGGGTGTTCAAGGGGGGAGAATGTTCATCATATGGTTGGGTGGGTTGGTCTTCGGGTTGGTTGTCGAAGCTGTTGTGGATGTCTGCAATTTTGTTGTGGAAGAATGAGGCTAGAGAGTCGCAGAGGGCTTGAGAGGGGGTGATGTCGTTGGAGTTGGCCGAGGGATTGGTAAATTCCTTGACGATGTTGAAAAGTTCCTTGCTGTTGTGGGCGTTGTTGTCAAGTCGATCCTTGAATGCTGTTTTCTTGGCCTTTCGGATTAGTTGGTGGTGTGTGCGGGTGGCGTTTTTGAAGGCGTCCTTGGTGCTAGTGGTAGGGTCTTTTTTCCAGGCCTTTTCAAGGGAGCGGCAGAGTTTCTTGGACTTCTTAAGATCGTCGTTGAACCATGAGGCCTTCTTGCTGCCAGGTTTGCTTTGACGTTTTTTCAGTGGTGCTAAGGTGTCGGCGGTGTTGGATAACCATAGGGTGAAGTTGGTGGCGGCATGGTCTGGGTTAGAAGAGTGGGCTGGGGTGTTTAGAAGGAGCGATAAGGAGATCTGGTCGATGGTGATTTTGTTCCAGTTTCTTTGGCAGAGTTGGTTGGGGGTGGTTGATGGGTTTTGGCTTGTTGTAGATGAAGTGAACGCAGCTGTGGTCAGTCCAGAGGAGATCCGTAGTGTGGCTGAAGGAGACATGATTGCTGGAGGTGAAGATGGGGTCGAGTGTGTGACCTGCGATGTGGGTGGGGGAAGTGACCAGTTGTTTAAGTCCGAGGTTGGCGAGGTTGTCCAAGAGGGTGGTGGTGTTGCGGTCGTTGAATTTTTCAAGGTGAAAGTTGCGGTCTCCCAGAAGGATGTAGTCTTTGGAGGGGAGTGCGTGTGGAGTGATGAAGTCCGCGATGTCTTCACTGAATTTTGCGCGGGGTCCTGGTGGTCTGTAGAGGAGGGTGCCTCTGAGTGTGGTCTTGGGGTCGATGTGGATCTGGAAGTGAAGGTGTTCGGAGTTGGCGAGGTTGGCGTCCGAGCTGGTTGAGATGTGGATTGATTTCTTATGGACGATAGCCATTCCTCCTCCTGTGTGGCCGGTACGGTCCTTGCGAATGATCTTATAGTCTTCAGGGATGGCAATGGTGATGTCTGGGGCGGAGGAAGCGTTCATCCATGTTTCTGTCAGGAAGGCGACGTCCAGAGAGGTGGTGTCTAGTAGATTCCATAGGTCAATGGCGTGCCTGTGGACCGATCGGGTGTTGAGAAGGATGCATTGTAGGTGGTTGGGGTCGGGAATCTGTGGTGTGGTCGCAGCGGAGATGTTGTCAGTGCCGATGAATTTGCAGGAGTAGCAAAAGAAAGGTCCATGGGTGTGTCCAGGGGCGTCTTGGACGCAGTTGGTGGAGCGGCCGGGGTTAAGGGCTAGGAGGGTGGAGGCATCGTAGGTAATGCGGGAGAGCTGGGCAGCGCGAGGGGCAGGGGGTCTGGCGCTGGGCGCGGTCCAGGCGCGGACGGGCGTAGACGGGCTTACCTTTGGCGCACCTTCGGCGCGGATTGGGCGCGGTCGCTGCGCGTGGACGCTGCGCGCGGGAACTTCTGTCATATATGGATGGTGGAGGGGGAGGGGCGAGGGCGGCTCAGCTGGGAGGCGGGGCGAGCTCAGGGAAGGCACACGGAGTCCCACAACAACAACAAAAAACAAAATGGAGGGGGGAGCAGAGCAGGGCGCCGGGGGATATTGCCTGAAGGAGCTGCAGGTCGGAAATGGAGCAAGCCAGCAAGCGGCAATCAGGTAGCGTTAGCGCGGTGAAATTCTGGCGCGGAAAACGTTAAACAAACACAGAGCAGGCACAGAGCAACTGAGGCGCTGAACTCGCGCTGAAACACAGGCTAGGCACAGAGGAAATGAGGCGCTATAGTCACAAGTCACACTGAGACACAGAGTAGGCACACAGTAACTGATGCGCATAAATCACAAAGCACACTGATATACAGGGCAGGCACAGAGCTACAATACCGCGTCTCGGCAGGGAGACAGGGGAGCGACCTCTCAGGGCAGGAGCGATGAGGGATCACAGCGCATCTGGGTCCGGGAGCATCGTAAATAGTAAGTGGGAGGGCGGCTCAGCTGGGAGGCGGGGCGAGCTCAGGGAAGGCACACGGAGTCCCACAACAACAACAAAAAACAAAATGGAGGGGGGAGCAGAGCAGGGCGCCGGGGGATATTGCCTGAAGGAGCTGCAGGTCGGAAATGGAGCAAGCCAGCAAGCGGCAATCAGGTAGCGTTAGCGCGGTGAAATTCTGGTGCAGAAAACGTTAAACAAACACAGAGCAGGCACAGAGCAACTGAGGCGCTGAACTTGCGCTGAAACACAGGCTAGGCACAGAGGAAATGAGGCGCTATAGTCACAAGTCACACTGAGACACAGAGTAGGCACACAGTAACTGATGCGCATAAATCACAAAGCACACTGATATACAGGGCAGGCACAGAGCTACAATACCGCGTCTCGGCAGGGAGACAGGGGAGCGACCTCTCAGGGCAGGAGCGATGAGGGATCACAGCGCATCTGGGTCCGGGAGCGTCGTAAATAGTAAGTGGGAGGGCGGCTCAGCTGGGAGGCGGGGCGAGCTCAGGGATGGCACATGGAGTCCCACAACAACAACAAAAAACAAAAGGGAGGGGGGAGCAGAGCAGGGCGCCGGGGGATATTGCCTGAAGGAGCTGCAGGTCGGAAATGGAGCAAGCCAGGAGGCGGCAATCAGGTAGCGTTAGCGCGGTGAAATTCTGGCGCAGAAAACGTTAAACAAACACAGAGCAGGCACAGAGCAACTGAGGCGCTGAACTCGCGCTGAAACACAGGCTAGGCACAGAGGAAATGAGGCGCTATAGTCACAAGTCACACTGAGACACAGAGTAGGCACACAGTAACTGATGCGCATAAATCACAAAGCACACTGATATACAGGGCAGGCACAGAGCTACAATACCGCGTCTCGGCAGGGAGACAGGGGAGCGACCTCTCAGGGCAGGAGCGATGAGGGATCACAGCGCATCTGGGTCCGGGAGCGTCGTAAATAGTAAGTGGGAGGGCGGCTCAGCTGGGAGGCGGGGCGAGCTCAGGGAAGGCACACGGAGTCCCACAACAACAACAAAAAACAAAATGGAGGGGGGAGCAGAGCAGGGCGCCGGGGGATATTGCCTGAAGGAGCTGCAGGTCGGAAATGGAGCAAGCCAGCAAGCGGCAATCAGGTAGCGTTAGCGCGGTGAAATTCTGGCGCAGAAAACGTTAAACAAACACAGAGCAGGCACAGAGCAACTGAGGCGCTGAACTCGCGCTGAAACACAGGCTAGGCACAGAGGAAATGAGGCGCTATAGTCACAAGTCACACTGAGACACAGAGTAGGCACACAGTAACTGATGCGCATAAATCACAAAGCACACTGATATAGGTGAAGCGCTTTTCCCTGGGGAACCATATTCTTTCTATGGAAAAAGAACAATTGTTACATTTACAATTTCACATGATATTGAGTTGTGCAGGTTTGAGCTTTAAAGAAATCTATGATGGATTTTATGGAGCGATTTACGGAATTTGTGGTGGGAGAAATAATCCACTAATTTGCCATATGGGTGAAAGCTGACCATTTTTCAAATCACAGACATGCAAAATAAAATTACGGTATAAAAAATGCATAAATTGACTGCAAGTAAACCTTGAGAAGCAGGCAGAATTCAGGTGTTTTGGGCAGCTCATGTATTTTATTGTGGGTCTTCCTGGCAGCAGGATCATGGAGACTCACGCAAACAGCATATCTTTTACAAACTGCCCACAGTATAGGCACTTGTTTGCAGTCTCAGACCTTAATTTGTACCTATGGCAGGCATACAAATATCAGCACGGTGTGATCCGGAAAAAATGTCTGGCCTTAACCACTTTTCCTATTCTTTGTATAGTGTCAATAAATATTGCTGTGCTCCTGCCCTTGCTGTTCATGCTTTGCCTGTTACTGAAGCTCGTTGAAACATTTTCAGTATACTAAAGTCAAATGCCTGATGGGAATGAAATAATGTACTCCAGTGAAACTGATGGACAAGGTTTTAATTTAGTATTACATGTGGCTCAAGCAGTAACCAAATTGGTAATGGAGTGGACCATTTTGTAACATTTAAAAACAGAGCAACACAGTGATTGTATGGCACAGGTGACTACTTAAGGTATTGATTGCTGTACTTTTCAGTCCACATTTACAATGTTAAAAACACAAGTTCCGCAATACGAAATGCTGCTACATGAAAAGCCAGCACTGCCTGAAGGCAGGGAATCTCACAATAGGCCATGTGATAACTTTGTTAAAAGTATTAAAAACAAGTTTCAGTTTGTGACTTTAGGCCTTTATTCTTGAAAGCAATCAATTATCGAAGTGGGAAACAGGCATAGATTAAAATTCTAGTGTAAGTCTTGATAAAACATTACTTCCTAATGCACTGAGACCCTCTTGGGTTCTGACTAATGTTATATAGCGCATCCTGCAACTCCCACCGCTCATGTACTTACGCTGCAGAGAAGCAGCAACTGACCGACTCCGAGCAGAATACAGCAATCATGTATGAAGTTTTGTTCCTTAGCAGTTCCCAAGCCTTTAATGTGCTTTCAACTGCTGCAAAGTGGAGCTAATCAGCTGAAATATTGATTGGGCCCCACAGAAGTTGGCGCCCATGTTCAGGGCATGCACACATTTATCTTTACACATGACCAGGTGACTCCGGGCCTTTATTGGGGTTACTTGAATAGGTGTATTTCTATGCAGTTCTTGTTTTGGGCTGCTGTATAACCACCATGTGTTTCTGTTCTGTATACTGCTGGAGTATGCTGTTCTGTTTGCGAGGGTTTACCTTCTCTGAGTGAGTTCTGATGTACATACTGTAGTTCTTCATACAGACTTCATCTTTGTAAACCGCTTGAACCCACTCTTATGTTTTAGCATTTGCGCTTTTGGCATAGCAAGCTGTTTGGTATACCTTATTTGCTGTTTTGTCGTTGATTTCTCCCTGCTCTGTGTCACTTTTTTCTTCTTTACACAGCAGACTGCTAAATGTCATCGTACGACGACATTGTAGATCTTGTGTGAATGGTAATAGATTTTACTGCATATTTGTGGCTTGGTGAGCACCAAGCTTCGGTGCTATGAGCATAAAAAAAATCATTACTAGAACACCATGGTTTGTAGTAGTATGAGTGGAGGAAGTGTTTGCGTTCATGCTTTTGTACATGTATGCACACGTTAGTGACGCCATGAGTTGTTGTGGTGCCAGGGTATGTACCTGTGGAGTTACATGTTCAGTCTGGGCATCCACTTTTTTGTTTTGACGTAGCAATTATATTTATTCCCCATGTTTACATGCTTTTTACTAAACTCATTTTCCTGCAAGCCTGTCTGTGAACACCCTCAATAAGACAGTGGTAGTACTCTTCGGAAAGGACTCTCCACTCTGTCCCCAGCCTGCTTATCTGAACTTGGACCCATCCCGTGCTGCTAGGCCAGGAACCTGGGAATCATTGTAGTCAACAAACCAATGTCCAGTCACCTGATTACCTCTTCCTACTTCCACAAGACTTCCCTCAACACCCGTATCCAAATCTTCAGATGCTTTCCTTCTACACCCAGGCACCCAACCAGATTACCATCCAGGCGCTCAACAGCAATCTAGTCTAAAGAAACACGCTGTATGTCAGATTCTCCACCCAGCTGACCAAACTGCTCCAGATCATTCAGAATGCAGCAGCCAGGCTCACTCAACCACACTCCACTCGCCTCAATGACCTCAGCTGGCTTTCCATGCACACTAGTGCACTGTTCAAATTACACACACATATAAAGCACTGCATAATCTAGACTCCTCTTACCTGAATAGCCACAGCAGCTTCCACACCGCCTCTAGACACATCTGCTCAGACAACCTTCTACTTGTTGCTGTCTCGCATCCGACGAGCTAGAATCGGCGGTCCGCCCTTCTGGTACCTGGCTCCTAAAGCCTGGAACAAACTCCCACCTTCATATTAGGGCTGCTAGCTCAGTCCTTGAATTCAGGAAGAAACTGAAAACATGAATCTTCACGTAGGCCCTGTTAGACCTGGCACCATTGGCCTGGGTCTTATTATTATTATTATTATTATTATTATTGGGACATTTGTTGAGCGCTGCGATTACGCACACCGGCGTGTCCACGCGCTGAAAGTGGGAATAGGCAGATGACAGGGAACACAAAAACTACGCGGGCCATTATTTACTGTAAAGAAAAGTTTTTAGTTTTGCCCAGAATCTAGCCTCATCTGGTTCCAAACGCAGGTCCGTTGGCAGTTTGTTCCAGTTGGTTGCCGCCAAGTATCTGAAAGACCTGCCTCCCATGCGGGCTTTCTTAATTCTTGGAGTCCTCAGTAGGCCACCCCCTGTTGATCTAAGCGCGCGTGTTGGTATGTACGCTTTGATCAAATTCGTCAGAGGGGCGGGTGCCCTGCCATTCAAAATGCGATGACAGGTGCAGAGGGCTTTATACTCCACTCTTCTCCTCACCGGGAGCCAGTGTAGCTGCTGGAGGGCCGCCTTAGAAGGCGCCCTTTTAGGCAGTCTGAGAATCAGACGCGCTGCCGCATTCTGCAGCACTTGCAGCCGGGCCATGCTTTTTTCTGGAGCCCCCAGGTACAGCAGGTTCCCATAGTCCGCCCTAGCTGTCACCAGGGCATGAACCAGGGTTTGACGTGCTTCAAGCGGGAGTAAGTCCAGGACCTTTCTCAGCTTCTTCAGAATCCCGAAGCAGACTCCCACCACCCGATTAATCTGGGGGCCAAATGTGAGCCCAACGTCAAACCACACCCCCAAATTGCGCGCCTCTAGGCACGGGGTTGGGGTAGGTCCAAGGCAGGAGGGCCACCATGCCGGCGACCAGGCAGACTGGGCTCTCCCTACCACCAGCACCTCTGTCTTGCTGCCGTTCAGCTTCAAACAATTGTTGGCCATCCATTCGGCTAGATCTTTCATGCACGAACGGAAGCCATCGGCAGCAAGACAGGGCGCCTGCGACAGGGAGATCACCAGCTGCGTGTCGTCGGCGTAGGAGACCAGTTGGAGGCCATGGCTCTCCACGATCGATGCAACAGGCGCGACATACATATTAAAGAGGGTTGGGCTCAATGACGAGCCCTGCGGCACGCCTTGGCCCAAAGGCACCCCCCTTGAGTAGCAGACTCCCTGCCTGACTTGAAAACTTCTCTCATTGAGGAAGTCTTGGATCCATCTCAGCGCGGTGCCAGAGATGCCACCTCTGTTCAGACACTGTAGCAAGATGTTATGTGCTACAGTGTCGAACGCCGCGCTGAGGTCCAACAAGATCAAAGCCATAGTTTGGCCTGCATCCACGCCCTCTCTCAGATGTTCCGTCGCCATGAGGAGGGCGGACTCGGTGGAATGTCGTGGCCTGAAGCCAAACTGCGTCGCATGGAGCAGTCCCCTTTCCTCCACGTGCTTCATAATTTGGGTATTAACCACCTTTTCCGCCACTTTTGACAGAAAAGGCAGGAGGGAGATGGGCCTCAGATTTTCTAATACCTCGAAGCCTAAGTGGGGTTTCTTCCGGAGCGGGAGCACCACCGCCTGTTTCCATCCGTCCGACAGCTTCCCTGATCCGAAAGATACGTCGAGGATGTGCCTTATATAAGGCTCCAAGACTTCCAGACTGTCTGCCAAGCGTCTTCCTTCCATTTTTGTTGTTGCCCCATGTATTTTTGCTGGTATTAGATGCTTTGGGCACTGTGCCACTGCTATTCAGTGCCACAGTGAAAGTGCTCCCTATTGTAAGTTGATGTACTAATCGGTGGTTCCATGTTTGGCTATTTGGTTTACTTGTAAGACCCCAGTCTAGTGCGCTGAGTGCCCAGGGTGTGTAAATCCAAATGCTGCTGGTGGGCTTGCAGCACTGGTTGTGCCACCCACGGAAGCAGCCTTGTAAAATGTGTCTGAGGTCTGCCATTGCAGAGCCTTCATGCAGGCTGGTACTGTCATGCTGACTGGGCAAGTGCACCCACTTGCCAGTCCCTAAACCTTCCCTTTTCTTCATATGTCACCCATATGGTAGGCCCAAGGGCAGGGTGCATTGTAAGTATAAGGTAGGACAAGCCCTGATGTGTGTGGCATGTGTGTGTGGCTCTGTGTGTGTGGCTCTGTGTGTGTGGCTCTGTGTGTGTGGCTCTGTGTGTGTGGCTCTGTGTGTGTGTGTGTGTGTGGCTCGGTGTGTGTGTGTGGCTCGGTGTGTGTGTGTGGCTCGGTGTGTGTGTGTGGCTCTGGGTGTGTGTGTGTGGCTCTGGGTGTGTGTGTGTGGCTCTGGGTGTGTGTGTGTGGCTCTGGGTGTGGGTGTGTGTGTGTGGCTCTGGGTGGGTGTGTGTGTGTGGCTCTGGGTGTGTGTGTGTGTGTGGCTCTGGGTGGGTGTGTGTGTGTGTGTGTGTGTGTGTGTGTGGCCCTGGGTATGTGTGGCTCTCTGTGTGTGTGTGGCTCTGGGTGTGGCTCGGTGTGTGTGTGTGGCTCTGGGTGTGGCTCGGTGTGTGTGTGGCTCTGGGTGTGTGTGGCTCTGGGTGTGTGTGTGTGGCTCTGGGTGTGTGTGTGTGTGTGGCTCTGGGTGTGTGTGTGTGTGGCTCTGTGTGTGTGTGTGTGTGGCTCTGGGTGTGTGTGTGTGGCTCTGGGTGTGTGTGTGTGTGTGTGTGTGTGTGTGGCTCTGGGTTTGTGTGTGTGTGTGTGTGTGTGTGGCTCTGGGTGTGTGGCCCTGGGTATGTGTGGCTCTGTGTGTGTGTGTGTGTGTGTGTGTGTGTGTGTGTGGCTGGCTCTGGGTGTGTGTGTGTGTGTGGTAGTAATTGCTGTCTGCTGAGCTCGTCAGTAGGGTACAATAGGTCTCACATTTGCGACAGATTAAGCTAATGGCAATGTAAATGACAATGCCACTAATTTATCTGTTTTCAAAACCAACACATAAATACAAAATTTGTCATTTACAATGCCAATAGCTCTAACTTTTCCAAAGGTGAAACCATTGCATTGTAAATGCTTGTTTCTCCAAAGTCCTTGAGAAATATGTGAATTTAGTAACCAAAGAATACGTGGCAACTAACAGTTTGCTCCATCACAGCCAGTACAGTTTTAGAACTAATTTTATCACAGAGACTTCCTTGCTTGAAATCTCTGAGGTTATTAAGGAGAAACTAGATAACGGAGGCAAAAGAGTTCTGATCTTGCTGGACCTCTCCGCGGCTTTTGACACTTTGCCCCATTACAGGCTCCTGCAGCGACTTCAGGAGTGCGGCCTGGGTGGCACGGCACTCAAGTGGTTCTCCTCCTTTTTGTAGGACAGGCATCAAGTGATTTGGTCTCCTCCTTTTGCTGCCACCATTCCCCCCATGAAAGTGGGTGTTCCCCAGGGCTCGATTTTGAGCCTGATTCTTTTTAATTTATATATGGCCCCCCTTGCTCCTTTGGCTGAATAATCCCTGACTAGAGGAGTATGGCATGGATCCCCCAGGCTGCGCATAACTTTTCAAAAAAAGATCGTTTAGGCGATTGACTCACCCCTGTTTTGATCACATCTACTTGGCAGCCACATTTGTAACAGGAATAAGTCTCTGCTACTCCGCAATTACTGTGCGGACAAACACACAGGGCTGTATCCTGACTACACCTACTTATAAGATGTTTTGCGTTCACCTGTCCTGAGGAAGACCCGTCAGCAGAGGATGGAACTTACCCTCCATGCACCAGGGTCGAAATGTCCGACATTTTCTTCAAGTGGGCCTGTACCTGATACCACCCCTGACCTGCCCATTCCACAGATGATATGTCTCTTTGCACCTTCTGAAAAACTTGCCAATGTCAAATTGGAATAATCCGTGAGGGGCAGGCCGGATGTGAACTGGTGTCACTGTAAATTATAGCCAGTTTGCTAGGATGTATAACAACTACAATTGATTATTTGTTGAATGTACCCCAACTTTGACTCTTCCTTCTTATCTGACTTACACTTGAGCACGCTTTCCCTTTCTCACTCCCCTTGGAGCAACCTTTTTATTTCATTATTGAATATGGTGATCTATGTACCAAAAAGTGATTGAAAATTAAAACAGTCACTATTGAAGTTATATTGAGTGCCGTTGTTGTCTTTTGAGGACGCAAATATTGATATACTTGTGAACTTGTTGTGCATTCATGACCTTATGCATTTTTCAAATAATGAATGCCTTTACATCTGAACTGTAGTATAAATAAGCCTAGGACCAACGGTTTTCTATATTGATCGACACCCAGGTTTGTGGACATTTATGGGTTACCCCATTGGAGTCATATGGCGCGACAATAATTTCGTACGCTGATGATACTCAACTCTTGTTTACATGTGACAACAATGAGAAATTAAGAGGAGAGCAGATTAACAAATGGTTGACATGGGTGTTCGCTTGGCTAAGGCTGAATCAATTAAAGCGCAACCCAGAGAAATCTGAGAATTTCTTTGGTTCTTTATCCTGCGAAGAATGGCGTCAATGGTGGCCTTCAGACATGTCACCCCCCTTAACATCATTAAATACAGTTCTAAACCTGGGGGTCTGGATGACACTCTATCTATGAAAGCTCAAATTCAGACAGTAGCAGGTTCCTGTTTTGGCCGCCGAAGAATGCTAAAGAATTTTCTTCCCTTACTATTGATCACTCACTGGAAGACTGTACTCCAAGCTCTCATTATTTCCAGGCTGGATTATGTAAACATCTTGTACCTGGGCCTCCCAGAATACCTTCTGAATAGACTTCAAGTGATTCAGAATGCGGCCGCCAGGGCCATTCTCATGCTGGGACCCAGCTCTACATGATATAGGCGCCCTTTTACATAAAAAAGACAGTTCAGCACTGTATTCCTGGTAGAACTTTTAGGTCCTCTTTTTGGCAGCAGGCGATCGTCCCCAAGTTTACCCGCGCCCGTTTTATGTGGCCGCTCCTTCCAAGATCAGGCAGCGGTCTGTGGAACTTTCTGCCGGCGTCACTCAGACGGGCGCCTGACTTACTTACCTTTTAGGAAGCAGCTGAAAACTTGGCTATTTCAACATTAGCCAATTGGCCTCTTCCAGCCTTCAGTAATAGGGACAGTTCTGCCCTGAGGTCTGTTAGCGCCGGGACACTGAGTAGGTGTGCGCCCTATAAGTACCAAGTTAACTGCATTACTACATCTGCGATCATAATGAAAATGCATGTAAAATGCTTGTGCCAAGTGTGAAATTGACATTTAGAGCTGTGTCTTTCATGAATGAGTTTATGTCAACAGCACTCTCTATTAAAAGCCAGCGTCCAATCACATTTTCTGTGAAATAAACTACCAGTTATCTTTACAGTAACAGTTGTGCCATTGTTTTCTACCCAAGCATGCTGTACTTTGCCTTTTACAGTGCAGACTCCACTCATTTCTACTGCTGACGAGCAGGTCAGAGCAATGGATAGTTTCTAATTTGGGGTGCCCAAGGTCTCTTGCTTCCCTTAACTTCATCATTGCACAGCTAGATCTTGTGCAGTTGATCCCAGAATTCTTTTATGGGCGCCAATTTCCGTCAAGCGGTACTGGAATACTATGTGGCAATCTCAATTGGAAAGTCTGTTTTTGCAGATTATCTCCACTTGAAAATCTATAATCAGGCGCAAATAAATGCCCTCTTGGTGGCACACACTAACTGTATTTTGCAACCGTCTACCTGCCACAGCTTTTTGTATACATTTCAAGCCTGGCACGGATGCGCAGCGGACGCACGCGGCAGGAGCGCCAGTGGCGCTCTGAAGGCGCAACAGACGCAAGACCGTCTGCGCCCAACGGTTGGCAGGCGCCAGGAAGCCTGCTTTTTGTTCACAGGTATAACTCCACAATCCACACTTTTCTAAAATAATAGTGATCTAAAGAGGCTCAATTCCAACTGCTTAGACTGCACACCCCACCTCCCTGTTACCTTTGAAGGCTGGGCATGCACATTCACATGTTCTACAACACTACTGGACAAGGAAGCCAGTCCTCCGTTCTATAATCCGGGACACAGAGCCCATGACAAATTACATAATCCTACCCCCACACTTAAATGCATTTACTTCAACCCCAGATTAATCCCAAAACACTCAGTAGAAATTTGGGAGCTTCTAGCATCAATGCATCCTGACGTATGCTTCATCACAGAAACATGGCTGCATCAGGCAGCACTGCTCAGTATTCCTATAGCATTTCCCGAAAACTATAAGCTAATTAGGCAAGACAGAGAATTTAAACCAGGAGGTGGAACAGCCGCAGCCTTTCGGGAAACCCTCAAAGTCTAAATCCCTGACTCTCTTTTTACTATCTGGGTTGAGCTGATTGTGTTTAAATTGCATCCCCCAAACGGAAACCCCTGGAATGGTGCTCTTATTTTCTATCCCCCTGGACAAATAAAAGGATTTCAGCTCCAATCTAACAGAACGACTTGCCTCACAAGATTTTCTCCTAATTGGAGATTTTAATTACCACGTTAACGTTACCATGGATCCTGAGGTCCCTATCTTGCTAACACATCTCGAAATGCTAAACCTACAGCTTATAAAAACTGGCCCCACCCGTCAAGCAGGGCATATTTTAGATCTCATCTTTTCCAAAAGCAAGCTCCCACAAATTTGACACTCCACTGCCACGGACACAGACAGATCACTTTCTGATCAGCTTCCTAATTCCACGTACCACTGTGCCCAGCTCACCTAAGGCCCAGCACCAATCCATCACCAGAGCCTGGAAGCTGATCACCGGCTACTATTTTCAAGCAGCCTTCCCCCATCTTCAAACTAGATAACCCTTTAGATATCAGTTAAACTCTTGTACAGTTTAACAACTCCCTTGCACAGGCATTTGACATTGTGGCTTCCTATAAATCACTCACTAAGAAATATTCCAGACCCAATGCACTTTGGTATTCGGCTGAATTGAAAACTGAAAAATCCCGCTGCAAAAGGCTTAAGCACAATTGGAGGCTGTCTAAAAGCAATTCTGACAAATATTCAAAGATGCATTACACTCGTACCATGCCAAAATAAAGATTGCTCGTAAACAATCTATTGTCCAGAAAATTGATCAGGCCGACAACTCCTCCAAGGAGTTTTTTAAAATTGTAAAAACCTTCACTCAACTACACGACTGTTCCTCTGACCCCTTGGCATTTCAAATATTTTGACACCATGGCAACTCACTATCAAACCAAAATTAACACAATTTACAATAGTTTTCAATCCACAACCATCCCCTGACTGCTAGCCAACAACACTCTAGCTCTGCGACACTCTAATGTTTCTAGCCTGTCTCACTAACTCAAATGATCGACTTATTAGCTAAAGCAAAATCAGGTTCCCCCGCTGATCCTTGCCCTCCAAAAATCATTTTACTTTTCTCCCCCATCTTGACCCGCCCATTACTCTATTATGCAACCAATCGTTGTCCCTAGCCACCGTCCCAAGGCATTGGGAAGCAGTCCGTGTAACCCCCATCTTGAAGAAGCCAACCACTGACCCCAAGGACCCAACCAACTACCGCCCCATATCTCTCCTCCTTCTGCTGGGTAAGACTTTGGAAGCCCACATAAACAAACAGCTTATGGCCTACGTAGAACATAACAACTTGTTAGACATCTCTCAGTCAGATTTGAGACCATCTCACAGCACAGAGATTGCTCTACCTTTAGTAGTAGACACCATTAGACTATCTCTCAATGACTTACGACAAGCTATGCTGGTGCTGCCTGATCTATCAGCAGTATTCAATACCAACTCGCACACAATCTTAGTACAACGTCTGCAGCAGATAGGTCGCTGGGGCTCAGCCCTTCACTGGCTGACTTCCTTAACCCTTTCGCTGCGGCGGCTATTCCGCCGCAGCGCTAACGGGGTGGGGCGGCCGCGCGGCGGCCGCATGCTGGTGACAGAACCGCTCCGTCACCAGCTGCGGTTGAGCTATGCTGGTGACGGAGCGGTTCCGTCATGACCCGCCCCGCTCATTAGAACGGCCGCGCAGGCGAGAAATCAGCGCCGCGCAGGCGCGGCGGCCGGGCCATGACTGAACCGCTCCGTCATCAGCACAGCCCAACCGTAGCTGATGACGGAGCGGTTCCGTCATCAGCAGGGGAGGGGTTAAAGACAGTCCAAACATTTTCCATGGGTCCTTACCTCTCCAGGACTTTTAGCCTGAACAAAGGAGTTCCCCAGGGTTCTTTCCTGAGGCCAACACTCTTTATTGTATACATAGCCCCCTTAACCCGACTGATTAAATACCTAGGATTAGAGAAATTATCATACGCCGACTTGTTCCTTGCCTCCAATGAATACCTCCTGTCCCAACTGCAAGTCGTTCAAAACACAGCGGCCTCCAAGGACTCCATCCGCCCCTACTCTCAGAGCTTTACTTTGGCTCCTGATCCGCAAGAGAGTCCTGTTTAAACTACTCAGTATAACTTACAAATCCCTATCAGGCTCTGGCCCAAAATACCTGCAAAACAAAGTCATTCCTTATGTCCCAAGCAGGAATCTGCGATCTAACAACCAATCTATTCTATGCCTCCGCCGGATTTGCACGGCTAAATATATAGGGCTCGCCTTTTCCCACCTGGGCCTGCTCCATTGGAACAAACGTCCTCTGACTATCTGCATGTGCTCAAGCTCAGCCGAGTTCAGGAAGCATCTTAAGACCTAGTTCTAAAACACTGCCGCTGCTACAAATATCTGCCGTACACAGGCCGAGATGTCCCTGCCGGGATGAGTAGTGCGCTATATCAAGCTCCCTATAACATAACATAATTGCTTTTCACAAATAGTATGACTCGGTCCATGAGAAAGCAGACTTCATTATAACTTTTTATCTTCAGTTTGGCTGAGTGAGCATAGCATATTCAATCTGTTAAGCTCTCAATTCAGCTTTCAGTGCATGAACCTTGCTATTAGCTCTTGGAGCAGCAAGGGTAAAATCAGGATAATAACTTCATTCACTGCCACAGTATTGTGTTTTGCCTCTTTCTCTGGCTGATGGACTCCTAGGCAATGTACTTTACAATCCTGGCCGTGGCGTAGTGCACCTCTTACTTCTTGAATTCTGTGATACTGAAGAGAAAATAGTTTGAGGTTGAGCTTAAGGAATGAGTTTAAGTTTGAGTTTAAAACATTTGTAGAGCGCGCGTACACCAGGCTATTTCATGGCGCTATGAAGTACTAAGCCCGGGAGGGCAAGAAGGTCGGGGAGGAAGGGGAAATGGGACAGTTATTGTGAGAAGGCTTGTGAGAAAAGAAAGGTTTTAAGCGCCTTTCGAAAGTGCGAGTAATGAGTGGAAGATCTAAGATGGGTGGGGAGAGAGTTCCAGAAGGCCTGGGCAAGTGTGGAAAATGTTGTGCCCCCCACTTTTTACGCCTGAAGTGGGTAACTATCAACAGGTGTTGGGAGGATGAACGAAGTTCCCTGACAGGGGCGTAGGCTTTGATTTCTGCAGAGATGAAGTCGGGGGCAGCGCCGGCCCGGGCCTGGAA
Source organism: Lissotriton vulgaris (assembly GCF_964263255.1). Lineage (NCBI taxonomy): Eukaryota > Metazoa > Chordata > Amphibia > Caudata > Salamandridae > Lissotriton > Lissotriton vulgaris. Next base: position 72,374,407 of record NC_141689.1, on the reverse strand, counting down.
GGTGATACATCCCATCTTGAACTGAGCTCGTTCTCGAATAGGGAGCCAGTGCAGGGATTTGAGGAGCGGCGTGACATGGTGGGATTTGGCCAGGTTGTAGACCAGGCGGGCGGCCTGGTTTTGGACCAGCTGTAGTCGTCACATACTGTAGGCAGGCATGCCACAGTATAGGGCGTTGCCATAGTCTAGGCGGGAGATTACCATCGCCAGGACAATGAGCTTAAGGGCAGAGAAGGAAAAGAATCGAGAGACTTTACGGATGGTGTGGAGAGAGTGAAAGGAAGAGGACACCACAGAACTGACCTGAGAGTGTAGAGTAAGTTGGTCATTCAATTTTATACCCAGAGTTCTCACCGAAGAGGAAGGAGAAGGGGGGGGACCTAGAGAAGGTGGCCAGAAGAGGGGGGTCCAGGGACTGGAGCAACCACTTGTCAGAACTAGCTCAGTTTTATCAGGATTTAACTTCAGGTGGTTGTGATTCATCCAGTCCCGGATGAAGATCATGACAGACTGGAACTTCGTCATGGACTCAGGGGATGGGGACAAAGTAAAAATAAGCTGCAGGTTGTCCGCGTAGTTATAGACTGTCACCTCCATTTGCTGGAGGGCGAAAATGAGAGGGGCAATGTACAAATGCCACTCTTGATATTCTGAATAAAACATGCATGTTCCCCTTTTTTTTTCTTTCGTACTCCCAAAAGGGGAATGCTGTTTATCCCTCCCTATGATGTATCCTGCAAGGATCTCCTTACACGTCCCTGTGTGCTCCAGCATACTGATACACATATACTCTCTTTGTCTCTCCAATTTCCTTGAGAACAGAAGTCGAATCAGGGTTTGTATCAGCAGTGTTAATAGCAAGACAATGGTCAGTCATGCTATCTGTCGAGTCCTCCATGTACAAGAGGTTGCCCATTCTTGGAACAGTCCACTAAGCATCAGACATGAGTCAGAAATTGAGTTATTGGTAGGGTTGAAAAGACTTAACAATTATAGGAGACAGGGCAGTGGAGATTGAGCTCAGGCAGGCACTAGATCCCACAACGCAGTTCGGTAGACATCTTCACTTTTGGGTTAATTTGAATATTTCTGTGATAAAGGTTGTGGCCGTTTATTTCAAGATGGAGCAGATACCTGGTAATGGGATTAGTTGCTGTGATCTTTCCCTTTTCTACTAGTTCACATCCAACCATCCATCCCTGCACCTTTTGTTGTTTACACTCTTTCCAGTCTTCTTGGTACATTTGTTTATGTATTTAATACCTCTTGGTTCTCTATTTACCTCTTATACTTCTCTGCTTGTGACGTGCCAGGTGTCCCGGGGTTCACACTTGGTATTCCTTGTAGGAAAGTGCCCCTTTTTGCATGGTTACCCCCAATTTATGCCTGATTTGTGATGCCCTTTGGCTGAATGTGCACTGGGTCCCTTCTAATCATGTTACCAGTGCCTGCGTTCTTTCCCCAAACTGTACCTTTGTTTCCACAATTGCACACCTCTGGCACACATATAAATCCCTTGCAGAAGGCACCTCTAGTACTGAGGGCCCTGTGGCCAGAGAGGGTCTCTAAGGGCTGCAGAATGTATTGTGCCATCCGCAGAGAACCCTCACCAAACATATACCCACTTCTATTGCAGATTGTGTGTTTTTGTTGCAGCTAAAACTGAAGAGTCAATATGGTATACATCCCTGTGTGCCATGCCTACAAATCGCTGCCTGTGGTATAGTTAAGCCATCCCTCTAGTAGGCCTCTCAGCCCTAAGGCAGGGTGTACTACACCACAGTTGAGGGTATAGCTGCATAGCTGCATGAGCAATATGCTCCTACAATGTTTGAGTCCATTCTTAGATATTGTAAGTGCAGTGAAGCCACATTGAGTACATGAGCTGGTAGTTTACCATGATGAACTTGTCAGCTCCATGATGGCTTTACTGAATACTCGGTAGTTTGATATCAAGCCAGGACCACCCTAAAGTGTCCCGAGCTGAATTGACCCCCTCCATAAAACATGGCTGGTGTATGATTGGTGGTACCTCGTGTTCCCCCCTGTGCGCTTGCTTAAACCCCAGTGGCCTGTGCCCTACAATCATAGGTACTTATCTGCAAACCATGCATCTCCAATCACCCTGAGTCTCCATAGACTTACATTGGGCTCCACGCACTACCTTTGATCTCTGATGGTGCAGATTTGGTGCCCACTTGAATCTTGCCCTGTGTTGGTCCACACCTCCATAGACTCGGATTGTAAATCATGTACTTATCTGCTAATGTGCATAACCATATCCCTCCCATAAGATTACATTGTATTTCTTGCTATTTGCACTAGTGTTTATTTTTTACATTGCTAAGTATTGCTACTGTTGATTGGCACCACAAAGTATATCTAATACTCTGTAAAGTATTCCTATTGCTATTTAAAACACATTTTACTGTACCTGAAATAATTGCTATTTATAAACTGATATTGACATGCAACTGAGTTTTTCTTGGTGCTAAAATAAAAGTAACAAAATAATATGTTTATATAACCATTGCATTTGGCGTTAGTCATTGAGTGTGTGCCTCTTTTCTTGATTGTGTGTGTACAACACATACTTAACAGAACCCTCTGATAATCGGAACTGCTCAACCTTACTGCCACAGAAGAGAGTAAAGTATTATGTAATCTGGGCTCTCTAAAGCCTCTGGGATCCACTGGACTCTGTACACACTGTACCTTACTTAAGTATAATATATACAGAGCCAGCTTCCTACATTGGTGGCAGCGCTGGGATCTATGACTAGTCAAGAAGATGCCCAAGAAAGTAAACTGGACACTGGAGGCTTTTGACACCCTCAAAGAAGCAATGTGCTCAGCGCCAATCTTCAAAGCTCCAGACTACTCTAAGCAGTTCATTGTGCAGACTGATAACTCTGAGCTAGGAATAGGAGCAGTCGTATCCCAAACCAATAATGATATCTAAGACCAGCCTGTTGCTTTTATTAGCAGGAGGCTACTCCTCAGGGAACAGCGTTGGATTGTCATTGAGAGGGAGGCCTCTGCTGTTGTCTGATCCCTGAAGAAGTTAAGACCATATCCGTTTGGTACTCACTTCCCTATTCAAACCGACAGCAGACCACTCAGATGGCTTATGCAGATGAAAGGCGAGAACCCAAAACGTTTGAGGTGGTCCATCTCCCTACAGGGAATGGAATTTACAGTGGAACTCCGGCCTGGCCCTTCCCATGCCAAGCAGATGGTCTTTACAGGTTCTTCCATCTGGACAATGAAGACTGTCTTGGGAAAGGGTAGTCTCATCCTCTTTCGTTGGGGGCGAGGGGGTTGTTAAAGAAAGTGCTCCTTTTTGCATGGTTAACCCCCTTTTTTTGCCTGATTTGTGACGCACTTTGACTGAATGTGCACTGGGTCACTGCTGATTAGGTTCCTAGTGCCTGTGTTCTTTCCCAAAACCGTACCATTGTTTTCACAATTGGCACACCTCTGGCAGACATATAAGTCCCTTGAAAAAGGTACCCCTAGTTCCAAGGGCCTTGTGACGACAGAGGGTCACTAAGGGCTGCAGCATGTATTCTGCCACCCTTAGAGACACCTCACCAAACACTTACCCACTACCATTGCAGTCTGTGTGTTTTGGTGCAGCTAAAACTGAAGGGTCGATATGGCACACATCCCTGTGTACACATCAAAGAGGTAGAATGAACACCAGTTTCTTCATAATTTATCTCAAGCTTAAGCTTTGTTCTGCATGTATCCCTGTTAGCGCACACCGTCTGTGCACATGACATGAATCTGCACAAACGGTGGCACCTCGACGGGTCCCAACCCAGGGTGCACTGCTTGTATTTGTGTTCACACTCCAGAAAACCTATCACCGAAAGGTGTGCAGAACAAGAGCGGCATACTATGCCGATGAAATCAACAGTAGCTCCAACACCTCTAAATCTGTCTTTAAAATCTTGTAAGACCTTACTGCGAAAAAAACTGTTATCACTGCCTCTACCTCCCCTGACCTTTGCAACAATATGGCTAATTTTTTCACCAATAAGATTAGGAAAATTTATGACACCTTCCCAAACCGTTCGCAGCTTTCAGTTACTCTGGACCCCACCAGACCCTCTCTCTCCTCCCTTCCTACACTTGAGCGAGAGAGTTTTCCAAAAATCTGTAGAAAAATCAAATCGGGTTCCCCGGCGGATCCCTTAAAACCGGAGACTTTCTGTGAAGCCCACGAACTTATCACAGATCATATACGAGACATTATTAACCTGTCTCTCTCTACCGCCAGAATTCCTTCCAAATGGAAGCAGGCATGGGTATCCCCCATCTTAAAAAAACCCACTTTAGACCCCACGCTTCCTGAAAATTTTAGGCCCATCTCCCTGCTTCCCTGGCCAGCCAAAATCATCGAGGCACACGTTGACAACATTCTGACCAACTTCCTCCTTACCAACAACATTCTGGATGACTCCCAACACGGGTTTAGAGCTGGTCACAGCACCGAGACAGCCTTGCTCAGTGTTACAGAGGACCTCCGTACCATCCTTGGCACCGGCGGAACGGCAGCACTGGTCCTGTTGGACCTCAGTGCTGCCTTCGACACGGTGTCGCACGAGGTCCTTCTGACGAGACTGGAGGAAATTGGAATCACAGGGACAGCCCTAGGATGGTTTAGAGACTTTCTTTCCAACAGGTCTTTCAGAGTCTCCACCCCCCTTACATCTCTAAGGAGCATAACATCGGACAGGGAGTGCCGCAAGGTTCTTCCCTGAGCCCCACCCTGTTCAATGTCTATGTCCGCCCTCTTGCAGAGGTGGCCAGAAGGAGCGGACTAGCATTGGTGTCCTACGCTGACGACACCCAGCTGGTGGTGGCTCGTAATGACAGCAGTGGTCTGGAGGCTCATCACTTCAAACAGACACTTACTGACATCACCAACTGGATGACGGCTAATTCCCTCCAGCTTAACGCGGGGAAAACAGAGATACTGCTCCTGGGGAAAAACACTGCGTCCTGGGGAGATAGCTGGTGGCCTGATGTCTTGGGCCAACCTCCTAAGCCAAAGGAATGCGTTAAAAATCTGGGAGTCTGGGTGGACTCGGCACTGAAGTTCACTCACCATACTAAAAAGGTGGCTGCCACCTGCTTCGGCATTTTACGTAACCTCAGACCTATTTTGAGGTTCTTCGACTGTCGCACTCGCCAGTTAATTGTTCAGGCGACCATCCTTTCAAGACTGGACTATGCCAGTTCTCTTTTATTGGGGGCGAACCTTGCCGAAACCACCAGACTGCAGAGAGTCCAGAATGCGGCTGCCAGGGCGCTGGTAGGTCTCCCTCGCCACTCCTCGGTGGCCAGAGCCTTGAAAAAATTGCACTGGCTCCCGGTGGGTAAAAGGATCCAGTTTAAGGCACTGTGTTTAGCCTTTAAAATCCTTAAAACCACCTCTCCCCCCATGCTGTGCCCCCTCCTGTCGGAGTACATTCCTAGGAGCTCGCTTCGCTCAGAGGGACAACATCTCGCGATCATCCCTCGCACCAGACTGGCCAGAGTAGGCGGTCGATCCTTTAGCTTTCTAGCTGCCAAGCTATGGAACAGTCTTCCGGAATCTATCCGTGGCATGCAGGACCTTTTGGCCTTCAGAAAGGCCATCAAAACTCATCTCTTTCAATAACTGCTTCCATACCTCTGCGCCTCTAACTCTCTGCAATTAGTCTTCTCGCAGCGCCGGGACGCCCCTTGGCTGGGGCAGCCGCGCGCTATACAAATCATTATAACATTAACATTAACATAAATATGTTTCAACAAAATGTTATCAAGTTTATACCATTTTTATTTCATCACATTTCCACCATGGTTCATGTTTAATCCAATGTATCCAAAAGTTCACGCACAGGCTTTATAGCTTTTCTTCTACAAACTCTCTGGTGTGCAGCTGACTAGTCTGCACCAGCCCGCAACTGTCACACATATTTCTGACCCACTGAGGTGGGAGGCTTGTGCTCTCTTCTGGGTCAGAAACAAAGCCTGCTTGGGTGGAGGTGCTTGTCACCTACCCCCAAGCAGGAACAGCATTCAGGGAGGTGAGCCTCAAAGGCTTCCTGCCCTTTGTAATGCTAAACAGTGCCTCTCCAGCTAGTGGAGAGCACCCCCCCCCTTAACGAAGCCCCACTTTTAGCAGAAAGGTTTGTGGGAAAATTAGCAGGACAAATGTGTACCCTCTTAGCCAGGACCACCCCTAAGGTGTCCTGAGCGGAAGTGATCCCTCCTTAGAAAGTCCTCCACATTGAATGGAAGGATTTTAGCCAATAGGATTATTTTATGCCTCCCTCCCCAAAGGGAGGGGACATACAAAGGGCGTAGTCACCCTAAAAGGTTGATAGCCCATTCACTGCATCCCTAAATGGAGTATTTGGGGCACTTATGAACCTTGATCCTTAGATTTCTGGTGACCTAAAGAAGAAGGACTGAAGAGCCGTTCAGCAGTGAAGACTCCAGATGACAAGCGGGTTGACCCCAGCCCTACCAGCCTGTCTGCTGCCCTCAGAAAAATCACCTGTCCTGCAGTCCAAGCCACCTCCACAACCCTGGGAGGACTGCCTTCATTTCCTAAAGTAATCACAAAGGAGCTCAGAGGGAAAAGACGGGTACCTACGGGATAGCCCTCCACTCAATCAGATTCAATAACAAAAAATCCCTGTACCCTGGATTTTAGTTAGCATCCGTCTAGTCGACATGAGAACCAAATCTGCTGGACCACTACATGATTCCAACACCACCCCCTCTCAATTTATGGTTAGGTGTATGTTCTCTAATGTCATACTATCCATACCAAACCACTGTTTGTAACTGTAAGTAGGAGAATCCGGGAAGAATTCAACTCGACACATCCAATGATGTCTGTCCCACTGAAACAGTCCATCCATCCACACTCAGAACATAAATAGATGAAAAAATGTGTGGGGGAGAGGAAGGCACCTCACGGGCGAACAACCCTCGGGGATCTTGGCAGATGTTACCAATTCTATGCCCCTTTCTCATCATCGGTTGCCATTCCTTTTCCAAGAAAAGAACAGTGTCAAAGAAAACAATGTGCAAACAGAAAGGTGCTAAACAGGAAGCTAAGGAAATTTACTTCCTGATGTGACGAACAACGAGAAGTGAGGTTTAAAATCAACAGACACACCAATTGTACAACTTTTATTACTAACTCAGGTGTGTACTGGTGAGTTAAAAAGGCTGGTAGCTTACTGTCGCATACCACTACCTGTAACCGACATGTTTCACTGCCCGGTAGACTTTATGGCAGATTCATCAGGGTTCACCACTCTGTCACCGCACCAGTGTTGGACATCTTTAAATAGGAAACTGTTGAGTTGATAAACAAACCCTCCATAAAATTAATTCTGGACCAAATACACCTCCTTATCATATCCAATAGTGGAAAAATATGTACAAAGACCAACTCTACTTACAGACATCTGGTACTTCGATGGGGGCCACTATGGCCCCCAGCTTGGCATGTGTATACGTGGGCCAATTTAAGGAGCACATCGTCTATCCGGACACCAACCCCTTCCAGAGGCAAATCTGCCTCTGGAAGAGATATAGAGACGATGTGCTCTGTATCTGGTCTGGCTCAGAGGAATCCTTGTTAGAGTTTCTGACCTGGCTAAACTCACAGGATCAGAATCTTAAGTTTACCTGGTCGTACAGCCATACCAATGCCACATACTTGAATCTCGACATAGAGTCAGGCAGAGAAGGCAGCCTCACTACACTGACATCCCAACTTACCTGCCCAGTCTTTGGTCACTGCTATCCAGCCTCCTTGGTCCGAGCCTGCAGGCTCTTTGTGAACCTGAGTTTCTCCATCCACTTGCATTGGGTGCCCAACGCTTTCTTTGCAATCTACATCCGGCCGCCCCTGTGCCACTGGTGGTGTATTATTGGTGCAGGCTTGTGACCCTCCCTGTGCTTGCTTAAAACCCCAGGGCCTCTGCCCTGAAAGCACGGGTACTTATCTGCAAGCCATGCATCTTGAAACACCTACAGTCTCTGTATACTAACATTGGACTCCGGGCACCACCTTTGACCTCCGCACCCAGCTGCCGCAGAGCTGCAGATTTGATGCCCACTTGAACTTTGCCCTGTGTTGTCCAAACCCCCAAAGACTGGGATTGTAAGTAGTATACTTACCTGTTAATGTGCATAACTGTTTTGCTCCCTAAGGATTACATGTTGCTTCTTGCTATTTTCACTGTGTCTATTTTCTACAATGCTATTAGCAGCACATTCCTACTGTACCTGAATGTATTGCTATTGCTAAACTGGTGCTGACCTGCAATTGGGTTCTTCTCGGTTTTGAAGTAAAAGTAACAAAGTTATAATTTTATACAAACATTAGCCTTGGAGTCAGTCACTGAGTGTGTGCCTCATTTCTTGACTGTGCTAACATATGCTAAACCCAACCCTCTGATAAGCCTAACTGCTCAACCACACCACCACAAAAGAGAGCTTCCAACATTCTGGTCTTGTTGAAGTTCTTTACCTTACTGTAATCCAGGTTCTCTCATTCACCACATGCCTTCTAATTCATTGCCTGATTCACGCTTGTACTGTATTCTTTGGTGTAGTGTGGCACTTACATGTGGTTCTTAATATCTTGAATTCCTTGGTATTCTCTGGCAGAAGTCCTGACTGAGACAAATCTACTCTGAGGGTGAATCCAATCCTAGATTTCTCTTTTACCCTGTGCCCTGTTTTTCTTCCAGTTACTCTGACTTGTAGGTTTACAGATGCTTCAGCATAGGGGTTTATTGACAGCCTGAGTTTTCGATGGGTCTGAATGCAAGAAACCTGACAGTTTGCCAGGTCATGAACCCGTCCATAATCACTGTTCAGGCAATGGCACAAGCCATCACTAAAATCCAGGAAGACCAGATTATTTAATCACTATGCAAACTGCATCCAGTACCCCTACTAGCACAGTTATTTTGGGGCCGTAGGGGTTTTCACCGGGTCTGAACTCACAGAAACTTGCATTTGGTTATTTGGTTTTATTGGCTTTTCCCATCCTGGTATCCTCAGAGAATCCCCAGGGCTCTTGATTGCTAGAAAATCTAAATTGCCCATCTTTTATGGAGAGATACCAGGAGCTAAGTAGAATCACAGCCTCTCTGGAACAGATGACCGGTAGGCCCAGTTGTGGTTTCTAAGAGAGTTCTAAGGTTAGTGTTGTAAGCAACTGTTCTTTCTTTCCCATAATCTGGACTAATAGATCTTTAGTGTGGAATGTGGAATGTAGAATTCTTCAGTCATGCTGTGAAAGCGTGTGCAATGTTTGTAGAAGTTAGTTAATTTTGACACTCAGTGCAGGGTACATACTCAGTGCCTCATAAATTACTCTTTCTTGCTTACATGCTTGGAGAGCATGTAGGCAATGATCTTCGTATGAACACCTAGCAAGGCAACATCATCTTACTAATTAGATGATTGGCAGTGTACTAGTAGCATTTTGGCGATGTACAATGTAGCAATGTAAACCAGAGGATGCTTTAATTGCCATTCAAACATGCCTCTGATGAAGTACCAACACAAGCGTCACATCGGGTATGTAGGGATCATTTATACTATGATAAGATGCATTTATCACGTTATCATTTCTTTTCCTTTTTGATTTCCTACATGGGCTGAAAGCAGTGCCTATAACCCCATCTCCTCTCGCACAAAGTGAGCTCCGAGACCAACACTGGTGAGTAAATATACCAGTGAAGTATCCTATAAATCTAGGCCTTCTACATAACGGTCCTGATGAAGAACATTAGTCCTGTCAGGCACAAACTGGCCAAAACATGTCAACCTGATCCAAAGGTGTGGTGGACCAGTTACTTACCCACATACACCAACCTGTTTTTAACCTTTTCCCTATCCAGTTTCTTTTTTTTAAAACTTCCCTCACTGGATATGAGATATTTTAAGCGATATACCACTGTCAGTACCCAGACTGTCTCCCACCTGGTGGAGGTTGGTGAATCATTTGGAGGACAGGACACTCAAGTGATGGACCCAATGATGATGCTATCCACCAACTACACGAGCGCTGATAACATACACCCCAACCTGTGAAAGTATGGTTAAGGGTCTCCAGAACAATCTTCCTTGAGACTCTGGCACATAGACTCATGTGGTTCATTCCCCTCCCCTATTGATTACTGAAAGTCAGAAGCTGAATGAACCTCTGCTTCTTCCTCCCCCACTTCTGATTTGAACAAACTACCAACACCAACATTGAATCCACTTGTAAATTTGTACATCCAGGGTTCTGAAGGAATTTTAGATTTGGCTGATTAAATGTAACAATATCATGTTGCAATGTATAGAGACCATCTTCCAAGAACCGGAGCCTGATTACCATCTCTACATCATTCAGGCGCACAACGGCCGATATGTTGGACATGTTTGTATGGGTTGCTCTAGACATGTTCAGGGGCACCTCCTGGATTTGGTGTTTAGTGTCCCGGGTGGTTATGGGGGAAATTTTGCCTATGGATTGGACAGACCACTCCTTTGTCAAATTTTATGTTAAAAGCAAGGGTTCTCAAACAAGAACTCCACGGGTGACTATAGAGTTTCTGTGTAGAGATTGGAAGGCTCTTGCCCGAATGAAGTTCTCCGGCCGGGTGTTTGAAGTGGAAGAGTGCTTTGCTTTGGATAAGCAAACTGAGGAGAACTATGCCTCACTCTGCACCAAGATCACGGAGGTGCTGGATTCTCATGCCCCCCTAAAAGTTCGCAGCTGCAAGGGGAAAAAACTCTGCCCCTTGGTTTAACGACACGCTGAGGAATCTGAAGCGTGGCTGAAAACAAGCGGAGAGATGCTGGAGGCGCAAATATGAGGAATCCTATAGGATGCAGTGGAAGCTTAAAATCCTGGAATACAAGAATCTGATTAGGAAATCTAAGGCCGACTACTATTCTTCCGTGATTTGTAATGCTACCAATAGTTCTAGGAGCATTTACAATATATTAAATATTAAATAGTCTTACTAGCCCTGAGTGTTCTAAGAACTCCATTGCTCCGTCTCAGGAACTCTGCGAGAACCTTGCCAAATTCTTTAAGGAGAAAATCGAGGTAATCATTGAGGACTTGGAGGACTCTAATGTGACTGACTGTCCAGTTGGCACGGGTCATGGGGCTTTATTAGAGTTCCCGCTACTCACGGAAGAAGCATTCAGCGGTCTGGCAAGGGGGATCTCGTCTGGTTCTCCTTTGGACCCGGTGTCACATAAGATCTGGAAGGGGTTTGAGGAGGAATTATTTCCTACTCTCCGCCTGATCTGCAATCAATCTTTTGACACGGGTACTGTTCCAGCCCAGTGGAAGCAGGCGGTGATAGCTCCCCTGCTGAAGAAGCCTTCTTTAGACCCGGGCTGCTCTAAGAACTATAGACCCATTTCCCTGCTACCTTTCCCCACTAAAATTGTGGAGCGCTGGGTTAGTCTAACTCTCTCCAAACACCTGGAACAGCATCTCTTATTAGAGGAAGATCAATTTGGTTTCCGGCCGTCTCATGGGACCTAAACAGAGTTGGTCACTGCCGTGGACGAGCTTCAAAGGCGTGCAGACAGGGGACAGGCAGCGGTTTTGATCCTGCTTGACATGTCTTCCGCCTTTGATACAGTTAACCATGAGATCTTGCTGGGCCGCTTAAGTGATGCTGGGGTGGGAGGCAGCGCTCTGAGATGGTTTCGGTCTTTTTTGCAGGACAGACAGCAGGCGGTATCCCTACCTCCCTTCCAATCAGCTTTTTCCAGTGTCTTACACGGGGTGCCACAGGGATCAGCAATCAGTCCCATTCTTTTTAACCTATATTTAAGACCTTTGATCTCACTTATTAAAGCCTATAAAATGAAAATAATAAACTACGCTGCTCACACGCAGATGATCCTCTCCTTTGAGGGAGAGGATTCAACACCCGTGGAAATATTCCACAACTGTCTGCGTGATACGTCATGCTGGCTAAAGAATAATTCCCTCCAATTTAATGCTGGGAAGACGGAGGTGCTTTTTAGAACTGGGAATAAGATCTCCCAGCCATTTCCAGAAAATGTTTGACCTCCGGAGACCGAGACGAAAGTGCGGCAAGTGAAATCAGTTCGCAACCGAGGGGTCATGCTTGATCAGAAGCTCAGCATGGAGACACACGTCAAAAAGATGACCTCCTGCTGTTTTGTTATTCTGCGGTCTTTGCGGAAGATCATGCCACTACTACCATCCCAGGCGCGCGCCCAGGTGGCAAGGTGTACAATGCTCAGTAGGTTGGACTACTGTAACGCCTTGCTATTGGAGTCCCCTGGTTTCTTATTGGATAGGCTCCAAAGACTGCAATCTGCGGCTGCTAGGTTGGTCCTGGGGCTTCCTAGGAGAGCACATGCGCCGGCGGCCCTGGCGAAGCTGCATTGGCTCCCCTGAGACAGAGGGTTCAATTTAAGGCCCTCTGCCTCGTGTTTAAGGCCTTACACGGAATAGGCCCTCTACCCCTGCAATCTAAATTTGCGTGGTACTCCCCAACCAGGCTGCTTCGTTCCTCAGCGGCTAGGTTGGTAAGAGTGCCTAGGTTTAAGAAGATCAGATTTGGGGGCAGATTGTTTGAGGTGGCCGCAGCAAAGCTGTGGAACCTGCTCCCGTGCGAAATCAGGCAAATCAATGAGCTTCTCCCGTTCAGAAAAAGGGTTAAAACCTGGCTGTTTCCTTAGGATGTGTACCTGCTCGCTCTGTCCTGTTCTGTCTGACCCTTTCGCCCTCTTTGAGCCATCAGCGCCAGGATGCCTGCAAGGTGACTGTGCGCTTTATAAGACACATAAATAAAATAAATAAATAAATAAATATTTGAATGCATACAAGACTGAACTGTTATTAAAATTGTGCCGCTGCGGCGACTTGCCACTTAGCATGTGGAATGACACTACTGTGAAGTTCTGAGGAGAAGATATAAAGGAAAAAAGCATTGGCAAAGCCAGTAGGTCACGCTGATGGGAGACCTATTGGCTTTGTCAATCGGGTGACGGTGGCTAACCGGGGTAGTAAAGAAACAAAAATGAGGTGGGTGGGTGGGGGGAAAAGACAAAGGGTTGAAAAAACAGGGAGCGGGTGGGGATAAGTAAAGCACCACATTTATAATGCCTTGCTGCTGTGCTTTTAAGCAGAATAAACAGACTCACATGCGGACCCTCTGCTTTAGAAGTACTGGCGCCTGAAGCAGCCTTAAAGTGTCAAGTAAAGAGCCACACACAGAGAGTATGCGCATACACAGTGTGCCGGGTGTTAGCCCCACCCCTCCCATGAATGATCCTCTCAGGTGCTCTGGTTCTGCTAATGGACCAAGAATTATGAGGATCAAAATGAGCGAAGAATTTTTACATCACATGACAACATTTTAAAAAGAAAACTCTATGCTTAAAAGAAAGTAAAAACCGAAATTACAGCGCATAATATAAAAAAATTGGCAAATGTGATGATAAACGGGAACTGAGTTTGGAGCGACATTTGTCAGAGCAAATTTGCCGAACAGGAACATAGCAACTAAAAATTTGAACGCTTGTGGTAAATGTGGTAAATGTGATAATAAAAGGGAACTGAGCTCGGAGTGACATCTGTTGCAGCGAATGTGACGATAAACAGGAACTAAGTGACTGAAAATACATGTGCTCCTGTTACGGGCAGAAACCAACGAAAAAAAGTGTGCCAAAAGAAGCAAAAACGGCAGGAAGTGAAAGCTTACTAATAATAGGGCCATGCTCCGTGGAAGGGAGCAAGACACCAAAAGGAGCGACAAATAACACATATTAACCAGATCGAAGCAAGCCTTTTAGAAGGGCACGCAAAGTAACAAATAGAAAACGATGGGCGGGTGATAAAAAGACGCAATCCTGATGATCTTTTTAAGTGTAGGTTTATTCAGTACAACCACCAACAAGTCAAACTCTCCAACTGCTCTCTTTCAGCTGGAATGCCTTTACCACAATCCATGATGTCATGCACTCCATGTTCTACATGCAAATAAGCTAAGTATAACACATCCCCCTTACAGGATGAATTAACAAAACAGAGAATAATAAATCACTAAACATGACATTAAACATAAGAAAACTGAAATATAAGTTGTTAATTGAACCAAACACAGTAAAGGAAAATTTGTCAATACAAAACGTAATCCTTGAACTTCTCCGGCATATGTCTGTGTCTGACTTGGTCGACTGACTCCGGAATCTGGGGATCACGGTTCGAACCCTGGTGCCGGCGGCAGATTAGCCCAGCACCATGTGACCATGGGCAATAGCTTGCTTAATCTTCCCAACGGCCCCCAGCGCCCAGCGCTTTACAAATGTGGATTATTCTTATTATTATTATTACTAAATGACCAGTACTTATGTTCTTGTTCACAGGAATAAAACCACAAGTAACAGAAGAGCTGTCACTTGACCCTGTGAACTTCGTCAGTCTGGACATACTTCAGGTACATCCATTGTCCAGAGTCACAATTTTTTTTTAAATTGCAGTAATGATAAAAGGACCACAGAAATTAGAGGAACCTTTGTGACCATGCTTAGCTCTCTTCACTAATACATGATCTCCCAAATTCCATTTTTTCACTCTGACTGCCATCTTGACATCATACCGCTGTTTATACTTTTGCTGATATTCAGCGAGCTTCTTTTTCCTTTTTAACTTATCAGTCAGACCATCACTATTCCCAACAGGAAGCCAAACTGGATTGAGTTTAGAGTTCGCCAATCTACCTCTCAAGGCTTCAAAAGGAGATTTCTGTAAAATAGCATTGGGATCAGTACAATGGGCCCACCAAGTTTCTCTCAACACACTACTGAAAGAAGTCCTTGAATCTAATGCTCGCTGAGCAGAACTCTTCACAACTCTGTTCATCCTCTCCGTGAGACCAGTAGCTTGTGGAGAATACAGAGCCGTCTTCTGGTGAATAATCCCAAGATCTTTAAGAAAAGTATCCATCTCATGAGAGGTAAATTGTACTCCATTGTCAGTGATTAAATATTTAGGAATTCCCTCTGAAACAAATACATCCTGTAAGAATTCAATCACAGACCTTGAATTGACAACAGCCATACATTTCGAGACCACCCATTTCGAAGTGTAATCAACCAAAAGGACCACGAACCTCTCATGAGAAGGCATTAGCTCAAAAGGGCCAACTATATCCAAACCAAGCTTAGTCCAAACAGCATCAGGAACCTCCACAGGTGAAAGGCGAGAATGGCTAGTGGTGCGAGATTTATCATTGACGGCACACAAGTGGCAGTTTCTAACAGCAGACTCTACCATCCGATCCATACTATTCCAGCAGAATTTTTCCCTGACACGTGCTTTGGAGAGGCTTCTTCCCAAATGCCCCTCATGGGCCAAGTTGACAACCCTATCTCTTAACTCACTAGGTGGAACTAATCTGCCACCTCTCATGAGATTACCGTGACAAAAGCTGAGATCATCCCTCATTTCTAGAAAGGCTTTAGATCACAGTCAAGATCCTTGTAATCTGGCCAACCCTTTGAGATGACCGTTTTAAGTGATAAAAATACTTTGTCATTGTTGGCACATGATAACCATTCTTCCTTCTACATAGAAGGCTCCATCACCCAACTCACACTCTCAACATCTTCCTACATTTGTTCGGTCTCAACGGGCAGTATGTAGAGATGTCTTATAGATTATGTCATAGCTTTGGTTACTTAGATGCATGTAGAATGAATGTGGATGAAAATTCCATGATGAACAGTTGAGAAGAGAGCAATGGATGTGGAAGAAGCTGTTCTCTGCTGAGGTGCTGTTAATTAATAAACTACAAGAATACTTAAAGAAACCTATGAAGGCTCTTCTTTATACAGATGCGACAAACAGTCCGCAGGCTTATTGTTTTGACCTGGAATATACTGCACAGAAAAATGTAACTCCTGTAAGCCCTCACTCCATCTCTTAAGTCTAGGAGTCATGTGGTCACTGTGATGACATGAAAAGATTTGTACAAGGGGACGATGATCAGACTTCACAACTAACGGAATCTCCCAAAGATAAAACTTAAAATGATGGTACTGCCCAAAACGCGCTCAATGCCTCCCTCTCAATACAAGAATAGTTAACTGCAGCTTCTTTAAGAGCTCTGGAGGCAAAGACCACCACTATCTCTTCTCCATTCACAACTTGAGAAAAGACAGCTCCAAGTCCTCTGAGGCTAGCATCAGTTGTCAAGATAGTCTTCAACTTCGAATCAAAGTGACCCAAGGTTGGCATTTTTCCTATCTCTAATTTTATTGCATTGAAAGCTCCCTCACATTGTTGACCATGCAAACTGCTCTCCTTTTAAAAAAAAACTCTAATAGGCTCAGAAACACTTGCAAAACCTCTGTCAAACTTAAAGTAGGACTCTGCCATACCTAAGAAAGATTTGACTTGCTCCTTGTCTTTAAGTGCAGGAGCTTTGACAATACTCTCTGCAAGCTCCAGTTTTGGCTGTATATCATCTCCAGAAATTAAATGACCAAGATAGGTCACAGATTCGACATTTTTCTCTCTTAACAGTGAGTCCACTCTCCCTCAATTTGCTCAACACGCATCTCAACACAACCTCATGCTCATACTCATCCTTACCATACACAAGGATGTCATCCTGAAAAAACATAACGTTTGGTAGGTTCCCAAGAATCATCTTCATCACTCTGTGAAAACAGGCTGCTGCTGAGGCTAACCCAAAGGGCATCCTCTGGAAATGATACGCTCCCAAAGGAGTAACAAACTATGGTTAATGCCTGGAGTCTTTATGAAGAGTGATCTGGTGATAAGCTGATAACAGATCCAAAACGCTAAAAATGTTGGCTTCCTTCAGCAAACTAATGGACTCAGATATATTGGGGAGAGGCTGACTGTCTACCCAGATCAATTCGTTCAATCCGCGCAAGTCCACACACATTCTCACAGCCGTACCACCATCCTTGGGTGCTAAAACCACCGGAGCTAGCCACTCTGAAGCCTCAATCTCTTCAATCACACCCAACTTCAACAACCTCTCAAGCTGAAGCCTCAATGGCTCAATCATCAAATTTGGCACTCTTCACACTTTGTGGACACAGGGTTTAGCTGATTTCTTGAGAATAATTTGGTGCTTAAAATCTTTAAGGCAACCAAGAGCATCCGAAAACACTTCAGAAAAGTCTTTAAAATACTTGCTCATGTCACTCACTACATCAACCGACACGGAACGAGGATTATCCTTCAAATCATCCATCAACATAACTTGCTCCTGAGGATTCTTGGCACCAGGATTCCAAATTATCCCTAAATCACGTTGATTTTTATTTATTTTATTTAATGCATTTTTATAAAGCGCAGACCTTTCCAATCGTCTCTCTTCCCTTAAACACAATCTTTACCACCACATACTCCAGGATATTAATTCGAGATCCAACATAACTTACAGGAGCAATATCGGGGGGGGTAAAAATGTCACATTCGCCAGTCCCACACCCTCAACCCAGAACTCATTACTATCCACACCAATGTTACAAAAAGGCATACTAATCTTCTCAGAGTTAATCATACCATTACCCTCAGATATATTGAACCCCACTAAAGTGCGCATGGTGTCAGAAACATCCTCACTCGCATTCTTTTGCTTGGACGACTTACAAACACGAGCATAATCCCGTTTGATCCCACAATTGTTGCATATACTTTCTCTGGCATAACAGTTGGGAAAATTAGAGGAATGAAAAAACTACCACTTCTATAACATCGCATCTTTTGATAATCATTATTCTTGTCACGATCCGATGACCGTCACTGACGGGTATCACATTTATTTGGTGGTCGAACATCTCTGATGGTTGAAAGGTGAGTTTGAAAGTTCTTTGATGCATTTTTATTCTTAACATTCACTGAAACTTTAGCAATGTTATCAGAAAACTCCTCATTAAGTCACCATCAGATAGTGTACGTACACCATCTTAACTTTTCTTGACATTTTCACTAGGAATCTGATTACTACTCTCTCGATTTTTCCTTATTTCCTTAATCCAAGAGGAAGTGTTCTCTACACCTTCCACAATGGCAACCGCTTCAGATAATGTGGGATTTTTAGACAAGAGCTTTTCTTGAACTCTTGAATTGTTCGTATACCTCACAAGCTGATCCCTCACCAGGGAATCAGAAAGTTCTACAAACTCACAAGTACGTGCCAGGGCCTTGAGAGAAGCAACATAAGTCCCCACACGCTCAGCAGGACCCTGCACTCTTGTGAAAAACCTTTGTCGTTCTAGAACAACGTTAATTCTGGGACCGAAATAACGTTCTAACATAGTCATAGACATTTCATATACGCCCGCAGGCTCGCCATCACCATTGCCGACTGGTATAAGGTCCAAGCTATCATAAGTGTTTCTGCCTTCTACACCCAAATTATGTAGCAAAATAGCTTGTTTCCTAAAAGCCGAAAATTTTTCTCCTCCAATGGCTACTATATAAGAATCAAATAAATTCCTCCATCTCTTCCAAGGAAGAATTGGCTCTCCCTCTTCAGAAAGAAATGGTGGAGGTTGCGACATGCTAATAGATGTAGCCATAATTTGCAATTGTTCGATGTTTCAAAAAGTAAAATAAACAAAATAATTCCTCACCGTTTTGTTTGGAGTTAAACAATGTTTGAAAAATGATGGTGATTTTACAAGTCGCTTTTCATTCTTGCATTGAAGAGGTGATTAAGAGAAACGCGTTGAATCTTCTCTCGTTTCCACATTGAACGCGCATGCAAAAGCATTTCCCGACTTTACAAAGATGGCCGCCATGTTGCATTCACGTTGCACGCAGCGTGACCTGATGCGTATCCAAGCGTCAGTGTCAGCGTGACGTAAGTTGAGAAAGAAGAAGGAATGTTTGGAGCGCGCAGTGAAGTTTGAAGATAAACTTGTCGCGTGAGACTGCGGGCACGCGATAGGCACTCAAGATCACAACTACCAGGGCTTCCCAAAATTGAGTAAGTCGCTTGAAAATTATAAAAGTACATACGTTGTAGGCTCCATTTTCTTTGTAGAGACCAATGTGGCGGCAGCTTCACAGAAACTGTTTCTCGATGGAGATTGTCCACTCAAATCCACATTCCATGCATCTCTATAAAACGTGGGTTCACAGGGGAGTTGTTGGTTGCGTGTGCTTGTCCCCAATTAAGCTCCTCGTCGCCAGTGATAAAAAGACGCAATCCTGATGATCTTTTTAAGTGTAGATTTATTCAGTACAACCACCAACAAGTCCAAATCTCCAACTGCTCTCTTTCAGCTGGAATGCCTTCACCACAATCCATGCTGTCAATCACTCCATGTTCTACATGAAAATAAGCTCATTATAACCGCGGGCTGTAAGCCCACAGAGTAGATACAGCATGTCTCGAAGAGACATTGCATGCGCTGCCTAGGGCAAACTTTAAAAGGGTACATTTTATTCCCACATACAGCAATATCAGTAATTGCTGGTGTTTTGAAACACTGTCATTGTTTACACAGCAAGACGTTAACAACAATTTTAATTAAGGCAAATCTCCCTTGACGATTTTGGCTTGTCCTCGCACACCAACCACACTGTGGTAACAATGGGAAGATGTTTTCAGGTGCAGGTGGAGAAAGGTATGGCAACAACAGAAAGCTGTTCAAGAAGGACTGCATTTCTGCAGGATTTTATTTATTGATCCTCCTCGAACAGGAAAAGCTGGGATTGAAGGGAAATAGTCAAATTGCCAAAAAGCTGTGCAACACTTAGAAGACTACTTTGGTAAGAAATTGAATGTTACTCTGGAATGATTATTTAATTATATTCAAGAGAGCAGAAAGAATCAGAAACTGTGTATGAATACATTGTAGTGTTAAGTGGATCGTGATTCGGCTGTAAATTCAGGTGAGAACTAGAGGAGTATTGAAGAGATCAACTGATGAAGACATTTAATCCAAAAGTAAGGGAGAGTTTATGGATGGCAGGAGATCCCAAGTTAAAAGAGAAAGTGACAAGAAATAGAACTAGAAACAAAAGGCCTTATTACGACTACCGTGTTCCCTAGGACCGCTGTACTCGTGGTGGCAGTCCAACCACCGCCACACTGTGGGCCCGCCCGCAATAATATGAGTGTGCCGGTCATATCGCCACAGGATTGCTACGTCCACCGGGGATCGAGGATCCCAAAAGTGATCGCGCAGCAGTCAGGAGCAGGAATATGCTGGCAGTGGCACTGCAGCACCCCCAAGCATATTTTGAGTTCGCTGTCCACCGTCCTTTTTATGGCGGTGAGTCCACCATAAAAAGGGTGGCGGAGAGGCAACTAAGGGGGCCCTAACTGGGCCCCCTGTCGCTCCTGGGGGTGCAGGCAGAGTGTACATATGGTGCCCCTCTGGAATTGCACCCCTGTTCCTGCAGGATGTGGCATGCATGAAACCACATTGTGAGTTAGAAATAGATAGACCATGGATAAGGCCAATTACGGTATTGGATTTGCTTTATATTAGTTTGTTTCCAGAAGTGTGTGCTAACATACTGATAGGAAGTGTGTCAGAATTAAAATAGTCTGACACATGCATTGGCGGGTATGGTTTGAAACATGAAAACGTTTGATAAATTTAGGTTGATAGCAAAGAAGTACATCGTTAGGTTTGGAATTGCATTATAATTAAACCACTTTTGAAAGTTCTTATTAAATCAGAGCCTCGATAATAGCCTCTCTTTTTATCTTCGAGCTGATATTCTATTAGTGTTTCAATTCTAGCAAGGTTTTGATTTTTCCACATTTCCACAAATCTTCCTACAGTTGCTTGAAGTCGGCTGGACGCAGTAGTTCCTCGGCTTAGATGTCCTATAAATCTGTGCACACTGAAATAATTAAGCACTTACAGAGTCGGTTAACAGGTTTATTGACCATCTCAAGTGCTAACAGCAACATCCATAACCCTTATTTCAAAGATCTCTTTAGGCGTTCAGCATAGAACGTTTGACAGCTGGGCTGAACCAACGGGGGAAAAAAGGGAGGGGGGTGTGTGTGTATGTGGGCTATACCAATTGGGCTAAAGATACAACACACACCTACAAACTAACTCGTTTAAGGGTATTCACCAACTCCTTTCTAATCGTTCTCACACTGGAAAAGGTTGGAGATTTGCTCCTGGGAGTAAAACTTTTTGAAGGGTGTGAAATATATGAAAGTAAATTTGCAAACACTCAGCAGATTTTGTTTGTGTCAGTTGTTTGTTCTGTATGTGCAGTACAACCTCTGTCATTCTTTTTGGAGTAGCAGATGTGAAATATAGAATCCTTGTGTTAAAGCTTGTGCAATATTCGGGAGAAGCCGGTTAATCACCTCAATATCAGAGGGGTGTGTACCCTCTACTTAGTAAATGACTCTTCATCCTTTACATGTCTTGAGAGTGGTTGCAATAGTGAGGCAGGGTGATCAAAGTTCTCCTATATTTGAGTCCGTTCTTGACGTGTTTTTAGTTCACGATCGCTGCTAACCAGTTTCCTTTGCCCGTTAAGGGTATTCGACCAGTTTGCATGGTTATTTTTCACTCTCTTGATCATTTTATCTTCTTCCAAAGAGTAATTGGTTAAGACTTTGTCATCAGACTCTGAGGTTTTTCATGATAGCGTAGATCAGACAAAGTTATTAGATCTTGCTGAGTTTTCCAACCAAGTCGTAATGATGATGCATTCAGGGGTAGGATTGCACTTGTTTAGATGTTTGGTTATACTTGCCAGCGTGCTGCTCTTATCATGGGGAACCATATTACAGTTTCCGACCGGAGGAGTGATTGTTGTATTGCTGAAGAGTCCATTTGGGTGTTGGCAGTGAGGGATGCAAGTTCATTGTTAAAGAGCTTTAAGATTATGGCTTAGCACTTCTCCAACTGGTGAGAGGAGGTTAAAGAGCCCTGCTTGAATGTAGGTAGCATTCATACTCTTGATGGTATAAAAGTATAAAAAGAAAAAGCAATTGTGTTTTTCTGTATTTGCTGTCTGGAGGAGACTAAAGGACTGAGTTAGAGTTTTGTCGACAGGGTACCATGTAGCAAATGCGGCAGAGTACCCTGTCCTTCAAACTTTCAGTCCGCCAGCCTCAATTAGTACTGGGCGAACTATAAGCTTTTGTTGATAGCGCAGCTGTTGGCTCCGTTGATGCTTCCTCCGATGGCCCGACCGAGTAAGGGCCATTGACGCACAGGCATTAAACCATCCACCTGGTGTGATGTCCTTCTTAGGGCTCGCCTAGTGTTGCAGCGCACATGCGCTGCTCGCTCTGCATGGCTTCTTGTAAGCAAGGAGATTTCAGAAGTGGTGATTAAGCCCTGCCCCTTCTTTTAATTGGTTTGCATCATTGTGCAAGCTAAACGCTGTCTTTCTATTGTAAAGGAGGCTTCTTAGTCCCTCCTTACTACCGCTCTGTCTTCTTTTGACCCCGTCCACCCAGACTGGATCTTTTACTTGCAGCGTTAGACTGTCTCCTTCAATTAGTTGGTAGGCACTTTCTTTTTTGTCATTCCTCCACGGAGCGCGATGCTGCAGCGCTATGCCCTCTAAATTGTATGTTATTTTTATTTCTTTAATGAGCGCTGTGCCCACTAGGGACACCGCGCTCACTTTATTTATTTATATTTTCACGGCGTCCACTTCAGGGACTCCGCGCTCTGTTTTTGAATTTTTTTTATTTTAAAACGAAGCGTGGCACCGCTTCAAGGACACCGCGCTTGGTTTATTTATATATTTCTTAACTTTAAAACTGAGCTCAGCACTCGCTTCAAGGACACCACGATCAGTGTTAAAGTAAAAAAAAAAAAAAAACAAGCACGGTGTCCTTCAAGCGGCGCCGCACTCACTTTTAAACTTAAGCATTTGCAGTGCAATCGGACCTATTGCATTGCAAATGCTTGTTTTTCCAAAAACTTATCTTTTTTCTCGAGCCTACAATGCTTAAATCCCCCTCTGCTCCTGCTTGCTTCTCACAATCCAACAGCGCCAAGAAACCGCATGGTAAAAGTGCGCTATAGAAATGTTTTTAAATTCAAAAATTTTTAAATTCAATTCAACTGTTGAGGGCAAGCACGTGACACGTGGGTGAAGGCTCACTTAAAATACATTTGTTTCACTTCTGACACCAAACCTCCTCGGAACAATAGTGTTTAATCTGCAACAACGTAGTAGAAAATGGAGACACTGCTGTCGCTCCTGGGACTGGCATGGATTATGACTGCTTGGTGCGGGGGGCACTAGGAGATCAGTGCCCGAAAACCAATACCCGATGCCACGCTGGAAATGTTGCAATCCGTTCGAAACAGGTGAGTTCACCTAAAGTTGAGGACGTGTTGTATCTATTGTCTTTTTTATATCAACTTTTTGTGTAGAGCTACTCTGCCGTTTCTGAACTTCACCTGCAGTTGTTAGTTCGCCAATTCATGGTCCTAGATGTATTGGCGTGTGAATGATGGAATGCCGAGACTGGAACTCGCCACGTCTAGATGACTAATTTTGTCAGCACTGAGCATTTAATTCACTAAGCCATGATGCAATAGCTTGTTTATGAATGCATCAGTATTGGCAAATAGCGAAATTGAGACTATATGAGAGATGAGCCACTCTGTCCAAGATCAGACAGTCGGTTTCCTCTGGTCCAATCTTCTTACATCTGGCAGCTCACATTATGTTATGGCTTTTCTTTAGTGTATTGTTGTACGCCTACATTGCCCTCAAATGCGTATTATTATGTGAGAACATTGGCACCTATTATACAGGGCGTTAGGAAACTATTGAGTGCGTTTGGAAGAGCTATAGAATAAACTGATGTCATTGTTATTATTTCCAATGCCTCTGGTCTCTGTAGGGCGTCTCAGTCTGGATGTGTACCGATATTGTCACTGCCCTCGGTTTCAGAGTGACCCCTGTCCCCAGGGCACAAGTTATAAACAAGCATTTGCAATGCAATAGGTCTCGTATTTACGCAAGTTTGAGCTGTTGGCATTGTAAATGGCAATGCCTTTTATTTATGTTTTACAAAATAAAACATAAATAAAAGGCATTGTCATTTACAATGCCAATAGCGCACACTTGTGTAAATGCGAGACCTATTGCATTGCAAATGCTTGTTTCCCGCCTGTCACTGACTGTAAAAACCTGGCCGTGATGGACAGGGAAAGGTATAATGATCCCCTTCAGTGACAGAAAAGTCACACGTTGTTGGGGGTCATTAGTTTTTGTTTTTTCAAAACAAACTGAGGTTTGTTTGTGGAAGATCAAAATAAAATTTAAACGTTTGGTGGACGGTCATCAAAACTGATGACTGCTGCCCCGACAAACTTTCTGTACCATGAGGTAACTGTTGTGATGGCAGTTTTCAGTGAGACCAGAGGTCATCACTAAATTTGGCAGACTGCAATGTCCTTCGCCACCCTGATGGATTGTATGCCGTCTCCACCAAAGCCGAAATCCGCTCCTAAGCTTAAAACTGTTTTTAGGTCTCGCCTGGCATTACAGCGCACCTGCGCTGCTCGCTCTGCGAGGGCCTTTTCGAATCAATACATATTCGGAAGGGACTTTAAGCCACGCCCTTGTTTTCAATTGGCTCGCGTCACCGTTTGTTAAATGCTGGCGCGTGATTGAAGATCGGGCTTTTGGGTTACCGCCTTGTCCACTTTTAGGACGGACCATGTGAATAGGCCAACACCATCTTTGTTTGGGGGTGTGCTGCTAGCGGAAACGATGGCTCCTCTTTGGGAATTCTACCAGCTCCTCCCTCCCCCTTCCCCCATTCAAAAGCATACTCCCCAGAGTTGTGCTGTTCAGTGTGTTAACGTTCCTTGCTTTTGGCTAAGTATACCCGCCGCCCTCCCAGACAAGCGGTGCCTTGCTTTTTTTGAGTGCTTGATTTCGGAGCGCAGCAGTTTGCCTCGGCCGCGCTTGTTTTGTATGCACGCACCCACACGTTACTATTGCTTAAGAATAGCATGCCGCCTGCAACACGGCCGCCACACTTCATCTGAAATCATGGTGGCCGCTTCTGGAGGCCCCTGGACTTTCTTTTATTCTGCCCGGTGCCACTCTACCTTCTTCCAGGCTTAGCGCGCCTCGCTCATTTTTTAAGATGCATTTTTTAATGTACATTTTGTTTAAGATCAGCACGGTGTCTGCCTCGCAGCCGCTGAGCTTCATCTTAAATCATGGAAGCCGCTTCCGGAGTATTTTCTTTTGTTCTGCCTGGTGCTACACTACCTTCTTCCTGCTTTAGTGTGGCTACAGAGTGTGGTCAGCGTCCGGCTTGGTGTCAAGGGTGAATTTCAGCCTGCTGAGCAGGATTTGTTGATGTTTACCTCCTTCAGGAAGCCGTGACCATACCTGTGGCTTCTGCATACAGAACTAGAGTTCAGGCTGAAAAGCTGTGTACTGGGGTGCCTCAGCGTCAGTCAGACAAGGACAAGGAGGCCATCAGTGCAGATGGCCTACTTTTCGCAGCTCCTACAGTAGATAGGCACAGGCTAATGTGTAAGCTGAGATCCTGCAGCATCCATGTGCTCTGTTGCCTTAGTAACATTCAACATGAACTCAAACTAGCCTGGAGAGTTGGGAGGAGTTTGCACTCGCTCTTTGCACTACATGACAACGGTGATGACGACCACACAGAGTGCGACAGCTTGCTATTGACTCCTCTGCAAAGCTCATCTCAAATCTCTCCTACCACTTTACACTCACCCAAACAATCGTCTTCACACTTTAACATTTGTTTGAGGCAGATTATGTGCTAATGTGAGCCAGGAAAGTCGATTTCCGTTTTCTTTTTTTTTAGCAATAAAATATGACAAATTTACTCAGGAGAATAAACATCAGGAGCACCTGGAAAGGAATGTTGCCTAATGGCAGGACTTGGTGACTATGGCACTGGGGAGCCAGGTTTGCTTCCCAGCTTCTACTTACACAGCCAGATGCATCAACAGATTGAATTGCGATTCCTAAATAGCGATTTTTAAGGAATCGCTATTTAGGAATCGCAAAAGCCTATGCATGTAGGAATCGCTATCAACATAGCGATTCCTACACTTTCCTTAATTGTGACTCGTAAATTGCGAATCGCAATTAAGGAATACCTCCCCATTCATTCCTATTGGCCCTCAAATCCCACCACCCTCCTGAGGCACAGCCGGGAGTTAGTTATAGCGTTCTTTTGCATAAAACCTTTTTAAATTGTGATACTTGTGATTTTAAAACAAATTGCACTTTACCTGCTCAGCCCCTGCTAGAAGCCTCCCCAACAGCGGTTCCAGCGCTGGGAAGGAAAGCTCACAGGAGGTTTGCCAGGCGCCATCGGCCACGCCGAGTCGAGGGACACGCCCCCCTCGAGGCCACGCCCCCTCATGATCGTATATCTGGAGCGCTGAACTACGAGCGCGCCGGAATCCCACCACCCTCCTGAGGCACAGCCGGGAGTTAGTTATAGCGTTCTTTTGCATAAAACCTTTTTAAATTGTGATACTTGTGATTTTAAAACAAATTGCACTTTACCTGCTCAGCCCCTGCTAGAAGCCTTCCCAACAGCGGTTCCAGCGCTGGGAAGGAGAGCTCACAGGAGGTTTGCCAGGCGCCATCGGCCACGCCGAGTCGAGGGACACACCCCCCTCGAGGCCACGCCCCTCCCGC
Organism: Lissotriton vulgaris; assembly: GCF_964263255.1. Lineage (NCBI taxonomy): Eukaryota > Metazoa > Chordata > Amphibia > Caudata > Salamandridae > Lissotriton > Lissotriton vulgaris. Next base: position 72,347,679 of record NC_141689.1, on the reverse strand, counting down.
CCTATAATAATGTGTATGCACCGGAAGCGCAGCGGACGAGCGCAGCGGGCGCGACGATTGCGCGCCGAAGGCACGCATAAGGCAAGCTCGTCTGCGCTCGTCCGGGCCGAGTCCGGGCCCAGGGCCAGAACCCCTGCGCCCCAAGCCACAGACCGCATACACTACAGCGCGGACCTCCTTCACAGTTTGAGGGTTTCCACGAACAACCACAGTTGTCGCAGATATCACGCTGATAACGTGCCTCAGCTCTGCCCCGAGTGTCAAAAACCCCTCAAACCCAATACAATCACCAAACCGCTATTTGATTTCCGTATGTTCTTATTGAATTGCCGCTCCCTCCCCAAACATACAGCCGAAATAACGCTTTTAATAGAAGAACACTCACCTGATATTCTGTTCCTAACAGAAACCTGGCTCTCCCCGGAAGCCGACCCAGCCGTAATAGCTGCACTTCCACCAGGTTTCCAAATCTCGCGCCAGGACCGGTCTAAAGGGAGAGGAGGAGGCCTGGCTATAATCCACAAAGAACAGTTCCACTGCCGAGTGGTCTCTGAAACCATTCTAGACTGTGAAAGCCTAACTTTTAACATCGAACTGTCACCTAATAAATGCCTCTCGGGCACCCTGATCTACCGACCTCCGGGCCCCCCAAGGCAGTTCCACATCAGCCTACCCTCAAATGTATCTGAACGCATTAACTCCACATCCAACTTCATCTTGCTAGGTGACTTTAACTTTCACTTTGACTCAGCCTCTGACCTCACTGCCTTGACTTTAGCAGACGACCTAGCAGCCCTGCTACTTTCACAACAGGTCACCTCGCCTACCCATGTGAAGGGCCATCTGCTTGACCCAGTCTTCAGCAACTACACTGACCTCCTAACCAGTCCACCCATCCCCCTACCCTGGACGGACCATTTCTTGATCCCAATCAACTGGACTATCTCTAAACCCCCTGAACCTACCCCTACCACAAGACTCACGAGAGCCTGGTCCCATCTAACAGTTGACAATTGGATTTACACACTTATGGAGAATCCACCCCTGATCACCGACAACCCCGGTCTAGCTAACCAGGCATACGTTAATTGGATTTCCAAATCTCTCGACACTGTTCTTCCGAAAAAGGAAATCACGCTGAAACGCCTCCATAAAACTGCCCCGTGGTACACGGAGACTTTGAGAGACAAAAAACGTCTTTGCAGGAAATCCGAAAGACGATGGCGAACCGACTATTCATCGGAAAATAAAAAACTCTATCGAGAATCTATTAGCGACTACAAAAGTCTGATAAAAGAAGCCCAGGCTGCTTACTTCTCGGAGAAAATCGTGCTCGCAAAATCCAAACCCAAGGAAATTTTCTAAATCATAAAAGAATTAACAAAACTACCGCCCAGCCCATTGATGGACAAATCCACTTCCCACTGTAATAATGTTGCCGAATTTTTTCACCAGAAAATCAGCTCCATCTACTCGGCCTTCCCCCTGAACAATCTCTTTCCTCCAATTCCCCCCTTACACTCCACCGAACCACCCCCCAGCCAACAGCTACCTACGCTGTCTCATTTTCCTCCATTGGAACTTGCCTCGCTTGAACCTTTGGCACGCAAAGTCAAATCCGGGTCCCCCAACGATCCAGCCCCTCCGGAGATAATAATGGCAGCCTCACAGACCACCCTACCCATATTAAGAGAGGTTCTAAATACCTCCATCTCCACGGGTACGGTCCCCACAGTCTGGAAGCAGGCTATGGTGAGAGCCCTGCTAAAGAAGCCCAATCTGGACCGCACGGATCTAAGCAACTACCGCCCCATATCCTTGCTCCCCTGGGCAAGCAAGATCCTGGAGAAATACATAAATCACCAATTAATAAACTTCCTAGAAGACCACCATCTACTGGACCCCACCCAAACTGGCTTCAGACCCAAACATGGGACCGAGACCGCCCTCCTCATGGTCACCGAGGAGGCCAGAAAAATCCTAGATCAGGGAGGATCAGTGGCAGTGATCCTCCTTGATCTCAGTGCGGCCTTCGATACGGTCAGCCATGTCACCCTGCTGCAACGCATGTCCCAGGTCGGGATCAAGGGTAAAGCGTGGTCCTGGTTTTGGTCATTCTTAGAAGACAGATCCTTCCAGGTGTTCGAAGGCGAGTCGGTCTCCACCAGCAGACCTTTGAAATGCGGTGTTCCCCAAGGCTCCTCTCTAAGCCCTGCACTTTTTAACCTGTACATGAGGCCACTGGCCGATGTCGTCCGCCCGTTCGGGATTAAGATCATTTCCTACGCGGACGACACGCAGCTTGTGGTCTCCCTGACACAGGAAACCAATCTACCTGTACAGGGCGGGCTTAGAGAGTGTCTGGAGGATGTAAAGACTTGGATGTCCCAATCGTCCTTAAAATGAAATGGAGACAAAACCGAGCTTATGGTCCTCGGCAACTCGGTCCCTAGCTTCCCTGTCGCCCTCTGGCCACCCAGCATGGGCCCTCCACCAACCCCCAAAAACAGCATCAAAAGCCTGGGAATATGGATGGACAGATCCCTTTCCTTCAACGTACAAGCCACGAAACTCTCGGCTACCTGCTTTGGCATCATGAAGATGCTTAGGAAAATGTTCCCTCTCCTCCCCATGGAAGCCAGACAAGCAGCTGTACAAGGCCTGGTCCAATCCCGCCTTGATTTTAATAACGTTCTTTACCTCGGCGCCCCGGAATCCACCTTGAGAAGGCTGCAGACTGTGCAGAACTGTGCTGCACGCATGCTACTCGACCTCCCCCGCAGACAGTCAGTAAGGTCCGGGCTGGTTACTCTCCACTGGCTACCGGTGCGCCAGAGAGTTATGTTCAAAGCCATGTGCATAGCCCACCAGTCATTCTGGAACTCTGGCCCCAGGATCACACAGGACCTAATCAATCATTACAGGCCCAATAGGAATCGAAGATCTAACCAGACCTTCCTAGCAGTAACCCCGAGAGTGAAAAGATCCAGATCTGGAGGTAGGTCGTTCTCCCACAATGCTGCTAGGGCCTGGAACGCCCTTCCGTTGTACTTAAGATCCAACCCCAACCTTACGGCCTTCCGTAAACAATTGAAAACCTTCCTATTTCACCCAGTCTAAACTTCCTCACTCTCCCCCCCTGTGCTCCTCAGGGTTGGACCTTCGGTATTCCTAGCGCTTGGACGCCTCCGGGCAGCAATTTGCGCTCTACAAATTCACATCCTATCCTATCCTATAGGATTGAATGGGAAGACATTCTCAATTTGCGATTAGTAATTAGCGAATCGCAAATTGAGAATGCAATTTCAAGGGCGCAAGGTTGTCCAAAGGACACCCTGTTGCAACCCTGAAATCTGCATATGGGTACATCTTGCATACACACATGCCCCAAGGGCATGTGTGTGTGTGTAAAATGGAACTTTAAAAAATGCACTTTCGTGCAATTTTCAATATTTTTGCAAATTACCATGAAGTTCAACTTCATGGTAATTTGCTATTCCTATTTGCGAAATCGCTATATTTTGTTTGTTTGATGCATTGCATTTAAGAATTATCAATTTGGGATTCCTTAAATTCAATTGCAATTTAAGTAATCTCAATTTAGAGATTCCTTAATTGCGATGTTTGCATTTGGGATGATGCATCCCAAATGCAAAAATACCGGTCGCAAAGGGGCAGATTCTGAGAATCTGCCCGTTTACGACCGGTTTTTAGGTTGATGCATCTGGCTGAACATCTTGTAATTCAGGGCAAATCACTAATTTACCGATTCATAAATGCCGAATTTTACCGATTCGGTATTTATGAATCGGTAAATAAGATGTAGGTAAAAAATCAGTAATTTTTACCGAATCAGTAGGATTCGGTATTTACCGATTCGGTAATTACCGAATCAGTATATGCCATTGATTCCTATGGGCCTTGAAGCCCATAGGAATCAATAGCAAATACCGATTCGGAAGTTACACCCCTGTTTCTGGCTTGTGTGCCATGTGACACGCATACATGCCCCTAGGGCATGTATGTGTGCCACATGGCACAGGCGTGCGTGCACAGATGTGCATGTACACAGGAATTCGTTATTTACCACCCAATGGTATTAGGTGGTAAATAACGAATTCTAAAGGCCCTGTAGCACTTTTTAAAGTGCTACCTACATAACAAATGACAGATTCAGTAATTTTACTGATCGGTAATTTTACCGAATCTGTAAAATTACCGATTCGGTAAAATTACCGAATCTGTATGATTTTGCAACCCCGACATGCCAATGTCCAAATACCGGTCGGAAACGGCCGAAAATCGGTATTGTATCTGACTGGAAAACCCAGGCTGTCCCACTCCACCTCACAGCTTCCCACTCTACCCCTTCCACCCCCAGACACCCACATGTTTACTATCTTCTCTGCTGAGGGGCTAGGTCTTTTGCCAAATATTCAATAAAGCCACAGAGTGATTTTAGGACTGCAGGTCAAGTACTGTTTTAACAAACTTTTCCCTATTTTAGTCATGTTTAGTTTTTTTTTTGAAAATTCTTTATTGTCAGGAGTTTAGAAGAGATATTCATATCGACATTTTGTAGTTGTAGCGACATAACAGCATTATGAGCCCCCATCGGGGAAAGGATTTAACACAATTTGCATCAATAGTTATCAGGTCCAATTATGGCCTAGTAGTTGAATAGTGAATAGAACAGTCATACTCATTACATGGCCCAATTTCACCCCTTCTTCTTAACGCCCATCCCGTCCATACGTTTTTCGATTCAGTAGTCTGATTTTACCCATACGTGGTATTAGCGGGAACATATAAGAAAAAAGAAAACAAGTCTAAAAACCCAACAACGGTCATCATCATACAGATAAGTGTGTATGTTCACATATAATATCCTACAGGCTCATAGATTCAGCATTCCGTCTTCAGTAGCGGTGCATACCCTCCGCCTCCCGGTCCCTCCCCTGATTATGCTGGCATATCCATTGCCACTAGTCCTCGTCCTCCTCCGATTCCGAGTCCTCACCCTCTGGCAATGCCTCACATGGGTCACCCCTATATTTGTTCCATGGCATCCACACCCGATTCCATTTGCGGGGGCAGGCTCTTAGTACATATACTGCTCTCTCCTTTACCATTAGAAGGTCCATGTTTCTTATCCACCCTGCCACCGTTGGTAACTCCGGAGCGCCCCACCTCTGTGCAATGTCTCGTTTGGCCACTGTCACTGCTAGGGTGACCCACAGTTGTCCATACCTGTTTAAGTCTGTAGGGTCCCAAATGTTCAACAGGCATTTACGAGGTTCCGGTAGGACAGAGACATTGATGGCCTGAGAGACTGTGCGCATAATCTGTCGCCATAGTTCCCTGATTTGTGGACATTCCCATAACGTGTGTAGGAGAGTCCCTTCCTCCCCGCATCCCCTGAGGCAGTATGGGTGTGGTGTTCTCTGTATTTTGTGGAGTAGTGTGCGAGTGTAGTAGGTGCGGTGTAACACCTTGAGCTGCACCAGGCGGAATCTGGCTGATATGCCCACTTCCCTCGGCGAGGCCAATGCCTCATTCCACTCCGTGTCATCCATGTCGCCCAATTCTTCCACCCATTTCTCTTTAAGTTTGTGTGTGGGATCTGGCAGGTTGTTAATCAATTTTTTGTACGTGAGTGAGGTCGCTTTTTGCTCCATGAATTCGGTGAGTAGCCTATCTTCAAGTGGCGATGATTCTGGGAGTGTGGTGTCTGGTGGGATCGCTTGCAGTAGTGCATGCCGGATTTGTACATATTGGTACGTTTCAGTGGGCCCCAGGCCGTATTGTTGCTGGAGTTGCTGGAAGGGAAGAACTGTGCCTTTGTCCCAGAGGTCCCCCACCACTGAGATCCCTATGTCGTCCCATCTCGCAAACCCCTTACAAGTCCGTAGGTTACCCAGTGTTTTAGTGTCCCATAGCGGTGTTAGCCTGGTGATTTTACCCTTCCACCCTAGGCGTGATTGTGCCGCATGCCAGATTGTCGCTGTGTGGAACGTTGGGCCAAGCAGGGTTTTCACTTGCGGGTAGTTGTACAGCACCGAGAGCATGCCCTCAGTCCCTAGTTGCGACCAGTCCGCCTTATATGCGGGGTCCTCCCGTGAGACGTGGATCCAATGATTAATAACCTTAAGCTGTGACGCCCAGTAATATAGTTGGAGATTGGGTAATGCAATACCCCCCTCGTACCAGCTCTTCACCAGTTTTGCCTGCGCTATCCGCGCCGTGCCATTACTCCACAACAAGCTGGAGACCAACGCCGCTACCCGCCTAAAGTACTGTGGGTTAACCACATAAGGGGAGTTTTCAAGCACATACAGAAATCTCGGGAGAGCCATCATTTTATAGAGCGCCGCGCGCCCTAGAAGGGTCAGTGGCAGTGCCGCCCAGTATTTGACATCAGCACGCAATCTTTGCAGAGGCGGCTGCAGGTTTTCGATATAGAACTGTTTAGAGTCATTCGTCACATAAATACCCAAGTACTTAAAGGAGGAGGTGGTTATTGTGAGAGGACAGTCAGCTGGCAGCACCGGAGCCGGGCCCTTAAGGACATAGAGTACAGATTTGGACCAGTTCAGGGTATATCCGAGGCTCTGCCATGTTCATCGCAAACTGCCAACAGGGCGGGGACCCCTTCAGTTGGGCCGGCCATGTATACTAACATGTCGTCGGCGTATAGGGAGACCTTGTCCTCCCACCCGTCGCTCCAAGTGATTCCCCGGAATAACGGCGTTGATCTAAGCAGGATTGCCAGTTGTTCCAGCACTATCGCAAACAACAGGGGCGACAGCGGGCACCCCTGCCTAGTCCCCCTCCCCAGTGGAAAGGGTGAAGATATGCGACCATTTGCGACCACCTGCGCCATCGGTTGGGTGTAGAGTAGTCGCACCCATGCCAGATATTGGGGTCCGAAACCCATGCGGGTTAGGACAGCAAAAAGGTATTCCCACTCTACCAAATCAAACGCCATTTTAGCATCTAGGGAAAGTATCACAGCCTGTTCCGTAAGAAGATGCGCCTTCGCCAGTACCCCATGGACCCTCCGTAGATTCAGCGCTGTGCTTCTGTGTGGCATAAAGCCCGACTGGTCAGGGTGTATCAGGGTACTCAGATGCTTGGTTAGGCGACTGGCCAGGAGTATCGCCAGGACCTTTGCTTCTGTGTTGAGCAGGGAAATGGGTCGGTACGAGGCACTGTCTGTTGGTGGCTTGGTTGGTTTGGGGATGGCCACAATGGTGGCCGTGCGCTGGTCGAGCGGAAGCAGCGCCTTTTTTGCGCTGTCTTTATACATGTCTAAGAGGGGCTTGGCCAGCACAGAGTCCATCGTCTTATACCACTCTACCGGAATACCGTTTGGGCCTAGGGCCTTGCCTGACTGCAGCGCCTGTATTGCCAACTGGACCTCTCCCTCTGTCAGGTCTGCATCAAGTTCCTGCTGTGCTTCAGGTGTGAGCACGGGGACAGGAATGTGACTAAGTGATTCTGTGGCCTCCCGCTCAGTGACTGGCCGTGTCGGTGTGTAGATCCCCTGGAAGTGGCGAGCTAGAGCCTGGATTATTTGTTCCGGGTGAGTTTGCAGCACGCCGGCCGCATCGTAGAGCCCGTGTATCCCCTTGTTACTGCCACCTCGTTTGTCCAGCCATGCCAGCATCTTCCCCGCCTTATCGCCCACATCATAGATTCGGTGTGCAGTGTTCGCGAGGTGCCCTTTGGTGATCACAGTGAGGTGTGCCTGGTGTTGCTGCTGTCGGAGCTGTAGTTCATGGACTGTCTCAGGGGTGGGGTCTGCCATATGCGCAGTGTTCGCCGTGTGTAATGCTAATTCCAAATTAGCCAGCCTAGACTCCCTTTTATACCCAGTAATGGCTGATATGGACGCCCCTCGGAAGACCGTCTTGTAAGCTTCCCACAGTACTGAGGGTGAGGTGACCGATCCTGTGTTCTCATTGAAATAGTGTGTGGTGGTTAACTTGAGTTTTTTCCTAATGTTAGGTACCTGTAGATAATTGGGATAGATCGGGTACAGCCTAGCTCGTTTGCATTCTTTAGTAGAAAGGTGAAGGGAGATCGGGGAGTGATCGGAAATGCCTCGTGGCAGGATATCAAGTCTATCCACGGAGCTCAGCCCGACCCCTAGAAAGAAGAAGTAGTCAATACGTGAGAGGCTATTGTGGGGTGCAGAGTAGTGTGTGTATTGCTGCGCTGTGGGGTTCAGGTGACGCCAGACGTCTGTGAGGCCCATAGCTGACAAAAATCCCGGCAGTGTGGCAGTCCCTCTCTGGCGATCTCGTATGGGAAAGGTGTCTAGTAGGGGGTCTGTGATAGCATTGAAGTCCCCCCCCAGGATCACTTCCCCGTCTGGGAGATCAATAATGAATCGGCTAAGTGCCGGCAAGGCTGTAGCGTGAAGTGCTGGGGGGATGTATACAGATATCACATTCAGGGCCCTCCCCTCCCACTGGCCTGAGAGTGCTGCGAACCGCCCCTGATCATCTGTCTTGTGGCCAGTGACCAAGAAGGGGGAATTGTTTCTGAGGAGTATCCCGGTGCCCCTGGAACCTGAGGTAAACTCGGAGTGTACTGCCATGGTGTATCCACGCCTGTTCAGAGCCTTACAGGTGGTTCCTGCTAGATGTGTTTCTTGCAGCAGCACTAGGTCAGATCTATTACGTTTAACAGTTTGCAGCACCAGACCCCGTTTGATTTTGTCCCCCAACCCCCGGACATTCCATGTAAGGAGCTTCAGTGGGGGCACCTTTGTCGTTACAGGGGTACCCACAGCGGGTGTAGCTTGGTCTTGTCGTGCCATTTGAGTGTATGAACCATGCTCACTATGTGCAGCAGGATAAGGAAGCCAGTGTGCGGAGGCGGTGCACGCCGCCCGTAGTTAGCAATGTTTCTGTGCCTTGTAAGATCGCAATGATGATGACCAAAAAACTTAACTTTAACTTGAACCTCGCAACTCCCATCCCTCCACCCCCACCCTGCTCCCCTGCACCACGGACGAATACCCGCCCGCATCCCCAACTTGGCAGAGTGCTTTTGTCCCCCCCCTATCTAGTCTTACTTGCTTGTGGGGTTGGTGAGTCCCCTACAGGCACCGGCCATAACCCGCCCTACTCAGTTCCATCGGCCCAAGGTCCCAAGGGCTGTGTCCAGATCTTGTTGCTCCCATCGCAGTCATTCAGCTCCTGCTAGGCTGACCAGAATCAAACGGGTCCCTCTCAAGATCAGATTCTAGGCCCCCGGCCGCGCCCTGTTCAGTGGCCGGGCTGGCCGCACGGTGGTCCGGCGTCCTCTCACTACGGCGGTCCTGGCGGTCTTTGCGCGGGCGTTGAGGCTTGCCCGCCGGTCTCCAGCCATCCAGCCATTCTCGTGCCACCTCGGGGTTGTCGAAGAACCATGTCCTCCCCTCAGCCACAATCCGCAGTTTGGCGGGGAAGAGCATTGAATAGGGCAGACCCCTGTCTCGCAGCGTCTTCTTGACTTCATTGAAGGATTTTCGACGCCTGGCCACCTCGGCTGTGTAGTCTGGGAAGAACGCCAGAGTGGAGTTTAGGATTTTCACCGGCGGCGCCACCCTGGCTGCCTGCAAAATGGCGTCCCTGTCCCTAAAGTTGAAGAGTCTGGCCAGCACCGGCCGTGGCGTGGCCCCTGGTTGGGCCGTACCCCCCGGGACACGATGAGCCCTCTCGATGGAGAAGAAGGCGGACAGGCCTTTAGGCTGCAGTTTGGTCTTAATGAGGTCTTCGATGTACAGGTCCATGGCCCCCTTCCCCTCCGATTCCGGAAGGCCTAGGATGCGGACGTTATTTCTTCTCGAGCGTCCTTCCTGGTTATCCAATTTTTCTTGTAGTTGTTTAGTGGTCTTTTCCAGTCGCTCCATCGCCACCTGAAGGTCTGAGGTGTCTTCAATGAGGGATTTCGTGACTACCTCCACTTGCGATACCCTCTCCGACATTTTCTTAAAATCTGCTCGCAGCAGGTTCACCTCGGTGGAGATGGTGCCCACTGTAGCCTGGACGTCTGTGAGGGTTCTCATAATGGCTTCCAGTGTGACTTTCCCAGTGCCATTGGCGTCAGTGGAAGCACCGGTGGAGGCACCGGCGGAGTGTCGTCCAGGCCCCTGTGAGTGGCCGCTCTGGGCATAGGCAAATTTATCAAGCTTTGCTTGTGTCGTTGTCGTGCTCCTCGTGTTTTTGCCCGTCATTTTGTTATGCTTGGGTCTACAGTGTCCGGTCTTTCAGTTGGTCCCTGCCCGGCCTCCTACCGTGCAAACCTTCCCCTTGGCGTTCGCCGTTGAAGCAGCCGGTAAAGGTTCGGATTGTGGCGTGCTGCAGGGCCCAGGTAGTTCCCCGCCTGGAGTTTAGCCTTATGGTTGCTGCCGTTGGAGTCAGTAGAAGGGTTTTTGCTGTGTTGTTGGCGGCGTGTGCACTACTCGCACTCCGTTACGTTCCCCCGTACCGCCGCCTTCTGGGGCTGCAACGGGCGGTTGGAGACTGGCGCCACCACGGTGTACTCGGCCTTTCTGCCCAACGGTGTCCCGGAGTAATGTGCACAGCTGCGGGGGGACTGCGCCGACCCAGGCGTCCTCCGCCCTACCCTGCCGCGTGTGGCGGGGGGTCCGCCCGGCAGCGCAGATCCAGGACTGCTCCAACGCTGTGCGGGGCCTCGCCCGCCCTTGATGGTGTCGAAGTCTTGGCTCAGTGGGACCGGGGGTCGTTCCCAGATGCAGCGTTATTTAAGCGCTGTGGTGAGACCTGGCGCCAGGCGGGGAGGTGCGGGCGCCAGCTGAGGTCGATTTCTTCCGGCCGGGCAAGGTGAGCTTCCGGCCGGCCCGTTCCAGTACTTTAGGCCGGTGCTGCTGAGCTGTCGTAGGCCTCGCCTCACCGCCGGCGGATGGAGCACTTCCCGGCGTCGGATTTGCGCCGGGGGCGGCTTGATGGGCGCCGCTTGGTTCCCGGAGCCGATTTCACCCCTTCGGGCAGGTTAGTAGACGGATGTGCATGCGGATTATTGCGCGGGCCGGTTTGCCTTGCGGAGCTCCCGAGTTAAGCTGCCGCCATGTTCGGCAGTTGGCCACGCCCCCTCAGTCATGTTTAGTTTAATGCAACACTGCACATCCACATACATCATTTAAAAACAGTCATTGTTACTCATTCTTTTATTCAGTCTTTCATCATTCTGTATATCCCCCTATTCCATATTCAAACCTATGGATCCATCTCCATCCATCTATATATCCACCTTTCCTTTCACTCATCATCTCTCCATCCACCCTTTCATTCATTCATCCTTTCACTCATTCATCTGTCCATCCATCCTTTCACTCCATCCATCACGGCACTTCATCCATTCCTCACCCCTTTAACTCATCCATCTATCCACTCAGCCATCCATCCATTCTTTCACTCATTCATCCATCCACCTAAGCACTCATCCATCCACTCACTCGCTCATTCATTCATGCTTTCACTCATCTGTTCATCCATCCACCCTCCCTTTCACTTATACATAGTATAGTGTGTACCACATAATCCCACTACAAACAACATACCTCCACTCCACTACAAACAAAAAAAACATAAATAAACACAATGTCATTTACAACAACAAAAGCGCTAACTTTCACAAACGTGAGACCGATTGCATTGCAAATGCTTATTGTTACTGCTGCCTGTACCAGTTAGGGTCTAGTTTCTTCATCTTGGGGACACAGTGGAATTTGGTCATTCATTCCTGTTTTTTTTTTTTAAAATACTAGCGTGTTCGTTTCCCCTGAGGCGGAAAGCCGGGGGTGTTGTAATTTTATATTGTGTGCATTTGTAATTTATGTTCAATCATTTGTTATTTGAGAATCTTTTTAAAACTCACGTTTAAAGCCAGATATTCGCCGCATTTTGAGCCCGCTCCCAGCGCAGCAGATCTAGTGCTGACGCTGTGGGAGGCAGGGCTCTAGGACGCCGGATTAGGTGGGGAAAAAGGGTTGCGCACCAGCTGCTGGCCGCCTCCCTCCCACCCGCCTTTGAACTGAATAAAAAGATGGTGTCATCCCGTCCGCGCAGCGGGCGCGCCGAAGGCGTGCCCGTCTGCGCCCGTTCGGGACCAGGGGCCATGACCGCTGCCTCTCTCGGAGGACTAATATATGATTCTAGTGAATTGCTTAAATTGCGACCTTTTAGTAAGGCACTGTGTAACCTTTTGTATCACCCCTTAAATATACCAGCCCACTGTCAGCATTGTAAGATTTCGCTTAAAGTTGGCTCGTTCACCAAGACCCAGCAAACTTACAGGGCGTTCCTCCTTAATTGTAGGTCTTTGCCTAAACATCAAACGGAACTAGCCTTGTTACTTGATGAGCTTTATCCGGACGTAATATTTCTGATGGAAACATGGTTGACCCCTCATTCAGAACCTGACGTCATACAAGCTCTCCCTCATGGCTATCAAATAATTAGGACCGATCGTCTAATTGGTAAAGGTGGAGATCTGGCGATCATATTTAAAGATCAATATGTTTCTCGCTGCTCTCCTACTCCATTCTTAGATTGTGAAAGCATGTCTTTCAGTTTGGAGTTTACGCCAAATACCAGCTTTTCTGGAGTTTTAATCTACCGCCCCCCAGGACCTGCTAAACAGTTTATGTCTGCTCTACCCCCAGTGGTGGCGGATCTAGCATCTCCCGCCACTAATTTCACCTTGCTGGGCGACCTAAACATGCACTTTGATAATACTAAGGACTGCAATGCACAAGAGTTATGTGCAGATCTTTCTGCACTGCAGCTGGTGCAGTTGGTTCCATCACCCACACACATTAAAGGCCATCTTTTAGATCCCGTCTTTAGCATTTGTCTTGATCTAAAGGTAGAACCCCCGATTGTGCTCCAGTGGACTGACCATTGGTTAGTCCCTTTCGTCTGGAATATCCCTAAGCCTCCTGTACTGACCCTAGGGTCACGGGCTGTCCGGAAATGGTCCAAACTCCTACTAGATAAGTGGGTCAACGGACTACAAGCCACAAAACCATCTGTTAGTTCCGATCCTGTGGTTGCCAATGACGAATTCAACAACTGGATTGCTAAGTCATTGAACATCATCCTCCCTATCAGGAAAACCTCCCTAAAAAGATGTAGGACTTCGGCTCCATGGTACTCGGAGGAGCTCAGGAATATTAAACGTAAGTGCAAGAGGCTGGAGCGGAAATGGCGCTTAAGCTACTTTGAGCTAGACAAAACTCTGCACAGAAACTCTATCGGTGATTATAAAAAGGCAATAAAGAGTGCGCAAGCAGTGTACTCCACACAGAAAATCTCCGAAGCCAGTTCTAACTCCAAGGAGATTGATAAGATTTTAAAAAGTCTCACCACATTACCCCAGCCCCCTGCAGACAACGAGGACTCACACACTCGTTGCAATGCTTTAGCGGACTTCTTTTTCAACAAAGTTGATCTTATCTACTCCTCATTTTCTACCACTGATGTTAATGCTCCAGTGGAAGCCCGGATGAATTTTGAGAAGGACACCTTGGACAACTGTCCCCCTTTGTTGGTGGAGTTCCCTCGACTACATTCTGACCTACTTGCCACGTTAATGATGCAAGTAAAATCGGGCTCTCCAAGCGATCCAGCCCCCCGAGGTCTCTGATGGCCGTTAGTCATATCATTCTTCCAGTCATACTGGAGTTATTAAACGCCTCACTTTCTACCAACATGGTACCACTAGAGTGGAAACAGGCCAAGGTGCGGGCGCTCAAAAAGAAGCCCAATATGGACCCTCACAATCTTAGTAATTACCATCCTATTTCCCTCCTCCCTTGGCTCAGCAAGATTCTAGAGAAACACGTTAATTGTGTATTGACAAATTTCCTAGAAAACAACTTGCTGCTTGACCCTTCGCAAACGGGATTCCGCCCCAAGCATGGGACGGAGTCTGCCTTGCTAGCAGTCATGGAGGAGACCAGAGGTATCTTAGATCGGGAAGGATCGGTGGCAGTGATCCTCCTCGATCAGAGTGCCACTTTTGATATGGTAAATCATAACATCTTGCACAACGTCTCCATGATATGGGTATCCAGGGAGAAGCTCTGAAATGGCTTAAGTCATTTCTGAGTGACAGAACCTTTCAGGTTTTTGAGGGACATTCCATTGCCACATGTAGATCTCTGGGCTGTGGGGTCCCACAGGGCTCCTCCCTCAGCCCGATGTTGATTAACGTCTATATGCGGCTGCTGGCTGAGATCGTCCGCCCATTTGGTATTAAGATCGTTACCTATGCGGACGATACTCAGCTGGTGGTCTCCCTGGCGCAGGGTAGACTTGCCGGGCTGTCTGAGCGAAGTCAGAGACTGGATGACACGGTCTTGTCTCAAACTTAACGGGGACAAGACAGAGCTCATGCTACTGGGGCGATCGGCTCCTGTCTCGATAGAATCGATCTGGCCTGTCTGCTTAGGTCCACCTCCAATACCTAAAGAAGCCATAAAGAGCCTAGGCATTTGGCTGGATAGGTCTCTGATGATGGACACTCAAGCTGTTAAGCTAGCGGCCACCTGCTTTGGTCTTCTTAGAATTATAAAGAAGATTCTCCCTCTGATACCATTCAAAGCAAAACAAATTGTCGTACAGGGACTGATCCAGTCGAGGCTGGATTACGGAAACTCCCTTTATCTTGGAGCTCCTGAGTCAACACTACGGAAGCTACAGATTATCCAAAACTGTGCAGCTCGCACACTATTGGAAATTCCACGCAGACTTTCTGCCAGATCAGGCTTGAGAAGCCTACACTGGCTTCCGGTTCGAGATAGGATCAGTTTTAAGTCCCTTTGCATCGCCCATGAGTCCTTTTGGGAAACTGGGCCTGCAATTAATATTCCTTTAATTACCCCGTACTTTCCCGGCAGGCATCTACGCTCAGCTAATGCAGCTGTTCCAAAGGTTAGAAGATTAAGAGCGGGAGGACGTTTGTTCTCCCTGAATGCAGCTAGGCTGTGGAATACCCTTCCTCTTGACCTTAGATCCAACCCAGAGCTATCATCCTTCAGGAAACAGCTGAAAACTTTATTGTTCAATAAATAGGTCCCTGCCTTTTCCTGCATTTCTTCCTCACTGAACAGAGCACCATATAGTCATAGCACTAGGACGCCTCAAGGCAACTTTTTGAGCTCTACAAAACACATTTTCATTTCATTTCATTTCATATTTTATTGCATTTACCGTTTACACACTCTTCAGTATATTGTGCACAGTTTTACATAGTAGTCCCACTGTTAGCACACCTGTCAAAATAATGCACTTCACAACTGTCATCTTACTGTTAGAGACATACGCATAAGCAGTCTAATACTGTACAATACCTATATCATACATTTCAGGTAAATTCAGCAGTTGAATAGAGTGTAGTATTTACAATAAAATAGTTTAAAAAAAGGAAAAGAAACCCCGAATCCCCCCTCCCCCTCCCCAAGGGTACGGTCAGTGTCCAGTTAGTGCTCATATTACCGGTATGTCTAATGGGTGGGCAGTGCCCTAGTGTCATCCAGGCCAAACAGCCAACTACGCCCTGCACCCCCTCTATATTCTACAGCAGACCTAGTGGTCGAGTCTCCAACCCACAATATCACTGTCTTAGGACATCAAATACAGGTCATGCGCACGCATCCCTTCCAACATAACCCCCCATTCAAGCGAGATCGGGATCTTACGTAGGCCTCTAGTTTCTTCCCTGCGTAGTGTTGCGCCTTCCGCTTCGCCCCTCTTAATAATTCCGTATGCCATACATTTACTTCAGGGGGTTTGCGAGATTTCCATTTCCTAGTTATATTTCGAACAGCTAACAAACATGCAAGGTTTATAAATCGGTATTGTACTTTGTGAGTAGTAATCCGAGTATGAAGCCCCAGGATGCACTCCGCTGCTGTATCAGCAATGGCTAGCTTCGTGGAAGATGTCATTCATTCCTGGTTAATTGTTTCAAAGGAGACAGTGCATGTTGTTTTTGCCCACTGTGCTGAGTGTTCCTTTTCATTAATAGTGACATACATTGTAAATTGTATTTCTGACCGCCATTTTCTGATATTCAGTGTGCGAAAAAAATAGAAACACATTTCTGGTTTACATTGAGACCTCCACTGATGACCTTCCCTTGATATATTCTCCTTTTTGCAGGTCCCTTGGACACGGATATGTACCAGTCGGTGTGCACAACATCGGTAGACTCCGATTTACGCCTCAGTTTTCAGAACAAGAAGAACAGCGGGACCATTTTGGACTGTAAAGTGTCGGCTGAAAAATGTGTGAGCCTTCTGTTGGACGACACGTTTCAGTCAGGCGCACACATAGACTTCTATGACCTATAGATCATGTTATACGTGCATCTTTAACAGGACTTCACCTTCATTCTCTGTGAAATAAACATATTTTTCATTAATGGTTTAAGTTGAAGAATGTGACATTGCATTTAGGAATAAACATTACCTAGCAATCATATAATATAGAATATCTGAGCATCCTTTATCCCTGCAGAGTAAATTACAAAATGTAATAAATATGAACATTGTTTGTGTTGTTGCTTTATTGTTATGATGGTAACACACTAATTGTAAGTATGGGACCTAATGAAATGTACTATGATCTTTGTAGATGTGACAAATACAGGGAACGAGTCCTGAAGAAGGTGCGAGAATAAAACAAAGGGCACCGAAACGCCGCGTCGACAGTTTGTTCCTTTACCATTGTTTGACCAATAAATGTGATGTTTTTAATATGTTGATGTAGACAGTGCGATTATAGCATTTTTAATCTCATAACCTTTTTAATATTTGAGTGTATATTTTTGCAAAAATTTGAAATGTATTGCTTGTTGGTTCATATAACGTATCTCATGTTATTATGAATTTTTAACTTTTACAAAATAAATGAATGACATTTTACATAAACCTTTGTCCCTGTACATGAGGTTTTTATAGTACGTGTGGGTCTGACAGATTGTTTCAGGTGTAAATTTGGTAACCCGTATAACACTGCAAATCCCTTGTTTCCCAATGAGAACGTCCTCTTAGGGATGTACCTCAATTAAGATTTACTAAATCCAGGAGAAGGAATTCTGTATTTTGTATGAACACACTAATTGTATACATTCTCTGATGTGCTAATTGTATCACAATCCTATTGAGGTTAACTAGCGAGAAGGAAGGACACAGAAAAACAGTAAATATTAGAACTGTAAGGTCTCCAGTTAATATAATTATACACTTGTGTAAGCACAGCAAACTGTATTCAGGAAGGGACATATATGGTGATTTGTTTTAGCACTGCACATTCCATTTCTGAATTTGGCTAATCCCACTGAGATAACCTTTTTCATTTCAATTGTAAATAGCAGGCTGGGTATCTGTTGACTTAGCCATAATTCAATTAATAGGACCACCCTTTTCCTAACACTTTAATACAGCTGCTATTGCATGCTCCCACTGTTTGTACATTTCTTCGAAGGTCTGGAACAGAATGTTGAAAGAGGAATATATATATATATATACCATTAATATATATATACCATTAATATCAGAGCTATCTTAGACTGTGCCACATGCAATGCTGCTGTGGCAAACAGAGAGGTGTCTTTGTGCAATAGCTCCAGGACCATAGCTGGGAGAGAAGTTTATGTACTCTGCAATCTATAGACTCCTTCCACTTCCTGGTTCTCAGTTCTCGCAATGTTGGGGCCTTTTCTGATCTCAGGATGCACAGAAAAGAGTAACTAAAACTCTGCATCCTTTTAGTGTGGTTCTGACCAGTCCAATTGACTGATGACCCAGCAGTGCTGCCTGTTGGCAGGAGGGGAGGGGAGGGGGCAGGAGCTCTGTAATGCTATGGGGCTGATAGACCATATGGCTGATGGCAGGTTGGAGGCCCACCCCCTCAGCGAGCACTGGAGTTGTGGTTCACTGTCTAGGCCAATGTTTTGAGTTTGCGTGGCCACCTCAAGGTTCACTCCTCCCCCTAGCATGCCCTAAAACTGTGGAACAACATCGATCAGTATTGGTCCTAAACCAACCAGTATCTACTGGTTCATTTTGTCGCCAGTGAGGCTCCCTGTGGTGAATGACGTACAGAGAGAAGGTACATCTGGCACCCCAATCCCTAGCAAGGTGAAAAAAGTAAAGATGGCATTTGACTAACTGACCTCATCACTCACCGCTGCTCCCATGCCTCAGCATCACGGAATTAGATTAACCGGACTGAGTTGTGCTGCATGGTGTTGGCAGCTTGAGTGCTTTTAGCTATTCCATCAGGCTGCTGCCACCGCTGCATGGCTGTATCGTTTTGCTACTTGCTACACATTTTGGCCGCCACAGAGCAGGAGATTCCACTCCACCGTGGTCCTGACAGGCCGGGGGGCGAAGACGCGTGCCATAGGTTTGCTGGTCACAGGACTGCGGCCGCTGCCGCAGGGACCACCGCCAGAAACCCGTCAATAATATCATCCGAGCCGTCCAAAGTAATCAAACTGTCTGAGGGGCCCAGCAAAAGCAAACAGGAGACCAGAGAAGAGAAAACATCCTTGAGGACAATGCACAGCATGGCGCAGATGGAAGGTGGGTCTATACAAGCATCTATTGCATCCCTATTTGCGCTCCTTATGTAAAGGACCCCCAAAATTATATTCTGTAGGCAAGATGTGATAGCACACTATGGTCCCCTTGAGCAGGACTAGTCAAGGAATAGGGAGTAATTGTAGTAGTAATATCCCAAAAGCATGCCTTGAGTCTCTTCTGCTCCCGGTAACCTCACTGAAGCATCAGTTGTTGTGTATACAACAGGCCAAACTTAAAGGTACCATTTATGAGATATCCAGTGATCCTCCAACACAAGACCCCTTTCAGGAAGCAGAGAGGGTCAAGGGAAACTAGCATTTACAATGTAATGGTCTCGGCATTATTAAAGGTAGAGCTATTGGCATTGCTCATGACTTTTGTTTTTTAAATAAATGGCATTGTTATTTACATTGCCAATAGCTTAATCGTTAAATAAATGGCACTGTCATTTACAATGCCAATAGCATAATCGCTTGCAAATGCATGACCTATTGCATTTACACCCACACAGAGCCACACACACAAAGCCAACCACACAGCACAACTGCAATGGATGGCTCTGTGGTTCTCCGAGCGCTACCTATTGGACACAGCAACATACTCACCACCCTCATCTCATCAAGCTCTTCTGACACTATTCCACCCATGTACCAGGCAAAGAGCTCCAGCGCAATTACTGCTTAATGTAGCATACAGATGCTATTGCAGAAGCGTGTTGATTACACGAGATACAAAACCATATGCCTCTGCACTACCATTGCTGGGTGTATCCAGAGAACCCACAAATATCACGAACCATGAACTGAGACACTTGAAGGAGCCCGGGATTCATGACACAGGTGATTTGTACCATGAAGGCAGTCTCATGTTGTTTGCCTCCCTAGCAGAGAGTAATGGACTTCAGCCAGGGCATTCCTCATACACCACACTATAATATCAGCATTGAACTAACATTGGGGTGACATGTCAAGAGAGCCCCCAACACACTTAACTATTCAACCCTTGCATGTCATGGGGCAGGGATGGCACAACCAGGGAACAGAGGCAAGAAAAATTGGACAATCAGGGGAGCAGAGGCAAGAAAATGGCACAATCAGGGGAGCAGAAGGCAAGAAAAATGGCGCAATCAGGGGAGCAGAGGCAAGAAAAAAATGGCACAATCAGGGAGCAGAGGCAAGAAAAATGGGTCAATTAGGGGAGCAGAGGCAAGAAAAATGGCACAATCGGGGCAGAGGCAAGAAAAATGGCACAATCAGGGGGGCAGAGGCAAGAAAAAGGGCACAATCAGGGAGCAGAGGCACAATTGGGGGAGCAGAGTCAAGAAAAATGGCACAATCAGGGAGCAGAGGCAAGAAAAAGGGCACAATTAGGGGAGCAGATACAAGAAAAATGGCACAATCAGGGAGCAGAGGCAAGAAAAAGGGCACAATTAGGGGAGCAGATACAAGAAAAATGGCACAATCAGGGAGCAGAGGCAAGAAAAAGGGCACAATTCGGGGAGCAGATACAAGAAAAATGGCACAATCAGGGGGGCAGAGGCAAGAAAAATGGCACAACCAGGGGAGCAGAGGCAAGAAAAATGGCACAATCAGGGGGAAAGAGGCAAGAAAAATGGCACAATTAGGGGAGCAGAGGCAAGAAAAATGGCACAATCAGGGGAGCAGAGGCAAGAAAAACGAGTGCTCTAGGGTGTCTGAGGTTTAGAATCTAAGATGCCTATTCATTATGGTATTTTGTGTTATACAAAGTAGTACTCCTGATGCTTGGTGTGCATTGACTGCCTTCGGCCTCCCCATCCTCTTCTGAACTGAACTGACCTGTTCTATCAGTTGGGCACAGTATGAGGAGATCGGCTTCCACCTCAGTCCTCTGTACTCCTCACGATGTAGCGCCTCCCTTTCAGCCGTGGCCCATTTAAGTACCTCCTCCCTCCATCTACCCTCACGTGGGGCTGTGCGGGATTTCCAGGTTGCGTGACTAGTCGTTAAGCCAGCATCAAGGCCAGTCCCGCAAATCGGCATAACAGGGTTTCCTTCTTCGGAAGGGGTAGGAGGCCCAAAAGACAGGCTTTTATGGTGGCCCATGGGGAGCAAGAGGTAAGTCGGGTAAGACCCTGAGTGACTGTAGACCAAAACACCCTCAGGGAGCGGCAAGCCCATATCATATGAATAAAGTCAGCCTTCGACCGAGAACATCTCGGACAATCCGTGGAAGCCATAGGGCAGGGGTCTCCAAACCGGTCCTGGAGGGCCGGATCCGTACCAGATTTTTTAAAATTACTACATGTATCTCAATGGGGATATCCCAAAAATCTGGCATGGATCCAGCTCTCCAGGACCGGTTTGGAGACCCCTGCCATAGGGTATATTTTGTGTATTGCTAGTGGCGTGAGATAGGCTCTATGTAATATCATCAGCTGGATTGTTTTTAACCGAAAATTACAGGAAACCCTCTTTGAGTTTTCTAGCATCAAAGTCCACTCTCTGTCATTCGATTCCCTGGCTAACGTTGCTTCCCATTTAAGACGAAGGGCCTGCAGGAGAGGACACACATGCTCTCTCAAACCGCGGTATAACCACCTAACCAGATGGCTCCTGTGACCCATAATGTGAATAGCCTTTAATAATCGAAATGTAGGGTGTTCTTTCTGGTCGACCAACCAGTACCTATGGATAAATTATACAATAGCCGCATGCGTTAAGAATAAGGTGTCCAGGACTGCGTTATTACGTACAAACTCAGCATGGGGCATCAAGTTGCCCTCCAGGACTAAGTCCCCAACAGTCACCATACCAGCCTGTGACCAGCTCCGTAATCTAGCATTTGACAACACTTCGTGCCTGGTAGGCAGGCCACAGAGATGAATTTTCGGGGCATAAGGAGTAGATATTTTGGCATATTTTAATGCCAGCTTCCAACAATGTAATGCAATTTGTAGGAGATAGGGAGGATCCCTCACTTTGGTAGCTCCGGGGCATAACAATGCTTGTAGTGTCCCTAGCTGCAGACGCTCAGTGGAGTAACCTATTTCAAATCGGTTGAGGCCGGCCAACCAATACGCCAGCCATTGCAGCTGCAGAACATTGCAATATGCCTTAAAATCAGGGGTCCCCATACCTCCTGCAGAACTCTGCAAACGCATTTTGGCCAGAGCAAGTCTGTGTCGGCCTGTTCCCCAAAGCAAAGATGCCAATAATGTGTCTAGTGTTTTAAAGATCCATGCCAGGAGGGCAACTGGGAGATTTACAAAGTGATATAGGAGTCTGGGCAGCATAACCATTTTAGACACTGCCAGCTGGCCTGCTGTCGTCAATGGCAATGTGGTGCAGAAAGCCACTTGAGAGCGGAGAGTATTAATAGTCCTATTCAGATTTCCATCTATAGTTCCATTTCGAGGAAGAAAAAGATACACAAATTACAACTGGACTTTAGGAGGAAAATCATTAGAAGTAGTAAAGGAATACACCTATCTAGGGCAAATTTTCTCACAAACTTTACAAAATCTCCCTCATCTGTAGCATTTGGCTTGCAAAGCAGACATACATGTTGGGGCTCTCCAACGATTATGCTCCTCCACTGGGCACAGGCATTTTTCGTCTCCTTTTCAGGTTTTTAGCCTCCAAGATCCCACCAGTTCTATCATATGGTATTGAATATATCCCAATAAGACAATGGCAACTAATACAACTTAAAGAAGGCCAAATTCTTCGTAAACTAACTAAAGTGCACTAAGACGTCCCTGCACAGGCTTTGCGCCTGGAGTTTTCTTTAGTTAGTATATACGCCAGAGGAATTACCAGCATTATAAGATGAGCCTACAATATTTTACAAGCTGAACAAGGTACCTTAAGAGCTTTACTAAAATCTGAGACCTTCGATTACCGAAACATGTTTTTACTCAAAATGTAATCATTGTACTCAAGATATCAAATTGTACAGTCGAATTGTTGAAATTTTGGACTCCGGCGCACTTGAAGCTCTTTTTAAAACATCTAAACCCAAGAATAAGTTATGACCTCGATATCCAGCACTGTATTAAATTGCAACATTATAAAGTATACGCGGAGTCAATAGAATTCAAACAAATGCAACAATATACTCGTTTCACCTTTAGGCCTGGTGCCCGGCGAAGTATGATATTACTTGGGGTTGGGATCCTTCCTTTTCAATCTTTTACCTGTAAATGGACTCTTAATGAAAATGCCAGTAGCTTATGTAATCTTTGTAAAGGTGGTGTGCAAAATTTGAAGCATGTTTTGTTTGTTTGCCCTAACTTGACAGTGGTTGATGCCAGAAAGTGGTTTATAAAACCAATTCAAACAAAAGTGTAACAGTATACCTGTACAGAGCCTGATCTCTCTTCTTATGTCACCTCCCAATGAATTTGTCTGTTATAATCTGTTTACATTTTTTAAAACTTTTATAAATTTTGTATTAGGATGAACGTTTAATTATTTTTTCATTACAAATGTATTTTTATTGCTCTTAATTTTCTTATTTGTTGTTCTCAGCAGAGAACTAAATCAAATAAAATAAACTTGAAACTATATTGTCAGCTCTGGTCCTCTAAATATATATTCCAGGATACTTGAAAGTAGTAGGTTCCGATCTATTCTCTATTTGCCAAATTGCAGACTGGGCCTGTTAAAGGTACCATAAAAGGAATATGCTACAGACTTTAAGGCGATCAGGCGCAAGCCAGATATTTCACCAAACTGTGCGAAGAAGGTGGCTATGGGTTGCATGTCCACTGTTAAATCTTTAAAAGATAACAACATGCCGTCTGCATAAAGTCATACAGAGTGGATTGTCGCACCTATCGGGATACCATATGGGGCCATAGTACAACGTAAATGTTGTGCTAGGATTTCCAACGCTAGTACAAACAGGGGGGGAGATAGGGGACATCCTTGACGTGTTCCTCAAAATATTTGATATGCTGGGAGAATGGTGCCGCCTGTTTTAGCAAGAGCTGTGGGATTTGTATAAAGCAATTTCACCCTTTGGCAATACTCCGGAGAAAAACCAAACTTGGCCAATGCGGGCAGTATAAATGACCAACTCAAGGTATCGAACGCCTGGCGCACATCTAATGATAAACTACCTGCTTGCGGTGTTATAATTGAGGCTGCATGCATCAGGGCTTGTAGACGCCGTATATTGAGGGAGGTACTACGTTTGGGTAAGAACCCACATTGATCAGAATGTATTAATTTAGGGAGCAGAGGAAGAAGTCTAGACGCTAAGAGTTTGCTGAGTATTTTACATTCAGTATTAAGAATCGACAGGGGTCTATACGACGCAAGGTCAGTCAGGACCTTGTTGGGTTTCAACAAGGAAGTCACTATTGCCTCCCTAAACGTGGTTGGCAATGTGCCTTTCGAGCGGTGTGCGCGTTGGGCCTCGCGCGCCTCACCAGGCAAGTCCTATCTTCTTCCGCCTCCAGGCCGGCCCGTCTGTGGAGCCGCAAAACGGTGCCACAAACGTAATAAATTATGCCCCCGGGGGGTCAGCGTTGCTCCCCCCCCCCCGCCTCCAGTCCTTTGTCGGGCCCTCCTGTAGGCCGACGGAAGCACAAACCAGGCGTCAAGTCAAACAGAGGCCTCGGATCGGCGGCTGGCCCCTCACAGGCCCGGCGAGATCAGCAGGCCCCAAGCCGGGGCCTCGAGTTTAGTGGCTGCCTGGCCTGGGGATCCAGGATGTAAGGCCCAGGTCCGCCTCCACTTTCAGACGGCCGCAACACGGCCACGTCAGGTCGCGAAGCTCCAGACTCGGGTTCGCCCGTGGGCACCACGTCTCAGGGGGCCAGGGCGCCGATGGGAGAGTGCCCTGGTAAGGATTTCGGACTGATTATTGCGGGGACAGCTGCAGTCCCGGAGCTCTGGTCTTAGGCGGCCATTTCCGCTGGCGCCTGGCCATGCCTCCCGGCGCTTCCCCATCGTTGTAAATATGGGGCAGCATCAAAAAGCAACACCATTTCACGCCCCTTTCACGCTAAGTGAAGAGTGAAAATGGGCCTTATTTAAGTGGTGGCCTTAAGGCACGTTAAGTGACTTAACACCACCTTGTAAACAAGCATTTGCAATGCAATGGTCTAGGCATCAATAATGGTAGAGCTATTGGCATTGCTCATGACATTTTTTTTTTCTTTAAATCACAAATAAATGGCATTGTCATTAACATTGCCAATACACAGCACTCTGCACTCAACAGCACACAATGCTCTGCACACTCACTGCTCTGCACACTCACTCTGCACTCACTGCTCTGCACACTCACTGCTCTGCACACTCACTCTGCACTCACTACTCTGCACACTCACTCTGCACTCACTACTCTGCACACTCACTCTGCACTCACTCCTCGGCACTCACTCCTCGGCACTCACTCCTCTGCACTCACTACTCTGCACTCACTACTCTGCACTCACTACTCTGCACTCACTACTCTGCACTCACTACTCTGCACTCACTACTCTGCACTCACTACTCTGCACTCACTACTCTGCACTCACTACTCACTATTCTGCACTCACTACTCTGCACTCAGCACTCACTACTCTGCACTCACTACTCTGCACTCACTACTCTGCACTCACTACTCTGCACTCACTACTCTGCACTCACTACTCACTACTCACTACTCTGCACTCACTACTCTGCACTCACTACTCTGCACTCAGCACTCACTACTCTGCACTCAGCACTCACTACTCACTACTCTGCACTCACTACTCTGCACTCAGCACCCACTACTCACTACTCTGCACTCACTACTCTGCACTCACTACTCTGCACTCACTACTCTGCACTCTGCACTCACTACTCTGCACTCACTACTCTGCACTCAGCACTCACTACTCTGCATTCACTACTCTGCACTCAGCACTCACTACTCACTACTCTGCATTCGCTACTCTGCACTCAGCACTCACTACTCACTACTCTGCACTCAGCACTCACTACTCACTACTCTGCATTCACTACTGACAGACAGAGAATGATCAGCCATGAATAGAGAGTATGACAGTAGGTTTGAAATCAGTGTGAGGTTTAATGGGTTGTCCTGATTACATGTGGATGTTGTGCAAGTATTAAGCAGTGAGTGGTTAGAGGACAACTGCAAGTACAGATGAAGCTGATTGCTATGTACAGTTAATAGTCTCCAACAATGATGACAAAAATGTTGGGTACTATTGATTCAAGGACACTGTCAATGTTTGTAGCACCTGAAGAGAATTAGAGAAGCAGGACATTAGCCATGAACTAGGTGATTATCATTGCTAAATGGTATTTGAAGAAGAAAGATCGATAGGTGCCTCATTAGGAACAGGACAATACCTACACCGGCACCTTTGTTTATCAGCTGTGGGAAGTCAGAAATGTTTGCATTGGTAACATGGAGAGCTGTATGTCAAACAACCTCGGTCGACGAGGGCGGGGCACCGAGCGGATGGTTGATCCCTGCCCGAGCAGAGCCAAGATGGCGTCGGTGGAACCTGCGATGTGTCGGTGACGACACGGAGAGCGGGCCGGTACGGCAGAATTGAAGTGCTGTGGTCCTTCAGAGAGCAGCGGTGCGGATCCCAGAGCGGACCGAACAGAACAGCTAAGGAGGCGATCGCAGGGCGGCGAGTATTGAGGAAGCCGCTTTGCCCCCGGGAAGGCCTGGTGACGCCGTGGCTGTAGAGGAAGAGGCAGACAGCAGTCGGCGGCGCTTAATGCTGTCGGAGACCCGCTGGGATATAGCTGGAGTCACCCCTGCCTGGAGCCCAAGACTGAGAGGCTTACTAAAGGGCTGACCAGAGGCTCTAGCCGCCATCGTGGGAGACGTGCTGAGCAGGGGAGCGGTGGAGACCCCAGCACTCATTCATGCCGGCCCCGGATCGGGCGCTCCGCCTCAACAATTCCACAGGTGTCTATGCTGAAGTTGGTGGATTGGGGGTGCCAAAGATGCTGGGAGGTGCCTCTGCGAGAGCGGGTCTTGTACTCACGACGGTATTGGATGGCGGAGGTCAGGGTAGCGGTGTAGCCAGTGGGGGTGCTGCAGAGCGGGGAAGGGACCCTCCGACTTCAGAGATTGGGTCCGCGGTGTAGGCTGGAGGTATGGCGGGGCATCCTGTTTACTGCCATGGTTGTGCTGCGGCCGGAAGTCAGGCACGGTCGCCCGTGACGGGGGCGGGGCCACGTCCAGACCGGAAGAGGAGGCAGGCGGAGTGAAATGCGTCTCGCGCCCGGGGCTCCTGTGAGCGGTGTGGAGCCCCGGGGCCGCGCCAGCAGGAGGTTGGGCGCCGCGTGCTGAGCAGAGTCCCCGACATTGGCCAGGTAAGTTCCAAAAGGCTGGGGGGGCTTGGTGCACTTGTGTGTGTGTGTGTGTGCGTGTATGCTCGTGTGTGTATGTATGTGTGCGACGGTGACGGCGGGGGAGGGAGGGAAGGAGGGAGGGAGGGAGGGAGGGAGGGGGGCCTCGGTGCACTTGTGTGTGTGCGCGTGTGTGTGTATGTGTCAGGGGTGGTGTCTCTGTATGTATGTATGTATGTGCGTGCATGCATGGGCGCTTGTGTGTGTGTATGCGCATGCGTGTGTGGTGCTTGAGCTTCCCAGGAGACAGCGCCTGGCCACAGCGCGCGTTCCAGTTACAAATCGGCTTGAAGGATGCGCGTGGCCGAAACTGTCTCCTGGGAAGCATAGTCGCTAACAAAAGATCTCGGCGGAGACGCGCTTCCGCGCGTTGAGCCGAGACCTAAAAAGGAGAAGGAGATATCTCCAACAGAACATCACTAAAAGTGACATTCTGGTGGCGATATCGCCTTGTACGTATGCACTCAATTCTGCTTGAGGTCACAAGTTAAACTTTCTAAGGTTGAAATTGCCCAGACAGGTCAGCAAATATGAGAACATTTTGCACAGCCTTCAGGTCCATCACATGAAAACAAGTGTCCTGCAGGCCAGTGGAGACTTTTGGAGAGGTGAAGAACATGATGCCCTGAAGCTCCTACATTCAGGACATGATGGACTTCACAAACTAATCTACCTCCTTCAGGTCTATCATCAGTCGGAAAGCCCCAAAGACTTCCTGAGCAGCAGGAGAACAGTAAAGACTTCCACCGACTCTCTCCTGGAGGAACTGGAGTGACAGCTCCCATGTTCAGCAACTTCTGAGTGCCCAACTGAAGAGCACCTGCCTTCATGGAACCCCTGTGCTACAAGAGCACTTGTCTTCATGGAACCCCTGTGCCACAGGGTCACAAAACGCCAGAAGAACAAATGCGAACTTGATACTCTAATAATGACCACAGCCAAGAGCAAAAAGTCTGAGATGTCTTTTTGCCATTGCTGAAAAGAATGATGCAACTGGATGCAGGATGTCAGAGTAAATAAACAGTGTTTAGAAAAGTTATTGGTTGGAGGGAAGGCCTGAGCCGAGTCTATGTATGACTGAATGTGCAGTGACCTGTCTCTGCAGCCCCTAACCTTCAACCTTTGACCTAGAACCAGTAGACTGTAGAGAGGGTCCTTTGGTACCTGCTGCACGCGGTCGCCACTTTGGGCAGGTAGTGTTCTAGCAGAAAGGATTCGCTAGCTTGGCATTTTTGGCTACTTGCTAAACCAATTCACCGAAATGAGGTCCACATCGCTTGCCCCAGTAAGGATCATGAACATGACCTCGTGTAGTACTGTCAACTGGAGAACACGTC
Source organism: Lissotriton vulgaris (assembly GCF_964263255.1). Lineage (NCBI taxonomy): Eukaryota > Metazoa > Chordata > Amphibia > Caudata > Salamandridae > Lissotriton > Lissotriton vulgaris. Next base: position 72,319,372 of record NC_141689.1, on the reverse strand, counting down.
TGCGACACATGATAGCAGCGCCCTTCGGGGCATCAAAAGCCATGTCTGAATGGTGTTGCTTCTCAGTAGTGTCATTAACTGGCAGCATTGATGTGAAGTAGCTGATGTTGCTCAGCATCAATAGGTAGAAGGTGGGAGGAGGAGATGGGATCCACTATCATCTGCAGAAGAAGAGTGCTTGTGTCTGCAGACACAGAGGTCACATCCTTGATCCCTTTAGGTCTCTGGATCCTGAGGAGGCTGTCTATTGTTGCCAAAGGCTGGAGCATCATTGATGTCAAAGCGATGCACTCAAAATGTCCTCCTTGGGTCACCACGATGACTTATTTAGTTTCCTAATGTACATCCTCAGAAGTCAAAGGACACGTGAAGATGTGCTCTTCTATTAGATTGGGAACTCTGCTCACTTCAGAAAAAAGGTATCCATAAAGAAACCAGAGGCCCCAGAATCCACCGAGGTAAAATATTCCTAGTTTCAGCGGGTGTGAGAGCAGGGCTTGAAGATGGAAGCGGGCTTTATCAGGGATGGATAGAGTGCAAGGTCCCCGCTCCATCCAGGGCTTTTGTTCAAGACGAAGCTGATTTATTTCCCGCTAGCTGTGGACCTGTGCATAGATAGTGCCCGTCTTGCTGTAAGATAAATATAATCCAACTTTTCTTCTTCTCTCCGTTTCTTGTAAGCGCAGGGGTTTCCTTTCAAGAAATCATTGGTGCTTCAGATGCATTTGAGGTGCCCAGCGTTCGGAGTTTACTCGTGTTTCTGTATGAGGGAGGTGTTCCTGTGCCTCAATCTGTAGGGTCAGATCTATAAGACCTGTTCAGATGGGAGGATTATTCACCACCATAGATAAACCATTGTTTAGTTATTTCCGTAAATCCTGATAAAACATCAGCAGCAGCAGTGGCGTAACGAAACTTGTTCCCCCCCCCCCCCCCCCCCTGCAAAGTGTATCAAGGGGGCCCCCTGCACTCCGTACCCTGTCAGGAGCTCTCAGACCCACCTGTGTACAGTGCCAGAGGGGTGCCCCCTGAAGCTTGCGGGTACCCCCGCACCGCGGGAGCTTCGAAGCTATTGTTAGGCCACTGAGACAACCTGGTAATATTTCCTTTTATTTGAGGTATTCTTGATTTGTAATTTAACATATTAACTCTGCCCACTCTAACAGCTCCTATATATACTCAACAAGGACGCCCCTATATGACATGTGGCAAGGGGTCAAAGTGTGTTCTCGTCTGCATAGGGAAATCGCATCTGGATATTAGTGGAATCCCAAACAAATAAGTAATGTAGTTCTGTTCCAACTGAATTGCATTAGGAAGCAAATCTGAGTTTCTGACATAAGTATTAAATCAATCCATGTGCAGTACAATATAATACACAGTCAGACACAAATAATGTGCAGATGACGCTGTGCTCACATAGTGATCATATTTACAACATATAATATGCAAGACACAAAGGCTTAATTTGAGCCAGTGCTTTCCGATGCTTGGTACCAGCACTAAATTGGTAGCACTGGTTCTAGTGACTGTCCACTGCATGGTGGTGTTGTCTGTTTAATTTTGAGATGAGTATACAACACCCATGTTTATTGAATCAAATCACATTGAGGATGAATGATGCCAGCCTCTCACGCCATTATTATAGCTTTGCATGGCCTGAAATAGTTTGCATTGTCTTACTTGTAGGAGTGCGATAGCTAGGTGTTATGTTGGTACTGTCCATGACCGCACTGGCAGGAGCAATGCATGATGCAGGCTGCAATGGCCTTCCGAGAAGGGCCCTTGCACTTATTCTTTTACAATGGGTTCAGTAAGAGCAAGGAAAATTTCCTTTTTGACTGCTGTTGGAATAGTAACATGCAGCAATTATCAAAGTTCAATGAGCCCCCACGAGCTGTGTGCTCTGGTGCCACTGCACCTGCTGCACCAACAATAGCTAAGCCCCCTACTCTCTCATCTCTCTGTCCTGGTCTCCTCTTTACTGTCTCTCTTCTAAAGTGCCTAATGCGCCTGCTGTAATTGCCTGGGGGAGCTGGAGGAAATGGCAGGGGTGCCAGAAACGGCCCTATGCCCTCCAAAAAATGGCCTCCTATGGCTCCAACCGCCGTGTGAAAATGCCCAATAGAATAAATGGTAAGTCCAGCCTTGGTAGAGAGCCCTCTTGGAGAAAGGGGCACTTATGAAACCAATCCCCTCCCATTTTCCTTCAGGCACATTTCTCTGCATTATGCGTGCAAATACTGGGCCTTATTTAGAAGCCCATGTCGCTGCATCACATTTATTGATGCACTGGCAGCGTAATGGGCTTCCCCATATTTACAAGGCCATTTAAAGTCATCCTGCATGACTTTCATGGCTTTGTAAATATGTTTACCCTTTCATGCATAACGCATAAGTCTGCGTGAAATGTGTATTGCATGGGTGTTGCTGTGGGTGTTCCCACTCAACATCCATGGACCTTGACACATTCATAGAATTAGAACATTCAGTAAAGCTGGAATGCGTCAGAATCCTACGCCTCCCCAGGAGAGGCGTAAGGAGGCACAACATGGAGAAAAATATTTATTTTTCCTCTTTCTATGCGTTCTGAATTTTGCAGCATGCATAGAAAGAGGAAAATGCCTTTAATGATTGTTTTTGTGCAGGAAGGTGTCCCTTCCTGCACAAAAACAAACATCTCCTCAGCACTGGTACCCTTGCAAAATGAGGAAAGGGTGTCTGCTCTGATGCATGGCTGCTGTTTGTGCACTGGCGCAGGGGAGAAGGACAGGAATGGGCCATACCTTGTAGATACGGACCATTCCTGCCTTTTTATTTTGATGCATGACAGAGCAGCAGGCAGGCTTGCTGTGCTGCTGTGTGTCAAAATATTGTAAATGAGGTCTATGGTGCCTTTGGGGGAGATGCCACAGACAGTCTTTCTCCTTAGGCCCTAATTCCAAGTATATTGGAAATCCTGATGTGATAATTTTGACCGTGAAAGTACAGGAAGCATGGGTATTGGTAATTTTGTGCTGCCAAATCACCTATGGATTTCGAGATAGCCCCTAAGGAATGAAGAGGTAACATCAAAACAGGGGTTGCCACACCTGTTGTCCATCACTAATTCACCAATTTCGAGCCTTTTTCTGGAGATCTATTCCACCATGTTTGATCTGGTGAATTTGTCCCCAGAACCACCAAAGGGCCTAGTACCAAAGGCGGGGTTACTCCATTAGACCAAATTCCCTAGTCAGACGATCATGTTTTGTTTCTGCTAAAACTGCGAGCTCTGAGTAACTCGAAACGATGGGTCTGATGTGTAAAATAACGCTTTGGCAGGTGCAAGCTCATGAAATTGCACACCACACATAGGGCCAGATGTAGGAGCCCAAATACCGGTCGGTAACGGCCGAATTCTGCCGTTACCGACCGGTATTTGGTGATTGGGATGTAGGGGCATCATTTTACAGATTCAGTAAATTTACCAAATCGGTAAATTTACCGATTCTGTAAAATACCGAATCAGTAATTTTACCAATTCGGTAAAACCCAGATGTAGGTGGGACTTTTCTGAGTCCCAAAGGCCTTTCAGATTCGGTATTTTACCACCCAATCCAATTGGGTGGTAAAATACCGAATCCTGGTGTGCATGCACATGTGTGCATGCACACCTGTGCAATGTGACACACAGACATGCCCTTAGGGCATGTCTGTGTGCCACACATGGCACACAAGTCCGGAATTGGGGTGCTAGAGGGTGTCAAAGTGACACCCCCTGCACCCTTGCAGGATTCGGTATTTACCGATTCGGTAAATACCGAATCGGTATTGCCCATTCATTCCTATGGGCTTCATGGCCCATAGGAATCAATGGGCAATACCGATTCGGTATTTACCGAATCAGTAAATACCGAATCCTACCGATTCGGTAATCCTCAATTTGGAATTACCTACATCTCCCCCTGCATATTTACCGACTCTTAAATACCGAATCGGTAAAATTCGGTATTTAAGAGTCGGTAAATATGATTTACCTACATCTGGCCCATATTGCCTTCAGCCTAATCTCATTGCCTCACTAATAGAGCAGACCCACCAACTTGGACCTACAGCCACCCTTGTCCTTTCAAACATATCCATCCATGTCCATAAAATGTCCTCTTCACCTATGTCTCCTTTGTCCTCAGCATATCCCTTAGTACCTATATGTCACCCTATTCCCATCTGATCTCCAGTTAACTCCTTAATTACCTTTTGACGTGGGCTTATCAATTTTTATGCCCACCCCTCGCCAAACTGGCCTGCCAATCAGAATTAAAATAAAGTATAATTCATACTAAAAACACCAGCAAGTAGTACGCATTCCCCAAAAAAAGACATGCAGGCATCATTGTCAATATAACACATGGTTCTCAAATTCGTCCTCCCTGGGCTTGCTTCCCAATCTTTCTGGCCCGACCCACGACAAAGGTCACACTTTAGACCAGGTCTTTTCCACCCTACCGGTTGAGGTGACTGCACTGCTGCCGGTATTATGGTCTGACCATCGACTAGCTCATTTTCTAATACTAGGCACTGAGAAACCAGCAGCCACCACTATGAGACAGCAGGGATGTGCTTTTAGGGCATACCATCGGGTGACCCCAGATCTGTTAGCCCAGGACCTTTCGAACCATCCCGTGTCCAATACCGGCGACCTTGACAATGACCTCGAAACCCTGCAGACCTGGCTCCTAGCAAGACTGAATGAGCTTGCCCCTGCACAGCCCCCACGAACCACCACCAAACGGGTCTCGGCACCTTGGTTCACTGCGGGGTTGGCCCACTCCCGCAGACAATGTAAAATCGCCGAACGGACATGGAGAGCTCAGTATGATGCCGAGGCAAAATCGACCTATAGATCTATGATTAAAATCCACCATAGACTAGTCCTTCCGGGAAAAAAAATGCTACTTCGCTAAAAGATTCGAGGAAGCAGCAAACTCCTGTAAGGAGATTTTCTTGATCGTTAGGGAATTCACTACCCTGCGATCTAATTCAGCACAGGAAGCTCCAGCTGAGACCTGGGCTGATACTATTGCCAATTTCTTTACCACCAAAATTAGGCAGATACAGGATTCTTTCCCCCCGAGGTCGATAGTCGATCCCCCGACCTGGTCGGAGGAGATAGCCCATTCGCCCACCTCTAGCCCTGTGCTGGCGGTCTTTCCGCCTCTTACGGTATCTTCATTATTAGCACTGATGATGAACCTTAAATCTGGATCGCCACGTGATCCCTGCCCCGCCAAATTTTTAGCAAGAATGGCAGACATTGTAAACCCTCTAGCCAATCCTATCTTGAATCTTTCTTTGAGTCAGGGCGCCCTACCACACTCGTGGAAACAGGCCATGGTCATCCCTCTTCTCAAAAAGCCAAGCCTTGCCCCAGAAGTCCCGGCCAATTACAGGCCCATTTCGCTCCTTCCGGCACTCACTAAAATCTTGGAGAAACATGTTCATGGTGTGCTCTCCAATTTCTTGGAGTCCAACGAGTTGCTGCACGCGTCCCAATCTGGTTTCCGACCTAATCTAAGTACAGAAACTGCGCTTTTGGAGGTTTCAGAGATTGTTAAGGAGTCGCTGGATGTCGGAGGCAGGGTGATGTTAGTTATGTTAGATCTGTCGGCGGCTTTCGACACCGTCCCCCATGAGGATCTCCTCATAAGACTGCACGACATCGGTCTGAGGGGGACGGTGCTCAGTTGGTTTTGTTCCTTCTTAGCCAACCGTCGACAAACGGTCTGGGCCTCCCCTGGTTCTGCAGAAATGTCGCCTTTGTGAGTCAGAGTTCCTCAGGGCTCAGTATTGAGCCCAACTCTATTTAACATCTTTATGACCCCTCTGGCGACATTGGTGGAGTCCTATGGGGCCCAGATCGTTTCCTATGCTGACGACACCCAGCTCCTCTTCACCTGCCGGAAAGGCGAAGATTTCGATGGCGAAAGTATCCGTGAGTGCCTTGGGGCTGTTTTTAACTGGTTCCAACAGAACAGCCTCAAGTGCAACTCAGATAAATCCGAGATACTTTTCTTTGGATGTCCATCGGAACCGGACTGGCAAGGTTGGTGGCCTGCCGACATGTTCCCTCCAGCTCATTCTTCTGAGTCAGCCAAGAACCTGGGAATTAAAATAGACAGCGGGCTCACGCTCAAATCCCAGGTGCTGACCCTTACTGGAACATGTTTCGGTGTCCTCAGGATGCTCCGAAAGTTTTTTCCGCTGCTTTCTGAGGAACATAGGAGAACAATTGTTCAGGCCCTCATCGGATCCAGACTGGATTATGCCAATATCCTATATCTTGGTCTTCCGGATTACCTGCAGGTGGCTCAGAATGCGGCCGCACGAGCCATCTTCGGCCTGCATCGACGAGCGAGTGCTTCAAATCTACTGCAAACTCTACATTGGCTCCCCATCCGGAAGCGGATAATATTCAAGGCCATGACACTGGCTCACAAAGCTTTGCACGCCAAGGGAGCCCAATACCTACAAAAAAGGCTTGCTTTCTACCTCCCGACACGATCTCTAAGATCGGAGTCGCTTGCACTTGCAGTAGTCCCCCGTATAAAGAAAGCCCGCATTGGAGGACGGTCTTTCAGGTTGTTGGCCCCTCAATTGTGGAACTCTCTACCTTTGTCTTTGCGTTCTACATCAAACTTACTCGCCTTCAGGAAGAGTTTAAAGACCTGGCTCTTTACTTGCTAGAGTCTATCAGTCCCATCTTTGGTTCTGTCTTTTATCCTTTCATTGTTATGTTCTATATGTCCCTCTTTTTAGGTCTGGAGCACAAAGCGCCGGGACACTCCTTTGGAGTAGCTGCGCGCTATAGAAGACCTATAATAATAATAATAATAATAATTCAATCTCCCTATGAATTCTGTGAGTCCTTTCCAACTCATAAAATACCCTCATTTGCAATTGGCAGCCTTCTTGGCCTTGCTGCAAGCCTCATGCCTGAACGCTCCCAACAAACTCTTAGGAGCCAGTTTAGTCAATAGCAAATATGTCCTTGCACAATGGTCCTTGTATTAAATATAACATGTTTTTTAAGTTAATCGTTCACCACCCAAAGGGGTCCACAATTACTAATGCTATGTATAGGGTTTGTGGCACGTTTGTGACACAAACCTCTCACAAAGTGTTAGGGTGTGATTTACTATCTGTGATTTGCATTGGATACTATCCCAAAGTAACTCAAAGTTGTGCTATGCGCTGCTTTTCATTACTTTCAATCTACGGGGCATTTTGTGTTTGGTGCATGGGCGTTCCCATGTGACCACTGATGGGCTTTGATACAAATCCCTATCTAAATCATTGGTAGAGAGGGGTTTGTGCCAAAATCTTACACCTCCTGAAGGCAGGTGTAACAAGGAGAAAGATTTTTTAATTCTCCTAGTTTGTCCCATTTGACATGTGAGCTGCATTGTACAGCACACATACATAGCGGAACACGCCTAAAAGCATCGTTTTTGTATTGGAAGGCTCTCCTTCCAGTACAAAACCTTTGTTTCAGAGAACGCACACACCCTTGCACTAGTAGAGAAGCGTGGCTCAATGGTCAGAGCGGCAGACCCTGATGCAGTAGTCTGGCCGGGACCAGGGTTCAATTCCCGCCTTGGCGGGTCTTGGGCTCAATTTCCTCGGACCTGATAATTCTCGCTTCGGTGCCTATTCTAATCATGAGTCCCACTCTGCACCTCTGGGCAATAGCTTGCTTAATCTCTACAACGGCCCCAACAGCGCTGAGGATGCCTGATTTCACCTTGGGGGTGCCCAGGAGTGGGCTCCTCACAGGGAAAGGCCAGGAAGGGTTCCTCAGCAGTATTTGTACAAGCGCCGAGATGCCTACGGGTAGTCGTGCGCTATACAATTGTGTAATCATTTCATCATTTCATTTAATTAAATTTGCACTATGGCATAAGGGTGTGCGCGTTGGCAAATGGCTGCTATAAGCAGTATCATAGCCTGTGTGTCATGGGCCTTGGTGGAAGGAAATTGCCCTTTGGCTACTGTTTGACTTATAAAATAAACAATAATCAGGGTTCAGTGGCCCCTCAGACTTCAGTGGGCCAGTGCCACTGTACCTGCAGCACTAATGGAAGCTGGGCTGCTTCCTAAGGTGCACCAGCACTGGTAGGGAGAAAAAATGCACCATCTCTTAGTAGATACAGCAACCTCGCCAACCTCGGATTCAAGCAACTGGTCAACACCCCCACCCATTACGCCAGCCACACGCTCGACCCTGTATTCTCCTCCAGCAACCACATCTCCTTCAGCCACACCACAGAGCTCCACTAGACCGACCACAGCGTACACTTCAACTTCAGGAAAACAACGTCCCACCACCGACCTCAACAAACCCCCTGAAGATGCTGGAGCAAGATCACCACCGACCAAATCACCACCTCCTTGCGCCTAAACCCTCCCACCAACACCACGGACCCCAACGAAGGAGCCCGCAACCTCACACAGTGGATCACCGACTGCGCCGACACCCTTGCTCCACTGAAAAACCCTCCCAGCAACCTCAACAGCAAGAAAGCTGCGTGGTTCACCAACGATCTCAAAGACTCCAAGAAATCCTGCCGTGACCTCGAGAAAGCCTGGCGCCACAACCAGTCAATGTGTGATCTCTGTAACCGTTGCTAGTTTGTCTTTCAAAGCGCCAGGATACCCTTTGGGTGGCAGTGTTTTGCGCTATATAAGTCCGGAATACATACATACATACAACATGACAGCCCTCAAGAACGCCAACCGCGAACACCACCAGCTGATCCGCACCACCAAAAGGTCATCCTTCAGAGAACGACTGGACAACAACACCCACAACAGCAAGGAACTCTTCAACGTCGTGAAAGAGCTCTCCAACCCCAACGCCACCAACAACGACATCACGCCTTCTCAAGACATCTGCAACTCTCTGGCCACCTGTTTTTCACCGTAAGATCGTCAACATACACGACAGGTTTGGCGCTCAGAACACGTACCCCACCACCGAACCTAAACCCCCCACCACCACCATGTGCGCTTGGACTTAGGTCAGCACGGAAGATACCACCCACACGATGAACACCATCCACTCGGGTTCCCCAGCTGATCCCTGCCCACAGCACATGTTAGACTCCATCATCGCACCCAAACTTCGGGACATCATCAACAACTCCTTCATATCCGCCACCTTCCCGGAGAGCTGGAAGCATGCAGAGATCAGCGCCCTCCTGAAGAAACCCACCGCAGACCCCTCAGACCTCAAGAATCTCCGCCCCATCTCGCTCCTCCCCTTCCCTGCAAAAGTCATCGAGAAAACCATCAACAAACAGCTGACAGCCTTCCTGGAGACGAACGGCTCCCTCGACCCATCGCAGTCTGGATTCCGAGCGAAACACAGCACCGAGACCGCCCTCATCGCGGCCACCGACGACATCCGGACCCTGCTGGACAATGGAGAAACCGCCACCCTCATCCTGCTCCACCTTTCGGCTGCATTCGACGCGGTCTGCCACCGCACCCTGACAACCCGCCTCCGCCACACCGGGATCCAAGGAAAGGCCCTGGAATGGATCACCTCCTTCCTCTCCGACAGAACCCAAAGAGTCCGTCTCCCGCCCTTCCTCGCAGATGGCACCAAGATCATCTGCGGCGTACCTCAAGGCTCCTCGCTCAGCCCCACCCTCTTCAACGTCTACATGAGCCCCCTCGCAGCCATCGCACGCAAGCACAACCTCAACATCATCTCCTAGGCCGACGATATCCAACTGATCCTCTCCCTCACTAACTACCCCACCTCCGCCTGAGCCAGCTTCCAGGACGGAATGAAAGACATCGCAGACTGGATGAAGCTCAGCCGCCTGAAACTGAACTCAGACAAGACGGAAGTCCTCATCCTCGGCCCATCCATCTCTGCCTGGGATGACTGCTGGTGGCCCCCTGCTCTGGGCCCCCCACCCAAGCCCACGGACCACGCAGGCAACCTGGGCTTCATCCTTGACTCCTCCCTCACGATGGCCAAGCAAGTTAACGCCGTTACCTCCTCCTGCTTCAACACTCTCCGCATGCTCTGTAAGATCTTCCGCTGGATCCCCACTGGAACCAGGAAAACGGTCACCCAGGCCCTCGTCACCAGCCGTCTGGACTACGGGAACGCCCTCTACGATGGGACCACCGCCAAACTTCAGAAAAGACTCCAGCGCATCCAGAACGCATCAGCACGACTCGTCTTGGACATCCCGCGACACAGCCACATCTCCGCCCACCTGAGGGACCTGCACTGGCTCCCCGTCAGCAAAAGGATCACGTTCAGACTCCTCACCCACGCACACAAGGCTCTCCACGACTTGGTCCCCGAATACCTCAACAACCGCCTCACGTTCTACACGCCAACCCGCCAGCTCCGCTCCACCAGCCTCGCCCTCGCCACCGTCCCACGGATCCGCAGAACAACCACCGGAGGAAGATCCTTCACCTACCTGGCGGCCAAGACCTGGAACACCATCCCCACCCACCTACGACTCACCCAGGATCATCTCTCCTTCGGGAAGCAACTCAAGACCTGGCTTTTCGAGCAGTAGCAGCCCCCCCCCAGCGCCTTGAGACCCTAGCGGGTGAGCAGCGCGCTTTACAAATACTCTTGATTGATACAGCACATTCTTTCTCTCTCCCTTTGAAACAAGACAGTGAAACAACTCTGATGCACCGCTGCCTTGTCTCAAAGAATAGCAGATCTGTGCCCAGACATTTATTGTTATGCAGATCAGCAGTATTTATTTTATCAACCTCAGAAGGATGAAGGCTGAGTGGGCTCACTGATGTTTAAATGTGTGACCATGAGGACAAACACAGACTCATAGAGTATGTCAAACGCAGACTAGTAGAGTAGATGCGTGTGTCCACTGATCCACGGGACTCATCACCTTCATTTCTCTAAAATCCTTTTTCATTTGTTAAAGCAACACCATTCCGAGTCAGAACCAAATTGTGTATTTCTCAGGTGAAAAGCTTAAGCCGCTCAGCAATAGTAGGCAAATGGCAAAATTGAATCCCAGTTGTTCACTGAAACACTTGCATTCTCTGAATATTAAACACATACAACTTTACAAAGTGCTGCCTCTTGGCCTGCATTCTTGCCGCATTTCCCATGGCCTTTTGACTGCACAATAGAAGATAAAAATTTTGAGGCAAAGTTGCAACTCCTAACATAAAAATACCCGCCTCCAACCCCAGCCACACATACTTCCCAAAAGGCATTCATGGGCAGACAAAATCCTCCTCACCATTTCCTTACCTTGTCCAGTCTGACCCCACCTTCGCTTTTTTAAAACTAAACACCACCTGTTTACCAGTGCATATCCTCCCATTGCAAACACAACACCACCTCTTGCTCAAGTAACTCTGGGACCCTGGGGCCACAAGAACATCACACATAGCATGGATACCGTCCCCTCCCAATCTGAGACGTCACACTTCTCTACTGCATGTTCCTTTCGGTTTCCCACCCTTGCCAGCATTATTCACCCCATCTCCACCCTGACAGCTTGTTGATGGTCGACGTAGCTATGTTGTGAGCAAAGTTTGCTACTAGCCAGAGGTGCTGCAGACTTGTGAAAATCAGCGCTGCCACGTGGCCTCATGTCCAGTTCGACACCTGCAGCCAGGTCTCAGGTTTCTTTTCTTTTATCCAAAAGGTCTAGGTTTTGAGTCACCTGCTACAAAGACAAACGTTAAACTGCTAATCCGAAAATGCAGAGTGCTGTCGGCTATAAACCCAGGGCTACTAGAGGTATCAGACACAAATGTGGCCAGTTGACTGAAGACGTCCCTGAGCTCAGTAAACCATAAGTCACCCCAGGGAATGGTCTGTTTATCTGCACACAGACCATCCTGCAACCCCCCACGCTGTTTTGTTTCCCACGCTGACCCCAAGCACAGATTTGTGGGAAAGGAGAAGCACAAGCAAATGTGGGATCAGTGCGCCCTGACATCACAGATAGCAAGCGCAAACGACAACCACTCATCACTGGCCGTCTGTAGTTAGAAAGCACCAAGTCGCACTATGTATTGTATGTATTTGTACTTGTATAGCGCACAGCTTACCCGCAGTGGGTTTCCCAGCGCTTGCTTAGGGAACCCGTCCTGGTGTTCCCCTGCGCGATAACCCATTACTGGGCATCCCCAAGGTGAAAGCCAGGCATCCCGCTGCGAGGGGCCCTTGTGGAGATTAAGCAAGTTATTGCCCAGAGTTGCAGAGTGGGACTCCGTGATTGGAATAGGCACCGAGGCGAGAATTGTCAGGTCCGGGGAAATTTGAGCCCAAGACCCGCCGAGGCAGGGAATTGAACCCTGGTCCGGGCCAGACCTCTGCATCAGGGTCTGCCGCTCCAACCACTTGAGCCACACTTCTCCAATGGCCAACATAAAAATATTCCCTTAATTGTTCAATTTCCTTCGATTACACAAGAGCAAATGTCTGCAACACATGACTGAAAATCATTTAAAATGCAGACTAGCAACAGAATCTCCTCCGTTAGTTAAAATAATGTAGGACACTAACAGAGTCTAGAGAGTCATTTGGGTTTGGGAAAAGGTGTGTTAAACTGACACTGCAGTTGTATCCCCCATGTGCACATTTAACCTAACGTAAGAAAAACACATTGGGTGATTGGCAAAGTTAAATCAACCGTTCGAAAACATCTACTCCGGAAAATCAATAATGTAAGAGACACCGGTTCTGCCCGAGAGCAAAGAGGGCATGGGCGCTGACTGGGTAATCACTCTCAGCCACGTAGAGGCCGAAACAATACCAAGCTAGATTCTCCCTGTTTGTAATCTTAGAGCCTCCAATTTTCACATTTATTGCCTGGTCCATGGCTGCAAAGGTTTTACAATGCTATGTGTGACATTTTCATAATGTCAGTGAACTTATTAGTGACATTTCAACAACTATGAGTAACACTATATATATCAGAAATATTACACCCATTTGAGCGACAAGAAACTCTAAGAAGTAATTTAACTAAAGTGCACTAACAGCAGGCAGCTGATAACTGGGCGGAGTCAGAATGCGTGACTGCACAGTCCTCCAACTCAGTACACTTGCAGCCAGGGGTGCAAGCTGCTTGGATTGATTGAAGCCTTCATTGTATTCATATTAATAACAGCCTTAGCTGAGCTACTAAAACGCAGGCGCGGTGCGTCCATTGGGTCGTAGGGGCGTAGCCCCACTAATCCCCATGGACCCACCGCGTCGTCACTAAAATACAAATGAAAATATTAAAATAATCACGCTACCCGCCGGCCGGAATTCCGGGAGACACCCGACTTTTCTGGAGTGCGCAGGGGGGTGGAGGGGAGGGGGGGAGGCTGGGCCTGCTGCAGCTGCGCAAGTGGATTTTTGGGCAGAAACTAGCCCGCGCATGCACAGATTGTTTCCCCTGTGCAGTTCCCCTTAGAGAGAGGACCAGGGGGCGGGCCGCAGCCCCCAGGGTTGCACAGGGCGACTGGGCGAGCAGTCATGGTGCCCCCCCAGCCAATCCCGGCGCTGCGTACAGCGCCAGGATTGGCTGGTCAATACTAGAGCCCGGGTCCTGCAAGGAGTGCTGGACGCAGAATTAGTTGTTTCTTTAATCAATAGTCTAATCTGTAAGCAAATGCAATTTAATATATTGCTTTTGGCGATGTACATATGTCAAAGGTCGTCTGCGTAGAAATTTGACCAGTAGCGAATAGACAGTTATTTTGGACCTAGACGCACTTCCTTGGCACGGTTCTCTTTACCCTTTCAGACACACATTAACTCCGCAAGCTCAAATGACTTGAGATAGTTCAGTGTGTTAAAGCATCTCCTGCAGAAATGCGTGCGTCTATTCCAGGTCACCCGTTTATTTCCCGGCATGGGGTTTTGGAAATGTAAATATTCTCAGAATTTCTGTTTTGATAGTTGCAACAACAGCCTTCAACAGATTTCATTTTATAAACATTTCCCAATAAATGAGTTAACTTTGTCACCACAAATATAATGTACTCTTTGAACTAAGGTTATAACATTTCAAAATGTTAACAAACGGTAGAGGCGGAATAGCATGATATATGCATTTATTATTGCATGCATGTTGGTGTATGTTTGAAAGTGAATTTGTATAGTACATACCTAGGGCTTACAAGCAGCATCAGACGCTGCCCTCTTCAGTGACTATCAGCGCATTGCAAAATGAGCTCGCATGGGAGAAAGCGGGGATTCCCATTTTGGTGTGAAGTTGTAAAAATGTATACATGACTTTGGTGTGAATATGTAGCATCAAAACTGCAGGGCCGCACCAAAGGGGACAGGATGTGGTCTGACGGTTAGCGCGGCCAACTTTGGTGCTGTGAAACCAGGTTCGAGCCTCTTATCGAGCCATAAAAATGTATGCATGACTTTGGTGGTAAATAAATAGATGTTTTAAAAAACAAAGAAATATGATGTTTCAACTAAGGTGTGAAATTGGTGTCGAATAAATACATGTTTTAAAAACAATTAATATTAATCATGTATCATTGGTGCTGGAGTACAAGGTTCGAGACTGGTATTGAACACTGACAAGCTGTGTGCAAGTTATATGGTCATAAAAATACATGAATGATGGATGGATGCAGGGTGGGTGCATTAATGATTGTTGGGTGGATGGGTGGATGGATGGATGCATGCATGCATGATGGATGCAGGATGGATGGGTGGGTGGATGGATGGATGGGTGGATGCATGAATGAATGATGTATGGATGTAGGATGGGTGGGTGGATGGATTGGTGGATGCATGAATGATGTATGGATGGATGCATGGATGCATGCATGATGGGTGGATGCATGATGGATGGATGGGTGGATGCATGAATGAATGATGTATGGATGCAGGATGGGTGGGTGGGTGCATGGATGGATGCATGCATGATGGGTAGATGGATGCATGAATGATGGATGGAGGATGGATGGGTGGGTGGATGGATGGATGGGTGGATGCATGAATGAATGATGTATGGATGTAGGATGGGTGGGTGGGTGGATGCATGAATGATGTATGGATGGATGCATGCATGATGGGTGGATGCATGATGGGTGGATGCATGAATGAATGATGTATGGATGCAGGAGGGGTGGGTGGGTGGCTGCATGAATGATGTATGGATGGATACAAGGTGGTTCGGGATGGCTCGCTGCGCTCGCTCGCTGCGGTGCAATATGCAAATTAGTTTACGGCTCACCACTTTCAAATGTCACCAGCCGCCCCTGCTAAAACATAGATGCCTTAGCCAGCCTTTTCCCATACTGGGGCCCCTGGAGTCTCCCTGCTGCTGGCAGTCAATCAAGCAGATCAGGATGCAGAACATCAGTGGGTGCTCCAGGGCCTCTCTGTCACATGTGCGACCCAGCCCACAACAGAAAGATGTGAGACCCCAAGTTGAACAACACAGGATCTCTTCTCTGCTGCCTAATTAAGAGTCAACAGTGAGCTCCGGGCATTGGGCAAGCCTTAGGCTGAGGAGCACACAGTCCCACTTAGGTCATGGCTCGCAGCCAGAGCTATATACTGTTACATTTCAAAACTACTCTCAGTCTAACGCCTGATGCGTAGCACTTAGCAGGGGTTTGTATGTACGATGCAGCCAGTTTCATATATGTGACTTGTAACTGTCCTGATCATGATACTAGACAACAATTGCTCAGACAAGAGTAGAGATAGTTGCTGCGAAAATGGACAGCACAACCCAAACACTGCTGTTAGGATGTGTGCCATAGGTGTTGTGCAGCTAATATTACTAGTGAAGCGTATGCGAAGTCAAATGTAGATTTAGGGGTCTCCCCCAAAAGTTTAAGAAGGGCTAGACATGCAGCTACTTGCAGTGAAATGGTGGCAACACACTCGCAATATTGCAACAGATTAGCGCTGGACTTAATGAAACTATTTGGCGGAGTATGAAAGCGGAATCAAGGCCCACTTGCACAAACATAGATTGTCCATGAAAACTGTCATATTTGTCTTCATGCGAGGTATGATGTTTGATAAAAAAAAAAGCCTAGGTAAAAAAAGACATTCCTGCTCATGCACTTTTAATTTCTGACCAGCACCGGTAAGTTTGGCTACCTTACCTCAGTCCTTACCGGTTTTAGCCGCCACCGTTTGAAAGTCAAAATCAAATGACAAGGCTCAGCACACAGGATACTTACTGTCTGCCTCACACTCAACCAGGGGTCACTGAAGCCAGCCGTCGCTAATTGTGGTAATGTCCAAGTTCATGATCCTTGTTTTTCAGGCGCCGTGGATACAGTTTAGTACCCCTTGCCTTCCGATTCTTGCACTCGCACCACACACTTCACAGTCTAAAAATAAATATGTAAATACACTCTGCCTCCGAGTTGCTTCTAAAGAAATTCATTTGAGTTATCTTGCTAATGGCGAGCACTGCCTTTCTCTCTCCTTGATGAAACCTCCTCCGCCCGTTCCCTTGTTTACATTTTTCTGGATTTTGTAAAATAAAAAAAATACTCTTTCCTTTAGATATATTCTTTTTCTCATAATGCAGTCTGTTACTCCCAAGGTCTGTGGCATTATGTGAAAAAAAGAAAAGAGGACATTGCAGATAGTTCTCCACCAGGGTCGTGGGTGTTTCTGATAGTTTCTTTGTTGCAGTTTATTTTTCCTGCCTCCAGCAAGGTCGAGTGGTCTTCTGAAATTCTTTAACTCTCCTACACAGGGGAGAAGTTTGGAGGGGGCATTTTGGTGTGTGACACGCCCCCGAGGCTAACAAACAGCCCCCTCTCCTGTGTATCAGTGAGGATCAGGCTGGGCCCTCAGGCAGTGCAGCAGGGGAAAGCTGGGAGCCTGCCGGCCCGGCCTGATGTACAAATGATTGCTGTGGCCCTTAGTTACAGCGAGCGCCGTTACGTCCGGTCTGACGCTCTGAGCTGCTCAGTGGTTCAGGACTGTGATTCCACCAATAGCTGCACCATCACTCTCCCGTAGCGGCCCGCGCGGGCCACGTGGTACAAGCGGAGGGGCCCCTGCAGTGCGAGGGCCTGTGTTACGTGGCTCCCCTGGTGGTGATGCTCCTCCCTCTAGTTCTTTTTGAACGCGACCGCGCTCATCCACGCCACTAGCCGCGGAGGGGCCCCCCTGGAGAAGCCCGGGACAAGGGCGGGACTGTTTGTGACCGTTCGTGACTGTACGGGACTGGACTGGGCCATATTATTAACGTCTTTTGGAGCATATATATAATCTGTGACACTCAAATACACTTGAACACTTGAATATTTTATATTATTATTATTGTGTCTATGTTAGAAGCTATGGCAACACGGAATGATATAGTGCGAAAGGGAGGAGTTGGGGGTAGTGTCATGGGACCTCTAGACAATTTCATAATCAGAGCTGCTAGTGTCCTCGAAAAAGAAATTGCTTTAACAGAGAGACGATTGTCATTGGAAGCATTATACCACAGACGCTCATATATGGGGGCCATAGCAAATTCTAGTACACCACATCAAGTTAGACCACAAGCGGGGGAAAACAACTTGGTAATTGATAACAAGGGTTATCCTATTCCCACGCTAAACACATCACTAGTACAGAGTAGTGGCTATGTTGAAGAACTGGCTGAGTCCAGTGATTCAAATGATGTTAGTACAGTTAGCAATAATACTTCACTCCCCAGGACCAGGTCCAAAACCAAAAATATCTCTAATCGCGGAGGGTAAACTAAAACACGCAAAGAAACCCCTATTAACCCCTTTGCTGCTAGGCCTTTTCCCCTCCTGTGCTAAGCCTTTTTTTGGCGATTTGGGGTAGTGCGCGCTTAGGCCCCTGTAACTTTTTGAACACATAATGTATCCACGCCAAATTTGCGTCCTTTTCTTACAACATCATGTGGATTCTAAAGGTGCCCAGGGTTTGTGGATTCCCTTGGAGGGGTCCCAGAAATTTAGCAAAATACAGTAACATTTTAGTTTTTTCAGAAAAATGGGAAAAACGGGCTGCAACTGAAAGCCTCTGGGTTTTTCCCTGCAAATGTTATCAAAAAAGGGTTTGTGGGGCTGAAATCTCCATTTTCTCAGCTTTTAGGGAATGACAATCTTTTGTCGGAGAACCAAAATTTTTCAAACAGTTTTGGCATTTTCCTAGGACATAGCCTATTTTTGCTATTTTTAGAGCTTTCAACCTCCTTCCAGGTAATGGTAGAAATGTGTTTGAAAGCAATAATGGATCCTGGAAAGCTATACATTTTCGAAAAGTAGACAAAATTCTGAATTCAGAAAGGGGTCATTTGTCTAAATCCATGAAGGTTTCTTTATAGTGGTCCAGCTTTTGCAAGGGGGGTTACCTCGGTTTTTGGCCCGGTGCTAGACGGCCATCTAGGTAAACCTACCAAGCCCACGCATTTCTGAAAAGTAGGTATGGCCTGCGTGGCTCCTCCAGCGTTCCTTTACCCAGAATCCCTTGCAAACCTCAATTTTAGCTAAAAAAATCAGATTTTTCAAAACTTTTGGGTGGGAAAGCGGGGCATCATTGGGCTCACACAAGTTTCCTTCCACCCTGCGTTCCCCCAGGTCTCCCGATAAAAATGGTACCTTACTTGCGTAGGTAGGCATAGTGGCTGCAACAGGAAAAGGCCCAAATCGTACGGTGGAGACGGTGGCCCCGGGCCAAAAACTCAGGCCCCCCCCAAAAAAAAACAAGGTAGTTTTGCAAAAGGTGATTTTTAAGTCTCCACTGTACAATTTGGGCCTTTTCCTGTTGCAGCCACTATGCCTACCCACGCAAGTAAGGTACAATTTTTTTCGGGAGACCTGGGGGAACGCTGGGTGGGTGGAAATGTGTTGATCAACACAGATTCCAGAACTTCCCACCACAGAAATGTGAGGAAAATGCGTTTTTTTTTGTCAATTTTTTAGCTTTGCAAGGGATTCTGGGTAACAGAACCTGGTGGGAGGCAGTGAAGTCACCCCATCCTGTATTTACCCTGGGTGTCTCGTTTTCAATAATGTATAGGTTTGCCAGGTTTCCCTAGGTGCCACCAGAGCTAGGGTTCAAAAACGAAAAGTAGGCACTTTGCCAAAAAAGGGCAAGTTTTCACTGCGAAAGTGAGGTGCAACCACGTTGCGTTTTGCGCTGTTTCCTGTCACAGGCACTAGGCAGACCCAGGCAAGTGATGTACCATTTTTTACGGGAGACATGGGGGAACGCTGGGTGGTTGGAAATGTGTTCATCCACGCAGATTCCAGAACTTTCCACCACAGAAATGTGAGGAAAATTGATTTTTTTGTCAATTCTTTAGCTTTGCAAGGGATTCTGGGGAACAGAACCTGGTGGGAGGCAGTTGAGTCACCCCATCCTGAATCACCCTGGGTGTCTCGTTTTCAAAAATGTATAGGTTTGCTAGGTTTCCCTAGGTGCCGGCAGAGCTAGGGTTCAAAAACGAAAGGTAGGCACTTTGCCAAAAAAGGGCTAGTTTTCACTGCGAAATTGAGGTGCGGCCACATTGCGTTTTGCGCTTTTTCCTGTCGCAGGCACTAGGCAGACCCAGGCAAGTGAGGTACCATTTTTTTCGGGAGACCTGGGGGAACGCTGGGTGGGTGAAAATTTGTGTGAGCCCAGTGATGCCACACTTTACACACAAAAATGTTTGAAAAAAAAATGTTTTCAGCTACATTTAAAGTTTGCTAGGGATTCTGAGAAAAGGAACATTGGAGGATCCACGCAAGCCATACCCTCTTGAAAGCCCCCGGGTGTCTACTTTCCAAAAATGTGTGGGTTTGCTAGGTTTCCCTAGATGGCAACCGAGGAAGGAGTGAAAAACCCATGTGACCCCCCTAGCTAAACCAATTAATTTTGACAAAATTAGTTGTTTACTTGTGCTGCGTGACAATTTGGGCGCAATATTGCAAGGAAAATATGACGGACATTGTGAGTTTTGCAGGATATTGTGGACATGGGCGTCCGCAGAATTTTTTCCAGGGGGGGGCAAAAGGTTGACCTCATTACCATCCTCCGACATGATGTGTGCCAGGTGGGGCACAAGAAAAACTGGGGCACAGGAGGAGCCATGGGGGCAGGAAGCAGGCCGCAGGTTGCAATATCCTCTTACCATAAAACCTTTAACAGTGGTAGCTAGCAACTTCTAAGTACAGACGTGCAAACTACAGAATACACTGCCAAAGAAAAACAGAACTATCAGCAACCATTTGCAATTTAGTAGAGCCGGTAAATCCTGGGTTTTCTCATAATATACATTTAAGTACTTCACACCGCAACTCTGGTTGATTTGTATTGGCTGCTTATGAACTTTTGGTCACACTCCTTTGCTTACCGGCACATACGTAAAGCACACAAACACTGTTGCGTGAAGTTTGGGGAAAGTCTCCAGGTATCCTGCATGACACCAATAGTCAGCACTTACAGATCCATGCCACTCAGAATCACTACCCTTGACTTTATCTGCAAAGCACTTTAAGGCCTGGAGAAGATGTAGTACTGCGCTATAGAACTGCTGTAGTACAGAACAATACATTATAGTCAAAGGTATGAAGAACCAGACAAAAATGCAATGTACATATTAAAAAAGCAGGAAAGCTTTGAATGCTGCCTCAGACAAACCCTAGTCAACAAATACATGAATGATTGTGCCCATAAGGTGTGGAACCTAATTTCTCCAGAGTTTCCTTCCATCATAGGATTGCCTTAATGCAGGAAAAAGCTCTAACCTGATTATTTTCTTCCTGCTTTGCCTCACCCAGCATGGTCTGCTACACTCCTTTACTCCGTATTTAGTGCCATAAAAACCTTATCGCTTTAGAAATATCAAAGAACAGTAATCCTAGTAGGATCACCAGTACCTGGATTACTTCTAGACGATGCGAAGATGAACCTTCTGCTATATGCACATGTTTGGCCCAAAGGAACAAGACAGAGCTTTTATAAAAGGCATGTTTATTACAACATATGGAGCCTATAAACAAACAGAATACAAGTAAAATCATGATCTTCCAGAACAAGCTCAAAATAAAAACCAAGATTTAGTTTAAGATACACGGTAAAGAAGACGTCAAATAGTCAACCAATCATAGATACCTAGAAAGAATATTCAGCTCCAATGGAAAATTCATCCAAACGATGAAATGCCCCCATCCCCCCACCCCAAGAAAGTTATGTATGCCTGTTATGCCATAAAGACAAAACTACAGTGTGAACCCATCAACAAAACCCTGGAAATGTATTTCAATCTAACAAATTGTCCTTTATAAACATGAAGGCATGCACCCAATCTAAACAAAGATAAGCACGTGCAAGTCTGTATGCAAGTACCGAAGATCTACAGAACTGACTGCAGCAAGGCATGTCGAGCAGATCTAGGCAGACACCCACTACAGCTCAGCATAGACAAGTGGCAGCAGTATTCCACATACATCTAAAGAAAAGTAGCAACACACTTTACCAAATGAGACATCAAACCCCCAGCTGAGATGCACAGTTCACATAGAAACAAGAGATGTTTAGAACACAGAAACCTGAACTGACTACCAAAGAAAGCAGAGCAAAGTTACATATGCCCTTAGGAATTACATAAACACACTCAAAGCCAAATCAAATAATACAAAACTCTAAATAGGAGCTATACTTGAGTACTAAAACATAGCGAAGAACCACAAAGACTACCACTGGTGATCAAATACAAAATCAGCTGTCATAGCCCACGAATCACAGCATCTATCAACTGTGGGATAAGCACAATTCAATTCCTTTTCCTTTTGTGCTGTCCGAGAATCACAGCATCTATCAACTATGGGATAAGCACAATTCAATTCCTTTTCCTTTTGTGCTGTCGGAGAATCCACTCTAGATCCTGCTCCGAGTCCTCCCCAGCACCACACTGACACTGCTGAAAAGGCATGAAAGCCATTCAGGCAGCTGCTGCACATCTCATTAAAGGCCTGAAAACGTTTGACCACACCGTCCCAACAATGAAAGAAGTAGCTGGCTCTCCCTCCAAACTTGTATTATTCCCAAGACCGGGAGCTGCATCACCTCTAAGGCCACAAGACGCGGCATCCCTACAAACCTGACTGAGAAAATATCCAATTGAACTCGACAGAAACACACCAGGAACAAAGACATCACCAAACTGGAAACGAAGAGATGCCCACAGCAAAAGACCAGAAGACAAGCCAGCTCTGTTACATCACCGAGATCCAGAAGAAACCTCCTCAACATAAGAACTGAACCTACCCACCTGCAAATCCAAATGAACCAAAGACTCGTCTCTTGAAACAACCCTGCAGCATCACTAGATAGGAACCAACCAACACCTGAACACCGTCCTGGTTGCAAACGATCATGAATCGTATCTCTTTGATAACACCAATTGATCCCTTTTCCATTGCTTTCCAGCTAGATTTACACACAAATATAATTAATATAATAACATACCCATGTACATACAAATAACGCTATGTGGAATTCCAGAGAAGGCAGAAAATGGGCAGAGCAATTGTCAATTTACAACTCCAGTAGACAAATGCAAACCCGTACACAAGAAAGTAACATTTGTAAACTCACAGTTATTGTATTGGACTAAGTACCACAAGAGAGGTTATTGTTTTATGGTCTGGGATAATTAGAAAGTGAAGACTTGCATAGGACTCTAATCAGCAAGTTCTGTTCTGGATTCAGAAAAAAGGGCACAGGTTCTGCTTCCAGTTTCAGCAAACCTGGAGGCACACATGGAGGACAGGCTGCAGGTACACAGCCCAAGCTCAGCCCTTAACAATCTAACTGAGTACCCATAAGTCAGGCAGGCGCAGGCTTTGGCACAGGCAGATGTACTGAATCTGATCCAAGCCAGGAGGAAAAGACAAATGTACCGGGTGCCACACCGAGCTTCAAGTCCTGCCAAGAGTGCTGCATGCGAGGAAGACATTAGCAGCACCCCCAAACTAACTCACCAGTACCTGTAGTTGTGACGCAGATATCCCAGCACAAGGCAAAGTTACAACCACTGCAATGATAAAGTGTAGACAACAGAGATTAAGTGGTGAGGGACATGGCAGAGTGAAGACGGAGAATGGGACGCAAATGTTGACATGCTAAGTGGAGAACCAACATGCAGTGGCATTAAGAAGCTAGGCGAGGAGGTCAAATAGGAAAATATATTTCCTACATTCCCAAGAAGGCATGCAGTGTCAGTACCTAATGCAGGCACGCCTCAGTGGGTGTACAGCTCAGGCTGTGATTTACCTTCTATGATATTTATTTGTATTTTTCACTGATTCTACTATAAAAACATGTTAGAGTCAGTGCTATTAGGACATATCACACAGACCTACTGAGTACCCTACAATCATATGCATCTTTGAAGAACTTTAGATTGCATCCAGCATCAAGAGCACTTAAACTAGTCCGGTTCTATATCAGATAGAAAGGAGTCAGAAGCTGTCGAGAAAGTACCCAACTCTCCTTTACCCACTCAATGAAGCCATTTAGTGTCAGTCTCCTCAGCTGTTCCCTTCTGAATATATGCTACCCACTATTCGTGGCTATGGGCGGGCTCAGAACCACGCACGTGTAAGCGCGGCGCGCGTGGTGGGGGCTAAGGTAGGAGCTGATGATCAGAGGAATGTTAGCGAGCAGGCCGGCATGAATAATAAATACCTGTGAGGCTTTCTGTAGTTAATGTGTCCTGGGCGGCGGCTCAAGCAGACAAAAGGGGGGGCTGTGATGATATGCGAGGGAAAGGTCGTGATTCGTGAACCCACTACCGCCGGCGCCTTCAGATAAATACACATGCACAAACCATTAATTTTTTATGAGAAACAAACATATTTCTCTTACTTGCAGACCCAAATGCTACTCGGAACAGGCAAGGAGAGCCGTTTTCCCGAATTCCTGCTCGGCGCCGGGCTGCTCCTAATGTTGTGTCACCGGGCCGGCCCAGGCTGGAAACAAACACCACTGTGGGGCCCGGCTGTGTGTGACCTTATGCGCGGGCGCGCCCTGCGTGGTACTTTGCAGCGTAAGATAGGTGGCGCAGCACTCTAGACTCCGGCGTCATGATGTCATAAGGATTTTGGTGCTGCTGCTGGCCTAAAATTCTACAATGAAGAGGCCTGCTCACAAAATAAAAACTTCCGAAGTTCGGTTCTTCCATTTTATTTATTGAAAATAAATGCCACACTGACTCACCAGATCCAGGGGGGGGCAAGTGCCCCCCCTTTCCCCCCCTGCGGACGCCCATGATTGTGGATACAATTAATTGTTAGATTTCACCAGAGAGACATCACCATGTAGTCCCATGGGTTTTCAACAATATCTACAATTGGCAGGTTATTCGTAGGCGGAATGTACACCTTGGCACAGAGACTAAGAAAAACAAGATCCCTACACAGCCATCTATTCCTCAAACACACACTCATACTGGTTGGATTTGGCACGAGGGCGAGTGATGGTTCAGTATATATAATTTTATTAACAAGAGATTTCACAAAAATGAAATGCACTGTCAATTACCTGGACAAAAAAACTGAACCACTGACTCGCAGCACATGAGCTGTAAAGCCACTTCAAGGCACCAACTGCTTTACAGGCCATTCACACACCTTTCATACCTGACACACAGAAGACCATTCACACCACCAGGCACAAAATCTACACATCACAACATTTACAAAAAAAGTGACAAGGTGCGCCCTGATTAAAAAAAAACCAAGAAAAAGAAACCTACACAGACATCAAGTTTTCAAACTCACACACATACTGGTTGGATTTGGCACGAGGGTGAGTGATGGTTCAGTATATACCATTGTATTAGCGAGTGATTTCACAAAAAATGAAATACACTGTTAATAATGGAAAGGACGAGAAACTGAACCATTGACTCACAGCTCTTGAGCTGTAAAGCCACAACAAGGCACCAACCTCTTTACAGGCCATTCATACATCTTTCATACATGTGACACATACAAAACATTCACACCGCCAGCTGCGGACCCATCACATTACTACACTTCCACCAGCAGACAACGCCAATCAAGGGCCCATCCCTTTCACACGTCCACATTCCTAACACAGCAACTACACAAACTCATGGATTGCATGGAGTGGCGCTCAGCTAGCACTGTGTGTAGTAACCAGCATTAAGTCACTTCCCACACACCGCCAGCCAAGCACCAGTCCACGCACACCACCAGCCAAGCACCAGACCACACACACTGCCAGTCAAGCACCAGACCACGCACACCGCCAGCCAAGCACCAGTCCACACACACACCCCCAGGAAAGCACCAGCCCACAGACACCGCCAGCCAAGCACCAGTCCAGGCACACCACCAGCCAAGCACCAATCCAAACACAACACCAGGCAAGCGCAAGACCACGCACACCGCCAACCAAACACCAGACCACGCACACCGCCAGCCAAGAACCAGTCCACACCCACCGCCAGGACAGCACCACTCCACACACACCGCCACCTAAGCACCAGTCCAGGCACACCACCAGCCAAGCACCAAACCAAACACACCACCAGGCAAACGCAAGACCACGCACACCGCCAACCAAACACCAGACCACACACACCACCAGCCAAGCACCAGTCCACACACACCAGCAGGCAAGCGCCACTCCACACACACCGCCAGCCAAGCACTAGCCCAGGCACACCACCAGCCAAGCACCAATCCCAACACACCACCAGCCAAGCGCAAGACCACGCACACCGCCAACCAAGCACCAGACCACGCACACCGCCAGCCAAGCACCAGTCCACAGAGACCGCCAGCCAAGCACCAGTCTACAGACACCGCCAGCCAAGCACCAAACCATGCACACCGTCAGACAATGGACACTACACGCAAACCAACATCATACTCGTTTTTTTTCAAAACAAATGAAAAACAAAAACAAATTGCAAATTGATACAAATCTACTAACACAACAACTAAATCTAAATACACTACACAAATGCCAACTTTGAAACCGAA
This sequence comes from Lissotriton vulgaris, assembly GCF_964263255.1. Lineage (NCBI taxonomy): Eukaryota > Metazoa > Chordata > Amphibia > Caudata > Salamandridae > Lissotriton > Lissotriton vulgaris. The sequence continues at coordinate 72,293,353 of NC_141689.1, read as the reverse complement.
CACTCAGACACAACTATGTCTAGTGGAGGAGTGCACTGTTCGAACTTGCTCCGGTGCAAAATTTAACCACTCATTTAAATCATTTTTCTACATATGAAAGTATTAAATTAAACATTCATTGATCTGTGTTATACCATCATTACTTTGATAAACAGTAGAAATAATCAACATAATTGAAGTTCATTGATTGTTTACTATTAATTTTCAAAAGTGCATAGTTTTTTCAGCTTCTTTGCAAACATATTCACAATTAATTTTCATTGAAAATATGATTCAATTGTTTCTGACAGATGTCAAACTAATACGAGTACAAAAGAACAATTCCATCAGAATTTGCGACGACTCCCAATGCATTTCGATGCCTAAGCATCTTCGTCAGGGGAAATGCTGTATAAGAAAAAAGCTGTATAAGACAAAGTAACAATATATACATATTTCTCCAATGTTGTCCTCAACCATCAATTTGTGCTCATGCACTGTACAGTAAGTGAACACTAAACCTATTTACACATGCACATACATTATGTCACTTTATCCAAGCATGCCAGCTGTCCCAGCAATTGACTAATAATATTGTGGTATACCCTATACATGCCATCAAGTATAGTCTAGTGCACCCAACGTGTGTGTCCCATGCAAAAGTAACGATAAAAAATGTAAAGAAAACGTACCCTCCAGACGGGTACTATATCACCTAAACTCAAATTCCATGTGGAAAAACGACTGTTCCTGCAAACAAAACGGAACCAACATCAATATACCAAAACAAAATAACAAGTGCCACTTGTCACCCCGTGTAGGCCAACTACTTACTTCCTGTTATCGTTACACAAGACTGGAAACTCCTATATTACTGTTCTTCCGCCTGCGAACCAAAAATAACCCTTACTATGTACGTCTAAAACAGTCGTAGCTCTTCGTGAACATAATAATCAGAAACCCGTAATCTGACTCGCGCTGGGCAGTACCTTAAGCCTCTATCCGATGCGTGCACACTGTCTCCGTCATCTGTTTGAGTCTGTGAAAAAACGCCGAACATCGGCTTTGCATGCCGGGACGTATTTAACGTCCAACATCAACAACGGACTGTGGTCCCTGCCCACTTACTCGCTACTTCCAAACATTGTCGTGATGATACTCAAATGTTATAAAACGTGTAATTTAGAAGTGTAAAGATGTGATAAATGCTACATCATTGTGTCCAGCAAAAACGGGGCAAATCCATTTATTAATACACACGGGCACCCAACCAGTGTTCATAGAAAGCGGATTGTAGCTTTCAAATACCAAAACTTTATTAAGTACACTTGGTCTACTCAGGTCTCATCTCTCGTAATCGTGTAATATCTCTAACTATCATGTGTAGAACATCAACATGACAATAAAAATAAAAATAAGTGCCATAAACAATGGTGTCAAACTAAACCTCATTAATAAAAAAATTCATAAAAAATATGAAGAAGTGTAAGTGTAATGTGTACACTAACGTTGGTGGCGCTTGACCAGAACTTGATCCTGTATTAACAACTCGCTTAAAACCACAAGAACATAAATCATGGTTTCTACATCATATACTCATAAATAACACGCAAATTCGATTTTGTCATTCAGCCCACCCGGTTTAACAGTATTCAGATACCTCATCCAAAATGTCTCTCTTTGAGCTAGTCGTATGTTGGGATCCACATGGGGCTTAACCAACACCTGCTCCAGTACAGTATATCTCAGTTGAGGTATGGTATGCTGCCTCTCTTTCCAATGTTGCGCCAAACTGAATTTCTCGTTTCCTAACCTTATGTTTGACTTGTTCTCAGTGAGCCTGATCTTGATTTTCCTAGTGGTGCGGCCTACATAAACCAAGCCACACGGACACTTGATGGCATATATCACTGAACTTGTATTACAGTCAGAAGTGTGTCTAAGTTTAATCTGTTTTCCTGTATGTGGATGTGTAAATGTGTCTCCCATCAGTACATTTCCACAATGTCCGCAGTTAAAACATTTGCGCATGCCTTTAGCCTTCTCCTGTATTGCCTTCGTTTCTTTATGCTTCAACAGTTCTTTAAGATTTTTGGATCTCAACAGCGCAAAAATCGGTGTGTCGACAAATACTGTTCTGAAATCTTCTTCCTGCTCAATTAGCTCCCATCTTCGCAATATACATTTCTTGATCTTAGGTGTGAGCGTGGATTGCTTTAAAACACATACTTCTCTCCTTGATGGTGTTTTCTGAACTTTTTTTAGTAAAACTTCTCGTGTTTTGGAGGAAGCTTTCAATTTAGCTTCAGCTAGTACCTTCTCTGGGTATCCTCTATTAATATACTGTTGCGCCATTTCTTCTATGTCCTCAATGGCCTGTACTTCATCACTGCTGATCCTCTTAATTCTAATGAACTGCGAAAATGGTAAATGGTTCTTCAAATATCGGGAGTGAAAACTGGAATAATGCAGAGCATTATTTCTGTCTGTCGGTTTCTTGAACAATTTGGTTATGATTTGGTTTCCCAACTTTGTTATGGTGATGTCTAGAAAGTTTATGGTATTCTGGTCGATGTGGTTAGTGAACTTAATCCTGGGGTGACATTCATTCAGAGCCTTAATGGCCTCTTCAAACTGTATTTTGGTCCCTTGCCAGACTATCAAGATGTCATCGATACATCGGATATACAGTTTAAGATGTTCAGTCCAATGTGAATTTTCCAAAATGTGAGAGTGCTCAAACTTAGCCATAAAGATATTTGCGTACGCAGGCGCCCCCGTAAAACCCATGGAGGTTCCTGTCTTCTGAAGGTAGAATTTAGATTGCCACGAGAAATGTCCATGATAAAGACAAAATTGTAAAATCTCCAGTAGAAAGATGTTCAATGATTCCTCATACTCACTCCTTAACAACATCCACTCCACTGCTTCTATACCCTCCCCATGAGGGATTGACGTATACAGTGCGGTCACGTCGATTGTAGCCAACCATGTTTCACTCTCACTGGATATCGCTAGATTAGCAAGCTTATTGAGACAATCTGTGGTGTCTTGTATGTATGAAACCCACTGTTGCACCAGTGGTTGCAGATAATAGTCAAGGAATTTTCCTCTCGGTTCGTGGAGAGAACCGCAGCCTGCCACAATGGGGCGGAAGGGAGGGTCTCTGGCATCTTTATGCAGTTTTGGTAGCATGTAGATATGAGCTCTTTTTGGAAAATCTGTAGTTAAGTATCTGAAAGTTTTTTCATTGATCCACCCTAGATCTTTTGCTTTCTTAAGGATTTCATGCAAAGTGGTTTGAAACGTAACCGTGGGGTCTGTATCCAGAGCAATATAGGTGTCGGTGTCGTCCACATGGGATGAGACTTTTTGATTGTAGTAGGTAGTGTCCATCACTACAAGGGCACCTCCCTTATCTACAGCTTGAAATGTTAAATCCTGGTTGTTACTCAATGCCTTTATAGTTGTCAATTCTTTTTTCGTCAAATTCATACTCTTAGGTACATTTTTGTACGTGTCCATCAGATCTTTCTTCACCAATAACTCGAATAAGTCCAGAGTTTTATGTGATGTGGGAGGAATGAACGTGCTCTTTGGTTCAAACACCTTAACCGATACATCAGTATCAGGCATTTGGGGTACTTGATGAAAAAACCATCTTAATCGAAGCTTCCTCATAAATTTGTACAGAGCTATTTCCGTCTCTAATGGTTTGGTGTTATACGTAGGTACGAAAGACATCCCTTTGTTAAGAACTTCTAGTTGGCTATCAGTAAGTTCCGTACTTGAAATGTTTACTACCAGGTCTCCTAGCGGTTTCTCTCCTTCGTCTTGGGCTTTTTTTGTTGTTGAGCCTTGTCCCCTTTGGACCCGTTTGTTTTGTTTGCTTCGTCCTCTTGAGGAGGATGGTCGCTCCTCTGGCCTGCCTCTAAAAAAGGCTCCTAGTGGTTCCACTGGTGGATGCTCCATTTCCAGCCATTGATGTGGTACTCGTAGTTGATACTGGCGGTCTATTAGGAAGGGTGTCCTGTTCGGTAGCCACACTTTCCTCTGAGGAGGCCTGTGGTTTCTTAAATGGGCATCTCTGGGCATAGACTTCTGCCCACGTATAAACTTCGTCCAGTTTATAGTCAGTATATATTGCTCTGGATACAGACCCCACGGTTACGTTTCAAACTACTTTGCATGAAATCCTTAAGAAAGCAAAAGATCTAGGGTGGATCAATGAAAAAACTTTCAGATACTTAACTACAGATTTTCCCAAAAGACCTCATATCTACATGCTACCAAAACTGCATAAAGATGCCTGAGACCCTCCCTTCCGCTCCATTGTGGCAGGCTGCGGTTCTCTCCACGAACCGATAGGAAAATTCCTTGACTATTATCTGCAACCACTGGTGCAACAGTGGGTTTCATACATACAAGACACCACAGATTGTCTCAATAAGCTTGCTAATCTAGCGATATCCAGTGAGAGTGAAACATGGTTGGCTACAATCGACGTGACCGCACTGTATACATCAATCCCTCATAGGGAGGGTATAGAAGAAGTGGAGTGGATGTTGTTAAGGAGTGAGTATGAGGAATCATTGAACATCTTTCTACTGGAGATTTTACAATTTTGTCTTTATCATGGATATTTCTCGTGGCAATCTAAATTCTACCTTCAGAAGACAGGAACCTCCATGGGTTTTACGGGGGCGCCTGCGTACGCAAATATCTTTATGGCTAAGTTTGAGCACTCTCACATTTTGGAAAATTCACATTGGACTGAACATCTTAAACTGTATGTCCGATGTATCGATGACATCTTGATAGTCTGGCAAGGGACCAAAATACAGTTTGAAGAGGCCTTTAAGGCTCTGAATGAATGTCACCCCAGGATTAAGTTCACTAACCACATCGACCAGAATACCATAAACTTTCTAGACATCACCATAACAAAGTTGGGAAACCAAATCATAACCAAATTGTTCAAGAAACCGACAGACAGAAATAATGCTCTGCATTATTCCAGTTTTCACTCCCGAAATCTGAAGAACCATTTACCATTTTTGCAGTTCATTAGAATTAAGAGGATCAGCAGTGATGAAGTACAGGCCATTGAAGACATAGAAGAAATGGCGCAACAGTATATTAATAGAGGATACCCAGAGAAGGTACTAGCTGAAGCTAAATTGAAAGCTTCCTCCAAAACACGAGAAGTTTTACTAAAAAAAGTTCAGAAAACACCATCAAGGAGAGAAGTTTGTGTTTTGAAGCAATCCACGCTCACACCTAAGATCAAGAAATGTATATTGCGAAGATGGTAGCTAATTGAGCAGGAAGAAGATTTCAGAACAGTATTTGTCGACACACCGATTTTTGCGCTGTCGAGATCCAAAAATCTTAAAGAACTGTTGAAGCATAAAGAAACGAAGGCAATACAGGAGAAGGCTAAAGGCATGCGCAAATGTTTTAACTGCGGACATTGTGGAAATGTACTGATGAGAGACACATTTACACATCCACATACAGGAAAACAGATTAAACTTAGACACACTTCTGACTGTAATACAAGTTCAGTGATATATGCCATCAAGTGTCCGTGTGGCTTGGTTTATGTAGGCCGCACCACTAGGAAAATCAAGATCAGGCTCACTGAGCACAAGTCAAACATAAGGTTAGGAAACGAGAAATTCAGTTTGGCGCAACATTGGAAAGAGAGGCAGCATACCATACCTCAACTGAGATATACTGTACTGGAGCAGGTGTTGGTTGAGCCCCATGTGGATCCCAACATACGAATAGCTCAAAGAGAGACATTTTGGATGAGGTATCTGAATACCGTTAAACCGGGTGGGCTGAATGACAAAATCGAATTTGCGTGTTATTTATGAGTATATGATATAGAAACAATGATTTATGTTCTTGTGGTTTTAAGCGAGTTGTTAATACAGGATCAAGTTCTGGTCAAGTGCCACCAACGTTAGTGTACACATGACACTTACACTTCTTCATATTTTTTATGAATTTTTTTATTAATGAGGTTTAGTTTGACACCATTGTTTATGGCACTTATTTTTATTTTTATTGTCATGTTGATGTTCTACACATGATAGTTAGAGATATTACACGATTACGAGGGATGAGACCTGAGTAGACCAAGTGTACTTAATAAAGTTTTGGTATTTGAAAGCTACAGTCCGCTTTCTATGAACACTGGTTGGGTGCCCGTGTGTATTAATAAATGGATTTGACCCGTTTTTGCTGGACACAATGATGTAGCATTTATCACATCTTTACACTTCTAAATTACAAGTTTTATAACATTTGAGTATCATCACGACAATGTTTGGAAGTAGCGAGTAAGTGGGCGGGGACCACAGTCCGTTGTTGATGTTGGACGTTAAATACGCCCCGGCATGCAAAGCCGATGTTCGGCGTTTTTTCGCAGACTCAAACAGATGACGGAGACAGTGTGCACGCATCGGATAGAGGCTTAAGGTACTGCACAGCGCGAGTCAGATTACGGGTTTCTGATTATTATGTTCACGAAGAGCTACGACTGTTTTAGACGTACATAGTAAGGGTTATTTTTGTTTCGCAGGCGGAAGAACAGTAATATAGGAGTTTCCAGTCTTGTGTAACGATAACAGGAAGTAAGTAGTTGGCCTACACGGGGTGACAAGTGGCACTTGTTATTTTGTTTTGGTATATTGATGTTGGTTCCGTTTTGTTTCCAGGAACAGTCGTTTTTCCACACGGAATTTGAGTTTAGGTGATATAGTACCCGTCTGGAGGGTACGTTTTCTTTACATTTTTTATCGTTACTTGTGCATGGGACACACACGTTAGGTGCACTAGACTATACTTGATGGCATGTATAGGGTATACCACAATATTATTAGTCAATTGCTGGGACAGCTGGCATGCTTGGATAATGTGACATAATGTATGTGCATGTGTAAAGAGGTTTAGTGTTCACTTACTGTACAGTGCATGATCACAAATTGATGGTTGAGGACAACATTGGAGAAATATGTATATATTGTTACTTTGTCTTATACAGCTTTTTTCTTATACAGCATTTTCCCTGACGAAGATGCTTAGGCATCGAAATGCATTGGGAGTCGTCGCGAATTCTGATGGAATTGTTCTTTTGTACTCGCATTAGTTTGACATCTGTCAGAAACAATTGAATCATATTTTCAATGAAAATTAATTGTGAATATGTTTGCAAAGAAGCTGAAAAAACTATGCACTTTTGAAAATTAATAGTAAACAATCAATGAACTTCCATTATGTTGATTATGTCTACTGTTTATCAAAGTACTGATGGTATAACACAGATCAATGAATGTTTAATTTAATACTTTCATATGTAGAAAAATGATTTAAATGAGTGGTTAAATTTTGCACCGGAGCAAGTTCGAACAGTGCACTCCTGCACTAGACATAGGTTGTGTCTGAGTGTTCAGTTTATTTAGAGACCTGACAGGGGTCAGTCAGGTAGCAGGTTTGCACCGATTTCTTTAAAACCAACTTTACTAAGGTCTAAAATAGTGGTGTGCAGGTTACTCACATATTTACTTCATAACTTTGAAACCGAGCAATACGTTTTAAAGAATAGAGACCAGCCAGTTCACTTGACCACTCATGGATGCTCCCAAAAATAATTTTGCGTGTGGTACATTCTAAAACAAGCAGGTACACAGAGCCCAGGGTTAGAAGGACAGTCGGGGCAGTACATACGAACCTCCTTCCGCAAACCTCTTCGCCAACAGACTCTACATCTCCGACTGGGAAAGTCTTTTGAGGTTGTAGGAGGAATTTGATCAGGAAAGTGACGATCGTTCAATCTGGCAACATCCTCCACCACTCCAACTCTAGGAACACTTGCCTGTTCCACTAAAACAAGGCTGCCTATTACAGACTCCTGAAACTTTACAAAAGTCATCTTTGACTGGGGACAAGATTGCTGGAACACAACAAAAGCATTAAAGGTTGCCAAGTGGAAAAGATGGATAGCCAACTTCTTGTACCAAATGTAAGCCTTACGAAGAGCAGCATACGGTTGCAATCTCTGATCTACTCTGTCAACACCACCCATGTGCCTATTATAGTCTAAAATGCGCACAGTTCTGCAACCTGACCCCAAACAGTCGACGGTTCAGTGCTTTCATCATGTATGGACATCAACATGTAGACATCTCTCCTGTCTGAAAACTTCACAGCTAGAAGCTCCTCACAACGCAATGCACTGCACTGTCCCCGAGCAAGCTTTTGACAAACAAGTTCTTTTGGGAAACCTTTACGGTTAGAGCGGATTGTGCCACAAGCAACAGTGTCCACTTTGGCCAATTCCCTGAACAACCGCACACCAGTGTAGAAGTTATCTACATATAAATGATGGCCTTTGTTAAAAAGTCCTCGACCAAGTTCCCACACAATTTTCTCAGTCACTCCAAAAGTCAACGGACAACCAGGGGTTTAATCTTGGATTCCTTACCGGTGTACACCCTGAAATTAGAGACATATCCAGTCCGACTGTCACACAGCATATAAAGCTTAATTCCATAGGGTGCCCTCTTACTAGGAATGTATTGCCGAAATACCATGCGGCCCTTGAACAACAGCAAAGACTCATCCACTGCAATTTCTTTCCCAGGATAAAGATCTCAGGAAATCGATCAACAAAATGATTAATGACAGGCCGAATCTTTAAAAGACGGTCACAATCAGGGTGATCTCGTGGCAAAGCGAAACCATTGTCAACAAAATGCATCTTCCGAAGCAGAAGCAAATACCTATTACGACTCATGACTGCCGGAAATATAGCTGTTGCCATCAAGGGACTAGTAGACCAATATGATGCAATTGATGGTTTCCTAAGCAAGCCCATCAAAAAAGTTAAACCCAAAAACTTTTTCATCTCCTCCAAATTTGTGGGAGTCCACCGGGTAGCTCTAGCGTGGGGCTTAAGGCTGGCACTGTTCTCCCTCAAAAACTGTTCTGCATACAAATTAGTCTGCTTTACAATCTCTGCAAAAAACACATCATCCATAAACAACTTGAAAAAATGAATTGGCAAAAAGTTTTCAGTGTTCACCCTACACCCTGGAACACCAGTAAATTCAGGCAATGCCGACTGCACCATGCCTGGTGCAACCCAGAGATCAGAACTTTCAACGACAAGTCTTGCAGCCTCAAGCTGCCGCCCAGCTGCCTCTTGTCTCACTAAACCAACTGAAAGTCTAGCAGCCCCAGGCTGCAGCCCAGACACCTCTTGCCGCACTATCGGCACAGCAATGTCCTCCGCAACCACAGGCACTTCATTCACACCAAAAGTAGCTTCATCAGCACTCAGAGTATCTTCATCATCAGATGAAGCCATGTGTAGAGAAAACTCACTACCTGAATCTTCACCTCCCACCTCTGCCTCAGAATCAGAGTCAGTCTCTGGACCATGGTCAGAGGAAGAATCAAAAAGCATTCCAACAACTTGTAAATGTACATGTATTTATATAGCGCAAATCACTGACCGAGGTCGGTATCTAAGCACTTGCTTAGGGAACCCGTCCTGGTATTCCCCTGTGAGATAACCCCGGCAGGGTATCCACAAGGTGAAAGCCAGGCATCCCGCCGCGAGGGGCCGTTGTGGAGATTAAGCAAGCTATTGCCCAGAGTCGCAGAGTGTGAACCCGTGAGTCGAGAAGGCACCGGAGCGAGAATTATCGAGTCCGTGGAATTTTTTAGCCCAAGACCCGCCGAGGCGGGGAATTGAACCCTGGTCCAGGGCCGATCTCAGCTTCCGGGTCTGCCGCCTCTAACCCTTGAGCCACACTTCTCCATAGCTGAGCAGTAATCCGGCGGCTAGCCATTATCCTTACTAAGAAAGGAGTCTGCACAAATAACTCAACAACCAACACTGTGCAATGTAAGTAAAAACATTTAAGCCTTTATCACAAAGATCTATATACTGAAAAAATATACAATTCACTTACAAGAGACAACTACACTCACCAGCACCTACTCTGCAAAGACACAGCAAATAGGCAACGATATCTCACTAGAAAGAAGAAAAAAAAACTTACATCTACAGAAGTACACATCAAGAACAAATGCAAAACATGTTTTACAATCACAAAAAACAGAAACCAAACATACTTGTATTATTACACACTTTGCAAAAAAACCAATTACATTAAAATTGAACAAAAAAGGTCTCTTACCAAACACATGCAACTACACAAACAGCAAAACAGCTGAACCACCAGTAACGTAACCGTACACTGCAACAATCTAAAGAGAAATTAAAACAATACACATTACAACAGGCTATGTCACAGGGTATGTCACAAATGGGATGTCTGTCCCCATGGGGGGCAAAATCTTTTTAAATTTGGGCCCGCTGGAAGCAACCCTTGCCCAAAGGGTTTCTTCCATTTAAAAACAAAAGATTTCCCTGGTGTCTAGTGTTTTTTTTGCTCCCTCCAGAGGGCAGAAAGGCCAAATTAAGACAGAAATCTGCCCCCAGAGGGGGCAGAATATATTAAAAAAACATATGGGCCCAAGGAAGCGACCCTTGGCCAAGGGGGTCGCTTCCTATACAAAAAAAAACAATCCCTGGTGTCTAGTGGGCTTTTCCTCCCCCCTGGGTCCAGATTTGGCCCAAAAAACGGCCGATCGAAAAGACTAAAAAAAATATTTGGCCCCTTGGAAGCGACCCTTGCCCAAGGGGTCGCTTCCTTTGCAATAACAACATAATCCCCGGTATCTAGTGGGCTTTTCTGCCCCCCCTGGGTCGAGATACGGAAAAAATGGACCCGATCTGCACCCAGGGGGGGGGGCAGAAAAGTCTGAAAAATATATGTCCGCCAAGGAAGCGACCCTTGCCCAAAGGGTCGCTTCCTAAAAATTGCAGCAAGGATCCCTGGTGTCTAGTGGGGGCATTCCTGGTGCAGGATCGCGACGCTGTGTGCGATCCTGCACCAGGAATGCCCTGCATTGGGACATCAGGGGAGAGGAAACACTGTTTCCTCCCCCCTGATGCCTCAAGGCACCGAGAAACGCCCCCCCGCCCCACCGGAGACCAAACACCTATCTTCGTCCTGGACGCGCTGGAAAGAAATGGATTCCAGTGCCAATAATGAAATGAATACAACTTGTAAAAAGCTATGAAAACACCAGTGCCTCCAACACTCCCATCCCAGCCAAACACAAAATGGCCTTTCTATCTCCACCATTATCTCATATCGTATGTGAGATCCATTCCTCATGACCACTCACAATCGCAACCATATTCTAACCTGATCCAAATTACCCCTCTTCCTCTCAGTCAAGCTGAGCACATACTCAGAGTTCCGCCCTTGATTGCATATTTCATAATTGCCGCTCTGCAGTCAACCACTGCCTCAAGATCTCAGACACAGTAATCGGCTACAACATCAACATCCTGGTCCTCACCGAAACCTGGTTGAACTATATTACATACAGTGTTATTTCACTCATGCCCCCCCCCCACTGTATTCCGAGAAGTGATTGGAAGGCAAACAAGGTGAGGGCTTAGCAGTCATATACAGAAACTCTTTGAGCTGCAAGCTACTCCCCAATACCTTCTTTCAATCCTTCAAGTGTTTTTCGCTGGAAATCATCGCTCAAGCTACTTCTGACCTCATTTTGAACATAATTTACCACCTTCTGGTCAAGGAAACACCTTCACTGAAGAGAACAATGAACTCTTCACAGCACAGTTATTCAGCTCAGACAACATTATCTTTCAAGATGACTTTTTTTTCTGGAGTTTTATATAGCGCGAACTCAACCCGAAGGTATCAAAGTGCTTTTCATGAGCACCAGTTACGTTGCTGATGGATGAAAAGTCGTAAATAAACATAGATATATGTTGTAGATTAAAGTCAGGTTTATTCTTAACACCCTCACCATCAGCTGTCAAGCAGTAACTGAATACATAAGAATGCTCTTCATCTTAGCATTCTAGGTTCCATGAAACCTACCTAAGATAGACATAGAGAGCATACTACACATCCTCTTTCTTATATTAAGATTATACGTGCAGATGTAATACAAATGAAACACAAAATAAGCAAACATCAGAATCACATTTCAGCACAAAATATTGAAATAGAAATAAACCCATAAGTGAATGAGGAAACGTTTTAAGAGGTGTAATCACTGAGATAAGTTGGCACCTTCCTAACACGTGAACTTGTTCTTCTAGAAGATACCACTGTGCCACTAGTAGAGATGGTCCGACTGGCACAAACATCCATATCAGGATTGCATTTCTTTACAATTGCAACACGATTCAAATTCCATATTTTACCATTTTCCAACTTCACAGAATTATTGAAACATTTGATAACTTTCATGGGACAAGAGTATTTGGACCAGGACAAAGAACCAACAGGAGCCCTGACCTTAACTTCATCCCCAACTTCAACTCGTCCGTCTTGTACCCTTTTTCTTTCATCAAAACACTTCTTATTTTTCAAACGTTGTTCTATCTCTCTCACTCTCCATTCACCAATACTATTATCTTTTACCCCTTTTCCCCAGCACATCCAAGCCGGACTCAAACTGGTATTGGGAGTTCTTCCTTTAAACAGCTCAAATGGAGTTTTCTTGGTTGTCATCTGTGGTGAAAACCTATGCGCCAAAATACATTTCTGCAATTCAACCTTCCAATCTAACCCATTAACTCTTGAAAGCTGAAAGTTCTCCTTTATCACCCTATTAAATCTTTCCACAGTCCCATTCGTCTCTGGGTGATAAACAGAAGATCTTTTATGTCTAATACCACAAGACAACAAAAAATCAGCCATCATACCAGAGCAAAACTGAGGACCATTATCACATTCATTTTTGTTAGGCACTGGGAGATTATGTGATTTGGCCATAATCACAAGATATTTGTTGAGATTCCCTGCTGAGACTCGAACCCAGTTCCCCAGCTTCGAGGTCAACCGCTCTAGCCATTTGGCCGGATCCTCTCTTCATCCTCCATTGAGGTTCAGAAGGAAATAAACCAGTGGACAACTTTGCTGAACACGACAACCTCAACCAACACCACTTTCAAACTGATCATCTCCAAAACACCTCCACTATCGACCAGTGATCCCATTCCAGTTGATTGGTCTGACCACCTGCAGATTCCCTTCACAGTGTCTTTCTCAAACAAGAAAACCCTTGGACAACCGAAGAAGTAAAAATCTGGTTCAGAGACACCAGTAACATTGATACTAAAACCATGGCTAACCTAGCCTTATCAAACCTCATTTCGATAGTTCCTCAACTCGACAAGTCCACAGACAGTTTCAAATCCTGAATGGACTCTTTAATTAGCAATGTGCACCCATCAAGAGCAAATACAGTACACCCAAACCCTCTTGTCCCTGGTACTCAAAAGCCCTCAACGAAGAAAAGATAAATATCAGAAGGTTGGGGAAAGAATGGTGACGAGCACCCTCACCATTAGGTCAAACAGAGTGATGTGCTGCGAGCCAAAACTATGAAGACCACATCTTTAGAACCAAAGCATCACATATCAGATCCCTCCCGAAGATGGCCAAGTACAAACAAAATTAATCATGCCAACAGAGACAATTAATCAATCTAACAACCCTCCCTCCAACCCCCTATTTAAGGCACCTGATACCCTATGCAATAACTTTACAGAGTCCTTTGACAAAAAGGTCAAAAACATCTCTCTTCCAGTCGAACTCAAAAATGTTGTCAAGGAGAAGCTGACTTGCTAGACGTCACAACCATGGTCCTCTTTCTCCCCAATCTCAGAGGTAGATCTACTCTACTCTATCCAAGATTAAACAAATCCCTAGCTAAACTGCTTCTCCCTATTTGGACAACCCTGGTTAACTCACTCCTGGATCAAGTCTCATTCCCTGACTGTCTGAAAGGGTGCCAGAATTCTCCTCTCCTAAAAAAAAAAGAAAAACCCAGACGGCTTTAACAACTTCCCCCTAGGCAAGGTGATTGAAAGTTGCTTAGCCTTACAACTCTCATCACACATCTAGGACAACAACCTCCTTGAGTCTCTTCAATCCAGATGAGTTAGGGCCACAGCACTGACACCAGAATTCTGCAGATAGTGGATGACGCCCTTAGCATCCTCAAAACTGGTAACTCCTGTCTACTTGTACCCTTCAACCTCCCCGCTTTGTTTGGCATAGTCGGACACCAGGCTTTGTTAGACAATCTGGGCATAATGACGACTTTTGGTGGAGCGGTGGTGCAGAGGTGCCAACTGCCACACCACCACTCCACCGAAGGTCGCTGCCGCCTGCCCGCAAGATTACGACCAATTTTGAGGTCTGGCGGGTGGGCGGCATTGCGGTCCAGCTGCAGTGCATCTTTCAAAGGCGGCGGTGTCTTTGAAAGAGGCACCTCAAAGAGAGCGCCACACAGGGTTCCTGCACAGCATGGACTCGAATGTGTCACTCTGCATGCATCCCCTGGCTGAGGGAGTACAGGGGGCCCTCTAGGACCCCAGTTCAAGTTCAAGTTCAGGCATTTGTATAGCGCACTACTCACCCAGAGGGTCTCAAGGTGCTAGGGGAAGGGGTTCACTTATTTGTCGAATAGCCAGGTTTTCAGTTCTTTTCTGAAGGAGGTGTGGTTCTGATTAAGGCGGAGGTGGGTGGGGAGTGAGTTCCAGGTCTTGGCAGCCAGGAAGGAGAAGGATCTGCCACCCATGGTGGATTTCCGGATGCGCGGGACTGCGGCGAGGGCTTGATTGGACGATCTTAGTTGGCGGGTGGGTTTGTAGAAGGACAATCGAGTGTTGAGGCATTCGGGTCCTAGATTGTAGAGGGCCTTGTGTGCGTGGGTGAGAAGGCGGAAGGTAATTCTTTTGTTGACGGGAAGCCAGTGGAGGTCTTTTAGATGTCCGGTGATGTGATCTTGGCGCGGGATGTCTAATATGAGTCTCGCTGACGCGTTTTGGATGCGCTGGAGTTTTTTCTGTAATTTTGTTGTGATTCCGGCGTAAAGTGTGTTACCATAATCCAGTCGACTCGTGACCAGTGCGTGGGTGACAGTCTTTCTTGTCTCGAGGGGGATCCAGCGGAAGATCTTTTTGTGGATGCGAAGTACGTTGAAGCAGGAGGACGAGACGGCGTTGACTTGTCTGGACATCGAGAGAGAGGAGTCTAGGATGAAGTCAAGGTTACGTGCATGGTCTGTGGGTGTGGGTGCTGTGCCCAGAGCTGAAGGCCACCAAGATTCGTCCCAAGCTGAGGGTGAAGAACCTAGGATGAGCACCTCCGTTTTGTCTGAGTTGAGTTTTAGGCGGCTCGGTTTCATCCATTCGGCTACTTCTTTCATGCCTTTGTGAAGATTGGTTTTGGCACTGTTGGGGTCTTTGGTGAGGGAAAGGATTAGCTGGGTGTCGTCGGCGTAAGAGATGATGTTGAGGTTGTGTTGATGCGCAATGGAGGCGAGAGGACTCATGTAGACGTTGAAGAGGGTGGGACTGAGTGAGGATCCTTGAGGTACACCGCAGATGACTTCGGTGGCCTCTGAGTAGAATGGGGGAAGTCGGGCTCTTTGAGTTCTCCCAGCGAGGAATGAGATGATCCAGTCCAAGGCTTTTCCTTGTATGCCGATGTTGCTGAGTCGATGTATAAGGGTGCTGTGGCAGACAGTGTCGAAAGCGGCGGAAAGGTCGAGTAGGATGAGGGCCACTGTTTCTCCGTTGTCCAGGAGTGCTCGGGTGTCGTCGGTCGCTGCAATGAGGGCGGTTTCGGTGCTGTGTTTGGCTCGAAACCCGGATTGAGATGGATCAAGAGAGTTGTTGGATTCAAGGAAGGTGGAGAGCTGGCTGTTGACGGCTTTCTCAATGACTTTGGCCGGGAAAGGGAGGAGGGATATGGGTCGGTAGTTTTTCAGTTCTGAGGGGTCCGCTGTGGGTTTCTTCAGAAGGGCGCTGAGTTCGGCGTGTTTCCAGCTTTCTGGAAAGGTGGCAGAGTTGAAAGAGCAGTTGATGACATCGCGGAGTTGGGGTGCGATGATGGAGTCAGCTTTGTTGAAGATGTGGTGGGGACAGGGGTCAGAAGGCGAGCCAGAGTGGATTGAGTTCATGAGGTGAATGTTGTCTTCAGTGGTGATTGGGTTCCAGGCGCTGAGGATGTTAGTTGGAGGAGTAGGATCTGAAGGGGGTGGGGCGGGTTGATCGCTGGGAGAATTCTCGAAGCTGTTGTGGATGTCGGCAATTTTGTTGTAGAAGAAGGAGGATAGCGCATTGCAGAGGTCTTGGGAGGGGGTGATGTCGTTAGTTGTTGCGGTGGGGTTGGTGAATTCTTTGACGATATTGAAGAGTTCCTTGCTGTTACGAGTGTTGTTGTCAAGACTATCCTTGAGTGCTGATTTCTTGGCGGATCGAATCAGTTGGTGGTGTTTGCGGGTGGCTGTCTTGAGGGAGGCCATGTTGTCTGAGGTTGGGTTTTTTCTCCAATTCTTCTCTATGGTGCGGCATAGCTTCTTGGATTTTTTAAGGTCGTCATTGAACCAGGGAGCCTTTTTGCTGGCTGATTTCATCTGGTGCTTATTCAGTGGTGCTAATTCGTCCGCACTGAGGGTAATCCAATGCCTGAGGTTGGTGGCCGCTTGGTCTGGCTCCATAGAGAGGGTGGGAGGGTTTTGGCTGAGTGATGTGAGGAGTTGGTCGGTGGTGATTTTGTTCCAGTTTCTCAGAGGAATAGGTTGAGGACGGTTGTGGGTCAGGGTGGTTTTGTAGCTGAAGTGAACACAACTGTGATCCGTCCAGTGGAGAGCTGTAGTGCGATCGAAGGAGATGTGCTTGCTGGAGGTGAAGATAGGGTCGAGCGTGTGTCCGGCTGTGTGAGTGGGGGTGTCAACAAGTTGTTTGAGTCCGAGATTGGCCAGGTTGTCCAGAAGGGTGGTGGTGTTGTTGTCGTGTTTGTTTTCAAGGTGGTAGTTGAGGTCTCCTAGAAGAATGTAGTTTTCGGAGGCGAGGGTGTGTGGGCTGACGAAGTCCGTGATGTCATCGCTGAATTGAGTGCGGGTGCCTGGAGGCCTGTAAATGAGGGTGCCTCTAAGTGTGGTCCTGGGGTCGGTGTGGATCTGGAAGTGGAGATGTTCGGCGGTTGCAAGATTGTCGTCGGAGCTGGTTGTGATTTTGATGGTGTTTCTGTGGACGATGGCGATGCCTCCTCCTGTTTGATTGGTGCGGTCTTTTCGGATAATTTTGTAAGCGTCCGGTATGGCTATGGCGATGTCGGGAGCAGATGATGTGTTCATCCATGTTTCAGTAAGGAAGGCGATGTCAGGTGACGCAGTGTCGATTAGGTCCCAGAGTTCTGTTGCGTGTCTGTGGACCGAGCGGGTGTTGAGCAGGATGCAATTTAGGCGATTAGAGTCGGAGTTGTGTTTGGAGGATGTGGATTTGGTGAGGGTCCTGAAGCAGTTGAACTTGCAGGAGAGGCAGGCGAATGGGCCGTGGGTACATCCTGGAGTGGCTTCGCAGCATTGTGGTGTGCGTCCGGGGTTGAGGGCGAGGAGAGTTGCGGCATCATATGTGAATCTAGTGGATTGGGTGCGGCGGGGACCAGGGGGTCTGGCGCTGGGCGCGGTCCAGGCGCGGACGGGCGTAGACGGGCTTACCTTTAGCGCACCTTCGGCGCGACCGCAGCGCGTGGACGCTGCACGTAGGTCCATCTGTCCATAAATGGATGGGGGGGCAGAGCGTGGGAGGGTCAGCTGGGAGGCGGGAGCGGGGAGGAGACCCGGGGACAAGGTAAACACCAACAACAACAGCAAAATGGCGGTAGGGTAGCGCGAGCTAAAGCAGGGGCACAGTCGTCCTTCAAAATGCCTAAATACAGTACACGCGCAATTAAATAAATATTCTTACCGCTATGCAGGAGCACTGAGCACAAATTAATAAATTAATCAAATCTAACGATACCAGGCGCTATGCAGGAGCACTGAGCACAAACGATACCAGGCGCTATGAAATCTCCGAGGCACTTTCTCTGGACAGGCAGGGCTCGAGGAGGAGCGAGTGGGAGCGACCGCTGGGTGCAAGATCCAGACGGTCACAGAGGCAGAGGAGGACGGGGCCTGCAGAGCGATACTAGTGTGTGGGAGGGTCAGCTGGGAGGCGGGAGCGGGGAGGAGACACGGGGACAAGGTAAACACCAACAACAACAGCAAAATGGCGGTAGGGTAGCGCGAGCCAAAGCAGGGGCACAGTCGTCCTTCAAAATGCCTAAATACAGTACACGCGCAATTAAATAAATAATGTTACCGCTATGTTTCAGCACCACCAGCCCTTTCATGGAGGAAGGACCTCCATGAAAACACTGGCGGTCCTGAAACTTGTAATATGCATGTCAGTGCTGTAGCAGCACCACCTGCAAATTACATAGCCCCTGACTGCTGCACCACTGCCAGGGAACAGTGGTTCCCTGGCGGAACCGGTAGTCCAATGACAATCTGACTGTCCAAGTCGTAATATAGCAATCGGACAGCCGGTGGGGCAGTGACTGGACCACTACCGCCACTCCACCACTGCTCTGATGGTCCTCAAACCGATAGACTCAAAAGCAGGGGGGGCCGCTCGCAGCAGTTCTTGCCACACCGTTTGTTTCCCTACCTTGCCGGGACATTGAGTGCGAATTTCCCTGACTTGGCTGACTGGAATTATAGCCTGTGAAGGACCCTGATCACAGGACACAGCGCGGGACGCCGGGACTGCGAGGACCAGCATACCTTGTACCATCCACAGCTGGTGCCTCTTCCCGTGCAATCCCCACCCTTCTTTGTGTATTTAAATCACGTTCCTACTGCGCATCGCGGGACGCACGCGGGACAAAGCTCCGGGCTAAGCCCGGGCAAAGGGCGGGCCGTCTGAGGCCGTCCAAGGACGTTTAAGGCCGGGCTGGGCTACCCCTCTAACATCTTGGTGTTTGCTACCATCATCTAGACATTTAGAATCTGTATCTATTCACTGTCTAGAACATGTAATAACTCGTCATTGTGTGTTATCTACTGCAAACTGTTGGCAGGCACTAGCTGTAAGTAACTATGTCCTCACGGGCTGGAAAAAATTATAATATCAATCTTGCCACTTCAAATGGGGTGGCTACTGGAACTCTCGACCATTTTTTCAAGAGAGTTTCTAACGTACTCGAGAAGGAAATCGCTGATGTGGAGAAGCGTCTTTCTCTGGACTTAATAACGGGGAAGCGATCTTCTTTAGGGTAAATAGGGACTGTTGCTTCCCCGGTGTCTACAAACCATATAGTGGAGGAAATTAGGTTGGTGGATGTAGAGGATGCTGAGGGTATCGGAGAAGAGCTGGATGGTTCTAATAGTGTTCCATCTCTGCTGAGTCTGTCTACCAGTAGTAATAATGCTGATCTATCGAACTCTCCGAGGCTACCTACCCCATCTCCCTCCAACATGAGTCAGAGGACACCACCTAAGATTAAAATTGCCAAAAAAAGAGGGGGGGTCCTTTAAAAACTCGGCAAGCTAAAGTACAAAAGAGGAACTCGACCTCGATAGTGTCAGACCCTGCTCAACCGCTAATCCCTCCTAGGGCTCCTTTAATATCCACTTATCGCCCATACTGTCTTACTGATGAGGGCGGCCTCTTGGGAAAAATTGAAATCCTAGTGAAATCCCTGATGCTGCCTCTCCTAGAGAGAACTAGGATGATCAATACACAGCTAGACCTGATCGACAAAAAGTTGGAGGGAATACGCTCTTATCAGCCGATCTGGCAAAGGGTCTGATCAGTATAAATCCTCTAGCAAACTCTGTAAACTGGTTGCCGCCCACGAAACAATGTCCTCCCTGTCCTACTGTCCCCATAAATGTCAATCACGTAGGAATAAAACCAATTCGTAAATCCCTCAAAAAAGCACAGACGTCTTCTGCACCGCAGAAGACGACTGCACCTAAAGTACCACCAAAACGAAAGGAGAGCTGTCAAGGGGGGGATAAAACGAATTCGGGGGAAAAAATGGAACTCCCACAAAGTAAGGTTGATAAGAAAAATGGGGCAAAGGTCCCACAAAATATATACAGACAATCAAATAAAAGAGTAGACCTACCGCAGAATCTGCCCCTTATGTTGTCATTATGGCAGGAGTCCCTGAGCTCCCTCTGGGTACTAAGGAAGATCATCGAGCCTTAAGAAATAAAGTAGTATATTGGTTGTGTAACAATAGACCTTTGCCCGCCCACATTAATGGAGAAATCCTAAGTGTTAGGCGTGCAATCTAGGTCGGTTCACGTCCAAAAGAGAGGAAGGGGGATATAATTATTATCAATTTTAAAGACCATAGAGCTGTGAGGCATATTGGGGACTGGTATGATGCGAGAGGTACTGATTCCATCTCTACACATTATCTGAGTTATTTTTACCCGCAGATGTCAGCCCCCTATCCCAAGGAATGTTTATTAGGAATGCAGTCCTTAAAAAGGCCCGGATCAGAATATCATGGACGTAATCAAACACTTTTTACCCACCCACAAAGATTTATTGACTCCTACCCCAGACTGACTTACCTTGCAAACGTAAGCTCGAACTTCGAAAATAACTACTTGTTGGGTAATAGAGGTGGTGTATTAAGCGCCTATAACATACCAACCCACAACCGGTTCGACTTACTTTCGGGTCTTGAAATTGTGGACTGACTCGACAAGGATACTCCTCCTAATAACATGTTAGGAACACAGTCGAATCCTGATATAATTAATAAGAATTCAGAAGAGCAGAGGCTGTTGCAGGGTAAGGTAGACATTAACCTAATAGAAACTACGTCTATAGAGACTAATAGCCTTAATAAAGGGGAAGGCTATAAGAGAAATAGCAACCTCGAACAAAAGATGGGGGAAAATTGCGGTGAACCTAGTTCCCCGACACGTAGAAGGGAATCGGGCAATGTGTTCCTGGGCGAGCCTGCAGGGACTTAGAATAGGGAATCCTGCAGTTTTCTGTTTTGGAACGTGGCAGGTCTGAAACAGAAAACTAAAACCCCCTCCTGGGAAAGTGTTATAAATAGTTTCGATATCTTGGCTTTGCAAGAAACTTGGTCAACTGACCCAGTACATATAAATGGTTATAAAAGCTTTTTCACTCCGGCAGTGGGGGGCACACATGGGAGAGCAAAGGGCGGGCTGATTATGTACCTCACCAATCAGCTCAAGTATGAGCGGGTACGCTTTTCATCAAAGTGTAGCCACTACCAGACAGTAACGATAGATAGCAGGAAGGCAGCTAGTTTTATTGTCATAAACTTTTATAACAATATCCCGAATAAAGATATTCTCAGCACTTTAAAAATGCTAAATGATGATATAAAACATGAGATAGATAGTAATGAAAGTGAAGTAACAATTCTTTGGGGGGGGGGGGGGGGGGTTTAATTGTCCACTTTGCAAAAAAGGGCAACAAGGGATCTGTAGTTTAATGTTAGAGCAGGACATTAACCTTACACATTTTGACCACTCCATGATCGGGACCTACTAAATGAAATACTGTTCACCTATGATTTGGGATATGTAAATGAAATTGCCCAAAAACCATCTAATTTTCTCCCGACCTTTATTGGCAGAGGAGCACTGACTGCTATTGACTTCATTATTTCTTCAAATACTTATGGCCGTAAGATTAAGAGGCTCAAGACCCTAGACTTGCCTCTGAGCGATCATCGGCCGCAAATAATGGAGATTGAAAACCCATTTTGGGAGCAGCATAATGATGGGTCCCTTACGCGCGCACTCCCAGATGTGATGCTTGGGAGGCAAAATGGCTATACACTTAAATGGAGTAAGTTGGTCCCAGAGAAATTCTTAGGCAAACTGTTGAAAAATTGTTTAGATAGCTTCATGATTTGCCTGGGTGAACACTCTGACAGTGAGCGGATAATAGAACATTTTAACATTATAGCATCTTCTATTAGAGATAGTTTGTGGGTGGAGTCAAAGAAACGGGCCAAGGCAACAGGAGATGGTTTGACAGCGCATGTACAAAGGCACTTACTGACCTGAAATACGCCATTCATAGGATACCTCGAGACCCTTTATTAATAAGAGGATCAAGGAAAGCATACAACGAGGCATTAAAAAATAGGAAAAAGGCTATAAAAAGGGAGGCCTGGGAAGTCCTATGTGCAGCATCACAGTCTAAAGATACATCTGCGTTTTGGAGGGCCGTAAACGCCCCCTTTCTGTACGATAATACCAAAGCGTGCATGGAAATTGCAATCGCGGAGGACGATTGGGTCGAATATTTCTCAAATCTTTATAGCTGCCTAGATCAAACATCCAAAATAGGCTTTGACACACTGTGTGACGAAGGGGCACGGGCCCAGAAGCTGGTGGTTATTCTGGATGAAGTTATGATGAGTCTGAGAGCAACAAAGGGGGGAAAGGCTGCAGGCCCAGATGGGATCCCAGCAGATTTGTTCAAAGCAAACAGTGAGATCTGGGGCCCCATGCTGGAACAGCTTTTTAATGCTGCGCTAGCGAGGGGATTAAATCCTTCATGGTTCACCTCGGTCATTGTCCCAATATACAAGAAGGGAGATAGACAAAATTGTGCTTGCTATAGGCCAATCTCCCTTCTAGATTCATCTATAAAGATCCTTGGCAGAGTCATCCTAGTTAGACTCCAAAATTGGGCCGAGGATAATGGGATAATAAGTGACTTGCAATTTGGATTTCAGAAGGGTATAGGAACAATTGAACAGGGTTTAAATTTATTTATTCTTCATCAAAAATATACCAGGGTAAAGGGTGAATGCCTATACCTGACGTTTGTCGATCTTACCTCGGCATTTGATTGTTATTATTGTTATTGTGAAATTTATAACGCGCTCAGTTACCCAGGGGCATCCCGGCGCTGGACACAGCGAAGGAAAAAGACTCAAACTCAGACACTCAGCGATTGTGTGTCGACATAGTAAACTATGGGCAATATTAGAAAGGTTGGGCGTGGAAGACCCTATTATTTGCTTTTTAAGGGAATTGTATTTAGGGGCCACGGCATCGGTTCGTTATGGAAAGGGGGCTGAATGTACCAGATCATTCGGCATTGGACGTGGGGTACACCAGGGATGCGTCCTGGCTCCATTTTTATTTTTGGTCTACATAAATGGACTTGAGCTTCGTCTGTTGCAAGAGTGCAGGGATATGCGCAGGGTTGGCAAAAGATCTATCCCTGCACTCTTGTATGCGGATGATGCAGTCTTAATGGCCCGGACCCCCCTGGCCCTACAGAACCGGATAACCTCCTTTGATAAGTTCATGTTGAGTATGGACCTAAAAATTAACTGTAGTAAAACCTTCTCCATGAACTGTGGTACACGAACTAGGAAACAAATGAAAACGATGTCCATAAATAATATTCCCCTGGAAAATACCTCCACTTTCCCTTACCTGGGCATCCTGTTTCATGAGACTGGCTCTTGGACAAGTGCTGTAAAGGCTAGAACTCTCTTGTTTTCAAAAACAATAATGGCCTTAAAGAATTTTATAAAGAAGTTGGGTAAGAAACCAATAAGAGAAGTCTTAACTATTTATAATGCTACGTGTCTATCAGTGGCTCTGTATGGATCTGGACTTTGGGGGTATACTAACATAAAATCAATTCAAATAGCCGAAAATAAGTTCATGAGCCATATTCTGACAATACCAGAAAGTGTTGCGACCTACATCTGCCACATCGAACTTGGGCAACCGTACATTACAGATCTAATCAGAACTCTGCCCATTCTTTTGTGGCATAGGGTATGGACAACAAATGAGTGTACCGTGAACCGGGCTATTTTGTGGGACGTCTTAAAACTAGAAAATGTGAGTAGATTCAAATGGCTAGATTATGTTAAATGCTTTTTAATAGAAATCGATTGCCAACAATACTATGATGATCCTCTCACAATGGTTAATATAGCCAGAAAGTTGTTGAAAAAAATGTGTATGGGACATCTCGAGGAGAAAAGAATGTTAGAGGAAGTAAAGAAAAAGACGGTCACCTCGCATCAGCTGTTATTAACTGGTGATAAATTACAGCCGTATTTAACTCTGCCTATGTCCAATTATGATAGATTCCTCTTGACACGTTTCAGATTAAATATTGTTTTTAGACTTTTGAATTTCCCAGAAATGAATTTGTGGTTGCGTGATTTGCCTATGTGCCCATGTGATGAATCCTCGTCCCAATCTGACATCCATGTTTTATTTATTTGTAAATTGTATACTTTACCACGTGGGAAACTTATTATCCCAATTCTCAAAGAAATGAACTTAAATAGATGTCGCCCAGCATTTTTAGAGTTGCAAAGAATGGACACAGTTTTAGTTGTTGCAGTACTCTCAGAATTTTTTAGACATGTTTTTAAATTGCGGAAATCAATTGGTATGGATGAATTTTAACTGCCTCCTTTTTACATTTCTGTGTAAATGAAATTTCATGTTGTTGCTTTTATGGTTATTACTTATTAACCGAATAAAGTACTTTTTGAACTTTGAACTTTGACTCATAACTAGGCCCTATGACACATCATATGGGTATTGATGATGTTGTCTTGAAGTGGTTCACCTCACACCTAATAAACCCCTCATAGCTGGTAAAAATTTTAAGTGCCATTTCAGATCCAGGTAGCCTGCTATGAGGTGTCCCCTAAGGTTCAATTCTTGCTCTAAACCTTGTCAACATCTATCTTGAACCCCATTGCATGAACCTAAGGAATGCAGGAGTCCTATTCCACCTATATGCTGACAACACCCAAATCTACCTGAAGATCTCATACCCGGAAGATGTCACCGGCCTATCTAACTCTGAGAATAATTCAATCTTGGATAGCAAACAGACACTTTAAACTAAACCCAGCAAAAGCAGAGTTTCTTCTCATTTCTCCAAAGAAAGCTAACTCGTCGATCCCAGACAGGATGGAACCCCTCACTGACATTGATCCCTCCATTATTCAGAATGCCAAATCTCTAGCATTCACTCTATGGATATCTTAACCTCCATAGCCATATCTCCTCCATGGCTAAGAGTTACTGGTTCCAGCTAAAGTTAGTTTGGGTAATCAGGATCTTAATCCCAGCAGAAGACCTTAAATCTGTTGTCCAGCCACTTGTTCTCTCCAGACTCTCCTAAGGAATGGCACTCCTTTCCGGCATTCCCAAATTCCATCTAGGTCCACTCAGACAATTCCTACACGTTGCAACCCGCTTTGTGACAGGACGCAATAAATTTGATCACATCTCCCCTATTTACATTCACTTCAGTGGCTCACCATACAGGCGAGAGCTCAATTTAAAACTGCCTGCACCACTCATAAAGCTCTTCACATCTCGTTAACCTCATACCTTTCCTAATAAAGGAAAATCTCAGGGACTGGTTGAAATTCAAAAACACTCAATGGCCCCTTCTTGAACCCCCCACCTTTAAGCATGAGTGATACATTGACAAAGTCTCTCCTGATCTCATCATGTCATCTTCATAAAACGACCTCAAAGCTCTCCTCTTTGATCCACACCTGGCCTAAACCTATCCTACCTTCTCACGGTCCCTCCAAGAGCATACCAATCTTAACCTGCACAAAATATTGATGATCCTCACAGGGTACTGTACCACCTTTTCATTGTTATTCTTTGCTAGGGATATGTGTGAAGCGCTTTCCCTCCAGAGAGAGGCTAATCCGTGCATGTATATTTTCTATTTTTTGTTGATATTTTCTGGATTTATTAAGTAGCACTCTGAAGCCTCTGAGCCATGTCCATGCTATATAAAATAGCAAGCTTTATTGAAAATCAAAATACTATCTTACCCCAGCTATCTATATATTTTTATAAAAACAAAAGTATGTCTGTTTGTCCTTTATGCATTACTAAACCATCCATCCAATCACCATGAAACTTTGGGAAGTTGTTGAGTACACTCCCGTGAAGGTTTCTGGCACAAAAAAAAAAAAGAGAAAAATGTGTTAAATATCGCCCCCCCAGGGCCCTCATAATCTTTCCAATACTGAACGTTTACAGTTTACGGTGCGACTCGCTTTTGCAATGACTATCAACAAAGCACAAGGACAATCGCTGCAAGTGTGTGGACTTGATTTGGAGAATCCGTGCTTCTCACATGGACAACTGTATGTGACCAGCTCACGCGTATTAAAACCTTCTGATTTATTTGTGTACGAACCAGACGGAAAAACAAAAAATACGGTGAATCCACAAGCACTCGAATAAATAAACAGAATTAAAACAACACTTTAAAATGTTTTCCATATTAAAATGAATACGTTTCAATAAAAATGACACAATGTAAATTGAATGTTATCATAACAAGTTTCCTTAAATTTCCTTTCTTCTGAGATCGCAGCAACGCGCGACGGGTAAGCTAGTACATTATTAATAGTAACTATTAAAGAATCAAGCAGAATAGAGGAAACAATACTTACTAGGAGGGTGAATAATGTCATTTTTTGACATCCTAAAGCTTTTTTGTATCAATATCCCGAACCCCACCTTACTCTTAGCTAATTAAGGTAAACCAAGCACCAAAAGAGGCCTATATCGTGGGTCAGATGGTTCACACCTGCATGCCTCTTATAAACAACTGAATCAATGTTCAGCAAAGAATCAGCATCTGACATTTTTTGTCTGCAGACAGATAAGCTGGCCAGTGAATGGTGGATGTTGCTTCCTGTAGCATCCATTGAAGGAAGGTGATTAAAGCTCTGCATGTCTCGAGTCCGCAGGAACAAAGTTTCTCTCTTGTTACATTCCGTGCAAGTTGTTAAACAATGTTACACTCTGTGCTAGTTGTTGATCATTTTACTGATTAATAAGTAGTAATGCTCCTGTAGCCTTTCACTCACTTACATTCTGGAAAAAACTTACCTTTGTTTAAAAACATGAAGTGAGCAGTGAATGTGTCAGTTTCTATGAAGCCTTGTTCATTATTTAAAAAAAAAAAACCTAAAAAAAACAATCACTGGAAAAGACAATACAAAATATACAGAAAAGCAGGAGTATATTCTAGCAGACCTAATCATCACTTTACAATGAATAACAATACTAAATGTGTTTTTAAAGTTGAAACGCACATCTAAACAAACAGCCTGCATATTTCAAGATGGCAGATACCTAGAAGGGAAAACATGATTACAGAACAGCGCTTTCCACTGCTGCTAATTGGAAGCATTTATGGGATTCCAATTTTCTCAGGCTTCACTACACATATCATAATGTGGCGAAGATATATAGACGATATCCTGTGCATCTGGCAAGGAGATGTACTCCTACTACAGAGATTTCTCAGTAATCTGGACAAAAACCCATGGGAGATCAAAAAAAACACCTTACATTTCTCTCAAAAGGAGATCAACTTCTTGGATCTCACACTGTATGTAAAAGAAAACATCGAAAACTACACAGGAAGGAAACAGCGGCCAACTCTATTCAAATCACAATGTAAGGAATATTCCCAAGCGGGAGCTCCTACGAACCCATGGGAACTGCAGCGAAGGACATGTATTCATGGACAAAGGGAAGAAAATAGTATCGAGACTAGAACAACGAGGAGACAACCGCAATACTCTGCAAAACACCTTGATGACAGTCTCCAAAATAAAACGGAAGAACACTCTGAAACCCAAAAAGAAAAAAGAAGGAAACACCGGAATCCGTTTCACCACAAATTACCACAATGGACACCAGCACATAAGAAAAATTCAGTAACGCCACTGGCACTTCCTACAACGTAGCCCAAGTTTGAATGAACATCCTAAAAACTATCCAGGAATAAATGTCATTTCGAAGAGCTCCGAACCTGAAGAAAATGTTGTGCCATTCGGAATGTACCGACAAAAGAAAACAAATAACCACATTCTTGGACAGACCACCAGGATATCACACTTGATGCAATTGCAGCATATGCAACTGAGCATTAACAAAACCACCATGGTACCAATGCCACAAGGGAAATATTTCTCCATCACAGAATGGATAGACTGAAACAGCAAATTTGTCATCTAAGCGATCTTTTGCCCCTGCAACCGGCCTTACATTAGAAGCACCATTCGACCACTACGAACTCGTATCCAAGAACACTACAGGAACATACACAAATACAACATTGGCCATCCACTTACTGAACACTTCCAGCTTGCACATCTGCACAAAAAAATATTCTCCTTCTTTGGTCTGGAAGTAGTACGACCAGCCAAACGAGGGGGTAACCGTGAACTCAAATTGAGGAGGAGGGAAAGCAAACATCCTCAAATTCAACACAATCCAACTGGGTTTGAATAAAGACGCAGAAATGCACGTCTGGCTGGGCGAAGAATGATTCTTACCTAAGTCACTCTGGATCCTGCGAACAGTCAATCTTGCAGGATACAGACAATGTGTATGATAAAGTTGACATTGAGATAATAACAACAATTCACCAGGATGAGATATAGATTACCATCTGTATGATCCAATAATATTACCCCTCTGATTATAATGCTTACTATGACAAAGTTTTTCTGCCCTCCTCCGTGCCTTTTTTTCCTAAACTACCACATGTCTTTCCTCATACCACCCTCTGTCCATCCGTTCCGCACACCAATCGGCCCACTTCCATTTTTAGATATTAGCGGATTCCATACATTCCATCGCTACCAAGCGCCGCACTTTTTTTATCTTTATCTCTTTTTTCTCGTCATCCAGTTAACTAATTTAATAGTATTAAATAAACAATTCAGGACCATGTAATTCTACTACAATACGCCAACCTCAGACACACCTCACACCATAAGTGGCTACAGATAGCACTTTATTGCAGTACTTTGGGTGCCGACAGTTTCAGCGAGGCTCCCCATTCCAAGATGGTGCCCACCTTCAAACTACTATGCTGGATCTAGAATAGCCTTTGACCCGGAACCTCTCACGAGGCGGAACGTACTTAAGGCTTCAGCTCCCACACATGGCTGCTGATGCCGACTGCTGTGGTAGACCGTTCCCGGGCATTCCACCCTTCATTTACGAGGTATGCGTTATGGGACCATCACGCAGTTCCTTGACCATGCCATCAAATTCTTGCACCTTTTAACCCCTTTCCCATCCCACAGAGTACGAAAGTGAGAACTGGACCAATCCGGACAATTATCTGTCTTTTTCTGAATTTAAAACGGTAAGCATGAATTCACTGACATGCTACCATGATGACACCCCTCCCGCACTTAATATCGAATAGAAGCTAGCATGTTACTCCACGGTCTCAGTTTGACCCTGTACTACACAGAGCCAAAGCACTCTCTTTTATTTCTTTCCAAATGACCTGATTACCTCACAATCAGCAAGTAACTAATCTAGACGCACGATTCGTCAGAATCTTTTCTTGATCCTAACATAGTTTACGAGACTTACAGGTTTAAACTGCTGTACCTATTGCTAGATACTGCCTGAGTCAATTCCCTCCCATCACACTACTCTGCTCAACGGTAAACAACCTTTACAACGAAACTTTTACAACGCACTACCATTACAAAGCAACTTTTACAACGCAAACCATTACAACGCATTGCGCTGGGGGGCGCTCTAGGATAGGGAATAGGTTTCATTTACTATCCAACACCTTCCCTACTATCCACGGGGACTGGAGTTGGAATAGTAAATTAAACTATTCACTATCCAGCACCCCAAAGCACTATACGTTGTAAAGGTATGCGTTGTAAAAACCGCGTTGTAAAGGCATGCGTGGTAAAAGCATGCGTTGTAACGTCATACATCCCTGCTCAACATACTTCAGCTAAACAATTCCACCTTTTTCATCCCTCTTCCATCCATCCACTTTGGTACCGGACCTTTCGACCTAAATTTCTACGGGATTATGTAATTATACTTCTACACCCTTTTAATTAATGATTTGCGATTTCTGATTTCGTACTGTATGTATATTTGTTACTTTATGCAAATGTGTGTCGCCTTGCATGCACACTGCCATTATACCCCTGTACTGACACAGTCTTTTCCTTCCTTCATGTACATGCCGTATTTACGTTGCGCATTTTGCATCTCTCCTTCACTGTCTCTTCTTTCCTCTGTTCTCTGCTCATCTCCACATCCATATCCTGTCCACCCGCTCATACTTTGACTCATGTTTAATACCCCTTAAACCCCCTTTTTCTATTACTATGTTCCATGTTGGACTTGGCCCTTTTTGCAGGGTCATCCCCAAACTTTTTGCCTTCTTCCTGTATTTTGTCTGACCTGTTTTTGTTGGTTTTATGACTCTGGTCAGTGCTAAAGTGCATATCCTCTCCCTATCGTAAATAGATGTATGGATTAGTGATTCCATGATTGGCTGGTTTGGTTTAGGTGTCAGACCCAAGTAAGCAGGCCTCCCTCAGTTCTGATGTCTGGCAGTGCCGGTCCTAAGTGGAGGGTGCAAAAGTCCAGACTGAGGGGTGATAGGGGGAAAGAGTCCCCAGTGGAAGAACCAGTGGGTCAGGGGCCAGCCAGAAGAGCTGCGTCAACAGTGAATGATCATGGTGACACCACTTCTGGTCTGGGGGATCTTCACGCACTGTCAGATGGACAGGGGTCGGGGGATCTGCGCCAGGCAGACTATCACACAGCACATGAATTATGTGTTACCCTCATGGGGGGGCATGCATGCTCCCAAGGAAGTCCTGGTGCGCCAGGCAAGTGTTCAGCCGCAGGGGTTGGTGCCTGGGTTGGGCAGCCAGGTTCAGGTGTTGTCTGACCTGGAGGGAGGGGCGATTGTAATCAGTGTCCTGACCGATGTAGCTTCTAGGGGTATCACTCCAGGAGGGAGGGTACAGCACTCTGGAAGGGGGTGCAGAGGGAGGGAGTCCTCGCCTCTGACCCCGGGTCAAAAAGAGGGTTCAGACCCTAGGTTGGAGGACCAGGTTCAGGGTTTCCCCCCAGACCTGGTAGTCCAGTTGCAGGATAGAACCCTGAACTGGTGGGTGAATTGTGCAGGACACCTGCTACATGCACCCTGACAATTTTGAAAGGGGGTACCACTCCAGGTGGGAGGGTACATAGCCCCAAGGAAGAGGACCGGGTGTGGTAGAGGCCACCGAGGTCTCTGGTCCAGCCGCCGGGTACAGGCCTGGGGCTGGTGGGTCAGTGTCAGGATATCATACCTGTCATGACAGGAGGGAGAGTGGACAAAGGGTGCCAAGCGCCTGGGGTTACTGCCCCCCGCTCTCGGATGCCACAGAGGTTCGAGACCCCTGAGAGGCATAAGGACTGGGTCTCATCACTGACTATTGTCAGCGGCCACTGTGGCTTGCTGTCTGTCTGTTGGAACACACGTGTGAGCAAGCTAAGGTTAGGCGCTGCACAGATGGTGTCCACAGAGGAGGAGAAGGGTTCCACATGGTTTAGCTCGGTGGGCCCTGAGAGTATGGACAGAGGAATTGAAATGGGTTCAGATTGGCGTAGAACTAGAATATGTATTGTTTGTATTTGTATTTGTGTTTATATAGCGCATAAATCACCCCTAGGTCTCAAAGCGCTTACAGATGCTAGAAAGGGGATACCGGAAACCAGATAGCTAGAAGAGCCAAGTTTTTAGGAGTCTTCGGAATCTCATGTAGTTGGATTCGGCCCTGATGTTTAGGGGAAGGGCATTCCAGGCATCTGGGGCTAATTTAGAGAAGGATCTATCACCATTACTGATAATACGAACTTTGGGAACGGTTAGGAGAGACTTGTTGGCAGACCGAAGGGTTCTGACCGGACAATGGCTGACAAGTTTATTCTCTAGGTATTTGGGACATTGTCCATTGATGGTTTTGTGGACTAGTGTTAGAGCCCCGATCTCAGGAGGGGACAGATTTCGCACCTGACCACCCTGGGACCCGCCTCTCTTAGGAACACAGCCGAGCACTGGCGGAAGACCCTCAGGTTGGGGGTCTCGAATCTAGAATTGTACGCGCTGCGCTAGCACCACTTCAACAGAGAGACACCACACTGGAGGTTTTAAGAGAACGTATTCTTTATCTCTTCAAATAAAAATGGATCTTTATGATCCGCAGATTCTCAGTACAGGCGAGCCGGGGCTCGAAGAGTCTTGGTAGCGATAGGGTAGCGGGACAGTCTCAAAGTTCAAGGTATCCGGCGCCCAGCTCTCAATCCTCGAGATGGGGGATACGGAGGGATCTTAGGTCCAGCCGGACCAGAGTAGTCTCTCGAGCCGCGATCGAATCAGCAGGGCTCAGGGTAGCAGTGGAGCCGCGACAGCGTCAGCAGGGCTCGGTGATCTTTTCGGTTGCAAAGGAGCCGCGAACGAATCAGCAGGGCTCAAGAGTTCTTAAGGTAGCGATGGAGCCGCGACATCGTCAGCAGGGCTCGGTGATCTTCTTGGTTGCAAAGGAGCCGCGAACGAATCAGCAGGGCTCAAGAGTTCTTAAGGTAGCGATGGAGCCGCGACAGCGTCAGCAGGGCTCGGTGATCTTCTTGGTTGCAAAGGAGCCGCGAACGAATCAGCAGGGCTCAAGAGTTCTTAAGGTAGCGATGGAGCCGCGACAGCGTCAGCAGGGCTCTCGTAGTCCAGGATACAACTGCCTGATCATTCCAGAGCCACCCTTGATATAGGACTCCCTTCCTTTGATGTCCGGAGTCCTCGCAGGCGGAGGTCTTAGCACCTGGGGGCTGGTTGTTGGGGGTTCCGCCTCAGCGGCTCCTTTCATCCTTTCACGTTGGGTCTGGAGGGATCCCAGACACTCAGCAGGCCTGGAGCCAGCCCTCAGGGAGGCCGGATGGGTGATCAAAACTCATCTCTCGAGGGGAGGTGGAAGGTGTGACCAAGCTACTCCTCCCTCTCTCGCTCACAGGGAGCGCTCTACCCCCTGGCTGGGGATGGCGCCGTCGGCCGAGGTTGGGCTGGGGCCGGGGCGGCCATTTTAGGTGCAGGGACATGGGCCTCGACTTCGGTTATCAGAAAAATGGGGTACGGGGACGGGAAGCCCAGTGTCGGGGATGTATGCCATGGCGGGAAGGGTCGGGTGGTTCAGGGTCTTGGGAATCCGTCTGGTTCAGGGGTGACCACGCCACGGTGCCGGTCCAACAACTAGGCAGCAAACTTTAACGTTTATGCGCTTTCTGATGGGGAGCCAGTGAAGAGTTCTAAGATTGGGCAAAGATGGGGAGCGGGGGGAGATCAAGGACCATCCTGGCCGCGGTATTCTGTAAGACCTGGAGTTTAGCCAGGAGGCTCTCATTGATGGAAGCAAGTAGTGCATTACCATAATCCAACCGGCTAATGATAAGGCCTTGGACTAGGGGCATGCGCGAGGAAAGGGGGATCCATTTAAAATTGTTCTTGAGGTTGCGCATCAGCCCGAAGCTTGTGTGCACTATCTTGTTGACATGGCTGGCCATGGACAGCTTGTCGTCAATTGTCACTCCCAGGTTCCGGACCGAGGACTTAGGAGGGGGACAGGGCCACCATTCATCAGTCCAATGTTTGTGGGCATTTCCAAAAATCACAATATCTGTTTTACCAGCATTGAGCATCAAGAAGATATTCGTCATCCAGTCCTTGATTGAGATCATGCACTTTTGGAATCGCAGTTTGGTATCATTAGGGTCGGGCCTAGGGTGATCAGTAGCTGCGTGTCATCAGCATATGTCCCTGCTGTTGCAGGCCAGGCCCATGTTCTATCGCCCAAAGCAGGGAAGTCCATCAAGGTAGTGATTGGTATACCCTGCGTTTTGGCTGGAAGGGGGTTGTGTTGGACTTGGCCCTTTTTGCAGGACCATCCCCAAATTTTTTGCCTTCCTTCTGTATTTTGTCTGACCTGTTTTTTATGGTTTTATGACCACTGCTGATCAGTGCTAAAGTGTATGCTCTCCCTATTGTAAATTGATGTAGGGATTGGTGATTCCATGATTGGCTGGTTTGATTTATGTGTCAGACCCTATGACAGTGCACTGAGTGTGCCCAGGGCTTGTAAACCAAATGCTGCTGGTGCGCTTGCAGCACTGGTTGTGCCACCCACAGAAGCAGCCTGTAAAAGTGTGTCTCAGGTCTGCCATTGCAGAGCCTGTGTGCAGTCTGGTACTGCCATGCTGACTGGGCAAGTGCACCCACTTGCCAGTCCCTAAACCTTCCATTTTCTTCATATCAGACACCACTATGGTAGGCCCAAGAGCAGGGTGCATTGTAAGTATAAGGTAGGACATGCCCTGGTGTGTGTGGCATGTCTTAATAGTGAATTACAGCCATTTTAGTTTTTCACTATTGTAAGGCTACCTATTCCCCATAGGCCAGAATGGGCAGCTAGATTATTACATATTATAATCCTAGCTGACTCAGGGAACTAGGTAGAAATTTAAGTTTAGTATGCCTGAACTCAGAATCATAAAATACATCTTTTAGTGAAGTTGATTTTAATAATCCGTGTTTGAAAATACCACTTTTAGAAAGTAGGTCTTTTCTTGTCTAACTAGCCAAGACTGCCTCTGCTAGGTTGTGTATTCCTTGTCTGGAGTTTGAGTGACAGGGGCTGGGGGATTCCAGGACACTGGGTGAGTCAGCCCAGTAGTGAGAAGAGAGATCTGCATCTAAATGGGAGGGAGGAGATGCACGTGGGACCTGAATAGGGCTGTGCCTTCCCTCCACAATGCTGGCTCCTCCGCCTGTGGTACGTCTGATGCCTCTGCACTGCACTGTGAAAGGAAAGAAGGAGTCATGTCAACAGATTGCTCTAGGACTGACCAGAACTGGTTTGGACTAGGCAAAGGCCTCTCTGCCTTCCGAGAACAAAGAGAAACTGGGTATAAAAGAGGGGTCCCAAACCCCAGAGAATTAGATCACTTGTGGACAACAAGAAGAAACCTTTGCTGAGGAGACGAACCAGAAGAAACTGAGGAGAGACTATCCCTAAGCTGAAGTGCTGCTTGGGGGTTTTGCATGCAGTGGTTGCCTGACTGCCAAATAAAGGAGAAAGGGACTTTGCGTACTTTCACCAACTTGTAAGGATCTCCAAGGGCTTGAGAGAAGAGCTTGCCTCCTGCTGAAGTCTCAGGGACAACAGACTTCAACCACCAGCTCCCCAAGAGTTCTTTGGAAGTGCCTGTTGCTGTTTTGGACCTTCTGAGGGACTGTGTGTTGCAAGGAGCTGAAAGCGTGACTCACGAAGAAGAAGCGTGTCGCCTTCGCAGCCGATGCAGTCGCATCTCTGAACAAGGGTGTCGACGCTGTAGCTGATGCATTGCACCGCATCACAAAAAACGTCTCGCAACATTGAAGAAGCGTGTCGCTATCACAGCCACTGCCGTCGCATTTCTGAACAAGGATGTCACCGCTGTAGCTGACGCATTGCACTGCAGAAGTGCCTCAGATCCACGGAGAAGAGTGCCGCCGCCAAAGCCGCTGTCGTCACATCTCTGAACAAGGGTGTCGCCGCTGCAGCTGATGCATCGAGTCAAGACATTGGAGAAGCATGCTGCATCAAGAAGAAGATGCCATCTTTGTTTCTTTGCATCAGATCTTCCACACATTACCATCCTTGCGTGGCAGGGACTACCGCATCACCTTTCCTGCAACACTTTTGTTGCACTGCATGTCGCATCTTAAGGTCCATTGACTCAAAGTGTCGCATTTTAAGATCTAAAGAGAACTAAGCCAATCCTACCATTTTAAGTACAGTATTGTGGATTTTTGTCGTTTGTGGTCTTGTGTTGAATCCATATAAAGAAATACTTATTTTTAATATACAAATGTGTGGTGTCCATCCGTAGTGTTGTCACTGGATTACTGTATGTGGTCACAAATGCTTTACACACTGCCTCCGAGATAATCCTGTCTGCTCATGCCAAGCTACCAAGGGGGTGAGCAGGGGTTATTTTAGGAGTGTACCCCCTTAACCTGACTAGAGGCAAGGGTCCCTATTTGTCACAAGTACCTACCTGTGCCATCTCGAGACCCCCAAATCTAACATTCCGCTTTTTAATTCCTGTTTTTTCCAAACTGTAATCAACAGTATACGGACATATGTGTTTTATGACTATCCACTATGATGTACCTTAATGGCTTTTTATACTGTGTCTAAAATCAATCTTTTCTTTCTTTCCAAACACTATCTACAATGCACCTTTGATAATAATGTGTCATAACAATTTTTGTAATACTTCGTTGCAATACCTTGCACTGTAAATACTGCACGTTCTCACTAGTAAATGCACAGCCCTGAGGAAGCCCGAGGCCAGATGGCCATGTATAGGGGGCGAAACACGTGTTTGCTGTTACCTCTTGCTACTCACCTGAGAGGAAGTCTCAGTTTAAAAACACGGCATATAAAAAATACTGCACATGATCATTCGTCTTTTGGAATTTTTCCGTGTTGAACCACAATTTCTTTTAATTTGTCCTGCCACTCTCTTGGAACTCACATGGTTAAGCTGCCTGACCTGGATATGGAGTGCTATGTATATTAATGTTTCTTTCTACAGTTTACATCTTCAGATTGCTTGCTATGTCAAGAAGCCTTCTCCCACTATACTTCTAAATTCCTATGTGATAAATTTACCTTCAATTACTCCTGTTCGATTCCTTCCTTTTCTTTCTTGAGAGTGACCCTCTCTTCCATTCTCTTCATAATTCTATTTTTGAGTATAGTCTCCTCTCAGTCTCATCCCTGTATCCCTTAGATTCCCTTACTGTTTTAATGCAATTGGCTGACACTTCATTTCATAGGTCACAACTATCTGCTCTTCAAAACCCTAACAATAAAACCTAACATTGCCTCGCCTCCACCAGTATCTATCTCACCAGCCATTCACCTGTAACCACATACCACTAATGATCATACTTAACTGGTATTAATATATTCTATCACAAAGTAACTGGAGTAAATACATGCAATTTTTTTTCTCGAGAGCACACGACTGACCACAGCGGCCAACAATAACTACTTCATTAACAACTAACCTTGAGTTCCAGAATAGCGCGCTACAATTGCTTCAACTACTCGTCAGTGTAGTAACCGCTACATAATTAAATGCATTGCAAAAATAATTAAATACATTAATAAATAAGTAAATATATAAGTGAATTCCTTCAGTCCACTGGGTGGCAGTGTTGTACAAACAAAAAAACGAACCAATTTAAAAAAAAATTTTTAGTGTCAATTCTAACCTTAACCAGCAGGTGACGGCTGCTGACCACATTACAAAGAACAAGGTTTCTTTCCGACTGCAGCCTTGGCCAAGAGATGAGGCTTTTGTGTCAGCTGCCAGTCAACAACAACATGACATCTGCCGCAGGATGGCGAGATGGGAGAGAAGAGAAACCAGCCCAGGCTCATTAAAAATTAAATGACTCAAGATTCGTCTCAACACGCGCATTCTAACAATAAACACAACATGACCACGAGACGCATGGATCTGGAGTCCTCTTCAAATATTGAACAGTACAATGCTGTTGTCCATGGTTTAAAGCGCATATATACTAGTACTATAGACACTTTTTGCGCTCAAGCATCCGACGTGATTTAAATACGCCAATCGCACCCATAAGTCTTTGCAAGGTAATTAAATAAACTTCTTTTTATACAACACTTAGCCTGCTCCTCGCGCTGAAAGCGGTGGTATGTGTCCCAAGGCTCCATGTACCGACGACAGAACGGGATTCTGCCTGGAGTCTAACTTGGGACCTGCCTAGCCCTGCAATTTGCCCAGAGGGGAAATTTTAACACACCGGATCTTCCTCCTGAACTATTTTGTTTCCGGGTCATTCTAGTTCCGAAAAGCCTTGAGCTTTGCTTGTCAAAAAAAAAAAAAAAAGAAATATATTAAAGTCAAGTGCTTTGGTCTAATTGGTTCAACTGAAATGGCTGCTTGGCTCTGTCAATGTTTGTCTTTTTATGGTTTTTGTAAGACTGTTTTGGGTAGGGGGGGGGAAGCGAAGAGGGCCTGACCTCACCAATTTTAAAAACTTTTAAAAGCCAGCATATAATTTGGTCTCAGAAAGTACACTTTGCCGTAGTATACTCTATCAGTGAAGGGGACTACTTTGTGTGTGGATGCGCATCTTGTGAGAGTGCCAAATGTTTACCAATCACTGGACAGAGCCACACAGAAGACCAATGGATGAGGAGGCTGGTTAAAAGACCTTAACCCTTTGGGCGTGGCTGGAATTCCCCCGTTGTGCGGGCAAATTCCATGCGTGCGCAAATTGGACGGCTCCCGGACGTCGGACGCCCATGCCCACTGTGACGTCGGACGGGCATGCAACGGCTTGAAAATAACTATGATTTACATATATATATATATTAGTAGTACCACTCAGCGATGCATATCATTGAAAAAAACGACAGGTTAAAGCAACGTTATAGTTAGGTGAAAATTTCAGTGACTGCGCAACAAAACACAGAAATTTCCCAGTACTAGTTATCTCAAGCAAGTATAGCTCATGCCCTAAAGTAACTATAACTCGCACCTCCGCCCTGTACAGTTTTGTCATCATTGATGTCATTGCAAATAGTGCAGTGATATTATCAATAAAGTCATAGAAGATGTCATGATTGAAGATGGAGGGTAATTAGCTGTGTATGGTGGGGGCGCGAGTTACCTCAGGGAAAAACTTAAAGTTACTTGAGATAACTATGACTGGGGAATTTCAATGTTTTTTTTAGTGTAAAACATGATGTTGCCACTGAAATTTTAACCTAACTATAACATTACTTTAATACTTGTTTCAGTGAATTTCAGTTTTTTTTTAAAGTAAAGTAATATTTTTTTACTGTACATAAAGCCAAACCACCGCCATGCGTGGGCTTTGGCTGTGCAATGCAGGGGGTTGGCTTCAGGGCCTGTCCTGCGCCACTCCTTACATCTAACCCCTTGCAGTCAGCCAACCCCACATCCCGTACGGCAGCATGGGGACCTGGGTTATGGCCAGGCCCTCCATCCGATCCAAACCATTGAAGTAGCCCTCTCCACTAGCCACTTCAGGCCATAGCGACTCCATGATGAGGCCTTTTTTTTACAAAAAAGGAGGGAGATGAGAGGCCCTTCACCTAGCAAATAGTGGTCCTGAGAAGCCCATCATCTCGGGACAAAACACATATGTTAAGGGGAAAGGGGAGCATGGCTCTCCCTCTGCGAGCCTTAAGAGGCCCCCGAGACCCCTTCCCTAACATAAAATTCCATTTAAAAGGGTAGGGGGACCCTTGCCTCCCTCCCTGAGCCTTAACCCCTTTGCCGC
Organism: Lissotriton vulgaris; assembly: GCF_964263255.1. NCBI lineage: Eukaryota > Metazoa > Chordata > Amphibia > Caudata > Salamandridae > Lissotriton > Lissotriton vulgaris. The sequence continues at coordinate 72,254,136 of NC_141689.1, read as the reverse complement.
GGGGCTAATCCCCCCGTGGTGTTGGGGGGAGAGGGGCCCCGCGCAGCGGCACGGTGCTCGCGATGAGCTCAGCTCATCACGCAGCATAGTGGTGCTGTGCTCATGACGAGCTGAGCTCGTCATGACCACGCCCGTTTTATGGAAGGCCCAGCACAGCAGGGGAATTATCCTCGCTTGGGCGTTCCGCGGCGGTCATGATGAGCTCAGCTCGTCATGAGCACAGCGCCACTGTGCCTCATGAGCGCTCAAGGGATTAATCGAAACTGGGGACCCCATCCTCCATGGCCGTACTTAAACTAAAGGGGAGGGCGCACACGGCCCACCGCCTTGAGCCTGTAGTGGTCTGAGGGACTCCATTCTCTGGAGCCACTGTTACTTCTGGTTGGGTGCCCCGGTGGCCAGATTAGCGCTTTGGGGGAAGCTCCAGGGACCCAGCAGCCTCAACCGGCTCTACACATGCACCCATCCTGGGTGCTGCAGGAGCCGGCATTGCTTCTGCTCAGCAGGTGCAGCTGTTTTTGTCTGCTGTGTGTTTCTCAGCCCTTAAGAGCCCAGACAGGGACAAAAAAAGTCTGCTCCCACCCAGCGGGAGCATTTTTCAAAGCTCTTGACAAGTTAAGGCAGATATGTCTTCCCTGCCTGTATTCCTTGCGGTCTTCAGGCCTACCTAATGCTTGGGGAGAGGGCCAAGCATCCCCTCCCAAGAAGGAAGATTTTGTGCCTTCCCCTGGTCCACCCCAGGGTGGGTCAATATTACTGTATCACTCTTGACCCCCATCACCTGTGGCCATATTCTTATCATAGAGGAAGGAGGCGAATGGCCCCTTCCCAAAGCCTTAAGAGACATGGGGTCCCCATGCCCTGTGGCTAAATACTTTTATATTTATATATATATATATATATATATATATATATATATATATATATATATATATATATATATATATATATTCACTGAAAAAACCATAGGTTTCACACCAGTTATAGTTAGCTGGAAATTTTACTGACACAAAACCATTTAAATTCCCACGTTATAGTTAGTTGGACTCACTATAACTTGCGCGCCTGCAATGCACTGCTGATGACGTCACATATTACATCACTCATGACATGGTCAGTGACATCACTCATGACATCACTGATGACACCATCCAGTGAATGTGTGTCTTTCTGAAAAATAAATATGTTTTATATATGTATATGAAAAAGGACGATGGAAGAATAAATGTTTAAATAAGTGTCTTAATGGATGTTTTAAAAAAAAAAATTGATTGGTTAACTGACTTATTGTTAGCGAGTATTGTTTAAATATTTAAATGTTTGTATCAGTGTTTCACTTTATGTATAAGTGGCTGCATGGGTTGGTGAGTAGCTACATGTGTGTGTATATAGGTTATTAGATGTTTTTTTTAGTATAAGTATGAGTGTCTGTATGGTTTGGTGGGGGTGTTACTTAACACATAGATGCATCAATGACTGACTCACTGTTTCTATGTGTTTTGAAGACAGCATATGTGCAGGACTGTATGGGTGGATGTGTGTGTATATGTGTGTGTTAGTGAGTGAATGACTGTCTCACTAGTGTCTTTATCAGTAACTACACATGTTTTATTCTAGTATATGTGAGTATTGATGTATATAAGTGAGTATATGTGAGAGTGAGAGATTGTAAGAGTTCCTGTTTAAATAAGTATGTGTTTCTATAAGTGATTGTTTAAGAGAGTAAGTATGTGTAAGTTTCCTTAGAAGTAAGGTATAGCTGTATATGCAAATAAATGGATGTTCAATAGTTTATTTGCATGTGTGATTATGTGTGTGAGTAACTTTTGGATGACTGTCGGTGTGTAACAGGATGTATGGTGTATCACTACATATGATGAGTGAGTATATGTATGAGTGACTATATTGTGGAAAATTAATTTGTGCTGATAAACATTGTCTGCGCCATCTTGCCTTTTTCCCAATGCCACGCTTTTGTTGTGCACGGCAGCCATTATAGATGCCTTGGTCAGACCCACTCTCTGCACGCCGCCGATCCTCAGCGCGACCCCCCCACCCTCGTAAGCCCCCCCCCCCACGCACTGGCCACCCCCGCTCTATCTCTCTCTCTCTCTCTCTCCCTCATGCATGGGCCATAAAACCCCTCCATCTGCGCTGCTCTTCCCTGGGAATCACACCCCGTGCCTGCCCGACACCTCCCTTTCTTCCTATTCACTGTCGCACCCTCTGACACCCCTCTTCCTCCATGTCCTATTGTCCAGGCCGGTCCCAGGCTATCACCTAGCCCTGAGGATGCAGTTTATGGCCCCAACTGTAAAGAATCGCCCCTCTTCAAAGGAGTTACAGTAGATCAAGGCCCCCACCCCATGAGATCCGTCACGCCGCATGCATTCCGGGAATCAGCGGAATGCCCTGCTGTTCCTGCCATCTGATGACGAGCCTGTATTATGATTGGGGAGGGGATTCTCACTGTAAGGGTGTGTGGGAACGGATCCGAAGCGGAAGATCCCAGGGATGTCTTTCATACTTCAAAGTACCTTTATTATAATAAAGAATGTCTTCCTGCCATAAATGCGTGTATAAGAGGCCAGGCCTCAGAGATGCAGTTAGAGCACCTCGAGAAGATTCCCTGTTGGTCTGATCTGATGTGTTCTCCTCCGGAGAGAATAAACCTTTGTCTCCTGCCTTCCGGTCTCCAGCGCCTGCCTCTTCATTGATTCATACTCTGTGGGATAAGAGGCGACATCGCCGGGCAATCCTTAAGGTCATTCCGTTCGTTGATTGCCTTCCTGCTTTACAATTGGCGTCCCAAGCGTGGGGCCCATCAGCGACACGTGGATCCAGTGGGAGAGGTCCTGACGACAGAGTGAACAACAGCAACGATCGGGAGAGCTCCTGTCCAATAGACCCTCGCCTGACAGCCGATCATCCGAACTTCACTGGTTCCGAACCGACCTCTCTCGAGTGATCTACGGTCCTGACTGGGAACCATCAGGAGTGCCGCGGCAATATCGGAGATTGGAGGACAGTCGGGCGCTGGACGCGGAAGACGAGAAACAGCCCATGCGGTCCGGGTAAGGTCGTGTAAAAACGACAAATTGTGAAACGATCATGGTTCTTTGAGACATTCGCTGCTTACAAACGGGGAAGAGCACAAACACTCTATCTTCCTTTGTGGACAGTGAAGGGTGGGTAACGCTGACTTTTGTCCCCCTTTGTGATCTGTCGTGCCTATCTTTTCTCCCCACTGTTTGTTTGATTGATTGATTGTCAGGGTAGCTCCCTTTTCTTTGATTGTCAGAGCAGCTCCTTTTTGAGGCATTCCCTGTCCGCAAACGGTGAGGGATGGAAAGAGTCTCTCTCCCTTTGCAGTTAGTGAAGGATAGGTAACGCGGACCTTTGTCCCCCTTTGTAATCTGTCGTGCCTATCTTCTCCCCACTGATTGTTTATTTGGATCTAGTTCTCTTGAAGCATTCACTGTTTGCAAACAACGTAGAATAGCAATATTCTATCTAGTCTTTGCAGGTAGTGAAGGATAGGTAGTGCGGACCTTTGTCCCCCTTTGTAATCTGTCATGCCTATCTTCTCCCCACTGAGTGGTAGCTGGTTCAGCCCGGACCGTTTGTTAGAGGTGGATCATCCAGTCCCACTGGAAGGCACCCCTAACAAGGACATGTTCACAAAACATGGATTAGTCGCTATAGCATATAGCAAATTATGGCACAGGTATACGAAGAAGGAACCCCAGAGTCAGTGGCCACTGATAGGATCCTTTGAAGAAAGCAAACTAGATGCACTAGATGAAGTTCTAAAAACTCGTAGAATGACACCGACCATGCTAGACAGCGTTGGCCTGTGGCGCAAAGAAGCTGTCAGCGAAAGAAGAAAGAGGAAGCTAGGTTAGACAAGGAGCTACGTAAAGCAGCCCACCTGGCCGCAAAGAACTAGAGGAAGAAATAAAGGAGAGAGAGGAAGCTAAGCGGAAACGAGAAACCGAAACATCGAGTCAGTGTCCTGTTAGAACACCCTCTGCGCTCTATCCCGAATTACCCTCGAAACAGCGAGCCAACGATGATCTCTTATTAGGTCCTCCGATCATCTACATGCCCCCTCCATATGCCCCTTCCCAACCCTCAGCGCAACACTCGCTGCCCCCAAGCACAGGCGAGAGTAGCGCCAGGGCCTCGACCCCCATGGCCTTCGCGCCGGCCGAACCCCTCGCACCAGATACAAAACAAGCAGCAATGTTAGATGACCATGAGGCCCGAAAGGCAGAACCCACGAGAACGAACAGGTTGGGCAAAGATGAGCGAGCGGGGATTGACAAGGTAGTCAGGACACTAGTAGAACGAAAGGAGAGTGAGGAACACATCATGGATATATTCAACTCATATGGGGGAAGCCACAGACGACACTTTGTCGTACGATTGTGTTATCATGTCCTAAATGCTTATGAGGACCGATATCGAGATAAAGGTCCCGAGAGCCTAACGACTCTGTATAGAAAGGTTGATATCGGGGATGAGGGTGAGTGTGACGTGACAGACCTCCTTGCGTGTACACTTGAGGTTTTCCGCCACCTCACTGAATCAGAGGTGGAAGCTAAACCTACGACACCTGTAGCGACCGAACCACGAATAGAACAACCTAGCACCATGATGCCGATCAGAGAGGCTGCCCCTACTGGGTTCCCCCACGAGGTCAGGGAACACACGATGATGTTAACCACGCGGATGGAAGAGGGAGGGTAGTGTACAACTGGGTCTACCAACCATGGGATCGGCAGGATATTCTGACGTTTCGAAAATCTCTGCCCGATTTACGAAAAAACCCCACTGCCTTCTACACTGAACTAGGTACAGCCTTAGGTTCCACTATCATGACCCTAGCGGACATCGATTTGTTCTTCGGGTTATATCTGCCAGCTGATGTGTGGAAGCAGATCCGCAAGGTCGACCACCTTGAGCTGTTCGGACATACCTGGGGACAACTCGATGAGATCGACAAGCAACGGGGAGCCGGACAGAAACCCGTAACGGCTATTCTTGAACTTCCGGACAAGATCGTCCAGAAACTCAAGACCCTGATTCCCGAGAAGAAAATAGACTGGTCAATAGTGACGGCCTGTAGACAGAAACCACAAGAAGACGCTTCAGAATACTTTTCTAGGTTCGAAACGGTGTTCTCCGACTACAGCGGCCAAGATATGACCACTGCAACCGGACACCACTTGTTCGTCTAGAACTTTGTGAAGGGTCTGGTGCAAGAAGTTTCTCAAAAGCTGCAAGCGAGCGAAAGCAGCTGGGCAGCCTCTAAACCCGCGGCTATCCTCCAGATGGCCCAATACTATGAGCATCAGAAGAATGAGAACGACAGGGAATCCGAACGTAAAAAGAAGGAGTTGAAAGAGAGGGTCATGATAGCTCAACTGCAGGGGGTGACGATAGGTAGGGAACCCTCCAAAGGAAACTACCAGTCGACAGCCCCTAAGAATACACCCTCCAGAGAACGAACGTCTGCACCCTATGCAGGCCGAAGGGACTTAGACGAAAACCAATGCGCGTTTTGTAAAGGATACGGTCACTGGAAGTCGCAGTGTCCGGTTCTTCATGAAACGAACAAAAACCGAGAGGCTAGGGACGGGACAAATGGACAAAGGAACAGGGACCAGGGACGGAGACACACCAATGACGCTAACTATGACAGATCAAGCCGACCCAACACATTTGACCACCCGCGACAGAATCAGTATCAGCAGTCCGATTGCGAAAACGCCCACGAATTCGCATAGGACAGCCAGGGGCAAGGGAGGGATCCAGTCGAGCTTTGTGTTGACCAGCAAGGTCCTTATGTCACTGCTAAGGTCCTGGGTACGAAGTCCCCATTTTTGGTGGACACTGGGGCAACACGTAGTGCGTTATCTAAACGACTGATTCCAAGGGCACCCTTGTCTGGCTCACACGTGACATCAATAGGCTTTGATGGAACGCCCTCTACTAATCCCTTATCTGCACCGATTCCCTTTGACTTAGAGAACAACATCACGGACACGACCTTCCTGCTATCCTCCAACACCCCTGACGCCATTATGGGCCTTGACCTCCTGAAACACTTTCGAGCCCCCATTCGGTGTTCCCCAGACGGAGTTCGAGTCATACTATACGATAACCAGAATCTGTTCAGGCCTTGTCCCACCAGACGCATGTTTTCCATTACTGACGCTGACTTGTCCCTACTAGACACTTTACCCTCGTACCTTTGGGCCAAGACCGACTCAGACGTAGGACGCATGGTAATAGACCCTGTGCGCATCACTGTACGATCAGACGCTATGCTCCCAAAGCTCCCACAGTATCGGATATCGCCAGAGGGCGAGAAGGCATTGGTAGAAATCATTCAGTCCTTAGTCGATGCAGGAGTAGTAGAGGAAGTAGTCAGTAACATCTGCAACAGCCCTATCCTACCCATTGTTAAGAAGCAAGGCGAGGGAGATGAGAAGGCTTATCGCTTCATCATTGACCTCCGAGAGGTGAACAAAGTAGTTGTACCTCAGTACCCAGTAGTCTCTGACATCACCACTATCTTGACCCTGATCCCCTCCACTGCCACTGTCTTCACCGTCATAGATCTCAAAAATGCTTTCTTTTCCATCCCCATCCATCTAGACAGCCGATACCTCTTCGGCTTCACCCTAAAGGCCCGTTCATATAGATTCTGTAGAGCACCCCAGGGCTACACTGAGAGCCCCAGCATCTACAGCCAGGCTCTCAAGAGGCAGCTGGACGCAGTCCAGCTCCCGGACGGAGTGGTGTTAATCCAGTATGTCGACGACATTCTCCTGGCTGCCGATACTACTCCACTTGCCATCACAGCCACCATCCAACTCCTGCACTTCCTCGCGGAGAACGGTCACAAGGTCTCCAAGAAGAAGCTGCAGTTCTGCCAACACCAGGTGACATACTTAGGCCACCTCCTGTCCAAAGACGGGAGGAAGCTCACACCCGATCGGATCCGGGCCATCCTAGAGACCCCTGTTCCCAAAACTCAGAAACAAGTTCGCTCATTAGTAGGCCTCACGTCCTTCTGTCGACAGTGGTTGCCAAACTTTAGTATCATCATCAAACCTCTACTGTCTTTGTTAGCGAAAGATGTCCCCTTCCCACTCCCTTGGACCCCTGAATGCCAATCCTCCTTTCAAGAACTACGAGATGCCCTTTGCTCAGCCCCTGTCCTAGGAACCCCCGACTACACCAAGCCCTTCTCCCTCTTCACCCACGAAAGGGAGGGGTGCGCTTTGTCTGTCCTAACACAACCCATAGGTCCCAAACAACGCCCTTGTGCCTATTTTTCTGCCACTCTTGACCCCATAGCCAGAGCGCTGCCCGCCTGCCTTCGAGCGGTAGCTGCCGCTGCCGTCTCTATCCGACAAAGTGAGGGGATTGTACTTACGAATCCCCTCACTGTACTCGTTCCCCATGCCGTCGACACCCTCCTGAACCAGACCAAGACTCAGCACCTGACTAGTGCACGACTGACTGGTTACGAATTGACTCTGCTTGCACCCCACATCACACTGAAACGATGTACCACTTTGAACCCTGCCACTCTGTTGCCTCTCCCTGATGATGACCCCAATGTGTCCCCTATGCATGACTGTGTGACCCTCACGGACGAACAAACTAGATGTAGAGCTGACCTCTGTGACACTGCTATCCCAGACCCTGATGGAGAGCTATGGGTAGATGGCTCGTGCATTAAGCTCCCCGACGGCACGACCTCGGCTGCCTATGCAGTCACCACAGCCCGGACGGTAGTTGAGACGGCCCGCATCACCCAACGGTCCGCACAAGCAGCAGAACTGATTGCCCTCACACGAGCATGCATCCTAGCAGCAGGCACAGTTGCAAACATTTACACTGACAGCCAGTATGCCTTCGGGGTGGTTCATCATTTTGGACTCTTATGGAAAGAAAGGGGATTCCTGACTTCACATGGCACACCCATCCTTCATGGAGATCTAGTCTCTGCCCTGACTGAAGCAGTCCTCCCCAAGCGGGTAGCGGTGATCAAATGCAAGGCACACAAGAAGGTGACAGATCTCATTGGACAAGGGAACGCACTAGCTGACATCACTGCCCGAACCACAGCCGAGAATAGGACGACCACACGCATGTACGTGACTAGGTCACAGACGGAGAAATGGAAGGACGCTAGAGAACACATTAGGGACATACAGATGGCCTGTTCCCCCCAAGAACTGACGGAATGGGCACGGGTGGGACTGAAAGATGATGAAGGCTGCTGGCTGACAAAAGACACAAACAAATGGCTGCTACCCAATTCCTACTTGATCCCCATACTGACTATGGCACACTCCCCAGCACACATAGGATCTGCTCCCATGATTGAACTCATCACCCGAGTCTGGCACAACGACAAGATTCCTGACTCTGCTAGACGCCTAGTTCAACAATGTTTAATCTGCTTGCAACACAACCCAGGGAAAGGAACTGTTGTCCCTCGAGGTGGGTTCGGGGTCCCCGACCATCCCTTTGAAGTCCTATAGATGGACTACATTCAGCTAGAACGTTGCCTGGGTTTGAAGTACGTCCTTGTTGTCGTGTGCGCCTTCAGCAAATGGGTGGAGGCCTATCCCACACGCGACAACACTGCCATGACCACTGCCAAAGTCCTGTTAAAAGAGTTTTTCCCCCGATATGGCCTTTGTCGGATTTTATGGAGTGACAACGGCCCCCACTTCATAGCTGAAGTTATCCAACTTATCCTAAAAGGGTTGGGTGTAAAATAGAAATTTCACGCAGTCTTCCACCCCCAATCTGCAGGCCTGGTCGAGCGACACAACGCCACACTCAAGCTAAAAATCTCTAAGATTGTTGCCTCCACCGGACTGAAGTGGCCTGATGCCCTCCCATTGGCATTGCTATCAATGCGTTCCACCCCCACTAAGCACCACTTGACCCCCTACGAAGTAGTATTCGGGCGACCAATGAACATTTGGGCCGCGCCTAGGCCAACTTCGATTCATGACGTCCCAGACGTCCTAATGTCTGACTACCTGTACACCCTCACTAAAACCTTAACTGTCATTCATCAGCAGGTGCTGCAAGCCATCCCAGACGCTTCCAGGGGCCCAGGACACGACATTCGCCCAGGGGATCACGTCTTGATCCGCAACTTCCAGCGTGCCAGAAGCTTGGAACCTCGGTGGACGGGCCCCTGGCAAGTCCTAATCACTACACGGACGGCCCTTCGAGTAGAAGGCAAGCGTCACTGGGTGCATGCGCACCATTGTAAACGCGTCCCATCGACCCTGACGACGGAAGAAGACATCGCGACTCAAGAAGAGCTCCTGACAAAAGACAAACCATCATTGAGCTGTTACACCGACACAGAGGCACTCGAACTGGCAAAGTTTCCCGATCCCACCGTGCCGTCCAGAGAAGGGTACAACCTACGTAAAAAAGGAGGAGCTTCCGCAAAGCAGACCACTGACTAGGTAAAATCTCAGACCGGTAGCCTAACACACTCAAGGTTGCCCGAAGAGAAGTCAGAGGAAGACGGTGGTTCTGCCCGCTACCGAGCACTCTGAAGATGATGGAAGCGCCCGATTCCCCAATGATGGAAGCAACCGGATATCCGAAGATGACCTACCGAAACCCAAAGACTGACAAGCTGCACAGCTCAAAGACTATAGCCATTTTCATTACCCTTCTCTTTTGCCTCCTCCTCATGACAACCTTCTGGATCATCGAAGAAAGCACACCCGCTCACAAAACGTTGCTCCCCACTGAACTGCCGACGACTACCAAGGAACCCTTCTTGATTGCCCTTTCACCACAGCTCCAAGAAAGGCGCAGGGAGTTCTGGAACAACTCCTTCGTGCAACTGCTGCACCAACACAACCTTGCCGCTAATGCCACAAATTGCTGGATCTGCGGGCTGCTGCCCCACGCAACTGGACACTCCATCCCATTCATTCCTTCGCCTTTTTCCATCCACGGCTCCTGTCTTGCCTGGCTGATCCTTCTGCAAGAGAGCTTTAAAGACAATGCCACTTCGGAAAGAACTGTTTCACATTTCTACCACGGGGTATGGCTGAATAAGACTGGGCAAACCGCTACTTCTTTTTGCCCTCTGACCTCTGGTGCCTCTATTCACATGGACATCCCTGCCAAGTAGCGAGTGGAAATGCAGGTGTTCCATAACCCAGCCAGACCCACTTTCTCCTACCTCCGGAAACGAACAGCCGCAACTCTAACTGTGGCCTGGTCTGTCGTCAACGTCTCGGGCCTTGTGTGCATCGAAGGCCTGGGAACACAACTGGTGGGCCACAGCGCCTGCACCATCACCAGAACGCTGGATTCATCCGACCCTCCCTCCTTTGTTACTTCTCCAAATATGTACTTTGTTTGCGGCACCAAAGCATACACCTGGCTCCCCAAAGGTTGGAGGGGCACATGCTACATTGCCTTCATTCTTCCACCTACGTATGTGGCCTCGGCAAGCCACCACCGGCAAAAGCGCGCAAGGGACATTGACCAGGCCGACTCTACAGGGGCACAGTTCTTGGATGCCGTGAAGGGACTTGTGCCATTCTGGGGTCCGATGGCGAACAGCTGTGCCATCCGACATTTGACCCAGGCAGTTGAAACCACCATGAACATCACAGCCGGCATCTTGACCAATAACACCGCAGAGCTTCAGGCAGTCCGCCTGGTGGCTCTTCAGAACCGCCTCGTTCTAGACGTGGTTCTGGCAGACCAAGGAGGAGCCTGCCGCATCATTGGGTCTAGCTGCTGCACCTACGTGCCAGACAATTCACCTTCTGTTTACAAGGCCATCGAACACCTCCATAGACTATCATCTGAAGTACACCAGGAACAAGAAGGGTGGTCGCTTGGGAGCTGGTTCTGGGACTCACTGAAAGCCTGGGGGTGGAGGTTGTTCACATTCATTCTAATTCCGATTGTGGTGCTATGTGGTGTTGCTTGGGTATCCAATGTTTGCCTCCTCTGTGTTCGTTATTTTCAAATTGCATTTGCCCTAAGACTTTGGACCTACAGACTGAACACATGAAAGCTTTGTATGATGCAGAAATACGTGGCATTATGGGAATCGACCCGAATTAACAAGTTGGCGAGAAATGTTAAAAGGGAGGACTGTGGAAAATTAATTTGTGCTGATAAACATTGTCTGCGCCATCTTGCCTTTTTCCCAATGCCACGCTTTTGTCGTGCACGGCAGCCATTATAGATGCCTTGGTCAGACCCACTCTCTGCACGCCGCCGATCCCCAGCGCGACCCCCCCACCCTCGTAAGCCCCCCCCCACGCACTGGCCACCCCGCTCTCTCTCTCTTTCTCTCTCTCTCTCTCTCCCTCATGCATGGGCCATAAAACCCCTCCATCTGTGCTGCCCTTCCCTGGGAATCACACCCCGTGCCTGCCCGACACCTCCCTTTCTTCCTATTCACTGTCGCACCCTCTGACACCCCTCTTCCTCCATGTCCTATTGTCCAGGCCGGTCCCAGGCTATCACCTAGCCCTGAGGATGCAGTTTATGGCCCCAACTGTAAAGAATCGCCCCTCTTCAAAGGAGTTACAGTAGATCAAGGCCCCCACCCCATAAGATCCGTCACGCCGCATGCATTCCGGGAATCAGCGGAATGCCCTGCTGTTCCTGCCATCTGATGACGAGCCTGTATTATGATTGGGGAGGGTATTCTCACTGTAAGGGTGTGTGGGAACGGATCTGAAGCGGAAGATCCCAGGGATGTCTTTCATACTTCAAAGTACCTTTATTATAATAAAGAATGTCTTCCTGCCATAAATGCGTGTATAAGAGGCCAGGCCTCAGAGATGCAGTTAGAGCACCTCGAGAAGATTCCCTGTTGGTCTGATCTGATGTGTTCTCCTCCGGAGAGAATAAACCTTTGTCTCCTGCCTTCCGGTCTCCAGCGCCTGCCTCTTCATTGATTCATACTCTGTGGGATAAGAGGCGACATCGCCGGGCAATACTTAAGGTCATTCCGTTAGTTGATTGCCTTCCTGCTTTACAATATAGAACTGTTGGTGAATGAGTGGATGTGTATCTAGATGGTAGAATTACTGAATTCGTTGTTGTAACTGGTATGGGTATCTCCATTTTTTGAAAATGTTAGTTTCTATTTTTGAATATGTGTTTCAAGGGTTACATTACACTGAAAGGAGGTCTCTCACTCTGTCACAAGGATGGTGTCATCAGTGATGTCATAAGTGATGTCACTGACCATGTCATGAGTGATGTAATATGTGACGTCATCAGCAGTGCATTGCAGGCGCGCAAGTTATAGTGAGTCCAACTAACTATAACGTGGGAATTTCAATGGTTTTATGTCAGTAAAATTTCCAGCTAACTATAACTGGTGTGAAACCTATGGTTTTTTCAGTGAATTTAATAGGTTTTTTAAATGCTAATTCCTAACTATAACGGATGTGAAACCTATGGTTTTTTCAGTAAATTTCATAGGTTTTTTAAATGCTAATTCCTAACTATAACTGGTGTGAAACCTATGGTTTTTTCAGTGAATTTCATAGGTTTTTTAAATGCTAATTCCTAACTATATATAAGGCCCCAAACCTATGTTTTTTTCTTTGAATTTCAAAATTTTGTTAATAGCAAATGTCTATAGCTATGAAATGTAATATTTTTGAAAATGAATGAATCCTATATTATATTTGTATTTAAAACAATTTTTTTAATGTATATTTTTTATTTTTTATTTTTTTTGCCCTGGAGCGCTCCCGGGGCGCGCCCCGGTGAGCGCCCCGGAAAGCGTAGTCTTTTGAAGCGCCCCAGGGCGCGCTCCGGAGAGCGTCCCGTAAGCGCTATTGCCGCGAACGAAAACATCATTGTGACGTATCGCGTAGCCGCGTCAACGTGATACGCACGGCGTAAGCGCACCCGGAAGCACTCGAGCGAATACGATCGCGCAACGTAAACATCCGACTCGCTTACGCAACGCGACCCGGGGCGCGCCGCGTAAGCGCGTCGGGTCATGTGACCTGAAAATAACACTTTTAATTGGTGCAGAACAGTTTTGGTTTCATAATGATGAAATCCCTGGTCTTGTGACCTGAAAATAACACTTCTCATTGGTTCAGGCCTTTTTTTTTCCAAATGATGAAAGACCCCACCTTTTTTCCTTATTCTGACTTTGTCCTTTGACTTAGGAAGACCTGTTTTGCAATCTTTGAGGTATATTTTGTACTTTGAAATGGCTACAGTAGCAGCAGCAGCTGGAGCATCTGCACCACCACCACCACCACAACCACCAAGAGGACCACCACAAGATTACATTGGTGGTCAACAAGAGGAGGAGGAGGAGGAGGAGGAGGAGGAGGAGGAGGAGGAGGAGGAGGAGGGGAGGAGAAGGTGGCTGCAAGAACACAATACCCCATACCAGCCAAGACCACACATTGTATGGGAGTTTTTTTCGATCCCAGAGGGCAAGAAAAAAGTCAATGCGGCCAAGGTGACTTGCCTAATCTGTGGCATGGAACTTTCAAGGGGGAACCCTAACAAAAAATACTCTTTTGGAAACAACACCATGATTCGCCACATGCAGCGCAGGCATCCGATCAACTATTCTGCTGCAGAGATGAGGGAACTGGCCAGTAACCCTCCCCAATCTTCAAGCACCACCTCCAAAAGAAAGCAACCCACTCCATCGGGACCAGAGGCAAGAGAGACGATCCCTTGCATTCAGCCACGGTTTGGGGATTTCCGAATAACATGTATTCATTGTGGTAAGACCATCTCCTATGGTGAACTGAGCATAAAGCTCATCGTCCTTGCTGGGGACAACCACAAATGCCCCCAAAAATACTTTTTTTTTTGCTCCAGTTGAGCCATTTTCAATTCCCTGTTCTTTCGTTTCTCCCCATAAAAATAACAAAAAAATATAAAATAGTTCATAAAAGCCAAAAAAAGTACAAAATGTTCCAAAAACACTAAAAAAAATATAAAACAACAAAAAATTCTTCTTTCCCCATGGGCCGCTCCCCGGTCCGCTCCCCGGTGCGCGTACCGGGCGCTCCCCCCACGCAAATCAAAAAAAAAAAAAATTATTTTGCGCCGCAGGGCCCTTTTATAGCCCCCACATCAAACCTAGGGGGTCAGGGGGCGTCTACCCTGCCCCCTTATGGTCATTTCCCCCTTTTTTTTTTCCACCTCTTGTGTCTCTATCCTACCGAGACACAAGATGGCGGCCGGTACGGACTGTTTCGAATGTTTACAGACAACCGAGAGCCAATCAGCTTTCCGTGCGCACGCTCCCCGGTGCGCGTACCGGGGCGCGGCCATAGATATATATATTTTTTTGAACCTAAATTACTCAAAATCCACTGGAGCACATATCTTGAGACATAGCAAAGGCACATCGGGCTACCAGTCCCTACAATTTTGCCGAGTTTGGTGGAAATCCATTCAGCCGTTCGGGCTAAAAGTGAGTTTGACCGCCCTATGGAAATTAACATGGAGAAAACACGTTTTGGGACCCCCCTTTTATCTCGGCCCCCGCTTGACGAATCCCCCCATATTTTCAGGGAAGGAGCGGAGCGGAGCGGAGCGGAGCGGGCCACCTACTTTGAGATATTCGCGAAGATTCGTCCACCGGCGCCAAAGTTATTCCCAATAGAATGTTGCGGATTTCCTATGGAAAGTATATCCTAACTATAACTACCTACTGGCGACCGCCAGTAGGTAATATATATATATATATATATATATATATATATATATATATATATATATTTTTACAGCTATTTATGTAGACTCTTTTCTAGCCCCCTTGGTGAGAAACCTGGCGTCATATATACAAGACACACAGGATTTTCTTAGACATATAGAAGGGGTTGTATGGGAAAAAGATTTGTTGCTAATAACTCTGGACATCACAAGCCTATACACCTGTATCTGTCATTCTTATGGTCTGAAAGCGATCAGATGGTTTTTGGGTCAAAAACATCCCAAATTCACCCAACACAATATAATGCTGTTAGACATGATGTCGTACTGCCTTCATAACAACATCTTTACATTTGGAGGGCAGCTGTACCAACAAAATCAGGGTACAGCGATGGGTACGTGCTTTGCCCCCAGCTAAGCGAATCTTTTTGTTGGCTGGTGGGAGAAGCACATAGCCTGGGGGGAGGCCAATGACAGGATTGTACTTTGGACGCAATATATTGACGACCTTTTTATTGTATGGCGCGGCGACCAATCCTCGGCTGAGGAATATATTGCATCGCTAAACAATAATGAATTTAATCTGATATTAACAGGTAATATCAGTAACAGTACAGTCAACTATCTGGACCTACAGGTCTATATTGAAAATAACACCTTACTGACCCGTCTCTTCAGAAAGCCAACAGCAGGAAATGCAGTCCTACATGCAGGCAGTCACCATCGTACTAGCCTGATAAAAGGCATACCCTACGGGGAACTGTTGCGCTTGAAGCGCAACTGTACCACGGAAAGGAGCTATACAGTTGCTAAAAACGAAGCATTGGATCGCTTCAAAGATAGAGGGTATAGGAAAGGCGATCTGAAAATTGCTGAAGAGAAGGTACAGGCAATTGAGAGGAAAACATTGTTGACCTCCATAAATAAAACAAGGAGAACCAATGATAATACTGTACAAATGATCACCATGTACAATGATAAATCTGCCCAAATAATTCAAATATTTAAAAAGAACCGGCATATCCTCCAAACTGATAATGTGCTTAAAAATCATATCCCAGAGCGTCCTCCCATCACATACAAAAGGTGCCCTTCTATTGGAGACCATTTAATACACAGCTATTTTGCTAATCCCAACATAACTCACAACAAATTAGGGATAAATGGCTTTTTTCCATGTCGGAAATGTAAAGCTTGTAAATTTAGTGGAAAAGTCACCACTTTTGAAGGCAGACCAGGGGATCCTAGGCCAATAAGAACAATCAAACAATTCTTCAACTGTAATTCTGAATACACCATCTACTGTCTCACCTGCCCATGTAATAAAAGATACATAGGCAGTACTAAGAACCCCACAAAAAAACGAATATTAGAACATATGCGGGCCATTTCAAACAAAGACCCAACCTACACCGTTGCAAGACATTTTGAAACACACCATCAAAGCAACAGGGATCTGTTACAGTTCTATTGCATTGACGGGGTGGACAAACATGAGATAGGTTGAAGAAACTGAGAGCCATGGAATCCCGCTACATCATTGAGCTACAAAGCATGAGTCCGGCTGGACTCAACAATGATGAAGAGCTTTGGACACATCTTGAATAAGCAGTAGAGATGTAGATGTCTGTAGAAAGAGTAACAGCATTCTCCAATTCCTCCATTTTCCCCTTTTTCCAGGTAAACTAACTGCCCAAAATGAGAATAGAATCTTCTAGTTAGAAAATAAGGAGCAGTTAAAACCAACTAGACAAAAGTCAAGTGCCCATTCAGGGCACAATTTTGAAACCACAGTTAGGTTTTTATAATGAAACTTGTAATTAAAAAATGAATTTAATGTACATACTTGTTTTTTCCCACTGTGGTTTACAAAAAGAGGCGACGTATACTGAAATTGATGAATTTTTTGCACAAATATATGTTTGAAATGAATTATTCTCTGTTGCACAATTATAGTTTACTGTTTATTACTTTTTGCACAAGCACGCTAAAATGAAATTACTCACGATTTTTGTATGATAAAATTAACCCGTTACAAGATGGCCGCCTTGTAAAGTACACCATTGAGGTTGGTGGAAAGTAAATTTTTTGTTTCCATGGATATGACGACATGTGAAGGGTTTAAAATGGTTGTTTTTTACATATGTAATCGACATTGAAAAAGCCGCGAGGCGAAACGCGTCTGTCGATAGGGGGGAGAAGGCTGAGCACCGAATAAAGCATCTTTGGTTTTTGAAAAATAACTCCGTGTGTGCCTTTCAATTGCGAGCTGAAGGAGTGCCTGCTGTTCTAAGAATATATATATATATATATATATATATATATATATATATATATATATATATATATATATATATATATATATATATATATATATATATATATATATATATATATATATATATATATATATATATATATATATATATATATATATATATATATATATATTCACAGAAAAAACCATAGGTTATAGTGGATATATAGTTAGGAATTTGCATTTACAAAACCTTGAAAATTCAATGAAAAAACCATTGGTTTTAGGCCATATATAGTTAGGGATTTGCATTTACAAAACCTTATTTTACTCGCATAAAACTATTGAAATTCCATATATAGTTATAAGCGCTAACTATATATCGCGCACCCGCAATCCACTGCTGATGATGTCACATATTACATCATTCATGACATGGTTAGTGACATCACTGATGACATCACTGATGACATCTCAAATGACATCACTGATGACATCACTGATTACAACATCCAGTGACTGTATGTTTCTGTAAAGTTAAAATATGTTTTACATATTGAAGAATGAGTGGATATATAAGTGTCTGGATGAAGGATTTACTAGGTGCATGACTGACTGATTGAGTGAGTGATTAAATGTGTCTCACTGAGTGCATGGGTTAGTGACTAAACTGTTTTAATTTGTGCATCATTATATCTGTTGTTCTACAAACTGCTGCATATGTTGATCAGTAGCTATATGAGTAACTGTATGGGTTATTGATTGGTTGTCCAAGTATTTGTATGGGAAACTGAGTGTGTGTGTATGGGTGGCTGGAAGGTGTGTGACTCTGTACATAGATGTGTGAGTAGTTGATTCACTATATGTATAGATTCAAAAGTGCATGTGCAAACAGCTGTATGGGCGGTTGACTGTGCATGAGTGTATTAGTGAGTGAATGGATATCTCAGTGCTACATGTCAAATTAAGTACATATGTAAAACACAGTACATGTGAGAGTTGACATCTATAAATAACTGTGCATAAGAGCCAGTGAATGTGTGAGTGGCTGTATGGATCATTGTGAACATGTATCAGAGATTGTATAAGAGAGTAAAGTAAATATGTGTTAGTATATGTTTGAATAAGTAAGGTGTGTATAACTGTATAGTTGAGAAAATGGAGGTGTGATTGATTTTTGGCATAACTGACTAGGTGTGTGAGTAACTCCATGGATGAGTGACAGTCTGTGACTGTCTGTTTACACTGATTGTATCTAAGGTTATATTAGAGTCTGAAGAGGTTCATGGTATTATCACATGAATGATATCATCAGTGATGTTATCAGTCATGTCAAATGAGATGTTTTCAGTGATGTCATCAGTGATGTCATTTGAGATGTCATCAGTGATGTCATCAGTGATGTCACTAACCATGTCATGAATGATGTAATATGTGACATCATCAGCAGTGGATTGCGGGTGCGCGATATATAGTTAGCGCTTATAACTATATATGGAATTTCAATGGTTTTATGCGAGTAAAATAAGGTTTTGTAAATGCAAATCCCTAACTATATATGGCCTAAAACCAATGGTTTTTTCATTGAATTTTCAAGGTTTTGTAAATGCAAATTCCTAACTATATATCCACTATAACCTATGGTTTTTTCTGTGAATTTCATTGGTTTTTTAATAGCAAATATGAAAAGCTTTAAAATGTCAAGTACGTGATAGATAAAAACATTTTCGTATTTATGCACGCTGATGTGCTTTGAACGCTGCCCCCCTCCCCTCTTTTCTCTTAGTAGTACTCTCTCTTTGCAGATAGTGAAGAGTAGTTAACGCAGGCCTTTACCCCCGTTGTAATCCGTCCTGCCTGCTTGTCTCTCCATTTGATTGATTATTATCCAAGCATTTACTGTTTTTCAATTGATTCTCTTTGGTTCATTCTCTATTTACAAACAAGCACAAAGTCGCAATACTCTGTTTAGTCTTTGCAGATCGTGAAAAATCGTGTAAAAAAATAAAAGTAATCGAGCAAAATCAGTAGGCAACTAATTGGATCTCTTTTTGACCTCGCTAAAATAGAAATATTATAAACAACCCTTCATGAGAAATACGAAAATAGTGAGATGAACTGAGCTCCACACCATGAGGGCTGCAAGACAGCTCGGCTCCGTCACCCACCCCGCCCAAAATAACGACAAACCCTATGCAAATATTACAAATATAGACAACACACCAGCAAAGAAACAGGGTAAAACATTTTATTAAATAACTATTTACATAACGTTGGTTTATAAGATGATGTCAGTAGTGGACCGATGTGTGAATAGGTCGGAAGCAGCACAAGGCGCCAAGATCCGGATGGAAAGTCCTGGATGTTGGGTGCCATAGTTCAGAGTTCTGAGTTTGAGCCTTTTTCAATGCCTGTGCTTTGTTGTTTCCCCTCCATCAAAAACAAAAAAAATATATAAAACTGTGCAAAAATACAAAAAAAACAAAAAATGTTTACAAAAGCAGTGCTTGTAAGACTGTCTGAAGCTTATTTCCACCTACTGCAGCTTCACTATTCTCAAAGTAAGTGAGGGTCGTTTGTGGACCTGACTGCATTTGAAAACAATGTTATATGGTACCTCCCTAAACCGCTTGACGGAGGCCCCCGAGGGGCGGTGTGATGGCACGGACTCGGAGAAGACGCTTGGCTCCGACCCCCTCCCCAAGTCTTATAGCACTGGTGTAGCCTGAGATCGCCCCCGACATAGGCGGCCGGCTCCCGGGGTCCGGCGGAACTTTTTGCCTTTTGATGACTCTTCTATTCTGGACTTTGTCCCACAATCCGTTTGACCTGAAGACACGCTGTAGTGGGGCGCCCCTTTACCGTTTTAGTTGCCATTCCGCCCGCTTTTGCTACACTGTGCCTCTTCCGCCATTCAGCTGTTTACCGCCCGCTCTTGCGACTACAGCGTCTCGCTCACCATGTAGTTAAGTTGCTCCCGCTCTTGCGGTGCAGCAATAGGCGGCTGCCACAGGACTCTCAAAATGGCGGCCGGCTCTTCGGTTTTGGGCCTGGTCCACTAAAATGGCCCTGGGACACCTTGGAACTCGGACGCTTCCCTGATAGGGCTTGGGTCCCATTCTCGAAAGCGTCCCCTCAGCCGTGAAGATTCTACAAAAGTCTTGGGGGCCCCCGACTCCCGCAGGCTTCTGGTGGGGAGCGGCTGCCATGTCTGCTCGTGGAATGGCCACGACGGAGCCACGAGATGGTAGTGCTCTCATGCTGACGCCAGCTTTAGTCTGAAACATCCAGAAACACTGTAGACTACCAATTCGATCAGTTCCGGTAGCGCCCCAACATGACCCGGAAGAGAAGAACTTGCCCTCCCCTCTTTGACTGATGGTTCTTGTTGCCTGTCCCCTCTGTTGTCATTTAACAGAACTTTTTGGACTGCTGAAAGGGGTTGTGTTCCGAACGCTGGTTGGTGGAGACATTTTGACTATATTCTTGACCTACGTTGTCGCGTAATGCGTTATATGACACGCCGCGTTAGCGCACCCGGAAGTGATCCGGGGCGCGGCGCGCAGCGCGTAACGTAAGCATACCAGGTCATGTGACTTGTTAATAAAACTTTTCATTGGTTCATTTTACTTTTGTTATTTTATTGATGAAAAGCTTGGTCATATGACCTAAAAATTACGCTTTTTATTGTTTTCGAACATTATTTTTTTTAAAACATATATGTTATAATATTCCAGGCTAATGTACTTTCCCGGAAAATTTACAACTGTCCTGCAAGTAAAATATATTGCTTTTTCGAGAAAAAGGGCGTTTCTTCGTTCCATGACGGAGCCGTTGAGTAAAAGAGACTGGGCCTGCTGTCTTAGTCGCCGATACGCCTGATTATCAGATTCTTATCGATCACTTTATGTTGCAGGAGTGGAAAACACAACTGCCCTTGACCATTTATCTTTACTACGTTCCTACATATTATACCTTTTATCCGTCATGTAATTGGACTGCTTTATTTCACTTGCCTTTTACTGATTCGAAAACAGTGACTAAAAGTAAAAACTTTACCAATGTAAATACTACTACCGTGTTTGATTTAAAAACCTTTATTGTGAAAATGTCAGTATACAAATACGGGCCTATAACCACCTGGGCCGGCCACGGAGCAAACTGAAATCGTATATGATGAGGAGACATTTACACTGTAGAGGAACGTAACGAGCGGGCCATTAGGTTGCAAGAACTAAGGTGTCTAACAGTTGCGGAATCGGTGGACGTACATTTTGTAATTAAAATAAGACAGGGCCACTTACAATAAAATTTTCTAGATATACATTTGCGGGCAAGGAGTTACGAGTCCCATTTATACCGGCGCCATTTTGGGCGAGGCCGGGCAGGTCCAAGATATAGTCAAAATGTCTCCACCAACAATCGGCCAGACCAGAACCCCTTTCGGCCCTTTATGCTACAAGATGGTGTCTTCCATTCAGAAAATATTGTTGGCAGCATTTTGAAAGGAAAGATAAACAGCCGTTCTCCTAGTGAGTCTCACATTGTTACATTTAGGAAGAATGTTGAAGAGTAATATGTGGAAAATCTGAAGCCATTTTTCTACAAACTCTCAATCAGCCTAAGTCATGGGCGATCTTTGTCCACACCAGGGCAATAGTGAAGCTGCAGCAGGTGCAAAAGAGCTTCAGACAGTCTTACAAGCACTGCTTTTCTAAAAATTTTTTTGTATTTTTGCACAGTTTTATATATTTTTTTTGTTTTTGATGGAGGGGAAACAACAAAAAACAGGCATTGAAAAAAGCTCAACAGTGCAGGGCGCCTTGTGCTGCTTCCGACCTATTCACACATCAGTCCACTACTGACATCACCTCATAAGCCAACGGGGCACCCCACACTGACTTTCGGCGCAGCATTGTAGGATGGCCACACCAGTGCGGCAACTTGCTGGACACCACCTCGGTGCCATCCGGATCTCGGAGCGTTCGAGTCACTGTACCGCAAGAGTGACCGGAACTCAGCTGGTCACGCCGTCTTTCGGCGCAGCATTGTAGGATGGCCATACCAGTGCGCCAACTTGCTGGACACCACCTCGGTGCCATCCGGATCTCGGCGCGTTCGAGTCACTGTACCGCAAGAGTGACCGGAACTCAGCTGAACACGCCGTCTTTCGGCGCAGCATTGTAGGATGGCCACACCAGTGCAGCAATTTGCTGGACACCACCTTGGGCAACAGTGAAGCTGCAGCAGGTGCAAATAAGCTTCAGATAGTCTTACAAGCACTGCTCAGAACTCTCAACTATGGCACTCAACATCCAGGACTTGCCATTCGGATCTTGGCGCCTTGTGCTGGTTCCGACCTATTCACACATCGGTCCACTACTGACATCACCTCATAAGCCAACGGGGCACCCCACGCCGACTTTCGGCACAGCATTGTAGGATGGCCACACCAGTGCGGCAACTTGCTGGACACCACCTCGGTGCCATCCGGATCTCGGCGCGTTCGACTCACTGTACCGCAAGAGTGACCGGAACTCAGCTGGACACGCCGTCTTTCGGCGCAGCATTGTAGGATGGCCACACCAGTGCGGCAATTTGCTGGACACCACCTCGGTGCCATCCGGATCTCAGCGCGTTGTGCTGCCTTCGGCCTATTCGCACATCGGTCCGCTACTGACGCCGCCTCACGTGCCAACGGATTTTCTACGCTTTTTGTAGCCCTATGCCGCATAACAGGTCATGTGACTTGTTTATAAAACTTTTCATTGGTTCATTTTACTTTTGGTTTCCTAAAGATGGAAGGCTTGGTCATATGACCTAAAAATAACACTTTTCATTGGTTTATAACATTTTTTTTTCCCAAACGATGAAAGCCCCACCTTGTTTCTGGATGTTTCAGACTAAAGCTGGCGTCAGCATGAGAGCACCACCATCTCGTAGCTCCGTCGTGGTCATTCCGCGAGCAATCATGGCAGCCGCTCCCCACCGGAAGCCTGCGGGAGTCGGGGGCCCCCAAGACTTTTGTAGAATCTTCACGGCTGAGGGGACGCTTTTCGAGAATGGAGCCCAAGCCCTAGCAGGCAAGCGTCCGAGTTCCAAGGTGTCCCAGGGCCATTTCAGTGGACCAGGCCCAAAACCGAAGAGCCGTCCGCCATTTTAAGAGTCATGTGGCAGCCGCCTATCGCTGCACTGCAAGAGTGGGAGCAACTCAAAAACATGGTGAGCGAGACGCTGTAGCCGCAAGAGCGGGCGCAACTCAGCTGGATGGCCGCCACCTGGGGAGGCCCGTTCACGCCGCCTCCCCCACGCCCGGGCCGCCCCACGCCAATTTTCGGAGCAGCATTGTAGGATACCAAAACCAGTGCGGCAGTTTACTGGACATCACCTGGGTGCCATCAACATCTCAGCGCGTTCTGCTGCCTTGGGACTATTCGCACAACAGACCGCTACTGACGAGGCCTCCCCCCGCCCCACCCGGGACGCCCCACGCCAATTTTCGGAGCAGCATTGTAGGATACCAAAACCAGTGCGGCACCCAGGCGACATCACCTGGGTGCCGTCCAGAACTCAGCACGTTGTGCTGCCTTGGGACTATTCGCACAAAAGACAGCTTCTGACAATTGTTGCTTTTTTGGGTGAAAAATGTTTAAATGTTTTTACAGTTTTTGTTCCGTTCATTATAGTTAAAAGTTAATAAAGTTTTAAAATCTAACTTTGTTGGAGTGCTATATATGTTTAAAAAATCGGGTGAATGGGGCCTTGAATCGGGTTATTGTCATGTGTGGGCTTTGCAAGTGTACTGCTACAAGATCGGACATTTCAAACTCAAATGCACATTCTTTTTCTTACCTTTCCGAAGCATGGAGCGCAATAGCAGGCAGAGAAAGGGTGATGCACGTGTTGAACACTGCCTGGCCTGGCAAGTTGCTGGCAGTGCCACCCCCGCCCGCTCCTGAAAGAGGGCACACACACACCGCCGCCCGAGTACTTCACAAATCTTTAAAAGACCATGCGCTTGTTCATGAGGCTTAAATGGTTTATCACCCCTTCTAGAACCCCTGCATCAACCCTCTGACGTTTCCTGGAAGAATTAGCACGTAACACAATACCAAGCCCTGTCAGCTGAAACCCCCGAGAAATCATGGGGCATATTATCAAGGGGGTTTATTTCCGCTTTTTGGGCTTTAAAAGCCAAAAAAAAAAGAGATAAAATTATCTCCCTATTACCAAGCTGTCGCTAACACCAGTTAGTGACATCTAAAAGGAGATAGCGACCATCTTGGGCCCCGCTTTGCATATCAGTGATATTTATCACTAATGACATGCAAAGTGGGCGTGCCAAGATTTTAGCGACTGGAAACAGTCCCTAACCATCGCTATCTCCTATTACCAACTTTTGGAGATATTCGCGCTAAGCGCGAATATCTCCAAAACCTAACACCTGCCCTGAGCAGTTTTAGCCATGTTATCCAATGGGAAGTGGATAACATGGCTAAGAGCATTTGCTGGATAATGCATGAATATCGCTGACTTTTCAACGATATTCATGCATTGCGGCCGTTTTTTATCGCATTTGCGATAAACCTTGCTAATAGCAAGGTTTATGTGCGATACAATTCGCCGATGTGCGGCGATAATTTTTGTCTCTAAACAAGTTAGAGACAAAAATTATCGCTAGTTGTTGGTAATATGCCCCCGGGTTTTTGCTTGCAGGAATCGGGAGGCGGGAGACTAGCACTGAAATCAGTAGTCTCACGCCTGAATCGGGAGGGTTGGCATGTCTGGATATTCTACAGCTGGGGCCATAAACTACATCCGCAGGGCTAGGTGATAGCCTAGGTCCGGCCTGGACAATCGGACACAGAGGAAGAGGAGTGTCAGAGGGTGCGGTAGTGAATAGGGTGAAAGGGAGGTGTCGGGCGGGCACAGGGTATGATTCTCAGAGAAGAGCAGCGCAGATGGGGGGAAGTATATGGCCCATGCATGAGAGAAAGAGCGGGGGTGACCAGTGCGTGGGGGAGATGCTTGCGAGGGTGGGGAGCCATGCTGAGGATCGGCGGCGTGCAGAGAGTGGCCCTGGTCAAGGCATCTAAAATGGCTGCCGTGCACGACAAAATTGTGGCATTGGACAAAAACGCAAGATGGCGCAGACAATGTTTATCAATAAGGATTCATTTATAACAAAATATTTACTCGCAGTGACAAAATGGTGGTCAACACTTCCTGATTTCCATCGAATCGAACGTTAACAAACGTCACGCAGCAAAAAAAAAAAAAAAAAGCTCACGCACAGAGCAGTTTTTAGCCATGTTATCCAATGGAAGGTGGATAACATGGCTAAGAGCATTTGCTGGATAATGCATGAATATCGCTGACTTTTCAGCGATATTCATGCATTGTGGCCGATGTGCGGCGATAATTCTTGTCTCTAAACAATTAAAACGAAGCACAAAATGGCGAATTCCCGTTTCGCTACCAGTTTGCGGCCCAGTTCGCGGCCCGTGAAACGCTTCTACCGTGAAAAATCATTTTTCTTTTATTTTCCCCACGGGACCCTTTAATAACCCCAACAACATTCCTAGGGGGTCAAGAGGGGTATACCTTGCCCCCTTTCAATAAATTCCCCCTTCGTTTTTCACCTCTTCTTCTCTCTCGATCCTACCGAGAGATAAG
This sequence comes from Lissotriton vulgaris, assembly GCF_964263255.1. NCBI lineage: Eukaryota > Metazoa > Chordata > Amphibia > Caudata > Salamandridae > Lissotriton > Lissotriton vulgaris. The sequence continues at coordinate 72,228,455 of NC_141689.1, read as the reverse complement.
ATGGCGGCCGCTCCGGACTGTTTAGAATGTTGACAGACACCGGAGAGCCAATCAGCTTTCTGCGCGCAAAGTTCCGTTTCGCGAAAAGTAAGCGGACCGGATCGCTGCCCGGAGCGCTGTTACAGATATATATCTTGTTTTGAACGTTAATTTCTCAAAAACTACTGGAGCACATATATTGAGACCTAGCAAAGGCACATCGGGCTAACAGTCCCTACAATTTTGCCAAGTTTCGTGCAAATCCATTCAGCCGTTCGAGCTAAAAGTGAGTCCAACCGCCCTATGGAAATTAACATGGGAAAAACGCGTTTTGGGACCCCCCTTTTTTCTCGGCCCCCCCTTGACAAAACCCCCCCAAATTTTCAAGGGCTGCTCAGAAACAAAATGTGCCATTTTCCTGAAAATTTCAGCCGATTCCGTCCACAAACGCCAAAGTTATTAGACATAGAATTTTCAAAAATGCCATAGGGAAAAAATCCTAACTATATATACCTACTGGCGACCGCCAGTAGGTAATACATATATATATATATATATATATATATACATATATATATATATATATATATATATATATATATATATATATATATATATATATATATATATATATATATATATATATATATATATACATATATATACATATATATTCAATTCAATTGCAGGTAGCCCAAGTGAAGCAAAACCACTCGAAGTCTGAATAAGCACATTTATTTGCATCCATTTCACAGCTCCTTCAGGCAGCCGTCTTCTGACATGAAAGTCTGACGGGTTTCAGGAGTTAATCCTTTCTTCAGAGGCAAATGTTCATGAAGGTTTGAAAGGCAGTTTTGGGTCACGTCTGATATCACTCTCACCTGCCACAGTGGGCGTGGCTATTTCGCACTGCATCCTGTGCTTTGTAGTCCGTTGACCCTCTTACCACAGTGGGGCTGCTCTTCAACCTTACACTTTGAACCAATGTTTGTTATCCAAGTGGAGTGAAGTAAAGCGCTGGAAGCCATCTGTAGCAGAAAAACTGCTCTTGCTTTCCTGAAGCAAAGCAGATTGGTTTTGGACAAAGAGAGCTGCATGTCAGCAGCTCAACTTGTCCAAAAGCATTGCCGGCTCCCACAGCTGGCGGGGAGCCGGCTGGGACCGGGGCATTGGGGTACCCCTGCGGTCCCCAACAGTGAGGCCAGGCCCCAGGGGATGGAGTCCCTGGGGTTGAAAGTGGCCCAGGAAAGGGGGACCATGCAGCCCCGATTCCGTGAAAATATTAAAATTTAAAACAAATAAGTCAATGCCCCAGGGGAAGGGTTCCCCAGGGCCAATATTGCCTCAGGAGGGGGGTCAACATGCCCCCTGCCTTAAAAATAATTTTAGTTAAAAATATACGCGAGAAGACGCGAGAGACGACGGAAGCAAAAGCAAAAAAGTGCAGCAAAAGAAGCCACAAGGTTGGCGGAAAAAGAAACAACAATAAATAGCTCCGTCATTAACCTTTCGGATGTTGTTCTGACAAAAGCAGAGGAACAACTGCTGGCCCTGGGCCTAAATTATTGCCCAGCACAATCATTCAAATATGCACCAACTCGTGTTGACGTGTTCTGCTATATACGAAAACTTAAACTAAAAAAGTTCTTTGCTCTGCAAAATTGAAAACCGGCACAAATACTCGTACTGCAGCTACAGTCTCAGGGGCTCCTGAAATAGTGGCAGCTGATGTCCCCTTATTTTTGGATATGCATGACTTAAATGCAACATTGGACTCGCAATTGACAACTCAAGATGAAGAAATCTCAACCCAAAGACGATTGAGTAAAATCAACATGGTACAGAAAGGTGCTGGATTAACTCCATACAAAGGCAAGTCTGATTTTGTACCATTAATGACAAAGGATGCGATAGATACTTTTCATGACTGTGTTATTTCAGAGGTAAAAACACTCTATAAGAAAGTTAACAGAAACAAGAGACAAGAGTTCAGTCAGCAACGGGCAAATTATTTTGCTTTGATGAAGAAGCTAGGTACCAATCCGAACATTGTGATTAAAAGAGCGGATAAAGGTGGCAACTTGGTCCTTTGGCCAAAATCTGACTACATTATTGAAGCGCACAGACAGTTGTATGATGGCGAGTGCTATATCAAGTCTAGCAATAAAGAGTATGGTCAGGCCAAGGATAACCTATATAAGTTGTTGAATAAATGGAGAAGAGAAGGTTTAATCTCAGGAGGGGAGTTCAAATTCTTGTACAATGAATTCCCCACACAGCCAGTTTTCTACCTTATCCCCAAAGTTCATAAAGGTATCTCGCCCTTATCTGGGACACCAATCATCTCAGCAATAAAGAGCTTGGGTGAGAAAGTGGGCCAATAAATAGACTTCTTCTTGCAAGAACCTGTGAAACAACTACCGAGTTATGTGAGAGATACCACTGACTTTTTGAAAAAACTTGAAACAGTAGAATGGCAGGAAGATATGGTGTTAATGACGCTAGATGTCGAATCATTATACACCAGCATAGCCCATACTGACGTTCTCAATGCTGTTAAACACTTTCTGAGCCTTAGGCCTGCACAATTCTATGAACACAATAAGGCTATATTAAGCCTAATAGAGTGGTGTTTGTGTAATAACTTTTTTGCCTTTGAAAAGGATGTTTGGCGTCAGGTAAGAGGTGTAGCAATGGGGGCCTGCTTCTCACCCAGCTACGCGTGTTTACACGTGGGCTGGTGGGAGGAGCAGGTCCTCAACAGGATACACAAAACATGGGTGAATGAAAAAATAATCAAATTCCTCAGATACATTGATGATGTATTCATTGTGTGGCAGGGTGAAATCGAGGATGCTATTGCCTTTGGTAATGACATCAATGTCAATCATTTGAACCTTAAATTTACATCCCACATCAGTAAGAAGGTGGTTGAGTTCCTAGATGTTAAAGTGTATATTGATAATGACAACAAAATTCAAATGACACTATTTAAGAAACCAACCGCAGGGAATACCACCCTACACGCATCTAGTCTTCATCCCAAGCACACCATCCATAGCATCCCTTATGGAGAGATCCTTCGATTGAAAAGGATCTGTAGCACCAATGAAGATTTTACAAACTGTGTGAGGGACTTAGAAACCCGATTAAGGGAACAAGGCTACTCTAAGAAGATCTTTGACCAGGCTTTGAAAAAAGCAAGTTTGAGAACTCGAGATAGCCTACTCCCGGTCGATTATGTCATAGAAGATTCTTCTTCTAAAAGAGACATCAACAATGAGACATGCCCCAGGTTCATCACAGCATTTAGTGACCAGGAGAGTACAATCAGGAAGATCATTACCAAAAATTGGCCCATTATAATGACAGATTCGGTTTTAGGTGCACTGCTACCCTCTAAACCCACGATAACCTTCCGCAGGGCACGCAATATGGGAGCCGTTCTGGACCAGCCAAGTCCAGAACTTAAGCAAAAAGCGAATTGGATGCAGACAGCAGGTGGATTTCGCAAATGCTCCACTTGCAGGGCCTGTAAATTTGGTACTAATAAGACCCACTACTTTACCCCATTCAGTGAGACCGCAATCCCGATTGTAGGTCAATATACGTGCAAAACTGAATTTGCGGTATATGTCCTGACGTGCACTTGTGGCCTCAATTACATCGGCAGTACTAGCAAACAAGTGCACGTCAGGATCCTGCAACATTTGCGGGCAATTTTACATAATGACTCTAGTTATCCAGTGGCACGCCACTTCGAGTCTATACATAATAGGGATGTAAATTGTCTATCTTATTATGTTGTGGGGGCAATACCAAAATTACGAAGAGGTGGTAATAGGGATTTAAAATTAAGGCAGTTGGAATCAAATATGATATTGGAATTCGACAGTAAAAGTCCGAATGGCCTTAATAATACAGAGGATCTGCACACTTTCCTTTAAAATCCCTATGTACTTATATAATGATTTTCTCCTTTTGGTCTGATTGTTAGTCACTGACTTATGCTCCCAGGTAGTCAGGTTCCCTGTTGCCTGGAGGTTGCTTTAGCTTTTTTCATGTATAAAAACAGTTTTTCCAAATAATTATTACATCTTCATTCCGTCTAGTCAGGTTCCCTGTTAGTCTGAAATTATGAAATTCTCTTGGGTCATTCCCTATCTGTAAATATATGTAATTTATTACCTATATTTATTCTGTATTTTTACACAATTTTTTATACACCGGGTGTTTTTATAATCTTTATCTATTTATGATTAGTCTTGCTTGGATTATCAAATGCTTTTATCATGGTTTTTAATTTAAGCAAAATGTGGTTCTTAAACCAATTGTCAAAAATATTATGATGAGGCAAATTGTTTACAAGCTGGTTTTTCATGCACATTGGCACTTCTTCTTCCTCTGGACAAAATATTGGTCACAATTGGTCTTTTGCACTTTCTTGGACATGCACTGTTTGTACTTTAAAAATAGCACAATAAGATCTTACCCATTTATTATTCTGGTCTTGTTGATCAATATATAAATATTCTAACTATTTAAAGAAGAATTTTCTATAACTCACCCCCCTTTTTTTCTTGCCCCCCTCTAGATACAAGTATTTGATGGATTTATCCGGAGACTTCTGATTTAAACTTGTATACACATGTGACTCTATTTCTATGTACCTATGTATTTATACGGACATATAGGCACTTCTATTTTGAATATGACTTTTATTTCCATGATCACGTGATATATGGAGGGGGCGGAGGTGATTGGGAGAAATGTGCACTATAAAAATAAAAAATGTACAAACAATGGTTGCATGTGAACAAGGGCTCTAGTAGCCCGAAACGCATTATGCACTCTCTCACGAACTTGAGCAAATAAAAAAGAAACCTGACATCTGGTCCTGTGGTCTGTCTCCTGGGTTTTCGTTTTCGGTAACAGAGGAGTTTCTCATGGATATATATATATATATATATATATATATATATATATATATATATATATATATATATATATATATATATATATATATATATATATATATATATCCATGAGAAACTCCTCTATATATATATGACTCCAGACTCCTTCACACGAAAAGAGCAGAGGCCACACCGGTGGAATTCCTTGGAAGCAACTTTATCAGCTTTCTGTTGGCAAATGCATCTCGGCGACAAAAGCCTTCCTCAGCGCCCAAGATGTTAACACTGCTTCCATAGTCACATAATGGTCAGTTCTGCCGCCCACTTATTGAAGCAGAGCGGCTCTGCCCCCAATGATGATTACACACCACCTGTTGCTGCTCACCAGATTGTGATGGACTGCAGCACCCAGAATGCAGTATTCGAATTCCAGGTGAGATGGCGTTTATGTATAAATATTACACAGAGTTATTTGGGCGGAATTGGAACTTGTGATGTTGAAAGCCCAATGTTAGTTCTTGCAAAGCAAACACAGTTCTCCCTTGGGTCCCCACACCCTTCAGCCTGCGGGTTCAGGTGCAAATTTTAGCGGGGGTAGACACGACAATGCACATCACCCACTGTAAGGTAAATACCTCACAACTGCTCCATTCTTCCCCAAACACCGTGGCGGGCTCCGGAACAATCCAAAACCTTGGAGCATACACGAACTGCCGAGACAGAGCCAGTGTAGTCCGGGCCACCTTAGGAAGCGGGGACCTCTGTATTGCGCCTCTGACCAACGCAAACAATATGACTCCAGACTCCTTCACACGAAAAGAGCAGAGGCCACTCCGGGGGAATTCCTTGGAAGCAACTTTATTAGCTTTCTGTTGGCAAATGCATTTCGGCGACAATAGCCTTCCTCAGCGCCCAAGATGTTAACACTGCTTCCATAGTCACATAATGGTCAGTTCTGCCGCCCACTTATTGAAGCAGAGCGGCTCCGCCCCCAATGATGATTACACACCACCTGTTGCCGCTCACCAGATTGTGATGGACTGCAGCACCGAGAATGCAGTATTCGGATTGCCTACTGGCGGTTGCCAGTAGATAGTTATAGTTAGGTAGGACCTAGTTTCCATAGGAAAATTATTTATTCGTTTGCCAATATCTCTGCCGCTGTTTGACGAATCTTCACCAAGTTCTCAAAACTAATGGCCCACCCCGATCAGTTCCTATCTTGAAAGTTTCAGGGTGATTCGTCAAGCGGGGATAAAAAAAAGGTGGTCCCAAAACTAATTTTCTCCATGTTAATTTCCATAGGAAACTTTAGACAAAGCTACAGCTCGAACTGCTGAACGAAATTACACAAAATTTGGCAAAAAGGTAGCTCTAGGTTCAGAAAGCATTCTTTTTTTCAAATGATGTAAATCCGTTCAGTAGTTTCTGATAAAATCAAAAATAAGCAAATATCGATATCTGGTGACCGCAGTGGATCCACGAAACCTCCAGAGCATGAGTTTTATTCTGATTGGCTGCCAACACTTCAATTCCGAAAGTGTTGGCAACCATCTTGAAAAGAAAAGAAGTAAAAAAGATAAGGGGGCACGGTAGAAACACCCTGACACCCTAGGCCTGCTCAGGGGGGCCCAAATGGAACCCCAGGGCCAAAAAAAACATTTTTGTTAAAAAGATTTCAGGGGGATTCGCGAATCCACACAAAAAAACGAAGCTCGGTGTTCCGTTCCTTAATTTTTTTAATAAGCCGCCGGGTAGGCCAGGTCCCGGAGGCAATCTGGGAAATATGTATGGGTCTGTGAGGGCCACCACCTCCATGAGGTTTTTTTAGATAAAGAGCATGGGGGGGGGGTCCTGCCCCCATGCTGCCCTGAGGGACCCCACCTCCTCGGGGCTTTACTCATTTATCAGTGGGGGGGGCTTGCGGGTCCCTCAAGCCCCAGGAACCAGCACCTCCCCAGGGCTGTACTTACTTATGGGTTGGGGGCCTCACAGGCCCCCCCAATCTCTGGGGACCGCCAACTCCCTGCATTTTTCTTAATTATGGGCAGGAGGCCTTCACCTCCCCGGGCCTTCAATGATTAAATGCGGGGGGGCTCATGCCCCCCTACAGCCCTGGGGACTGCCACCTCCCCGCGGCTAGTTTTAAAAATGTGAGTGGGGCAGTTGCAATGACAGGGCAGGAGCACAGCTCGCTCCTCATCATTGCAAACTCTGCTTTGCTTCATGGAAGCAAGAGCAGAAAAACTGCTCTTGCTTTCCTGAAGCAAAGCAGATTGGTTTTGGACAAAGAGAGCTGCATGTCAGCAGCTCAACTTGTCCAAAAGCATTGCCGGCTCCCACAGCTGGCGGGGAGCCGGCTGGGACCGGGGCATTGGGGTACCCCCGCGGTCCCCAACAGTGAGGCCAGGCAACAGGGGATAGAGTCCCTGGGGTTGAAAGTGGCCCAGGAAAGGGGGACCATGCAGCCCCGATTCCGTGAAAATATTAAAATTTAAAACAAATAAGTCAATGCCCCAGGGGAAGGGTTCCCCAGGGCCAATAATTTCCTCAGGAGGGGGGTCCAGATGCCCCCTGCCTTAAAAATAATTTTAGTTAAAAATATACAAATATGTGTCCATGCCCTAGGGGATGGGGTCCCCTGGGTCGAAATCGGCCTCGGGAGGGAGATCCGCATCCCCCTTCCCATTTAAAAAAAAAAAAATGGCATAGGCCCTGGGGGATGGGGACAGTGCCCCTTTTAACAAAAAAAGAAGAAAAAAACAGCATCTCGCCGAGGTCCCACCTCCTCCCTGCACTACTATGCAAACACGCCACCTGGCATGTGCTGGGTTAAGGGATTAAGTCCTCTTGAATCCTAAGGGTCCCTAGGGGCCAACTAGTCCACCAGGTACCTCCAGTAAGCCTCACACAGTGGGATTGCTGAGGGGTGGTCTGAGGCCACGCCCCTTTTTACACCACTCCTCAAATGCGTTGCTGGTGGAGCAATGAGGTCTTCCTGTGTCCCGAGGACCTCAGGACTAAAAGGGACTTCATCCTCCGAGCAGCAGTGTAAAAGTTGGTCCGTTTGCAGAGTGGTGTAAAAAGGAAGTGTGGTCTCGGACCACTCTCAGCAATCCAGCTGTGTGGGGCTTACTAGAGATAACAGGGGGGCTACTTGGCCCCAGGGACCCTCAGGAGGCAAGGGGACTTCATCCCCCAACCAAGAGCTCGGCAGGAGGCACATTTGCAAAGTGATAGAGAAAGGGGGTGTGGCCTGTGTCCACCTCTCAGCAATCCCACTATCTGGGGCATACTGGAGGTGTCATGTAAGCTAGTTGCTCCCTAGGGACCCCCAGCAGTGAAGGGGACTTTAATTCCCATCCAATAGCGTGCCAGGGAGCACATTTGCAGATTTGTGGGCAAAGAGGGCATGGTCTGCTATGGGATGATTTACGGTCCCGTAACATAGGCTGTACGGTTGATGCTAACACCGACAGCAAAGGCGGAGAATTATCTGATCAGCTGGTACGAGTGAGCATAGCTGATCTAGGCTTCCTGTTTCAAAGATGTCTGAAGTGGGTGCAGCAACAGAGTGTTAACCCTGATGAATCTGCCGTAAAGTGTACTGGTCAGTGAAACATGTCGGTTGCAGGTAGTGGTATGCGACAATAAGCTACCAGCCTTTTTAACTCAACAGTGCATACCTCATTTAATAATAAAGTAGTTCAGTGGGTCTGCCTGTTGATTTTACTTTATTTTCACTCTGTACTGTTTTTGCACATATTGGAGCTATGCTCTAAGCTCCCTGCTTTGCACCTTTTCTTTGAACTTTAACTCCTTATATTTTTTTCACAACTTCTGGATAAGGAATTGTCACCTATGATGAGAAAGGGGCTGAGTATTTGGTAAATATCTGACCAAATTTCCCCGAGGGTGTTCGCCCCTGAGGTGCCTTCCTCTCCGCCACACATTTTTCTGGTTCAATTGTGTATGTGTGGGTGTATGTATGGGCTTATTCAGGGCTGACATCATGGGTTGCACCGAGTTGAATATACAGTGAACCCCCAAAACAATTGTTAGTGCTAACAAACAAGGTGTTTGTCTGGGACAGTGGGGCATTAGAGACAATAGATACCGTAACATAGAATTAAGATAAGGTATATTCCGAATCTTACGATAGAAAATTTCAGTGGAGAAGGTTCTCATGCCCGCTAGATAATTGCTAACTTGAGTCCTGGGTACAGGGATTTTTTGGATTGAATTTCACTGAGTGGAGGGCTTTCCCTAATAGTACCAGTTATTCCCTCTAAAGCTCCTCTTGCTATTATACTGCTATGAGAACATACCAATCCGGCTGTGTGGGACTTACTGGCGGTAATTGGAGGGGTAATTGGCCCCCATGTTGCTTCATTCGGCACTTCTTTTTCTTCTTTCTGCACCTCTCCTGCTTCTCTCTGCACCCATCTTGCCTCTTTCTGCACCCTTCTTTCCTCTGTGCACCTCTCTTGCCTCTTTCTGCACCCCTCTACCATTTTCCTGCACCTGTCTGCCTCTTTCTGCACCTCTGTTCCCTCTTTCTGCAGTTTTCTTGCCTCTTTTTGCACCTCTTTTGTTTTTTTATGCACCTCTGTTGCGTTTTCTGCAGTTCTCTTGCCTCTTTCGGCACCTCTATTGCTTCTTTCTGCACTTCTCTTGCTTCTTTCTGCACCCCTCTTGCCTCTTTCTGTACCCAATTGCTTCTGTCTGCTCCCTCTTGCCTCTTTATGCACCCCTCTTTCTGTACCTCTCTTGTCTCTTTCCGCACCCCTATTCCCTCTTTCTTCTTTTTTTTCTTTTTTTAAAACATTTTTATTATCGTTCAAGACAATCATAGGGCATATATAGAGAATCACTGTGTGCATACAAAGAGATCGATAATCACTCGGTCTAGATACAATACACAAAAGGAAAAACATATGAAAGATAACCTTAGGCTGCAGTGCATTTGGGTACATTTGTGTCCAACCGCAAGTTCCCCTCCCTCACCCCCTACTCAGAGTCACTCTCACTGTCCAATGCCTAGGGGTCACATAAATATCCTCTGTACTCATTCCATGCCCCCCAGAGTCGTATCCATATCCGTGGGCATTTTTGATTTACATACACTGTTCGTTCAGCCAACATTGCAACGTCAAGATCAGAACACCAATCCCTGAGTGTCGGTGCACCCTGGGCCCCCCAATATTTAGCTATATTTTTTTTGCGTACATCATTCCTAATGTCATCCAATCCTGGGTGGAGTGAGTGAGATCATTGGGTTCCCAGATACTTAGGAGACAGCATTTAGTGTCCGGTAGTATTGATCCCTTAACCACTTGTGACATAATCCTCATTACCATAGTCCAGTAATCTGCAATACATGGGCAATCCCAGATAGTATGAAAGAACGTCCCTTCCTCCTGCACCTTCGCAAGCAGTATGCATGTTCAGCTCTCCCTATCGTGTGTAGTGTGACCCTAGTGTAATATACTCGGTGTAATATTTTCAATTGTACCAGTCGGAGTCGGGAAGGAATAGCAACCTCTCTGGGGGAGGAAAGCGCCGTCTGCCAGTCCGATTCATCAAGTTCTCCCACCTCCACAGTCCATTTGTCCTTCAGTTTTAAGGTTGGGTCCGGCAGGTTGTTAATAAGCTTACGATAGACGAAGGAGGCTGCTTTTTCTGGGCATGTGCTCCGTAAGGAGCCTATCTTCCAGTGGGGTGGAGTCTGGGACGTCATCCCCAGGCTGGATAAGTGATCCTAATGCATGACTAATTTGCAGATATCTAAATCGTTCGGTGGGAACCAGGTCATATTGTTCCACCAGTTGCTCAAATGTTAGCATGGCACCTCTTTTCCAAAGGTCTCCCAATGTGGAGATACCGATCAGATACCATGCCTGGAAGCCTTTACTCTTGCATAAGCAGCCTAGTTGGCGCGATGCCCAGAGTGGTGTCATTTGTGTAATGACGTTTTTGCACTTAAGGCAGGCCTGGGCCGCGTACCACAATTTAACAGTGTGGGCTGTAGGGTCAAGCAAGGCCGAGGCGCCCCTCTTGTCATAAAGTGCAGCTAGCACTCCACCTCCACTCAGGTCGTACCTGTCAGCTTTGAACGCGGGCTCAGTCTGGGGCGCATGCAGCCATTGATTGACAATCTTCAACTGGGCCGCTGTAACGGCGTGGGACCGCCGTATACTCCGGTTCATGACCGGGGGTCAGTTCATCAGCTCTCACCTACTTCCTCCCCTTCTTTCGGCTTCCCACAGAATGTCGATATTGACTTACGGGATCAAGAGAACGATATGGTACACTGGCCCTTTAACATTGACAAGGCTGACGAGTAGGCGGAGCTACCCCAGGACGTGGAGACGTCTTATACGGACAACAGCCAATCGAGTGTGTGCTTGTTCACCCGGAGGGAGAGAGTTGGCGAGTGGAGTGTAGCGGAGGAGAAAAGCGAAACGGAGGAGAACTTGGGAGAATTTGAGGAAGCTGAGACCGGAGGAGGAGAGGCGCGTACAGCGAAGGAGAAGCCAGGAGGCCAACGTCTTCACGAGTCGCCCAGCCATACACCCGGGGGAGGTGTATGGCTTACCCAGGTACGGAACAAGATCAGGTGTTAGGTCGGGCATAAGGGCGGTTCCACAATGTGATCTTGGTATCCCCCTGTCCCTGGTTTACCCCTACCCCGAGCACTACCCCTCACATGGTCACTGTATATAGTGGTGTTGCACGGGTTGTTGCTTCCTCACTCCCTTTTCCCGATATCGATATACCCCTCAGAATACTCCACTCACAAAGTGCTGTCTCATTCTGTTTGTTCCGAGAGCCAAGACGGAACCAGACGAAGCACTTTATCGACGGACTCCGGAAAGAACCCGTCGAACTGATCCCATAAAGTCCTGCACAAAGAGGTCCGAAAGGAGTCCTTCACCGCGCCGGACATTACCTGACAGGAAAAAGTGTACTGACTTGCTGTATAGTAAAATAAAACCTACGGCAACAAAGACCCACTTGTTACCTATTCTTCCTGCGCCCGTCACAGCCGCCCAGTAATACAATTAAATATCGGGATAGAGCAACTCCACCGTCATACCAGCCCCGGATTAACTTCTGTCGGGAAATGCGCGCCGGTTTATTCCCCCACAAAAGGCCTGAGACCAGTGTGTCTATGGATCTGAAGTACGTTTGAGGGATATGAGGGTATTTTCGAGGATGTAGAGCAGCAGAGGTAGTGTCTTCATTTTATATAGTGCCGCCTTTCCCAGGAGGGTCAAGGGCAGGGTGTGCCAGTGTTGTACGACAGAGCAAAAAAGCTCAAGTGGGGGTGCTAAATTACGTCTAAAAAAGGCCTCCTGAGTAGGCGTCACCCAAAACCCCAAATATTTAAAGGAATCTTCGGAAATAATCAATTGGCAATCTGCCGGAAGTTGTGGTGGGGGACCTTTGAGAACAAATAGAACAGACTTGGACCAGTCAATAGTATACCCTGAGACTCGTCCGAAGATTTCAAAGATGTTAAGTAGAATTATAATAGAGCGTCTGGGTCGGGTCAGATATAAAAGTATATAGTCTGCATATAACGATATGCGATCTTCCCATGCCTCAGTCCAATTAAGCCCTTTCACACTAGGGTCCCACCGGATCCCTGCCGCCAGTGGTTCCAGAATAAGAGCAAAAAGCAAGGGTGATAATGGGCACCCTTGGCGTGTGCCGTGACCGAGCGGGAAGCCCCTAGAGATGTGGCCGTTAGCTACCACCTGTGCCAGCGGTTTAGAATAAAGCAGTTTTACCCACGCATAAAAATTTGGACCAAAACCAAGATGCCGGAGAACCGCAAATAAATAAGGCCATTCAACCATGTCGAATGCCATTCGGACATCCAGGGATAAAATTACCGCAGGTTCTGGGAGGTTTGGGATTTGAGCCATTACTGCGTGGACCCTGCGCAAATTAAGAGCCGTGTTTCTATTTGGCATAAAGCCAGACTGATCAGGATGGATCAATGTCTCAAGATGCGGAGTTATCCGGTTGGCTATCATTTTGGCCAAAATCTTGGCTTCTGCATTGAGTAAGGATATCGGAAGGTAGGAAGTACATTCGTCCGGAGGCTTGCCAGGTTTTGGTATTGCAACAATTGTGGCAAGTCGCTGATCCCGCGGCAATTCCCCCCCCCTGCTTAAACTGTCGGAAAACATAGTTAAGAGATGTGGGACCGTTAATTCAGATACCTGCTTATACAACTCAATAGGGATCCCGTTTGGTCCCATAGCCTTACCCGAATGGAGGGAGTGAACCGCACCTATTCCCTCTTTCTGTACCTCTTGCCTCTTTCTGCACTTTTCTTTCTTCTTTCTGTACCATGTTGCTTTTTTCTGCCCCTTCCCTCTTTCTACACCCGTCTTTCTGTACCTCTCTTGCCTCATTCTGCACCCCTATTACCTCTTTCAGCACGCTCTTGCTTCTTTCTGCACTTTTCTTGCCCATTTCTGTACCTCTGTTACTTTCTTCTGCACTTCTCTTCTCTCTGTCTGTACCCCGCTCACCTCCTTCTGCACCTCTGTTGCTTCTTTCTACACTTCTCTTGCTTCTTTCTGCACCTCTCTTGCTTCTTTCTGCACCCCTCCTGTCTCTGTCTTCACCCTTCTTTCTTCTTTGTGCACCTCTCTTCCCACTATCTGCACCTCGCTTGCCTCTTTCAGCACCCCTCTTGCCTCTTTATGCATCTCTTTTGCTTCTTTTTGCTCTCGTCTTGCCTTTTTCTGATTTCTGTTTCATCTTTCTACACCTCTCTTGCCTGTTTCTGCAACTATCTTGCCCCTTTCTGCAGTTATCTTTCCTGTTACTGCTCCTCTCTTGCCTCTTCTCGCACTTGCTTTGTCTCTTTCGATACTTCTTTTGCCTCTTTCTGCACTTTTTCCTGCCTCATTCTGCACATTTCTTACTCTTTCTGCACCTCTCTTGTTTTATCTGCAGATCTCTTGCTTCTTTCTGTACTTCTCTTGCCTGTTTCTATATTGAAATGGAAAGTGCAAGCTGTCAAGTTTACAGCACCTCTCTGGCCTCTTTCTGTGCTCCTCTTCCCTCTTTCCGCCCATCTTTTGCCTGTTTCTGCACCCCTCTTGCCTCTTTCTGCAGGTCTCTTATCTCCTGCTGCACATTTGTTGCCTCTTTCTGCACCCTGTTGCCTCTTTTTGCAACTATCTTACCTCCTTCTTCACCCCTCTTGCTTTTACCTGTACCCTTCTTCAATTTTCTGCACCTCTCTTGCCTCTTTCTACACGCCTCTTGCCTCTTTATGCAGTTCTCTAGCATCTGTCAGCACCCCTGTTCCCTCTTTCAGCAACTCTCTTGCCTCTTTCTGCAGTTCTCTTGCCATCTTCTGCTCCTCTGTTGCTTCTTTCATCAACCCTCTTGCCTCTTTTTGCAAGAATCTTGCTTCTTTCTGCACCCTGTTGCTTCATTCTGTACGTCTCTTGCTTTTTTCTGCATCTCTCTTGCTTCTTTCTGCCCCCTTCCCTCTTTCTGCACCCCTCTTTCTGTACCTCTCTTGCCTCTTTCTGCACTCCTATTCCCTTTTTCAGCACTCTCTTGCCTCTTTCTGCACTTTTCTTGCCCATTTCTGTACATCTGTTGCTTCCTTCTGCACTTCTCTTTCTGCGCCCCTCTCGCCTCTTTCTGTACCTCTGTTGCTTCTTAATGCACCTCTTTTGCTTCTTTCTGTACCCCTCTTGCCTCTTTCTGCACCTCTTTTGCTTCTTTTTGCACTTGTCTTGCCTCTTTCTACATTTCTGTTCCCTCTTTCTGCACCTCTCTTGCCTGTTTTTGCAACTCTCTTGCCTCTTACTGCTCCTCTCTTGCCTATTTTCGCACTTTCTTTGTCTCTTTCTACACTTCTTTTGCCTCTTTCTGCACTTTTCCTGCCTCTTTCTGCACATTTCTTACTCTTTCTGCACCTCTCTTGTTTTATCTGCAATTCTCTTGCTTCTATCTGTACTTCTCTTGCCTGTTTGAAATTTGAAATGGAAAGTGCAAGCTGTCAAGTTTATAGGTCTGCATGCTCTTGTGACTGAGGTATATGTCTACTTGTACATATATTCTCACATGTGTTATGGATCTGAAGATGGTAGCTTAAAAAAAGGGTAGCTTCTCTTATAGGTGGTCAAATCTCCTCTTGACCTTTCTGTACCTCTGTTTGTTCTTTCTGCACTACTCTTGCTTCTTTCTATTGGCTTCTTTTGCCTGTTTCTATAACTCTCTTGCCTCTTTCTGCAGTTCTCTTGCCACCTTCTGCTCCTCTGTTGTTTCTTTCATCAACCCTCTTGCCTCTTTTTGCAAGCCTCTTGCCTCTTTCTGAACCCCTGTTGTCTCTTTGTGCATATCTTTTGCTTCTTTCTGTACTTTTCGTGTCTCTTTCTGTACCTATCTTGCCCCTTTCTGCACCTCTCTTGCTTCTTTATGTACTTCTATGACCGCTTCTGCACATATGTTGTTTATTTCTACAATTCTCTTGCCTCTTTCTGCTCCCCTCTTCCCTCTTTCTGTACCCCTCTACACTCTGCACCTCTCTTGCCTCTGCCTGCACCCCTGTTCCCTCTTTATGTACCTCTTTTGCCTGTTTCTGCAACGCTCGTGCCTGTTTCTGCAGTTCTCTTGCCTCTTTCTGTACCTCTTTTGACAGTTTTCTGCAACTCTTTTGCCTCTTTCTGCAGTTCTCTTGCCTCCTTCTGCTCCTCTGTTGCTTTTTCTTCACCCCTTGCCTCTGTTTGCAAGCCTCTTGCCTCTTTTTGCACCCCACTGCTTTATTCTGCACATCTCTTGCTTCTATCTGCCCCTCTCTTGCTTCTTCCTGTACTCCTCTTCCCTCTTTCTGCATCCTTCTTCCCTCTTTGTGCTTCTCTCTCTCCTCTTTCTGCACCTATCTGCACTCTTTCTGCATCCCTCCTGCTTCTTTCTGTGCCTATTTTACTTCTTCTGCACCCTTCTTTCATTCTCCTGCATCAGTCTTACTTCTTTCTGCACCTCAGCTGCCTCTTTCTGCAGTTCTCTTGCCTTTTTCTGTACCTCTTTTGCTTCTTTCTGCACCTCTGTTAGCTTCTTCTGCATTTCTCTTGCCCCTTCCTGCACCCCTCTTGCCTCTTTCTGCACCCCTGTTGCTTCATTCTGCCCACTCTTGCTTCTTTCTGCACCACTCTGCCCCCTTTCTGTACCTCTATTGCCTCTTTTTGCACCCCTGTTACATTTTTCTATACCTCTGTTGCCTGTTTCTGCAACTCTCCTTGCCTCTTTCTGCAGTTCTTGTACCTCTTTCTGCATCCCTCTTGCCTCTTTCTGCACCGCTATTGGTTCTTTCTGCACTGCTCCTGCATCTTTCTGCACCCTCTTGCAAATGGTTGCACTCCTCTTGCCTCTTTATGCAACTCTCTTGCCTCTTTCTGTACCCCTCGGTCTGCACCTCTCTTGCTTCTGTCTGCACCCCTGTTCCCTCTTTCTGTACCTCTTTTGCCTGTTTCTGCAACTCTCTTGCCTCTTTCTGTATCTATGTTTGTTCTTTCTGCACTACTCTTGCTTCTTTCTATTGGCTTATTTTGCCTGTTTCTGTAACTCTCTTGCCTCTTTCTGCAGTTCTCTTGCCACCTTCTGCTCCTCTGTTGCTTCTTTCATCAACCCTCTTGCCTCTTTTTGCAAGCCTCTTGCCTCTTTCTGAACCCCTGTTGTCTCTTTGTGCCTATCTTTTGCTTCTTTCTGTACTTTTCGTGTCTCTTTCTGTACCTCTCTTGCCCCTTTCTGTACCTCTCTAGCTTCTTTATGTACTTCTATGACCTCTTCTGCACATATGTTGTTTATTTCTACAATTCTCTTGCCTCTTTCTGCTCCGCTCTTGCCTCTTTCTGTACCCCTCTACCCTCTGCACCTCTCTTGCCTCTGCCTGCACCCCTGTTCCCTCTTTATGTACCTCTTTTGCCTGTTTCTGCAACTCTCATGCCTGTATCTGCAGTTCTCTTGCCTCTTTCTGTACCTCTTTTGACAGTTTTCTGCAACTCTTTTGCCTCTTTCTGCAGTTCTCTTGCCTCCTTCTGCTCCTCTGTTGCTTTTTTCTTTTTAAAATTTTTTTTTTATTTATAGTTTGCAAAGGTGAAAGTAGAAAAAGAGAGGAGTAATAAAAAAAAGAACAAGAGAAAGGAGAAGGAGAGAAAGGGAACAGGCGACATTCTGCCACATAACCCCACACAGAGGGTGCGAAAGAGCATTATTGCAAAAAAAAAAGGGATAAAAGGAAATCCAGATTGTGTATCAAAAGGGACGGCAACCAGCAGAGACAACAGGAGTGCTAATGATATGGGCCTGCTGTCCACATTGTCCGAAGTGCGCATTGAAGTCCCAACGGGTGGCGCAAAGTCCCCAGCTGGAGAAGAATAAGCCAAGCACGATCATAATCATAGCGTCCTCTCGCGAAGGCATATCAAGTCGCAACAAGAGAAAAACAACAACCCCAACTACCACCCCGCCTCCCCACTTCCCTCCCCAACCCCCACCCCCCACCCAGTGGTGGCGACCAGCACTCATGCAAGACAGCAACATACACACCAGTGATTAAATTTGAAAGAGATGAAGTGCCCGTAGTGCTGAAGGGCAAACTGCCGAAGGCAAACCACGTGACAAAAATCTCACCAAGGGGCCCCAATTGAACATGAAGTTTTTAAAATTCCCCAGGAAGATATCTGAGAGCCGCTCCATACTCAATAGACGCCACAGCCGAGCATGCCATAAAGAAATGGCAGGAGCAGTCGGGCTTTTCCAAGCGGCAGCCAAAGTCAGCTTGGCCGCCCCCAAGCATAGCCACATAATGCGCTTATCAGCCCTAGTCTGGTGTTCAAGCAGCGGGTCTCTGAGGCCCAACAAGACAAAGTCCATTGAATCCGGGAGTGGGTAACCCAGCACATCTTTAATGTAGGAGAGAATCTCGGACCAAAATGGCCGGATGGTAGGGCAGTCCCACCAGATGTGACTGAAGTCGCCCAACATCCCGCAGCCCCGCCAGCACCTATCCGAGGTAGTTGGGAATATTCGGTGCAATTTGAATGGATACAAATACCAGTCGAACAGAAGCTTCATATGGGCCTCCCTGAGATCAGTAGGGTGGTTATGTGCCGTCACATCCCGCCACAAGTTCCTCCATTCGCTGTCAGAAATGTCCCTTCCAAGAGTACTCTCCCAGTGATCCATATACCGAGGCCGGGGGGACATCGTAGTGTCTAATAGCATCCCATACAGAAACGAAATCGCCCCCTGGTGGATGTGCGGAGGATAAAAGTTTCAAATTTCGTCAAAGGTCTGGTAGCTGCGGCCAACACTCCAGGCGACGTCGCCCAGTGCAGGAGCTGAAGGTGACGAAAGCGCTCTGTCGGCAGAACACCATAATCCCTCATACAATTATGGAAAGTGAGGGGTGCGGCACCATGGAACAGGTGGGTGAGGGCCCTACAGCCACCCTCCCTCCAGACCTCAAAGGGACCCTCCGTCAACGCCGGAGGGAAGGCCGGGTTGAAATGGATCGGGGTGAACGGGAACGGGAATGAGGTCCACCGATCATCGCTACTGACCGTGTCCCAGACCTTCAACACCGTGCTGGTAGGGGTGCTAATGTACGCGTTTCTGGGCCGGTCCACCTTAGGTTTCCAAGCTAGGTCCCAGATGGAACGTCCCGCAACGCTTCGATCCATATGGAGCCAATGCTTCTCCGAGAGCTGTTGGGACCATTCCACCAGAACTCGCAATTGGGCAGCCTTATAATACAAGTGCATGTCCGGGAACCCCACCCCCCCTCCAGCCGCGGACGTCGGAGAACCGCATACGAAAGTCGCGCCCGACCGCCTTGCCAGACGAATTTCAACATCAAGGTCTTGAGCCGACGGAAATAATCCACTCCTATCGGGATGGGCAAGGCTTGGAAGAGGTACAGGAGTTTAGGCAGGAGGACCATTTTAAGTGCATGAATCCTACCCAACCACGAGATATATTTGGGTTTCCACCACTCTAATTCCGCACGAATCAACGCCAGCATCGGAGGGAAATTAGCCTGGAATAAGGCGCCTATGGTAGAAGTCAGCCGCACTCCCAGGTATAACAGGGAGGAAGCTGACCACGAGAGTGGAGTAAGCGACCGGATCTGGTGCACCTCACCAGGCGGTAGGGTTAAGTTCAGGATGTATGACTTATCAAAGTTAACCTTGAAGCCCGCCACTGTTTCATACTCAGATAGCACTGCATGGACATGGGGTAATGACAACGCGGGATCTCGAATGGACAACAACACGTCATCAGCGAAGAGCGAAATCTTATGTTGCTCACCCGTGAAGGGGAGACCCAAGATCCGCTCGTTCTCCCGGATCGCCAGCGCCAACGGTTCTATGCTAAGCGCAAAGAGAAGGGGCGAGAGCGGACAGCCCTGGCGTGTCCCTCGGGAGTGGTGGAAACTCCCGGACCTGTGACCGTTAACCAGCACCCGAGAGGTGGGACTGTTGTAATTGGCCTCAAGCATTCTTATGAATCTGGGCGAGAACCCGAAGGCCACCAACGTGCGGTGTAAAAACCCCCAATCAACGCGATCAAAGGCTTTTTCCGCGTCAAGCCCTACCAACACTGCCGGTATAAAGACAACCGCACAGGTGCACCACAGACAATAAAACAATCAGTGCAAATAGTATTTGAACACAGTGAAGAAATGTTTCTCAGAAAGATGTTGTTAGTCTTCTCTAAATCTTTATTTGCAGTTTGCAGTAAAACGTACAGCCGACGCGTTTCGTCCCAAGCTGGGACTTCTTCAGGGCTGTCAGTAAAAACATATACATACAATCAATTTTTTATATATACAAGGATCAACATCTTATCTAACATTATATACAACAACAGACAATTACAAAACAATTTAAAAAGCACTTTGACGATAGACATGGAGCTTGTGCAAACAATGTCCTTAGGGTGTCAGCCCCCGATGTCTATGAGCAGGGAATGACATTTGGACGCAAAAATATTTACAGATATATATACATTGTTTACAGTTTATGAAATGTGATTACATATACTATTTATATTTGAAAACTGACATTTCCAACAGTTAGATGGTGTGTGTGTACAAAACCGGCATACGGTATGTACTAAGCCTGTGTTCGTACAGGTAGCCTAAGAGAGGACCGAGAGAGGAAACCAGGAAAAAAAACCAGAGTGGAGTGGAGAAAGTACAAACTAAGAAAGAACCATTTAGAGGGTTGTCTAATTGTATATTGGATGCCTGTTTCTTGTTATGGATGACTCCTAAACTGGATTCATTAACGTTTTGAAGGAGGGGGACTGGACATAATAGGAACAAAATGCACCTCAGAGAAGAGAGGCTGCTAGCCTGAAATACCATAGTTTTTCAAAGTTTTTATGAGCTGACTCCTCATTTACCTTTAAGAATGTGATCCGTCGCTTGTGGAGAAAACGTAAGGGGAACCGGGGTCCAAGGGGCGCCTTCCCAGACAGTGTAAGCTTGATGTATGAACCAGAATGAATATTAGATCATTCCCATGCCAAGTTGGCAGTATAAGTCCTTAATAGGGACAAGAGAATGAAAATATTAGTCTTGAAGTATAAAAAAGAGTAATTTTGGGTGACATGGTTGATAGTGTAAGGCTACGTAGTGGACGAGGGGGGGAACCGTTGGGAACACCGATATAGGGACTGACCATCCTTTGCTTATGCCTACTTACTTTACGCTTGTTGATGGACGATGAAAGCAGTGCTTAACCCGGTTCCTAGGCAGTATAAGTAATCTTGCTGTCTTAATTTGTATCTGTCTTAGAAAATGTACTGAAAGATAATAAAAGGGAGAAAGCAGTGGTACCCCCTTCGTGAAGACTTATTAACTCAATGAAGAGAATTTCAAACATTATATTAAAAAAGGGTATGCGGTTTACCTGTAAGATAAATATAAGTAGTAGTGGACAGGTTGTCCTAGAAGTCCATGGGAGGAGGGTGTGGGCACTGTATTCCAGCAGGCCTGTCAAATAAGGAGCAGGAAGATGAGATGCTATCTTATACTTAAACACACCTCCTATGAAACATGAATTTTCGTTCCAAATGTGTTTTTGACAATATCTCAGACAAAATGGTGTGAGAGGTACAAAGCTATAAGGGAGCTTCTTCTAGTGTGCAATTTTCCTAAGTCAGATTTAGTGGATAGGCAATAACTCCCTAAGTTTAAAACAAGAACGATATTTAACCAGAGCTTAGTGCAGGAGGGACCCTTTGAATGGGGGCCATTACTGCAATGAATATAACACTGCCGGTATGTGAAACCGCTCCGCCTTTTCAATCAAATGGATGACGCGCCGCAAATTGTCGTGAGTTTGTCGACCTTTAATGAATCCGGACTGATCTGGGTGGATCAGAGCTGGCATCAGATCTTGCAGTCTGCCCGCAAGAATGGAGGAGTACAATTTAGCGTCCAGGTTAAGGAGCGCTATCGGACGGTAAGAGGCGCAGTAGGTAGGATCCTTCCCCGGTTTGGGGATAATAGTAATCATGGCCTCGGCCATGGTGTCCGATGTCTTACCCTCAGAGGCCATCGCGTTGAAGAGGGAAACCAGGTAGTCGCAGATGTCGGATGCAAATGTTTTGTAAAACAGGGCCGTGTAGCCGTCAGGACCGGGGGCCTTATGTAGTTTCAGAGCCTTAATGGCGTCCAGCACCTCCTCCCTAGAGATGGGGGAAGACAACAAATCGTTCCATTCCCTGGAGACCCGTGGGAGAGGCAGACCACCCAAGAACACAGACTGGGCTTCTGGATCTAGAGCGTCACCCGAGTAGAGATCCTCGTAGAAGCGACCAAAGATGGCCGCCTTGTCCACATCCTTATGTTGAATAGAACCCGTACGGTCCCGTATACCCCCGATGTAATCCCTCTCGCGCTTATCTCGAAGCTGCCGGGCAAGGTGGCGTCCAACCTTATTGCCCTGGGAATAGGAGACACGTCTAAGCCGTAGGAGGGTGAATTCCGCCCTGTTGTTGTAATGGGCCTTCAATTTCCCTCGCACCGCCGTAAGGGGGCGACGGGTCACCCTGGAGGGTTTCGACTTGTGCGCCTGCTCCAGGGTTGCAAGCTCCGATTCCAGAGCTTCCCTCTCCTTCCACCGAAGTTTGTTAAGATTCGCGTTAAGGGCGAGGCACGTACTCCGTAGGGAGGCCTTGCACGCATCCCATGTGGTATACACCGACGTGTCAGAAGGCGGGTTGAGAGTAAACAAGTCTCTGATAGCCTTCGGCAGCTCCTTACAGGACACCTCATCTCGCACCAGTGCAGCCGGGAAGTACCACTTCCGCCAGCCGTCCCCCCCTGCAGCACAATGCAACCCAAGTACCACTAAACTATGGTCCGACAGCGAGAGCGGGAAGATATCAGCCATTCGAATATCCCCCCTGAGAGCCTGGTTAACAAAAATGTAATCTATGCGGGAGTACGAGCGATGGACGTGAGAAAAGAAAGTATAATCCTTGGCCTGAGTGTGGACGAAGCGCCAGCTATCCACCAGTCCCAGTTCGCCTACCTGACGTTGCGTTTCCTCCGAGAAGACACCAGTATCTGCCCTGCTCGCCCCTGAACTATCAAAATCCCTGTCCCACACCATGTTGAAGTCCCCCAGCAGTATCAAGTGCCCGTCTACAAAGTCCCCCATCTTGTCCATCAAACACTGCAAAAAAACATTTTGGCCCGCATTCGGAGCATACACCACAACAAAGGTACATAGGCGGCCATATAGCGTCCCTTTCACCATTAACCAACGGCCCTCCTTATCACCGCTCACCCCCAGGGGTTGAAAGTGGAGAGAGGCCCGAAAGAGGAGGGCCACCCCTCTATGCTTCGTGGGCGCAGACGCCCTGTAGATAAGGGGGAAATGTCTATGGCGGAGTCTCAGTTCATCTCTACTGGCTAGGTGGGTCTCCTGAAGGGCAACCACATCCAGGTGGTGGTCTGAAAGATACTTCCAGAGTTTCTGCCGTTTCTGCGGGGAATTGAGGCCTTTCACGTTCCAGGTGAATATACTAACAGGCATAATGAGGACCTGAGACTCCATGCTATGCGTATGCTAAGGCATCCAAAATCCAACCCCCGACCCCCGCCATTCACCAAACCACACGCACACCGAGGATAATTATACAGAGACAGCCAGAATAAGGCCCCAAGCACCTTCCGGCCATGGGGGACCACTCCCACCCCTCCCCAGTTCCCCAGAGAGGCCTCCCCCCTGCAAATCACAGGAAATGGAGAGGTAACATCGTAGTGCAAAATAAGAAGTGCAGAGAATAACAACAGCACACAGACACCATTCTCGGTCGCCACCACACCCCCCTTCCCACCAACCCCGACCCCAACAACTCCACCAAAAATCCCAAAGTACCAACGTCCAAAACTCCCTCCTTCCCACCCCCCTCCAGCAAACCAAGAACCAAGAAGACAGAGCACAAGGCCCTAAACCTGAACCAAGCACTCAGCAGTTCCAATGGGCCACGGGTCACAAGGTCCACATCAGACTGGAATCGGGGTGGGGCACCAGTTCGGGGGCCCCCAGGGCCATGGCCCGGGGTGTCTTCTCCAAAAGTACCATAGTACCCCGGGACCGTAGGGACAGAGGCTCTCCGGCGTCCGACCATCAAGGAAGTCAGGGATCATGCCGCTCCAGAGCTCTGCGGAGTATCTGCAAGCGTGGCCGAGGCCACCGACGCCACCGCAGATCCTCTCTCCTTCAAGCTAGCAGCGTGGTCCGGACGCCCCCGGTCCGGGGAAGAGCCAACTCGATGCCATGAGGGAGACCGGCGCCGTCGTCTCGATGGGGAGGGATGCGCCGCCTGAGAGGAAGGAACGTCCTCCAGCCCCAGAAGCTCTTTCGCGGCCTGCAGGGAGCGGATCTGCACCAGCCTGTTCTGCCATCGGAATATTATACGGAAGGGGTGCCCCCAGGAATACGAGATGTTACGCTCCCGCAAGAAAGCAGTCACTGGGCGGAAGTCTCTCCTCTTCTGGAGCGTGGACGCCGCTAAGTCCTGAAATAGCTGCGGCCGATGGCCTCTAAACTGTAAGGAGGTGATGGTTCTAGCTTTCCGGAGGATACGCTCCTTCGTCTGGAAGTCATGCACACACACGAGGATGTCCGGGGGGGGCCACCCCCTCGCCTGGGCAGGCCAACTCTGTGCACCCTATCCATTTTGATTTCCTGCACGTCCTCCTCATCCAATATCTGCAGGAATAGGGCCTGGACATACTCTCGCAAGTCTCCAGCCTCACCGTCCCAAGGAACCGCCCTGATGCGAATATTGTTCCTCCTGGAGCGATTCTCCAAGTCCTCCGCATGGGCCTGCAGGTCCAAATTCTGCTCCGTAAGGCGAATAATATCCTGTTGTAGTTGGTGCACATCATTCGCCACACTTAAGTCGTGATCTTCCAGGGTTGCCACGCGTTCACCAATGCCGTCTACATCCCTCCGGACCTCCCGTAGGTCCGACGCTAGCTGGGCGCGAAGCTCAGAGATATCCTCCTTGATAGAAGCGAACAGCTCCGTCATGAAGGCCTTGGTGGCGGGCGCCTCCTCGTCCGATTGCCTAGACGAACCACTAGCCCCCGGGGAAGACGGCGGCTGCGATGATTTAGATGCTCCGTCCTTTACCGTCCTCCCTTTGCGCGGCAAATTAGACATCACGGAGGCTCGGCTGTGCCGTGGAGTCAAGGCTATCGCACCCCCACCGGTGATGAAGAATGCTCAAGGGTAACTGCGGCACGGGCGGCTGCCGCCTGATCAAGATGGCGGCTCAGGAGCTTCCCGCCAGAGTCCAAAAATCAATGCAGGGACAGTGTCGTCCGGCAAGAAGGCCCGGGCTCTCCTCCTCTATCAACCGGGTCACCAAGGCAGCCACTTGTCTCCGCCAAACCTCAACACCGCCACCGAAGAGAGGACAGCGCGGGCCAGCCAGCCAGCCCGCAGGGTAGAATAGGCCTCTAGTGCCGCTCACATGCCAGATCTGGGTCCACTGTGCAGGGCCAATGCCTCCGATCTGTAGGCGTTGCACGCCACGGGCTCCACCTTAGAGTGTGAGGTCGCTCGCAGGGACGAGGAGGACACTCCGTCACATCAGTGGACGCAGACAGCCGTCTCTGCGCCGTCCAGTAGCAGTCGCGCCCAGGCCGTATAGCCTCGCTGAGGATCCGAGGCACACCCTCCATGTGGCCAGTCGTCCGTTGAGGTCTTCGGTCCATTACAGCAGAGCGCCCAGGATCATCCCAGTGTCTCGGTAGTGCGGGGCAACACTGGCGTCGATAAGAGGGCAGAAGTGAACCGCTGCTCTGCGATGCCACGCCCAGCCGGCGCCGGCTCCACTGCACTCACAGGCCGGCTTCTCCCTCACGCAAGGCCGGTGCGTAGTAGGCCGGGTGACGAACTGTCCGTAGTGGCGCTGTACGGTCACTTAGGGTCTCGCCGGGGACACCGGACCTCTCCGCTCAATGCCGATGGTCTCTGCGAGCGGCTCAGAGTCGATCGGCACCCCGAAGGCGATGCTATACAATGCTAAGCAGGTCGGGTGCCGGAGCGACCCGAAAGCACGTCTTACTCCGACGCCATCTTGGCCACGCCCCCTGTTGCTTTTTTCTTCACCCCCTTGCTTCTGTTTGCAAGCCTCTTGCCTCTTTTTGCACCCTACTGCTTTATTTTGCACATCTCTTGCTTCTATCTGCCCCTCTCTTGCTTCTTCCTGTACTCCTCTTCCCTCTTTCTGCATCCTTCTTTCCTCTGTGTGCTTCTCTCTTGCCTCTTTCTGCACCTCTCTGCACTCTTTCTGCATCCCTCCTGCTTCTTTCTGTACCTCTTTTACTTCTTCTGCACCCTTCTTCCATTCTCCTGCATCAGTCTTACCTCTTTCTGCACCTCAGCTGCCTCTTTCTGCAGTTCTCTTGCCTTTTTCTGTACCTCTTTTGCTTCTTTCTGCACCTCTGTTTGCTTCTTCTGCATTTCTCTTGCCCCTTTCTGCACCCCTCTTGCCTCTTTCTGCACCCCTGTTGCTTCATTCTGCCCACTCTTGCTTCTTTCTGCACCACTCTGCCCCCTTTCTGTACCTCTATTGCCTCTTTCTGCACCCCTGTTACATTTTTCTATACCTCTGTTGCCTGTTTCTGCAACTCTCCTTGCCTCTTTCTGCAGTTCTTGTACCTCTTTCTGCACCCCTCTTGCCTCTTTCTACACCTCTATTGGTTCTTTCTGCACTGCTCCTGCATCTTTCTGCACCCTCTTGCAAATTGTTGCACTCCTCTTGCCTCTTTATGCAACTCTCTTGCCTCTTTCTGTACCCCTCGGTCTGCACCTCTCTTGCTTCTGTCTGCACCCCTGTTCCCTCTTTCTGTACCTCTTTTGCCTGTATCGCAACTCTCTTGCCCGTCTCTGCAGTTCTCTTGCCTCTTTCTGTACCTCTTTTGCTCCTTTCTGCAATTCTGTTGCCTTTTTCTGCAGTTCTCTTGCCTCCTTATGCTCCTCTGTTGCTTTTTTCTTCACCCCTCTTTCCTCTGTTTGCAAGCCTCTTGCGTCTTTTTGCACCCTACTGCTTTATTCTGCACATCTCTTGCTTCTTTCTGTACCCCTCTTCCCTCTTTCTGTACCCTTCTTCCCTCTTTGTGCTTTTCTCTTGCCTCTTTCTGCACTTCTCTGCCCTCTTTCTGCATCCCTCTTGCCTCTTTCTGTACCTCTTTTACTTCTTCTGCACCCTTATTCCATTTTCCTGCACCAGTCGTACCTCTTTCTGCACCTCAGCTGCCTCTTTCTGCAGTTCTCTTGCCTTTTTCTGTACCTCTTTTGCTTCTTTCTGCACCTCTGTTTGCGTCTTCTGCATTTCTCTTGCCCCTTTCTGTACCTCTATTGCTTCTTTCTGCAGTTCTCTTGCCTCTTTCTGCACCCCTCTTGCCTCTTTCTGCACCCCTGTTGCTTCATTCTGCCCACTCTTATTTATTTCTGCACCACTCTGCCCCTTTCTATACCTCTATTGCCTCTCTGCACCCCTGTTACATTTTTCTGTATCTCTATTGCCTGTTTCTGCAACTCTCCTTGCCTCTTTCTGCAGTTCTTGTCCATCTTTCTGCACCCCTCTTGCCTCTTTCTGCACCTCTATTGGTTCTTTCTGCACTGCTCTTGCTTCTTTCTGCACCCTCTTGCAAATTGTTGCACCCCTCTTGCCTCTTTCTGCACCTATCTTCCCTCTTTCTGCACCTCTCTTGCATTTAGTGTATTCCTGTTGTCTCTTTGTCCACATCTTTTGCTTCTTTCTATACTTCTCTTACCTCTTTCTGCACCCGTCTTGCCCCTTTCTGCACAGCTGTTCCTGCAACTCTCTTGCCTCTTGCTTCTGTCTGCACCTCTCTTGTACATTTCTGTACCTCTCTTGCCTCTGTCTACACCCCTGTCCCTCTTTCTGCACCTCTTTTGCCTGTTTCTGCAACTCTCTTGCCTCTTTCTGCACTTTTCTTGCCTCTTTCTGCACCTATATTGCTTCTTTTTGCAGTTCTCTCATCTCTTTCTGCACCCCTCCTGCCTCTTTCTGGACCGCTGTTGCTTCTTTCTACTCACTCTTGCTTCTTTCTGCACTACTCTACCCCCGTTTTGTACCTCCATTGCCTCTTTCTGCCCCCTTTTACCCTTTTCTGTACCTCTCTTGCCTGTTTCTGCAACTCTCCTTGCTCTTTCTGCAGTTCTCTTGCCTCCTTCGGTACCTGTGATGCTTCTTTCTGCACTTCTGATACCTCTTTATGCAGCACTCTAACCTCTTCCTACACCTCTGTTGGTTCTTTCTGCACTGTTCTTGCTTCTTTCTGTACCCCTCTTGCAAATTTGTATACCCCTCTTACCTCTTTTGCACATCCCTTGCCTCTGTCTGCACCCCTGCTTTCTCTTTGTACACATCTTTTGCTTATTTCTGAACTTCTCTTTCTACACCTCTCTTGCCTCTTTCGGGACAGCTATTCCTACTTTCTGCACTTCTCTTGATTCTTTCTACAACTCTCTTGCTTCTTTCTGTACTTCGATTGCCTCTTCTACACCTATGTTGCTTATTTCTATCATTCTCTTGCCTCTTTCTGCACCCCTCTTGCCTCTTTCTGTACAACTCTTCCCTCTGTCTGTACTTCTCTTGCCTCTTTCTGTACGTCTGTTGCTTCTTTCTGCACTTCTCTTTCCTCTTTCTATACCCCTCTTGCCTCTTTCTGCACCTCTATTGCTTTTTGTCTGTACCTTTCCTGCTCCTTTCTGCACCCCTCTTGCCTCTTTCTGCACCCTTATTTCTTTATTGTCCACCTCTCTTCCCTCTTTCTGCACCTCTTTTGCCTCCTCTTTCTGCACCTTTTGCTTCTTACTGTACTTCTCTTGCCTCTTTCTGCACCACTTTTGCCTCTTTATGCACTTCTGTTGGTTCTTTCTGCACTGCTCTTACTTCTTTCTACACCTTTTCTGCCTGTGTCTGCAACTCTCTTGGATCTTTCTGCACCTCTCTTGCCTCCTTCTGCACCCTTGTTCCATTTTTCTGCACCTCTCTTGCCTGTTTTGTCGACTCTCTTGCCTGTTTCTACAGTTCTGTTGCCTTTTTTGCACCTCTATTGCTTCTTTCTGAACATCTATTGCCTCTTTCTGCACCCCTCTTGTCTGTTTCTGCACCTCTGTTGATTCTTTCTACATTGCTCTTGCTTCTTTCTGCACCTCTCTTGTACATTTCTGCACACCTCTTGCCTCTTTCTGTACCACCCTTACCTCCTTCTGCACCTCTGTTGGTTCTTTCTGTTCTGCTCTTGCTTCTTTCTTTACCTCTTTCTGCACCCCTGTTACCTTTTTCTGTGTCTCTCTTGCCTGTTTCTGCAACTCTCCTTGCTCTTTCTGTAGTTCTCTAGCCTCCTTCTGCACTTCTGATGCTTTTTTCTGCACTTCTTGTACCTCTTTCTGCACCCCTCTCGCCTTTTTTTGCACCTCTGTTGGTTCTTTTTGCATTGCTATTTCTTCTTTTTGCGCCCCTTTTGCAAATTGTTGCACCCCTCTTGCCTTTTTCTGCACCTCTGTTGGTTCTTTTTGCATTGCTCTTTCTTCTTTTTGCACCCCTTTTGCAAATTGTTGCACCCCTCTTGCCTATTTCTGCATCTCTCTTCCCTCTTTTTGCACCTCTCTTGCCTTTGTCTGCACCCCTGTTGTCTCTTTGTCCACATCTTTTGCTATTTTCTGTACTTCTCTTGCCTCTTTCAGCACCCCTCTTGCCTCTTTCTGCACAGCTATTCCTACTTTCTGCACTTCTCCTGCTTCTTTCTGCACCCCTCTCGCCTTTTTTTGCACCTCTGTTGGTTCTTTTTGCATTGCTATTTCTTCTTTTTGTGCCCCTTTTGCAAATTGTTGCACCCCTCTTGCCTTTTTCTGCACCTCTGTTGGTTCTTTTTGCATTGCTCTTTCTTCTTTTTGCACCCCTTTTGTAAATTGTTGCACCCCTCTTGCCTATTTCTGCATCTCTCTTCCCTCTTTTTGCACCTCTCTTGCCTTTGTCTGCACCCCTGTTGTCTCTTTGTCCACATCTTTTGATATTTTCTGTACTTCTCTTGCCTCTTTCAGCACCCCTCTTGCCTCTTTCTGCACAGCTATTCCTACTTTCTGCACTTCTCCTGCTTCTTTCTGCACCTCTCTTGCTTCTTTCTGTACATCTATTGTCTCTTCTGCACCTGTTGCTTATTTCTACAATTCTCTTGCCTCTTTCTGTACCCCTCTTGTCTCTTTCGGTTCCCTCTTGCCTCTTTCTGCGAATCTCTTGGTTGTTTCTGCGCTGCTCTTGCTTCTGTCTGCACCTCTCTTGTATATTTCTTTACCCCTCTTGCCTCTTTCTGCACCCCTCTTCCCTCTGCCTGCACCTCTCGTGCCTCTGTCTGCACCCCTGTCCCTCTTTCTGCACCAGTTTTGCTTGTCTATGCAACTCTCTTGCCTCTTTCTGTACTTTTCTAGCCTCTTTCTGCACCTCTATTGCTTCTTTTTGAAGTTCTCTTGCCTCTTTCTGCACCCGTCTTGCCTCTTTCTGGACAGCTGTTGCTTCTTTCTGCTCGCTATTGCTTCTTTCTGCACCAGTCTACCCCCTTTTTGTACCTCTATTGCCTCTTTCTGCCCTCTGTTATCTTGCCTGTTTCTGCAACTCTCCTCGTTCTTTCTGCAGTTCTCTTGCCTCCTTCTGTACCTCTGATGGTTCTTTCTGCCTTTTTTGCTTCTTTCTGCACTTCTCTTGCCTCTTTCTGCACCCCTCTTGACTTTTAATGAACCTCTGTTGGTTCCTTCTGCTCTTGCTTCTTTCTGCACCTCTTCTGCCTGTTTCTGCAACTTTCTTGGCTCTTTCTGCATCTCTCTTTCCTCTTTCTGCACCCCTGTTCCCTTTTTCAGCACCTCGCTTGCCTCTTTCTGCACTTTTAGTACCTCTTTCTGTACCCCTCTTACCTATTTTAGAACCTTTGATCGTTCTTTCTATACTGCTCTTGCTTCTTTCTGCACCCCTCCTGCAAATTCTTGTACCCATCTTGCCTCTTTCTGCACCTCTCTTGTCCCTGTCTGCACCCTTGTCATCTCTTTACGCACATCTTTTGCTTCTTTCTGAACTTCTCTTGTCTATTTCTGTACCTCTCTTGCCACTTTCTGCACAGCTGTTCCTGCTTTCTGCACTTCTCTTGCTTCTTTCTGTACTTATATTGCTTCTTCTACACCTATGTTGATTATTTCTACAATTCTCTTGTCTCTTTCTGCACCCCTCTTGCCTCTTTCTGTACAGCTCTTCCCTCTGTCTGCACTTTCCGTGCCTATTTCTGCACCTCTATTGCTTCTTTTTGCTGTTCTCTTGCCTCTTTCTACCTCTCTCGTGCCTCCTTCTGTACCTCTGATGGTTCTTTCTGCACCTTTTGCTTCTTTCAGCACTTCTCCTGGCTGTTTCTGCACCCCTCTTGCTTCTTCATGCACCTCTGTTGGTTCTTTCTGCACTGCTCTTGCTTCTTTCTGCACCACTTCTGCCTCTTTCTGCAACTTTCTTGGCTCTTTCTGCTTCTCTCTTGCCTCTTTCTGCACCCCTGTTACCTTTTTCTGCACCTCGCTTGCCTCTTTCTGAACTTCTCGTACCTCTTTCTGCACCCCTCTTACCTATTTTTGCACCTCTGTTAGTTCTTTCTGCACTGCTCTTGCTTCTATCTGCACCCCTTTTGCAAATTTCTGTACCCCTCTTGCCTCTTTCCGCACCTCTCTTGCCTCTGTCTGCACCCCTGTTGTCTCTTTGTGCACATCTTTTGCTTCTTTCTGTACTTCTCTTGTCTCTTTCTGCACCTCTCTTGCCTCTTTCTGCACAGCGGTTCCTGCTTTCTGCACTTCTCTTGCTTCTTTCTGTACCTCTCTTCCCTCTTTTTGCACCTCTCTTGCCCTTGTCTGTGCCCCTGTTGTCTCTTTGTCCACATCTTTTGCTTCTTTCAATACTTCTCGTGCCTCTTTCTGCATCCCTTTTCCCTCTTTTTGCACAGCTATTCCTTCTTTCTGCACTTCTCTTGCCTCTTTCTGCACCTCTCCTGCCTCTTTCTGCACAGCTGTTCCTGCTTTCTGTACTTCTGTTGCTTCTTTCTGTACTTCAATTGCCTCTTCTGCACCTATGTTGCTTATTTCTACAATTCTCTTACTTCTTTCTGCACCCCTCTTGCCTCTTTCTGCACAACTCCTATTTCTTCATTGTCCACCTCTCTTCCCTCTTTCTGCACTTCTCTTGCCTCTTTCTGTACCCCTCTTTTTTTTTTGTAAAACAATTTTTATTGCAGATTCCAATACGATCATTACAACATATTTGCAAGTATGTTTGCGCAGGACCCCAGTTTCTCACATTACTTCTAAGTAGTATGTACACAGCCTTATAACCCGCATCCCTGAGGCCGGGTGGCGTTCATCGTAATCAGTGCATTCTCTTCACTACTCAGTGTAGGCATTTCCAGTGGTCAACCGCCATCTGCTTTTAACTTTTTTCCCCCCCAACAGGTCCCCCCCCTCCAGCATCCGGTCGGTGTGTACTTCTAGTCTCGGTATCATTGGGGTGCTATACCTCCCACCCCCTTCGCTCTTCCCTCCCCCCTCCCCTCCGGTGTTCTGTGGTGTCCAGTGCCTGTGTCCGGTAGTAGTGTACTAAAGTATGTGGGTAAGCTACGGAAGATGGAGTAAATCATTGAGTGTGTGTGTCCATGGTAGGCGCAAGGATCGGCGCCGCCTCCCCCCGGACCCCAGGGTCTACTGTTTCCCCTTCCTCCTCGCTCTCCGCTGCACTGTCCCTGAGTGCTTGGACTAGGATTTCCCATGCCAGTGCCGTTTCCTGAGCTCTCTCGTCTGACCCCCGTCGTGCTAGTTGGTATCTGATTGTGCTCTCTGCCGCCGCCCACTTCTGAAATTCGGTCAGCCATTTCCGGTGTGTCGGCGCCGACTTTGACTTCCATCCCCTGGTGAGTTCCCTCTTCGCAATAAGTAGGCTCATGTCTATGAATTTGCTCATCAGTTTATTTTTGCGTGTGTGTGGGAACCAATGTAAGAGTGTAGTCGCACTGTCATATTGCAGATCTCTGTCCGTGACTTCATTCAAGGTGTCGCCCACTTCCCTCCAGAAGTCTTGCAGATGTGGACAGCCACTTAGCATGTGC
The DNA here is from genome assembly GCF_964263255.1 of Lissotriton vulgaris. NCBI lineage: Eukaryota > Metazoa > Chordata > Amphibia > Caudata > Salamandridae > Lissotriton > Lissotriton vulgaris. The sequence continues at coordinate 72,195,824 of NC_141689.1, read as the reverse complement.
AGTAAGTCCGCGCCTAAAAGCGCACATCTGGGGCACGCTGCGTCCACCGCGCCAAAGTATTGTGATAGTTTATGCGGGGTTAGGTAGGCCCTATGGAGTATGTATAGGTGTATTAATTGGAAGCGGGCGTTTCTGGTGCTTTTCCTGGCCCTCTGAACCAATTGAGCCCACGTCGTGTCCGGGATTTCTCTCTGCAGGTCTGTCTCCCATTGGGTTTTGAGACGCGTCAGGGGCTGCAAATTAGCCTCGAGTAGTCTAGAGTGCAGACATGTGACTGCCTTGATCGTCCCTGCAGCCATCATCGTGTATTGGCATGCTGGCGATGTTGGGGGTTCGAGCAGCCCTTCCCCCCAGTGCGCCTGGATCACGCGTACCACGGCCGCATGCAAAAGGTAGTCACCCCTCGGGAGGTCATATTGCTCCTGCAAGGTCTGGTACGGCACGAGCACCCCATCAATGTATAGGTCTCCCACCATCTGCAGGCCAGCCTCCTCCCAACCTTGGAGGTTCGACCAGTCGCCGCCATGTGGAAATGCTGTCAGCATACCCAATGGGATTTCAGGTGCATATGGATGACCGGGACCCGCCCGCTTCTGCATGCGATTCCAGCAGAGCCTCAGCGTCCGTTCTTCCTGGGACAATGCATGTTAGTTCGAGGCTTGGGAGTCGGCTTGGTCCCAAAGGACGGGTAGCGCAGTAGCGCTAATGTTGATTAAAATGCATTACAACACGTAGTGCAAAGCATGCTTACCATTATTACTGTGTACATAAACTTAGGTGTGTACATAAATTTAAGGGAAAGTAATATGTGATGGAAGCAATAGGTTGCACATGGGAGCGTAAGTGTTTATTCAACCATTTGAACACGCAGTGCTAATACTGCCTATCAATATTACTGTATAAATGAAATTAAATACATCTATATTGGAGGCAATACATTGTACATGGGAGCATACCCTATAGGTAGGGACTAATCTGTATGTGCAAGGCTAGTCAATGGAGTGAATCATAATGGCTATTTACAAGTAGGCATTATGATTCACTCCATTGACTAGCCTTGCACATACAATAAACACTTACGCTCCCATGTGCAACCTATTGCTTCCATCACATATTACTTTCCCTTAAATTTATGTACACACCTAAGTTTATGTACACAGTAATAATGGTAAGCATGCTTTGCACTACGTGTTGTAATGCATTTTAATCAACATTAGCGCTACTGCGCTACCCGTCCTTTGGGACCAAGCCGACTCCCAAGCCTCGAACTAACATGCTTGTGAGGGCGTTGAAGTGCCCAAGCCTCGCTTTGAGCGAGACGGGGCAATCCGAGGTGGGCGTGTGCGTTCCTAGCCTCTCTATCGGCTTGACACGCCCACCCGGAAACAGGGCGCACACGCGACCGCTCTGCTTAAAAACAAGTCTACCGGCCCCGTTTTTTCCATCTTCGGGGTCCGGTTTGGAGGTCACAACTAGGTTGACCAGCGGGTCGGAAGCGCTGAGGGCGTGAGTAACGACGACACGCATGCTGCTGCTCCTTCTGTCACCAGAGCTAAGTACCTGTAGAGGCATTGCCAATGTACCATATTTTTTCTTTCCTTAGGATGTGCCAGGTCGCTCCGATCCCCTCCCGAGACCCATGGTGCTAGTAGCGCCCCTTTTGAAAGTGAGACATGTACCTTTTAATACCTATTTGAAGGGGCACAGACCTTTTAGGTCCATTGATCCCTTCATAAGGAGTACACGCAATCGCGTTTTTAAATCCCCCATTTTAATCGTTTTTCTTGTAAATAGCACACCTCTAGCACATCACTTCCCAGAGATATCTGCTATCATCCTCTAGGGGCTATCTGGATGGTGCATAAAATCTATGTTTATTTTGGGAAATACCACTTGAGCCACACTTCATGGAGCACTATGACTACTCAGTAAGGCTCATATTAACAATGTTTATGTTTGTCTTATGTCTGTCTGTGTGTTTTTCTCACTTTACAGGTGCAGTGACACTCCAAATTTACGGAGTATTTTTTGGAATCGAGTATTTTACTCTTCCACTAATTTTTATGCACTTTTTTCACTTCTTTTTCACTTTCACGTCCCCAGGTCAGGGTGGGTGATTAGAGAGCCCATACCGCCGGGGTATAGTCCTGATGAATGCCACGGTAATATACCACCCTTATGGCTGAAACATGTTGACTGGAAGGAATTGAGTATATTCTGTATTTTACCAACCTTGAACCTTGGCATATAAATACAGACACGTAATACTCTTTACTTTGTGCCTCAGGGATCATTTATTAAATATATTTTTTTGATACCCTTTTTTTAGGCACTTTTAATATTTCACTGTAAACAAGAGCACGCCCTCCATACACAAAAACCTGCTCCGCAGTCTTTCTGGCGTCGTAGCACACCGCAGAGGCATTCGGCCTCTGTCGGTGGGGCTCGATGATGAAGCATGACACTGACTAGGTCAGTGTGTGAGGGCTTTCTTTATCACCCAAATCGGATGTGATAATCTAATCTTGTGTTGACTCCTTGAACTGTGGTCTGTATAGTTTACGCTTAGATTGATCAAGTGTTTGATCTGACCTCTCTTTTCTTGTTTTTGTATAACTAACCGGGGACTAAGAGAGTGCCTCATTCTCCCTACCTCTCCTATTGTTATTGAATAGCAAGGTAATATACGCCAATACGTGGCGGGGGGTGCCAGTGTCCCTCTCCTGTTCCGGGCCCCGGTATACCCTTGCCACCTCTTGTGTGAAAAACTGCAGCTGGGCAGCTAAATAATAGAGTTCAAAGTCCGGGACCGCGAGTCCGCCCTCGTTCTTTGGGCGGGTCAGGGTCGCTAGAGCTATCCTCCGCCTGCCAGTACCCCATAGAAAGGACACCACCTGGGACTTCAGGCGTCGAAAGACGCTTCCCGGTATCCACACTGGGAGAGTCCTAAAGAAGTATAACAATCGTGGCAGGGCTATCATTTTAAGCAGAGATACCCGGCCTGTCATGGACAGCGGAAGAGTGGCCCAAAAGGTCATGTTACCTTGTAATGTACGGATACAGCGGCCGATGTTGCCTTCCAGCAGGTCTGCGGACTCATGGTAGACATGTACCCCCAAATAAGGGAGGCAGTCCGGTTCCCAGCGGAGCCTGGGGCGGGCCCTGGGACATCGCTCCGCTCTCCGGAGTGGGAAGAGGCACGTCTTTGCCCAGTTCACTCTCAGGCCCGAGATCTCCCCGAATCGCGCCAAAAGGCGCTCCGCCCCCTCCACCGCTTCCTCTGCGTTGTCCAAGAACAGCAGGAGGTCGTCCGCGTACAATGATATGTAGTGGTGGATCCCGCCAACTTCCAGCCCCCGGTAATAGTCTCCTCTCCTGGCCAGTGCCGCTAACGGTTCCATCGCGAGGGCAAATAACATGGGGGAGAGCGCACACCCCTGCCTAGTACCCTTATGCACTGTATAGGGATCCGATATCAGCGTACCTATTCGTACCCTGGCTCCAACTGACGCATAGAGCACTTTCGTCCATCGCATATAGCCCTCACCTATGCCAAAACAGTGCATCACCCTGTACAGGTAGCACCAATCCAGGCTGTCAAAGGCCTTCTCTATGTCGATCGCCATGACCATAGGGGCTCTGGCGAGCGGTGGGGGATCCGCCATGAGCCTCAGCAACCTGCGGATATTGTGTGACGTGTTTCTGGTGGGTATGAAGCCCGACTGGTCCTTGTGAATCAGGTCCTGCATGTAGGCTATTAATCTGGCGGCCAGTATAGTACTCAGTATTTTATAATCTGTCGTCAGCATCGACAGAGGTCGGTACGACGCCGGATCAGTGCCGTCCCTACGCGGTTTTAATAGGGGAATCATGATCGCCTCGCGCATCGAGCGGGGCAACTCCCCTTTCTCTTTCGCCTCGTGGTATACGAGTTGGAGTCGTGGTGCTAGGATATCAATATATTTACTATAGAATTCCACTAGTAGTCCATCCACACCCGGCGTTTTATTGCGCGCCATTCTCTTTATGGCTCCTCTAATTTCCCCTAATTCAATCGGGCCCCCGAGGGCTTCTGCCTGTTCTTGCTCGAGGTGTGGCAATTGGATCTCTGATAGCAAGGCGTCTGCCATTTCGGCTTGATCCACTGGGTCTCTCCCATACAGCCGTTCGTAATACCCTCTGAAACAACGCAATATGTCCGGCTGGGAGTTGGATGAAGTGCCATCCGCATTCGCCATTGACAGTATCGGAACAGCGCCTCTGCTGGGGTTAGCCAGCCAGGCCAGGAGTGTCCCAGTCTTGTCTCCTTCAGCAAGCGCCTTAGTTAAGTATGTTTTATAATCGAAACTACGGAGGTGCTCCACTTCTACAGCCACTGCCTCTCGCGCGGCACATACCCTTTCCTGCAAGTCGGGGCGGTTGGGTCTTTGTTTCTCTACCACTCGCAGGGTTCGCTCAGCCCTGTCCAGGTCATCCATTAGTGTCCGCCGCGCACCTGCGAATTTCCCTATACAGTGCCCCCTCACCACTACCTTTAGCGCGTCCCATTCCACGGCCCTGGAGGAGGCAGTTCCCTCATTCTCCGCAAAGTACTGGGAGATCCTTTCTTCCAACGCTCCGCTGAACGGTGGATCATCTAGCGTGTCTGGGTGAAGCCGCCACGTCGGGATCGGTGAGACTTCGTTCATCCAGGCTAGCGTGAGGAGCAAGGGGTTGTGGTCTGATATCGTTCGTGCCAGGTACTCCGTCCGAGCAACCGACGGAATTACCGAGTGAGAGCACAGGAAAGCGTCTATGCGGACATGAAGGTCGTGTATGCCCGAGTAGAAGGAGTAATCCCTCTCAGCCGGGTGCTGTGCGCGCCATGCGTCCGTCAAGTCCCACCGCCCCTGCCAAGTAGATCCTTGCCTCGCTAGTCTGTGTACTGGAGATGCCTGCAGAGGTGGGTGCGATCTGTCCAAGGTGGTATCCTCTATAGAGTTGAAGTCCCCCCCCATCAGCACCGGCCCAGTTAAATAAGAGGCCAACAGCCTGGATAGCCTGGTGAAGTATGAAGCCTGCTCCACGTTCGGCGCATAGGCGCTACAAAGAACAATCTGGCGACCCCTGAGTAACCCCTCAACCGCCACAAATCTCCTGTCAGGGTCTACAGTGTGCCTAGTGACCTGGAAGGGAACCCCCGCCCTGATCCAAATTAGTGTCCCCCTAGCAAATGCCGAGTATGTGGTGTGAAACAGGTGACCCCTCCACCTCCTCTGCAAAGCAACCCCCTCCTTTTTAGTTAAATGGGTCTCTTGCAAAAAGGCTATGTGTACCCCTCTACGAACAAGGTGGGAGTGTATCTTGTGCCTTCGCGTCATTGAGTTCAGTCCCTGCACATTCCAGGACACACATTTCAGCAAACCCATACTAGCCATTGTCCCAACTTAATCGCTGCAGTCCAATATCAGTTCGCATCCGGACACCAGACACCATCCCGCCCCTTCCCATCCCCAACGCCCCCCTCTTCCCCCCACCCCAAACCCCACCTCGAGTCTCCCCAACTTCTCCAGGCCCCCCCACCCCCAGAATAGGACCCAACTGCAAAGTAGTCGCTCCCATCCAAACCTGTGAGCAACCGCGCCCACTAAACCTTGTAGTCCGTAGTAAACACCACAGAGGCCTTATGGGCCCTGTGGTACGTGAACTGGCTACCGACCCTTTCCATTCCCGTCCCCACGCCCCCCCGCCCTATAGTACCCAATGTGACTCATAAAAGAAAAGTCTCACAGTGGTCTGTCCCAGTGTTCGTGGAGGCGTCGCATTCAGAGTCATACCTCTCCGCAATCGTAGGCAGCTGTCAGATTCCGATGATCTCTCCCGAAGTTTGCGGCGTGACCTTCGGGCCCCTGGCGCCATCCAATCCCGACAAGTCAGTGTCCGAGCCCGTAGCCAGGGCCTCCGAGGCCGAGTCCCTTGTCGAGAGGGCCGGTGCCGGTCCCGACACCTCTTTCACCGCCAGTAGTGCCGCCTTCCGTTCTTCCTCCGTTTGCGAGGTCGTCGGTCTTCTGGGGCCCCTGCCGCGGTTACGAAGCCTGCGTGATCGTCTGATTGAGTGGCCCTGGCGCTCCTCCTCCGCCCGGAACCGGGCCCCGTCCGTTCCCGCTTTGTAGGTATCCCACCAAGTCCATGCCTCTGCAGATGTTTCAAAAAACAACGCCCTCTCATCCACAATCACACGGAGTTTGGCCGGGAACAGCAGGGAGTACTGCAGCCCCTCTGTACGCAATTCCTTTTTGATGGAAAGGAAGGATGCACGCTGTCTCTGGGTTTCGAACGTGTAGTCCGGGAATAATGTGACCCTGCTGTTATCTATTTGAAATGGGCCTGCGTCCCTGGCCCGCTGTAGGAGCCAATCCCTGTCCTTGTAGTGGAGCAGTTTGATGACCACTGGGCGGGGCGGCAGGCCCTCACGCGGGGGTCGGGAAGGCACGCGGTGCGCCCGCTCCAAGGTGAAGAAGGGAGATAGGCCCTCCGGGGCAACCACAGTTTTTAGCCAGTCGGTCAGGTAACCCACCATGTCCGTGCCCTCTTTTTTTTCCGGAAGGCCCACCAGACGCACATTATTCCGCCAACTGCGGTTTTCTGCATCCTCTGCTCTCCTCTCTAGGGTTTGTATCCGCTCCATCGCGTCCGTGAGCCGTCCCTCCATCGACTTTTGAGCCGGTACAACATCTTTTAGGGCGTCTTCTGTTTCCTTGACCCTGTCCGCCAGCTTCGCATGGTCCGCCCGCAGAAGCCCCAACCCCGTCGCCACCTGACCAATATCCTGGTGTAGTGCCTCCTTCGTGGCCGCAATGGCGTCCAGTATCCGGTCTTGCATCTGTTGGAGCTCCGTGGGAGGACGTGAGGAGTCGTCCGGCGTTTCCGTGGATGGACCTCCCTCTCCCTTGGGTCCTTTAGGCTTCCCCATCTTTCACCCTCAGAGCGGGCTCGGGCCTCCAAAGCCGTCGGGCAGAGACGATGACCCCGGCAACAGGCGGGCCGGCGGCCCCTCGGCGTCTCCGCTACTGGCTCGACGTCCAGCGGTGTAATGCTTCCTCAGGGGAGATCCGTGGGGATCAGGTCGGCACCAGTCGTGGGAATATCACCACGGGATCACACTGTGCGCCTCTACCGCCTCTAGAGCTAGGGGTCCGCTTCAGGGTCCACGCGGCAAGCTCCGGTCTCCTCACCACACTCAGCTCCTCTTCGGGGTGTCCGCACCATGCAGCAGTGGCGGGTCGGAGCCGCCTTCCCCCGGATAAAAGGAGTATTCAAGCCTCGACCAGTTCCCCAAACTTACAATGTCTCGCAGGCGGGGGGCGCTCCTCCAGAGTACCGGGGTAGGGCAAGTGGTCTCAGGTGGTCTGTCCCAGCTCTCAGGGCCGGCGTGCCGGTATCCCCAGGTGTGTCTCGCCCAGAGCACGAGGCCGGGTCGCAGCAGTCTCAGGGGGTCTCCGCCGGTCTCACTCAGCTCTCAAAGCAGGGGCGCCTGCAACTCACACAGCTCGAGGTCAGGGCTCAGGCGGCCCCAAGCAGTCCCAGCCGGGCTCCCCCAAGGGAGAGGATGCAGTTCCCAGCGCACCGAAGTTCTCTGCCCCAGTGACTCCTGGGTCTAATGCGATGATGTGGTGGTGGATCCGAGCCCCTCCCGGGCCCTCCGCCAAAGCTAGCGCCACAGTACAGATGAGGGCAGGGATCCTAATACTCGGCCCGAGACCCAGTTGCATAGCAGGCCTCCCGGGCAGGGTTCGGCTGCACTGGGGCTGGCTCCCCGTTCAGAGACTCCAGAGCGTCCCCGGAGGATCAGTCCCGTCGCGGAGCAGTCTTTTCTAGGCACCCCGCCGGGGCCAGGGATCAGGCAGCACTCACCGGAGTCATGGGCCGCAAAGCCGGGGACTGGATTTCCTGTCTCGCCGAGGGGGCGGAGCCTCGCCGAAGCTGCGTTCTCGGACAAGCCGCACACCGCCCTCAGGGTTCGCCGGTTCACCGGGCAGCCGCCGTCTCCCCTCTGTGGTCTGATGTTGCCCCGCTCTCCTTACTCGGGCGGTAAGACCCCACGGGCGGACTCGCGGTCGTCTTCCCTTACTCCTAGGTCAGGCAGCCGCCATCTTGCGCTCCGAGGGTCGGGAGATCTCCGTTCTGCAGTGCCCTTTGCGGGTGCTCCCGCGGTTCGCCACTGCAACCGGGACAGACCTCGGTATCGTCTACGGGATCGACCCGGTTTCCGCGGGGATCCTGGGTCCAAAACAGGATGATTCGGCGGATTATGGGCAGAGGGTCGGGAGCCTCGTTAGGCTGCGACCGTCTGCATTGGCTGCTAGCCACGCCCCCCTCTTTCTGTACCCCTCTTGCCTCCTTTTGCACAGCTATTCCTTCTTTCTGCACTTCTCTTGCCTCTTTCTGCACCTCTCCTGCCTCTTTCTGCACGGCTGTTCCTGCTTTATGCACCTCTGTTGGTTCTTTCTGCACTGCTCTTGCTTCTTTCTGCACCTCTCTTGCCTGTTTCTTTGACTCTCTTGCCTCTTTCTGCAGTTCTGTTGCCTTTGTTTGCACCTCTATTGCTTCTTTCTGCACTTCTCTTGCCTCTTTATGCTCCCTTCTTGTCTGTTTCTGCACCTCTGTTGATTCTTTATGCACCCCTCTTGCCTGTTTCTGCACCTCTCTTCCCTCTTTTTGCACCTCTCTTGCCTTTGTCTGCACCCCTGTTGTCTCTTTGTCCACATCTTTTGCTTCTTTCTGTACTTATCGTGCCTCTCTCTGCACCCGTCTTGCCTCTTTCTGCACAGCAATTCCTTCTTTCTGCACTTCTCTTGTTAATGTTACTGTTATGTTAATGTTAATAGTTTGTTAAAGCGCAAAACAGCTGCCCCAGCAACGGAGCGTCCCGGCGCTGAACCTAGACAGTACCTGAGGGGAGGGGGAAGGCCGCAGGAGAGTTAGATTACAGAGAACAGATGAGTTTTAAGTTCCTTTCGAAAGGTAGTCAGGTTGGTCAGGGTACGGATATGCAGAGGCAAGGAGTTCCAAAGTTTTGCCCCTAAAACTTTGAAAGAACGGCCGCCCATTCTGCAGAGCTTGGTTCGAGGAACCGTCACCAGGTGCTGTCCTAGCGAGCGCAGGGTGCGCTGGGGAGTGTAGGGTACTAGAAGCGGACGTAGGAGTTCAGGACCGTCTGATTTAAGAATTTTGAATGCAGTGGTGAGAGTTTTGAATTGAATTCGAGACTCAATTGGCAACCAATGTAGTTTCCGGATGGTGGCTCTAGCAGAGCACCTGCGCGGAAGGCCCACCACAGCCCTGGTGGCCGAGTTCTGAACCCGTTGCAGCCGTGATAATTCTGTTTTGTTCGCCCCTAAGAATAGAACATTGGCATAGTCCAGCCGAGCAAGGATGATGGATTGGATAATTAGTTGGCGAGTTCTGGAGTCGAAGAAACCGAGTATCGGACTGAGACTCCTCAGCAGACCCACACACGTAGCTGCCACTTTCTTTGTGTGGGACTGAAAGTTGAGCGAGGAGTCCAGCCAGACGCCCAGGTTCTTCCCCACAGTTTTTGGCACGGGAGTGGGGCCAAGTAGAGAGGGCCACCAATGATCACTCCAGTGGCCGGGGTTTTTTCCGAGGAGAAGCACCTCAGTTTTCCCAGCATTCAGTTGAAGGCAGTTGCGCGTCATCCATTGCGCAACTGCAGCTAGGCCATCCCTGAAATTAGCAGCCGAGGTTGATGGGCCCTCAGAAAGAGTGATGACCAGCTGCGTGTCGTCGGCGTACGACACCAGCGTGAGGTCCCACTCTTTTGCCACTACTGAAAGAGGCTGGACGTAAAGGTTAAAAAGGGATGGACTTAGCGCCGAACCCTGGGGGACTCCCTGTCCGATGGAATGGGGTTGGGAGATGTATGGTGGGCCTGAAACTCGGAAGGACCTGTCCTTCAAGAAGGACCGGAACCACTCGAGGGCAAGCTCACAGATCCCTATGGCCTCAAGTCGTTTCAGCAGGATATTATGTGAGACCGTATCCAAGGCCGCGCTGAGATCCAACAGGATCAGCGCAGCACTTTGACCGGCGTCCAGAATGCCCCGGAGGTGTTCAGTGGTGGTCAACAGGGCCGACTCAGTGCTGTGACCTGGCCTGAAACCATTTTGGGATGGGTCCAGGACGTGATTTTGCACCATGTGATGGGATAATACTTTATTCACATGGGCTTCTGCCAGTTTGGACGCCCATGGGAGCAGCGAAATGGGTCTGAAATTTTCTGGCTTTGTGGGGTCCAGTGTGGGCTTTTTGATGATAGGGGAGACCCATGCTAGTTTCCAGCAGGTGGGAACCACAGCCGAGGAAAAAGAAAGATTAAGTAGGGTGGTAAGGGGGGGGAGAAAGAAATCTAAGGAGTCCAGAAATTTGGCCGGTCTCATAGGATCTGTGGGGGAGCCGGACTTGACCTGTCTGCACAGTGTAGCAAGGTCGTCGAGGGATATGTCAGGTATTATTGCCAGTCTAGACATACCAACCACAGGGTTGAGAGGGTTTAGTGAATCAGGATCATCTTGTGGAAAGGTGATGTAGATCTTCCTCACTTTTTCTATGAAGAAGGTGGCAAGGTCTTCGCACTGTTTCGAGGAGGTAATACTGGAGACTGGGTTGGAACTATTTTGGAGGTTTTGAACGAGTTTAAAGATCGTTTTGGTGGGGTTAGAGCTTAACTTGATTTCCTTTGCATAAAAGGAGGCGCGAGTGGTGCGAATCGCTTTATGATACATTCATAGTTTTGATAGGTAGAGGGCTTTGTCACTGTCCAAATAGTTTTTTCTCCACCCGCGTTCAGCTTTTTTGCACTCCTTACGCATGGTTTTGAGCGTCTCATTGTACCATGGATTTGTAGGGGAACTGCGGGTTTTGGTCCATGTAGCCGGGATTATGGTGTCAAGCCCCGTGACGATCCAGTCAAGGAAGGCAGCATAGGCTGTATTAATGTCACTGTTCTTATCAGGGGGGTGGAACTCTCCCAGGTTTCTAATTAGGTCCTCAGATGAGAGTTTATGCCATGGCATCTTATAGCAGGGATTAGAAGCAGTTTTAGTGGGCGTTTTTTTCGCCGTTAGGATGAGTCTGATAAGGAAATGGTCGGTCCAGCCCATAGGTTTAGGGGAATCGGCCGTAGCTTCTAAGATGTTGGTAAAAACAGGGTCCAATATATGCCCAGCAATGTGAGTAGAGGAATGGACGAGAGAGTTTAGCTGTAGGGCCGTAAGGTCAGCCAGCAGGTTTTTGATGGTGGGATCAGTAGTGGAATCAAAATGGAGATTCAGATCACCCAATATGGTGAAATTGGGAGAGGAAACTACCAGAGTGTGAGATATTTCTAGGAGTTCATCAATGAACCTAGCGGAAGGACCAGGCGGCCGGTAGATATAGAGCCCAGAAAGGGCAAATTGAGGGCATGTAGAGATCTTAAATCGTGCGCTTTCGCACCCCCAGATGTCTTCTTTTGTAAAGGAGCAGTTATATACAGTTCGGTATATAACAGCTATCCCGCCGCCCCTGGAGTTTCTGTTAATCAGTTTTATGGAGAAGCCGTTAGGCAGCGTGAGGTTCTGGATGCTAGTCTGGTCATCATGGAGCCAGGTTTCGCACAGAAACAGAATGTCTGGATTTTCGTCCGTTAGAAGAGTATGGACTTCCGCATGGTGTTTAACAAGGGATCTGACATTCAGTTGGAGGACCAGAAGGGGGGAATGGTTAGGCGTAGTCGTTATGCAACTAGATAAGCTAGGCTTAGGTATAGTGAATTTACAGGACTCACAGTGAAGTGCCGTTTGTCCGAGGCAGCATCCAAGTTTGTCGCATCTGGTGCTGAGATTCAATGCGAGGAGACGTTCTCTTTCATAGCAAATTTTGGGCTGAGGATTTTGTGCAGGGGGACTGGCGAGAGGCGATGACTTGGCGATGACGGGCGCAGACGGGCTTGCCTTAGGCGCGCCTTTCGCGCGCAAACGGCGCTCCCGCTGCGCTCGTCCGCTGCGCTTCCTCCAGATGCACATGTTTTATAGGGGGGAGAGGTGGGAGGGGGGCGTGGCCTCGAGGGGGCGTGGCCTCAGTAACTGCCAGGTAATGGCGTCAGCTGTTTACAAGGCAAATGAATCGCGTCTGCGCTAAGCTCCGCAGCGCGAAAGGTATTTTAAAACAATTCAATAAACGTGACACTCAAGTGGGTTTTAAAAAGAGTAAGCAGCAAATACAAGAAAGCAGTAAACGCTCCCGGCTTCCGCCTCAGGAGTAAAGGTGTAGGCAGGACGCTAGTGATCAGCGCCTACTTATACCGTGGGAGGGGGGCGTGGCCTCAGTAACTGCCAGGTAATGGCGTCAGCTGTTTACAAGGCAAATGAATCGCGTCTGCGCTAAGCTCCGCAGCGCGAAAGGTATTTTAAAACAATTCAATAAACGTGACACTCAAGTGGGTTTTAAAAAGAGTAAGCAGCAAATACAAGAAAGCAGTAAACGCTCCCGGCTTCCGCCTCAGGAGTAAAGGCTACATTCTGCACCTCTCTTGCTTCTTTCTGTACTTCTATTGTCTCTTCTGTACCTAAGTTGCTTATTTCTACAATTTTCTTGCCTCTTTCTGTACCCCTCTTGTCTCTTTCTGTACCCTCTTGCCTCTTTCTGCACCTCTCTTGGTTGTTTCTGCGCTGCTCTTGCTTCTGTGTGCTCCTCTCTTGTACATTTCTTTACCCCTCTCTCCTCTTTCTGCACCTCTCTTCCCTCTGTCTGCACCTCTCTTGCCTCTGCCTGCACCCCTGTCCCTCTTTCTGTACCTCTCTTGCCTCTTTCTTCACTTTTCTTGCCTATTTCTGCACCTCTATTGCTTTTTTTGTAGTTCTCTTGCCTCTTTCTGCACCCCTCTTGCCTCTTTCTGGACCGCTGTTGCTTCTTTCTGCACCACTCTACCCACTTTATGTACCTCTACTGCCTCTTTCTGCCCCCTGTTACCTTTTTCTGCACCTCCCTTGCCTGTTTCTGCAACTCTCCTTGCTCTTTCTGAAGCTCTCGTGCCTCCTTCTGTACCTCTGATGGTTCTTTCTGCACCCTTTGCTTCTTTTGGCACTTCTCTTGGCTCTTTCTGCACCCCTCTTGTCTCTTCATGCACCTCTCTTGGTTCTTTCTTCACTGCTCTTGCTTCTTTCTGCACCACTTCTGCCTGTTTCTGCAACTTTCTTGGCTCTTTCTGCATCTCTCTTGCCTCTTTCTGCACCCCTGTTCCCTTTTTCTGCACCTCACTTGCCTCTTTCTGCACTTCTCGTACCTCTTTCTGCACCCCTCATACCTATTTTTGCACCTCATATTGGTTCTTTCTGCAATGCTCTTGCTTCTTGCACTCCTCTTGCAAATTTTTGTACCCCTCTTGCCTCTGTCTGCACCCCTGTTGTCTCTTTGTGCACATCTTCTGCTTCTTTCTGCACTTCTCTTGCCTCTTTCTGTACCTCTCTTGCTTCTTTCTGTACTTCTATTGCCTCTTCTGCACCTATTTTGCTTATTTCTACAATTGTCTTTCCTCTTTCTGCACCCCTCTTGCCTCTTTCTGTACCCCTCTTCCCTCTGTCTGTACTTTTCTTGCCTCTTTCTGTACCTCTGTTGCTTCTTTGTGCACTTCTCTTTTCTCTTTCTGCACCCTCTACCTCTTTGTGTACCTCTGTTACTTTGTTGTACTTCTCTTGCTCCTTTCTGTACCACTCTTGCTTCTTTCTGCTCCCCTGTTGCTTCTTTATGTACCCTTATTTCTTCTTTGTTTACCTCTCTTCCTAATTTATGTACCTCTCTTGTCTCTTTCTGTACCTTTTGCTTCCTTCTGCACTGCTCTTGCTTCTTTCTGCACCTCTTCTGCTTCTTTCTGTAACTTTCTTGTCTCTTTCTGCATCTCCCTTGCCTCTTTCTGCACTCCTGTTCGCTTTTTCTGTACCTCGCTTGCCTCTTTCTTACGTTCTGTTGCCGTTTTCAGCATCTCTGTTGCTTCTTTCTGCACCCCTCTTGTCTGTTTCTGCACCTCTGTGGCTTCTTTTTGCACTGCTCTTGCTTCTTTCTGTACCTCTCTTTTACATTTCTGCACACCTCTTGCCTCTTTCTGTACCACCCTTGCCTCCTTCTGCACCTCTGTTTGTTCTTTCTGTATAATTCTCTTGCTTCTTTCTGTACCCTTTGCCTCTTTCTGCACTCCTCTTCCCTCTGTCTGCACCTCTGTTGCCTCTGTCTGCACCCCGTTCCCTTTCTGCACCTCTTTTGCCTGTTTCGGCAACTCTCTTGCCTCTTTCTGCAACTTTTCTTGCCTCTTTCTGTACCTCTGCTGCATCTTTCTGCACTTCTCCTTCTTCTTTCTGCATCCCCCTCGCCTCTTTCTGCACCTCTGTTGTTTTTTGCACTGCTCTTGCTCCTTTCTGTACCTCTCTTACTTCTTTCTGCATCCCTCTTGCCTCTTTCTGCACCTTTATTTCTACTTTGTCCACCTCTTTTCCCTCTTTCCTCACCTCTCTTGCCTCTTTCTGCATCATTCTTGCCTCTTTCTGCACCTTTTGCTTCTTTCTGCATTCCTCTTGCCTCTTTCTGCATCTCTCTTGCCTCTTTCTGCACCTCTGTTGGTTCTTTCTGCACTGCTCTTGCTTCATTATGCACCTCTTCCACCTGTGTCTGCAACTCTCTTGGCTCTTTCTGTACCCCTCTTGCCTCTTTCTGTATCCTTGTTCCCTTTTTCTGCACCTCTCTTGCCTGTTTCTTCAACTCTCTTGCTCATTATGCAGTTCTGTTGCCTTTTTCTGCATCTCTGTTGCTTCTTTCTGCACTTCTCTTGCCTCTTTCTACACCCCTCTTGTCTGTTTCTGCACCTCTGTTGATTATTTCTGCACTGCTCTTCCTACTTTCTGCACCTCTCTTGTAAAGTTCTGCACACCTCTTTCCTCTTTCTATACAACCCTTGCTTCTTTCTGCACCTCTTTTGGTTCTTTCTGCACTGCTTGTGCTTCTTTCTGCACCTCTTTTTCCTGTTTCTGCATCTTTCTTGGCTCTTTCTGCACTGCTCTTGCTTCTTTCTGCACCTCTCTTGTAAATTTCTGCCCACCTCTTGCCTCTTTCTGTAACACCCTTGCCTCCTTCTGCACCTCTGTTAGTTTTTTCTGCACTGCTCTTGCTTTTACTGCACCTCTTTTGCCTGTTTCTGCAACTCTCTTGCCTTTTTACGCACCGCTGTTGGTTCTTTCTGCATATCTCTTATTTCTTTCTGCACCTCTCTTGCCTGTTTCTTCGACTCTCTTTCTTCTTTATGCAGTTCTGTTGCCTTTTTTACACCTCTCTTGCTTCTTTCTGCACTTCTCTTGCCTCTTTCCGCACCCCTCTTGTCTGTTTCTGCACTTCTGTTGTTTCTTTCTGCACTGCTCTTGTTTCTTTCTGCACCTCTCTTGTAAATTTCTGCACACGTGTTGCCTCTTTCTATCCTGCCCATGCCTCCTTCTGCACCTCTGTTGGTTCTTTCTGCACAGCTCTTGATTCTTTGTGCACCTCATTCGCCTGTTTCTGCAAGTCTCTTGGCTCTTTCTGCACCTTTCATGCCTCTTTCTGCACCCCTGTTCCCTTTTTCCACACCCCTTCTGCCTGTTTCTGCACCTCTGTTAGTTCTTTCTGCACTGGTCTTGCATCTTTCTGCATCTCTTTTGTAAATTTCTGCACACCTCTTGCCTCTTTCTGTACCACCCTTGACTCCTTCTGCACCTCTGTTAGTTTTTTATGCACTGCTCTTGCTTATTTCTGCACATCTTTGGCCTGTTTCTACAACTCTCTTGCCTCTTTCTTGCAACTCTCTGCCTTCTATCTGCGCTTCTCTTGCCTCTTTCTGCAACCCTCGTGCCTCTTTATGCACCTCTGTTGGCTCTTTCTGCACCTCTCTTGCCTCTTTCTGCACCCCTGTTTCTTTTTTCTGCACCGCTCTTGCCTGTTTCATTGACTCTCCTGCCTCTTTCTGTTGTTCTGTTGCCTTTTTCTGCACCTCTGGTGCTTCTTTCTGCATTTCTCTGGCCTCTTTCTGCACCCATCTTATCTGTTTCTGCACCTCTGTTGGTTCCTTCAGTGCTGCTCTTGCTTCTTTCCGGATCTCTCTTGTATATTTCTGCACACCTCTTTCCTCTTTCTTTACAACCCTTGGTTCCTTCTGTACCTCTGTTGGTTCTTTCTGCACTGCTCTTGTTTCTTTCTGCACCGCTCTTGTTTCTTTCTGCACCTCTTTTTCCTCTTTCTGCAACTCTCTTGCCTCTTTCTGCAACTCTCTTGCTTCTTTCTGCACTTCTCTTGCCTCTTTCTTACACCCCTCTTCTCTGTTTCTGCACCTCACTTGCCTCTTTCTGCACTTCTCAAACCTCTTTCTGCACCCCTCATACCTATTTTTGCACCTCATATTGGTTCTTTCTGCAATGCTCTTTCTTCTTTCTGCACTCCTCTTGCAAATTTGTGTACCCCTCTTGCCTCTGTCTGCACCCCTGTTGTCTCTTTGTGCACATCTTCTGCTTCTTTATGCACTTCTCTTGCCTCTTTCTGCACCTCTCTTGCTTCTTTCTGTACTTCTATTGCCTCTTCTGCACCTATTTTGCTTATTTTTACAATTGTCTTTCCTCTTTCTGCACCCCTCTTGCCTCTTTCTGTACCCCTCTTCCCTCTGTCTATACTTTTCTTGCCTCTTTCTATACCTCTGTTGCTTCTTTGTGCACTTCTCTTTTCTCTTTCTGCACCCTCCACCTCTTTGTGCACCTCTGTTACTTTGTTGTACTTCTCTTGCTCCTTTCTGTACCACTCTTGCCTCTGTCTGCACCCCTGTTGTCTCTTTGTGCACATCTTCTGCTTCTTTCTGCACTTCTCTTGCCTCTTTCTGCACCTCTCTTGCTTCTTTCTGTACTTCTATTGCCTCTTCTGCACCTATTTTGCTTATTTCTACAATTGTCTTTCCTCTTTCTGCACCCCTCTTGCCTCTTTCTGTACCCCTCTTCCCTCTGTCTGTACTTTTCTTGCCTCTTTCTATACCTCTGTTGCTTCTTTGTGCACTTCTCTTTTCTCTTTCTGCACCCTCCACCTCTTTGTGCACCTCTGTTACTTTGTTGTACTTCTCTTGCTCCTTTCTGTACCACTCTTGCTTCTTTCTGCTCCCCTGTTGCTTCTTTCTGTACCCTTATTTCTTCTTTGTTTACCTCTCTTCCATATTTCTGTACCTCTCTTGTCTCTTTCTGTACATTTTGCTTCCTTCTGCACTGCTCTTGCTTCTTTCTGCACGTCTTCTGCTTCTTTCTGTAACTTGCTTGTCTCTTTCTGCATCTCCCTTGCCTCTTTCTGCACTCCTGTTCGCTTTCTCTGTACCTCGCTTGCCTCTTTCTGCAGTTCTGTTGCCGTTTTCAGCACCTCTGTTGCTTCTTTCTGCACCCCTCTTGTCTGTTTCTGCACCTCTGTTGCTTCTTTTTGCACTGCTCTTGCTTCTTTCTGTACCTTTCTTTTACATTTCTGCACACCTCTTGCCTAAGCATGGGCGAATTTTGCGGATCTCGCGTTCGCGGATTTTGCGGATTTGCGAACTCGCAATCCGCGAATTCTCGCGATTTTTTTTTTTTTATGTTCGCACGGGTTTCTGCAAGTTCGCGAGGGTTTTGTACAATTTCGCAAATTGCGAAATTGTACAAAACGCGTGCGAACTTGCAGCAACCCGTGCGAACACAATAATATGAAGAGAAAGAAGCTCCTGGTCACAGGAACAGCACGGGGATTGCGCTCATGAAAGTCAAGGATGCAAAGGCCTCTACCCAGCATCACAGCTGATTTTCCACAGTAGATTTGGGAAGAGGCACACCTGTCCCGCCTCGAAGACGCTCATGATTGTTTTTGGGCTAATGAATGAGTCACTGATTTTGAGCATCAACTAGTTCGAGCGACCATGTGCGTGGTACTATGCAATCGCCCCGAAGGGCGCAGGGGTCCCTTGAGTGAGCTGTCCATCATAGTGGGTGAATGGCGGGAAGACGGTGCAAACCGCGAGTGTGTGGGCTGGGCCAAACGGGCAGGGCTACCATGTGAGTTCACACATGCTTTTAGTGTGTATAAAAGGTCAGAGAAAGATCAGTTCAGCAGATGAAGAGAAATAAGCTCCTGGTCACAGAAAAAGCACGGGTATTGCGCTCGTGAAAGTCACGGATGCAAAAGCCTTTATCCAGCATCACAGCTGATTTTCCACGGTAGATTGTGAAGAAGTCACAGGAAGGGCATGGTAAATATTTTAGGATGGCGCCGGCAAGCTGCCAGCGCCATCCTAAAATAGTTACTAAATTAGCTTCAACAGGAAGCTCTAATAGATAAAATCGAGCACCTGCTTTATTTTATCTATTAGAGCTTCCTGTTGAAGCTAACTTAGTAACTATTTTAGGATGGCGCTGGCAGCTTGCCGGTGCCATCCTAAAATAGTTACAACAGGCAGGCTTCAACTTTTGCCCCCGGAAAAATCCGCCGCTCGCGGATTTGCGAATTCTCGGTAAATTCGCGGGAGTTCGCGGATCGCGAATTTACCGAAAATTTGCAAAATCCGCGAGCGGAACGGATTTTCCGCTCATACTTACTCTTGCCTCTTTCTGTACCACCCTTGCCTCCTTCTGCACCTCTGTTTGTTCTTTCTGTATAATTCTCTTGCTTCTTTCTGTACCCTTTGCCTCTTTCTGCACTCCTCTTCCCTCTGTCTGCACCTCTGTTGCCTCTGTCTGCACCCCGTTCCCTTTCTGTACCTCTTTTGCCTGTTTCGGCAACTTTCTTGCCTCTTTCTGCAACTTTTCTTGCCTCTTTCTGTACCTCTGCTGCATCTTTCTGCACTTCTCCTTCCTCTTTCTGCATCCCCCTCACCTCTTTCTGCACCTCTGTTGTTTTTTGCACTGCTCTTGCTCCTTTCTGTACCTCTCTTACTTCTTTCTGCATCCCTCTTGCCTCTTTCTGCACCTTTATTTCTACTTTGTCCACCTCATTTCCCTCTTTCCTCACCTCTCTTGCCTCTTTCTGCATCATTCTTGCCTCTTTCTGCACCTTTTGCTTCTTTCTGCACTCCTCTTGCCTCTTTCTGCATCCCTCTTGCCTCTTTCTGCACCTCTGTTGGTTCTTTCTGCACTGCTCTTGCTTAATTATGCACCTCTTCCACATGTGTCTGCAACTCTCTTGGCTCTTTCTGTACCCCTCTTGCCTCTTTCTGTACCCTTGTTCCCTTTTTCTGCACCTCTCTTGCCTGTTTCTTCAACTCTCTTGCTCATTATGCAGTTCTGTTGCCTTTTTCTGCATCTCTGTTGCTTCTTTCTGTACTTCTCTTGCCTCTTTCTACACCCCTCTTGTCTGTGTCTGCACCTCTGTTGATTATTTCTGCACTGCTCTTCCTACTTTCTGCACCTCTTTTGTAAAGTTCTGCACACCTCTTTCCTCTTTCTATACAACCCTTGCTTCTTTCTGCACCTCTTTTGGTTCTTTCTGTACTGCTCGTGCTTCTTTCTGCACCTCTTTTTCCTGTTTCTGCATCTTTCTTGGCTCTTTCTGCACTGCTCTTGCTTCTTTCTGCACCTCTCTTGTAAATTTCTGCCCACCTCTTGCCTCTTTCTGTAACACCCTTGCCTCTTTCTGCACCTCTGTTAGTTTTTTCTGCACTGCTCTTGCTTTTACTGCACCTCTTTTGCCTGTTTCTGCAACTCTCTTGCCTTTTTACGCACCTCTGTTGGTTCTTTCTGCACAGCTCTTGTTTCTTTCTGCACCTCTCTTGCCTGTTTCTTCGACTCTCTTTCTTCTTTATGCAGTTCTGTTGCCTTTTTTACACCTCTCTTGCTTCTTTCTGCACTTCTCTTGCCTCTTTCCGCACCCCTCTTGTCTGTTTCTGCACTTCTGTTATTTCTTTCTGCACTGCTCTTGTTTCTTTCTGCACCTCTCTTGTAAATTTCTGCACACGTGTTGCCTCTTTCTGTCCTGCCCATGACTCCTTTTGCACCTCTGTTGGTTCTTTCTGCACAGCTCTTGATTCTTTGTGCACCTCATTCGCCTGTTTCTGCAAGTCTCTTGGCTCTTTCTGCACCTCTCATGCCTCTTTCTGCACCCCTGTTCCCTTTTTCCACACCCCTTCTGCCTGTTTCTGCACCTCTGTTAGTTCTTTCTTCACTGGTCTTGCATCTTTCTGCATCTCTTTTGTAAATTTCTGCACACCTCTTGCCTCTTTCTGTACCACCCTTGACTCCTTCTGCACCTCTGTTAGTTTTTTATGCACTGCTCTTGCTTATTTCTGCACCTCTTTGGCCTGTTTCTACAACTCTCTTGCCTCTTTCTTGCAACTCTCTGCCTTCTTTCTGCGCTTCTCTTGCCTCTTTCTGCAACCCTCTTGCCTCTTTATGCACCTCTGTTGGCTCTTTCTGCACCTCTCTTGAGTCTTTCTGCACCCCTGTTTCTTTTTTCTGCACCACTCTTGCCTGTTTCATTGACTCTCCTGCCTCTTTCTGTTGTTCTGTTGCCTTTTTCTGCACCTCTGGTGCTTCTTTCTGCACTTCTCTTGCCTCTTTCTGCACCCATCTTATCTGTTTCTGCACCTCTGTTGGTTCCTTCTGTGCTGCTCTTGCTTCTTTCGGGATCTCTCTTGTAAATTTCTGCACACCTCTTTCCTCTTTCTTTACAACCCTTGGTTCCTTCTGTACCTCTGTTGGTTCTTTCTGCACTGCTCTTGTTTCTTTCTGCACCGCTCTTGTTTCTTTCTGCACCTCTTTTTCCTCTTTCTGCAACTCTCTTGCCTCTTTCTGCAACTCTCTTGCTTCTTTCTGCTCTTCTCTTGCCTCTTTCTTACACCCCTCTTCTCTGTTTCTGCACCTCTGTTTGGTTCTTTCTGCAATGCTCTTGCTTCTTTCTGTACTATTGTACTATGTGGCACCTGCCTTTGCATTCTTTGTTTCCATGGCTCCTGCTTGTCAGCTCCATTGTATTCTGGAGTGTGGAATCCAGGGAAGAGGAGAGCGGTTGCCGATGGCGAAGGACCTGTATGCCTCAGGAGTTGTTCCTACCAATAAACTACTTGCCGTGCAGCAGGAACAATATGGAGCAGTTCCCACCTGTGAGGAACCCTGGGTCACGTTGACTATTTTTTTTCTGTGCTGTGGAGGTTCTCGCATGGTCTACTTTCCAGAGGTAGGGCGTTTTCAAGTGTTTACTCCAAGCCTCCCATTTCAGTTAAACAGTACGGGAGCTCAAACTTACCTGTTTGCCTTTGAATGTTGCTGCGAGGGAGCTGCACACCCTGTTTCCATGATGTGAGTGACTGCCTTTGCATGGAAACCACTACAGTACATTATAACATCTCCACATTACCTGCCTTTTGCGTTACCTGCTTTCAGAGTGTGTTTATTATTCTACATGTGATGTTGTTGACATGCTAACCCTGAAGCGCGGTGGCGTCATGTCTGTATCCTGGCAACACTTATCTCCGTTTCCATACTACGCTTGTTTGTCGGCCAGCGCGACCTGCTCAAAGTACTGCAACATACCCAGAGATGCGCGGTGTTGTTTTTCCTCTCCACGTAAATGAATAGCAACAAATGAAGGCACAAGCGATCAAAACTTGCTAACAAGTATTTCTACTGGGTAGGTGAGTCAGTACTTATATTTCTCATCGCCAATACAGAAAAACAAAGGGCAAGGAGGTTCTTTACAAACTGCATGTGGACAACAGTGTCTACTTTTGTTATATTAATATTTTATGTTGCCAAGTTGATGTGATTCAATGCCTAAGACTATTGAGGGCTGCATGCAAATCATTCCTTGGATTTAGTTTTTGTGGCATTTCGTCTATTTTTCAGAGTATACGGTGACTACTTTATTTATTTTAATTTATTGTGTTAACCTAAGTAAGACTGTTTACATAGCTTTTTGTGTACTATATTGTTGTGGGCTACACATTCATCATATTTATAATTTACAAGCAGTTATGGAAACCACATCAGTGTTAGCTTCGCCCACATTTTTACAAAATCCCGGTGTTCCCTCAATGGTATGGGACAATTGGCAGGAATCGTTTGAGACCTATGTTGAGGCAATAGGTGGAAAAACTTTTGTAGCTTCTCACGAATTGGCATTAAGAAAACACAATCTAGGAGTCAAAGGCAGAAAAGTATTGAAAACTTTTCCTAAACAATTTTCCTAAACAATTACTGTTATGGTGAATGTGAAGAAGAGGGTTCGAATTTCTGGAGAGGTTGTTTTTGATGAATATTTGCAGGTGGTAAAAGCTTTAGAAGACAATTATGGGGAAAAACAGCATTGTTGTAGAAAGACATAGATTATTTTCTATAGCGCAGTTACCCGGAGAAACGGTAGAGCAGTACATGGCTGTATTAAGAACTCCAGCTGCTTCATGCAGATTTATGGATCTTCACGAGGAAATAATCAGAGACCAATTTATAAACAGAACCAACAATTGTAAGATCCAAGAGAGATTATTAGAATTGAAAGATCCCTCACTACAAAAAAACCATTGACATAGCCAGGAGAGTAAAAAACACATCACCCTATGTCAAATAACTTAATAGTGAGCAAGGGAAGGAGAAAGGCGATATTAGGGTTGTCAGCAATGACAACAGTAAATCTAAGAATGTGAATGAAGGTGCAAACATTCAGGTTCGATCTAATCCTTCCACTGAAAGGGCAAATGTTTCTCTTTGTGCAAATTTTCTAATGACATGGTGTTCATGGCAATAGCAAACGAGTATGCTTTTGGTGCAGTGGATTTAGACACACTGCCGAAGCCGCAAGGTGTCCAACTGCCAAAGCTACATGTTTCAAGTGCAACAAGTTGGGTCATTTTTCCAAAATGTGTAGATCCAAGAATAGTGAAGTTTGGAAATGATCTGTGAGTATGGTTAAGGTCAATGATGATGCATCACAGAAAGGGAGTGATAGCGATGTCGAAGTGATGGCCATATGGGAAAATGAGGTTAATGATGTTTCTGGAAGGTATCATCCTCCCAAATGTGTTCTATCCCAGAACTAGGCCTAGGTGTCATTATGGGCTGATTCAAGTTCCCTGTAGACCATAATTGATAAAAAATGTTTGGGAATCCATAAGCAAATGCAATCATGTGCCACCGGACAGTGCGCCAGAAGGCTACTGCGGTACCAAACTTCCTTTGTTGGGGTACTTTATGGCCACATCTTGTTCAAAGATAGAAGTACACAAGCTAAAGTGAATGCTGCAGAGCTTTAGTGGGTTGGAAGGAGCAGAAACATAAAGTTAGGAATATACCATTTACTTTGCAACCACAACTCAAGCAAGAATTGGACAAGTTGTGTGATGCCAAAGTCATCAAACCGATTGAGGCGTCAGAATGGTTAAGTCCAGTTGTTTTGGCATGCAAATCGAATGGCAAGTTACACATGTGTGTGGATTTGAGAGATCTGAACAAAAACATTTGGGTTGATCACCACCCTTCACCACGGTGTACAACTGTTACCACGGATTTTTTACAACGGATTCCATGACCACTGATTTTTTACAACGCAGGTCATGTTACAACGGATTCTTTTACAACGCTATTCACTACAACGCAGGTACTATTACAAGCAATACCATTACATCGTAAGTATAATTATAGGTAAGTTTATCTTTTTGGGGGGTTTTGGGTACAGGGGTATTTTTAGGTTTTAGGGCTGGGTTTGGGTTTTGGGGTACAGGGGTATTTTTCAGGGCTGGGTTTGGGTTTTGGGGTACAGGGGTATTTTTAGGTTTTAGGGCTGGGTTTGGGTTTTGGGGTACAGGGGTATTTTTAGGTTTTAGGGCTGGGTTTGGGTTTTGGGGTACAGGGGTATTTTTAGGTTTTAGGGCTGGGTTTGGGTTTTGGGGTACAGGGGTATTTTTAGGTTTTAGGGCTGGGTTTGGGTTTTGGGGTACAGGGGTATTTTTAGGTTTTAGGGCTGGGTTTGGGTTTTGGGGTACAGGGGTATTTTTAGGTTTCAGGGCTGGGTTTGGGTTTTGGGGTACAGGGGTATTTTTAGGTTTTAGGGCTGGGTTTGGGTTTTGGGGTACAGGGGTATTTTTAGGTTTTAGGGCTGGGTTTGGGTTTTGGGGTACAGGGGTATTTTTAGGTTTTAGGGCGGGGTTTGGGTTTTGGGGTACAGGGGTATTTTTAGGTTTTAGGGCTGGGTTTGGGTTTTGGGGTACAGGGGTATTTTTAGGTTTCAGGGCTGGGTTTGGGTTTTGGGGTACAGGGGTATTTTTAGGTTTTAGGGCTGGGTTTGGGTTTTGGGGTACAGGGGTATTTTTAGGTTTCAGGGCTGGGTTTGGGTTTTGGGGTACAGGGGTATTTTTAGGTTTTAGGGCTGGGTTTGGGTTTTGGGGTACAGGGGTATTTTTAGGTTTTAGGGCTGGGTTTGGGTTTTGGGGTACAGGGGTATTTTTAGGTTTCAGGGCTGGGTTTGGGTTTTGGGGTACAGGGGTATTTTTAGGTTTTAGGGCTGGGTTTGGGTTTTGGGGTACAGGGGTATTTTTAGGTTTTAGGGCTGGGTTTGGGTTTTGGGGTACAGGGGTATTTTTAGGTTTTAGGGCTGGGTTTGGGTTTTGGGGTACAGGGGTATTTTTAGGTTTTAGGGCTGGGTTTGGGTTTTGGGGTACAGGGGTATTTTTAGGTTTTAGGGCGGGATTTGGTTTTTGGGGTACAGGGTTATTTTAAATATATATTTACAATTAAAAAAATTAATATTAATTGTATTAATATATGTTTTATTTTTTTAATAATAAATAATTTAAATTAATAATACATTAATAATTATTTACTTTAAATATTAATTTTATTTACTTACCTGTAATTATACTTACGATGTAATGGTATTTCGTTGTAATAGTACCTGCGTTGTAGTGAATTGCGTTGTAAAGGGATCCGTTGTAACATGACCTGCGTTGTAATAGATCCGTGGTCATGGTATGCGTTGTAAAAGGACGCGTTGTAACATCATATATCCTTCACCACGCATTAACGAAATGATGGCTACTGTCAAGAATGCTAAGTATTTCTCATCCATTGACTTGTCCAATGCGTATCATCAGGTGAAATTGCACTCTGATTCTCGCCATCTTACAATATTCATGATACCTGAGGGGGCGTTTCAATTCTTACGAATGCCCTTCAGACTAGCTTCTGCCTCAGCAGTTTTTCAGAGACTTATGAGCAGTGTCTTGAAGGGTGTTAACAACATGATGGTTTTTCAGGATGATATTTTAGTTTGGGGTAATAACAGACATTACCATATTGTTGTTTTGGACAATGTGTTGATGAAATTACAACTTGCTGGTTTAATGGTGTCTGCTGAAGAATACAAATTTTGTGTAAAACAAATTGATTATTTGGGAAACACACTTTCTGGAGATGATGTCAAAAAATTACTCGAGGCCCGCACCTTCTGACAAAGAACAGTTACATTCTTTGCTAGGGTTAGCGGAGTACTATTCAAAATGTGTGCAGCATTTTACATCCAAGGTACACAGTTTAAGGCTTCTTAAAAAAAAAATCTTTTTATTGAATTTGAACAATAACTAATCACGTATATATTCAATATATGTTAATTATTCACAGTATAATTATTCCATACAATGTGCGCAATTAGGGTCCAGCTTGCCTTCTCCGTTTTGTACGGTGCATTTTTAATTCTATTGTTGGAGACATACACAAATCACCTTAATAGGCATCGCATTTGCCCCACTTTTTATCCCATTTTTTGGGGCACCCTCTGACTTTAAACACCTCTTTTTCCGCAGCCATACACTTATCCAGTTCCCTGGTCCACAGCCGAAGTGAAGGACTGTCTGCCACCCCCCACCTCCTCGCTATCCCCACTCTCGACCAACGTGTAGCCCAGTGTCATAAATTACAGTTTAAGGCTTTTGATGAAGAACGGTTTCTCGTTTGTATGGAGTCAGGATTGTCAATCAGCCTTTGACAGTGTAAAGGCTGATATAACCAAGGCAGTGGCTCTTAAATCATATGATGCCCACAACAAGTTGATTGTGGTAGTGGATGCTAGTGCTTATGGTTTAGGGGCTGTCCCTGTGCAAGGGAAAGATGACAGAGAATGGGTGGTAGCTTTCGCTTCTCGAACTCTCTGAGGGGCGGAAACTACATATTCTGTCATTGAGAAAGAGGCCCTCACTTGTTGCTGAGTGTCAATTATTTCAAGACATACATATGGGGAACACATTTTGAGTTAAGGACCGATCACAGATCATTGATAGACATTTTTACCTCAAAGGGTGCTTGGAAAGCTACTCCCAGAATAGGGAAATTGTTGTACAGATTGCAAGAATGCGATTTTCTGTTAAAATATGTGCCTAGCCTCAAAAACATCAATGCTGACTGTTTTTCCCATTTCCCTTTACCAGGAAGTGTGGATGAGAGTGAGAATTTTGGCGAGGAAGAGCAAGAATGGCTAGCGGCTAAAGTGAGTGAATTGTGCAATGGGGTGCTGTTAGTGAAGAGGAGTGGAAACAGGCTGTTTTGCAGGACGCGCAACGCTGCAACATTTAATTTCCTGTTTATCTGACAGTTCTGCTCACAGTTTGGTGATTAGAAAGGAACTGCCGGAGAACAAGATGGTGAGGTCGGAACTATCTCTTGAGCGTGGCTTGGTCAGCAGGTTGGACAAATTGGTTGTACCTGTTCGTGCTACGTACCAAGTTATTGAACTTATGCATGAAGGACACACTGGTATATTGGGCATGTCGAGGAGAGCCAGGTGTGATTTCTGGTGGTCTGGCATGGACAATGACATTGGGAGATGTGTGCGAAATTGTGTTGCATGCATGTGTAGTGATAAATCTCACAGATCTCAAGAAACCACCATCACGCCGACATCTTTGCCTGAGAAGCCGTGGCAAAAGCTTATCATGGACATTTGTGGGCCATCTAATGCCGAAGGTATTGAGAACAAGTATGCCATAGTCATGATAGACTATTTTACAAAGTGGCCTGAGGTAGCGTTCGTGAGAGAGACCAAATTGTCCAATGTGATTTATTTTTGTAAAGAAGTTTTTCGTAGAGAGGGTTACCCTGAGAGTTTCACCACTGATAACGGCCTACAGTTTCTGGCTAATGAATTTGTTGAGTATTTGAAAAGTGTGGTGTGAAGCATTGTACCACCTCCGTTTACAATCCTAGTGAAAATGGAATGGTTGAGAGATTTAACTGTGTGTTAAAGGAATACTTGCAGTTGGCTGATGCTGATGGGGTAGATGGTAAGAAAGCTGTAAAACAAATGATTTGGAATTATTGTAACACGCCTCATACTGCCACCCAAGAAGCCTCTTTCAGTCTTCTTGAGGAGTGTTTGGCATATAACAAGGTGACACTGGCATGGATGTGTCAGGTGGATTTCAAGAGTGTGCATAGGGATGTGTTGGCATGCAGAGTTCACGATTATCAGCAAAGGTACACCAATAGACACAATCGCAAGATAAGGAGCAGTGTTCGTGATTTCGGGGTTGGTGACTGGGTAAGAACATTTATTTTGGGAAATCCAAGAGTGGGTTTATCTAAGTGGTCTAAACCCAAGGAAGTTTTGAAGGTTGTTGGTAAATGTGTCTGGTTTGATGATGGGAGGAGGTGGAACATGCGGAATATAACCAAGTGCAACAGTTTGGTATGTGATGTCTAGTTGAATAACAAAAATGATTTCAGTACTTCTGTTCTCAATAATCTTGTGGTCAGAAGAGTGTTGAATCGTTTCAGGTCCAGACCAAGCTGGCACAAAGATTATTTATGTGCAGAGGATATTTTGACACATAGGCCCCCATTAAGATGACGGGCGGACTTTGTCCGCCCGCCATCCCATTGGAAAAAGGGACCGCCCGCCATAAGGGTGGGGGTCACGAGGGTGGCATTAGGATGCGCCCGCCACAGTGGCGGGCGCATACCTAATTTTTATCATTGTGGCGGGCGGTGCTCTCTGCACCGCCTGCCACAATGCTAAAAATGCATGTATGCATTTGCATACACGAAGCAGAAGGCACCACGCGGTGCCTGCTGCTTCGTGTATGCAAATGCTGGGGGGTACCACTGGTACCCTCGCACACCCCTACCTCTCCTTCACTCTGGGAGCCCGCAGGGGGCCCCCAGAGTGAAGACTGCATGTCTTTCTGTGGCGGCATCGCCGCCACGGAAAGGCATCTAACCAAGCCCATTGTAATATGGCTGGCGGTGTCTAATAGACACCGCCAACATATTAATCCTTTTCCGCCCCGGCCGCAAGGCGACCGGGGCGGAAAAGCGGCAGACGGTCTTTCCGTCCGCCGCAGTCCCCCCCGCCATACTAATATGTAAATATAAATGTGTTTGTATTTATATAGCGCCTTCTACCCAGAGGTCTCTTAGCGCTGTATTCATACCGCTGTGGAACCCTTCCTGCGAAATGTCCACTCCTGGGCACCCCCAAGGTGAAGCCAGGCATCCAAGCGCTGCTGGGGCAGTTGTGGAGATTGAGCAAGCTATTGCCCAGAGTCACAGAGTGGGACCCATGATTAGACTAGGCACCGAGGCGAGAATTATCAGGTCCGGGGAGATCGAGTCCAAGAGCCGCCGAGGCGGGAATTGAACCCTGGTCCCGGGCCAGACCTCTGCATCAGGGTCTGCCGCTCTAACCATTGAGCCACGCTTCTCCATAATGGTTAGAGTGGGGGGAATTTAGGTACGGATGGCGGTCGGATTGCCCCCGCCAGGCCAGCGGTGGCAATCCGCCCGCATCCTAATGGGCCCCTTAGATCATTTCTTCATGTTTTGTTCCTTAGCATTTCTTGTTTTTGTTGTTTTTTTATTTTAGGGGGGAAGATGTGTTGTATTGCACTATGTGGCATCTGCCTTTGCATTCTTTGTTTCCATAGCTCCTGCTTGTCATATCCACTGGGATCTGGAGTGTGGAATCCAGGGAAGAGGAGAGCGGTTGCGGACAGTGAAGGACCTGTGTGCCTCGGGGGGATGTTTCTACCAATAAACTACTTTTGGCATACTATGGCTTCCTGTCTACTTCCTTAAAACTTTCTACACTCTTTTGCAAATTTCTGCAAACCTCTTGCTTTTTTCTGTATCCCTCTTGCCTATTTCTGCACGTCTCACCTCGCTCTGCACATGTCTTGCCTCTTTCTTTACCTCTGTTGCTATTTATTACACTTCTCTTTCCTCTTTCTGCATTTCTGTTCCCTCTTTCTGTATCTCTCTTGCCTCTTTCTGCAATTCTCTTGCCTCTTTCTGCAGTTATATTTCCTGTTACTGTACTTCTCCTGCCTCTTTCTCCTCTTCTCCTGCCTCTTTTAGCACTTTCCTTGTCTCTTTGTACAACTCTCTTGCCCCTTTCTGCACTTTTCTTACCTCTTGCTGCAATTTTTTTTTGTCTTTCTGCACCTCTCTTCTTTTTGTCTGCAATTCTCTTTCTCCTTTCTGTACTTCTCTTGCCTGTTTCTATATTGAAATGGGAAGTGCAAGCTGCCAAGTGTAAAGGTCTGCGTGCACCCGTGACTGAGGTATATGTCTGCTTGTACATGTATTCTCACATGTGGTATGGATCTGAAGATGGTAGCTTACAAAGCTGTTGCACAGACGGATATGTCTTATGTATACAGGTGTTATAGAGCCCGTCAAATGTACTATTGAATACGCATGTGCCCTGTATTAGGAGCAGAAAGAAATACATACACCTTTTTACAGAGTATGCTGTTTGAAACACGGATATTCAAGTATTTGTATGTTTACTTTATTATGTAACATGTCACCCGGTGAAAGAAGAGACACACACATGCATACCTTCACAAACTTGGTCGGACTTAAAATGGTGCTATGGTTAGGATTGCTGTTTTACATTTGGTAGGCCTGACATTCTGACCAGTCGATGAATAGTGAACCTTCACGAGAAAAGTGAGGTTTAAGACATCTTGGGAGAAGGATTAGGGATTAGGCAACTTTGTATGAGTCTGTGGAAAGGTACATTCAAATTAGGCCTCTTTCTGCACCTCTGTTACATCTTTCTGGGCTTTTCTTGCTTCTTTTTGCACCTTTCTTCCTATTTCTGTACCGCTCTTCCCTCTTTCTGCACTTCTCTTGCTTCTTTCTGCGCCTTTCTTCCTCTTTCTATATATGTTCTACCTATGTAGACATAGTTCGAAATTAGCATTAAAAAAACCTTAGAAATTCACTGAAAAACCACAGGTTTTAGGGACGTTATAGTCAGGGATTAGCATTTAAAAAACCTTGGAAATTCACTGAATAAATGACAGGTTTCAGGGACGTTAAAGTTAGAGATTAGCATTTTAAAACCCTTAGAAATTCTCTGAAAAAAACACAGGTTTCAGGGACGTTATAGTTAGGCTGACATTTCACTCATACAAAACCAGAGAAATTTGGCCTATAACTCGCACCCCCACAATGCACTGCTGATGACGTTGCATATTTCATCACTCTTGGCATGGCCAGTGACATCATTGATGACATATCAACGGATCTATTTTTCCTGGCTGTAGAACTCTATGTACTTTACCGTTGCTAACTACTGGTAATGTGCCTATCTTCCCTTTAAATACAATGAAATTGGTATACACCTGAATGGCATATATAACTTACTGGTACGTCCCTAGTGCATGATACAAAGGGTTCCCAGAACCTGTAATTTTTATTTCATTAGTGGCCAGCCTCACCCATTGTGCCATCCACTACAGTGACCGTGCAGTTATGATTGCTGGCATGACAATTGTAACCTGGCTGAAGCAGTCTTAAACTGCAAATACAGCACTTATGACAAGTTAAAACCTTACTTTTAAATGTTTATGTCACTCCTATGTAGGCCTTGTAGACTATAAGGTGGAGTTCTGGACTTTTTGGTTCCGTCCAGAGGTGTCAGGGTACAACACCCAAAGACCCCGGAGTTCCACCTGCCTTGGTGCACAAATGAACAGAAACACAGGCTTCTCGATGGTGGCGTCAAAGACCAAAGGTTTATTACTGCAGGGACACAGAAGTCACAGAATCTACACACGGGCAGAGACTAGGAGCCTGTTCGATTTGTACAAAGTGGGTTGCTCCTTATATACTAAAAATTGTGCTCTAGGCAAATATTTCACATGTCGGTACATTCCCAAACCTTTTGTGTCTCTAAACAATAAATATTTGGCGTTACACAGGAACTGTCGATAAAATCTGATACCAAACATCACGAAGAGGGGTTCCCACTAGTTCATCACAATCCCCTGTCAATATTGCATTCAGGACCCGGACCGCCTCATCGTAAAGTTCGTTACCTCCCCCTAATAAAGATTCAGAAGGAAAGGAGCAGAGCCAGGTGCAGAAGATAGAAAAGCGGGATAAGAGATGTTTGTGGGTTGTAAATGGGCAAGGCTACCGGCTTCGGCCGCCTAATCATGATCAGGTACAATGGACAGGAAAACCAGTTCAGGTGGGCTGGCCTCGGGCAGAGGAGGCAGCCTTTGTCGAGTCATGCAGCTTCAGCGTGATCTGGTTTAAGGTGCACGTGTCATGTAAGAGGTGAATCTCCGGCTAAGGCTACGTGTCCTTAATCAAAGTGGAGTGAATGAAGTGATCAGAGGCTATTGCATATGTGAGGGCAAGGAAACACAAAATGGCGGCCATGATCTAAGATGGATGCCGTGTGTATATCAAAAATGTGTCAGTGGAAGGAGTGCTCTTGCTCGTAGCGTAGCGAAAACACTAGGATATACTAAATGGATCATTTGCGGTTCACTGATATCATTTTTATGTATTTCCGACAAACTTGAAAACACGGGTTCAAGTCGTCACGGAACCGTCACGGAACCTCAGACCCTCCTTTTGCCCTTACATAGGCAATTACTCAATCTATGTCTGAATCTAGTTCTATGTTCATCAGGTCAGTGACATGCTGTTGTATCATCATCCTTTCTCGTGTCTTTTCTCCAAACGCAGGTGGTTTTCTGAGACAAGTTGTAGCACAAAGACTACACAGAGCAGGACCACACTGGATAATCAGACAACATGAGAATAGGAATACTAAGATGACACCAATGACCATTAGAACCTTCCATCCCCACGCTGAGATCAGAGTCCAAACCCACTCCATGAAGGACCAGTTTCCCTTGTCTACATGTATGGAGTCCGAAATCTTGTGCAACTTAGAGATCGCCTCGTAAACTGTTGGAGCATTATTAGGAATAAAGACACAGCAGCTCGATTGGATCATTCTGCATACCCCACCTCGATCTGCAAGTATAACATCTAGAACCATACGGTTCTGCAATGTCATGAGCCTATCCGCCTGAAGCTCAGCTGTCAGATTGCTAAGGGCACCAGCAGTTTCGGTAATAGTAGATTCAACTACCCGTGTTAGCTGACGTATGTTTCTACTATTGGCCATAGGCCCCCAGAACGGAAGGAAGCCTTTGAAGAAGTCTCCAGCTTCCTGACCAGCGGTATCTTCCTTACTGAAAACACCTCTTGCTACTCTTGTTCTGTGGTAATCCGGTGAAGCAGTGTATGTCGGAGGCAACAATCGAGCAATATAACATGAACCTGAAAAGTCAGTAGGCAACCATGTATAAGCTCTGTCTCGACAGATGAAGTAGGTACCCCTAGCAGTGAGGAAGGCAGGGGAAGAGTTAGCCGGAAACACATAAGTCTCTACGCACTCACTCCTCCCTAGCTGAGCTCTCGGATTTCTCCCATTACCTTGCAAACAGACCTGACCTCGGTGAGGTACGACCCAGATTGGAGTTGAGCTTTTACGCTTGCTTTCTCCTAAACTAAGGCGATACTCTGAAGTATTCCAACTTAAATATACTCGCAATTCGTCTCTAGGGTAAGATGGAGTATTATTGACGTCCTTGACCATGTCAATAATTCCCTGGACTAAGGCTTTGTTGGCAGAGTTATATTTAGTGGAGCGTGGTGGACGTGGAGGATAGGTTTCAAGGGCATAAGCAAAGATGGTTTGGAGGGCCTGAAATGATCCATTGTAGCTGAAAGGCAAAACCAGATAGGGAATACCTTTATCCATAGTGTGAGGTATCAAGCCACACACCCAGCAGTCTGTCATGTTAACTACCAGTTGGTGTTGGTGCAAGAGCTGTACAAAAGTGTTATTAATGAATTCTGAGCGTCGAGCTTGCTCATGTTCCGGAAACGAGTGAAAAGAGTGTATAGAAGAAACAGTGGAAATAGCTGGATCAAGGGGAGGCACTGTAGAAACTGGCACAAAAATCAAATTTATGCTAAAGACAATTCCACCCACCAATGTTGCTAAAACAATCAAAAATGTAATGGCACATTGCATCAAGAAACATTTGCTGTGAAGAATTCTATTTAGTTTGTTTCTGCGAACGTAGATCACATTTTCTCGTTGCAGCGCAGGAAGTTCCATCTTCTACAATCCGCTCGCGACCACTGATGATGTGTACGTAGATGAAAATGCCTCTGTCAGCCCTGGGAGTTCCCAGTACTAACAGAAAGATCGACCTTGTGTCAGACCCCTGCAAATTCAAACTAGGCACACAGCCACGACCCTACGGCTACCCAGACGGCAAGGCAATTTTAAAAACAATAAACAATAGCAAACTTCCTGGCTGAAGGCAAATGTTCAATATATCAAATTCACAATATGCAGTTGCCTGCTTTATTAGTTCGTTTTACGTTTTCTCAGGTTGTATCTTTTCTTCGCTGGTACTGTTTGATCAGAAAATAGTGTATCACTAGCAGCTGTTGTAGAGTTTAAGTTCGCAGATGGCAAAGTTTCTTCTGATGCTGGAGACAAATGTTCAATGTTCAAAGCAGTCTTTTCAAGAGGAGAGTCACGTTTCAAAGTGTCAATAATCAAATCGGCATCGCTGAAAGTGACAAATTTTGGAGTTATTTCAGATTCGGAGGCACCAATTCCCTTCTTCACCCAGTCGTCGTAGGGCAGCGGCAGTGGAACACGCTTTACGTGAGAAGCGTGGATCCAGTGCTTGCGACCAGCAACACGTACAGCTGTCCTCGTTGCCAGCAGGATTTGGAAGGGGCCGATGTAGCGAGGCTGAAGATTCTTTGTCCTCGCGAAGTTCCGGACCACTATGAAGTCACCCGGTTTCAGTTGATGCCCTGGACTCTCCGGAGGCTTTGGCAAAGCATCAAAAACCTGTTGATGAATAAGACTTAATTTAGCAGTCAAGTCGTAAAGGTAGTCTATCAACATAGGATATTCAATGGAGCAGAATTGTTTAGGCCTTGGCACACCCCAGACATTTGCCGGGCGGCCAAATACAATCTCATATGGAGAAAGCCCTATTCTAGAATGCACTGTTGCTCTCGTTGATAACAAAGCCAAAGGAAGTGCGTCTGGCCAAGCCAAACCTGTGGATGCTTGTATTTTGGCTATTTTAAGCTTGAGGGTGCCATTGTAACCCTCGACTAAACCAGCAGACTGGGGATGGTTCGCACTATGAAATTTTTGTTTCAATCCTAGACCAGCACACACACTCTGCATAACTTTCCCTATAAACTCACTTCCGTTATCTGACCATACAATCCGTGGCATTCCGTACCTAGGGAAAAATTCTTTTAGAAGAATTTTGGCAGTTGATAGAGCAGTGTTGTCCTTTAGTGGGTATGCTTCTATCCACCTGGAAAAAGCACAAACCACCACCAGGACGTATTTTAAATTGTTGCAGCGTTCCATGTGAATGAAGTCTAACTGTATTACTTCAAAGGGACAGGAAGGAGGAGCGAAATGACCAGCTGGAGTTGGAGTTCCCTTACCAGGATTATGCATCAAGCACACCATACAATTTTTCACCACTCTCTCTGCACACTTACTGATTCCCTCATTCTTCCAGACCGGATCTAACATCTTACATATCCCTTTAGAACTTATGTGCGCCACTCCATGCGCCATCGTCACTACTGCAAGCACATACGCATCAGGCAACATCCAACGCTGCTGTTCTGTCAAATCGATCCAACATCCATTCGAGTCCAATTTGCCCGTACTTTCTCTCCATACACGTTTCTCTTCCTCAGTCGCTTCTTTCTGAATCTCTTTCACACTTTCCATAGTGTCCTCACACATTCCAGACTCAGCAATCCATCTTGCAGACGTAGCAACATACATTCTACTCATCATGTCTCTAGCTGTTTGTTTAGCGGTTTCATCAGCAAAGGCATTCCCACGACCAACATCATCCGTGATTGCTTTATGAGCACTGCACTTCACAATCGCAACTTCAGTCGGTAAGGTTAGAGATTCCAACAAGTCGTTAACTAGCTGACCATGTTGAATCTTAGTCCCATGGGACGTAATGAAACCCCTTTCTCTCCACAACCGGCCAAAACTATGGGCCACGCCAAATGCGTACTGACTATCTGTAAACACATTCACTCTCTTTCCCTCAGCTAAAACACACGCTCTCGTAAGAGCTATTAACTCTGCAGCTTGGGCAGAATTCTGACTCACTCTTGCAGTCTCCACAATCGTCTTCAAAGTCGTTACCGCGTAGGCAGCAGTCACATCACCATTCTCCAATTTAAAACATGACCCGTCCACATACAGCGTACCATCCGGGTCGGATAGAGGAGTATCTCTCAAGTCGATGCGACCTTTTGTCTCTTCCTCCGTTTTGAAATAACAGTCATGTGGCTCAGAATCACTCGACTCTTGATCAGTCGGCAACAATGTTGCTGGGTTCAATACATTGCATCTTTTGATCTGAATATGACTCGCTAATAACGTCAGCTCGTAACCAGATAATCTCGCACTAGTAAGGTGTTGTGTCTTCGTTCGGTTCATGAGTGTATCCACTGCATGAGGAACCATGACCACTAGCATATTGTTCATCACCAAACCAGCAGATTGTCGAATGGAAGCTGCAGCTGCCGCTGTAGCCCTCAAACAACTAGGCAATGCTCTAGCTACCGGATCTAGTGTTGATGAGAAATACGCACAAGGGCGTTGTTTATCACCAAACTTCTGTGTCAGAACACTCAACGCGCAACCTTCTCTTTCGTGAACGTAGAGCGTGAATGGCTTGCTGTAATCAGGTGTACCCAATACAGGAGCTGAACACAATGCTTTTCGTAACTCAATAAAACTCTCTTGACATTCATCAGACCATGGCACCGGACTCGGAACATTTTTCCCAGTCAAAGCTACCAATGGCTTCGCTAGAAGTGAAAAATTTGGAATCCACTGCCTACAGTAAGAGGTAATACCTAGAAAGGCACGTACTTCCCTCTGTGTGCGTGGAACACTCATCTGCGTAATTGCTTTTATTCTTTCTGGGGTCAACTTCCTTCCCTCCTTTGATAAGAGGTGACCTAGGTAGGTTACTTCTTGGCAGCAATATTGCATTTTGGAAGGTGACACCTTATGATTCAAATTAGACAAATGATGCAATAGTGAAATTGTAGCTGCTTTGCAAGTTTCCTTGTCATCGGCAGCCACTAGAAGATCGTCTACGTACTGTATTAGGGCAGAGCCTGGAGGAAGGACAAAGGAATCTAACTGACTTTTTAAAGCTTGACTATAAATGGATGGACTTTCACAGTAGCCTTGTGGAGCGCGTTTAAATCTGAAACTGCGACCTCCTAAACAGAAGCCGAAAATATCTCTGCTTTC
Source organism: Lissotriton vulgaris (assembly GCF_964263255.1). Lineage (NCBI taxonomy): Eukaryota > Metazoa > Chordata > Amphibia > Caudata > Salamandridae > Lissotriton > Lissotriton vulgaris. Next base: position 72,159,134 of record NC_141689.1, on the reverse strand, counting down.
CTCGGCTATCGGAATGCTGAAAAAGGCATTCTTCAAGTCGATGACTGAAAACCAATTGGCTGTGGCAGGAATCAATGTTAACAAGGCAGTAATGTCTGGAACCACAGGGAACTGTGGGATTACAATCTTATTAACTTCTCTAAGGTCTATGACAAACCTATAAACTGGAGGTTTTGTAGGGTCAGTTCGCTTCAGAATCGGTAATACAGGACTGTTACAGACATTTCCTCTAGTTTCTTCAACTACACCCTTTTTAATCAAATCTTGCACAATCAATAAGAGTGCACGCTCACCTTCATTCGATATTTTATATTGAGGAATTCTTGGAAATTTTACATTCGCTTTCAAAGTCACTACATACGGTGGAATCTCTAGTAGACCTACATCATTGGGACCAGTCGCCCAAAGAGAATCAGGGAGTGAACGGAGCTCCGGCGGGAGTGCGTCCATTGACAAGTACATCGGAGAGGTGATATTTTTACCCAATGTAAGCTGTACTCCTTCCGGAGAACAGTACAATGTCGCATATAGTCGTTTTAACAAATCTAAACCAAGCAGATTTTCATTACAACCTGTCGTCAAAATCAGGGGTGCTTTCAATTGACACGGTCCAACAGAAATAGACAAAGGACCAGATATCGGGTTGTACACAGGGGCGCCTGAAAAACCTACGGAAACATTTGTTGAGCCAGACAAAGGTGCGCCAGGGAGTTTCGCATGCATGATAGAACTTTTCGCGGCACCAGTATCCAACAGAAACGGTTCGACTACACCTGATGTTGCTACTGCGACATAAGGCCCACTCTGATCCACTGGAACTGATACTACTCCCTCTCTCTGTCCATGGCTGTCCTAGTACCCATTTTGTTGGAATCCCTCATCAACTTCACAATAATCCTCAACAAGATATTGCTGAGATCTATTTTGTTGAGCTGACTGTACATTTCGTTGATCAAAGTGATTAGAAGGACGATCATTCGTTTGCGGAGGCATAGCACCTCGCCCTCGACCTCTAGAATTCTGCGCATAACCACCACGACCTCTCTGAGCTGCTGCCGCATTATTTTGCGCTAAAATCGGACATTCATTTTTATAGTGACCCTCTTTCTTACAGTACGCGCACTGATTCCACTGATATTGAGGCCTTGATGTACTATAATCTGTCCTTTGATATGAGTTTTGCTGCGTATTAGTCTGATTCGTACGAGGCGGATACGCCTGCTGTAAAAGAACTTTAGTTTTTAAATCTTTCGTTTTCTTCTCTGATTTCTCCTTTTCCTCTTTATCCCTATTTTCGTAGTACTGTGCAGTCGCAAGTATTTGCGCTGTCGTAGATACAGCCCACGCACTTTCTGAGTCTTTCAATTTATTGCATAATTCAGGTAACAAATTATGCACAAATTTATCGACAAACAATCTCTGTCCTCCTTCAGTGCTCATATCCTGACCACTATGGTCTACAAAAGTCTCTTCGAACCTCGTGAAGAAGTCCGAGACGCTTTCGTCTTTCTTCTGCTTGCATGCGGATAATTTATCCCAATTAACACGCAATGCTGGCATCAGAGTCTTCATTAAATCTATTATTCTACCTGGCAGATTAGCAATCAAAGGTTCGGGTTTCGCACCACCTATTTGTTGAGCATCTGCTGCAGTGATAGCTGCCCAATCACCACCTAAAGCAGCCTGATGATCCTCTCTACGTATTTTAGCCCACACTGGTTGTGGAACTACATTACCAAACAACATATCAATGTCGGCTAAGTTCATTATACAAGCCTCAACTGTCTGTGTTAATTCCTTGTAATATCCGGCTGGATTCTTACGTGGATCTGGCAAGGCCTGTTTCACTGCTAACACTTCTGCTCGCTTCCATGGAATATGTATCCATACTCTTTGGAACTGTGCTGGAGCAGCTACAATACCAGCGTTTTGATCAGCTTGCACAGCTTCGCGCCAAATTGGAGGAACCTCCCTCATAGGATATTGGCGACTTAGCTTCACTTTACCTTTTTCTAAATCTCTCGGCGAACGAAGAGATGGATCATTCCTAAAACTCAAAATAAGTTCCATCGCTTCCTTTATATTCTCACCCACTATCATTCCAGCAGCAAACTCCTTTTGAACCTTAATTAAATCTTCCAAATCTGATTCGACATCGTCTTCTTCTATTTCCTCACGTAACAACGAGCACATCTCGTCGAAGACGTATCGCTGTGTTGGCTCTCCCCATTGCATAAATGTCTCTAACACATCTCTCGTACTATATCTTCTAACTTTTGTAATCCATCTGAGAGCCGTGGAGTCTAAAACTCCCCGTTCCTCAGTACTTGGAAGCTGACTCCGTCTCTGAACAGAGTCAGGAGTAGGAGTCTTAATCAAGGTTTTATATATAGGAGACAGCATATTAGTAACAGAATCAGTGATTCTTCGACGAACAGAAAGTGGAGTTAGTACACTCGCAGACATAGAGAATGCAGTAGAGGTAGGAATAGATGACGAAACAGTAGGAGTATCGAGGAAAATAGTTTGAGGAACAGTAGGTACAGTGGTAGGTATAGGAGCCGGCAGTGCGGGAAGAGGAGGAGCTGTAGGAACATTTACATTCACCACAGGAAGTATAGGAACTTGATTCTGAGGAACAGGAACAGGAACACCAGGTTGTCCAGCAACCGGCAATTGAACATTCGGGATGAGTGGAGCCGTAGCACCTTGTGCATACGGTGGAGGCGAACGTAACAGATAAGATAGCAGAGGATCGTTTTCGGACTCCTCCAGTATCTTAGTCATTTTCGATGGCAAGGCAGGATAGCACTTGTCAATCGCTAAGTTATGTTCTCTAATGGCTACATCTATGACCTTCTCACACTCGTTAGCCTGCAACTGTTTAGTCGCTTGCTCTAGAGTTAACTCTTCTTGTTCTTTCTGCTCTTTTTTCAACCTTTTCATTTCTCTCTGTTTGGATTCTTTCCGCCAATAACGAAAAGAGTCAAACATTGCCGGCCGGGCTTTCTTCCTAAACAATTTCGCTTCTAAGTTGTCGAGAATCTCTTGCTCAAAACTACCATGCAGTGGCCAACTAAGGACACCATCCTTCTTACAATAACGGACCCATATCTCATTATAAGTTATAGGACCCACACCATACTTACAATATAAATCATATAGGGGAGTCCCAATCGGAGGAACCAGACAAGAGTCCTCTAATTGTGAGTCACTGTTGCAACTAAAACAAGACAACATTTTCCGACTTACCATTTTCAGTCCGGAACACAAAACAAACAAACACGGAACAAATTGTGCACTTGAACCAAGAACTTAGGCCTACCAAAAACGAACTGATGTATCGATACCCAAAACTGAACCAAATAGATTATCGTAATTAGAACAACCAAAGATAATCTTACAAAACCAAACCAAACCAAGAACCGATCAAGGATTTTTAACAATCCTCACAAAAGTAACCAGCTAGCTATCACTAAATACTTAACTGAGTCACTGAAGACGTCACCAAGGAGAAACCCGTCACGTTTCGCCGTACTAAGGACTGCACCACTTCGGGTCCAAGACAGGGCGACGGTCAAGGCAACGGCCCACTGCAGCCGTCCTGAACGGGAATCCTCGTGGAAGAGAACTTCAGGGCCACTTTTGCGATATGCCGGGATCGATGAAGTGGGGCGCCTCCCTCAGGAATCTTCACACGAAGCTTCTCGAACTCTTCAGGCTTTTGGACCGGTACCGAATGACGTCGCCCCACGTTGGGCGCCAATTGGAGTTCTGGACTTTTTGGTTCCGTCCAGAGGTGTCAGGGTACAACACCCAAAGACCCCGGAGTTCCACCTGCCTTGGTGCACAAATGAACAGAAACACAGGCTTCTCGATGGTGGCGTCAAAGACCAAAGGTTTATTACTGCAGGGACACAGAAGTCACAGAATCTACACACGGGCAGAGACTAGGAGCCTGTTCGATTTGTACAAAGTGGGTTGCTCCTTATATACTAAAAATTGTGCTCTAGGCAAATATTTCACATGTCGGTACATTCCCAAACCTTTTGTGTCTCTAAACAATAAATATTTGGCGTTACACAGGAACTGTCGATAAAATCTGATACCAAACATCACGAAGAGGGGTTCCCACTAGTTCATCACAATCCCCTGTCAATATTGCATTCAGGACCCGGACCGCCTCATCGTAAAGTTCGTTACCTCCCCCTAATAAAGATTCAGAAGGAAAGGAGCAGAGCCAGGTGCAGAAGATAGAAAAGCGGGATAAGAGATGTTTGTGGGTTGTAAATGGGCAAGGCTACCGGCTTCGGCCGCCTAATCATGATCAGGTACAATGGACAGGAAAACCAGTTCAGGTGGGCTGGCCTCGGGCAGAGGAGGCAGCCTTTGTCGAGTCATGCAGCTTCAGCGTGATCTGGTTTAAGGTGCACGTGTCATGTAAGAGGTGAATCTCCGGCTAAGGCTACGTGTCCTTAATCAAAGTGGAGTGAATGAAGTGATCAGAGGCTATTGCATATGTGAGGGCAAGGAAACACAAAATGGCGGCCATGATCTAAGATGGATGCCGTGTGTATATCAAAAATGTGTCAGTGGAAGGAGTGCTCTTGCTCGTAGCGTAGCGAAAACACTAGGATATACTAAATGGATCATTTGCGGTTCACTGATATCATTTTTATGTATTTCCGACAAACTTGAAAACACGGGTTCAAGTCGTCACGGAACCGTCACGGAACCTCAAAGGAAGGGTGCAGGGTATTCTTAAGCAGGACATACAGGAATTTAATGTTAAGCTTGCTCTTACAGCGAAACAGCGTCAAAAGCTATTTTCACTGTAGGAAGGCTGGCTGCACAATAGGAAAACACTGGATTACGTTATCATTTTTAATCATACCAATTTCAGTCAGGAAACAGAGAGAAAAAAGGAAACCATTTTTTTAATAGTTATTACAAACATAATTTAATGGTGAAATCAAAGTTTTGGAAAGGTACTTTTGTAAAATTACATTTTTCCTGTCTAGGGCCCATTTGTGTTTGCTCTCCCACTTTTGCCAGCCACTAATTGAATAGGTGTGAAAGGGAGTGAAATGTCTTCCAGGAGTAAACAATAGTCTGACCTGAATGGTGAGAGATGACCCCTGTGTATCTACCAGAATAGAATCAGAAAAAATAGGGGGGAGGTAGAGCTATATGCATCAGGAGGTCCACCCTCCTGATGCAATAGTAGACCTGAAAAACCTGAGATGTCGGGTAAGGAACCTAACCAAAAAAGGAAGAGATTTTCACTCAATATGAGTTAGAAAATCAGCAGGAAAGAAAACTTTCTTTCTTGAGTACCCTCACTCACCAGGGTTTCCCCTTGGTGACATGCTTCACCATAGGGGCAATTTCAGTCCTCTTCGAACTGAGGCATGCTAAGACTTGCGGTATTATGCAGGAGCACTTTTGGGCACAATTAGCCAAATACGGCAGCCATTTTGAGAACAGCTTTCCACCGCTCTAGACACACTGACATTGAAACCACTCTATGCATTGGTATTAACATACCTACGATATCTCCAAAACCAAGGCAAAAACAAAGAACAACATAATGGTTTTCACATTTAAATACCTATTGTTTTATTTTGTGTTCCTCGATATCTATATTAAGTACTGTCCTTTACACCTCCAAAAGGGTCAACACGATTAACCAAATACGGTGGCCATTTTGAGAACAGCTTTCCACCGCTCTAGTTTTAACCACAATGACTGGGCGGATATGGAAGCATAAAAGTTGGCAGCCGAAGCAAGACACTCTAAGATGCGGTCTTTAGTCGAACCAACTAGGTGACATACTGTGAGGAGATCTCCCGCCAAGTAAGTCTTTTTTCTCCACAGGCAGAGTGAAAACTGGGCTTACGGCAGTCCGGACCACCGGAGTCACCGCAGAGACATCATATCCTTTTCACTAGAGTAGGAAGCCACTAACATAGGCTCTCTTACCCGTTTCTCCTTCCTTTTTCAGAATTTAGGAATACGAGAACCCTCACCCCCCCAAAGTCCATGGGGCATAATTTTGCTACCTAAAATGTATGTAAATACGTTCTTTATACCTGCTGGATGTGTGTATTGTGTGTTTTGAAGTCACGTGGTGTATAAAATATATTTTTATATTTTTAAAGTCACTCACTAACGACACTTGAAGAGACAGCATGTTTTTCATCCTAAACAGGCACAGAGAAACACTAAGTACTACTATGAATCATGCACAGTAGAGGAGACTTATGTGTGTGAAGACGACATTACTGCAGTTTATCCCACCAGCTATTGGGGAGCATCTGTTCCCCTAACAATGTCTCTTTTTACACCACTGATACTACGTGACAATGCTTAATCGTATGTATGTATTAACGCATGCTTATTAGTTGCAGCGTGATTTCATTTTCAGTTTAATTACCTAATTTAGGCCAATTAGGAGTGGCACACTTAGGGCTGGTCCCTGTGTAGTCCTGACGAAGAGCTCTGGGGAATGCTCGAAACATGTTGACATATACTAGGGACTCCTGACCCATTATAGCTAGGTTTTCCAGTATCCTACCCCATTTTTAGACATACCAACCAGGAGCAAGAATAAAATTATTTCGCCCACTAGCTAGGTATTTTTACCTCACTTCTGTCCACTCCACTCCACTTTTGCACCACACATAGTCTTCAGAAAAGTGCTCCTATGTAATAACCTAAGTCGTAGCACGCCTCAGTTCTTAGAGGACTGTGATGGCCCCTATGATGAAGCATGTCACCAAGGGGAAACCCTGGTGAGTGAGGGGACTCAAGATAAAACGTTTTCTTTCCTGCTGATTTTCTAACTCATATTGAGTGAAAATATCTTCCTTTTTTGTCTAGGTTCTTTACCCGACATCTCAGGGTTTTCCGGTCAACTATCTACCAGAATATGCAGGGAGGAGCTGTGAGCATCATTTTTTACATTAAAGTGTCAAATCGTGCTGGAGAGGTCTGCTCAGGTTTTACATATAACACCTGAGACGCACCTCAAAGAAGCCTTCCCTATCACAGGCAAATGTTAGCTGACACCCAGGCAGGACCCTTCCTTAGTTCCACCAGCCAGACAGGCTCCAATCACAGTGGCCCCTTTTGAAACATTACAGTGTCAAATCCTGCTTGACAGATTTGCAGTTTTTATTTTGCATATAACACTGGGGGAACGCTTCAAGGGGCAAGAATGGGATGCTAAAACAATTATTGTGTAGCTACTATCTGGTTGCTGAAAAGTTGAGCTTTGTTCTACCACCATATTTGTATCCGGGTGTATTGGGAGTACATTTACTGCCACTGCCTAAAACTGGATTTTTGTGTTAGATGTGGTAGGACTGTAGGATTACCATAGTAATCCTCACCACACACACACCCAGCCCTCACAGCCCAGGGTGCATGTGGCCAATTACTTCTGCCATCTTGAAGATGCCCAAAGTGGGTAGGGTTGGCCTTGGAACTTTTAACCCATTAATTAGGGCCTGGGGCCCACTACTTCATGGCAGGCATTAAAGTTGCACCTTCAGGCGACCACTTCAGAACACTCCTGGGCCTGTAGAAGATCAGAAGGGATTGAACCTGCTGTCTGAGACCTCAGAAGAGCCTTAAAGTACTGAATGAGCTCTCCTTTGTATACCCCTGACAAAGATATGGAGTCCAAGGGTCATAAGGCTGAACTAGTGTTGAAGCTTAGGGGATACAACAAGCTACAAGAGACCTTTACCTGCAAATGCCCAGCTGACCAGTGGCAACTGGATCTGGACTGGACCCTGCTGTTTGGCCTCTCCCTGACACCCTGTGAGTCTCTCAGTGCCTCCCCTGAGTTCCTGGGGTGCTTTAGAAGTGTACTTCTATATGTGAATTGGGACTTCAAAGACTAAAGTCATAAGGTAAAATATTTGACCAGTACGAACCTAGTTGGTGCATCTAATCCACGTTCCATTGCTTTCAACCTAACTGCGTCTAGGCCCTGGTCTACCAAGACCATTGATTATCATTGTTGAAAAGGAAAGAGGAAGGAAAATTTGACTTTCGTCATGTTGGGACCTCGTTCAAATTGGAGAACAATGTCACTACAAATTACCTCTCATTATGTAATGAGATAACTAAGAAACTTGATGATGCTATACCTCTGAAAACAATCAGGAAAAGAGGAAAACCCTCCGCGCCCTGGTATACGGACAAACTGAAAGAATTGAAAAACGCCTGTAAAAAGGCGGAGAAGCTCTGGAGGAAAAATTACTCGGAACAGGAGAAAGCGATGTGGAGGCTTACAATCGTACAATATAAGAAGGAAATCATTAGAGCCAAAGCAAGCCACTTCGCAGACCTAATTCTCAAAAGCTCTAATAAATCTCGCGACACCTTCAGGATTATCAGAGAGCTATCTCATCCTGCTTGCGCTGACAGTCAAATCAAGCCCTCACAAGAATTATGTGACGGCTTAGCACTATTCTTTCAGGAAAAAATCAGTAAAATTGTCGAGGGAATGAAAGGTAATTCTACTCCCACAATGCAGGACAACAGCAATCAAGAGAACAGAGATAAGAAGGTGGAAAATGTTAGAGGCCCTTCTCCAAACGCCATCTTGGAACATTTTGAGGTCCCTACAGAACAAGAATGTTTAAGAATAGCCCTTAACACGTCATCAGGATCCCCTCTAGACCCTTTACCCAACAGAATAGTTAAGGATTTCGGAGATGAAATCTTCCCAGTGCTGCATCAGTTATGCAACCAATCTCTCCACACAGGCTCCGTACCTAAAGACTGGAAATTGGCGGTTGTCACCCCATTATTAAAGAAAACAAATCTGGACCCAAACTGCCAAAAGAACTACCGACCTATATCGCTCCTACCATACCCGATAAAGATCACAGAGCGGTGGGTCAGTAGATCCCTAGCCCTCTTCCTAGAAACCAACAACATCCTGGAAGAGGAGCAATTTGGTTTCAGACCAGCTCATGGAACTGAATCAGCCTTGCTGACAGTGCTGGATGACTTACGAATGAGGGCGGACAGGGGAGAATCAGCAATCTTAATTTTGCTGGACCTGTCCGCCGCATTCGATACGGTGAGCCACGACATCCTGATAAAAAGACTGAAGAACATTGGAGTCAGAGGAGTCGCGCTTGACTGGTTCCGCTCCTACCTGACGGATAGATGGCAGGCAGTATCTATCCCTCCATATCAATCAGAGTTTGTTAAAGTTCCACATGGGGTGCCACAGGGGTCTGCAATCAGCCCTATACTCTTCAACATATATATGCAACCCCTGATGAGCATCATCAAAAGTCACGGCATTAGCGTGACTAATTACGCAGACGATACACAGCTGATGATCTCTCTTGAGGGAGCTCATGCAGACTCACTTGAGACCTTCCACACCTGCATGCTGGAAATGTCACTCTGGTTAAATCAGAATTCACTACAATTTAACAGTGACAAGACTGAAATATTGTACTGTATGGTAGGAAGAATCCCCAAAAGTTTACCTACAGACTTCTGGCCTCAGCTGTTAGGAGACTCGCCTGCCCCAGTGAAATCAGTAAAGAATCTCGGAGTTACTTTTAACAACAGTCTGAGCCTAGAGACCAACGTCAACAAGCAGGTTAGCAGCTGCCTTGCTTTAATGCGAGGACTGCGAAAGCTGCTACCTCTCCTGCCTTCACAGGCCAGAGCCAACATAGTCAGGAGCACCATCCTCAGCCGCCTGGATTACTGCAACGCCCTTTTACTAGAATCCCCTGCCTATCCTATTTCCAGGCTTCAAAGTATCCAGGCGGTTGCAGCTAAACTGGCACTCTCTCGAGAACGAAGATCTTCTACCACTCTCGCCTTGGCCGACCTTCACTGGCTGCCTATACACCAGAGGATTTGTTTCAAATCCCTATGTATTGTCTTCAGGGCAGTTCATGGGCTAGGCCCCAGACCACTCCAAAATAAATTTAACTGGTATGAGCCTACCCGGTCTCTTCGATCCTCATCCTTAAACCTTATCAGCATACCCAGGATCAAGAAAGCCACCTGTGGTGGCAGAGCTTTCAGTATAGCTGCAGCTCATTTATGGAACAACCTCCCTATTGACATCAGAAAAACAAACGAACTGATGGCCTTTCGGAAAAAGGATAAAACATGGCTCTTCCCAAAAATCTAATCGTTCAGAACTTTAGACCACTGTCCTTTTCTGTTACACAGGTTTTCTCAGCTATATGTACTCAGCGCCAGGATGCCCGTAGGGTTGCAGAGCGCTCTATAAATGCTATAAATAAAATAAATCATTGGCACTTTGTGCTTTTGGTGCTTTTCTTACCAAAATATTTAGAAGGAATGTCTCTGGTTCCCTATATTGTATTTTTGTCATGTTGGTTTCATTTTGTTTGTTAAAATGTACTCTATTATTCTAATTCGGATGGGATTTTTATTATTTAGCATTTCAAATTTATTATTGTTTTGGTACTGCATAAAAACTTGACAACGAACCCTAAGCTTGTCTGCTCTGTGCCAAAGCTACCAAGGTGTTGAGCTCAGGTTAAGTCACCCAACCCACATAATAATCCAATTCCTTGCAGCTGCTTCTTTACAGAGAGCCCAAGACAGAAATCAAATTCCTCTACCCCAAAACTCTGCCCATCCCATCTACTTCAGCTTAGACTACAGCAAACACATGATGTCCATCGCAACATTCCAAATATTTGCTCACACCACTCCTCACACAGCGTCACATCCCTGATCCACCTTCTGATCATGAGCAAACCACACTAATTCAGTGGACCCCACATGACCTTTTCTAGTACAACACCTCCCCTTGGATTAAGTTAGCAACTTTGCTTCCGGGTCACCCTACTCCTCCATAAACTGTTCTACTACACCCACAACTGCAAGTTATATTAGTTATCCATTACCACTAATTTCTTTTCTAATTCACCATCCTTGGCTTCAGGTCAGTGCATAGCACCTCAACTCCTTTTCATCTTGTAGGTACATGACACCTGATCTCCCTGACACTTCATCTACTTGTTGTCAAGTCAGTGCATTGTACCTCACCTCCTTGACTTCAAGACGGTGCATTGTACCTCACCTTCTTGACATGAAGCTGTGCATTGTACCTCACCTCCTTGTCTTCAAGACGGTGCATTGTACCTCACCTCCTTGTCATGAAGCCAGCCCATTGTACCTCACCTTCTTGTCTTCAAGACGGTGCATTGTACCTCACCTTCTTGACATGAAGCTGTGCATTGTACCTCACCTCCTTGTCTTCAAGACGGTGCATTGTACCTCACCTCCTTGTCATGAAGCCAGTGCATTGTACCTCACCTTCTTGTCTTCAAGACGGTTCATTGTACCTCACCTCCTTCCTCCTTGTCATGAAGCCAGTGCATTGTACCTCACCTCCTTGTCATAAAGCCAGTGCATTGTACCTCACCTCCTTGTCATGCAGCCAGCGCACTGTACCTCACCTCCTTCCTCCTTGTCGTGAAGCCAGTGCATTGTACCTCACCTCCTTGTCATAAAGCCAGTGCATTGTACCTCGCCTCCTTGTCATGAAGCCAGTGCATTGTACCTCGCCTCCCTGTCGTGAAGCCAGTGCATTGTACCTCGCCTCCCTGTCATAAAGCCAGTGCATTGTACCTCACCTTCTTGTCTTCAAGACGGTGCATTGTACCTCACCTCCTTGTCTTCAAGACAGTGCATTGTACCTCACCTCCTTGTCATGAAGCCAGTGCTTTGTAGCTCACCACCTTGACTTCAAGACGGTGCATTGTACCACACCTTCTTGTCATGAAGCTGTGCATTGTACCTCACCTCCTTGTCTTCAAGACGGTGCATTGTACCTCACCTCCTTGTCTTCAAGATGGTGCATTGTATCTCACCTCCTTGTCTTCAAGACATTGCATTGTATCTTACCTCCTTGTCTTCAAGCCAGTGCATTGTACCTCACCTCCTTGTCATAAAGCCAGTGCATTGTACCTCACCTTCTTGGCTTCAAGACGGTTCATTGTACCTCACCTCCTTGTCATGCAGCCAGCGCATTGTACCTCACCTCCTTCCTCCTTGTCGTGAAGCCAGTGCATTGTACCTCACTCACCTCCTTGTCATAAAGCCAGTGCATTGTACCTCGTCTCCTTGTCATGAAGCCAGTGCATTGTACCTCGCCTCCTTGTCGTGAAGCCAGTGCATTGTACCTCGCCTCCTTGTCGTGAAGCCAGTGCATTGTACCTCACCTCCTTGTCTTTAAGCCAGTGCATTGCACCTCACCTCCTTGTCATGAAGCCAGTGCATTACACCTCACCTCCTTGTCATGAAGCCAGTGCATTGCACCTCACCTCCTTGTCTTTAAGCCAGTGCATTGTACCTCACCTCCTCCTTGCCATGAAGTGTTGGACTTGGCCCTTTCCCCCCCAAATTTTTCGCTTTCCGCCCCCCTAATTTGAGATGTCTCCCCCATGGTGAAGGTTACCGAATAGGCCATGTGTGGTGTGAGACACCATGTTAATGTTAATTGCAATGCAGTGGTGTGTACATTTATTTCCCCCATTGTAAACATGTACCCTGGTGAAATGTGGCATTTGTGTTTTGCATTTAAAATGGCTGCCAAGGCTATGGGTTGTGCCACCTGACTGCAGGAGGTTAGCAGTCTAGTTGTTAGGTACCCAGCCACCCCTGCATTTGGAGGGAAAGCCTGGCACCCAGGGTGCTCTACTCCTCCCCCTGAGCCAGTTAGAACTAGTTCGCCTGTCTGAGGTGGGTTAGCAGTCTAGTTGTCTGGTACCCAGCAATCCCAGCATTTGGAGGGACCTTCTAGAAGCTTCCAGCCTTTCTGGTATAGGTAGAGCAGTAGAGTTAGCATGTGCAGAGACAGAGCTATGACAGGAATGTGAGGGGACTTGCTGCAAGGGGATACCGCCACTTGGGCCTGTGTGCTGGGCCCTGCATGCATCTAGGACCCCCCTACTGTCCCCAGGGCTTGTGAAGCCCCACTTCAGGAGTTCAGGCTGCCGTGTAGGAGGAGGGCCTCGCTACAGTGGGGATGGTGAAAGCCTACCACCCTGTTTTGATGATGCCCCCACTACCTGCTGACCTGGCCCAGTAGTGCCTACTGCTCTGTCCCCAGGCCCCCTAAAGAAGGAGGGCCCCCCTAGGTCCTTGGAGCTGCTTTGACCTTGCACCACGCCAGCGCTGCGCAAAGAAGCGCAGAGAAGGGAAGGAGCATCTTGGACCCCACCACCCAGGAGGTGAGGAGTGTTACCCTGGGGTTTGCTGCTGGGACTGTCCGCCTCCCTATCGCTGTGCGCCTGGAAGTCTTGGACCTGGAGGAGGCGCTGCGTGCCGAAGCAATATAATCCTGGAAGTGCTGTGCTGCAGAAGCCCTGGGTAATCCTAAATTGCCTGAACTGTAGTGCCTGATGTGTATGCCTGCAAAGCGCCGCTTCAACCAAGCGATGGACTGTTAGAAGCACTGCCTGGCCCTGGATAAGTGCTGCCTGCTAAGCGTTGTGATCTAGAAGAGCTGTATGAGGAGATGGGCTGAGGAGAAGCGCTGTGTGGTGGCTAGTGCTGCGCAGCTGGAAGAGGCTGCTTTTGTGTTCCTAAGCGCTACCGTGCCAGATCCTGCCGCCTCTCAGCCTTGTAAATAGGGCAGGAGCCTACCCCACCTCCGCTCGTGGAGCAGTGTCTGCATTTGTCTGGTGAGGCCTCCAGGCACATTGTCGGTGCCTGCCTCCCACCCAACTGCCCAGGAAGCCCGAGCGAGGAGCAGAAGCGTGGAGACATTGCCAAGAGCCCGGTGAGTGTGGGGCTCAAACAGACTGTGTTGGGGGGTGTATCGGGGCATACTGTCAGTGCCCAACCCCGGTGCCAGCATTCCATGGTGAACTGCCGCCCTGGGACTTGTTTGGCTGCAACGGAGGCCGCCCTGCCCCTGCTGAGAACTGCTGTTGGGCCCTGTTAGCCCCCGTTAAGCTGAGGAGGCCCTGGCCCAGGCGAGGTAGTGGCTGAGGGTCCCCCTGAACTGGTCCAGTGCCCAAATTAAGTGCTGGTTGGCTGTCGTAGGAGACAAGGTTGACCCCTGGCTAGTGAGGGTTTTAAGCCACTGGTGGCTCCCTGTTACCTTTTTATGCCTGGGGTGCAAGTCAGGCTATGAAATTTATTCGCAGGTGTTCCTGCCTCATGATGCCTGCTTAGGCTTCATATCACAGTTGTTGCCTATGCAAATGCTATGCTAAAGTGATGCTCTTGCGCATAATGTTTATGGTATTCTGAATATCTTGCTAAAGGTTTCATGCCCCATGTTTTAGGCCTGCTCCGCCACGTGTTGATGCTAGGTGCATGAGGTCCTTTTTGCAGGAGATGCTAACGCAAGTCCGGTTTTGTTCCTGCCTAAGGTCTGATTTCACCCTTACAGCTTGCTTCTAGGTGATGCCAAGGATAAAGGCCTGAGTTTGCCCTGCAATATTGATCCTATGTTTTATGCATTTCCTGACATTCTTTCTATTTCAGCTGGACACTAATGGACTTCCTTAACCCTTTTTCTTACTTCTCCCATTTTTCCTTGTAAATAATCCCCCTGGTATACTTTGCTCTGGCGCCAGTGGGCGCCCCATTGTGATTACTGCTATTATTGTGTTTTACCTTTGCAGGTTGGAGATAATACAACACTTATTCTTTTTCCAACCAGAAGCACTGTTGTGTCTCTTTTGTGGTGTGCCTGGTGTGTCGTCTGTGGGTACCCGCCTGCCCGCTCTGCTCCATGCTACCCCCCGTAGAATTGGCAACCCCATTTCTAACATTGTTGGCGAGCGGTGGGATAGGACTTGTGTTTGCGCAGTACCACAGCGGCCACAGGTTACATTGCAAAGAGAGCTCTGAAAAGTAATCACAGTTTTTGGGGATTATTGTTTGGCTGAATATTGATTTTCATATTATTATTTTCTCCTGAAAAGTGTGTTTTGAATTGTGTCCCCTTGTACTGTGGCTGGTGTGCCCCGCGTGTACCTTGTCACAATGGGGTTGGTTTATGATGAGGACGAACTCATGGAGTACACCGAGCAGGAAGTGATAGATTTCTGCAAGGAGAGAGGGATACCCCCAGTAGGCAACATTAGAAGGACGTTGTTCCTTTACGAAGCACTCAAGAGGGGAGAACCCCTACGCATATTTAAAGGGTGGATTTGGTAGAGACCAGAGGGAGGGCTCCCAGTCCATAACCCTGGAGGGTGGTTACTCTGATGATGAGGAGGAAGAAGTGTATAGGGCGGAGACACCAGTAGCTGAGGAGGACACCATAGATAGGGAGTCCCGCGCTGGGTCCAGTCCCGGGGGCACTGCCCCATCCCTTTCCCGGTCCCCAGAAGAGTGGGCAGACAGAAGGGAAGAAAGGGAGCATCGGCTGGCGCTGGCGAAGCTTAGGCATGCCAAGGAGTTAGCGCAGCTGAGGGTGGAAGAGCAGAGGCTAGAGACAGAGATGGTCCTAGCGCAAGAGAGGATGATGGAGAGACTAGCTCAGGTGGGTAGGTTGTCCCCTGAGAGTGGTTGTTTTTTTGGTCTGGATTCACCAGTGAGGGTGGGATCCAGTGGTGGCAGCGAGAGTGGTTCCAGTGCAGGGAATCCCACTCCCAGAGCCCAGGAGATGGTGCCTGATTCCCAGGAAGAGGGGGACGGGTTAGTGTTCAGAGGCAGGGGAAACAGACTGTGTTGGGCGGTGTATCGGGGCATACTGTGGGTGCCCAACTCCCGGTGCCAGCATTCTGTGGTGAACTGCCGCCCCGGGACTTGTACTTGGCTGCAACGGAGGCCGCCCTGCCCCTGCTGAGAACTGCTGTTGGGCCCTATTAGCCCCCATTAACCTGAGGAGGCCCTGGCCCAGGGGAGGTAGTGACTGAGGGTCCCCCTGAACTGGTCCAGTGCCCAAATTAAGTGCTGGTTGGCTATCGTAGGAGACAAGGTTGACCCCTGGCTAGTGAGGGTTTTAAGCCACTGGTGGCTCCCTGTTACCTTTTTATGCCTGGGGTGCAAGTCAGGCTATGAAATTTATTTGCAGGTGTTCCTGCCTCATGATGCCTGCCTAGGCTTGATATCAAAGTTGTGGCCTATGCAAATGCTATGCTAAAGTGATGCTCTTGCGCCTAATGTTTATGGTATGCTGAATATCTTGCTAAAGGTTTCATGCCCCATGTTTTAGGCCTGCTCCGCCAGATGTTGATGCTAGGTGCGTGAGGTTCTTTTTGCAGGAGGTGCTAACGCAAGTCCAGTTCTGTTCCTGCCTAATGTCTGATTTCACCCTTACAGCTTGCTTCTAGGTGATGCCAAGGATGAAGGCCTGAGTTTGCCCTGCAATATTGATCCTATGTTTTATGCATTTCCTGACATTATTTCTATTTCAGCTGGACACTAATGGACTTCCTTAACCCTTTTTCTTACTTCTCCCATTTTTCCATGTAAATAATCCCCCTGGTATACTTTGCTCTGGCGCCAGTTGATGCCCCATTGTGATTATTGCTATTATTGTGTTTTACCTTTGCAGGTTGGAGATAATACAACACTTATTCTTTTTCCAACCAGAAGCAATGGCGAAATGTGGCTGGCGTGTGAGCGAGGGGCTGCCGTTCTCGCTCCTCTGATTTCGGACCTCAGATTCTGCTGGAGGTTTTTCACGGCCGAGCCCGGACTGAGTTGCAGCATAGTAGAGTAAAACGGAGCATTTTTCAATCATCCAGCAGCATTTTGTTTCCCGTTTTTCGACCTGTTTTCAACTTAGAGGCGTTGGATTACAGCGTCACGCTTTCCCCGCCTTCCCTGCCAGGTGTGGACGGCGCCTGCTGGAGGTAAGGAGAGGAAGGCAAGAGAGGCCAAACGGCGCTGATGCGGGATGACAGAAGCTGCTCTTGGGGGTTCAGCATGCGGTATCTTTAACACCTTGGTGGGAACTTTGACACAGGGGGCCACAACATCTGCGCTCACCCCACTAGAAATCTTCGTTTTGATATCCCAACAGCCACACTCGACCCTGGTGGGACTCCATGTCCCAGGGTGCTCTTTGCCTCTAATCTGCCTCTAATCAGCTGCCTCAGGCGTGGGGGAAGAGCTGTGGAATCGTAAAAGAAGAGCTACGCTCATTGAAGTTGAGTAATTACTTTATTTCAAACGGAGCGCCGGGGTAACACTACTGCTCTCTGTGAAGCGGTCGGCGCCAATGATCTGGAATGGCCGCCTTCCGTCTCCGTGTGACGTGTTTCCTGTTCCGCCTAGCGGAACACTAGTGCGCTAACGCAATTGCGTTACCACATATCTCCCCCCTTTACACACAGTAAATCAACGATAAAAGTTCTTACTTCCAGTCCATGTTAAAGTCTTTGAATCTCTCTGGTGTCTTCACTTCTCTTCCCACTCTGGTCCTCACCTTCATCGTTCCCTCTCTGCACTCCTGTTCCATGCTCTCTTTACCTTGAGTACCACTTTTGTCTGTCATGTCCTTGTCCTTCTCTCCATTCCTTTCGCTTCTCTGTCCTTCTCGCTCTCCTGCACCATTTTCATCCTCGGCTACTTCCTGCTGTCCTTCTTCCACGTCCACGTTCCTTCCTCTGCTACTTTCTTCTTCTCTATCTCCTTCGACATTCTCTGGACCATCTTCCACGTCGCATTCCTCTTTGATTGTCCTGCTGCACTTGGCCATCCTGTCCTGTGACCATACCTTTCCGTCGCTCAGCAAGGCCGATCGGTCGTACGGTTCCAAGACTTGTAATGGCGGCGAGAACTTGCTCTCACCCTTCTTCTTGTGGACTGCTAGTTTGACTCTTACCCAGTCCCCTTTCTCCAGCTCTGCCTTCTTTACTTTGTGGTTCTTATTGAAATGAGTCATATAGATCTCCTGCGCTCTTTCCAGGTTCCTTTTCACTACTGCCGGAGACCATCTGCTCTGTATCACCAACTTCCTCCACGCCTGATTGTCCTTGGTGAACGCTTCTCTCCCCCTCAAAATCTTGAAAGGGCTGTACCCGGTGCTGCCCGGGGTGATCCTGTATGCCCAAACCATCTTTTCCAGTTCCTTCTCCCAATCCAAACTGTCGTTGATGGCCGCCTGGATGGTTCCCATGATCACGCGGTTAAACCGCTCCACTCGGCCATTCCCTGCGGGATGGTAAACGGGTGGGTGCTTCACTTCTATCCCATTCCTTTCGGTGAAGGTTGTCCATCTTGTCGAAGTGAACTGAGGGCCGTTATCGCTAACAATGATCTTTGGAATGCCCTCTCTCAGGAATGTGGACTGTAGGAAGTTCACCACCGCCTCCGTATCCATGTTTTCTCTTACTTCAATTTCTGGCCATTTGGAGAATTTGTCCACCAGCGCTACTACATATTTCTGAGTCCCTGCTTTGTTTAGGACTGGTCCTAAAATGTCCACTGATAGCATTTCCCACGGGCCATCCGGTATGGGGAATTTCCCCAGGGGTGGTCTGATTAGGTTTTGAGATTTGTCTGCTTTGGCACAAGATTCGCACTGTCTCACGTGCCTTTCTATCTGCACATCGACAGCCGGCCACCAGTAAGCTTGTCTGGCAAGGGCTTTGGTTTTGGTGATGCCCTGGTGTCCTTCATGTAGTAAGCCCATCAGATGTTCCAGTACTCCTTTGGGTGGTATCACCTTGTCTCCTCTCAACAGGAAGATAGAATCCTCGGCCAGCGATAGTTCCTCTCTGACCTCCCAGTACCTTCGGAGCCATTCTCTTAGGTGCCTCTTTTCTGGCCACCCGTGGACTACATACCCCTTGATGGCTTCCAGGTCAACATCCTCTTTGTATGCTTCCTCCCACTCTTGCATACTTATCGCATTCTCTGCCTCCTGGATCGTGGCGACCACATAGCCTGCCCATTCCTGTTCTTCTTGGTCACTCTCCGCCTCCATGGCAGCTGCCCTGCTGAGGAAGTCCGCCACTTTGTTTTGTGGCCCCGGGATGTGTTCCACGTCGTAGAGGAAGTCTAACAGGCGCAGAGTCATCTTTGCGATCCTAGGTGTGGCATGCGCATGACCACTTGATGTCAGCACTCGGACTAAGGGTTTGTGATCCGTTTTTACTAAGAATCGCGCTCCCCATAGGTACTGGCGGAATCTCTCCATGGCCCACACCACTGCCAGCATCTCTTTCTCCACCACGCTGAACTTCTCTTCGTTGGGGGCTAGAGACCTGGATGCGAAGCTGACTGTGTGCAACTCTCCCTTCTCAGTACGTTGCATTAAGACTGCCCCCAGTCCACGGTCACTTGCGTCCGTCGTGAGGATTGTCTCTGCCTGGGGATCGAATCCTTTGAGCGGGATGGTGGCGCTCATCTCCTTCTTTAATGTCTCAAACTCCTCTTGTTCTGCCTGACCCCACTGGAATTTGTTCCTCTCTTTGAGCAGCTGTCGTAGGTGGTGCGTCTTGGAAGCAAATTGTGGCACGAACTTGCTGTAGTATTCGGCCATCCCTAAGAATGACCGAACGTCCTCCTTTTTGCACGGGGTGGGTGCGTCTTGAATGGCCTTCATGTTGGCGGTTTTGGGCCTGATTCCTTCTTCACTTATTTCGTGGCCTAAATAAGTGACTGATTTCACTCCCAATCTGCATTTCGACCATTCTGCTGTCAGTCCGTTGTCCTGTAGGATCTTGAATACTTTGTGGAGCTTCTCATTGTGGTCGTGCATGGACTTCCCCATTACCAGGATATCATCCTGAAAGAATTGAACGTCGACCACTCCTCTCAGCAATTTGTGCATCATCTTTTGGAAGACTGCGGCCGCCGAAGCTAGGCCAAATGGCATCCTTAAGAATTCATAACAGCCGAAAGGTGTGATGAAGGAGGTGAGGTGCGTACAGGAGGGGTGTAGCTTGACCTGATGGTATGCCGATGACAGGTCCACTGTCGAAAACCATTTGATGTTTTTGGTCTTCGACAACATCTCGTTTATGCGTGGCAGGGGGAACTTGTCGACAAGTATGTTTTTGTTCAATTCCCTCAGGTCCACACATAGCCTGACTTTGCCGTTGGGTTTTTGAGCTACCACCAAGGGGGAAAGCCACTCTGCACTTTCTATGGCTCTGATCACCCCTTCCTTCTCGAGTCTGTCCAACTCTTGTTGTACTGCCTCTCTGCTCCTGAACGGGATATTCCTCACTTTGTGCACCACTGGCGTTGCTCCTTCCTTTAGCTTGATTAGGTGTCTGTATTTCGCCAGCTCCCCGATTTGGCCATTGAACACTCTTGGGTACGCCCTCCTCCATGACTCCACATCGTCTCTTTTCTCCATGTCCATGAGTAGGATTTTCTCGATACCACCTGGATTCAGCTGGATCCCTAAGGCTCCCTGGTCTCTCCAGTTCAGGACTGAGGGGCCTTTTTCTGCTACGTACAGTTTGCACATGGCTTGGCGGTCTCTGAACTCGAATGACAGGGGACAATACCCCAACATTGGGATCTTCTGCCCAGTGTACGTGACAGGACGCAAGTCCATTGGACGTAGTTTCTCTCCGTGCGTGGACGCAAATTTGTCTTCCCATACTTTCCTTTGGATTATCGAGATGGGGGCTCCGCTGTCCGCTATCATTTCTAACGGTATACCTCCGATGTGCATGTCTAATCGGGGCTTGTCGTTACCCGAGTCGTCCATCTCCAATACTTGGACATCAATATACAGTATTTCCTCTTGGTCATCAGTTCCCTCAGAGTCATTGGTATCATCTTGCTGTTCTCGGTCAACGAACTTCACTGTTGTCCCTTTCGGTTTCCGGCGGCATACTTTCTCGTAATGGCCAAATATTCCACAAAACGAGCACTTTGCTCGGAACGCCGGGCACGCCTTATCATTTCCAAGATGATTGACACTCCCACATCTGTAGCAGCTCAGACGTCCTCCCTTAGCTCCTCTCTGGTCGGTGGGATATGTGGACTTCTGCCTTCTGCCATCCGGTTTTTTTTGTGGCTCTTTTTGCCTGGGGCGTTCCCCTTTCTGTTGTGTCGATATCTGGCACACCGACTGCGTACCTCCTGAGTCTTTCTTAGCTGCTTGGGCACAGCGTTTTGATAGTTCGGCTTTCTTGACCATGGCCCAAATTTCTTTGAGTGGGGCATCTCCGTTTACCCATAGCTTCTCCTGGACATGTGAGCTCAACGTGTGCATGATAATTTGGTTTCGGATGAGATTGTCGTGTAGAGCGCCGAATTTGCATGAGATGGCGAGTTTCTGCAGGGCAACAACATATTCATCTACAGTTTCGCTACTCTTTTGGTTGCTTTGGAAAAAATTGTAGCGGTCAATCGCGACACATACCACGGGCCGGAAGTGTGCGTCTAGGTCAGCAATGGTGTGGCTGAAAACATCGGTGTCTGCGGCATCTCTTTCTACTTTCACGATGGTGTCGTAGATTCTTATCCCCTCCGGGCCCAGGTTGTGTAGTAAGATTTTTTTTCTGCGTTTACTGGAGTATGGAGCGCCTGCCTCCTCCTCTAAAGCGTCGAGGTAGTTGAGGAAATACCTCTTCCAGTCCTCCCATTGCCTCTCCGGTTCCCCTGGGTTGGTTAGGAACGGTACCAGTTGCGTGAGGGACGACGAGTGTACCGCCATTCTGCCCGCTCTGTTCCTGGTGGGTTGGACAGAAACTGTCTTCCTTCGGGGGCTGCCCGGAGCGTTATGCTTGGTGGTGTCCCCTTCTTCCGGGTCACTCTCGCTGTCTTTCCTTAAATGTGCGTTGGGAGGGGTGGGTAGTGTCTGCGCCCCTGCCCCTCCTACTGCCTGCACGTCTGTTGTCTCTTCAGGGCGAGTGGTTGAAGACTCTCCCCTGCCCTCACTCTGTTCCGCCAGCTTGCTTGGCTTGTCCTGTACTCCCTGGGGTGGTGCTCCCCACTGCCCCTCGGTTCGCCTCAGTTGGCACGGGCACTATCGCTGTGCTCGCTCGCTAGTTCGAGCCTCCGTGGTGCTTGGTGCCCTGAGCGCTTGCAGGCCTACCTCCGCTGCTGGACCTTCCTGTGTGCCTCGGTAGGGGTGTGCGCCGTGTGGAGCCAGGTGTAGCCCTCTGCCACGCTCCGTCGTGATGTGTAGCACGTGGAGTTCGAGTACGCCGGTGGAATCAGCGTCCTCTGACCTCAATTGCCCTTCAGCATTCTTCTGGGGTTCTGAGTCAATTCCGATGCCTTGTCGCCATTGTGGAATCGTAAAAGAAGAGCTACGCTCATTGAAGTTGAGTAATTACTTTATTTCAAACGGAGCGCCGGGGTAACACTACTGCTCTCTGTGAAGCGGTCGGGCCAATGATCTGGAATGGCCGCCTTCCGTCTCCGTGTGACGTGTTTCCTGTTCCGCCTAGCGGAACACTAGTGCGCTAACGCAATTGCGTTACCACAAGAGCCAATCAGTGCTCAAAAGCGCTGCTGCAGCGTGCAAAGGACCTTTTGCCTGAACTTTGTTGGGGGAGTAACGCTGCTGGGGGCTGTGGAGGCTTATTGTGTGCCCCAGTGGGACACCGGGACCGTGACTCTGCCGCAAGTCTCCCCCAGCCGTCGCAGCCTTCTCTGACCACAGCACGGCCGCCGTGAGGGGGGGACTGCATTTCCGAGCTCCCCTTGCACCAGGAAGCTGCACACGCCCTGAGCAGCGCCCGGAGGCACATAAAGTTTCGCGAGAGCCCCCGCGTCGTGGGATCGCGCGCAGGTCGCGCGGGGAGAAGCCCAGGACAAGGGCGGGACAGTCTGTGGCAGGAGGAGGCAGGGCAGGGCCAAGGACTTTGGCTTCCAAAACCCGCAAAGTGAAGAGATAAGAACTACCCTGCATCTATTGCCAGAAATGGGTCTCACGATTTTTTAGTGTGTTGAATTTTGAAATTCATGATAGCTTTAATTATCTTGTTTTAGTTGTTGTTTCCTATAAATATTTTAGTAACAGTTGCTAGGTTAATTCATGTCTAAACAGAAAGCTGTTATTACCCCGCCAGTGCGAGCTACGCTGGATAACTATCTGGCAAAAGTGTTTAATAAGATTAATAAAGAACGACGCTTATCTTTAGGCCGGGACAGTCCTCATGTTATATCACCCACAGGGCCTACATCACCTACTAGCCAAGCTCACCCTCAAGATGATAGTAGTCAGCCAGATAACCCCGAAACTCTAACAACAATAGAGCCTGACCAAGTAACCCCTAATCCGGATAGTCCGGTCGTGCCCTACGACATGCCAGCACGGCGCTCTCCGGCCCGAGAGCGCTGAGGGCGTGTAGGAAGGTACAAGTCAAATGGGGGGGAACTTGTAATACCAGTAACAATAAAAAGGCTGAATCACCACCATGGGTGGAGTAGAGTCAGGGCATGGTCAGAATGAATGCTGAGCACTTTGATCTTTTAGCTAATATCATTAATTCCAGGATAGAAAATATCATCAAACCCCTAGTGGTAAAACTTGATTTGATGTCTGCAGAAGTGCAAAGGTTAGGCGGTCTTCTGGATACCCACATTGCTATGGCAGGGAGACTTAGGGTAGTGGAAAAGGGCTCTGAAGTAAGTATAGAAGCTCCTAAACCAGTTAAAGAGGGGTTGACTGTCCCGGTAGCTGCTACACCTATCAGTGTACCATTGGTCTGCCAGAAAAAACAGGTAGTAACGTTACCAGAATCAGCGAGCAATAAGAGCCCGACTGAAGCGAAGTATTGAGGTTCTATCAACCTGCCCCCCGATTGTGCTCCCCACACTGTGGTTTTAACTAATGTACCATCACTAGAAAACTCTTCGAATCAGCCTCAGCCTGAGTCACATGCATCCCTTAAACATACAAAACAGTCTCCTGGCTGCATAAGCAATGTGGTTTTCCACCGGCCTATTCGGATCAAGTTTTGACCACTAGGAGGGTAACCTGGATTGGTAATGCTAGGAAGAATTGCAGGGGCGACTGTGTTATTGTAATTTTTAAACATCCCAACACGTCGCAACCGTCTTATTAGGAGCTGCTTCTTTAAATCAGGATGATAATAGCGTATGTGCACGCCCACTAGGGTACTTTTATAGTCACCTTAGCAAAGTGCCCCCAGATAATTGTAGAGACAGACCCCTAACACCTATTTATCATACAGTTTTCGAGGTACCAACATTAAATAGATATCAGTCTCTGAGTAACCTGGACCTCAATGATTGACTCCCTCTGACGTGTGGGCCCCAGCCGGGTGAGATCCCAACCTGTCAGGTCATGGTGCCTAACGATAAGTTTATAGCCCTGGGACCTAACCTGTTGGTTGAAACCAATATGACCAATGAAGGTAGGAATACTTTAAATGGAAACCCGAGTGTGGGGGATGGCCCAACTGAAATAGCAAGATTGGAGAAAATCAGTATGAGGGGTCCTAAAAGCATCAAAGGTATAACTATTATCAGCTGGAATATCGACGGTTTAAAATCTAAGGGTGATGTTTTGGGCTGGACAAATGTTACAAATACCCATGACATTCTTTGTTTCCAGGAAACTTGGTGTAGGGAAGATATCAATTATGAGGGGTTTGCCTCCTATAATTTAGTGGCGCAGGGCTCTTTGTCAGGGAGAGCAAAAGGAGGCCTTTTGATATTAATCTCTATCAATCGGCGTATCCAAGTAAAAAAATATCTGACTGTGGGCGCACATGAGCAAATTCTCTGGCTCTATGATGACCAAGGCAGTAACATTTTGTTGATAAACTACTATAATAATGTCTTTGATAATTCTAGGATGGTAGATTTAAGTATAGAAATGAATGTTGCTTTTGATTTGATCTGGGTGGGTGATTTTAATATCCCGTTATGTGAGTTGTCAACCCAGAAAGCCTGTGGGGTTACAAATAATGTTGGTATCGATGATCTGCACTTTAAGCATAATGCATATGGAGAAATACTATATAAATTTATGAGCTGTTACGATTTAGAAGTATTGGGTTTCTCTAATGATGAAAATGGACAAATCATTCCTATGTTTAAGAACCGACAAACTAGTTCAGTAATTGATCATGTGATCGTTTCTTCTAATATCATCCCCTACTGTGCCCCCCTAGGATTGAAGTCACTTCTCTAAGTGATCACAATTGCATTATTTTAGAATGTATTTTGTGGGGGGGAAGCGTTGTGGAGGTAGAAACTAGTATTACTAATGTTGAACCTCACAGACCAAATGGTGTTAGAGTGAAATGGAAGGGAGAAAAAGCCAAAGATTTAACCAGTTCCATTGTGAAGGAATGCCTGACAGATATCTCGCTTATATTTGATAATATCACTGATACTGAACGGGTTTTACTTGCTTTTAATGAAATTAAAAGATTAATTAATGTTAGGTTTACCAGACCTAGTAGAGAACAGTATCGTAATGGACCGGGGTGGTTTGATCATACATGTACCAACTTACTATCTGAATTAAAAGGTGCACTTGCTAAAAAGCCAAGGGATACCGACCAAATAATTAAATCCCGACTTATGTATAAGATAGCTTTGAAACGCAGGAAGAGTGAGTTACAGCAGGAGGCCTGGGACTCTCTTAACCAAGAATCTGAAACATCTAACAATACACTCTTTTGGGCTACGGTCAACTCTCCTTTTCTTAAAGAAGACCATATACCTGAGCTATCCTCTAATGTCACCAGCGAGGACTGGGTTACACATTTCTTCAAAATTTTTGGCTCAAAAAGTTGTGATAATACAAACCCTAGTAGAAGGACCAAACTACCACTGGACATCACAGTCCAAGAGGTCGACCTGGGAATAAGTGCTAGCAAGGGGGGAAGGCTCAGGGACCTGATGGGGTCCCTATTGATGTTTATAAATCAGCCCCAGAGTTGTGGAGCCCTCTCTTGACCATTGTATTTAACTCCGCAGTCTGTAGTAAGCCCCCTAAAACCTGGGGAGAATCTATTATTATCCCTATACACAAGAAGGGCAGTAGGTCAGATGCTAAGAATTACCGCCCTATCTCTCTTCTAGACTCCTCTGTTAATATCATGAGTAGAGTTATGTTAGTAAGACTAGAAGAGTGGGCTGAGCAAGAGAACATCCTGGCCGACAGCCAGTACGGCTTTAGGAAGGGCCGGGGTACACTCGACCAGTGTGTAAATCTAGACCTATTGATTAGTAAATACACCGAAGCCAAAACTGGTTCGTTATATCTCTGCTTTGCAGACTTAAGCAGTGCTTTTGATATGGTCGACCATGCTATTTTATGGCCAACTCTGTTACACCTAGGAGACCAGAGGGTATAATTTTCTTTCTGGCCAGGTTGTATGAAAAGCTTGAAACTTGTGTGCGTTATGGCACAAAAGAAGAATGTACCCCTAAATTCAGTGTGAAACGTGGGATTCGACAGGGTTGTGTTTTGGCCCCCCTCCTTTTTATATTATTTATTAACGAGGTCGACGCAATCTTAAAGAATGTAAAAGCTGATGCCCCCCAGATTAATGGTGTTTCTGTCCCGGTGTTATTATATGCTGATGACGCTATCTTACTTTCAAGAACTCCCCTAGGTCTACAGCGCCTAAATGACAGATTCTGTAAGTTCATACAAGATAGGAAACTGTCCATTAATAGGGGGAAGACGCACACCATGACCTGTGGGGCCAGAAGCAAACTCTCTAATGCCTTTTTCATTGATCATGAAAAAGTGCTACACGTGGAAAAATTTTGTTCCCTTGGTATTACCTTTTCAAGAGACAGAAAATGGACTGATGAAATTAATAATGTTAGTAACAAAATGGCAAAGAACGCCTGTGGTGTTTTTAGATTCGCAGCAAAAGTACTAAGGATATGCTTCTAATTTATCAGGCTAGATGTACCTCAATAGCATTATACGGGGCGGGTGTGTGGGGTCATAGAAATACCCAAATTTTGCAAACGGAGGAAAACTCCTTTTTGAAAAAGCTTCTGTGTCTACCCCCGAACGCCCCAACTGAGCTGATCCACCGGGAACTGGATATTTATTACCTAAGTGACCTATTGTCCTTAAGGCCACTCCTGATTTGGCGTTCCATCTGGCTCAAGGAGGAGAAGTCTTTTAATAGAGCCATCATTGAGGACTGTTATCATTGGATCACTATTGGAAAATTCGCTGGTTAAATTATGTTGTTGATTGTTACTCAGAAATATTTCGTCTAAATGTCCTGATTGACCCAAGAGCCGCATCTTTGATCTCTAAAGCTGAGTTGAAAAGTAAATTCCTGGCCAGCAGAGCTAGGAAACGGTTGTCAGCAGCAGGATCTATGACCACTGTCTTGTTCTACAATAGATATATCATCTCGGAAGGTTCACCATTTTATCTATCCACGGTGACTAGGCCATCTCATAAGTTTGTGCTTACAAGACTGAGGTTCGGAGTAGCACACCATTTAGTGGCCCTACCAATTCTCAAAAAACATCCAACAGGGCCATGTCTGTGCGATGACGTATCTAAAGAGAGCACTTTGCACTTTTTACTATTTTGTAAACTGTACATAAATTTTCGTGTCGCCTATTTGAAACCAATGTTTTTGAAATATGGTGTGTGTACAGTTAATCAGGCTATGAGCTTATTATGTAATCTGAATTCCGCCGACATTTGTTTTTATACTGCTTCCTTTTTAAACAAATGTATTTATGCAAGGAAAAATATGCTTTTTTAAATTATATGGACTGTATCTCTACTGATATCTGTTTTAATTGTCGATCTGAAACTTTGGTTATTTTGTTTGTCTGTTTTTTTTGTGTGCTTTTATGGTCATGTTTCATGTACCGAATAAAGCTTCATGAATTGAATTGTGTCTCTTTTGTGGTGTGCCTGGTGTGTCGTCTGTGGGTACTGCGTGGATGCTTTGCACATGTCCTCTGAAGTTTGGCCTGCCCGCTCTGCTCCATGCTACACCCCGTAGTATTGGCAACCCCATTTCTAACATAAAGCCAGTGCTTTCTACCTCACCTCCTTGTCATGAAGCCAGTGCATTGCACCTCACCTCCTTGACATGAAGCCAGTGCATTGTACCTCGCCTCCTTGTCATGAAGCCAGTGCATTGCACCTCACCTCCTTGACTTCAAGACGGTGCATTGTACCTCACCTCCTTGCCATGAAGCAAGTGCATTGTACCTCACGTCCTTATCATGAAGTCAGTACATTGTACCTCACCTCCTTGTCGTGAAGCCAGTGCATTGCACGTCAACTCCTTGTCTTTAAGCCAGTGCATTGTACCTCATCTCCTTGTCTTCAAGCCAGTTAATTGTACCTCACCTCCTTGTCATGAGGCCAGTGCTTTGCACCTCATCTCCTTGTCATGAAGCCAGTGCATTGTACCTCACCTCCTTGTCGTGAAGCCAGTGCATTGCACCTCAACTCCTTGTCTTTAAGCCAGTGCATTGTACCTCATCTCCTTGTCTTCAAGCCAGTTAATTGTACCTCACCTCCTTGTCATGAAGCCAGTGCATTGTACCTCACCCCCTTGCCTTCAAGCCAGTGCATTGTACCTCACCTCCTTTTCATGAGGCCAGTGCTTTGCACCTCATCTCCTTGTCATGAAGCCAGTGCATTGTACCTCACCTCCTTGTCATGAAGCCAGTGCATTGTACCTCACCCCCTTGCCTTCAAGCCAGTGCATTGTACCTCACCTCCTTGTCATGAGGCCAGTGCTTTGCACCTCATCTCCTTGTCATGAAGCCAGTGCATTGTACCTCACCTCCTTGTCATGAAGCCAGTGCATTGTACCTCGCCTCCTTGTCTTTAAGCCAGTGCATTGCACCTCACCTCCTTGTCATGAAGCAAGTGCATTGTACCTCACGTCCTTGTCATGAAGCCAGTGCATTGTACCTCACCCCCTTGCCTTCAAGCCAGTCAATTGTACCTCACCTCCTTGTCATGAGGCCAGTGCTTTGCACCTCATCTCCTTGACATGAAGCCAGTGCATTGTACCTCACCTCCTTGTCATGAAGCCAGTGCATTGCAACTCGCCTCCTTGTCTTTAAGCCAGTGCATTGCACCTCACCTCCTTGTCATGAAGCCAGTGCATTGTACCTCACCTCCTTGTCATAAAGCCAGTGCATTGTACCTCGCCTCCTTGTCATGAAGCCAGTGCATTGTACCTCATGTCCTTGTCATGAAGCCAGTGCATTGTACCTCGCCTCCTTGTCATGAAGCCAGTGCATTGCACCTCACCTCCTTGTCATGAAGCAAGTGCATTGTACCTCACGTCCTTGTCATGAAGCCAGTGCATTGTACCTCGCCTCCTTGTCATGAAGCCAGTGCATTGTACCTCACATCCTTGTCATGAAGCCAGTGCATTGTACCTCGCCTCCTTGTCATGAAGCCAGTGCATTGCACCTCACCTCCTTGTCATGAAGCCAGTGCATTGTACCTCGCCTCCTTGTCATGAAGCCAGTGCATTGTACCTCGCCTCCTTGTCATGAAGCCAGTGCATTGCACCTCACCTCCTTGTCATGAAGCAAGTGCATTGCACCTCATCTCCTTGTAATGAAGCCAGTGCATTGCACCTCTCCTCCTTGTCATGAAGCCAGTGCATTGTACCTCGCCTCCTTGTCATGAAGCCAGTGCATTGCACCTCATCTCCTTGTCATGAAGCCAGTGCATTGCACCTCACCTCCTTGTCATGAAGCTAGTGCATTGTACCTCGCCTCCTTGTCATGAAGCCAGAGCATTGCACCTCACCTCCTTGTCATGAAGCAAGTGCATTGCACCTCATCTCCTTGTAATGAAGCCAGTGCATTGTACCTCATCTTCTTCTCATGAAGCCAGTGCATTGCACCTCATCTCCTTGTCATGAAGCCAGTGCATTGCACCTCACCTCCTTGAAATGAACCCAGTGCATTATACCTCACCTCCTTGAAATGAACCCAGTGCATTATACCTCACGTCCTTGTCATGAAGCCAGTGCATTGAACCTCACCTCCTTGTCTTCAATCCAGTGCATTGCACCTCACCTCCTTGTCTTCAATCCAGTGCATTGCACCTCACCTCCTTGAAATGAACCCAGTGCATTGCACCTCACCTCCTTGTCATGAAGCCAGTGCATTGCACCTCACCTCCTTGTCATGAAGCTGTGCATTGTACCTCACCTCCTTGTCTTCAATCCAGTGCATTGCACCTCACCTCCTTGAAATGAACCCAGTGCATTATACCTCACCTCCTTGAAATGAACCCAGTGCATTATACCTCACCTCCTTGAAATGAACCCAGTGCATTGTACCTCACCTCATTGAAATGAACCCAGTGCATTATACCTCACGTCCTTGTCATGAAGCCAGTGCATTGTACCTCACCTCCTTGTTGTGAAGCCCGTGCATTGCACCTCACCTCCTTATCTTTAGGTTTAAAGTATTTTATTGAAGCAGGGTGAGGAAAGAGACAACAAAACAAACATAGAACCACAGGTGCCTCTCAGAATCAGTGCGCATGGTACATTAGATACATAAAGGCAGTCCTTTCGACACGGTGGGCACAGTCGTGCCTGGATCTCACAGCTCGCGCACCTGTGGGCGAAAACAAAAGGGG
Source organism: Lissotriton vulgaris (assembly GCF_964263255.1). Taxonomy (NCBI): domain Eukaryota; kingdom Metazoa; phylum Chordata; class Amphibia; order Caudata; family Salamandridae; genus Lissotriton; species Lissotriton vulgaris. Next base: position 72,128,620 of record NC_141689.1, on the reverse strand, counting down.
AAAAAGGGAAAAAGGAAAAAGGGGGAACAACCCTGCCCCTCCTCCCACCCAGCCAACAACCCCCAAACCCCCTCCCCCACCCCCTGTACTGTGCCGTCAACCACTCGCTCTTCCCCTGTGGCAACCTATTGTCTACCCCCACTACCAGTTGCCAGCTTGGGCCGATTAAACAGGCGGGTCTGGCGGCGGTGTCAGCCGCAACAGTCTAAGATACCTAGGGCAAGTGATTTCTTTGAATTCTGAGCATAACAAATTATGGAAGTGTGCCCACAGCTCCTCAAAAGCGTCTACGTCCCCCGCCACCACTAGGGACAGCTTCTCCATGCCAAGGACATGCCACAATCTGTGCAGCCAGCCGACAACAGTGGGGAGCGTGGCGGAGCGCCAGTGAATGAGTATGTTCTGTACCGCTGACCCGAAAGCTATCGCTGTCTGTCTACCCCTTTTAGATCTGAGAGGGTACATCAATCCATTCGGCAAACCCAGTAGGACATATGCAGGGAGACGGGGTAGTTCTATTCCAAAGCATTTGTCAACCTCATTGAGGACCTCCTCCCAGTAAGGAGCCAGAAGGGGACAGTCCCACAATATATGAGTAAGTGTGCCAGTCTGACCACAGTTGCGCCAGCATGTCCCAGGTATTGAGCGGTCCATCTCGTGCAATTTCTCAGGAGTGCGATACCAATAGGTTGTGATTTTGGTGAAGGTCTCTGTGAGCCCGGTGTGATAGGCGGAGTGGCGCGCTCGGTAGGAGATGTGGTCCCATTCAGTATGGCTCAGCACTCGACCAAGCTCCCGTTCCCACCGCTCCCTACCCGGGTTGTAGATGTGAAAGGGGGGGGGGGGTTGCAGCATCTTATACAAGTCAGAGATGAGCTTGGCGTCCGACGAGCGAGTCACTAGCCAGCGCTCATACGCTGTGATCGTCCGGTCTGCCGTCGCGCGCACTTGAGGCTGTAGCGCCCAGTGACGTGCCTGCATATACCGCATGCGTTCCGTCTCGGGGAGGCCATAATCCCGACGCAAGTCCTGGAAGGGAACGACACCCTCTGGGCCATATAGATGATATAAAGTGAAACATCGGGCCGCCCGCCAGTGATCATAGGCTCCAGGTTCCATACCCGGGCCAAAGTCCGGGTTACCAATCAGTGGCGTGAAGGGAGAGGGAAAGGTAGTGAGTTCGTGCTTGGTAGCCACAGAGTCCCACACACGAAGCGGGACCCGCGTCACAAAGGAGGCATAAAGGTTAGGGGGCCGATGGGCCCTTCTCAGGAAAGGCACCTCTTGTAGCGTTCTGCCTGCTACCGCCTGGTCCTGAAACAGCTTTTATCCGATTCCCACCGGCTCCACTCCACCAAATAGCGCAGTTGGGTGGCCTGAAAATACTTCTGCAGGTCTGGTATCCCAAGTCCACCAGACTCCGGCGCCAGTGTAGCTATGGTCCGTTTGATCCGAGGCCTACGGCCCTGCCACACAAAACGTGCGATGGCCCACTGAGTCTCCGCGAGCCATCCTTTGGGGGGCTGTAGCGGGAGCGCCCTGAACAGGTACAGGACCTGTGGCAGGAGGGTCATCTTCACTGCGGCCACCCTGCCCAACAGCGACAACGTGCCCCTGTCCCAGCGGGCCAATTCCTCCTTGATCTTTGCACTCAAAGCTGTGTAATTGGCTGTGACCATCGCGGGGAGTGAGGGTGCCAAAAGGATCCCCAAATACGGAATCCGGTCCCCAGACCAGCTCAAGGGGAAAAGCCTCTGCAGGTCAGCTCTGGTGGCGCTAGTCAGCGAGATATCAAGGGCCGCAGACTTCCCAAGGTTCACCTTGAAGCCCGCCACCGTAGCAAAGAGGTCCAGTTCCGCGATACATGCAGGCAGGGACCTCCGCGGGTCGTCGAGTGTCAGTATGACATCGTCCGCATAGAGGCTGAGAGCATGATGGAACTCTCCCATCCGGACTCCTATGATGTTGGGGTTCTGGCGGACCCTTTGAGCGAACGGCTCCATATAGAGAGCGAAGAGCAGAGGGGACAGCGGGCACCCCTGTCTTGTACCACGCTCTATTGGAAAGTGCCGAGAGCTGCCCCCGTTCACCCGGACTACCGCAGATGGGAAACGGTAGCAGTTGAAAATCAGGTACCGGAACTTCTCGCCGACCCCAAACTTGCCCAGGACCTTCTCCAAATAAGGCCAGTGCACCCTGTCAAACGCCTTTTCCGCGTCAATGGAGAGGAGCATGCGTTCCCCGGGAATCCTCGAGGCCTTCTCAAGGATATGAGTCACTCTCTTCGTGTTGTCCACAGTCTGCCTGCCTGGTACAAAGCCGGCCTGATCCGAGTCGACCATGCCCGGGAGATGAAGCGCCAGACGTGCCGCCAGAATGCTAGTGAAAACCTTCAGGTCTGTGTTCAAAAGTGAGATTGGGCGGTAGGACCCGCAAGCAGTCCGATCCTTGCCCGGTTTCGGGATCACAGAGACCGTAGCCTGAAGAAATTCAGGTGGAATGGCACCCGGCTCCGAGAATGTATTAAAAAGACGCGTCAAAAGAGGCGCGAGCTCCTGGCAGAAGGTCTTGTAGAAGAGAGGAATAAAACCATCAGGTCCTGGGGCCTTACCAGTCTTGAGCCGGGAGATCGCCGTAACCACCTCCTCAATCCGGATCTCCCGCTCCAGGTATTGGGCCTGATCCGGCGTCAGCGATGGAAGCGACACCGAGTCTAGATAGTCGGTTTCAACCCGCGCGGAGGGGGCCTCGCCAGCGTAGAGGTCAGCGTAGTAGTTGCGGAAAACTTCCGCGATCTGCCCGTCCTCTGTGACCGACCCCCCGGTAGGGGTAACTAACTCCTTCACCCGGTGCTGTTGGTGTTGCACCCTGAGCTTGTGCGCCAGGAGCCGGCCGCACCTGTCCCCACCGGTGTAATACTTGTGCTTCAGGCGAAGCACCGCGTACTCTGCTCTGTCTGTGTCAAGAGCGGACAGGAGTTTCCTGGCGGCCTTCAATTGCCTCCAGACTCGGGGGCGCCCGTTCTGTGATGTACCTGTTCCAGCTCCCGCACCCGTCGAGTAAGCTCGTCCCTTTTGAGCTGGCGATCCTTGTTCTCCGCCGAGGAGATAGCGATAAATTCGCCACGGAGCACAGCCTTCAGGGCAGCCCATTGCGTCGCGTGGGTAGTGTCGCCGTTGTCGTTTACACGTTGAAAGTCCGTTATGGCCGCGCGGATCTGTTGCACCGTCGATCGCCTGTGCAGTAACGTATCCCTAAGACGCCAGACCCCCCTCGGACGAGCCACTGGAGGTAGACGGAAGGTGCCCTCCACCGGTGCATGGTCGGAGAGAGAGAGGACCCCCATGTCGGCATTCGAGGCCAGTTCGAACATCGGGCCCCTCACTAGAAGATGATCCAGCCTCGCGTAGGACTTGTGGGCATGGGAGAAATAGGAGTATGCACGAGTCGCGGGGTGGAGGCGGCGCCACACGTCGTGCATATCAAGCTCCTCCAGTCGGGTACGAGCCGAGCCCGAAAGCTCCCCCAACTGGTGGCGCCGCTGCACAGACCTGTCCAGAGTCGCATCAAAAACCACATTCAAGTCCCCCCCCACTACAATGTGCCTGTCAGGAGTGGATGCCACGTCTTCCAGCGCCCTGTGCAGAAATTGGTCCTGACGGTCATTGGGGCCGTATATGGAGCCTATAGTAAACACCAAGCCCCCCATCTCAATCCTATATGCCAGGAGTCTCCCCTTCTGCTCCGCTACCTTCTGCAAAACCTCCCCTCTGAACCCTCTCGAGAACAAAAGCGCCACACCTGCTGTTTTAGAGGCACTGGAAGAAAAGAGTTGCGTGGGGAACTTAGGGGTGCGCATCCTGGAACAATCCTTGGCCAGCAGGTGGGTCTCCTGCAGTAGGCAGATGTCGGCCTGTGAGTTCTCTAACAGGGACAGGACAGCCCGCCGTTTAACCGGATTATTCAGCCCCTTCACATTCAGAGTAACAACTTTAAGGGCCATCACGGAGGGGAACACCAGAAACGCTCATGAAGGCGGGCAAGGCCCACCGGGCAAAACTCAAAGGCCACAGCAAGAAACATCATCTCACAGCGAAAGCAAACTTCCCGGCGGCACAGTACAGTCCCCGAACCCCAAAACACCCCAACTGTGTGGACCACCCCCTCCCCCCTGAACCCCGCACACCCAGCCCCACACTCCCCCCAACCCCCTGCCCCCCAGCGAACCCCCAAACTCGAAACTTTCCCCAACAACTCCCCTTCCTCCCCCCCGCTCCCCAAGCCATTCAAAAGCGTCATTGTCCCAGTCCGGTCCTTATCGGACAAGGCCGTGGAAAGTCGATCAAGTGGACGTCCAGCCACCACCACCAGCACCCCCGCCCCACCCTACCCCTAGAACCCCCGCACCTGCAATGGTGAAAAGCTAATGTAGACTCCCCCCGGAGTAAGTTCAGGCCGTCAAGGCCACATCGCCGTTCGTCGTCGCCCTGGAGGCCTCCTGGATGGCGCTCGACATGTCCGCTCGAATCGTGGGCGAGTCAGGCCTCACAGGCGGCGGGGATCGCCTCTCTCCGACCTGTTGCCAGCCGTCTCGAGTGCTTCGCCTGCGGCGAGGCGCCGGGGTGTCCGTGTCCGAAGCCGTGATCCCCAATACTCCGCAGACATCCTGGAGGGACCGAAGCTGATGCAATGTTCCATTTCACCGGAAAATCAATCGGAAGGGGTGCCCCCACGAATACTGCGTTTCGTGCTCCCGAAGGAAGTCCGTGGCAATCTTAAATGTTTTCCTCTTCTGCAACGTGATCGTGGATAAGTCCTGATATAGAGCCACCGGGTGATCTCTGAAGCAGAAAGGCTGCTGCCGCCGCGCCTCGCGGAGAATCCGCTCCTTCAAGGGGAAGTCCGGCAAAAAGGCCAATATGTCCGGGGGGGGGCGCCGAGGCCCTGCGAGGACGGCCAACCCTGTGCGCCCTGTCGATACGTATTTGAAAGTCCTCAGACTCCCCCAGGATTTCGCGGAATAAGGCTCCCAGGTAGGCGGCCATGTCCTCACCCTCTTTGTTGGACGGAACACCCCGGACCCTGATGTTGTTCCGCCTGGACCAGTTTTCAAGGTCCTCGGCGTGGGCCTGTAACTCGATCTGTTGTTCCCGCAGCCGTAGGACCTCCTGCTGCAAGTGGGTGATCTCCTCGTCCCTAGAATGACCAGCCGCCTCCACAGTGTTAACTCGCTCCCCCAGGGAGTCCACTTCTCTTCGGACTTCCCGGACCTCTCCGGCCACCTCCTGCTTCAAAGTCTGAAAATCCTCCCTCAAGGAGCTAAACAGGGACTCCAGGAACGACCGGGTCACGGGGGGCTCTCCGCCGTCAGCGCCCCTGGAGTTGGCTGGGGGGCTCGGGGCAGGCTGGCCCCCGCTGCTGCGCAGGGCACCGCGCCCCAACATGTCTGGCAAAGTCCGATCGCCTCTCCTCTGCCCCCTGGCATTCGACATCTTGGAGAGGTGGGAATCGCCGACGTCCACAACTCGGCGAGTAGGCGCCACAGGCCGGGGCAGCTGAGCAGCAGAAGCTGGCCGGTCCCTCAGTCGCTGGTAAGGGAGCACCGCAGCCCAGGGCCCCGGTCGAGGCCGGGCGGCTGCTCCGAGTTCTTCAAAATGGCCGCCCGTTACAGGCAATGGGGCCAACGCCCAGGAATCGAGGCCGACCCCCGTCACGGGAACACATGCAGGGCTCACAGTCAAAGGGCAGGCTCGCAGGGCGCGAGGCAACCAGGGCCGGCTCGCCTGGATGTGCAAACACGCTGGAAGCACGACCTCACTCCGTTGCGGCCAGGGGGGGAACCGGAGCAGCCACGTGAGGTAGGCCTTCTCGAGCCCCGGTCTTGCGTAGTTGCCGTAGGTCGGCTACGCCTCCGCTGCCACCGTCTATTCAGCTCCGCTCCGTCGGCGAAGGCCGCCTCGGCACCCACCCAGGCGCCGTGTCACGGGCACGCCGGCAGGCCACTCGCAGTCGCTGGATCACCTCGCCGGAACACAAAGCCCGAAAGTCTCGCGGCTCTCGGGCTGCCCGTAGGTCTCTCAGCGGGCACCGCCTCGGTCGGCACCCGAGCGGAACCACCGCCGCAGCGGGACAACTGGGGCTCACCGACTGCTCTGCACCACCACGGGGATCACCAGGTGCAGTAGCCGCCCGATCTGGGGGAGATCAGCGGCTGCGAGCGGTGCAGGGTTTCCAGGGGCTCGGGAGCTCTCGGCAAGTGCGTCCTCTCAGCGCGCCACCTTGGCCACGCCCCACCTCCTTATCTTTAAGCCAGGGCATTGCATCTCATCTCCTTGTCATGAAGCCTGTGCATTGTACCTCACGTCCTTGTCATGAAGCCAGTGCATTGTACCTCGCCTCCTTGAAATGAACCCAGTGAATTGTACCTCACCTCCTTGAAATGAACCCAGTGCATTATACCTCACCTCCTTGACATGAAGCCAGTGCATTGTACCTCACCTCCTTATCTTTAAGCCAGTGCATTGCACCTCACCTCCTTATCTTTAAGCCAGGGCATTGCACCTCACCTCCTTAGTTGCGGGGATTCTGCTCAGACACAGAACTGTGCACAGAGACCCAGGACCTCAGTGAATTGTGGTGTACCCAAAAACTCACCTCAGTACCCAGAACTCCTAACCGACTAGCATCAGTGTTTCATTAGCTCTCCGTCCTATAGGGAAGCTACCAATGATTAGACAACCCAGAACATGCGACTTCGGGTGCTCTCAGGAATGGTGGGAATTAAGAACACTCTTTCGTTTTTATTCTCATACCAGTCCACAACGTGAGTAATTAGAGACACAGAAAGGTTTAAAATGTTTATTTTAACGACGTGCTCAAAGATGAAGTATTTTTGCTAACATAAACAGGCATATGATTAAAAATAATACCTTCAACAGTATTACATTCCATAAAACACAAAGGGAGAAATCATATTATAATGATAGTGGAAACAGGTCATATAGCGCCTTGTGAACCACCCTCCCCTGCTAGGAACTAGGTTTTATAATAATAATAAAAGGTCTCTGTAGGAACTGGGGTCGCCAGTTCCCCGGGGGTAGCCTGGCATGAGCAGGTAGGCACCTGAAAGCTTAGGTGTTAAGTGACCACACAGCACACGCAACCACTGAGACAATAAAACGCACACAATTACTGATGCCACTCCAGTGAGCTTGAATAAAAATCCAATAACTTTTATCTAGAGCAGAGTCAGGGTATCTCTATTTCATCAAAGCATTTCATCAGAGGGGAGTAAAGGGAGCAGTTCAATAATCAATGTAGCATATTGCAATAACCATTTCATGAAGGGATTAGCATTTCATTACTTAGCAATAAACATCTCATTGTGTCAGGAATCAGCATGTTACTAAACAGGAGCAAAACATTTCATGAGGCTGGGATAAAAGAACTCTGTAATATGAAGTAAACCCTTCAGTAATCACTGTGTGCAGAAATAAACACTTCCTCCTGCCAGGGTAAACATCTCCTTATTCAAGAAGAACATTTCATTGGGAAATAACCATTTTAGCAGGAAATCATAACCATTCCATTGCTCAGCATTACATTTTTCATTAGGCACTAACAAGCAAGGCATCAAGCCAAGGTGGTGATTTCATGAGGCAAGAATGAACATTTCCTTTCCAGAATGAGCAGGCATTACTCCCATGAAGCAGGATTCAACATTTCAGTAACCAGAGTAAGACTATATATAACCTTGTGCCTCAGGACCAGCAAAGCGACAGCACGTTTTAGCATTCCTTGGAGTCTTGCTTAGGGCAGATTGGAGCAATTGGTCCCCCAACGGGGGTTAACTTGACTCAACTTAGGCCCCCAAAGGTGTCTTCCAGGGCTCTGGCCCAGTCTCAGGGCAATGAATAATCAAGACAGCACTGCCTCAGTAAAAGAGCTCCTTAGGGCAGCAGGGGAAACATTTCATTATATAACTAGAGGCATTCGGGAAACACTGCATTAGCCAGGAGTAGAACATTTCATTAGCAGAGGTAAACCATTCCTAAGAGGACTTTGAGCCATTCTACTTTCTTAGGGTGCACCCGATAGTGCATATGGCAGGAGTAAGCATGACATGTGGCCCAGGTAACATTTCTTTATGCAAAGATGAGCATCCCATTGGGTAAAAGAATTACCATCCCATTACATATGGCAAACATTTCATTATCCAGGAATAACCAGGCCATTAAAAAACAGGCATAAATGAATAGTTCCTTAGTCAGGGCCTAGCAGCGGCTGGTTAGCAACTCTTCCCCAGCCAGGGGTTAACTCTACTAAACTCAGGCCCCAAAGGGGTTGGGAAGGGCCCTGGCCCAGTTCTGGTCCTGGTATGAGGCTAATTGGGGCCAACGGGGCCCAGTCAACAGTTCTCCCCAGGGGAGGGGCGAACTCTGGCCTCCTTCTGCCTTCCGCCCTCCTCCCCGGGGGTTTACCTGGGTCTTCGGGCCTACACGGCCTTTTGCGTCGGGTCTGGTAGCTGGGGGAGGGCTCGGCCCTCTTACAGCCTCCACGTGTCCCCCAAGACCGGACCCGGGCCTCCCGACAGCTCCTGCGCCCTCTGGACCAGTCGGGACACGGCTGCGGTAGGGAGCGATGTCAGCAGCCAATGGCAGGGCAGTAATGGTGTGTACCGAGCCCCAGAGCCAATCCGAGGCTTGCTTGCCGGGGGCTCGGCCATGCGGCCAATCAATGCACAGTGGGGGCGTGGCCCTTGACACGGCCGTCGGCCCCCGTCACGTGATGGTGGTTTCTGGCCTCGTCGGGCCTAGCGCGGCCTCCTTACGATCCCGCAGCGGCCCTCCCCAAGCTCGGGGCCGCGCGGGAGACAGCACCGGTGCAGAGCAGGTTGGGCGCCACAGAGGGGTCGCGTCAGCGGTTCGCGACCCCAGGCGCACTCGGTCACAGCGCCCGATGGCACAGGCAGACCCGGGGCGGCGGCGGTGAGTACCCCAATCAGGGCTCCGGGGCCACAGCGCGATCAGGGGCACAGCGCTCTGATGAGGCAGCGCTCTGGGGCACACAGTCTCCGATTGGCCAGCACTGTGGGGGATTTTAAGCGAGAGCGCTCTGGGAGATGTCAGCGCTTTGGCTAGCGCCACGTGGGGCACAGAAGCAGTCCAGGCAATAGCGCTTTGGGAATACAGCGCCTCGGGGGCAACAACTATTTCTGGAGCCACAGTAGTTCTTGGTGGCACAGCGCTACCCAGGGACCAGCAGGGGGCAGACACAGTCCAGGCAGGGCAGCGCAGGGACACAGTGGCAGGCCAGCAAAGGGGACCCAGGTGGAGTCAGGGAGCGCAGGGGATGACACAGCGCCAATACCTGGTTGATCCCCAGTAGTCCTGTGGTAGTTAGGTTTCTTCTTGGCGTTTGATGATTCTGGCGCCCTTGGTAGTTAGTTTCTTGGGGCTAGATGTAGGTAATTCCCATTTACAGACTCTTAAATACCGAATTTTACCGATTCGGTATTTAAGAGTCTGTAAATGGGAAGAGGGCAGATTTAGGTAATTTTAAAATCTGAATTACCGAATCTGTAAAATTCGGTATTTACCGATTCTGTAAATACAGAATCGGTATTCCCCATTGATTCCTATGGGCTTTGAAGCCCATAGGAATCAATGGGAAATACCAATTCTGTATTTACAGAATCGGTAAATACAGAATCCTGCAAGGGTGCAGGGGGTGTCACTTTGACACCCTCTAGCACCCCAAGTACAGGCTTGTGTGACATGTGGCACACATACATGCCCTAAGGGCATGTCTGTGTGTCACATTGCACAGGTGTAAATGCACAGATGTGCATGCACACCTGAATTCGGTATTTTACCACACAATAGGATTGTGTGGTAAAATACCGACTCTTAAGGGCCTGTGGCACTCTTTGAGGTGCCACCTACATCTGGATTTACAGAATCTGTAAATTTACCGATTCTGTATTTTACCGATTCTGTAAATTTACAGAATCCGTAAATTTACAGATTCTGTAAATCTCAAGCCCCTACATGCCAAACACCAAATACCGGTCGGTAATGGCCGAAATCGGCCGTTACCGACCGGTATTTGCTCTCCTACATCTGGCCCTTGGTTCCTTGAGGGGGGGGGTTGAGTTGATGGCTGCTGACAGGATTCCTCAGCAGGTCACTGCAGGTGGTCCCTGGGTTCCCCTCCCGCCAGGCCAGATCAGTGGGCTAGTTCAGTGTTCCTCACACAGCTTGGTGGGCAGCGCCTAAACCCTGTAACCCCAGTGGTATAGGTTTCTGACTAGGACCTACCGCCTAAATCTCCTGCGTAGGGTCCCCCAGGTCAGTGATGCCCCAACTGACTAAAAACTTTCCCTCCTTTTCTTTATATAGGCCCAGGTCAGGTGACCACTATCTAAGGCGGCAAAAGCAGACCCCGCCCCTATTCTAGAAGGTTCCAGGAGCTTCCCTACTCTAGCTATGCGCAGGCAAGGCAGGCTGGTATTGCAACAATGTTTAAGGGTTCCAGCCAGCTCCTGACAACTAGGGTGCTACTAGAAAGGCCACACTACAGTAGCAGGGGCCTATGGCAGCCATGTTTGAAGTAGAGAGCACCTGCACCTTAGCATTGGTTTCAACATTACACCGGGCATCTAAACCTCACAGGGCCTATACAACTTTATTACGATGGGGGGACATCCTGAATTAGGGGAGCGAAAAGCGAAAATTTCAGGGAAAAGGGCCAAGTCCAACAGTGTCCCTCATGGTACAGAGGCCACCCTATATTAACCACTCTTGCCAATGCCTCAATGTACTACCATAACAACGAAACAAAACAAATGCCAGTACTGAGCACTACTCCTTAGTTGATTTGATATCCAGACCCATGAGATCAAACATGCAGGTCCACACTCTTTAAAGTGCCATTTTATTTGGCAAGAAGCTTTTAATTTGCTTATGAACGATGGCTAAAGCGACCTGTGTCATGCACAGTTAGGCTAACATAGGGAAAGCTACAATGGCCCTGAATAGAACACATGACAGTAACTGCAGTGTCAGCTGCTCATCAGGAGAGAATGGCGTCCGGGTTCTAAAGTCTTCACATCACACTCCTTCATCTTCCCGTGTGGATAGACCCTCAAGGTCCATGGCCAGTTGCTTCTGGACAATCACACATCCTTCATGGTTGGCATGCTCTTTCTCTCTCTCAGCAGGTAGTTTAGGACAAGAAGAACACTCTTCTTTCCAGGTCAGACACCAGGTTATGTCCCCTCACTAACTCTAGTTGCCCAACCCTCGTCTAAGTACTCGGATGAGCACTCTCTTCCAATGTGAAAGAGAACTTGGAAGTGAAACAAGTGGGTCAGGGGCTCCCAAGTTAACGTACTGAAAGCAGACAGGGGATGTGACCTCTCTGTATTCACTTTCTGAGCCAGTTTGAGGTGGTTAATCTTTGAAGTGCCCTCTGCATGCTGTTCTACAGTCTTTATATCGAGTGATGCTGCTTATAGTAGAGTTGTCTTCTATACGGAGTATTGTATTGTATTGTATAAAACACGTATATAGCGCAAACTGTCACCCTGCAGGTATCCTGGTGCTGCGATTTAAAAGATGACCACCACAAATATTGACCTGATTATCAGTGAGAAGCATTATTCTTGTTCCTTGGGAACAGCCAGGTTGTCAGATTTTTTTCTAAAACATAGCAGGGAATTGGCTTGTTTAATGCTCTGGGGCAGCTTGTTCCATAGGCGTGAGGCCACAACACCAAGTGCTCTGCCTCCCGTCCTAGACTTCTTGAATCTGGTGGTCATTACCAGATTTTCACTGGAGGAACGAAGCTGCCTCTTGGGCTTATACCAAGTAAATTTCTCAGGGGTACTGGACCCAAGACATGTACTGCTCCTAAACACAATACAGAGAGACCTAAAACAGACTCTTCCCTTAATGGGCAGCCAATGAAAATCCCTCAAGGCCAATGCAACGTATTAACAACAGAACCACTCGAGGTGTGAGCTTTCTGCACCCAGCTATCAATAGCCACATTTATCAGTGATCAGAACAGCGACAAAAGGCCCGACTTGCCTAGAGTGCTGGCCCTCTTTCCTCATGTCATTGTCTAAGTCTCTTCCCTTCACTTTTAGGAATGTCAGCAGTACACTTCCAGTGTCTCGGATAATAACCTCACCTCCATGTCGTACACATTAACAGGACACGGATTTCCAAAATGGAACTCGCAGGCTACCATTAAGCTGGTGCAGTCCACTCATAGCTTATATGTATACATGTAAGCATACCCACTAGGTTAGTGTGAGGCTGGGGCCAAACTCAAAAACAATACCAAATATTTGCAAATGGGCCCTCAGGACAGGGGACCACGACTGTATATCAGGAAGGGGACATTCCCTTCATAACAAGTGTCCTTCTGCCATATCTTCAAAGCAGATGGCAACACTGGATAGCTGGAATGCTCCATACACTGTCTCCAATGGCTAATGGTTTTCATTATGGTTTACAGTTCTCAATTGTATATGGGATTTCAGCAAATATAATTGTACGGGAAAGAAGTGATCGGTTGATGGGCTTATACCTTATTTTGTCTTTGGGATAATAAAGTACCAATAGCAAGGGATGTTGCTTCGGTTTCTACACTAAATAGTACTTATACATCTGGATGCTTTAAGATTGCTGCTGTAGGAAAGATGGTGTTCAAGGTGTTGAAAGCTTGCTCTTGATTTAGAATCCAGATCAATCAATCAAATATAGTTGTATTCGATTTCTGTTTAGAAAATCAGAAAAAGCACATAAAATCATGTATAAAAAATGTAGATAAAATAATTCTCCTTTCCTTTCAAGTCTCCAATGGGTTTTATTATTTCAGGAAATTTCTTAATAAAATGCCCACAGAAGTTGGTGACACCTGTGGATCTCCTCTCTTTTCACTGTGATTGGTCTTGGCCATACAAGAGCTGCTCTTAACCAGCTGGGATTCATGCTGATTCCAGGATCTGAAAACCTGATGCTAGTGACCTTGAATGTATATTTCTCCCCTTTAGCAAGTAGTTGAGGTTTGCTCAGTTGAATGCTTCTTGTAGGTGTTTCCGATGAAGCTCCAGAGTATCTGGGAAGGCAAGGATGTCCTCCAAATAAATATTAGCATAAGAGTCCAGGGTGTCTCTGAAGACGTCATGGATGTAATGTTGGAACTCAGCAGGGGCACCGCATGACCTGAATAGCATAAGCAGATATATAAAATGTGTATAGTGAGTGCTGAATTGCAGTTTCCACTCCTTTCCTTCATTCCACAAACTAAATTGCTCACTTCCTGTAAAACAAGCTTGAAAAATATACATTTATTGTTAATCTGATCCAAAAGGATGGAGATGTATAGCAACAGCTATCACTTCTGGATGTCTTTTAATTCTCTGTCGTTGATACAGAGGCAGTACTCCCTATTGTTTTTAAGAATGAAAAATATGGGGGCCCCTGCCAGGGATGATGAATGCAGAATAAATCCTGTATCTAGATTTTTATGCAAATACTTCTTCAGAGCTGTATTCTCTTAATAGAAATAAATAAATGTGCCAATGAGAGATCATGAGTCGAGGAATTAAATTAATTGCACAAGCATATTCTCTGTGTGGGGGGAGGATGGGATGATATGTTCCCTTGACACAGAAAACATTGTGGAACTCTTTATACAGTGCTGGATCATTCTAACTCTCACCTGTTCTAGAACAAAACTGATTAATGGCTGAGACTTGGTGCTGTTACAAAAGAGATAACAGTGCTCTTGCTGTTTTCATTTCATCGAAGAACCATGTTTGCACAGACATGAGGTTCTAGTACCACCAGAAAGGATGGAGCATAAATGATGCCAAATTAGATGAATTCTGAATGTCCTGTCCTGGTCACCATGGTTACTGGTTTGGCCTCCCACTGTTTATGCACAGAGTTCAAAGGAGTGCCATCCATGCCTCATATGGCTTCAGACCTGCTCTTTTCCAAGAGTGCATTCTCCACTCAGTTCTGGAAAGAGGTATCAATAAATCAACTAGAGGCCACAGAGTCCACAAGGGCAAAAATATCCCCAGTTCCAGCTGGCATGGTCCCAGCACGTGGAGATGAAAATGTGTCTTTTCAGGGAATGACCGAGTGCAAGGTTTGTGCGGATTTGTTTCCTGCCAGTTGGGCCCATTTTTGGCACAATACCGGCATAATCCAATCTTTCTTGGTATGTCCTTTTCTTGTATGGGTAGGGTTTTTAGAGGTTCCCTATCTGCCTAGGCTTTTAAGTAAGGCCAGTAATCACCAGGTGCATTTGAAGTTACCCAACCCTCAGAGCTTACTCGTCTTTCTGTACAACGCAGGCGCTGCTCCGCCTCATTCCAGAGGTTGAGATCTATGAGTGCTGCTGAGGTGGTAGCGTGATTCAGTATCATAGATAACACATCCTTTAGTTCTTCCCTTAAATCCTGCTATAATACAGCAACAGCAGCCTCAGGCAGCCACACATACAAGCTGCTGCTTGTGAATTATGTATTATATTTGATCTATTGACCTCTGACAGAGTGGCAACAATACTGTATGAGCTCCTTGCTCCAGCAGATGTTTTCCAAATACACCTTGGAACTGAATAAATGCCTCGTAACCGCTTAACTAGGGACTGTTCTGAAAGAGTCATGTGTAGCCACTGCATATTGCAAATATGATAGTAGAAAGGCCATCTGCACTTATCATAAAAGATATGGTCTTGCAAAAGAATGTAGCTTGCACTGGGCAATAAATGCCAGAAAAGAGTGCTGTCTCCTGCATAGCTATGTGGTGGAGCCAAGTAGAAGCTTCCTCAGGTCCCCTTTCCTCACAGAACACAAAGGAGGAGGTTGCCCTATCCATCCCCATGTGAGTTGTAATGTTGGTATCGGTGAGGGTTTTGGAAGGACATAGAAGCCCATGTTAACATCAGAACCTGGGCTACTAAGGGAATTAACAAGGGTTTATTATCAAGCCCATTATCGTCGTTTTATCGGCAGTTTCCTGCCGATAAAACTGCGATAATTTTAACACCGGTCCTTGATAATATGCCCCAGCCAGGTCTTTAACAGTCTTCAGAAGGTCAAGTGATTGGTTTCCTTTCATAGGTGAAGTGGAAGGGAGTTCCAGAGCTTGGCTGCATTATATGAAAATAGCCGACCCCCGCTTCTGGCTTTCATGATCCTGGGGAGAGTGCCCAAATTCATATAATCTGAACGAAGTATTCTGTGAAGCCGGTAGGGCTGAATGATGGTGTGAAGAATGGCGGGACCCTTCTCAGCTAATGACCTGTGGATGATGCACAGTGGTTTGAAATTAACTCTTTCCTGGATGGGGAGCCAGTGGAGGGATTTCAAAGCAGGTTTGGCTGAGTGATGTTTAGGAGTACCCAGGAGAAGTCTTCCTGCCCAGTTTTGAATAATCTGGAGTTTGGAAAGGGTCGCGGTAGGAGCACCCAAATAAAGGGCATTCCCATAGTCCAGCCAAGACAGCATAAGGGCCTGGACCATGATTTTTCTTGCCTGGAATGGGAGAAGGGGGGAGGACTTTTCGAATCATTTTCAAGATGCCATAGCACGTGGCTGCCTTATTCCGTGCTTGTGTCTTAAAGGTGAGGTATTGGTCCACCCAGACACCCAGGCTCTTTAACTGAGTCTTTGGGGTAGGGGCAAGACCGAGAGTGGTCAGCCATATTGTGTTTAGATCAAGGAGAGAGCGATTCCCCAAGATCATTATCTCACAGTCATTCATCCAGTTGGCAATTTCTTCTAAGCACAGGGAGAGGATTAGGAGGGGAACTTTCAGCTTGATTAAGCCCTACTGCAAGTTGGGTGCCATCTGCATCGGTCACTGCGTGTACACCATAGGGTAATACCACCGCTGCTAAGGAGCATATGTAAACGTTAAATAAGGTGAGGCTCAAGGATGACCCCTGTGGAACTCCACAACAAAGGGGCATCTGCTTAGAGGTCGCCTCATTGTCAAAGACCTGAAAGCCTCTATTACTCAGAAAGGCCTGTAGCCATGCCAGAGCAGTTCCAGCAACTCCCAATTTTCTGAATCTATGGACCAGGATATGATGGTTGACTGTGTCGAAGGCTGCACTGAGGTCCAAAAGAATTACCACAGCACTGCCTCCGGAGTCCACAATTTTTCTTGACTCTTCCATGACTGATAGCAAGACCGTTTCGGTTCCCTGGTGAGGTCGAAAACCTGTCTGGGACAGGTGGAGGAGTTTGAGTGTCTCTAAGAAAGTAGACAATACTGAATTGATGTGCATTTTTCAGCGATATTGCTGATCCCCAGGAGAAGTGCTATGGGGTGGTAGTAAATTATTGAAAGTATTTATACAGGACTGTTAGAACTGGCTATTTCTGGTTGGCTAAGGCTGACGCCAAAGCTAGGCAGAAACCACCATTCTAGTCAGGGCAAGGGAGTCACACGCCAAGATAACCCCTGCTCACCCCCTTGGTAGCTTAGCACGAGCAGACAGGCTTATCCCGGAGGCAATGTGTAAAGCATTTGCGCCAGCACACAACAGCAACAACATCCTAGGCACACCACAAAAGGAACTCCACACAAGGTTATATAAAAATAACTTCTGTATTGTAAAAACACATCAGATAGAAGTCACACATGTACATTGTGCCAACTGGCACGGGCAATACTCACAAGGGATTATTTACAGGACAGGGCCACATGGGCCACTGTCAGAATCAACACTTTTAGAAATAGCTCTTCTAGAACTTAGAATAAGTATAGCACAAAATAACAGTTATAGATCGCATCCAGTAACTACTGGGAACATGTAAGTACCACCTACGCAACCCTAAACACCTTAGGAGAATGTCACACAGGGAACCAGGACCTCACTAGGACCACCTGTACTAGAAAGAACAACCACCTAAGAATAAAATACATTTAGGGGTATAGGTAAGAACACATTACACATGATGCAAAACCAACATTCAGAGGTGTAGGGAAGGAAAAACACATGATGCATAAAACATACATTCAGCGGTGTAATAACATGGCACATGATGCATCAATCACACATTCAGAGGTACCGGAGAAAAACACATGATGCCTAAAACATTCAGAGGTGTAAGGAAGGAAAAACACATGATGCATAAACCAACACATTCAGAGGTATAAAATCAAGGAAGACACATGATGCATAAAAACATTCAGAGGTGCCAGAATATAACTCAATAGCACAAAAACACATGATGCAAAAAAACATTCAGAGGTGTAAAATCAAGGAAGACACATGATGCATAAAAACATTCAGAGGTGCCAGATAAGCATGGGCGAATTTTGCGAATCTCGCGTTTGCGAATTTTGCGGATTTGCGAACTCGCAATTCGCAAAATCCGCGAATTCTCGCGAATTTGCGGATTTTTTTTTTTTTGTGTTCGCGCGGGTTTCTGCCAGTTCGCGAGGGTTTTGTACAACTTCGCAAACGCGAACTTACCTGTCGGGTCGCAAGTTTCGCGAACTTGTTGTTTCTACGTGTCCAGCCTGTTTGGGACACTATTCTTCATCACTGCCACTCTCTGTCACCACTGCCACTCTCTGACTACTCATGCCACCCTCTGGCCCACCCATGCCACCCTCTGTTTCATCACAGCACCCTCTGGTTGTCCAGTCAGTGTACATTATTGTGGCAAAGCAAGTACACCTTCCCTGCCTCAAGTGACCTGAATTAATTTGGGGCTGATTAATGTGTCACAGAATATTTTTTTAGCTGGCACCTGCTTCCTTAGTGCTTCCTGATTAGTGATCTTTTGCACTTGCTAAGTGCTTTCATTGTTGCAAAATTAGTTACAACACCTAGCCTGCCCCAACTGACAATAATGAATTAGGGGCTGATTAATGGATTTGAACTTCCAGCCTGGCTCCTGCTTGTCTCCCTTAGCTGTAATTCAGGACCTTTGTGGCATATGTGTAACTATTCTGAGGTTCAGAGCAGGGTCACATAATAGTTGCAACTGGCAACTGAACTCTGGAGGGGCCCCTCAGGAAGCACTACAGGAAATGGCTACTAATGATGAGCCTGAACTTTTGAACCTGGTAAGTAGTTTCAGTTTTGCTCAGATCGTATTTCTGCAATTTTGCGCTTATTCGCGGGGCGCGAAGTTGTGCTGGGAAGCCGCGAACTCACGCGAACAGTGCGAGCAAGCCATAAAATCCGCTGCTCGCGGATTTGTGGATTTTGCGGGAGATTCGCGAATCTCGCGGATTGCGAATTTACCGAAAATCCGCAAAATCCGCGAGCGAAACGGATTTTCCGCCCATGCTTAGTGCCAGAACATAACTCAATAGCGCAAAAACACATTAGGCAATTACCATCACATAGATAATCACATTGCGCCTAAATAAAATCACATAACAGCCCCCATCTAATAAAGAGACTAAAGAGCCCTGTGTCCAGAATGTCAGGGCGCGCTGCCAGGCAGCGCCAGTCAGGGGTGCGCCACCGGCGCAAACCTAAACGTTGCAGGTGCCCACTACTTGCTGGGCACCTGAGGACATCCCAAGACCTAAACGGTGCAGCTGCCCACTAATTGCTGGGCAGCTGGGAAATAAAACTGCGACAGGGTCCTCACTGACCCTAGAACAGAACTGCGCCCAATCGTTGGAGCCACACAGGCTCTGACACCACACTGCGCAGAACGTTGGAGCCACACAGGTCTGACACTAACTTTGCCCCCTAAGAGCCCTCTCTGGGCTCGCAAAACAACAAGGGGGGCAGGGAGCCTCTCGGGGCTCTACAGCAAGGAATGCCCCCGGTAGCTTGTTTCCTTCCCAGTATAAGAATTGGCTTGGTAGTTTGGTCTGCCCTGTTCCCATGATGCACTGGGCCAGGGTCAGACTAATTTGCATATAGCCAAGTTCTGAGCTGGGATGGTGCAGTGAGCTAAAAAACAGTGATGGATCAAGCCCTGATCTTTGGACTGGGTAAGAGTGGTCTGCTTAATTCAGACACTCTGTTCATCACCACCCCCTTTTCTGAAACATTTTTGTCCACCATAAGCGTGGAAGGGTATACTCAGATGTGAGTCCCTAGCTCATTGCACCATCAGGATTCAAGCAAGCCGGGCCGAAGACGGCTGAAATGCCAGAAACCGGTCCCCGGTAGCTTGTTTCCTTCCCAGTATAAGAATTGGCTTGGTAGTTTGGTCTGCCCTGTTCCCATGATGCACTGGGCCAGGGTCAGACTAATTTGCATATAGCCAAGTTCTGAGCTGGGATGGTGCAGTGAGCTAAAAAACGGTGATGGATCAAGCCCTGATCTTTGGACTGGGTAAGAGTGGTCTGCTTAATTCAGACACTCTTTTCATCACTACCCCCTTTTCTGAATCATTTTTGTCCACCATAAGCGTGGAAGGGTATACTCAGATGTGAGTCCCTAGCTCATTGCACCATCAGGATTCAAGCAAGCCGGGCCGAAGACGGCTGAAATGCCAGAAACCGGTCCCCGATAGCTTGTTTCCTTCCCAGTATAAGAATTGGCTTGGTAGTTTGGTCTGCCCTGTTCCCATGATGCACTGGGCCAGGGTCAGACTAATTTGCATATAGCCAAGTTCTGAGCTGGGATGGTGCAGTGAGCTAAAAAACGGTGATGGATCAAGCCCTGATCTTTGGACTGGGTAAGAGTGGTCTGCTTAATTCAGACACTCTGTTCATCACCACCCCCTTTTCTGAATCATTTTTGTCCACCATAAGCGTGGAAGGGTATACTCAGATGTGAGTCCCTAGCTCATTGCACCATCAGGATTCAAGCAAGCCGGGCCGAAGACGGCTGAAATGCCAGAAACCGGTCCCCGGTAGCTTGTTTCCTTCCCAGTATAAGAATTGGCTTGGTAGTTTGGTCTGCCCTGTTCCCATGATGCACTGGGCCAGGGTCAGACTAATTTGCATATAGCCAAGTTCTGAGCTGGGATGGTGCAGTGAGCTAAAAAACGGTGATGGATCAAGCCCTGATCTTTGGACTGGGTAAGAGTGGTCTGCTTAATTCAGACACTCTGTTCATCACCACCCCCTTTTCTGAATCATTTTTGTCCACCATAAGCGTGGAAGGGTATACTCAGATGTGAGTCCCTAGCTCATTGCACCATCAGGATTCAAGCAAGCCGGGCCGAAGACGGCTGAAATGCCAGAAACCGGTCCCCGGTAGCTTGTTTCCTTCCCAGTATAAGAATTGGCTTGGTAGTTTGGTCTGCCCTGTTCCCATGATGCACTGGGCCAGGGTCAGACTAATTTGCATATAGCCAAGTTCTGAGCTGGGATGGTGCAGTGAGCTAAAAAACGGTGATGGATCAAGCCCTGATCTTTGGACTGGGTAAGAGTGGTCTGCTTAATTCAGACACTCTGTTCATCACCACCCCCTTTTCTGAATCATTTTTGTCCACCATAAGTGTGGAAGGGTATACTCAGATGTGAGTCCCTAGCTCATTGCACCATCAGGATTCAAGCAAGCCGGGCCGAAGACGGCTGAAATGCCAGAAACCGGTCCCCGGTAGCTTGTTTCCTTCCCAGTATAAGAATTGGCTTGGTAGTTTGGTCTGCCCTGTTCCCATGATGCACTGGGCCAGGGTCAGACTAATTTGCATATAGCCAAGTTCTGAGCTGGGATGGTGCAGTGAGCTAAAAAACGGTGATGGATCAAGCCCTGATCTTTGGACTGGGTAAGAGTGGTCTGCTTAATTCAGACACTCTGTTCATCACCACCCCCTTTTCTGAATCATTTTTGTCCACCATAAGCGTGGAAGGGTATACTCAGATGTGAGTCCCTAGCACATTGCACCATCAGGATTCAAGCAAGCCGGGCCGAAGACGGCTGAAATGCCAGAAACCGGTCCCCGGTAGCTTGTTTCCTTCCCAGTATAAGAATTGGCTTGGTAGTTTGGTCTGCCCTGTTCCCATGATGCACTGGGCCAGGGTCAGACTAATTTGCATATAGCCAAGTTCTGAGCTGGGATGGTCCAGTGAGATAAAAAACGGTGATGGATCAAGCCCTGATCTTTGGACTGGGTAAGAGTGGTCTGCTTAATTCAGACACTCTGTTCATCACCACCCCCTTTTCTGAATCATTTTTGTCCACCATAAGCGTGGAAGGGTATACTCAGATGTGAGTCCCTAGCTCATTGCACCATCAGGATTCAAGCAAGCCGGGCCGAAGACGGCTGAAATGCCAGAAACCGGTCCCCGGTAGCTTGTTTCCTTCCCAGTATACGAATTGGCTTGGTAGTTTGGTCTGCCCTGTTCCCATGATGCACTGGGCCAGGGTCAGACTAATTTGCATATAGCCAAGTTCTGAGCTGGGATGGTGCAGTGAGCTAAAAAACGGTGATGGATCAAGCCCTGATCTTTGGACTGGGTAAGAGTGGTCTGCTTAATTCGGACACTCTGTTCATCACCACCCCCTTTTCTGAATCATTTTTGTCCACCATAAGCGTGGAAGGGTATACTCAGATGTGAGTCCCTAGCTCATTGCACCATCAGGATTCAAGCAAGCCGGGCCGAAGACGGCTGAAATGCCAGAAACCGGTCCCCGGTAGCTTGTTTCCTTCCCAGTATAAGAATTGGCTTGGTAGTTTGGTCTGCCCTGTTCCCATGATGCACTGGGCCAGGGTCAGACTAATTTGCATATAGCCAAGTTCTGAGCTGGGATGGTGCAGTGAGCTAAAAAACGGTGATGGATCAAGCCCTGATCTTTGGACTGGGTAAGAGTGGTCTGCTTAATTCAGACACTCTGTTCAACACCACCCCCTTTTCTGAATCATTTTTGTCCACCATAAGCGTGGAAGGGTATACTCAGATGTGAGTCCCTAGCTCATTGCACCATCAGGATTCAAGCAAGCCGGGCCGAAGACGGCTGAAATGCCAGAAACCGGTCCCCGGTAGCTTGTTTCCTTCCCAATATAAGAATTGGCTTGGTAGTTTGGTCTGCCCTGTTCCCATGATGCACTGGGCCAGGGTCAGACTAATTTGCATATAGCCAAGTTCTGAGCTGGGATGGTGCAGTGAGCTAAAAAACGGTGATGGGTCAAGCCCTGATCTTTGGACTGGGTAAGAGTGGTCTGCTTAATTCAGACACTCTGTTCATCACCACCCCCTTTTCTGAATCATTTTTGTCCACCATAAGCGTGGAAGGGTATACTCAGATGTGAGTCCCTAGCTCATTGCACCATCAGGATTCAAGCAAGCCGGGCCGAAGACGGCTGAAATGCCAGAAACCGGTCCCCGGTAGCTTGTTTCCTTCCCAGTATAAGAATTGGCTTGGTAGTTTGGTCTGCCCTGTTCCCATGATGCACTGGGCCAGGGTCAGACTAATTTGCATATAGCCAAGTTCTGAGCTGGGATGGTGCAGTGAGCTAAAAAACAGTGATGGATCAAGCCCTGATCTTTGGACTGGGTAAGAGTGGTCTGCTTAATTCAGACACTCTGTTCATCACCACCCCCTTTTTTGAATCATTTTTGTCCACCATAAGCGTGGAAGGGTATACTCAGATGTGAGTCCCTAGCTCATTGCACCATCAGGATTCAAGCAAGCTGGGCCGAAGACGGCTGAAATGCCAGAAACCGGTCCCCGGTAGCTTGTTTCCTTCCCAGTATAAGAATTGGCTTGGTAGTTTGGTCTGCCCTGTTCCCATGATGCACTGGGCCAGGGTCAGACTAATTTGCATATAGCCAAGTTCTGAGCTGGGATGGTGCAGTGAGCTAAAAAACGGTGATGGATCAAGCCCTGATCTTTGGACTGGGTAAGAGTGGTCTGCTTAATTCAGACACTCTGTTCATCACCACCCCCTTTTCTGAATCATTTTTGTCCACCATAAGCGTGGAAGGGTATACTCAGATGTGAGTCCCTAGCTCATTGCACCATCAGGATTCAAGCAAGCCGGGCCGAAGACGGCTGAAATGCCAGAAACCGGTCCCAGGTAGCTTGTTTCCTTCCCAGTATAAGAATTGGCTTGGTAGTTTGGTCTGCCCTGTTCCCATGATGCACTGGGCCAGGGTCAGACTAATTTGCATATAGCCAAGTTCTGAGCTGGGATGGTGCAGTGAGCTAAAAAACGGTGATGGATCAAGCCCTGATCTTTGGACTGGGTAAGAGTGGTCTGCTTAATTCAGACACTCTGTTCATCACCACCCCCTTTTCTGAATCATTTTTGTCCACCATAAGCGTGGAAGGGTATACTCAGATGTGAGTCCCTAGCTCATTGCACCATCAGGATTCAAGCAAGCCGGGCCGAAGACGGCTGAAATGCCAGAAACCGGTCCCCGGTAGCTTGTTTCCTTCCCAGTATAAGAATTGGCTTGGTAGTTTGGTCTGCCCTGTTCCCATGATGCACTGGGCCAGGGTCAGACTAATTTGCATATAGCCAAGTTCTGAGCTGGGATGGTGCAGTGAGCTAAAAAACGGTGATGGATCAAGCCCTGATCTTTGGACTGGGTAAGAGTGGTCTGCTTAATTCAGACACTCTGTTCATCACCACCCCCTTTTCTGAATCATTTTTGTCCACCATAAGCATGGAAGGGTATACTCAGATGTGAGTCCCTAGCTCATTGCACCATCAGGATTCAAGCAAGCCGGGCCGAAGACGGCTGAAATGCCAGAAACCGGTCCCCGGTAGCTTGTTTCCTTCCCAGTATAAGAATTGGCTTGGTAGTTTGGTCTGCCCTGTTCCCATGATGCACTGGGCCAGGGTCAGACTAATTTGCATATAGCCAAGTTCTGAGCTGGGATGGTGCAGTGAGCTAAAAAACGGTGATGGATCAAGCCCTGATCTTTGGACTGGGTAAGAGTGGTCTGCTTAATTCAGACACTCTGTTCATCACCACCCCCTTTTCTGAATCATTTTTGTCCACCATAAGCTTGGAAGGGTATACTCAGATGTGAGTCCCTAGCTCATTGCACCATCAGGATTCAAGCAAGCCGGGCCGAACACGGCTGAAATGCCAGAAACCGGTCCCCGGTAGCTTGTTTCCTTCCCAGTATAAGAATTGGCTTGGTAGTTTGGTCTGCCCTGTTCCCATGATGCACTGGGCCAGGGTCAGACTAATTTGCATATAGCCAAGTTCTGAGCTGGGATGGTGCAGTGAGCTAAAAAACGGTGATGGATCAAGCCCTGATCTTTGGACTGGGTAAGAGTGGTCTGCTTAATTCAGACACTCTGTTCATCACTACCCCCTTTTCTGAATCATTTTTGTCCACCATAAGCGTGGAAGGGTATACTCAGATGTGAGTCCCTAGCTCATTGCACCATCAGGATTCAAGCAAGCCGGGCCGAAGACGGCTGAAATGCCAGAAACCGGTCCCCGGTAGCTTGTTTCCTTCCCAGTATAAGAATTGGCTTGGTAGTTTGGTCTGCCCTGTTCCCATGATGCACTGGGCCAGGGTCAGACTAATTTGCATATAGCCAAGTTCTGAGCTGGGATGGTGCAGTGAGCTAAAAAACGGTGATGGATCAAGCCCTGATCTTTGGACTGGGTAAGAGTGGTCTGCTTAATTCAGACACTCTGTTCATCACCACCCCCTTTTCTGAATCATTTTTGTCCACCATAAGCGTGGAAGGGTATACTCAGATGTGAGTCCCTAGCTCATTGCACCATCAGGATTCAAGCAAGCCGGGCCGAAGACGGCTGAAATGCCAGAAACCGGTCCCCGGTAGCTTGTTTCCTTCCCAGTATAAGAATTGGCTTGGTAGTTTGGTCTGCCCTGTTCCCATGATGCACTGGGCCAGGGTCAGACTAATTTGCATATAGCCAAGTTCTGAGCTGGGATGGTGCAGTGAGCTAAAAAACGGTGATGGATCAAGCCCTGATCTTTGGACTGGGTAAGAGTGGTCTGCTTAATTCAGACACTCTGTTCATCACTACCCCCTTTTCTGAATCATTTTTGTCCACCATAAGCGTGGAAGGGTATACTCAGATGTGAGTCCCTAGCTCATTGCACCATCAGGATTCAAGCAAGCCGGGCCGAAGACGGCTGAAATGCCAGAAACCGGTCCCCGATAGCTTGTTTCCTTCCCAGTATAAGAATTGGCTTGGTAGTTTGGTCTGCCCTGTTCCCATGATGCACTGGGCCAGGGTCAGACTAATTTGCATATAGCCAAGTTCTGAGCTGGGATGGTGCAGTGAGCTAAAAAACGGTGATGGATCAAGCCCTGATCTTTGGACTGGGTAAGAGTGGTCTGCTTAATTCAGACACTCTGTTCATCACCACCCCCTTTTCTGAATCATTTTTGTCCACCATAAGCGTGGAAGGGTATACTCAGATGTGAGTCCCTAGCTCATTGCACCATCAGGATTCAAGCAAGCCGGGCGGAAGACGGCTGAAATGCCAGAAACCGGTCCCCGGTAGCTTGTTTCCTTCCCAGTATAAGAATTGGCTTGGTAGTTTGGTCTGCCCTGTTCCCATGATGCACTGGGCCAGGGTCAGACTAATTTGCATATAGCCAAGTTCTGAGCTGGGATGGTGCAGTGAGCTAAGAAACGGTGATGGATCAAGCCCTGATCGTTGGACTGGGTAAGAGTGGTCTGCTTAATTCAGACACTCTGTTCATCACCACCCCCTTTTCTGAATCATTTTTGTCCACCATAAGCGTGGAAGGGTATACTCAGATGTGAGTCCCTAGCTCATTGCACCATCAGGATTCAAGCAAGCCGGGCCGAAGACGGCTGAAATGCCAGAAACCGGTCCCCGGTAGCTTGTTTCCTTCCCAGTATAAGAATTGGCTTGGTACTTTGGTCTGCCCTGTTCCCATGATGCACTGGGCCAGGGTCAGACTAATTTGCATATAGCCAAGTTCTGAGCTGGGATGGTGCAGTGAGCTAAAAAACGGTGATGGATCAAGCCCTGATCTTTGGACTGGGTAAGAGTGGTCTGCTTAATTCAGACACTCTTTTCATCACCACCCCCTTTTCTGAACCAGAGCTTCTCGTGGCACAAAACAAAGAAAGGCCCCCTCGAGCCTCTCTGGAGAGCCTTGCGGGCTCTAAACATTGTGGGGCCATGGAGCCGCTCAGGGCTCGAACTACAAATGCCCCTTGAGCCCCGCAGGCTCTGAACCACTACCTCACAGGCAGGAGGGGGCGGGCACCGGCAATGTGCCCCGACGCCCCCTCTAACTAAAAATGGCCCCCGGAGCCTTCTCAGGGCTCTAGACAACGTTGGGGCGACCCGCTGCCAACCGGGGCCGCCCTGACTCTATGCCTCCTGAGCACTACATTCTCTCCGGGTCGCCGCCCCACACCACAGAGCCCAACTCACCGGGCTGCTTCCTTGGGGGAATCCGCTGCTCTGCTCCTCGCCGGGCTGCGGGAATCTCCTTTGGGCAGCGCGGGGCTCTCCACGACACCGGAGCCCCGCCTGCCTCTACAGCTGCCACATCACTGCGGGGCTCTCCCGTCCACATGGGAGCCCCGCGAAAGCTCACACCGGCCTCCGCTACCCTCGGGCACATCTCCGTTCTCCCTCCATTGCATGGGAGACCCGGGCAGGGGTAAGCAGAAGTTGCCTCAATCAGGCCCCACCCACGTCTTCCCTGAACTTGCCTGTCTTCCTGTGACTGGGGGCCGCCAATGGCAGCGTGGCCCTCAGTCGGGAGGCGATCCCAGCGCCCTCGAGGCAAACCCCAGGCTGGCGGCGGCAATTTCGAGGGGTTGGCTCCCTCGTGAAAAGTAAAAATATAGCATCAAGGCCCCCGGCGGGGTGGGCACCTGCCAGGGGCTTAACTGGGCATTAAAAAGTGGGCAAAAATGCCGTGTGGGCACCGGATATGGTCATAAAGCGCTTCCTCAGCGCTATTGGGAAATAAAGCTCTCCAAAGCGCTAGAAGGGCAATCAGTCAGTGCTCCCAGGTGCTAATGGCCATCAAAGTACTTCAGGGGATAGGAAGAAGGTCCAAAGGTCCCAGGGCAAAGCAAAGTCCCCCAATCAGCCCAGGCAAGGCAGAGGGGTCCCCCAGAGTCCTCCAGGCATCCATCAGGTATTCAGGGGCTGGGCAGGGCTCAGGGAGGCAAGCCTTCCCCTGAGCCCAAGCAGCAGCACACCCCTGGCAGGATTCAAGTCAGAAACAAGAACATTTTTAGAGTGTCACAGCACCCTTTTATACCCAAAATCCATTGTCTAAAGGGTGCAGGCAGTGTGAGAACCAGCTAGAACTGGTTATAGGGAATTCCTTTCACTGACCAGGCTAGGGACATCAGACGCACCCCCGGGGTGGAGCCCGCATTGTGTGGGGAAAACCCAGACCCATTCAGGACCCTCAAACCAGACGGTCAATCCACAAGCAGGCCCAGGCTCACTCCTCCCCTCACATCAGCATGCTAAACACTCCATTCACCACCGGGGCAGACCCTCCCAGACTCTTGGAGTCAGGCTCACCAGCCAGCCTCAGCCAATCACACGCCAGACACAAATTACACAAATTTGCCAACTTCTAGATGTGGCACTTCTACACTAGACACACTCATGCCGCATATATCATTATGCAGCATTCAACCTCGCGAGTTCCCACATACCAAACTCGACCCTGCACTCCCCACACATCAGGAAGTACCATGGGCATACATATTCCCCATTCATTCCTATGGGAGGGCAGGTCACTCACCACACATACACAGAGAGCTCACGCACTTTACACTGTACCACAGTGAAAAAGTGCGCAGAGGCCTAAAATCACCAACACCAGGTCACAGAAACAGGCTAGGAAAAAGCAAAAAGTCTCGGGATGAACCTGCCAAAAGGGCCGGGTCCAACAACGACAATATCTAGGAAAGGCAGTACATGTGCATCCTCCAATTGTCCTGTTTGCCCCTATACTGTGGACACAGTGTACCCTGCCCCCACAGCTACAATACCCCCCTAACCCCAGTTTCTGCCAGATCATTCCACCCACTCTAGTCCTTGCAAACATGGCCCCTGCGATGGTCGCCGGGCTCTTCGTTCCGAAGCGCACACTATGTGTAGTACTGCAAGTTGGCCTTCTTCTTGGCTTGAACCTCCAGGATGCCCTCCATGTAATCCTCATGGTTCAGTTCTGTGGCTCCTCTGCGAAGTGCAATCATGCCCGCTTCCACACAGACGGCTTGTACTGAGCTCCATTGAAATCATCTGTGCATCGAGCGAGCTCTTCATAGTTTACATCAGGGCTGACGTTCATTTTTCTGGAATGGATTTGCATGATGCGAGCCCGTGCCTCTTCATTGGGCATTGGGAACTCAATCTTTTGGTCTAATCGTCCAGAATGGAGCAGGGCTGGGTCCAGGATATCCACACGATTCGTAGCAGCAATAACTTTGACTTGCGTGTTGGGCTGGAATCCATCCAACTGATTCAGGAGCTCGAGCATGGTTCTCTGCACTTCTCAATCACCAGCTTTCTCGCTGTCGAACCTCTTGGTACCAATGGCATCCAGTTCATCAATAAAGATAATAGAAGAAGCTTTCTCTTTAGCCAAAGCAAAAGCATCTCTGACGAGTTTGGCACCATCGCCAATGAACATCTGTACCAGCTGTGGGCCTGCGTGCTTCAGGAAGGTGGCTTGGTCTGTGCGGCACATGCCCGAGCCAACAGGGTTTTGCCAGTGCCTGGAGGACCATACATCAAGACTCCTTTAGGGGGTTGGATGCCAAGGTTTTCAAACTTCTCTCTGTGGTTCATGGGCAGCACAATGGCTTCCACCAGCTCCTGGATCTGCTTGTCCAATCCACCAATGTCGCTGTACTTCTCTGTAGGCCTCTCGTCTACTTCCATGGCCTTCACACTGGAATCATACTCTGTGGGGAGAGTCTCCAGGATCAGGTAGGAGTCCTTGTTTACACCCACAAGATCTCCAGGTTTCAACTTCTCTGCATCAGCCAGTCCAATCACAGGCAGAAAATAGGTCTGTCGGGTGGATGTTTTGATAACAGCACATTTTCCTTTCCGCTGAGAATCCAGGTCGATGTTTGCGCCATCCTCCTCCTGGTCATTGGGGTCAACATTGAGCAGCTCTATGACGTTGGAGACCAGGTACGGCAGGGTTTTGTTCACTTTGATCTGCTCGCTGTTCTCTTTGATTTTGTCTTTCATGGCCTGTAACTTGTGCGTCACACGGAAAACCTCACTCTTCATGATCTTGATTTCACTGTCCAACAGGCGCGTACTTTGAATAATTTCTTCTGTTGACATTTTGAGAACTTCTTCACCAAAGCCATCTTGCTCGCTCTCCTCCCACACGGACGTCATGCTGCCGCTGCTCCCCCTGGTCTCTCTGCTGCCGGGGCCGGTGCTGCCGCTTCTGCTGCTCGGGCTCGGCTGCGAGTTCCCGACCGCACTTTCGTCACGGGGTGGTGGGGACCGAGAGGCTCCGGCCCTCCCGAGGCTGCTCTCGCTCCGCCTGCCGCCGCCTGTCACACCCGCCCTTTCCGGTGCTTGACAGCCGCCCCCCCGCCGCGCGGACACCGGTCACACGAGCGGGGTGGTAGTTTCCCAGAACCGAAGGATCAAGGCTAGGTTTTTTTTAAAGTGCCTTTACCATTGCTTCCTTCATAGGAGAGGGACCACCCCAGAGGAAAATGAAGTGTTATTCAGCTCTAAGATGACAGGGGAAACAACTCCCGCTACCTGCCTCAGTATCTTTAGGGGTACTGGATCTTTAGGCGACCGACTTTTTACCTGTGAAAATGAATTTTTATATGGCCTATATGTCCCCTATCGTGTACCCCAACATGTAGTATATGTGCATGACATCCATGCATTTTCCCTCTATGGCCGAAATGATGACGCCTATGCATTTGCGTCCAACGTTAACATGTCAGTTACCAGGCCCTCCATGAAAGAAACGTTAATTCTGCATTGAGGCCTATGTTGCCAATGTAATTGCATTGTGCACGTTTTTAAGTCAAGATGGACCCATTCTGTGGCTCAGCTTGTGCCATGGACCCGAATTAAGGTTTTCATGCTTCCAGACACTCTGAGGGCTGCAGCTCCGCATCCCTGACCTCTCGCATACTTTCAGTCAGCCGATGAGGCCCCGCACGAGGGTGCCCAGACAGTATTCTGCACACAGTTATCTGCCTGCCCTACAGAATCACATTCCTGCTTAGTGAAGAAAGGTAAACAGAGCCCGTTTGCAGAGATAGAGCCCAGTCTTTCTGTCTCCGTTTAAGTGATTTACACAGCTCGCATCCATAGAAAGCCCATAGCCCCATGTAATGAACCAAGAAATGTATGCCCACACTGGCTCTTGCAGATGAGCAACCTTTGCTTGAGTGACCTTTTACTTCAGATAAAACATCCCCGGACCCAAGATATCAGATAATACACGACGTGCAGGTCGTCCTGACACCGAAGGCCTCTCTACTAGCACGAAAGTCAGCTCCCCCCAGCTCCCCCCCAGTTACACGTCAATTACACGTCATGACCAAGTTGCGCACACAAGTAGGGCAAAGGTTCCAGCTGGCCATGCAGACCCCCTCCATGTATCCACCCACCTATGACTCACTTATGACTCCTCAAGTGAACGCCCACATGTACGCCCACATGTTTCTTATCTTTCTTTCTCTTGCTCGGCCTAGAGCACTCCTCCTCTCTATGCAATCTAATGTATAAATATTGTACTCTGTGAATAAAGTTCAGAAGACCCTTCCTGAACCTTAGTGGTGATGGAACCGATTCTCCGCTAACCCGGGTTATTGAAATAAAGCCCTTTTGAATCGGACACCACGGACTCTGCCTCTCATTTAATGCATGAACTTTCATTTAAGTATAGAAATTATGACAGGGTAATATTTTATTTACCACATTAATCTGGCGCCCGAATAGGACTAGTCCCTTTCCCCACGCGCCGGTGATGTAGGTCCAGCCTTCGCCCCCCTTCTACAGCCGTGACGGACTTCAGAGTGCACGCAGCGGGGGTTTCCCGCTTACTCCCTCAGGCCCACGAGGAGGACGGACTGCGACCAGGCATCCACACGAGGCGGTGAGGATCGCGGATCATCCCAACCAGAGCCCAAGCCGTGAGAGAGCAAGGTCTGAGGTCTCCAGAGGTCCACCTGTTCCCCGGCGCATGCGCAGTATCAAGTTACCGAGGCCTTCAAGTTCTGCTTCCCGGTGAGTACCACTAGTGGGAATGCATAAAGTTAAAGACGGGTTCATTTAGTTGAGCTCGGTAAAGACGTGTCCGTTCACACGGGCACGGTAAAGACGTGTCCACGGGTAAACGTGGGCACGGTAAAGACGGGTCCATTTCGGTGGGCACGGTAAAGACGTGTCTCTTTCTGAGACCGGTATGGTTGTACTGTATTTCAGTGCATAAAGTTAACTGTTTTCAAGTACATGTTTTTCAAGTCTATGTATCAGTTAAAATGTATCTGTTTTAGTGTTTTAGTGTTTTAGCGTGTTGTAGTGTGAATGATTGTTTCAGTCAGTCTGTTCTAGTGTGTATTGTGTTTTTCATTACGTTGGTTTCATCATGCCACTGTTTTCAAAGTTACGTCAGATAGGCACCAGAAAAGGCATACTAGAAGAGCCAGTTAACATCCCGCCTAGAGACACACCTGGTCATTACATATATAATGAACATGGGCTAGATGCCATATTGTATTTAGACCTATGGGCTTGAACAGTTGCAGTGTGAGGAGATTGCAGTACATCATGGCATTTGACTTATGCAGGGTGGAAGAAATGCTTTTCATCTTGGTGTTTGAACTGTAAGGCTTGAAGGGTAACTGTCTGAAAGGGAGCCAATTACATCTTGGTGTTGAGGAAATTGTACTTGTGTGTGAAAAAGGTTTTTAAATTGCTCATTAAATGGCTTGCTGCATTTGCTTCTGCTATGCAATGGGAAAGTATTCAGTGTAATATGATTTGTGGAGTTTCTTGTACATAGCTCCTTGTAAATATGGCTTGTGAGGAGCATATTCTCATTTAGACTTGTTGTGTTTCTTGTGCATTGCGCCTTGAATATATGCCTTGTGAAGAGCATGTCATTTTTGGACTTGTTGACTTTCTTGTACATATGGCTTGTGAATAGCGCCATGTGGATATGGCTTGTACAGAGCATGATATTGTTGCATTAGTCAGGAGAGAGCTGGATCTCTTTCAGCTGCTTGGAGAAAATGTTTTGAAGATGTGCGTACGTGTTATTTGAAAACGTGGAGTGATAAGTTCTTGACTTTCCCATGTACTGCAGTCATTGGGGAATGATGGTTTTTGAGCTGCCAAAGGGTTAATATCTTGGATTGAGACGGCGGTATTTGTTTTAACATGCTGTTTAACATGCATGGTTATGTGAGCTGACACTAAAAGTCAGTGAGTGTTTAGATGAATGGTGGTTTGATTTTACTTTCATTGGTTGCTGGTTTCTGCCTATGTGCTTTGTCAGTATGGTAACATCATACAGCAGTGTTCATTTAACTTTCTATTTGAAATGCGTCCACGAATTTGTGTGGGTTTGCCTTGGAACACATGATTTAATGTGTTTTTTCCGGAGGTCGGAATGTTATAAATCAACCAGTCGGATTGTGATAAGAGTTTTCAGCTGTGGATGGCACACGGACCAGTGTCTTAGAATTAGTGCGTTAATGGTTGAGAAGAAAATACAAAACAGACCCATCATAGAATGTGCTTTTAATTAGTGTAATGCAACCATGTGCTTTTACAAAAGTGTGTTCTAGAAAATATCCAATGCAAGCTGCCCCTTAGAATAGCGTGTGAAAGTTAACCCACTCAGTTAGGAAAAATGACTATTTGAAAATTAATGAACCTGGCCCTTTTTGATAGGTAGAATAGAAAGGCTTGCACACTAAATTTTGACTTCTTTGTTATGCAGTGTGCAGAGAAATATTAAACCCCACAGTCCATGATAAATTCGTTTTTCAAATGCAAAGTGCATAAGCCTTGTGTGCAGAAGCAAATTGCCCCCCTTTTTGTGTGTTAATCTGCATGCTAAATAAATGCCCATGTTTCAAATGTCTTGCCTTCTAGCTGCATTAGTTAGACATAAGTGTTTCTTAGAAAGTGGAGCTTTCAAGTAGCAGTACATTGTAACAGAATTATTTTAAAATGCTAGCATGTGACTGTGTTACAGATTAATTTGCTTTTTATCACGTTTTAAATTTGCTCTAGTTAGTTAGAGAATACTGATTCTGACGTGGGAACAGTTATGTTTAGAGTTCCAAGGAATGTGTTTTTCGACCTTGGATTAGCCTGACTCCCAGCGAAAGATTTTTTGTAAAGGGAGGGCTTTTCCCTCTTGGAGCACCGAGCAGTGCCTGCCTTGTTATTATTGGCTATATTCCAATTTCTTTCCGCGTAGGGATGTTTATGTAAGGGGAGGGTCAAGTCACTCTTCCTTGCTGTCGGCGCAGACAGCTTCATTGACTTCAGATAAGGGATCCTTGCACATGCAGAATAAATTGGCAGACGCTTGGCCCTTGGAGTTAGATAGATACAGTAGGCCTAAGTGAGCTTCCCTGACTAGAGATTAGAGATGCTTAGACAGAATAATTGGCAGGAAGCTTTGCTCCTGCAATGAGCTCAGTGTTGGCAGTGATTCAATTTTACATCACAGTGTAGCTCGGCTCCTGCTTGGATCAGATTCAAGACTCTGAGCGCGAACATCTTTCTGGAGGTGGGGGCTGCTTCTCAGAGGAGTGAGGCAGTACACGCAGTCAGACTACCCGGAATAGCAATCTTTCTCATGAAACAGCCTAGAGAGGGTAGATGGCTTGCCCCTTATTGAGGTTCCTGTAGATCAATGGGGTCCCTATGTACGAGGTCGTGTACTAGGACAGGACAGTAAGTTTCTGATTGACACAGGGGCGAGCAGAACTACCATCAGCCATGACGAGGTTCCAGGGGCACCTCTCTCAGGCTCACAAAATATTTCCTTGGGATTTTCAGGAAAGCCTATTGTTAATGAAGTATCGGAAGAGGTTTCCCTTGGAGTTGGTCCACTGTCACGTACCACAGACTTGGTACTTACTAAATCATGTCCAGAAAACTTGCTACGTATAAAGACATTAAAAGAACTAGGAGCAGTTATTTGTTGTTCTCCGGAAGGAGTGCGACTGTTCTTACGTGATTTTAAGGGACATTATGTTCTGAAAGATTTTGACCCCAGACTCCAGAATGTACCACAGCACCGAGGAGCACAAAGTGTCCCCTTCAAAGTTACAATTCTGTGCCCAGCAAGTGGTTTACCTTGTACACTTGCTGTCCAAGAGGGGTGGGCAGCTGACACAAGAACGTATTCAGTTAATTTCTAACCTTTCACAGCTCAAGACACAAAAGGAAGTACGGGCCTTCATTTGGCCTCACTTCATACTGTAGACAATGGATTCCCCAGTATGCCCTTCTAGCCAAACCACTAATACAGTTGACAACATGGGAGGCAGCGTCTTCGACTGTCCTCCCTTGGACACAAGAACACACCTTGGCATTTGAAGAATTAAAAAGAGCCTTATGTCAAGCGCCAGTTTTAGCGACTCCTAGTTACAGCAAACCCTTTATGTTTTTCGTAACTGAACGGGAAGGAACAGCATTATCTGTCCTTACACAAGATCAAGCAGGAAAACACAAGCCTTGTGCTTATTTTTCTAGTACACTAGACCCAGTGGCCCAGGCTCTGCCTGCGTGCCTGAAATCAGTTGCAGCAACAGCTCTAGCCATAAGACAAAGCAACTCGATTGTGTTGGGCCACCCCCTGACAGTCCAGGTACCACATACAGTGGAAGTTCTCTTGAACAGGACACAGACACAACACTTGATTGTAGCGAGACTGACAGGATATGAACTGACGTTATTTCAGCCACACATAGAGATCAGACGATGTAACATTCTTAACCCTACTACACTCTTGCCCTCAAGTACAGTAGATACTGCACCACTTGACTGTGTGGAAGTAATAAATACAGTGACGAAACCAAGACAAGACCTGACAGATGTTGCACTTCCAGATCCTGACCTGACACTTTATGTTGATGGTTCATGCATGAGAACAAGCACAGGAGAGCTAGTGGCCGCATATGCCGTGACCACTGCTACTAAAGTCATAGAGACCCACAGAATAGACACACTGTCAGCACAAGCAGCAGAGCTCATCGCTCTGACACAAGCCTGCATAAGAGCCAAGAACTTGAAAGTGAACATTTATACAGACTCACAGTACGCTTTTGGCGTAGTCCATGACTTCGAAGTTCTCTGGAGGGAGAGAGGTTTCTTGACCTCTCATGGTGCCAAAATTCAGCACGGCCCGCTTATTCAGGCCCTGTTAGAAGCAATACATTTGCCTACAGCCATAGCTATCATGAAATGCAAAGCACACACCAAAGTTACAGACACCATTTCCCAGGGTAATGATCTGGCAGACCGAACTGCTAAATTGACAGCTCAGACACCAACAGACACGACAAAGACAGAGATACCATTACTGACCAAAAGCATGACAGTCAGGGATCCTTCACAAGATGTACTCGACATACAGACACATGCCACTCCAGACGAAATAAAGAAATGGACTGAACAAGGAGGGGTCCAGACAGATCAGGGATGGATGACAAAAGGCAAAGTCACGTGGTTCCTCCCTGACTCCATGGTACAAGTCATCATAAACACAGCACATAAGTCCAGCACACTTAGGAGAAAAGGCTATGCTAGACAGTTTACAGAATATTTGGTTTAACAAGCACCTGCGTGCAGCAGCAAAGCAGAAAGTACGTACCTGTATGATCTGTTGCCAGTTCAATCCAGGTAAAGGCATCCCGGTGGAACAAGGCGGATTTCATCCTCCTGACCACCCTTTTGAGGTCCTCCAGATGGATTATATCCAGATGGACAGATGTAGAGGTTACAGGTATGTCCTGGTAGTTGTATGTGCACTATCCAGATGGACAGAAGCGTATCCAGTCCCAGATTATACTGCTGTGACCACCGCCAGGCAATTGGTGCGTGATTTCTTCCCGAGATATGGATTGCCCCGTGTCGTGTACTCAGACAACGGTCAGCCATTCTCTTCTGAATTAATGAAACAAGTTTCCCTACTGTTAGGATATAATAGGAAGTTTCATTGTGTACGACACCCTGAAGCAGCAGGACTCGTAGAGCGCCATAATCAGACACTTAAGACGAGATTAGCGAAAGGTCTGTGCAGAAAAAGGCGTGGATTGGATGGTAGCCTTGCCGGTTGCCCTCTTTTACAAGCGTATGGTAGCTCATTCCAGAACAGGACTGTCCCCTTACGAGGTGGTTTTTGGTAGACCACCGAATATGTGGGGTACGCCTATGCCAAAGAAAATAACTAATGTTGACAGTAATATGCTGACAGATTACCTGGCTTCCTTGATGTCTGCACTACTCTCTTGTCGTTCACAGGTTGCCGCCGCCTTCCCAGACAACACCCAAGTCCAGGAGCACGCCATAGCACCTGGAGAGCTTGTGCTGATAAAGAACTTTGATCAATCAAGCCCTTTTGAGCCGCGTTGGAAGGCGCCGAAGTTGGTATTACTCACCACGAGGACTGCCGTCAAGGTCGAAGGACATAAAGGATGGCTTCACGCCCAACACTGTAAACAATTCTATGGACAATATGGAACTTTGATAAAGAACAAGAACAATGACAATAACAATGACATTCCCGATATTAAGCCCCCTTTGCTAGAAAAAACTCCGCAACAGGAGTATAGGTGTAAGTTACGGTCTAGTAAGTCAGACAGCGTTTAATTGTTTAAGTCCCCCTCGGGTGAAGCGGTTAGACAGGTTCCTGACATGTATAAGATCGTAGACCCAAATAGCCAGAGAGATAGGCAGAAAAAGATTAAACAGAAGTACTGTAAAAACTTACGCAGCAGATGCATAGTAACTCTGATCATTATGTTTTTCCTAAGTGTATCCATTATATGTATAAGCTTGACGCTACATGTTTTCTTTCCTCCTCTTGGTTCACATATACATTCTTCTTTTAATGACACTGTAGAGCATACATTCAGTGATCTGCCACCCCATGAACTGTCATATCGACTAGCCATGCGCAACAATACTTTTATACGGATGATGCACCATTCCCATCAGACCAGCAATGCAACAGATTGCTGGGTATGTGGCCAACTCCCACCTTTTCAAAAGACGAAGGGAGTTCTGCCCTTCTTCCCTTTTCCGTTCTCCCACAATGGTTCGTGTGGAGCATGGTTTGCCTTAATGACATCCCTAGACAGTAAGTCCACAGTTTCCCAGAGCGAGTGAATATGGGGAAACTTGAATAAAGTAATGAATGAGGCATGTTTTCCAAATGAAGAAGGACTTCCCCAAAGAAAGGGAACCGATCTAGAAAATGAAGAGTACAAGCAAGGAAATGCCTCCCTTAACTTCATGATCTTGAATGTTCAGCCCAAGCAAAATATAGGTCCACCGTCTATTTCAGTCCTACCAGTAAAAGGTGATTTGTGTGTTAGAAAGAAAGGATCAGTACATATGGGTCACAGCGAGTGTAATGCTGTGGTAGAGTTTGATGATAAAGGAAAGTATTCTTTCAATGCATCTCGCCATACCTATTTCATTTGTGGACAGACAGCCTATGTACAACTGCCCTTAGACTGGGATGGAACATGTTATATATCGTTCCTGCTTCCCCCCGTCTTTCTAGCCCCATCCAATTATCATCGAGATTCATGACTAGAGCATGTTAGACCCAGATGAGAGACCGATTCCCCAGTGATTGATCAGACTGAGACAGCTTGGGAGCAATACACAGATTCTTTTTCTTCATAGGTCCCGTCCAAAACAGTAAACTCATACGCAGCAATAACAAGGCTCCACAAGATTGCTCACGAGATACATCAAGACCCAGGCACATGGACTTGGTCCAGTTGGCTCTGGAGTGTAATATCAGCCTGGGGATGGAAAATGTTGTCGTTCCTAGGAATGATACTGTTTATGGTATTCGGCTGCTGTCTCTGTCTGCAGTGTGGCCCGGCGATTTGCGGTTTGTGTGCCACTGCCTGTATACCCCATCCACGTATCCAGAAGAGAAAAGAAGAGCAAATGATGCTGTTTGACCATATACAAGGTCTTATGCAAATAGATGTGACTTGAAGGGAACGTAGGGGACAAGGAGGGAATGAGGAAAATGAATTTTTATATGGCCTATTATGTCCCCTATCGTGTACCCCAACATGTAGTATATGTGCATGACATCCATGCATTTTCCCTCTATGGCCGAAATGATGTCGCCTATGCATTTGCGTCCAACGTTAACATGTCAGTTCCAGGCCCTCCATGAAAGAAACGTTAATTCTGCATTGAGGCCTATGTTGCCAATGTAATTGCGTTGTGCACGTTTTTAAGTCAAGATGGACCCATTCTGTGGCTCAGCTTGTGCCATGGACCCGAATTAAGGTTTTCATGCTTCCAGACACTCTGAGGGCTGCAGCTCCGCATCCCTGACCTCTCGCATACTTTCAGTCAGCCGATGAGGCCCCGCACGAGGGTGCCCAGTCAGTATTCTGCACACAGTTATCTGCCTGCCCTACAGAATCACATTCCTGCTTAGTGAAGAAAGGTAAACAGAGCCCGTTTGCAGAGATAGAGCCCAGTCTTTCTGTCTCCGTTTAAGTGATTTGCACAGCTCGCATCCATAGAAAGCCCATAGCCCCATGTAATGAACCAAGAAATGTATGCCCACACTGGCTCTTGCAGATGAGCAACCTTTGCTTGAGTGACCTTTTACTTCAGATAAAACATCCCCGGACCCAAGATATCAGATAATACACGACGTGCAGGTCGTCCTGACACCGAAGGCCTCTCTACTAGCACGAAAGTCAGCTCCCCCCAGCTCCCCCCCAGTTACACGTCAATTACACGTCATGACCAAGTTGCGCACACAAGTAGGGCAAAGGTTCCAGCTGGCCATGCAGACCCCCTCCATGTATCCACCCACCTATGACTCACTTATGACTCCTCAAGTGAACGCCCACATGTACGCCCACATGTTTCTTATCT
The DNA here is from genome assembly GCF_964263255.1 of Lissotriton vulgaris. Taxonomy (NCBI): domain Eukaryota; kingdom Metazoa; phylum Chordata; class Amphibia; order Caudata; family Salamandridae; genus Lissotriton; species Lissotriton vulgaris. The sequence continues at coordinate 72,089,590 of NC_141689.1, read as the reverse complement.
TTCTTTCTCTTGCTCGGCCTAGAGCACTCCTCCTCTCTATGCAATCTAATGTATAAATATTGTACTCTGTGAATAAAGTTCAGAAGACCCTTCCTGAACCTTAGTGGTGATGGAACCGATTCTCCGCTAACCCGGGTTATTGAAATAAAGCCCTTTTGAATCGGACACCACGGACTCTGCCTCTCATTTAATGCATGAACTTTCATTTGAGTATAGAAATTATGACAGGGTAATATTTTATTTACCACAGTCCAACAGGCGCGTACTTTGAATAATTTCTTCTGTTGACATTTTGAGAACTTCTTCACCAAAGCCATCTTGCTCGCTCTCCTCCCACACGGACGTCATGCTGCCGCTGCTCCCCCTGGTCTCTCTGCTGCCGGGGCCGGTGCTGCCGCTTCTGCTGCTCGGGCTCGGCTGCGAGTTCCCGACCGCACTTTCGTCACGGGGGTGGTGGGGACCGAGAGGCTCCGGCCCTCCCGAGGCTGCTCTCGCGCCGCCTGCCGCCGCCTGTCACACCCGCCCTTTCCGGTGCTTGACAGCCGCCCCCCCGCCGCGCGGGCACCGGTCACACGAGCGGGGTGGTAGTTTCCCAGAACCGAAGGATCAAGGCTAGGTTTTTTTTAAAGTGCCTTTACCATTGCTTCCTTCATAGGAGAGGGACCACCCCAGAGGAAAATGAAGTGTTATTCAGCTCTAAGATGACAGGGGAAACAACTCCCGCTACCTGCCTTAGTATCTTTAGGGGTACTGGATCTTTAGGCGACCCACTTTTTACCTGTGACAGGATGGTATCCAATACTGACCAATCCATTAATGGAATAGTTTCCAGGAGAGGTTGGTTACTATGAGTAGTAAAGTAGGATGTTCAGCCCTTGGTGGTGGGAATGAGGTGAAGATGGTTTTGATTTTATTGAAGAAGAATTCAGCTAAATCGTTGCAGTGTGTGCCTGAGGTGGAGGAGAGGGACTCTGGAGAGTGTTTTGGAAATACGAAAGATCTCACGGCGGATGTAGCCGCTGTTAAAATGCTATCTTCGTAGCAGGCTGCCTGGGCTAATTTAATTTCAGCTTTATATGATTTGAGTGCCTCTCCATATTTCAGTTTCCTGTTACTCGAGAAGTCTTTCCTCCAGTCTCTCTCAAGCTTCTTACAGGTCTGTTTTAAGCCCTGAGGTTTTGTTGGGAACCATGCCTTTCTCTTACTTCCTGTTTTAGTTTGGATCAGTTTTACGGTAAGAAGCAAGTCTAGAGATGCTTGGATCCAATTATTAAAATTTTCATTGGCAGTGCCAGCATCAGGATGATTAACCATCTAAAGCTCAACATTGTTAAGACAGAGATCATGGCCCGTGGGCAAAGGTACAGACACACTACTGACTATACCTTGCATGCTATGATGCATCATTCCATACCTTAGATACCAACAAAAACTACAAGCTATTCACACTCTTGTGATCTCCAAGATAGACTATGCAAATAGCGTGCACCTTCCACTCCTTGGTTCATCATACCTACAAATTCAAGAAATCCAAAATGCGGCAGAAAGTCACTCACGCCAGTCCTGAAAACACTTGACTGGCTTCTTGTAGAGATGAGAAATGCTCAAAGTACTTTGCATTGTCCACAGAGACTTACAATTAAACGTATACCAATACCTATAAATTAAAATGAAGCACCCAACATCGACATACCACCTTACAATAAGAAATCTGCTTTTTCGGTACAAGCCTCCAAGTTCTGGAACCCACTGCCAGCCAATCTCTGAAGCATCCAGAATCAACTGATGTTCAGAAAACGGTTGAGAATATAATTGTTCTCACGACAATTATATCAACCATTGACCCAGTGAGAGAACCCAGAACTATAACCTTTCTACCAGTTTAAGCGTGTTCTAGATCTATGAAACAGTCCTATGAAGCTCACCTTGAAAAGAGGATAGCCACAGGTGCTTGACCCACATTCGGGTGCTCCATCCAACATAACCTGGCAATGATATCAACATACGGATGAAAAATAATAATAAAACCATTCCAACGACGAGATATGACTCGGCAATCAACACAAAACATACTTGCTGTCATTCTGCACCTGAAGACCCACAAGCTGCTTTACATTAGGGACTCTAACCAATGCGACCCCTTACACACTTCACAGACCTATTAAACAGGTCTTAATGAGGCCGTGGTTTCTGGTGCTCTGCAGTGGCACTTAAATGGTTTCCAGTGCTCGGCACCAGCACTTAATTGTCAACACTGCACTTATGGCAGTCGGCCACATGGTGGCGCTGCTCATTTATTTTAAAGCTCAGCAGAATGATGGTTATTTATGAATACAATATACTTTAAAACTTACTAATGCCTGCCTCCCCAGCCATTTCTTTAGCTTTGGGGACCTGGAATGATCTGAACGGTAGCACCTGCAGGCAAGGCAGATGGTTAGTAGTTGTTTTGGGAAAGTCTGGCAGCGATGACAGGGGCGATGAGTGATGCGAGCTGCAGTGGCCTCCTGGTCGGGCCCTGGGACTTATTATTATATAAATTAAGTACTGCCTGTAAAGTATGTCCACCCTACCTTCCATCTTAACCACAAGATGGAGAACAGTTACTCTAATCTTTACGACAGTCCTCTCAGTATCAATTTGATATAATCAATGTCACCATATCATACCAGTTCAGTATCTAATCCCTCACAGTCAAGGCTACAAGCATATAATGCGGGAATGGACATGTGGAACCTTGATGGCAACTGGATGGCACAGATTCTGACTATACCAGCTGCTGAAATAGCTACTCAGTACTAACATGAGAGGCCTGCCAAAACCACAGAGATCTGCCACAAATTGCTGGTCAGTGGAGGACTCTCATCCAGCCCAACTTGCAGGTCCCTAATAGTCACATACTCTCCCATATCCATTAGCTTAGAGTGGGCCATGTCCTGCCACAGCCAACATAGAAAATGTCCAATGCAAGCTGCCCCTTAGAATAGCGTGTGAAAGTTAACCCACTCAGTTAGGAAAAATGACTATTTGAAAATTAATGAACCTGGCCCTTTTTGATAGGTAGAATAGAAAGGCTTGCACACTAAATTTTGACTTCTTTGTTATGCAGTGTGCAGAGAAATATTAAACCCCACAGTCCATGATAAATTCGTTTTTCAAATGCAAAGTGCATAAGCCTTGTGTGCAGAAGCAAATTGCCCCCCTTTTTGTGTGTTAATCTGCATGCTAAATAAATGCCCATGTTTCAAATGTCTTGCCTTCTAGCTGCATTAGTTAGACATAAGTGTTTCTTAGAAAGTGGAGCTTTCAAGTAGCAGTACATTGTAACAGAATTATTTTAAAATGCTAGCATGTGACTGTGTTACAGATTAATTTGCTTTTTATCACATTTTAAATTTGCTCTAGTTAGTTAGAGAATACTGATTCTGACGTGGGAACAGTTATGTTTAGAGTTCCAAGGAATGTGTTTTTCGACCTTGGATTAGCCTGACTCCCAGCGAAAGATTTTTTGTAAAGGGAGGGCTTTTCCCTCTTGGAGCACCGAGCAGTGCCTGTCTTGTTATTATTGGCTATATTCCAATTTCTTTCCGCGTAGGGATGTTTATGTAAGGGGAGGGTCAAGTCACTCTTCCTTGCTGTCGGCGCAGACAGCTTCATTGACTTCAGATAAGGGATCCTTGCACATGCAGAATAAATTGGCAGACGCTTGGCCCTTGGAGTTAGATAGATACAGTAGGCCTAAGTGAGCTTCCCTGACTAGAGATTAGAGATGCTTAGACAGAATAATTGGCAGGAAGCTTTGCTCCTGCAATGAGCTCAGTGTTGGCAGTGATTCAATTTTACATCACAGTGTAGCTCGGGTCCTGCTTGGATCAGATTCAAGACTCTGAGCGCGAACATCTTTCTGGAGGTGGGGGCTGCTTCTCAGAGGAGTGAGGCAGTACACGCAGTCAGACTACCCGGAATAGCAATCTTTCTCATGAAACAGCCTAGAGAGGGTAGATGGCTTGCCCCTTATTGAGGTTCCTGTAGATCAAAGGGGTCCCTATGTACGAGGTCGTGTACTAGGACAGGACAGTAAGTTTCTGATTGACACAGGGGCGAGCAGAACTACCATCAGCCATGACGAGGTTCCAGGGGCACCTCTCTCAGGCTCACAAAATATTTCCTTGGGATTTTCAGGAAAGCCTATTGTTAATGAAGTATCGGAAGAGGTTTCCCTTGGAGTTGGTCCACTGTCACGTACCACAGACTTGGTACTTACTAAATCATGTCCAGAAAACTTGCTAGGTATAAAGACATTAAAAGAACTAGGAGCAGTTATTTGTTGTTCTCCAGAAGGAGTGCGACTGTTCTTACGTGATTTTAAGGGACATTATGTTCTGAAAGATTTTGACCCCAGACTCCAGAATGTACCACAGCACCTAGGGGCACAAAGTGTCCCCTTCAAAGTTACAATTCTGTGCCCAGCAAGTGGTTTACCTTGTACACTTGCTGTCCAAGAGGGGTGGGCAGCTGACACAAGAACGTATTCAGTTAATTTCTAACCTTTCACAGCTCAAGACACAAAAGGAAGTACGGGCCTTCATTTGGCCTCACTTCATACTGTAGACAATGGATTCCCCAGTATGCCCTTCTAGCCAAACCACTAATACAGTTGACAACATGGGAGGCAGCGTCTTCGACTGTCCTCCCTTGGACACAAGAACACACCTTGGCATTTGAAGAATTAAAAAGAGCCTTATGTCAAGCGCCAGTTTTAGCGACTCCTAGTTACAGCAAACCCTTTATGTTTTTCGTAACTGAACGGGAAGGAACAGCATTATCTGTCCTTACACAAGATCAAGCAGGAAAACACAAGCCTTGTGCTTATTTTTCTAGTACACTAGACCCAGTGGCCCAGGCTCTGCCTGCGTGCCTGAAATCAGTTGCAGCAACAGCTCTAGCCATAAGACAAAGCAACTCGATTGTGTTGGGCCACCCCCTGACAGTCCAGGTACCACATACAGTGGAAGTTCTCTTGAACAGGACACAGACACAACACTTGATTGTAGCGAGACTGACAGGATATGAACTGACGTTATTTCAGCCACACATAGAGATCAGACGATGTAACATTCTTAACCCTACTACACTCTTGCCCTCAAGTACAGTAGATACTGCACCACTTGACTGTGTGGAAGTAATAAATACAGTGACGAAACCAAGACAAGACCTGACAGATGTTGCACTTCCAGATCCTGACCTGACACTTTATGTTGATGGTTCATGCATGAGAACAAGCACAGGAGAGCTAGTGGCCGCATATGCCGTGACCACTGCTACTAAAGTCATAGAGACCCACAGAATAGACACACTGTCAGCACAAGCAGCAGAGCTCATCGCTCTGACACAAGCCTGCATAAGAGCCAAGAACTTGAAAGTGAACATTTATACAGACTCACAGTACGCTTTTGGCGTAGTCCATGACTTCGAAGTTCTCTGGAGGGAGAGAGGTTTCTTGACCTCTCATGGTGCCAAAATTCAGCACGGCCCGCTTATTCAGGCCCTGTTAGAAGCAATACATTTGCCTACAGCCATAGCTATCATGAAATGCAAAGCACACACCAAAGTTACAGACACCATTTCCCAGGGTAATGATCTGGCAGACCGAACTGCTAAATTGACAGCTCAGACACCAACAGACACGACAAAGACAGAGATACCATTACTGACCAAAAGCATGACAGTCAGGGATCCTTCACAAGATGTACTCGACATACAGACACATGCCACTCCAGACGAAATAAAGAAATGGACTGAACAAGGAGGGGTCCAGACAGATCAGGGATGGATGACAAAAGGCAAAGTCACGTGGTTCCTCCCTGACTCCATGGTACAAGTCATCATAAACACAGCACATAAGTCCAGCACACTTAGGAGAAAAGGCTATGCTAGACAGTTTACAGAATATTTGGTTTAACAAGCACCTGCGTGCAGCAGCAAAGCAGAAAGTACGTACCTGTATGATCTGTTGCCAGTTCAATCCAGGTAAAGGCATCCCGGTGGAACAAGGCGGATTTCATCCTCCTGACCACCCTTTTGAGGTCCTCCAGATGGATTATATCCAGATGGACAGATGTAGAGGTTACAGGTATGTCCTGGTAGTTGTATGTGCACTATCCAGATGGACAGAAGCGTATCCAGTCCCAGATTATACTGCTGTGACCACCGCCAGGCAATTGGTGCGTGATTTCTTCCCGAGATATGGATTGCCCCGTGTCGTGTACTCAGACAACGGTCAGCCATTCTCTTCTGAATTAATGAAACAAGTTTCCCTACTGTTAGGATATAATAGGAAGTTTCATTGTGTACGACACCCTGAAGCAGCAGGACTCGTAGAGCGCCATAATCAGACACTTAAGACGAGATTAGCGAAAGGTCTGTGCAGAAAAAGGCGTGGATTGGATGGTAGCCTTGCCGGTTGCCCTCTTTTACAAGCGTATGGTAGCTCATTCCAGAACAGGACTGTCCCCTTACGAGGTGGTTTTTGGTAGACCACCGAATATGTGGGGTACGCCTATGCCAAAGAAAATAACTAATGTTGACAGTAATATGCTGACAGATTACCTGGCTTCCTTGATGTCTGCACTACTCTCTTGTCGTTCACAGGTTGCCGCCGCCTTCCCAGACAACACTCAAGTCCAGGAGCACGCCATAGCACCTGGAGAGCTTGTGCTGATAAAGAACTTTGATCAATCAAGCCCTTTTGAGCCGCGTTGGAAGGTGCCGAAGTTGGTATTACTCACCACGAGGACTGCCGTCAAGGTCGAAGGACATAAAGGATGGCTTCACGCCCAACACTGTAAACAATTCTATGGACAATATGGAACTTTGATAAAGAACAAGAACAATGACAATAACAATGACATTCCCGATATTAAGCCCCCTTTGCTAGAAAAAACTCCGCAACAGGAGTATAGGTGTAAGTTACGGTCTAGTAAGTCAGACAGCGTTTAATTGTTTAAGTCCCCCTCGGGTGAAGCGGTTAGACAGGTTCCTGACATGTATAAGATCGTAGACCCAAATAGCCAGAGAGATAGGCAGAAAAAGATTAAACAGAAGTACTGTAAAAACTTACGCAGCAGATGCATAGTAACTCTGATCATTATGTTTTTCCTAAGTGTATCCATTATATGTATAAGCTTGACGCTACATGTTTTCTTTCCTCCTCTTGGTTCACATATACATTCTTCTTTTAATGACACTGTAGAGCATACATTCAGTGATCTGCCACCCCATGAACTGTCATATCGACTAGCCATGCGCAACAATACTTTTATACGGATGATGCACCATTCCCATCAGACCAGCAATGCAACAGATTGCTGGGTATGTGGCCAACTCCCACCTTTTCAAAAGACGAAGGGAGTTCTGCCCTTCTTCCCTTTTCCGTTCTCCCACAATGGTTCGTGTGGAGCATGGTTTGCCTTAATGACATCCCTAGACAGTAAGTCCACAGTTTCCCAGAGCGAGTGAATATGGGGAAACTTGAATAAAGTAATGAATGAGGCATGTTTTCCAAATGAAGAAGGACTTCCCCAAAGAAAGGGAACCGATCTAGAAAATGAAGAGTACAAGCAAGGAAATGCCTCCCTTAACTTCATGATCTTGAATGTTCAGCCCAAGCAAAATATAGGTCCACCGTCTATTTCAGTCCTACCAGTAAAAGGTGATTTGTGTGTTAGAAAGAAAGGATCAGTACATATGGGTCACAGCGAGTGTAATGCTGTGGTAGAGTTTGATGATAAAGGAAAGTATTCTTTCAATGCATCTCGCCATACCTATTTCATTTGTGGACAGACAGCCTATGTACAACTGCCCTTAGACTGGGATGGAACATGTTATATATCGTTCCTGCTTCCCCCGTCTTTCTAGCCCCATCCAATTATCATCGAGATTCATGACTAGAGCATGTTAGACCCAGATGAGAGACCGATTCCCCAGTGATTGATCAGACTGAGACAGCTTGGGAGCAATACACAGATTCTTTTTCTTCATAGGTCCCGTCCAAAACAGTAAACTCATACGCAGCAATAACAAGGCTCCACAAGATTGCTCACGAGATACATCAAGACCCAGGCACATGGACTTGGTCCAGTTGGCTCTGGAGTGTAATATCAGCCTGGGGATGGAAAATGTTGTCGTTCCTAGGAATGATACTGTTTATGGTATTCGGCTGCTGTCTCTGTCTGCAGTGTGGCCCGGCGATTTGCGGTTTGTGTGCCACTGCCTGTATACCCCATCCACGTATCCAGAAGAGAAAAGAAGAGCAAATGATGCTGTTTGACCATATACAAGGTCTTATGCAAATAGATGTGACTTGAAGGGAACGTAGGGGACAAGGAGGGAATGAGGAAAATGAATTTTTATATGGCCTATTATGTCCCCTATCGTGTACCCCAACATGTAGTATATGTGCATGACATCCATGCATTTTCCCTCTATGGCCGAAATGATGTCGCCTATGCATTTGCGTCCAACGTTAACATGTCAGTTCCAGGCCCTCCATGAAAGAAACGTTAATTCTGCATTGAGGCCTATGTTGCCAATGTAATTGCGTTGTGCACGTTTTTAAGTCAAGATGGACCCATTCTGTGGCTCAGCTTGTGCCATGGACCCGAATTAAGGTTTTCATGCTTCCAGACACTCTGAGGGCTGCAGCTCCGCATCCCTGACCTCTCGCATACTTTCAGTCAGCCGATGAGGCCCCGCACGAGGGTGCCCAGTCAGTATTCTGCACACAGTTATCTGCCTGCCCTACAGAATCACATTCCTGCTTAGTGAAGAAAGGTAAACAGAGCCCGTTTGCAGAGATAGAGCCCAGTCTTTCTGTCTCCGTTTAAGTGATTTGCACAGCTCGCATCCATAGAAAGCCCATAGCCCCATGTAATGAACCAAGAAATGTATGCCCACACTGGCTCTTGCAGATGAGCAACCTTTGCTTGAGTGACCTTTTACTTCAGATAAAACATCCCCGGACCCAAGATATCAGATAATACACGACGTGCAGGTCGTCCTGACACCGAAGGCCTCTCTACTAGCACGAAAGTCAGCTCCCCCCAGCTCCCCCCCAGTTACACGTCAATTACACGTCATGACCAAGTTGCGCACACAAGTAGGGCAAAGGTTCCAGCTGGCCATGCAGACCCCCTCCATGTATCCACCCACCTATGACTCACTTATGACTCCTCAAGTGAACGCCCACATGTACGCCCACATGTTTCTTATCTTTCTTTCTCTTGCTCGGCCTAGAGCACTCCTCCTCTCTATGCAATCTAATGTATAAATATTGTACTCTGTGAATAAAGTTCAGAAGACCCTTCCTGAACCTTAGTGGTGATGGAACCGATTCTCCGCTAACCCGGGTTATTGAAATAAAGCCCTTTTGAATCGGACACCACGGACTCTGCCTCTCATTTAATGCATGAACTTTCATTTGAGTATAGAAATTATGACAGGGTAATATTTTATTTACCACAGTCCAACAGGCGCGTACTTTGAATAATTTCTTCTGTTGACATTTTGAGAACTTCTTCACCAAAGCCATCTTGCTCGCTCTCCTCCCACACGGACGTCATGCTGCCGCTGCTCCCCCTGGTCTCTCTGCTGCCGGGGCCGGTGCTGCCGCTTCTGCTGCTCGGGCTCGGCTGCGAGTTCCCGACCGCACTTTCGTCACGGGGGTGGTGGGGACCGAGAGGCTCCGGCCCTCCCGAGGCTGCTCTCGCGCCGCCTGCCGCCGCCTGTCACACCCGCCCTTTCCGGTGCTTGACAGCCGCCCCCCCCGCCGCGCGGGCACCGGTCACACGAGCGGGGTGGTAGTTTCCCAGAACCGAAGGATCAAGGCTAGGTTTTTTTTAAAGTGCCTTTACCATTGCTTCCTTCATAGGAGAGGGACCACCCCAGAGGAAAATGAAGTGTTATTCAGCTCTAAGATGACAGGGGAAACAACTCCCGCTACCTGCCTTAGTATCTTTAGGGGTACTGGATCTTTAGGCGACCCACTTTTTACCTGTGACAGGATGGTATCCAATACTGACCAATCCATTAATGGAATAGTTTCCAGGAGAGGTTGGTTACTATGAGTAGTAAAGTAGGGTGTTCAGCCCTTGGTGGTGGGAATGAGGTGAAGATGGTTTTGATTTTATTGAAGAAGAATTCAGCTAAATCGTTGCAGTGTGTGCCTGAGGTGGAGGAGAGGGACTCTGGAGAGTGTTTTGGAAATACGAAAGATCTCACGGCGGATGTAGCCGCTGTTAAAATGCTATCTTCGTAGCAGGCTGCCTGGGCTAATTTAATTTCAGCTTTATATGATTTGAGTGCCTCTCCATATTTCAGTTTCCTGTTACTCGAGAAGTCTTTCCTCCAGTCTCTCTCAAGCTTCTTACAGGTCTGTTTTAAGCCCTGAGGTTTTGTTGGGAACCATGCCTTTCTCTTACTTCCTGTTTTAGTTTGGATCAGTTTTACGGTAAGAAGCAAGTCTAGAGATGCTTGGATCCAATTATTAAAATTTTCATTGGCAGTGCCAGCATCAGGATGATTAACCATCTAAAGCTCAACATTGTTAAGACAGAGATCATGGCCCGTGGGCAAAGGTACAGACACACTACTGACTATACCTTGCATGCTATGATGCATCATTCCATACCTTAGATACCAACAAAAACTACAAGCTATTCACACTCTTGTGATCTCCAAGATAGACTATGCAAATAGCGTGCACCTTCCACTCCTTGGTTCATCATACATACAAATTCAAGAAATCCAAAATGCGGCAGAAAGTCACTCACGCCAGTCCTGAAAACACTTGACTGGCTTCTTGTAGAGATGAGAAATGCTCAAAGTACTTTGCATTGTCCACAGAGACTTACAATTAAACGTATACCAATACCTATAAATTAAAATGAAGCACCCAACATCGACATACCACCTTACAATAAGAAATCTGCTTTTTCGGTACAAGCCTCCAAGTTCTGGAACCCACTGCCAGCCAATCTCTGAAGCATCCAGAATCAACTGATGTTCAGAAAACGGTTGAGAATATAATTGTTCTCACGACAATTATATCAACCATTGACCCAGTGAGAGAACCCAGAACTATAACCTTTCTACCAGTTTAAGCGTGTTCTAGATCTATGAAACAGTCCTATGAAGCTCACCTTGAAAAGAGGATAGCCACAGGTGCTTGACCCACATTCGGGTGCTCCATCCAACATAACCTGGCAATGATATCAACATACGGATGAAAAATAATAATAAAACCATTCCAACGACGAGATATGACTCGGCAATCAACACAAAACATACTTGCTGTCATTCTGCACCTGAAGACCCACAAGCTGCTTTACATTAGGGACTCTAACCAATGCGACCCCTTACACACTTCACAGACCTATTAAACAGGTCTTAATGAGGCCGTGGTTTCTGGTGCTCTGCAGTGGCACTTAAATGGTTTCCAGTGCTCGGCACCAGCACTTAATTGTCAACACTGCACTTATGGCAGTCGGCCACATGGTGGCGCTGCTCATTTATTTTAAAGCTCAGCAGAATGATGGTTATTTATGAATACAATATACTTTAAAACTTACTAATGCCTGCCTCCCCAGCCATTTCTTTAGCTTTGGGGACCTGGAATGATCTGAACGGTAGCACCTGCAGGCAAGGCAGATGGTTAGTAGTTGTTTTGGGAAAGTCTGGCAGCGATGACAGGGGCGATGAGTGATGCGAGCTGCAGTGGCCTCCTGGTCGGGCCCTGGGACTTATTATTATATAAATTAAGTACTGCCTGTAAAGTATGTCCACCCTACCTTCCATCTTAACCACAAGATGGAGAACAGTTACTCTAATCTTTACGACAGTCCTCTCAGTATCAATTTGATATAATCAATGTCACCATATCATACCAGTTCAGTATCTAATCCCTCACAGTCAAGGCTACAAGCATATAATGCGGGAATGGACATGTGGAACCTTGATGGCAACTGGATGGCACAGATTCTGACTATACCAGCTGCTGAAATAGCTACTCAGTACTAACATGAGAGGCCTGCCAAAACCACAGAGATCTGCCACAAATTGCTGGTCATTGGAGGACTCTCATCCAGCCCAACTTGCAGGTCCCTAATAGTCACATACTCTCCCATATCCATTAGCTTAGAGTGGGCCATGTCCTGCCACAGCCAACATAGAAAATGTCCAATGCAAGCTGCCCCTTAGAATAGCGTGTGAAAGTTAACCCACTCAGTTAGGAAAAATGACTATTTGAAAATTAATGAACCTGGCCCTTTTTGATAGGTAGAATAGAAAGGCTTGCACACTAAATTTTGACTTCTTTGTTATGCAGTGTGCAGAGAAATATTAAACCCCACAGTCCATGATAAATTCGTTTTTCAAATGCAAAGTGCATAAGCCTTGTGTGCAGAAGCAAATTGCCCCCCTTTTTGTGTGTTAATCTGCATGCTAAATAAATGCCCATGTTTCAAATGTCTTGCCTTCTAGCTGCATTAGTTAGACATAAGTGTTTCTTAGAAAGTGGAGCTTTCAAGTAGCAGTACATTGTAACAGAATTATTTTAAAATGCTAGCATGTGACTGTGTTACAGATTAATTTGCTTTTTATCACATTTTAAATTTGCTCTAGTTAGTTAGAGAATACTGATTCTGACGTGGGAACAGTTATGTTTAGAGTTCCAAGGAATGTGTTTTTCGACCTTGGATTAGCCTGACTCCCAGCGAAAGATTTTTTGTAAAGGGAGGGCTTTTCCCTCTTGGAGCACCGAGCAGTGCCTGTCTTGTTATTATTGGCTATATTCCAATTTCTTTCCGCGTAGGGATGTTTATGTAAGGGGAGGGTCAAGTCACTCTTCCTTGCTGTCGGCGCAGACAGCTTCATTGACTTCAGATAAGGGATCCTTGCACATGCAGAATAAATTGGCAGACGCTTGGCCCTTGGAGTTAGATAGATACAGTAGGCCTAAGTGAGCTTCCCTGACTAGAGATTAGAGATGCTTAGACAGAATAATTGGCAGGAAGCTTTGCTCCTGCAATGAGCTCAGTGTTGGCAGTGATTCAATTTTACATCACAGTGTAGCTCGGGTCCTGCTTGGATCAGATTCAAGACTCTGAGCGCGAACATCTTTCTGGAGGTGGGGGCTGCTTCTCAGAGGAGTGAGGCAGTACACGCAGTCAGACTACCCGGAATAGCAATCTTTCTCATGAAACAGCCTAGAGAGGGTAGATGGCTTGCCCCTTATTGAGGTTCCTGTAGATCAAAGGGGTCCCTATGTACGAGGTCGTGTACTAGGACAGGACAGTAAGTTTCTGATTGACACAGGGGCGAGCAGAACTACCATCAGCCATGACGAGGTTCCAGGGGCACCTCTCTCAGGCTCACAAAATATTTCCTTGGGATTTTCAGGAAAGCCTATTGTTAATGAAGTATCGGAAGAGGTTTCCCTTGGAGTTGGTCCACTGTCACGTACCACAGACTTGGTACTTACTAAATCATGTCCAGAAAACTTGCTAGGTATAAAGACATTAAAAGAACTAGGAGCAGTTATTTGTTGTTCTCCAGAAGGAGTGCGACTGTTCTTACGTGATTTTAAGGGACATTATGTTCTGAAAGATTTTGACCCCAGACTCCAGAATGTACCACAGCACCTAGGGGCACAAAGTGTCCCCTTCAAAGTTACAATTCTGTGCCCAGCAAGTGGTTTACCTTGTACACTTGCTGTCCAAGAGGGGTGGGCAGCTGACACAAGAACGTATTCAGTTAATTTCTAACCTTTCACAGCTCAAGACACAAAAGGAAGTACGGGCCTTCATTTGGCCTCACTTCATACTGTAGACAATGGATTCCCCAGTATGCCCTTCTAGCCAAACCACTAATACAGTTGACAACATGGGAGGCAGCGTCTTCGACTGTCCTCCCTTGGACACAAGAACACACCTTGGCATTTGAAGAATTAAAAAGAGCCTTATGTCAAGCGCCAGTTTTAGCGACTCCTAGTTACAGCAAACCCTTTATGTTTTTCGTAACTGAACGGGAAGGAACAGCATTATCTGTCCTTACACAAGATCAAGCAGGAAAACACAAGCCTTGTGCTTATTTTTCTAGTACACTAGACCCAGTGGCCCAGGCTCTGCCTGCGTGCCTGAAATCAGTTGCAGCAACAGCTCTAGCCATAAGACAAAGCAACTCGATTGTGTTGGGCCACCCCCTGACAGTCCAGGTACCACATACAGTGGAAGTTCTCTTGAACAGGACACAGACACAACACTTGATTGTAGCGAGACTGACAGGATATGAACTGACGTTATTTCAGCCACACATAGAGATCAGACGATGTAACATTCTTAACCCTACTACACTCTTGCCCTCAAGTACAGTAGATACTGCACCACTTGACTGTGTGGAAGTAATAAATACAGTGACGAAACCAAGACAAGACCTGACAGATGTTGCACTTCCAGATCCTGACCTGACACTTTATGTTGATGGTTCATGCATGAGAACAAGCACAGGAGAGCTAGTGGCCGCATATGCCGTGACCACTGCTACTAAAGTCATAGAGACCCACAGAATAGACACACTGTCAGCACAAGCAGCAGAGCTCATCGCTCTGACACAAGCCTGCATAAGAGCCAAGAACTTGAAAGTGAACATTTATACAGACTCACAGTACGCTTTTGGCGTAGTCCATGACTTCGAAGTTCTCTGGAGGGAGAGAGGTTTCTTGACCTCTCATGGTGCCAAAATTCAGCACGGCCCGCTTATTCAGGCCCTGTTAGAAGCAATACATTTGCCTACAGCCATAGCTATCATGAAATGCAAAGCACACACCAAAGTTACAGACACCATTTCCCAGGGTAATGATCTGGCAGACCGAACTGCTAAATTGACAGCTCAGACACCAACAGACACGACAAAGACAGAGATACCATTACTGACCAAAAGCATGACAGTCAGGGATCCTTCACAAGATGTACTCGACATACAGACACATGCCACTCCAGACGAAATAAAGAAATGGACTGAACAAGGAGGGGTCCAGACAGATCAGGGATGGATGACAAAAGGCAAAGTCACGTGGTTCCTCCCTGACTCCATGGTACAAGTCATCATAAACACAGCACATAAGTCCAGCACACTTAGGAGAAAAGGCTATGCTAGACAGTTTACAGAATATTTGGTTTAACAAGCACCTGCGTGCAGCAGCAAAGCAGAAAGTACGTACCTGTATGATCTGTTGCCAGTTCAATCCAGGTAAAGGCATCCCGGTGGAACAAGGCGGATTTCATCCTCCTGACCACCCTTTTGAGGTCCTCCAGATGGATTATATCCAGATGGACAGATGTAGAGGTTACAGGTATGTCCTGGTAGTTGTATGTGCACTATCCAGATGGACAGAAGCGTATCCAGTCCCAGATTATACTGCTGTGACCACCGCCAGGCAATTGGTGCGTGATTTCTTCCCGAGATATGGATTGCCCCGTGTCGTGTACTCAGACAACGGTCAGCCATTCTCTTCTGAATTAATGAAACAAGTTTCCCTACTGTTAGGATATAATAGGAAGTTTCATTGTGTACGACACCCTGAAGCAGCAGGACTCGTAGAGCGCCATAATCAGACACTTAAGACGAGATTAGCGAAAGGTCTGTGCAGAAAAAGGCGTGGATTGGATGGTAGCCTTGCCGGTTGCCCTCTTTTACAAGCGTATGGTAGCTCATTCCAGAACAGGACTGTCCCCTTACGAGGTGGTTTTTGGTAGACCACCGAATATGTGGGGTACGCCTATGCCAAAGAAAATAACTAATGTTGACAGTAATATGCTGACAGATTACCTGGCTTCCTTGATGTCTGCACTACTCTCTTGTCGTTCACAGGTTGCCGCCGCCTTCCCAGACAACACCCAAGTCCAGGAGCACGCCATAGCACCTGGAGAGCTTGTGCTGATAAAGAACTTTGATCAATCAAGCCCTTTTGAGCCGCGTTGGAAGGCGCCGAAGTTGGTATTACTCACCACGAGGACTGCCGTCAAGGTCGAAGGACATAAAGGATGGCTTCACGCCCAACACTGTAAACAATTCTATGGACAATATGGAACTTTGATAAAGAACAAGAACAATGACAATAACAATGACATTCCCGATATTAAGCCCCCTTTGCTAGAAAAAACTCCGCAACAGGAGTATAGGTGTAAGTTACGGTCTAGTAAGTCAGACAGCGTTTAATTGTTTAAGTCCCCCTCGGGTGAAGCGGTTAGACAGGTTCCTGACATGTATAAGATCGTAGACCCAAATAGCCAGAGAGATAGGCAGAAAAAGATTAAACAGAAGTACTGTAAAAACTTACGCAGCAGATGCATAGTAACTCTGATCATTATGTTTTTCCTAAGTGTATCCATTATATGTATAAGCTTGACGCTACATGTTTTCTTTCCTCCTCTTGGTTCACATATACATTCTTCTTTTAATGACACTGTAGAGCATACATTCAGTGATCTGCCACCCCATGAACTGTCATATCGACTAGCCATGCGCAACAATACTTTTATACGGATGATGCACCATTCCCATCAGACCAGCAATGCAACAGATTGCTGGGTATGTGGCCAACTCCCACCTTTTCAAAAGACGAAGGGAGTTCTGCCCTTCTTCCCTTTTCCGTTCTCCCACAATGGTTCGTGTGGAGCATGGTTTGCCTTAATGACATCCCTAGACAGTAAGTCCACAGTTTCCCAGAGCGAGTGAATATGGGGAAACTTGAATAAAGTAATGAATGAGGCATGTTTTCCAAATGAAGAAGGACTTCCCCAAAGAAAGGGAACCGATCTAGAAAATGAAGAGTACAAGCAAGGAAATGCCTCCCTTAACTTCATGATCTTGAATGTTCAGCCCAAGCAAAATATAGGTCCACCGTCTATTTCAGTCCTACCAGTAAAAGGTGATTTGTGTGTTAGAAAGAAAGGATCAGTACATATGGGTCACAGCGAGTGTAATGCTGTGGTAGAGTTTGATGATAAAGGAAAGTATTCTTTCAATGCATCTCGCCATACCTATTTCATTTGTGGACAGACAGCCTATGTACAACTGCCCTTAGACTGGGATGGAACATGTTATATATCGTTCCTGCTTCCCCCCGTCTTTCTAGCCCCATCCAATTATCATCGAGATTCATGACTAGAGCATGTTAGACCCAGATGAGAGACCGATTCCCCAGTGATTGATCAGACTGAGACAGCTTGGGAGCAATACACAGATTCTTTTTCTTCATAGGTCCCGTCCAAAACAGTAAACTCATACGCAGCAATAACAAGGCTCCACAAGATTGCTCACGAGATACATCAAGACCCAGGCACATGGACTTGGTCCAGTTGGCTCTGGAGTGTAATATCAGCCTGGGGATGGAAAATGTTGTCGTTCCTAGGAATGATACTGTTTATGGTATTCGGCTGCTGTCTCTGTCTGCAGTGTGGCCCGGCGATTTGCGGTTTGTGTGCCACTGCCTGTATACCCCATCCACGTATCCAGAAGAGAAAAGAAGAGCAAATGATGCTGTTTGACCATATACAAGGTCTTATGCAAATAGATGTGACTTGAAGGGAACGTAGGGGACAAGGAGGGAATGAGGAAAATGAATTTTTATATGGCCTATTATGTCCCCTATCGTGTACCCCAACATGTAGTATATGTGCATGACATCCATGCATTTTCCCTCTATGGCCGAAATGATGTCGCCTATGCATTTGCGTCCAACGTTAACATGTCAGTTCCAGGCCCTCCATGAAAGAAACGTTAATTCTGCATTGAGGCCTATGTTGCCAATGTAATTGCGTTGTGCACGTTTTTAAGTCAAGATGGACCCATTCTGTGGCTCAGCTTGTGCCATGGACCCGAATTAAGGTTTTCATGCTTCCAGACACTCTGAGGGCTGCAGCTCCGCATCCCTGACCTCTCGCATACTTTCAGTCAGCCGATGAGGCCCCGCACGAGGGTGCCCAGTCAGTATTCTGCACACAGTTATCTGCCTGCCCTACAGAATCACATTCCTGCTTAGTGAAGAAAGGTAAACAGAGCCCGTTTGCAGAGATAGAGCCCAGTCTTTCTGTCTCCGTTTAAGTGATTTGCACAGCTCGCATCCATAGAAAGCCCATAGCCCCATGTAATGAACCAAGAAATGTATGCCCACACTGGCTCTTGCAGATGAGCAACCTTTGCTTGAGTGACCTTTTACTTCAGATAAAACATCCCCGGACCCAAGATATCAGATAATACACGACGTGCAGGTCGTCCTGACACCGAAGGCCTCTCTACTAGCACGAAAGTCAGCTCCCCCCAGCTCCCCCCCAGTTACACGTCAATTACACGTCATGACCAAGTTGCGCACACAAGTAGGGCAAAGGTTCCAGCTGGCCATGCAGACCCCCTCCATGTATCCACCCACCTATGACTCACTTATGACTCCTCAAGTGAACGCCCACATGTACGCCCACATGTTTCTTATCTTTCTTTCTCTTGCTCGGCCTAGAGCACTCCTCCTCTCTATGCAATCTAATGTATAAATATTGTACTCTGTGAATAAAGTTCAGAAGACCCTTCCTGAACCTTAGTGGTGATGGAACCGATTCTCCGCTAACCCGGGTTTTTGAAATAAAGCCCTTTTGAATCGGACACCACGGACTCTGCCTCTCATTTAATGCATGAACTTTCATTTGAGTATAGAAATTATGACAGGGTAATATTTTATTTACCACAGTCCAACAGGCGCGTACTTTGAATAATTTCTTCTGTTGACATTTTGAGAACTTCTTCAGCAAAGCCATCTTGCTCGCTCTCCTCCCACACGGACGTCATGCTGCCGCTGCTCCCCCTGGTCTCTCTGCTGCCGGGGCCGGTGCTGCCGCTTCTGCTGCTCGGGCTCGGCTGCGAGTTCCCGACCGCACTTTCGTCACGGGGGTGGTGGGGACCGAGAGGCTCCGGCCCTCCCGAGGCTGCTCTCGCTCCGCCTGCCACCGCCTGTCACACCCGCCCTTTCCGGTGCTTGACAGCCGCCCCCCCGCCGCGCGGGCACCGGTCACACGAGCGGGGTGGTAGTTTCCCAGAACCGAAGGATCAAGGCTAGGTTTTTTTTAAAGTGCCTTTACCATTGCTTCCTTCATAGGAGAGGGACCACCCCAGAGGAAAATGAAGTGTTATTCAGCTCTAAGATGACAGGGGAAACAACTCCCGCTACCTGCCTCAGTATCTTTAGGGGTACTGGATCTTTAGGCGACCCACTTTTTACCTGTGACAGGATGGTATCCAATACTGACCAATCCATTAATGGAATAGTTTCCAGGAGAGGTTGGTTACTATGAGTAGTAAAGTAGGGTGTTCAGCCCTTGGTGGTGGGAATGAGGTGAAGATGGTTTTGATTTTATTGAAGAAGAATTCAGCTAAATCGTTGCAGTGTGTGCCTGAGGTGGAGGAGAGGGACTCTGGAGAGTGTTTTGGAAATACGAAAGATCTCACGGCGGATTTAGCCGCTGTTAAAATGCTATCTTCGTAGCAGGCTGCCTGGGCTAATTTAATTTCAGCTTTATATGATTTGAGTGCCTCTCCATATTTCAGTTTCCTGTTACTCGAGAAGTCTTTCCTCCAGTCTCTCTCAAGCTTCTTACAGGTCTGTTTTAAGCCCTGAGGTTTTGTTGGGAACCATGCCTTTCTCTTACTTCCTGTTTTAGTTTGGATCAGTTTTACGGTAAGAAGCAAGTCTAGAGATGCTTGGATCCAATTATTAAAATTTTCATTGGCAGTGCCAGCATCAGGATGATTAACCATCTAAAGCTCAACATTGTTAAGACAGAGATCATGGCCCGTGGGCAAAGGTACAGACACACTACTGACTATACCTTGCATGCTATGATGCATCATTCCATACCTTAGATACCAACAAAAACTACAAGCTATTCACACTCTTGTGATCTCCAAGATAGACTATGCAAATAGCGTGCACCTTCCACTCCTTGGTTCATCATACCTACAAATTCAAGAAATCCAAAATGCGGCAGAAAGTCACTCACGCCAGTCCTGAAAACACTTGACTGGCTTCTTGTAGAGATGAGAAATGCTCAAAGTACTTTGCATTGTCCACAGAGACTTACAATTAAACGTATACCAATACCTATAAATTAAAATGAAGCACCCAACATCGACATACCACCTTACAATAAGAAATCTGCATTTTCGGTACAAGCCTCCAAGTTCTGGAACCCACTGCCAGCCAATCTCTGAAGCATCCAGAATCAACTGATGTTCAGAAAACGGTTGAGAATATAATTGTTCTCACGACAATTATATCAACCATTGACCCAGTGAGAGAACCCAGAACTATAACCTTTCTACCAGTTTAAGCGTGTTCTAGATCTATGAAACAGTCCTATGAAGCTCACCTTGAAAAGAGGATAGCCACAGGTGCTTGACCCACATTCGGGTGCTCCATCCAACATAACCTGGCAATGATATCAACATACGGATGAAAAATAATAATAAAACCATTCCAACGACGAGATATGACTCGGCAATCAACACAAAACATACTTGCTGTCATTCTGCACCTGAAGACCCACAAGCTGCTTTACATTAGGGACTCTAACCAATGCGACCCCTTACACACTTCACAGACCTATTAAACAGGTCTTAATGAGGCCGTGGTTTCTGGTGCTCTGCAGTGGCACTTAAATGGTTTCCAGTGCTCGGCACCAGCACTTAATTGTCAACACTGCACTTATGGCAGTCGGCCACATGGTGGCGCTGCTCATTTATTTTAAAGCTCAGCAGAATGATGGTTATTTATGAATACAATATACTTTAAAACTTACTAATGCCTGCCTCCCCAGCCATTTCTTTAGCTTTGGGGACCTGGAATAATCTGAACGGTAGCACCTGCAGGCAAGGCAGATGGTTAGTAGTTGTTTTGGGAAAGTCTGGCAGCGATGACAGGGGCGATGAGTGATGCGAGCTGCAGTGGCCTCCTGGTCGGGCCCTGGGACTTATTATTATATAAATTAAGTACTGCCTGTAAAGTATGTCCACCCTACCTTCCATCTTAACCACAAGATGGAGAACAGTTACTCTAATCTTTACGACAGTCCTCTCAGTATCAATTTGATATAATCAATGTCACCATATCATACCAGTTCAGTATCTAATCCCTCACAGTCAAGGCTACAAGCATATAATGCGGGAATGGACATGTGGAACCTTGATGGCAACTGGATGGCACAGATTCTGACTATACCAGCTGCTGAAATAGCTACTCAGTACTAACATGAGAGGCCTGCCAAAACCACAGAGATCTGCCACAAATTGCTGGTCAGTGGAGGACTCTCATCCAGCCCAACTTGCAGGTCCCTAATACTCACACACTCTCCCATATCCATTAGCTTAGAGTGGGCCATGTCCTGCCACAGCCAACATAGAAAATCAGATTTGGAACATGTAAGATTAACTACCACACAATAAAGGGACCTGCACAGCTAATCAGAGCTGCCAGCATATCCCAAAGCAGGTGCGCCTGTGTATGTCTAGCTCTTACACCTATTCATCCATCACGCTGCACTGCATCCTAAAACATGATAAACATTCCTCAGTAGTCATCACATGAGAAACAGAGGCACTTTCCACATAGGATCAAAACAAAGACAACACCATCCAACCATACATGGTGAAGCATGCAACACACATGTACAAGCCCTTCAGCGCCTCTCATAGGGGAAGTAAGTGTTATACAAATACAATAAAATAGAAAACTGAAAGAGGGGTGTCCGGACACCTGACAATTTTTATTTGGCCAACCTCCCTTTAACACCTGCATCTCAGTGACGTCCTTTGTCTTCAGGTGTGTCCTTCCTCTCTGTCTTCAACTTTCTCTCTTTGTTCTGACAGTTTTGTGGAATTTTAGTTTGCGATCTGAACATCATCTGCGCCAGCTTGTCACCTATGTACTACGTGCACGGCAGCCATTTTAGGTCACCTATGTACTACGTGCACGGTGGCCATTTTAGATATCATGGTCTCCCTGTCCACGATCAATCGCCAGCGCGCCCCTCTGACCCAGCAAGCATCCTCCGCGCACCCTGGCTCCCCCTCCCTCCCCCTCATGAGCGTGACCCGTCTGCATGACCCTGTCCTTGGGAGTCACGCCAGCGCCTGACCAACACCTCCTCTCCTCCTATGAATGCCCCTCTGTTGATAAACCTTCCCTCAGCCTGATTGTCCACGCAGCATGAATACCACTCCTTTGATGACCCCTTTCCCCGTGTCCAGCTGTCCACACAGGTCTGAGGCCATCGCCTAAGCCGGCAGATATCATTCACTGCCCCTTATTGCACGAGGTCGCTCTCCTTCAAAGGACCCTCTATTGATCCAGGCCTCCCCACCCCCTGTGATTTGATCAGGCGCACACATCCTAAGACTCGACGGAACACTCAGCTGCGTGATGACCCCCTCCTCTTATCAGCAGGTTGAGGACCTCTATTGTGGGGATACATGGGGGTGGGATGGACACGAGGATTACGGGGATGTCTTTTCCTTTATGTCAATGTTCTGATTGTAATAAAGAAAGGTCACATGCCATAAACCAGTGTATAAGAGGCCAGGCCTCCGAGAGGCTGTTAGAGCACCTCGAGACGATACCTTGTTGTCTGATCTGATGTGTTCTGCTCCGTCGGAATAAACTTCTGTTTCCTGCCTTCTGGTCTCCGGCGCCTGCCTCATTGCTTGGTAAACTTGAATGGTACAAGGGCGGTTAGCGCCGGGCAAATCTTGAGAAAGGTCCTAGCCCTACCTTTTTCCACAATTGGCGTCCCAAAGCGTGGGGCCCATCAGCGACACGTGGATCCAGTGGGAGAGGTCCCGATGACAGAGTGAACGACTGCAACGATCGGGAAGAGCTCGTGTCCGATAGACCCTCGTCTGACAGCCGATCATCCGACCTTCACTAGTTCTGAACAGACCTCTCTCGAGTGATCTACGGTCCTGACTGGGAACCATCAGGAGTGCCACGGGCATCACGAAGAAGAGAGGACGATCGGGCGCTGGATCCAGAGGACAGGAAACCGTCCATGCGGTCCGGGTAAGGTCGTGTAAACACGACGAATTGAGGAAAATTGTTTTTGTTTGGATAATACTAGTATTACGCTTTGTTGAAACCTCTGGAGATTCGCTGTCTGCAAACGGAGAAAAACAACAGGCTCTCTCTTTGCAAACAGTGAAGGATAGGTAACGCAGACTTTTGTCCCCGTTGTAATCCGTCGTGCCTATCTTCCTCCCCCACTGTTTCCCGAACTGTCGTTCGCGGATTATTGTCTGGAGATTCTCTTTCTGCAAACAGGGAAGAACAAGGTCTCTCTTTGCAGGGAGAGAAAGAGTAGGTAACGATAACTTTTCGGGCCCACTTATTCTCCCCACTGAATTGTTTTGATTGACCGATTATTCGGTATTGGTTCGTTTGAGGTATTCACCGCCGGCAAACAACGGAGAATAGAAATATTCTGTCTAGTCTTTGCCCGCCGTGATAAGATAGGTAGTGCAGACTTTTGTCCCCGTTGTAATCCGTCATGCCTATCTTCTCCCCACTGGTTGGTAGCCTGTTTAGCCCGGACCGCTTATTAGAGATGAACCATCCAGCTCCACTGGAGGGCACCCCTAATAAGGACATGTTCACTAAGTATGGACTAGTCGCTATAGCTTACACTAAACTATGGCATAAATATACGAAAAAGAACCCTGAAAGTCAGTGGCCACTGATAGGTTCCTTTAATGAAAATAAAATAAGAACATTAGAAATAGCGCTCCAGAAGAATAAGACCACGCCCACTATGCTCGACAGTATCGGCATGTGGCGCAAAGAAACGGAACAACGAAAGAAAAGAGAAGAAGCAAAAATAGGGAAAGAATTACGAAAGGCAGCCCACCTAGCCGCAAAGCAACTAGAAGAGGAAATAAAAGAAAGAAAAGAAGCTACACAAAACCAAGAATCAGGGTCAACAGGCCAATGCCCTGTTAGGACCCCCTCTGCACTCTACCCTGAATTGCCCTCCAAACAACGGGCAAACGATGAGTTACTGCTAGGTCCCCCAATCATCTACATGCCCCCTCCGTATGCTCCCAGCCAACGAAACCTGCAAGCCCCGAGTGTGAGTGAAAGTGACCCTAGTGCTAGTGCACCGGCCCTCACGGCCTCCGCACCAGCCACATTAACAACTTCGTCAGACGACCCCGAGGCTAGCAAACAATCATCAGCCAGGCTAAGTAGGTTAAGCAAAGATGAGCGGGATGGGATAGACAAAATAGCAAAGACATTGGTAGAACGAAGGGAGAGCGAAGAATACACAATGAGCATATATAATTCACATGCCGACAGCCACAAACGGCATTTCATCTTGCGATTCAGCTACCACACCCTGAACGCGTATGAAGATAGGTATCAGAGTAAGGGTCCCGCTAAACTAACAACACTGTATAGGAAGATTGATGTTGGAGATGGGACTGAACATGAGGCGACGGAACTCTTCATGCAAATGCTTGAGGTCTTCCGCCACCTCGCGGAACAGAAGCCAGAAGCCAAGGTTACGGTCCCTGAAACAACCTCGGCAGAAGTAGCCAATACTATGATGCCTATCAGAGAAGCGGCTCCTTACTGGATCCCGCCACGGGGCCAGGGAACGAACGATGATATTAATAATGAAAATGCAAAGGGGAGGGTTGTGTACAATTGGGTTTACCAACCATGGGACCGACAGGATATCCTAACCTTCAAACAAACCCTGCCCGATTTAAGAAAGAACCCGACGGCATTTTATACCGAATTAGGCACAGCCTTGGGTTCGACCATAATGACTTTAGCGGACATTGACTTGTTCTTTGGGTTATGCCTGCCAGCTGATGTGTGGAAGCAAATCCGGAAGGCTGACCACACGGATCTGTTTGGACATACCTGGGACCAACTCGGTAAACTAGATAGACAGCGAGAGCCGGGGAGTAAACCAGTGAAAGACATACTGGAACTCCCAGACAAACTGGTCCAGAAGTTAAAAACACTGGTCCCGGAAAGAAAAGTAGACTGGTCGATAGTCACGGCCTGTCGACAGAAACCCCAGGAAGATGTGTCAGAATACTTCTCCCGATTCGAGACAGTGTTCTCCGACTACAGTGGCCAAGACATGACCACCGCAACCGGACAGCACCTGTTTGTGCAAAATTATGTAAAGGGACTAACACAAGAAGTCTCCCAAAAACTACAGACGAGTGAGAGTAGTTGGGGGGCCTCCAAACCCGCAGCTATCCTTCAGATGGCTCAGTATTACGAGCACCAAAAGAATGAGAATGATAGGGCGTCCGAGAAAAAGAAGAAAGATTTAAAGGAAAGGGTAATGATAGCCCAGATACAGAGTATAGCGGTAGGACGGGAACACCAAAGGGGGAACTACCAATCAACCACCCCCAGAGATCTACCTCCTAAAGATCACACCCCAACATCCCACACTGGACGTAGAGACATTAGCAATGACCAATGCGCCTTCTGCAAAGGGTTCGGCCATTGGAAATCCCAGTGTCCGGTTTTGCTAGAAGTGAATAGAAATAGAGACTCCAGGGATGTAGCAGGTGGTCCGAGAAATAGAGTACAAGGACGAGGGAGCACCAACGACACCAGCAATGACAGATCAGGGAGACTGAACACATTTGACCGTCCCCGACAGAACCAATATCAGCTGTCCGAAGGTGAAAATGCCCCCGACTTTGCATAGGACTGCCAGGGGCAAGGGAGGGATCCCGTCGAGCTCTGTGTTGACCAGCAAGGTCCTTATGTCACCGCTAAGGTCCTGGGTACAGAGTCTCCATTCTTGGTAGACACTGGGGCGACACGTAGTGTGTTATCAAAACGACTGATTCCAAGGGCACCCTTGTCTGGCTCACACATAACGTCGATAGGTTTCGATGGAACGCCCTCCACTAACCCCCTGTCCGTACCTATTACCTTTGACCTAGAAAACAGCACCACTGACGCGACATTTCTACTCTCCTCCCACTCCCCTGACGCCATTATGGGCATTGACTTACTGAAACATTTTCGAGCTACCATTAGGTGTTCCCCAGATGGAATACGAGTCATCCTGTACGACAACCCAGACATGCCCAGATCCCGTCCCCCACGGCACATGTGCTCCATAACTGACGCTGACCTGTCCCTGCTTGACACCCTACCTCCGTACCTGTGGGCCAAAAATGACTCTGATGTGGGGCGAATGATGATTGATCCTATTCACATAACTGTACGACAGGACGCTATGCTCCCGAAACTCCCGCAATATCGGATATCGCCAGAGGGTGAGAAGGCACTGGTAGCGATCATTCAGTCTCTGGTAGATGCAGGAGTGGTTGAAGAGGTGGTTAGCAACGTCTGCAACAGCCCAATCCTCAATCAATTGGTCCTAAGCAGCGCCCTTGTGCCTACTTCTCCGCCACTCTTGATCCTGTAGCCAGAGCTTTGCCTGCCTGCCTTCGAGCAGTAGCCGCCGCTGCTGTCTCTATCCGTCAGAGCGAGGGAATTGTACTTTCCAACTCCCTCACAGTGCTAGTACCCCATGCAGTCGACACCCTCTTGAACCAGACCAAGACCCAACACCTGACTAGCGCACGACTGACAGGGTATGAGTTGACTCTGCTTGCACCCCACATCACACTAAAGAGATGCACGACTTTGAACCCTGCCACATTGTTACCCCTGCCTGAAAATGACCCCGACATTCCTCCCATCCACGACTGTGTGACCCTCACGGACGAACAAACTAGGAGTAGGGTTGACCTCCGAGACACTGCTTTTCCTGACCCCGATGGAGAGCTATGGGTAGACGGCTCATGCATCAAACTCCCAGACGGCACCACTTCAGCTGCCTATGCAGTAACGACAGCCCGAACAGTAGTTGAGACAGCCTGCATCACACAACGATCTGCCCAGGCAGCAGAGCTGATAGCCCTCACCCGAGCATGCATCATAGCCGCAGGGACCACCACGAACGTATATACGGACAGCCAGTATGCCTTCGGAGTGGTCCACCATTTTGGGCTCCTGTGGAGGGAGAGGGGATTCCTGACGTCCCACGGCACCCCGATCCTCCACGGAGATCTAGTCTCCGCTCTGATTGAAGCAGTTCTCCTCCCCAAACGATTAGCGGTGATAAAATGTCAGGCACACAAAAGGGTGACAGACTTGGTCGGACAAGGGAATGCATTGGCCGACATCACTGCACGAACCACAGCTGAGAATAGGACGGTGACACGCATGTACATGACCAGGTCACAAGCAGAAACATGGAGTGACACAAGGATAATGATCAGAGACATACAGTCGGCCAGCACCCCTCACGAGCTGACTAAGTGGGCAAGGGTGGGTTTGAAGGATGAGGAGGGCTGCTGGCGAACGAAGGATGCAAGCAAATGGTTGCTGCCCGACTCATATCTGATTCCCATACTGACAATGTCTCACTCCCCCGCACACATAGGATCTGCACCCATGATCGAACTCATTTCCAAAGTCTGGCATAACGACAAAATCCCTGACTCAGCCAGACGCCTAGTTCAGCAGTGCCTTATCTGTCTGCAACACAACCCCGGGAAAGGAACTGTAGTACCCCGGGGAGGGTTTGGGACCCCCAATCACCCCTTCGAGGTCCTTCAGATGGACTACATCCAACTAGAGAGATGCCAAAGCCTGAAGTATGTACTAGTCATCGTGTGTGCCTTCAGCAAATGGGTAGAAGCCTATCCAACCCGTGACAACACTGCCATGACTACTGCCAAAGTACTACTGAAGGAATTCTTCCCTCGCTATGGCCTTTGTCGAATTCTATGGAGCGACAATGGTCCCCACTTCATGGCTGAGGTTATCCAATTAATCCTAAAGGGGTTGGGGGTGAAGCAACGATTTCATGCGGTCTTCCACCCCCAATCCGCCGGTCTAGTGGAACGCCATAATGCCACACTGAAGCTGAAACTGGCAAAAATAGTGGCCACCACTGGACTTAACTGGCCGGATGCCCTCCCACTGGCATTGTTATCGATGCGCTCCACTCCCACCAAGCACCATTTGACCCCCTACGAGGTCGTATTTGGGCGACCAATGAACCTCTGGACTGCTCCCAAACCGACCTCCATTCATGACGTCCCGGACGTCCTACTGTCTGATTATTTGTGCAAGTTAACTAAAACGTTGTCTGTCATTCATCAACAGGTGCAGCAGGCCATCCCCGATGCTTCCAGGGGCCCCGGCCATGACATCCAACCGGGAGATTTCGTATTGATACGAAATTTCCAGCGAACCAAGAGTCTGGAACCTCGGTGGACGGGCCCCTGGCAAGTACTGATCACCACCCGAACGGCACTTCGAGTGGAGGGGAAGAAGCACTGGCTGCACGCCCATCATTGCCGGAAGGTCTCTGCGAACCTGGCCACGACAGAAAACGTCAACACCCAAGAAGAGCTCCTGAGCAAAGACCGACCGATATTGGACTGTTATCCCGATACTGAGGCACTCGAATTTGCAAAATTCTCTGATCCCACTGTGCCATCCAGAGAAGGGTATTTCCTGCGTCGAAAGGAGGGAGTTTCGGCTAAGTAGGCCACGGACTAAGTTAAATCTCAGAACGGTGACCTAAACACAATCAAGGGTTACCGGGAGAGAAGCTAAACGAAGTCTGTGGTTATGCCCACTACCGAGCCCCTTGAAGGTGATGGAAGCGCCAGATAAGAAGATGATGGAAGCGCCAGATAAAAAGATGATGGAAGCAACAGGAAATACCCAGTATAGAAATCCAAAAACTGACAACTTGCACAAATCAAAGACAATCGCACTCTTCATTGTCTTCCTCTTCTGCCTCCTTCTCATGACCTCCTTCTGGATTCTGGAGGAAAGCACACCGGCCCATGAGACATTGCTACCTACTGCACAGCCAACACCCCTGAAAGAGCATCACCTAATCTCTCTGTCGCCTCAGCTCCGAGAAAGGCGCAGGGAATTCTGGAACAATTCCTTCGTGCAACTGTTGCACCAACACAACCTTGCTGCGAATGCTACGAACTGTTGGATCTGCGGGTTGCTCCCGCATGCCACTGGACACTCCATCCCCTTCATCCCTTCACCCTTCTCAGTTCACGGCTCTTGCCTCGCCTGGTTGATCCTCATGCAAGAGAGCCACAAGGACAACGCCACCTCCAGCCGGACAGTGTCACACTTCTACTCTGGGTTCTGGCTGAACAAAACAGGAAAGACCCCTGCTGCCCTGTGTCCTGCGCTCGCAGGCGCCACCTTCATCAAAGACATTCCAGCCAAGGAACGAGTCGAAGTACAGGTGCTCCACAATCCAGCCAGAACCACCTTCACTCATCTGCAAAAACAAACTACTGCCACTCTAACTGTGGCCCTGTCTGTTATCAATGTCACAGGTCTCGTGTGTCTCGAAGGCCATGGAACGCAGCTGGTGGGTCACAGCGCCTGCCGAATCACCAGAACATTGGACTCAGCTGACCCCCCTTCCTTTGTTGCTTCTCCAAACATGTACTTTGTGTGTGGCACCAAAGCTTACACCTGGCTCCCGAGAGGCTGGAAAGGTATCTGTTACATTGCCTTCGTTCTTCCACCCACATATGTAGCCCCTGCCAACCATCACCGGCAGAGGCGTGCAGACGACCTTGGACAAACCGACTCCACCGGAGCACAGTTCCTGGATGCGGCAAAGGGTCTTGTTCCTCTGTGGGGCCCAATGGCAAACAGCCGTGCTATCCGACACCTGACCCAGGCAGTAGAAACAACGATCAACATCACGGCTGGCATCCTTGCCAACAACACTGCGGAGCTTCAGGCGGTCCGCCCCGTGACCCTTCAAAATCGTCTTGTCCTAGACGTGGTCCTAGCCGACCGAGGAGGAGCATGCCGCATCATCGGATCCAGCTGCTGCACCTACGTGCCAGACAACTCACCTTCAGTCTACAAAGCCATTGAACACCTCCACAGACTGTCCTCAGAGGTTCACCAAGAACAGGAAGGATGGTCGCTGGGGAGCTGGTTTTGGGACACTTTGAAGAACTGGGGTTGGAAGTTGTTTTCCTTCGTGCTGATACCTGTTGTGATATTATGTGGGTGTTGCTTAGGTATCCAATGTCTGCCACCTTTGTGCGGCCTTGTTTCTAACTGTATGTGCCCAAAGACTTTGGACTTCCGAAATGAGCACATGAGCCCCCTCTATGAAGTAGAAATACGTGGCCTTATGGGGATAAATCCAAACTGACAAGTTGGCGAGACATGTTAAAAGGGAGGACTGTGGAATTTTAGTTTGCGATCTGAACATCATCTGCGCCAGCTTGTCACCTATGTACTACGTGCACGGCAGCCATTTTAGGTCACCTATGTACTACGTGCACGGTGGCCATTTTAGATATCATGGTCTCCCTGTCCACGATCAATCGCCAGCGCGCCCCTCTGACCCAGCAAGCATCCTCCGCGCACCCTGGCTCCCCCTCCCTCCCCCTCATGAGCGTGACCCGTCTGCATGACCCTGTCCTTGGGAGTCACGCCAGCGCCTGACCAACACCTCCTCTCCTCCTATGAATGCCCCTCTGTTGATAAACCTTCCCTCAGCCTGATTGTCCACGCAGCATGAATACCACTCCTTTGATGACCCCTTTCCCCGTGTCCAGCTGTCCACACAGGTCTGAGGCCATCGCCTAAGCCGGCAGATATCATTCACTGCCCCTTATTGCACGAGGTCGCTCTCCTTCAAAGGACCCTCTATTGATCCAGGCCTCCCCACCCCCTGTGATTTGATCAGGCGCACACATCCTAAGACTCGACGGAACACTCAGCTGCGTGATGACCCCCTCCTCTTATCAGCAGGTTGAGGACCTCTATTGTGGGGATACATGGGGGTGGGATGGACACGAGGATTACGGGGATGTCTTTTCCTTTATGTCAATGTTCTGATTGTAATAAAGAAAGGTCACATGCCATAAACCAGTGTATAAGAGGCCAGGCCTCCGAGAGGCTGTTAGAGCACCTCGAGACGATACCTTGTTGTCTGATCTGATGTGTTCTGCTCCGTCGGAATAAACTTCTGTTTCCTGCCTTCTGGTCTCCGGCGCCTGCCTCATTGCTTGGTAAACTTGAATGGTACAAGGGCGGTTAGCGCCGGGCAAATCTTGAGAAAGGTCCTAGCCCTACCTTTTTCCACAGTTTCTTTTTTTGATTCTGTTGAGCTGCATAAGAGAAAAACAGAAAACATTTCTAAGTTACCTAACTAAATAGGTCTCATTGGTAATGTGGGGGTTCAAGAATGTCTAATAAGTAAATTTCCAAGAGATACCATACATTTTGAAATTCCCCTGCCTGACCCTAACAATCTAACAACATCGGGAATATCTTTGGATAGCACGTGTGAATTTCTTCATGCCACTGGATGGCACTGTTGTACAAACAAACAAGTAAGCTGATTTCTTTAGTATCAATCCCAATCTTTACCGGCAGGTGGCGGCAGTTCACCGCATTACAAAGAACAAGGTTCCTTTCCAACCGTAGCCTTGGCCAAGAGATGAGACTTTTGTGTCAGCTGCCAGTCAACAACAACATGACATCTGCCGCGGGATGGCGAGATGGGAAAGGAGAGAAACCAGCCCAGGCTCATTAAAAATTAAATGACTCAAGATTCGTCTCAACACGCGCATTCTAACAATAAACACAACATGACCACGAGACGCGTGGATCTGGAGTCCTCTCCAAATATTGAACAGTACAACGCTGTTGTCCATGTTGTAAAGCGCATAAGTATTACTGTAGGCAGCATCCTAAGGGGCGGCTCCTCCACTAGGGCGGAGGAGCGTTGCCCCACTGCTTTCTCGCAGTGCAAGAAGCAGAAACATAAAATGGTAATAACTTGCATTTATTACCATTTTATGTTTAGTTGCGGGCGGGAGGGCGGGGCTGCTCTGCGAGCAGGGGAGGAGTTGTGTGCCCACTCCTGAGAGCGCATTGACTGTTTGGTCGGCCCTCGGGGACGCCCAGACCAGTCATGCGCGCTCTGCACTTTCTCCATGCAGGCTGCAATGCAGCCTACACGGAGAACATGGCCTCCCCATAAGCCCCTGGCTGAGTGGTGTCCCCACCAATCACTTTTGCAGCATTATGATTGGCTTAGGGGAGGGGAGGGAGGCTGCCTGCTTCCTGTTCCTGCCTCTGGCAGGAGAGCAGGAGTAAGGGCCGAGAAAACACGGGACCCGGCCGGCGGACAGGTATGTTTTTTTATGTATTATTAAATTAAACTCGCCCCCTCCTGCTTGCGCGAGCCCCACCCCCCACCCGCTATTAATGCCGGCCGCGACTGATCCTAACTGAGGAGAATGAGCAAATCTTACCCAGAAGTCTTTGCAAGGTGTTTCAATAAGCTATTTTACACAGCTCTTCTACCTACGCCAAGCACTGCAAATGATGTTATGCAGGGCTTTAAGTGGCCCGGGTCCTGGTTTTTAAAAAGGGGCATCGAAAGAGGTCTCTATCGGTCCCTCTTTTTATGCCCTGGCACAGGCGGTCCAGTTGTTTGCGGGTGGGGTGAGCATGCATATTGAGGTGTGCGTGCTCATTTTTCACTCCCTTACACTCCCTTCACACTAGTGGAGACGTTACGGCGTGACGTCAGATGAGCGTTGTAGCAGGAGGCAGTGAAATCCGTTAAAGAGAGACAATATCTCTCTGGGTTTCCCTTCTCTTTTTGCAACGCAGGACAAGCCAGTGCTTTAAGTGGTCCAGGTCCCTCCCAGGGAACAACAGGCCGGCAGTAGGGTTGCTATCCTGCCAGAGTTTGTTGCCTGTGTGTGATCTCAGTCCCCTATGTTAGGATGTTGTAGTATCAAGCCTCGTCTGCAAAATTAACTAGATGCCCCTTTCACTCGTTATTTTATGTTTTTGGTTATTCCTGTTTAGTAAACCATATCAGATCTCTTCAACAGCTCCAAAAACTGTAATATGCCGACAGATGTAAGTAAAATATTTAATGTCTGCTCACTTTACTTCTGAGATGTTGGTATTTTGGTAAACCCTGCTTGGACCGAGAGTTAAAAAAAAGCAATTTAGTTAAAAAGAGTTAATCCTCATCCTTCATGTATGCCAATTTAACACCCAATGTCTAGACTTTAGACAGCCAAATAATACTAATAATTAGAATACATTAGAGTAATTCTTTAAGACTGGTTGGGTTTACTATGAGTAAGTGGTCATTGCAGACTGTTGCAGATATGCCATGAGGATTTTTTTTTACAAAGCCTTATTTGAAAAAACACACCTTTCTTTTGAAAAAACACATCTTTCTTTTGAAAAAACACACCTTTCTTTTGAAAAAACACACCTTTCTTTTGAAAAAACACACCTTTCTTTTGAAAAAAACACACCTTTCTTTCGTAAGCACAGAATGCTAGTTCTTATGATTTAGGCCATCCCTCTTATTGGGTTGGCCACACCCCTTTAAGAGGTTTGCTACGCCCCTTTTAAGAGACTCCCTAGTTTTTTATCTCATTTAAAGCCCTGCTGTTATGTATCCCAATTTAATTGCACTCAATTTACCAACCACAGATGCAGCAGAGGCCCCTGGTGGGAGTGCTGCTGGGCGCTGACGCTGGGCGGGGAGGGGCAGGGTGGGGGGTAGTAAACTACAGATTACGGCCAATTAGAGATAAGTAAACATACAAATAAATTAAACGAATTTCGTTGCGCGCGCTGCATCACAAATGCAATGCAGGGCGCGCAACGTAATTCGTTTTATTTATTTATATGTTTACTTACCTCTAATCGGTCGTAATCTGTAGTTTACTCACCCCGCCCCATGTCAGCGCCCAGCAGCATTCCCACCAGGGGCCACTACTGCACAGATGGTTAATATGGGCTGGGCCTGATTCAAACTTGTCAGTGGAGAGGCCTGAACTCATTCATCCATCCTCCTGCCTCTGAGATCTGAGCTTGCCCCCTGGTGGTGCGGGAAACCTTGGTCATAGATTACTCAATGACAAATCATTAGCATCGATTGCTTTAGTCTGGTTTAGTCTTCTCGGTTCAACTGAAATAAACAAAGACTGCAAAGCTCAGAACGCACTGATTTCTGAAATAAAAGACAAAGGCCGTACCATACCTGAGTAACTCATCCAATCCATGTTTTTATTTGCATTCTGGTAATTGTAGTCCTGTTAATTCCATTATAGTTTCAGGACTACAAGTACTAGACTGCAGAAAATATAGAAGCCTTGGCAAAGTCAGTTGGTCTGGCAGTGGCGGGTGGCCTTCTGGCAGGGACGGCTGGCACATATGTGCCCCAGTGGAGCAGGCAGATGGGCATCTAAATGGCGGGTGGGTGGGTGCATGCATGCAGGCAAGGCGAGTGGCAAATAATAAAAAATAAAGTCACTTACCTTGCCTGCTGCATGCCCAACGTTCTTTTCGGTCCCCCTCGGTCTAATCTGCAGGCTCCAGACTCCAGGAGGTTTCACTAACCAATCCTGGCGCTCCTCTCACCAGCATGATAGCAGAGCCAGGATTGAATGGAGTATCCTGGCTGGATGCTCTTTCACGCCCTTTAGGCCTGTGCATTGGTCTCCATCCCGCTGTCTAAGACATTTGAATGGATAGCTGCAAAGTGCGCATGTCACTTTGGAGGGTCCATCTTGTTCCTCCAGTCCGAAGACACGCCCCCACTAATCCCAGCTGTAGATTGCTGCACTGCTAAACGTGACAAATAAAAATGGCATTTAAATAATTTCAATGCCATTTTATTTTTCAAATATAGCGCCGCAGTAGGCGAGGGGGGGGGGGGATTCCCCCTAGCAATCAAAAGAAATGGAACTGTCAAAGGAAAAACACCTATTCGTCTGAAATGTTTGAATGATTAACCATTTGCTATTTCAATACGTGCACGTGATGTCATAAGGCTGCAATGTATGCGTATCAATAATCAATATCCGTGAATATTTGAAGTTTGTAATTAATAAAAACACAAATAAAAAAAAGCATGCTTTGAACAGACTTTGCAACCGAAGGGAAAAGGAACTATTTTTAGGCGGGTGTGGTCAGTGTGCACAGGCTTTGTGGATTTTCTCAAAGTGAAGGGAGCCAGTGGGTGAAGGGGGTTGATCTACTGCCCCTGCAGTGTGCTGTGAACGGCGGAAGCAAGGTCTGAATGACAATTGAACTACCCAATGGATGAATCCTGCTGACAAAAAGATCCTTTTCAAATGTATATGATGAGTGATTTTTTGGGGGGAAACAATCTGTTGAGACAGCTGGAGCTGTCTCAATGGCAAGACCTAGAAATTAATAGGTAAGGGAGGAAGTTGAGGGTCGTGGGCAGTAGCGGCCGGTGGTGGGAGTGCTGCGGGTGGAGCGGGTGTGGAGCAGGGTGAGGGGGTAGTAAACTATGGAATATGGCCCAACGGAGGTAAATAAACAAATAATTCAATAAAACGAATTTCGTTGCGTGCACTGCATCACATTCGGCAATAGGTAAGGTAAGGTAACACTTTATTGTACAGTTAATTAAAACCATTACAAACCATCATCAATTGAAATCGATTCATGTTTCGAAACAGGCATAACAAATTACAATAATACTATGGTAAACTATGATTAAAAACTGCTATTAAAAAGTACTAAAGCTAAAACTATTTAAATGTAGGTAGAGTATAAGATTGGCCTGAGAACTGACTGGATTCTGTTCTGCCTTAAAAAACTTTGCGGGGTGGCCCTCTACATGGGCTGGGCTAACTTACATTCCCATTCCAATCTAGGTAATTATTGAAGCCCTTAATGTGCCTGGGCCACAAGAGATGATCCACCGCATAAACCTATGCTTGCTTAATCCCGACCAAGAGAGAATTACCACATGTACTACAAAGAGAGCGAACAGTAGAGTAGGAAGAAAAGGAAAAAGAAATCCCAATAATGCCTTTGAAACAACACAAACAATTTGGCGTTGCAGCGCGCGCAATGAAATTTGTTTAATGTATTTGTTTATTTACCTCTGTTCGGCGTATGCCATAGTTTACTGCCCCTCACTCTGCTCCTCCACCGCCCCGCAGCACTCCCACCACCGGCCGCTACTGGTCGTGGGGGTCTCCCCTGTTCAGTATTAACTAAAGAAGAGAAACGGTTCTTAAGATGGAGGTTTTTCTTTAAAGCACAGAATGTTGCCAGTTGGGTTTTTAATTACTATGAAATTAACTGAAATGAAATTGACATAATTGACACCGTATTTGGCCAAATGCCTTCCTGCAGACCTTTCAGACACTGATGCAGGAGTGTACAAAATAGCAAGACTATTTTTGGTGAAATTTCACAAAATGTTGAAAAATGTATGCAAATTAATGCAATGACTGTTTTATGTAGTTTTCCTGTATTTTGCGTACAGTTTTTATGCGAGGGCATACCTCCTGTATAAAAAAAACTGCCCTAGAAGCCGGCAGGAGATTGGTTCAATCAGAAACTGTCTTATGACAAGGCATCTTCCCATCAAAGGTGTCACCAGCGAGCACAAAAAAGGTAAATGTTGTGGGTTCCGCAAGACTCAATAACATATTTCCCAGACTATTAGCGAACCTAATAATGTTGTGTAGGGAACTTAAGAAGTATTCATGGAAAGTTCCCTGAATTTTGCCTAATCTAGGACAGCAGGGCCTCCATCATTTGGAAACATTATGATCAGCCGTTCCATATCAGCTCAGTGGGCCCATGTCTTGTAGGACGCCTTCGGTCAGCCCTGGCTTTTTAGCCACGAGCACAAGCCATGGGATGTTTCATTGATCATGCTTGCAATATTAAAAGTGGAACAGCTTCCTCTTTGATGTTTTTTTAAATTATTCTCTGATGTTACAAAAAGAAAAGTAAACGACATTTATGGTAGAATAAAAAGGCATCCTACTTTATCCAGAAGAAACCATCTGTAGTTGGATAGTTGGAATTCCCACCTGGGTTAGCATCACTGCACAGCGGCCCCGCCCTTCTTATAAGTGACACCCGTAGCCAGTCCTGGCTTTGTAGCCCATATCCCTGTGCATTCTGGGAAATGTAGTTTTACCATTGTTTACAAACCCAGCATGCAAAGTAATGGCTGAAGTGGGCTTTTGGAGGTAAATTGCCTCTTGCTAAGTAACAGGATGTATTATCGTTTAGCTCAGCATTTCTGTTTTTTAATTTTTAATTTATTTTTAATTGGCATTTCGGCCAATTAAACAAACAATAACACAAAGTGCAGTAAATCTAGCTGAGCATATCTACTTGCACATCATTGGACAAGCATAACAGCCAGAAAATACAGCTTGGAGCAATTGCTCTGGTTTACAAAAAAAACAATTGCTGCAAGAGATGAAAACAAAGTAAAAATGTGTGCTTCTCTTGAATGTAGAATCTACGTGCAACCAAAAGCAAAGATTACAGACCATCTCTTCCAACCACAAAAACCCTTTGTTTATTTAGTGCTGCACATGGGGCCATATTCTCCAGCCTGCTTTATCAGAGCTCTCAGGATTTCCAGTCCATTTGTGAGCAGCTGATCCAGTCCAGATATTTCCCTTCGCATTCGATGCAAATGCAACACTACATATCCCACAATGCAAAGCAAAAGCCTGGCCTGGATGAGCTACTCACACATGAACCGGCGTAACCTGAGACCCCTAGCATTATTCTGCAGGTACTGCAGTTTTCTTACATCAATTATAACTCTTGAAACCAGATTTGTAGTCTCAAATTAGGCCCATACCACATTCAGCCCGGATTCGTTTAGCCATCAGCACTTTCAGTTCTGGGACATATATGTGTTTTCATCTTTAGCATTAGTGAACATTACTTAGCATGCCATACCTGGCACAGGGCACCTACCAGCTGTGCCAACATTGCTCTGCCGTTTAGTCAACCCTGGTCGAGATTTGGATAAAAACACTATTAACCCCTTCGCTGCGGCCACGATTTTACCACTGTGCGGTAAACAAAAGAACAGGGCGGGGCCGTGACGAACCCCAGCCGCCATCAGCCGGCTGGGGTTCGTCACCAGCATGGGAGGGGTTAATGATATAGATGTCCAGCTCAGCTCACAAATTTTCCTATTTAATGTCTGTTTAGCTCATCCATTCTTTACCGCTGATGTTCGTAAACTACGCGGCAAACTTTCACCCTGGCACAGATAAAGATCTAATAGTACAGACGTAGGCCACGAACCACGGACTCTGAATGGGAATATCGCGACCCCGACAAAGCAATCACTTTTCCGGCACTTGATTAAAGCGTGCACCATTCTTCGGATGGTCCCAGGGCCAAGTCGTTCTTGATTATACTACGATTCACCTCTCTAAGGGGCAGATTTACAAGCCCCTTGCGACACTTTTACGCCGCAATGACTCCAGCAATGCGCCGCCCATACGCCAAGATGGCTCACGCATCATCCCTTCCTTGCACCATGGTGTGCCGCATTGTAAATGCAGGGCATCTGTGGTCGCGGAAAGAGGGGACTGCATGACGCATCTGTTCTGGCGCATCCCTGCTGATTTGCAGAGATGCGCCAGAACATGCAAATATGCCCCTAAGGATTTACACGATTCAGTGAGAATCAATCCCCAGTACCCTCTTTGTCAGATAGGGGCAGGATCCTGCCTTTCAGGACAGCAAGTAACTGTCACCTCGAGCGTGTGTTCTTAGCACCGTGTCTGTAGTGATCCAGACACAAGATTGCACAACTACATGGCTACCTGATGAAGGCCCAAGGCCGAAACGCGTGTAGACTTTATTATTAGCCATAGACAATCTTGTCATACAAAGAGTAACATTATTATTAGCCATAGAGAATTTTGTCAACTAAAGAGTGATTTAATATTTGGGATTTAATACATTGATGTGCCTATGTATTTACAAACTTTCCCCTTTCTTCCCCCCTTTTTTTTGTACAAAATATTTAACTATAATAAACTATACTAAAAGGTATTTTAAATAATAACTACCCAATGGTGTGTACATGCTCTTAAAGTTATTGAGTCCAGGTTCTATTGTGTTTGCTATATGGTTATTTTTCATATATGTTAGCTCATCCAGTCCAGGTGTTTTTCTTGCATCCTGGGATTTGTAGTCCTTTTGGTTCCATTTCGAAGGTGTAAATAGTTCACCAAGTCCTATTTCTTTTTCCTTGCATTCTGGGTCATGTAGAATTGATTTGGAATTTTAACTCTAGGACCACAAGTACCAGAATGCAAAGGGTAAACTAGGACTGAATGAGTAATTCACACATGGCATGTGGACGCTTTGAGATCTGTGCAAGCAGATGTAGAAAAGCAGCTTAGCTTCTTCATTGTTGTAGCAATCGGAAGCACTTTGGAGATTACAATGGAATCCGAATGTCGTCGAACAGGTAGACCCAGGGGCTGCCTGAATAACCAGAAACTCGACTTACAAGGACATGCACAGTTCTGTGTGTAGCACAATCCTCCAGAACCTGCCGTCTGTCCTGCCGCCATCATTAGGTTAGCATAGCTGTCCACTAGTCCCATGTCATCAAGGTGTCTTTCAGGCACTTCCGGCATAGCTGCCAAGTGGCCCCATGGCCCCATGTCAAGTTTGACAGCTTCCTGTCTTTTTTTTTTTTTGTTGCCAACAGCACTTTGCATCATGCGATGCACACTGCATTACAGTAGCCACTGCTTACTGCCCGTCCATGCAGTGCTTAAAGTGAAACTAAAAGTCCCAGAGGGCAGCATCTTTGAGGCTGAAGGTGGGGCCACCCAAAAACTATGTCCTGGTCTTCAGATAAAGGTGCAGAGCATTCCTGATGGGTGTCTAGATTATTCTTTGGCATTATTTCCCGGTCCTGGGCTTTCCAGTAAGGTCATAATGCATTATGGGAGTTGTAGTCTTTATTCATTTCATTGAAAACGGTTGGACAAATACACCTGGAAAACTGATTTGTGCAAGGAAAGCCCTGGGCTTGGGTTTTTGACATGGAGTCATCTGGTAACCTTACCGTCTTTATTAGTCACCGATCCAATCTTCAAATTGAATAGTAAGATGCATGACCTCACACTCTGTTGCCGACCCCCAAAGAAACAGAATCCTCCCTTTGGCTCACCCTTTTCTAAAATGTAGATCCTTCTCCTACCAGGGCTGTACTGGAAACCACAACCGGCCCTGGCAAAGTGCTCGGCCGGCCCCGCCATTGGGGGTGGGGGGGAGGGTTTGAAGTTGCCGCCAAGCTCTTTGCCGGGGCCTGTTTGTGGACGATTTTGGTACAGGGCAGATCTTGCAGCTGTGCTGCAAAAACGGCCCTGTAACAAAAATGGCCCCAAGGGGCCCAAAACCGGCCTCCACCCTAGCAGCCCACCGGGGGCTTGCCCGTTGCCCGCTATGGCCAGTCCGGCCATGCCTCCTACCCCAGCCGCGGCACTAGAGCAAATCTCATCTGTCTGTAGATTCCCCCCACATCCTAATCTATTCATGTTCGGGGGTCACAGAAGAAAAGAGGTGACTTTAGCGTCTGAGATAGAAAATATTGAAACAAGAAAAGGAGGGTGTAAGAAACTGGATTATTATTTGGGTGGAAGACTACCCACCTCAAGGAATAATCCCATCCCTTGTCACGCTGCAGTCTTGACTTTGCTTTGCACCCAATACTGCACACACACATATTTCACTTTGTGCTACTCACTACTTTCACTCAGAACTTGCTGTTCTTTTTGTGTTCTGTATTTTCCTGGGATTTAGTCTGAACACAAAAATA
Organism: Lissotriton vulgaris; assembly: GCF_964263255.1. Lineage (NCBI taxonomy): Eukaryota > Metazoa > Chordata > Amphibia > Caudata > Salamandridae > Lissotriton > Lissotriton vulgaris. The sequence continues at coordinate 72,048,734 of NC_141689.1, read as the reverse complement.
ACAGTAGGTTCTGAGAGAAAGTACAGAGTGGCACAAAGTGAAATATGTGTGGGCAGTCACGTGTGCAAAGCAAAGACGGCAGCGTGCTCATGCTAACAGAGGGAAACCGGTAATGGGCCTGCACAGGACACATGACAAAGGTGAGCCCCCTCAGTCACTAAAGGACCCTAAGCTCAAACCCTAGTCATCATTGTTAATATTTTGAGTTTTATATAGCGCTAGCTTGACCCGAAGGTATCAGAGCGCTTCACATGTTACGTGATAATGACCCTTCTTCTTCTTTTCAAATCTAAATATCTTTGGTCATTAATTGGACTACAGATTCAACGCTATAGGAAACCCTTTTTTTGCTATTTTTGTGATGGGATGGATGTTTAGGAAGTATGTATGTGTTGTATGTGTGGCTCTTTATCTGGTTGTGCATATTTAATTGATTTTGTGTTCTACATGAATTTGAAGAATTAAGGACATATATTCATAACTTCTCTGTGTTGCAAAATGTTTTTCCTGAAGCCTCTGTGCAGAATGTATATATTTTTATAATTGTTGTACTTGAAAAATATGATATAAAGGAAAAAAAAGGAAAAAAATACTTTTTTACTGCAAAATGAAATAAAATGGAAAAAAAAATACATTTTGTGTAGACATTGTTGGTGTATGCCCTTTGTTTGAGAGGTAACTCCCATGATATAAGTAATTATAGGTCAAGAGGGAGCCTTTTCTGTTGTCTTGGTCAATGTTTACAAGTGGTACATGAGGGGTTTCGAAAGAGTCATAGTTGAGCAGTACAGCATTTAGTGTTTTTGCATTTAGTGTTTTTAAGGTCACACAAGTATAACACAAGGATGCACTGAGGAATGGCACTGGGTACAGAATAGCAGCCTAGAAGAGTCATGTGTCTGTCTTGAAGGAACTAGTCAAATAGGGAAAAGTAGAACAGTTAGTGCGCATGTTGAAATAGTTGTTGCGGAGTGGAAATTTAAGGTCCCGTGGACATCGCCTGTTGAAAAACCGCAAGAACACAGAACAGAGGCATCTCATAGTCTGCAGCCAGCACATTCATAGTTGAACAACACAGCATATATCCCTCAAGAGATTCAATTCAACAATTTAAGACACATGACATATCGCTGTGCACCACTTCTGACAAGCATTTGGAGTGTGGTTTGCAGCTCTGGTCAATTTCTGGGACCTGCTATTTGATCAAACATTGGATGAAAGTGCAAACATGACATGGGGGGGATGTGGGGGGGCAGACGTAATAATCTAGCTCCAGTGCAACAAACATTGGGGATAATATATGCTTGGGGGGAGGGGCATAAAATGTACTATTCAAAGCCTATTGTAACGAGCATTGAGGAAAAAGTATTCACTCGGGAGGGGGCAGCATTACTATTCCAGCTCCAGTCTAACAAACATTGGGGTAAATATATACTTGGGGGATGGGAAAATCATTTACTGTAGACTCTCCAGTCTAACAAAACTTGGGGAAAGTACATGGGGATTGAGTTATGACACCGAGTACATGGGCTTCACTGAGGGCAATGTCTAAAGTGTTTATGCAGTACCCAAACAGTAATAAAGTAAAAATGCAAGATAATTAAAACTCCCAAAAAGACTAGGAGAATAGAGTAAAGTATAATACACAAAATGACACTGAAGTGACAAAAATGCCATAACGGGAAACAGAGATATTAATCTTTAAAGTTTTAAGTAGAAATAGCACAAAATGCTAATAATAGTCAATGGTCGTGGTAGGTGCAATTTGACGATGACTACGATGGAGCGCGGGTCGAACACACTAACCAGGTTCATCCTGGTTAAAGATTTTAGCTGACGATGTTTTGTCTTTTAAGTCCCAATCCACCTTAGGGGTACACTTCTAATGCCCCCCAGGACCTCAGGTAGGCATTGAGAGATTCACAGAGTGTCAGGCAGAGACCACACAGCAGGGTTCAGTCCCGCTCCACTTGCCACTGGTCAGATAGGCAGTTGTCGGAAAAAGACTCTTGCAGCTTGTTTACTCCCTGTAACTTTACCAGGAGATAAGCATTATGACCTTTGCAGTCCACTTCTTTGTCCTGGGTACAAGAGGGCATTTTCTTCTAGGCTCATCTCAGATCTCAACCACCAGGTTCAGTTCTTTTCTGATCTTCCTCAGGTGTGTTATGAAATGGGTGCCTAGAGGTGCCACGTTTATTCCTGGCACGGGCTAATGGGTGGTAATGACTCCTGGAAATGCTCTAACCAATGGGGTATACATTCCTGGTGCAAACCCTACCCACTTTGGGCATTTATAGATGACAAAAGTCTACTGCAAAACTAAACCTGGGCTCTGGGGTTTAAAGTGTGTGGAGAATGTACTAGGGTAATATGGAAATCCTACTTTCCTCTCACCTCTAACACTAAAATTCAGTTTTGGGGCAGTCACTGTACCCCCAATAAACAGAGGTCTGGTGGATCAAAGCAGTTTTTCCAGATGGGAATGCAGAATAATTGTTTTGCCATCTTGTTTCTCTGCTTTTCAAGTGTGCCCCAGTGTTATACACAAACCCAGCAAACCTGTGAAGCAAGATTTGACACTCCAGGAGGATTTGACATTGTAATTTCAAAAAGAGAACCACTGTAATGAGAGCTTGCCTGGATGAAGAGCACAAAGGATGAACCATGTTCCAAACATCCATCCTTAAATTAGTATTCTTCTGGAGAAAGAGTGGTGTGAAGGGTGGACGGTGCACCTACATATTGAATGTATCTCATTGCAAATAAATAATGCTTTCCATCCTGACATGACTCCTTGCATGTATTTGGAAGTTCTTATGATCACGAGCTGCGTTTAAATGAGCTAATTCCTTGTACAAATGGGGACATTTCAGAAACAAGCACACACATATATATATTCACTGAAAAAACCATAGGTTTCACACCAGTTATAGTTAGGAATTTGCATTTAAAAAACCTATTAAATTCACTGAAAAAACCATAGGTTTGACACCAGTTATAGTTAGCTGGACATTTTACTGACATAAAACCATTGAAATTCACACGTTATAGTTAGTTGGACTCACTATAACATGCGCGCCTGCAATGCACTGCTGATGACGTCACATATTACATCACTCATGACATGGTCAGTGACATCACTCATGACATCACTGATGACACCATCCTTGTGACAGAGTGACAGACCTCCTTTCAGTGTAATGTAACCCTTGAAACACATATTCAAAAATAGAAACTAAAATTTTCAAAAAAATGGAGATACCCATACCAGTTAGAACAACCAATTCAGTAATTCCACCATCTATATACACATCCACTCATTCACCAACAGTTCTATATAGTCACTCATACATATACTCACTCATCATATGTAGTGATACACCTATACATCCTGTTACACACCGACAGTCATCCAAAAGTTACTCACACACATACTCACACATGCAAATAAACTATTGAACATCCATTTATTTGCATATATAACTATACACACACTACCACCTTACTTCTAATGAAACTTACACATACTTACTCTCTTAAACAATCACTCATAGAAACACATACTTATTTAAACAGGAACTCTTACAATATCTCACTCTCACATATACTCACTTATATACATCAATGCTCACATATACTAGATTAAAACATAAGTTGTTACTGATAAAGACACCAGTGAGACAGTCATTCACTCACTAACACACACATATACACACTGATCCACCCATACAGTCCTGCACATATGTTGTGTTCAAAACACATACAAACAGAGAGTCAGTCATTGATGCATGTATGTGCTAAGTAATACCCCCACCAAACCATACAAACACTCATACTGATACTAAAAAAAATCTAATAACCCATATACACACACATGTAGCTACTCACCAACGCATGCAGCCACTTATACACAAAGTGAAACACTGATACATATATTTAAATATTTAAACATTACTCGCTAATAAATGTATTCACTAAGATACACTTAATAAGCCAGTTAACCAATCAATTTTTTTTAAAAAAACATCCTTTTAGACACTTATTTAAAGATTTATTCTTCCATCGACCTTTACATATACATATATAAAACATATTTATTTTTCAGAAAGACACACATTCACTGGATGGTGTCATCAGTGATGTCATGAGTGATGTCACTGACCATGTCATGAGTGATGTAATATGTGACGTCATCAGCAAGCATTGCAGGCGTGCAAGTTATAGTTAGTCCAACTAACTATAACGTGGGAATTTCAATGGTTTTGTGTCAGTAAAATGTCCAGCTAACTATAACTGGTGTCAAACCTATGGTTTTTTCTGTGAATTTGATAGGTTTTTTAAATACAAATTCCTAACTATAACTGGTGTGAAACGTATGGTTTTTTCAGTGAATTTCATAGGTTTTTTAAATGCTAATTCCTAACTATATATAGGGCCTCAAACCTCTGAAATGTAATATTGTTTATAATGAATCCTATATTGTATACTTATATAATATTATATTTTTTATTTTTTTTTGCCTTGGTGCGCTCCCGGTGCGCGCCCCGGTGTGCGCACCGGAAAGCGCAGTTTCTCGGCGCGCACCGGTTAGTGTCCCGTTAGCGCTATTGCCGTGAACGAAAACATCATTGTGACGTATCGCGTAGCCGCGTCTGCGTGATACGAACGGCGTAAGCGCACCCGGAAGCACTCGAGCGAATACGATCGCGCAACGTAAACATCCGATGCGCTTACGCGACGCGACCCGGGGCGCGCCCGGGGGCGCGTCGGGTCATGTGACCTGAAAATAACACTTTTTATTGGTGCAGAACAGTTTTGGTTTCCAAATGATGAAAACCCAGGTCATGTGACCTGAAAATAACACTTTTCATTGGTTCAGGACAGTTTTTTTTCTCCAAATGATGAAAGACCCCACCTTTTTTCCTTATTCTGACTTTGTCCTTTGACTGAGGAAGACCTGTTTGAACATCTTTGAGATATATTTTGTACTTTAAAATGGCTACAGTAGCAGCAGCAGCTGGAGCATCTGCACCACCACGACCACCACCAAGAGGACCACCACAACATTACATTGGTGGTCAAGAAGAGGAGGAGGAGGAAGAGGAGGAGGAGGAGGGGAGAAGGTGGCTGCAAGAAGACAATACCCCATACAAGCCAAAGCAGCACATTGTATGGGAGTTTTTTTCTATACCAGAGGGCAAGAAGAAAGTCAATGCGCCCAAGGTGACTTGCCTAATCTGTGGCATGGAACTTTCAAGGGGGAACCCTAACAAAAAATATTCTTTTGGTAATAATACCATGATTAGACACATGCAGCGCAAGCATCTGAACAACTATTCTGCTGCAGAGATGAGAGAACTGGCCAGTAACCCTCCCCAATCTTCAACCACCACCTCCAAAAGAAAGCAACCCACTCCATCGGGACCAGAGACAAGGGAGACGATCCCTTGCATACAACCACGGTTTGGGGAATTCAGAATTACATGTATTTTTTGTGGTAAGACCATCTCCTATGGTGAACAGAGCATAAAGCTCATCCTCCTTGCTGGTGACAACCACAATTGCCCCAAAAAACCCTAATTTTTTCCTGTTTTTTTTTTGCTCCAGTTGAGCCATTTTCAATTCCCTGTTTTTTGTTTCTCCCCATAAAAATAACAAAAAAAATATAAAATAGTTCATAAAAGCCAAAAAAAGTACAAAATGTTCAAAAAACACTAAAAAAATATAAAACAACAAAAAGAAGAAAAAAACTGTTCTTTTTGGAACTACCGCCAATTTATAAAAAAAAGGCTACTTTTAAAAAAAAACTCTGTCATTCTTTTTTCCCCATGGTACGCTCCCCGGTCCGTTCCCCGGTGCGCGTACCGGGCGCTCCCCCTGCGCAAATCGAAAAAAAAATTTGGGTTGTTTTTTGCCCCGCGGGGCCCATTTATGGCCCCCACATCAAACCTAGGGGATCAGGGGGGTCTACTCTGCCCCCTTATGGTCATTTCCCCCTTTGTTTTTGCCTCCTCTTGTGTCTCGATCTTACCGAGACACAAGATGGCGGCCGCTCCGGACTGTTTCGAATGTTTACAGACACCCGAGAGCCAATCAGCTTTCTGCGCGCAAGTCGCGTAGCGCGCCCAGAGCGCTCCCCGGTGCGCGTTCCGGAGCGTGGCCATAGATATATATATTTTTTTAACCTAAATTACTCAAAATCCACTGGAGCACATATCTTGAGACATAGCAAAGGCACATCGGGCTACCAGTCCCTACAATTTTGCCAAGTTTGGTGGAAATCCATTCAGCCGTTTGGGCTAAAAGTGAGGTTGACCGCCATATGGAAATTAACATGGGGAAAACACGTTTTGGGACCCCCCTTTTATCTTGGCCCCCGCTTGACGAATCCCCCCCAAACTTTCAGGGAAGGACCGAAGCGCCGCGAGGCAAATTTGAGAAAATTTTCAGGCAGATTCCTCAACCGGCGTCAAAGTTATTCCCAATAGAATGTTGAGATTTTGCATTGAAAAAAATCCTAACTATAACTACCTACTGGAGACTGCCAGTAGGTAATATATGTATATATATATATATATATATCTATATATATATATATATATATATATATATATGTATATATATATATATCTATATATATATATAGATATATATATATATATATATATATATTACCTACTGGCGGTCGGCAGTAGGTATATATAGTTAGGATTTTTTCTCCATGGGATTTTTGAAAATTCTATGTCTAATAACTTTGGCGTTTGTGGACGGAATTGGCTGAAATTTTCAGGAAAATGAAACATTTTGTTTCTGAGCAGCCCCTTACAATTTGGGGGGGTTTCATCAAGGGGGGGCCGAGAAAAAAGGGGGATCCCAAAACGTGTTTTTCCCATGTTAATTTCCATAGGGCGGTTGGCCTCACTTTTAGCTCGAACGGCTGAATGGATTTGCACGAAACTTGGCAAAATTGTAGGGACTGTTAGCCCGATGTGCCTTTGCTAGGTCTCAATATATGTGCTCCAGTGGATTTTGAGTAATTTAGGTTCAAAAAAAGATATATATCTGGGCGGAGCCTAACCACACATCTGATCTGATTGGCTGTCAGCACTTCATCCAAGAAGTGTTGGCAGCCATCTTGGGACCAATATACATGATAGCACCTCATTAAAAAGCATTGTAGTTAATAGAGGGTTTTAGGACTTTAGTTACATTATAAATCATTTGTTGATGGTACCATACTCGTTTTAGGAATTGTGGTGGGTTCTAAGGTGATTTTACCATGTGAAAAAACCTTCTGCTGTGATATCATGAATATTGTTTGAAAGAAAGCTAATATCTCATGATTTTCCCACAGTGGTTTGGAAGGGGATCTATAAGCTAAACTGAAAGCATATTTTCTGTAAATTCACATTATCTTTCTCAGTCATGTGAAAATGAAGTCTGACATTCTCAGTAAAACATGTACATCCAACAAGGACAGAGACTGTCAGTTGATTCCTTTGTGCTCTACTGCAGCCTCCTAAAGTGTTCTAAAGAACAACTAGAGCGCTAACAGTCCTACGTATTACAAAGGTATAGCACACCTGGAGCCATCGTGATGGGAATAAAGTGGTAACTCTTAAAACATTTAATTTAAAAAGGAACAAAATGAGGGGGTATATTATGCAATAGAAGGTATTATTAGTGCTGCAGAAAGAAAAATTAGGGCACATTTTGAGTGACTTTTCAAATCCTCTTCTATTTCATTAAAAAATTCTGACATGCAGTCTCCCAAAATGGCCACCAGAGACAAAAGAGCCCAAATGTAGCCCAAATATCACCCAGATGTAGCCCAAGTATAGCCCAATGACAGAATGTCCCAGAGTGTTCTAAAGAACAACTAGAGCGCTAACAGCCCTACTTATTACAAAGGTATGGCACACCTGAAGCCATCTTGATTGGAATAAAGTGGTAACTCTTAAAACATTTAATTTAAAAAGGAACAAAATGAGGGGGTATATTTTGCCATATGAATTATGATTAGTGCTGCAGAAAGAAAAATTAGGGCACATTTTGAGTGACTTCTCAAACCCTCTTCAATTTCATTAAAAAATTCTGACATACAGTTTCCCAAGATGGCCACCAGAGACAAAAGAGCCTAAATGTAGCCCAAATATCACCCAGATGTACCCCAAGTATAGCCCGATGACAGAATGTCCCAGAGTGTTCTAAAGAACAACTAGAGCGCTAACAGTCTTACTTATGACAAAAGTATGGCACACCAGAAGCCATCTTGATTGGAATGAAGTGGTAAGTCTGAAAACACTCAATTTAAAAAGGAACAACATGAGGGGGTTAATTTTGCCATAGAAAGTATGATTAGTGCTTCAGAAAGAAAAATTAGGGATCATTTTGAGTGACTTCTCAAATCCTCTTCTATTTCATTAAAAAAATTCTGACATGCAGACTGAAACATGCACTTTGAATACCAGCAGCAGACGTCCCTGGTGAGCAGTAGCTTTACTACAGTGATCTAATGTGCAACTAGAGTGCTAACATTCAGAATTTATGGCAAATGTGTGACACATCTGAATGCCTTCTTGATGGAACCAAAGTAAACAAGCATTGAAAATGCAATAGATCTCGCCCTCGTTTAAGTTAAAGCCATTCTGTTTGTAATGAGGTGGCGTTTTAGCTTTGCTTTTATTAGTGTTTTTTCAACTTTCATGTAAATAACATGCATCTGTATGCATATAAGTATATGTATGCATGCATTTATGTTTGTATTTATATAGATATACAGATGATATATGTTTATATATGTATGTATATATATATATTCACTGAAAAAACCATAGGTTATAGACCATATATAGTTAGGAATTAGCATTTACAAAACCTTGAAAATTCACTGAAAAAACCATAGGTTATAGACCATATATAGTTAGGAATTAGCATTTACAAAACCTTGAAAATTCACTGAAAAAACCATAGGTTATAGACCATATATAGTTAGGAATTCGCATTTACAAAACCTTATTTTACTCACACAAAACCATTGAAATTCCATATATAGTTAGTTGCACTAACTATATATCGCGCACCCTCAATCCACTGCTGATGATGTCTCATATTACATCATTCATGACATGGTCAGTGACATCACTGATGACATCACTGATGACATCTCAAATGACGTCACTGATGACATCACTGATGACAACATCCAGTGACTGTATGTTTCTGTAAAGTTAAAATATGTCTTACATATTGAAGAATGAGGGGATGTATAAGTGTCTGGATGAAGGATTTAGTAGGTGCATGACTGACTGTATGAGTGAGTGATTAAATGTGTCTCACTGAGTGCATGGGTTAGTGACTAAACTGTCTTAATTTGTGCATCATTATGTCTGTTGTTCTGTAAACTGTTGCATGTGTTGATAAGTAGCTATATGAGTAACTATATGGGTTATTGATTGGTTGCCCAAGTATTTGTATGGGAGACTGAGTGTGTGTGTGGGTGGCTGGGAGGTGTATGACTCTGTGCATAGATGTGTGAGTAGTTGATTCACTAGATGTATGGTTTCAAAAGTGCATGTGGAAACAGCTGTATGGGCGGTTGACTGTGTGCATGAGTGTATTGGTGAGTGAATGGATATCTCAGTGCTACATGTCAAAGTAAGTACATATGTAAAACACAGTACATGTGAGAGTTGACATATATAAATAACTGTGCATAAGAGCCAGTGAATGTGTGAGAGGCTGTCTGGATCATTGTGAACTTGTATCAGGGATTGTATAAGAGAGTAAATATGTGTTAGTATATGTTTGAATAAGTAAAGTTTGTATAACTGTATAGTTGAGGAAATGGAGGTGTGATTGATTCTTTGCATGACTGACTAGGTGTGTGAGTAACTCCATGGATGAGTGACAGTCTTTGAGTGTCTGTTTACACTGATTGTATCTAAGGTTATATTAGAGTCTGAAGAGGTTCATCGTATTATCACATGAATGATATCATCAGTGATGTGATCAGTAATGTCAAATGAGATGTCATCAGTGATGTCATCAGTGATTTCATTTGAGATGTCATCAGTGATGTCATTTGAGATGTCATCAGTGATGTCATCAGTGATGTCACTGACCATGTCATGAATGATGTAATATGTGACATCATCAGCAGTGGATTGCGGGTGCGCGATATATAGTTAGTGCAACTAACTATATATGGAATTTCAATGGTTTTGTGTGAGTAAAATAAGGTTTTGTAAATGCGAATTCCTAACTATATATGGTCTATAACCTATGGTTTTTTCAGTGAATATATATATATACAACGTTTCATCATGCTATGTTGATGACAGTTTACAATCACAGTGGATCAAAGATCATCCTTAATTAAAAGCTATTGCTATCCGTCCTAAATGTCTACATATGAGCTTTAATGTATTGTTATATGGCTCTTCCTTCCTTCTCTTTCTCTCCCGTTCACTTCCGCCCTCGGTGGCCACTCGCAGTGACAGATCTCTCCTTCTCGACATAGAAAAAGGACTGACTCGTGGTAATCAATCCCTCCTACTCAACATAGATTAAGTATTTGCAATGCAATAGGTCTCGCATTTGCGAGAGTTTAAGATAATTAACACATAAATTAAAGGCATTGTCATTTACAATGACAATAGCTCAAACTCTTGTAAATGGGAGACCTATTTCATTTCAAGGAAGCGGACACCATTGTCCCAGGATGCTAGGAAAGTGAAAGGGCGCATAGCGTGACAAATGTTGCAGGAAAGCATGTCGTACCTGCAGTAGGAGAAACTGATTAAAGAAAATAGTGCTTACAGACTAAATAAGACCTACTGTGCAACAACAGAAGTAAAGGGGCCAATCCTAATGGGAGGTTACAAATCAAGACAAGGTGGGTACTAAGGATGGACTAACAAGCCTAACAACGAATTAGAAGCAAGCATTTACAAAGGACAAAGACAGAAGCCAATGACAAATATGAGCAGAGAGTGGGCGGGGCTTCAAGTACATACTCGAATACAGCATGCCTCGCAGAGCAGCGCATACGCTCATTTACAATGCCAATAGCCCAAACTCTTGCAAATGCAAGACCTATTTCATTTCAAAGAAGAGCCTGCTATTGTCCCGGGATGCTTGGAAAGTGAAAGTGCGCTGAATGTTACAGGAAAACATGTTGTGCCTACAGTAGGGGAAACTCATTAAAGTAAGTAGTGCTTACAGACCTACCATGTAACAATAAAAATAAAAGGGCCAGTCCTGATGGGAGGTTGCAAATTAAGACAAGGCAGTACTAAGGAGGGACTAACAAGCCTATTATCCAATCAGAAGCCAGCATTTACGAACATCGTCACAAGTCAATGACAAATTCGGGCAGGGCTTAAAGTACATATTCAAATACAGCATGCGTCGCAGAGCAGCGCATGCGCTGCCTGGGCTCGACCTAACCAATCCCTCCTACTCAACATAGAAAAAGGACTAAGGGGCCTCCTGTTCCCCTGCATTGCCACCTGTAACCTCCCTCTCAAATCTGTTTCTTATCTTATCTCCACCCCCTCAGCTGATTTAGCTTTAAATACCTATTGACAATGCTCACCCACCAGACTTTGCTGCTGCTTATGTTATGTTCTATTTTATTTTGGAGCGCACATACATAGTATCTTTTTTGCTCAGCAGAAGATACATAACCAGAGAGGCAATTCAATTCAAAACAGCTTTATTCAGTTGGAACATACAACCATAATAGCACAGTTTATAACACATGACAGTTTAAAATTAATAAAAATCAGCATACATGTTGAAAGGACATACGATTACTAGTTTCCATTATACGTCGTACATTGCATCAGTTCTCTTAATGTAAACAATAAACACATAGCAGCTTTATCTAGTTAGTGTTAAGAGTAACACCAGAGCTTCACAAAGTGCAGTTTAAAGTGCATAGATTATAACATAACTCCAGATGTAAACAATAGACTCATAGCAGAATAACATAGTTATAATAACGAGGAATCGAATCACATGGGCTTTAGAAGGTACAAAATCTAAAGTGCAAGGTGCATGATCAATAAAACTTCCCTGAACATAATGGGGGTAAAATTAGTGTTAGTTTAGGAAAAAGGGGACCCCAATATATTAATAATACACTTGCTATACATAGGGAAAAGTAATTAACTTGAGAACGGTCTATAGCCAAGTGGAAAATGCTGAAACTACAAAACGATATCCATATATAAAGACCACAAATAGAATATGTGGTAATATCATCCAACAATATGTAGACTCACCACCCAATTAGTTAGTGAATTATTCAATTTATTATTCTTAAATAGTAATAAATGTTATCTTTTTATAACACTTTCTTATCTTTTTTCATTTGTGTACTCCTTTCTTATAACGCTAGTTTACAGTTCATATACATAAAGTCTTAAAATCACATAGCAAACAAACAATTAGCATTAGACATGGCAGATGATGGAGGCAATGCGGCAAGGTAGTTCACAACGCGCGTTTCGGCCAAATGGCCTTTCTCAGGTACCGTCTATTGCAAGAAATGGTTATATCCAATTCATTCAACGAAAAAAAGTAGAGAACGTGTAGAGGCCGTCAGTCATCAACACGCTGACTTTTCTGATGAAACTAATATTAAATGAGACTAGGCGTGATGGTCAGAGCCACAAAATAGAGTGCTGATAGTAGTAATACCATAAAATAGGCTCCTTGTCTGTAGCGTATATGCAGCCACAAGCAATGTTAGGGGCGACATGGATAGAATTAGTAACTCCTCGAAAACGGGCTCTGTGGGTATCTCGTATGTGCACTCACAGAGGATTTTGTGGGCGCCAAACTTGATGCAGAGAGGAACGATTTAAACAGTGATGTGATAAAAAGTAGAAGGTTCTTCTAACCTAAAACTTGCGGCTGACGGGGAACCGAGAGCTGGAAATCTGTTGATACTTCATGATTGATATTCCTAGAAGTGGATAATGGTCTCGGGATACGGCTCTCGATACAAACAGGACATCGCTTAACTGTCGGTGTTTAGAGGATGGCTGGATGCAAACGTTAGAACAGCATATTCTTTCTAGCCTTAATTGCACTTAGAATGAATGTGGCGGTATAAAAGCAAATATCAGGTTCTTTGAGTGCAAAACGTAGGGTCATAGCAGCATTAATGGTATTAGTTTCATACTTCTTAAACAAAGGTTTGAGATAGGCAATCCTAAAAGACAGAAACAGGTCACATAAAAACAAAAAGTGCAACGTGCTCTGTTTTGTAATCCCATCACAGGGACAAGGGGAAACAGGGTACTGATTCATCATAGGGAACGCAACCAGATGATGCACAAGGCCTAGCCTCAATCTTGTAAGTACATAACGATGGGAAGATCTTGAAACGAGTGAAAGATAGGTTTGAAAACCCATCGTATCTATATATAGATGGTAAAACTGGTACATGGTTTGCTTTCTTACTATTTCCCTACTACGTACATTCTTATGAGACAGGAAAGTGCTCTTTAACTCCTGTTTTGACATAGCTGAAGTTTCAGTACGCATTCCCAAAATAGATTGATCAAAAATGTCCCCGTGAGTTTTAGTTAAATAGTTAATCCAGGGTGTCTTCAAGTAAATTTCCAGGCGTAGGCAATCATTTATAGTGGACTTGGTAAAAATAGTCTCCGCTTTTAGCCATAACGATCTCCAAAGCTGAAGCGGTCTCAAGGCTATTAAATCCCTCAGATAGTTAAGACCAACCTCGCAATGGATAAGTTCGGAGGCGGCTGAGGCCGGAAGGCATAAAAGCTTCTTTAAAAAGGAGTTCTCTTCCACTTATATATCGTGACCCCAGAGCCCAGCCCTATAAAGAGCAACAGATGAACATCTCGCTTTATAAATCTCAATCATGACTTTAATACGGCGGTCCCCCAGGTTGGTAGCAAATTTAAAAACACTGTATATGCTCTTCCTCAGTTTAGCCCGGACCTGAGATGTTTCATAATTCCATTTCCCATTCGAAGAAAAGGAAATACCCAAATAACAAAAGTTATCCACATTTTGTATTTTGTTACCCTTGATAAAGAAAAGTTTCTGGCATTTTATTTTCGGGCTGCATAGCATTGTAAAGGTTTTTGTTTTGTTTATCAGCAACTTCCTCTTATTAATAAAAGCTGCAAACCCATCTATTAACCTCTGGAGGCCTACCGGTGTTCTGATAAAAACACGGCATCGTCTGGGTAAAGCAGGACCGGCACTTCCTGGCCCACCACTATTGGGGAGTCCGCCTGTATCATCTTAAGTATAGCATCGACCTCATTAATAAACAAAGTAAAAAGTAGGGGGGCTAGAACACAGCCTTGATGGATACCGCGTTTTCCATTAAAATTAGGGGTACATTCACCCTTCTGGCCATAGCGAACTTTGGTTGATAGATTTTCATGTAACCTTGCCAGGAAATAAATAATAGGTTTTGGGGCCCGAGGTAAAATAAAACAGGCCATAAAAACTTCATGATCTACCTAATTAAATGCACTACTTAAATCCACGAAACATAAAAAAAGCCGACCCTGTTTGACTTTAGTATATTTTCCAATTAAAAGCTCCAAATTAATACACTGTTCCAACGTTCCCAACCCTTTTCTAAAACCATATTGTACCTGTGCCATAATATCATTATCCAAAACCCACTCCTGCAGTCTTAACAATAAGACTCTGCTCATAATTTTTACTGAGGAGTCGAGTAAAGAGATCGGACGGTAGTTTTTTGCTTCAGATTTGTCACCTTTTTTGTAGGTGGGAATAATAACAGATTCACCCCATGAAGATGGACAACCCTCACTTACGGCAGCATTAAAAACTCTAGTTAGTATGGGTCCCCACAATTCCGGTATGGATTTGTATACATCAATGGGTACACCATCAGCCCCTGGTGCTTTCCCCCTATACTATTTCCTAAACCTATCAGGACTTCATCCAGGGTTATATCAAGCGGGATAATAGGCCACTATTGTTGAATATTTGAATCTACCAAGGATGTACTGCTGGGATTAAAAATATTGGAAAAATAGGCCACCCATTCCTCACAGCTCACATAAGTTAAACGTTCTGGGACAGATTCAATTTTAAGTAATTTAGAATTCACTGTTTCCCAGAAAAGCTTATTGTTTGAGGTTTCAGCAGTGAGTGCAAGGTTGTCCCACGCCTCTTGTTGACGCTCCTTCTTCCTTCGTTTTAGGGTAAGATTATATTCTACTCTGAGCGCGTGGACTGCTGTACTGTCCCTTGGTTTATTCGTAAGTGCTATTTTCAGGCGGTTCAGAGAGATAGTACAAGAGTGGTCAAACCAACCCCTGGTCTGTATTTGTTTCCTGAATGACGTCATAGTCAATAGTTTAAAAATGCATGCATTGATCTTAAGAAAATTGAACCGTATCTTATGTGGTTCGGTCCCAATTAATAAACTGTCGTCTATTTCATTGCCACACACCTGTACGATTTATTTTACATTTCACAGGAGTTGGCGCCACTCCATTTTATTCTTATACCATTGGGGTGAGACGGAGTGATGTTATTCATAACTGTACATGTTTCAACTGTCTTACGCCCCCATATATACCTGCGCATTATAATTGAATTATGGGCACTCATTAACAAATCAACAACCTGCGGGATAGAACATAGGTTTGCAATGTTAACAGAGACTATAACATGGTCTCAATGTAACTATGTGCAGACCTTCCTGTAAAAGTTAGAATCTCCTGTCCACTCCCATCCTTAGCACATTGCAGAATACCCAAATCAAATTCTGTCAGTACTGCGTTCAGGGTATAACCATAGGTAGTATGAGGCAAGTGTAAAAAATCATTACCCTCTTTGTTTTTTACACCCACACACTTTTGTCATCGACAAGGGGCAAATATTAACATTAAAATCACCGAGCCAAACAATATTCGGGTAGATACTTTCCCTAACAACCATTTTATCCAATTCCAGTTTCAATTCTAAAACTATGCTATGACGGGTAGAATCAAATATATTATTATAGAAATTAATCAGCAACACATCCTGGTCATCCCTATGATGCAACCAGAGTAACTGTGAATGATGCCCTATGTTGGTACTTCTTTTAACTTTCACCGGTAAATAATTTTTAATAAAATTAGCATTCCCCCCTTAGCTCTTCCAGAAGAGGAAGATATTGCAGGCAAATTATATGCTGTAAACCCGTCAAAATAAACATTTACAGTTCTCCAAGTTTCCTGCAAACATACTATGTCAAAAGAACTGATAAACTCCTTCCAACCTAACTCGTCGGACTTTCTTGCGATTGCGGCTATATTCCAACTAACTATAGTGTAACCTTCGCCCGAAGAGGTTCCTTGATGGGATACAGTCGGAGAGGTTCCTTGACAGATAGGGGCTCTGATGGCGACTTCACCTAAGACCTCTATGCTGTCACCTGTTAAAACACTGGTAGATGTATTTGCAGTTGTTCTAGACCTGTGACTCAGATTGAAATGATCCCTCTTTTGGGAGGTTTCATACATTCCTTGGGGTGTAAATACAATATTGTCCCTTAAAGGACAGTTAGACATAGTGATAACAACAGGATCTTTATTAGGCCCACTTCCTAATGACGGACCTATGCCCAAAGGCCAGAGAGGCAACAATGTGAAAAGATTAAAAGTCAAAGGCAAAACTAAAACGTTTATGGTTAGAAAGCCATGTTTCAGCATTTTTCAACCTTTTGATAAACGTCTGCGGACCGTGGCCTATAGTTTCGGAGCTGCTTTTATAGGACCTATCGCTGCGGTCACCAAATTTGATGCATGAAGTATTTTTAAAGGCTGAAAAGTACTTTCAATGTTGCTGTAACTTCTGGGAGGCCTTCCATGAAGTGAAACTGATTGGATTGTTTGCATCGTCCAGCCCCAACTTTCTGAAAATTGCTGCAGGCGCCAATGAGGTGCTTGGAAAACCACAAAAGGGAACGCTTGGCAGGTGCAAAATTAGCATAGTCATCATCCACCCTTCTTTCGGCTGGTCGCGTGGCGCTTTTTCCAAGTCACTCTCATATTCTCATTTCATTTTTGCACAGTTTTTCTAGGTTCAGGTCACTGACCACCGCTAGTCCATCTCGCACTGATTGGCTGTAGGCTGCTGCATCTTAGACTCACCTTATTCCACAGGACTTCACGGCACATGCCTTCAAAACGTGGAGGTCTGATTCAACAGCAAGGTGTGTCTTCACCATCACCACCAAGACTGCTAGGGCAGCCGCCTCAACCTGCTTATCATCTGCCAACTTCAGATCCATCTCTCCCCTCCTGGCCGGGACCCGGTTCAATTCACTGGTCATCGCAAAACCTATTGGCTGCTCCCCCTTGGTCTGACATTTTTCTCAAAACAAGCCCTTGACAACCTGATTTCGGATCTCTCAAAGCGCCAACATTTCATCCATCTATTGGTCACTAGACACTTCCAAGTCCACCAATGCCTTTGGCCGGCCAGTCTGTGCCAGCCTTGAGTTTCAGTTAAAGGTCCTTCAGAGTGAAGCACCAGACAACCACTAACCGGTTTCTCAGCCATACCAACAGCAGTCCCAACAGATAAACTTTACACTGTACACATCAGAGGGGGGGCACTCCTCCACACTAGAGCACCACCGGCTCTGTTGGGTTCAAAGAAATTGATATTACTACCACTTGCTCCAAAAACACTTCCCCTACAACCCTGGTCTCCAAAACCTTCATGCACACACCATCTCACCACTCCAAACTCCCTTGCATCTCATCCTGATTTTGATTATGAACAAACCTACCACCATTGTACGGGATTATCCAACCACTGACCTCAGACCAGCACGTCCATGAACACCCCCCCACCCCTAGCGCCTTGAGACCCTTACGGGTGAGTAGTTGCGCTTTAACAAACTCTGATTGATTGATTGAACCTGCCCTCCAATAGTATCTCCTCCTGGTGGAATGACCCACCAGCTACCTTCCCTCACTCACCTGCTCATCCCAACACATCAGGACATGCAAGTTTAACGCGGCCCCCCCTCCATTGATTGACCTTTTCTGTTCTAATCATTTATCATAGTTATAAGGTGTAGTAATAAAATGATTATAAGGTTTAATACAGAGCTTCATACTGCATTTCTGCTCCAACAGTCTAATGTTTGTATTTATGTTTCTCCCTTTTTAATTTAGTATATTCTACCCTTAGTGTAGCCCTTCTGCCTCGGGGTATGCCAGTCTTCGGCTCAGGCCTTTAATTTAGGTTCGGGCCGTTAACAACCATATAGCCCTCAGCAGCGGGCTCTAAGAATATTTTATGACCGTCTAGCCCTCTGCTGATGGTTATTTAAGTTGTTAAAGGCCCTGAACCCAAGGTGTAGGCTCGAGCCGCAGGCAAGGGCCTATAATGATGAAGAGGTCTTTAACAATGGGTATAGCCCAAGGCAGAAGGTCTCTAATGCTATTAGAACTTACCACCCTCTTAAGGTAGAATGCTGTAAATTAAAAATGGAGAAACAGAGTCAAGCATTGATATTTTGGAGCAGAGGGGTCATACCAGCCAGTATTAGCCCTGAGCCACTTCATTGTCTTCAATGGAGAGCTCAACGTTCCAATGTTCTAATAAACCATTACAGTCCACTGCTGAGGGCCATCTAAAATATTCTGTTATGTATGGCCCAAAAAAACATATTTCCTTGCTTTCAACTGCTATGCAGAGTAGTAATGGGAGAGCCACATATAACACCTTCCCCTCCTTGTTCCAAATTAATAAAAAACCTTACCTGCAATCCCTAATTGACCCGGATGACCTTCACTGCCTTCCTCCCCCCTCCTGCAGCTGTGCTTTCTGCTTCAGTCAAAGCAGCCAAGCAGAGCTGCACTGATAGGGTCTCAGAGTGTCCGGTCAGCCTGGCTGGAAGGCCTTTGTGGGTAACCAGTTTTGTAATTAACTGTTGCTGTGTCATAGCAGTGAGTGAGAAACTGAAACAAACGATAGAGGCTCTTTATCCCCTTCCGCGCGCGCGAAATTTCCGCGCTGTGCGGGCGTTTTCATTAGTGGGCGGGTTATCGGACGGCCGGGGGCGTCCTGTACGCACACCGACCGTGACGCGTGACGGCTCCCGCCCGTCACGAGCATGGAAGTGGTTAAGAGAGCCGATGAAGGGTCCTGCAATACAGGGTAAATCAGCCATAGGACGTCTGAATTACCACACGCAGAATTACCACAGCCATGTTTTCCGTGCAGTAGCAGTAGAACTGCCACTAATAAGCCACTTCAAGGTGGAAGGACTACATCCGCCAGTCATCGGCAGATTCTACTTTGCCGTTACTCTGTTAAATGGGACAACATATATCTTTTAATTATTTGTTGTTTATGCTGAAATATAATTAGGTCTTAACATAAATAAGCAAAAATGCACAGCAGAATAACAACTGGCAAGTGGCTAATTAGATAATTTCACTTTAAAAACATGATCTCAAAATAGTACACTTGCACTAGCGTAGAAAGTGTTACCGCTCTTTTCACTCTGCGGCACAGGTGACGTATCCGTACCGACACAGAAGGTGCCTGGAGGCGTGTTAGGAGTCACGAGGGGAGAACAGCAGGGTCTGTGTGAAAAATCAGTTTCAAATGTACATCTGTGTAGTATGGCTACTGCCCTCTGTCCATACTAGCTGTGGGGCTCGAGCTAAGGTGAGGTACAGTCTTAGGGCTCCATCTAGTGGAGGCAACAAATTACTGTACAAGGCCAGGAAAATGGGCCTTGTTGAGGGGATCAGTGCTGCTCCATTAGGCAGAGTCCATGTTTGCCCTGAGAGTTGAAATTGCGAGCACTGCTCCTCTGTTGCTACAATATCTCTAAAGAGCCATGAGCTGCTTTACTTCTATCCTTCTCTCCCTCTTGAGAGTAAATGTAGTGGGCAAAAGATCCAGCCAGCTGAGGTAGAGTTATGTAAAAGCAGATGTCATTGTTATGGTGGTTTTGGATTGAGGATGTCAAGTGACAACAAAAAGACAATGAGATATCACTTGGCACAACCCCAAATCCACTCTCCCTGTTGAGATCAGCAGCACAGGGCTGTATGAGACACACAACATGGCCTCGCCTGCCGGAATCCACCCTTCTCTGTGCTGCACATTTACAGTTAAATGTACCAAGCGGTGTGCCACTCACTCACCTCCACCACCCTATGGTAAACTCTCTCCTAGAGCCAGAAATTAAAAAAAAACTGCCATCCTACCACATTCCCATGCTGCTTACCGCAACACCATCAATTCTCTTACGAAAATCACGAAATAAAATACTAGCATTTATTCACTCTCCACATGCACCCTCAGAGATAGCCCCCAATCCAAAAACAGACCTGGTGTCCTGGCACCCTCCCTCGCAACCTTCAATGTTGACATTATTTTATTGAATTCACAAATGCCAAAACAAACAAAGTCGAATACAAACAGCAAAAGTATAGAAGGGTGATAACATTTTAATGCATATGAATCCAGCAATCGAGAGAAGGAGAAAGGTACAGCATAATAGGCAAGCAAGAAAACCAGGAGGGGAGGGAGCAGGTGGGGGGGGGGGGTAGAAGAGAGAAAAGGAAAGGGAGCTGGACAAACGAAGGCAAGGAGGGCCACACAAACAAGTCAGTTTTCCCCTAGGAAGGGGGACCAGATAAGGAGCAACTCATCGGCCCTATCCATCGGTTATAGATCACCTTGTGGCACCGTTGCGTCACTTTTGTGATGCAGCGGCGGCGTAAAAGTTGCGGCCCATTTACAACGTGACGCATCTAGCGAGATACGTCATGTTGTAAAGCCCTGTGTGACATTATGCCTGCGTCAGGTATAATGTATGCAGGGTAGGCGTTCCCACGCAGGAAAGCCACGTAAAAGTGGCGCAGTGAAATCTACAAGATTTAAGACGCCACTGTGTCAACACCTTAAGCCTGCTTGAAGCAGACGTAAGGAGTGACATAGTGTATTGGGAATAGGCCGCAACATGCATTGCTGGAGTTGCTTGCGACACGACTCCAGCAATGCGTGACTTTTCCGCCAACAGATGCGTCAGAATTTCTGACGCAGCTGTTAATCCTTGCGCCATACTGCGCCGTATTATAAATACGGCGCAACTATGGTGGCACAAGGGTTTTTCACGCAGGCGCAGGGAAACTGACGCATCTATGCAGATGCATCAGTTTCTTGTAAATGTGCCCCAAAGTCTCTCCCCACATGAACCCTACTGTGGTCCAAAAACCATGTGGCATTCCGCTAGAAGGTTAACCATGTCACAGGTCACATGACTGCATCTCCAAAATGAGGAGTGGGGCAGCAGACCCTCAGCACAGAGCCGTGTCAGCGTCCAATGCCAGCCCTCCAGAATCTTAAATAGACAGTACTTCATTCAGGCCTCTCGAGTTCCCCTTCCCAGGGCCTCCAGTATCTCCAACTATACCTCATCCTTGTATTCCACCTGAAGACGGGTCTGCCAGACCTCTCAGAGGCACTCCACTTGCGGCTGTGAGTATAAATGGTGGATCAGAAGGTTATACAGCTCGGACATCATGCCCTTAAACTGGCCCCATGTATCAAGGTATGTGAGCCCTGGGGATGAGGGGACGGCCAGGGTCACAGCAGGCCTAATCTGCTTGCTAGACAGTGGCGCAGTTGCATATATTATTTATTTATATTTATTTTATAAAGTTTTATATAGCGCAAATTTGACCCAAGTGGATATCAGAGCGCTTTACATTTAGGATCGTTATGTGAAAAGTTACATCAGTTACAAGAGGATAGAAAGGTACAGTACACTAAAATAATGTTGCAAGAATTCGTAGGAGGGAGGGAAGGAAGGAGTCAGTAGCGGGCAGACAAGGAGGAACTGTGTCCAATGTCTGGCTGGGTAGGTGACGGTCAGGGGGAAACCTGGGCCCATCTCCTCAATAGCTGTCTAGGATAGCGCCAGTGCTGGGTTCGCGGCAGGCTGAATTCTTCCTGCAACGCTGCAAAGGACTTGAGTTCACATTGAGAGAGTAGGTGCAACAAAGTATGCATGCTCGCTACACGCCAGGTAGTCCAATCAATTAAGTCCCATCCAATGCAGAAGCATGATTGTAGTGGGGCTGGCCACAATAAGCTACTGCCTCTCCAACTCACTACAAAAGCATGGTGGTGGCATTGGGGAAGTGGAAGATGGTGGGCATCAGTTACATACCACCAGGAGTGAGCTGTTTGGTTCTGCTGGTGTCTATGCCCGCTTTATTGCTGTATACGGAAAACCCAAGCTGTATATGGAAAACCCAATAAAAATGATTAAAACTAAAGTAAAGTTTGGATAAGGATTGTGTCTGGCTTGCATTGCTTGTGTCTGGGGAAAGGATTATTATGTTCTGGGTCAGGATTACTGCGAGCTTCAGGTTAAGGGTAAGCAACCAGCATTGAATCAGCGCCAGGGTAAAGGCCAGAGGTAGGATTGTTTTTAGGGTTAGGATTTGAGTTTGGGATAAATGATGAGTCAGGAGGATCAGGGTGAACTTCAGTTTAAGGGTAATGACAGCATAGAGTTTAGTGTCCCGGAAAAGGTTGAGTTCAGGATTGTATCTAGGGGGGGGCGTGGCTTAGGAGCCTCTGGAGATGACCGCATTTCACGGGAGCTCCGTAGGGACATAGGAGTTCGAGCGGCTCTCAGGACTTAACTTTCATTTTCGGACCCGGTCTGTGGTATTTCCCGGCGTCGGAAAGGATGCTGCCTGCCTTGCTACCACGACAGCTGCGCTCTGTAAGGTTTTACCCTTCTTTTTGATGTTTATTGCCTCCGCTTTCCACAGAAGCGTCGCGGCCGCCATTTTGTTTTTTCGGCGCGTCCGCGTTTTCCCGCCTGCACAAGTTACCAGATGCATTTTCCTCACAAAACCTTTTCGGTCATATTACTGTTTTTTTCCTCTTTTTGCCCTGGGCTTGACATTTATGCTTGTTGACATACATGAGTTTCTTTTGAGGAGCTATTGCAGAATTCTTGTTTATTTACGCCAGTTGGTTTTCTACGGTGTACAAGCCTATATTGTGTAGGAAGTGGTTTCCTCCTCATTTCTAATATGGCTAAAGCAGGTAATAACCGCAATGGGTCTTTTCAACCAAATGGAGCAGGTTTGGAGGACTTTAATCCATTTAATGCCTTGCAGGACTCTAAAGAGGATTCCCTCACAGACTCTACTATCTCTAAGGGGTCTGCTACTTCGGTGTCACGCTTGAATGCTAAGCAAAGCCCTAAAGCGCCCCTTACTGTACCAAATTCATCCTCTGTACAAGGCAAACGAGTCAAGGTAAACCCCCCTTCCTCACCTCCTGCATCATCCTCCTTGAATTCCTCAGACCTCATTCTTGAAGAACTGCGTGCCCTTAAACCCCACATGGAGGAAACTAATCTTTGTCTGCTTAATCTAGAATCCAACTGGTCCGTCACTGAACAGAAGGTTGGAGTGTTGGAGAATCGTGTTGATCTTATCCAAGGTCTTGCGGATCAGATTCCACCCATGTCTAAAGAGATTGTACATCTTAAACAGCAGGTTGAACAGTTAGAAAACTGTAATAGGCGCAACAATCTGCACATTTATGGCCTAGTTGAAGGTTTGGAAGGTCCATCCCCGATTTCCTTTTTTCAAACTTTTTTGCCAACGCTTCTTGGTCTTCCTGACTCGCCAGTTTTGAATATTCAGCGAGCGCATCGTCTTGGTTCAAGTCCATCTTCTTCAGCGTCCTCCCCCAAGCCTAGGGGAGTTATTTTGTACTTTCTTGAATATACTGATCTTCTTCGTGTGCTGCAGGCTGCTAAACAACGGGGGAAGATTATTTGGAATGGCTCTACACTATTTTTTGTCCAGGACTATGCTAAAGCTACTGCGGAAAGACGTAAGAAATTCCTGGACATGGGGCCGGCGTTACGCAGCTTGAATGCGAGATATGGTTTATTCCACTCCTGCCTTTTCAAAGTGACTTATAACAATAAAACCACCACATATGATGATCCTGTTCTTCTTCAACGATTTCTGAACAGCTGCAGAGTGGATTCAATGGACATTCCTCAACCATGAAGACAAAAGCCTTTTTACAATGATTTTTTGTCCTTTCTCCCTCTCTTTTGTCTGTCGTAGAGTCTTTCTTTATTGCTGATTTTTATTTTGTATTTTTGCTGTTGCTTGTTCTTTCATGTAATTCCCCTCCTATACAGAGGTTATGGCTTTGCTTGTGTTCTGTTGTATGCTTGTTGCAAGTTTTCCCCTGTTATTCAAGTTTTTTCTCCCCTCTTTCTCTCCCCTTCTAGGTGGTTTCGTGTACGGTCCCAAATTGTTTTTTATTCTCTTCGGTGCGTCCTGGAGTTGTTTCCCGCTCTCTCGTCTCGTCATGGATTTTTTCCCGTCCTTCGTTTCATCTCCCTCATGTGGCTTCACCATCCCTGTTTTTTCTATTTCCCTGTGGTATGTTTTTCATATATTGTACTTTTCCAATTTTTGTTCTGTACTTTTCCCTTTCTTTCGCTTTCTTCCTTCTCTATCTTTCTTCTTTTCTCTTTATCTTCTTCAATCTTTTTCTTTTTCTTATGTTTCAGTCATCTATTTCTTTATGCTACATTTTTTCCTCTATTTTCTTTCGCATTTCCGGTCTATAATTATTTATCTTCTGTTAATATTGCTACTTTGTGGTTTAGTTGTATATTTTGCTGGTTAATTATGTTATTGTTGCTAAGTATCGTGTATTCGATATTTTTGATACATTTAAATGCCAATTAATGTAATTTTGTGGAATGTCAAAGGTTTGGGGTCCCCGATTAAGAGACAACGTGTTCTATCACATTTAGCACATTTGAAAGCGGATTTAGTTTTATTGCAAGAAATTCATGTTAAAGATGTTGAAATAGCTAAGTTAGGCCGTAATTGGGTGGGCTATGTTTATGCCTCTCTGGGTTCGGGTAAGCGTAATGAGGTTGCAATTTTATGTCATAAACGTTTAAACATTGAACTTCTTTCCCAAGATAACGATACGGAGGGTAGGTGGGTGGTAGTTTTGTTACTGGTTAATAAAAGTCCTTTAACTATTTTCAACTTACTACTACTACTGCTCCTGATAAACTGTTTTGGCCTTCTATCCTTCAATCCTCTATGAATTATACTGATGATTACTTGATACTTGGGGGAGATTGTAATATGATTATAGATCCTTTTCTAGATAGGAAATCCAATTCTCGTTTTTCTCCTTCTCAGGTTCATACTCAATTTACATCCACTATTTCACAGAGGTCTCTTGTTGATTCCTGGAGACTATCCAACCCAACATTACAAGAATATACATATTTTTCACTTGTCCACTCCTCTCAATCACGAATTGATTATCTCTTTATTTCCAAGGCTCTGACACAACATATCACTCACTCTGACATTGGGTCTATACTAATTTCCGACCATGCCCCTGTTTCATTAGGTCTTGATTTACTCCCTCCTGTTGAAGGAACACGAAGATGGCGATTTAATAATGCCCATCTTTTGGACGCATCTTTTACCTCTGCTTTCCTTGATTTTGCTCCACGCTTTTTTGCAGAAAATAAAACACCACAATCTTCCCCTCAATTAATTTGGGACACTTTTAAAGCTGCTTCTAGGGACTTTATTATTTCTTATGTTGCCAAGAAACGTCGCCTTGCACATCAGTCTCTATCTTCTTTAACTTCTCAGATTAAACAACTGGAGCTTTCTTATCACTCAACCAAATCTCAGTCGGTCCTTACCCAACTCATTAAAGCTAAACTTTCTTTTAATAAATTAACTACCAATTCGGCCAATTTCTTTTTACTCAAGTCTAGCGCAAAATTTTACTCTACACAAAACAAGGCTGGGAATATTCTTGCCAATTATCTTAAAGTCAAGAAAGAACTAACAAAAATCGATTCGATTGTTTCCTCTTCTAATACTATACTTCATAAAGATGAAGATATTTTAAATGAATTCACTACTTTTTATCAAAATCTTTATACTCCTGAATCTCCTCCCGCACCCTCCGATATTGATCAATACTTATCCTCTATTCCTCGTCCACACACGGCTGATGTGGATTTTTCTTCTTTAGATAAAGATATTCTTCCCAAAGACATTTTAGATGCCATTCATGTGCTTAAAAAAGGTTAAGCGCCTGGTCCAGATGGATTTTCTATAGAATTCTGGGGCATATTACCAAGGGCCTCATCGCCGCTTTAGCGGGAATTTTTCCCGCTAAAGCGGCGATAATTTAATCGCCCTATTACCTAGCTGTCGCTAACACCAGTTAGCAACAGCTAATAGGCAATAGCGGGCATTTAGGGGCCCACTTTGCATGTCAGCGATAATTATCGCTAATGACATGCAAAGTGGGTGTGCCAAGATGTTAGCGACTGGAAACAGTCGCTAACATCGCTATCCCCTATTGCCAACTTTAGGAAATAATCACGCTAAGTGCGATCAATACTTATCCTCTATTCCTCGTCCACACACGGCTGATGTGGATTTTTCTTCTTTAGATAAAGATATTCTTCCCAAAGACATTTTAGATGCCATTCATGTGCTTAAAAAAGGTTAAGCGCCTGGTCCAGATGGATTTTCTATAGAATTCTGGGGCATATTACCAAGGGCCTCATCGCCGCTTTAGCTGGAATTTTTCCCGCTAAAGCGGCGATAATTTAATCGCCCTATTACCTAGCTGTCGCTAACACCAGTTAGCAACAGCTAATAGGCAATAGCGGGCATTTAGGGGCCCACTTTGCATGTCAGCGATAATTATCGCTAATGACATGCAAAGTGGGTGTGCCAAGATGTTAGCGACTGGAAACAGTCGCTAACATCGCTATCCCCTATTGCCAACTTTAGGAAATAATCACGCTAAGTGCGATTATCTCCAAAAGCTAACGCCTGCCCAGAGCAGTTCTTAGCCATGTTATCCAATGGTAGGTGGATAACATGGCTAAGAGCATTTGCTCGGTAATGCATGAATATCGCTGACTTTTCAGCGATATTCATGCATTTTGGCCGATTTTTATCACTTAGGAGATAAACCTTGATAATATCAAGGCTCCTAAGCGATAAAAATAGGTGAAGCTCGGCGATATAATTTTGGCCGCTAACCAAGCTTAGCGATATTTTTCACTTATGCTTGGTAATATGCCCCTTGATTCTCATTTTTCTTCTTTTCTTGTTCCCAAACTTCACCAATTATTTTGCTTTTTTATATCATCTCAGAAATCCGAAGGTACTTTCCAAAAAGCTCTTATTTGTCTCCTTCCTAAGGACAACAAAGGTCACACACTATGTAAAAATTATAGACCTATCTCATTAATTAATTTAGATTACAAAATTTTTGCTAAGATTCTAGCTCTTCGTTTGGATAAAATTCTCCCACAACTGATAGGTAGAGAACAATGTGGTTTCATCAAGGGATGTCTTCTTTCGGATAATACGCGTCTTTTCTTTATCGTTCTCAGTAAAGCTCCCACTTTCAATCACTCCTTAGCTGCAATTGCGTTAGATGCAGAGAAAGCTTTCGATAGAGTTAACTGGTCTTTTATACTTTCTACTCTCTCTTGGTTTGGTTTTGGTTCTAAATTCATATCTTATATCTCTCTATTATATTCCTTTCCTAGGTCTTTTATTTTTGCTAACGGTCTTGTATCTTCTTCTTTTCCTCTTTTTCGTGGTGTTCGTCAAGGATGTCCTCTTTCTCCTTTACTTTTTATCCTCGCTTTAGAACGGTTTTTGTCAAAAGTTAGATTAAATAAAGATATCATTGGTTTTCCATATGGGGATAAGCAACTAAAACTCTCTGCTTATGCGGACGATATTCTTTTGTTTATTTCTCACCCTCAAACGTCCATTCCGACTTTTCTGTCTGAAGTCTCTTCATATGCAACAGTCTCCGGTTACAAACTTAATGTTGATTTTTTAATTTCATCTTTTCATTGGAGCCCTACTAAAATCAAATATCTGGGTCTTGAGTTTACTTCTTCTATTAAAGATACTGTGGCTTTGAATATTAAGAACCTAATTGGTACTATAACAGATTCCACGACTAGATGGCACCCCCATTTTTATCCTGGTGGGGTAGACTAGACTCCATTAAAATTATGTTGGTTCCGATAATTTTATTTTTTCTTTCTAATCTCCCTGTTAATCTTCCTAAATCCTGTTTTAAAAACATTTATTCTGTCCTTTCAAAATTTCTATGGCAACACAAGAAAGCTAGGATGTCTTTTGCCAAACTTAAATGCCCTATGTTTTTAGGTGGAGTTAATTTTCCGGATTTCGCGTCCTATCATTCTTCATTCTTCCTATCCCATTCAGCTTCCTTTTTATTAGATGCGGAGTCAGATATCACTTCACTTCCAATATGGGTTGCAATTGAATCCTCCTTTCATCCTTTTACTTTCAAAGAATGTATTTCTCTCTCTCACGTTCCCTCTAAGATGTCTCTTCCTATTATTAAAATTGCTAGAAAACTCTTTCTGCCTCTTTTCCTTAATGGTCTTGACGATCGAGCTGAATTTATGCAATCTCCCATATGGTACAATCCTTTTGTTAAAGTTAAAAATAGAACATTTTTCTGGAAGGAGTGGCAGTCTCTTGGTCTTATTTGGGTTTATCAATTCTTTCAAGATGGCATTTGCCTTCCTTTCTCGTCTCTCCAGTCTCGTTTTTCTCTTCCTCAATCCTTTCTTGGTAAATATAATCTTTTGCGCGTGGCTCTCCAATCGTCATATGATTCCTTTCTTTCTCCTTCTTCTCCTCCTGTTCCCTCTTCTCTTACTCTTCCTTTTTGTTTTATCTTCGCCTTCGGCTTCACAAGTTTATAAAAAATTACATGATTTTCCTCTAGTTAGAGATAAGTCCAAGGTAGAACAAGATTGGGAATCTGACTTAGAAGACACTTTCTCCAGTTCGTAATGGCATGACATATGGAATAAAATAAGAAGATCTTCTAGAGCAGCTAATACTACTCAGACTTTATATTTTTATTTATAATAGACTTTTGATCACTCCTGTCAGATTACACTCTATTGATTCTTCTATCCCCTCCACTTGTTGGTCTTGCTCCAATTCATATGCAGATCTCAAACATATGCTTTTCACATGTCCCCTAATTCATTTATTTTGGTCTAAAGTATGGCAACAAATTAACTCCATTTTCTCTACACAATTTCCTTTTTCAATCACTCATATTTTTCTAGATAGTTTATCTGACATTTGGTCCTGTATGACCTTTAATATTTCTATTATTGACTTGCTTTTGGCGGTGCTTTTCAGCAGATCACTAAATCTTGGAAAGATACATCATGCGTCTCTTTTCAAGCTTGGTGGTATGGTGTCTGCTACAATCACAGATTGGATAGAGCATATGTATCCCCTCTTTCTCTTGTTATTAAACGTGACCTCTTATGGTTACCAATTACCAATTTTCTTGATGTATCTGCTCAATCTCGTCCATTACATACCCCTGCCACTGAAGAAATCCCCAAACCTCCATGATATTGATATTGTTTTTTTAAATTGTTTTTTATAGATTTATATGTGTATACTACATAATTGTTTTTTCACTGTTTATAATATGATACTTTTTTAATTAGCAACTTTACCGTTTTATATATTATTAGGAATTTTACATAATGAACTGTTTCTATTTTCCTACCCCATCTTGTTTCCTTCTTTTTCTCTTTCTTTGTCTGTTCCTTTTCTCTTCCCCTCATTAACACTGTAATGTATCATTTCATATTCTGATTGCTATTTACTTTGTATTATGAGTATATTGTATGTTTTTCGATTGCAATCTTTTCTTGAAATAAACTCCTTTTAAACTTAAAGGATTGTATCTAGGGTTCTCTTTTCAATATTTTCATTGTGTATTTTTCATGAACATGCAACTGAATTCCACTGTTTCTCCATATGACCGGTAATAGAGCTCAAAATTCTTTACACAACATATTTATCGATTTAGACACAGAAACCTGAATGTGCATTTTGCACACCTTGAGAAAAAAACGAGACACAAATGAAGAAAAGTTAAAATAACAGCACCATAAAGGTGTGCTTGGATTTGTAGAAATAGAGAAAAAAGAATGCAAAAAGATTATGTTTACTTCTAGGATGTTATAACAGTTACTTATGAAAACTGATGCTAAGAAAAGCTTTTACTGACAAAATAATGCACTTCTAATGAGGTATCTTAGTGGAAGGTGTATTTAGTGACCATAGTCTGTATTGCATCGGGGATGTGTTCCACCTCCCTGGTTCCCCCCTCCCTCACAGTGTGGTTCCCACTGCCCCCCCCCACTTCAGTCAGATGATTCCAGCTCTCAAACCCCCAACCCTAGGATGCTTCAGCACCCTCTGAAAAAATATAGCTAGGCTAAAAACATAACAGTTAACCCAACTTGCCCTACCCAGGCTGACCTCGCAATGACCAGTCTGACAGACCAGCACAAAACAAGCATTCGTGAGATTCAAAACCCCAAATCCAGTCCATTGGCAGGGGGTTCCGAGGGGTGACCGCCATGGCTCCAATTGCCGGATTGCCTCCTTTCGGGTACCAGATGGCAGCAACAGTTCAGTACCTCTTGGCAGTCAGGCCCCGGTGTTGGCTAGCAGTCATAGGGGCCAGTTGAGTGTCCGCTCTTCTGTCCATCCTCGCCACAGCTCAAAGGCCTCTGCCACTCTCACTGCCACAGTGTCTGCCGAGAGGCCCGGAGGTTTCCTACGCCATCTGCTGTTTGAGGCATCACTTTTGGTCCTTGGAAGAGGGTCCCAAAGGCACTCTCTGAGTACATTGACCCAGGCATTTAGTCAGGCCAATGTTCGTAACTTCTTCGTTGCTGCAGTGGGTGGAATGTGGATGCTATGTTGATGACCGCTGCTCTCTCCTGTGCTGTCTGGGTTCTGATGGGTCAAGCTGGCTGCTCCACCCCCTTCTCTTTCTTCTCCTGCATTTTAAGAGCAGTTTTCTACTACAGGGTCAGCATCTGTCAATGCCTTGTGCTTCTTGAGCCAGTAACAAGCACTCTTTGGTTCATCAAAGGACCAGGTCCTCTCACCAATCACGATCTTGAGGCAGGCCGAGAAGAGAGACACATATCGGATCCCTGCTTCTCATAGCTCCTTCTAGACTGCCATAAACAAGGTTTGATTTCTCTCACTGCCATCATGTAATTGGTGAATATGGCAACAGTAGCCTCGTCCTCCCATATGAGGCCAAGTGTGTGCACCTCCTGCAGGACCAAGACTCTGCCCTGTAATGTAAGAGCCTCGCCACCACCGTTCTGAGTGGTGCACTGAGCACAAAGGGTCTGCAGGCACCCCGTATGCTCATTCGAGCACAAAGAATCACGATAGTCATGGTGGGGCGACCTCGGTAGCCAGCCAATGCTTCCAGGTAATTAACCATGTCCAACCACTCCGTACCTTCTGATAGACCAACAACACTGATATTGTTGCATCTACTGCATCCCTCTGCGTCATCAGCCCTCCGGTCTAGCATCTCAACTCGTTTTGTAGGCTATTCCTTTTGGCAGTGGCATGTGAGAGAACATGAGTGCATAAGCATGAGCGAATTTTGCGAATCTAGCATTCGCAAATTTGCGTATTTGCGAACTCGCAATCCGCAAAATCTGTGAATTCTCGCGAATTTGTGGATTTTATTTTTGTGTTCGCAAGGGTTTCTGCAAGTTCGCGAGGGTTTTGTACCAGTTCGCAATTGCGAACTTACTTGTCGGCTCGCAACGGTCGCAACTATGTTGTTTCTACGTCTGGTTCATCATCACAGGTTCCCAGCACCCTCTGTTTCACCACTGCCACCCTCTGTTTCACCCATGCCACCCTCTGGTACATCAATGCCACCCTCTGGTTCATCATCACTGTAGATTATGGGGGGGAAAAGCAAGCACACCTGCCCTGCTTCAACTGACATGAATTAATTTGGGGTTGATTTACTAATGTGTCACTGTTTTAAAATTCCAGTCTGGCACCTGCTTCCTTATCTGTAATTTGCTTTCTGTTGCAGTGCAATTTTTTTTCCAGGACCTTTGTGGCCTACTTGTAGCTATTCTATGAGCCTGCTGTGAGGGTCAGAGCAGGATCATACAATTGTTGCAACTAGCAACTGAACTCTGGAGGGGCCCCAGTCAGGAAGCACTACAGGGAATGGTTACTATTACTAATGATGAGTCTGAACTTTTGCACCTGCTGAGTGCTTTCAGTTTAGCAAAATTCGTTTTTCTGCAGAAAAGCAACTGTAATGCCCCAAACAAACATAGGCAACTTAACTCTGGAGGGGGCCCTCAGGAAGTACTACAGGGAATGGTTACTAATGATGAGTGAACTTTTGCACCTGCTGAGTGCTTTCAGTTTTGCAAAACTCGTTTTTCTGCAGAACAGCAACTGTAATGCCCCAAACAAACTTACTTGTGAAAGTTGATTTCTAATCCAAAAGTGATCCAAAGAAAGTCAAAAGGCCTCAAATCCAAAAGAGTGCAGGCAAATGTCAACCTGAGGAGTTATTCTGATAAAAATCATCATTTTCAGAAGGTCTATGCTGCTTGCTAGTGGATTTCTTGTGCAGAATTGCAAATTTTGTAATTTCGCGAGTGCGAGATTGTTGCTGCCCGCCGCACCTACATGTTCGCAATTGCGAACTCTCGCGATGCGTCGCCAAACTCCCGCGGGATCCCGCAGCAAGATCCAAAATGGCGCAGCACTCGCAAAATATCGAGAAAAACAACTCAGCAAACGCTGAATGACAGTAAGCGAGCGCCGCAAGCCGCAAAATTGCAT
Source organism: Lissotriton vulgaris (assembly GCF_964263255.1). NCBI lineage: Eukaryota > Metazoa > Chordata > Amphibia > Caudata > Salamandridae > Lissotriton > Lissotriton vulgaris. The sequence goes on along the minus strand of NC_141689.1, from coordinate 72,015,879 downwards.
CACCAAGAAAAAAAAATTCCGCTGCGTGCGAATTTGCGGATTTTCAGTAAATTCGCGAGCGTTCGCGGTTTGCGAATTTACCGAAAATCCGCAAAATCCGCGAGCCGAACGGATTTTCCGCCCATGCTTAGTGCATATCGATGTGTGTCATGTAGAGTTTTATTGTGGTAAATATGATTTTTTTGAAGAGTATGTTGTGGAGTCTAATCAGAGTGCCCTGCAGTTTTTTTTATGTAGGTGATTTCACAATATACAAGGTTAAATTACGCTGTGTGCATAAGAGAGTTGTGAATATCGCGTATAAGGTTTGGAGACAACGAAGAGTTGACGAGGCATGCTCGATACAGGAATCGATCCTGGAATTATAAAGTGTGACATCTAGTGAGTCTTTGTTTACATAAAGGGTGTGGTGTTTATTTTTATTTATTTTATTGTATTTGAAAAGTTTTATATGGGGCTGGCTAGACCCAGAGGTATCAGAGTGCTTTACATGAGGAACATTGAGTTACCAGATACAAATTACATCTGTTACAAGAGCATAGCAAAAACACAGGCAAAAAAACAATGTTACAGTAGTTTGTCGGAGGGAGGGGCAGGAAGGACATACAGTGGGGAGACAAGGAGAACTGTGCCAAATGTCCGCCTGGGTAGGTGACGGCTGAGGGGGAAAACCAGGGCTGACCTCCTCTATAGCTCTCTAGCAGCACCACTGTGCATCAGCCATTTTGCTCAGGTCTCCGAGGTCAGGAATAACAAGAAGAACAGTTTTGCATTTAGTTACAGTTGCATAGACAAACATATAAGGACACGTCCCCAATGGAGGATGGATGGAAATGGGGAGGGGAGTAGAAACAGGGGGATGGGAGGCAGATCAGTACTGGCAGACCAGCAGTGGAAGACAAGTACCTCATGGAAGCCCAAAAAGATTAGAGTAAGCAGGCCCAAACCCAGGTGGGGTCACATAGTCACTAAGTCCAGTGCCAAACGCAATCACTGCATTGGGTATTCTCTGTAATTTGGGGGACCTCAAGGCAGGGGTGAAAATAAGGGAGCCTCATTAGTGGCCAATAATGTCTTGTAGTTATGGGCCCCTAAAAATGCATGAGATGGACCACAAAAAAAATAATCTTGGGTAATGGCTAGATGCTCAACCCAAGGGTGTTCCTGGTTATGGCGTGCTTGTATCGCATGGTATCCTTCAATGATGGTTATTGTACTGATGCAATCTGGTGAAATCTTTTTACTCATTGGTTTTTAGATATTAAATATTCTATTGGTCAATTACTAACCCACATCTATACTGATATAATAAAGAGAGAGCCCAAACCTTTGAGGTGGGTAATCTCAGGAACCACAGCACCAATCACAACACCCAATACAGCGTTGGAAAGGGCAGTTGCAGCAGAAGGACATAGGCTATGCAGACCCCCACCATAAACATTTAAAAGGTAAAAGAACCGTGCCAGCAAAGTAGTCCCTTGTGGGCGTGTCTGCGTTGTGCTGTGGGCATGTGCTGGGGCGTGACAAATGCTGGGGGTGTGTGGTACGTTCCGCCCTTCATGCCATGTCTCATATCGTGTGCTAATCCCACCCTGCTCCCTTTAAATACCCCTGCACCCCATAATCATAACCCACCCTTACTCTTTAAAATACCCCAACACCCTTAAACACTAACCCATCTTAACCCTATAAATATACCCTGTACCCCAAAACCCAAACCTATCCCTAAACCCTAAAAATACCCCTGTACCCCAAAACCCAAACCTAGCCCTGAACCCTATAAATACCCCTGTACCTCAAAACCCACACCTATCCCTAAACCCTAAAAATACCCCTGTACCCCAAAACCCAAACCTAGCCCTGAACCCTAAAAATACCACTGTACCCCAAAACCCAAACCTACCCCTGAACCCTAAAATACCCCTGTACCCCAAAACCCAAACCTAGCCCTGAACCCTTAAAATATCCCTGAACCCCAAAACCCAAACCTACCCCTGAACCCTAAAATACCCCTGTACCCCAAAACCCAAACCTAGCCCTGAACCCTAAAAATACCCCTGTACCCCAAAACCTAGTCCTGACCCCTTAACATACCCCTGTACCCCAAAACCCAAACCTACCCCTGAACCCTAAAATTACCCCTATACCACAAAACCCAAAGCTAGCCCTGAATCCTAAAATTACCCCTGTACCCCAAAACCCATATCTATCCCTAAACCCTAAAACTACCCCTGTACCCCATAACCCAAAACTATATCTGAACCCTTAAAATACCCAAACACCCCAAAACATATACCTCAGTACCCCAAAACATATACCCCTATACCCATACTTACCTTATCCAAACATGAAAAAAAACATGCTTTTACCATTCATGCATTTACAACGAATTTCGTTGTAAATGTATGCGTGGTAAAAGCATATAAAATGTAATGCCAGGCGTTATAATGGCATTGCGGAGTCATGGTACTTTTGTAATGAAAGTATGCGGAGTGATGGTATGCGGAAAGAAAGTTGTGGAATAATGGGTGTTTACCATCCCATGGTAAGTACATTGGTGGCACGGCTGCCCACATCTCCAGCAACTTACTCATATTTTTTCACCACCCATTTGAAAAATGCACAGGTCTCTCTCATTGATGGCCAGCACGACATACACTTTTAGACACACCTCCCGCCACAATTTCCAGAGTTGCGAACTTTAGAGCTGGGGAGCTACGTTCGAATCTCGGCATCAGCTCAACATCCTGTGATTCCAGGCAAGTCGCTTTGTCTCCCCCGTGCCTACCACAAATTAATGTGTTCTTCTGTAATGTAGATTGTGCTCATGCGATGTTGTCGAGTTCGCTCTATATAATATTGCAAGGAAAAATAAAGTAGGGAAACTCGAGTTCACACACTACCGAACACGCACTCTTAAGTGCATCAGCAGTGCACTGTGAATCGGAGCGTTTCACAGGCCTGTCACAGATAAGAAATGCTATCAAAACGAAATCCTACAAAACAATATACTACTGGCCGGCAGCAATTCATACCCGGACAACGTCGGGACGGGCTGCTAGTATTTAATAAAGGAAAATATTTATTTGATATAGTCAGCACAAAACCCATATTTTCATATGTAAAAGGACACTGAAGAAGGTGTTGTGAAGAAGGTGGTTTTGAGTTATTAAGGTCACCGAAACATGGGTTGACCATGTGTTAAACCCCCTGGCCAAGACACATTGATAGAAGACTGAAGAGCGGTCTCCTCTCTGTGCTACTCTGAAGACATCCCGGGAGGGGGAGTATTGTTTGGAGTATGTGTGATCTAGTGCTTGGTAGTAATGTGAGAATGGTTGGAGCTTGTTGTTCTGTTTTTAACCCATTCTTCTTTGAGTTTGATGAAATTGTGATGATGAAATATTGTATTTTTTTAATGTCATTTTATTTTGAAAACAACGCAATAAAAGACAGCATTTGGATGATAACATCTTCCTCTGGCAAGTTTCACATATCGCATTGTGTATTTGCAGACAGCCAACTTCATTCTTTCCTCCACCACCACCCACCCTCTCCCTCAACACAACAAACGCAGCTCACATTGCTTCGTAAGCTCGGTATCCGAGACACGGTACTCTTCAGAATCAAACTCACAACAGTCCTTGCACTATCCCTTATCAAAATCACCATAGAGGCCGTATTCTCACGAATCAAACTCACTACGGCCCAAGTACTATGCCTTTTAGACAAACCAGAGACAATGTTCTATTCTGGATCAAACTCACCACAGACACTGTATTATCCTGTGTCTAACTCACCACAGCCCTGGCTCTATTCCACATCAAACTCACCATGAGACACACTACTATTCTGGGTCAAACTTACAACAGTCCTGGCATTATCCCTGATCAAAATCACCAGGGACACAGTACTCTCTCGAATCAAGCTCACAACAGACCTTGCGCGAACCCTTATCAAAATCACTATAGAGAAGGCACTCTCCTGAATCAAACTCACTACAGCCCTTGTGCTATCCCTAATCAAACTCACTGGAGACAATGTTCTATTCTGGCTTAAACTCACCACAACTCTGGCACTACCCCTGAACAAACGCACTGGAGACACTGTGCTATCCCAGATCAAACTCACCACTGCCTAGCACTATCCTACATCAAACTCACGAGTGACATTGTACTATCCTGGATCCAACTCACCACAACCCTGGCACTACCCCTGAACAAACGCACCGGAGACACTGTGCTATCCCAGATCAAACTCACTACTGCCCTAGCTCTATCCCACATCAAACTTACGAGTGACATTGTACTATCCTGGATCCAACTCACCACAACCATGGCACCACCCCTGCACAAACGCACCGGAGACACTGTGCTATCTCAGATCAAACTCACCACTGCCCTAGCTCTATCCCACATCAAACTCACGAGTGACATTGTACTATCCTGGATCCAACTATCAACCCTGGCACTATCCCTGAACAAATTCACAAGAGACACTGTACTATCCTGGATCCAACTCACCACAACCCTGGCACTATCACTGAACAAATTCACAAGAGACACTGTACTATCCTGCATCCAACTCACCACAACCCTGGCACTACCCCTGAACAATTGCACCACAGACACTGTGCTATCCCAGATCAAACTCACCACTGCCCTAGCTCTATCCTACATCATTGTAATATCCTGGATCCAACTCACCACAACCCTGGCACTATCCCTTAACAAACGCACCGGAGACACCATGCTATCCCAGATCAAACTCACCACTGCCCTAGCTCTATCCCACATCAAACTCACAAGTGACATTGTACTATCCTGGATCCAACTCACCCCAACCCTGGCACTACCACTTAACAAACGCACCGGAGACACTGTGCTATCCCAGATCAAACTCACCACTGCCCTAACTCTATCCCACAACAAACTCACAAGTGACATTGTACTATCCTGGATCCAACTCACCACAACCCTGGCACTACCCCTTAACAAACGCACCACATACACTGTGCTATCCCAGATCAAACTCACCACTGCCCTAGCTCTATCCCACATCAAACTTACAAGTGACATTGTACTATCCTGGATCCAACTCACCACAACCCTGGCACTATCCCTGAACAAATTCACAAGAGACACTTTACTATCCTGCATCCAACTCACCACAACCCTGGCACTACCCCTGAACAATTGCACCACAGACACCGTGCTATCCCAGATCAAACTCACCACTGCCCTAGCTCTATCCCACATCAAACTCACGAGTAACATTGTACTATCCTGTATCCAACTCACCACAACCCTGGCACTATCCCTGAACAAACGCACCAGAGACATTGTGCTATCCCAGATCAAACTCACCACTGCCCTAGCTCTATCCCACATCAAACTCACAAGTGACATTGTACTATCCTGGATCCAAATCACCACAACCCTGGCACTACCCCTTAACAAACGCACCGGAGACACTGTGCTACCCCAGATCAAACTCACCACTGCCCCAGCTCTATCCCACATCAAACTCACAAGTGACATTGTACTATCCTGGATCCAACTCACCCCAACCCTGGCACTACCCCTTAACAAACGCACCACATACACTGTGCTATCCCAGATCAACTCACCACTGCCCTAGCTCTATCCCACATCAAACTCACGAGTGACATTGTACTATCCTGGATCCAACTCACCACAACCCTGGCACTACCCCTTAACAAACGCACCACAGACACTGTGCTATCCCAGATCAACTCACCACTGCCCTAGCTCTATCCCACATCAAACTCACGAGTGACATTGTACTATCCTGGATCCAACTCACCAAAACCCTGGCACTATCCCTGAACAAATTCACAAGAGACACTGTACTATCCTGGATCCAACTCACCACAACTCTGGCACTATCCCTGAAAAAAATTCACAAGAGACACTGTGCTATCCTGCATCCAACTCACCACAACCCTGGCACTATCCCTGAACAAATTCACAAGAGACACTGTACTATCCTGGATCCAACTCACCACAACCCTGGCACTATCACTGAACAAATTCACAAGAGACACTGTACTATCCTGCATCCAACTCACCAAAACCCTGGCACTACCCCTGAACAAACGCACCAGAGACATAGTACTATCCTGCATCAAATTCGCCACAGCCCTGACTCTATCCCACACCAATCTCACCAGAAACACTGCCCTATCCTGGGTCAACCTCATAATAATCCTGGCACTATCCCTGATCAAAATCACCACAGATATGGTACTGTCGCAGATCAAACTCACCACATCCATGCCACTACCCCATTTCAAACACATCAGAGATATGTACTATCCTCGATCAAGATTCACCACAGCCCTGGCAAAATCCCTGATCAAACTCATCAGAGACACTGCACTATCCCGGATGAAACTCACCAGAGACACTGCACTATCCCTGATCAAACCCACCAGAGACACTGCACTATCCCTCATCAAACTCACCAGAGACACTGCACTATCCCTGATCAAACTCATCAGAGACACTGCACTATCCCGGATGAAACTCACCAGGGACACTGCACTATCCCTATCAAACTCACCAGAGACACTGCACTATCCCGGATGAAACTCACCAGAGACACTGCACTATCCCGGATGAAACTCACCAGAGACACTGCACTATCCCGGATGAAACTCACCAGAGACACTACACTATCCCGGAACAAACTCACCAGAGACACTGCACTATCCCTATCAAACTCACCAGAGACACTGCACTATCCATATCAAACTCACCAGAGACACTGCACTATCCGGGATGAAACTCACCAGAGACACTGCACTATCCATATCAAACTCACCAGAGACACTGCACTATACCGGATCAAACTCACCAGAGACACTGCACTATCCCTGATCAAACTCACCAGAGACACTGTACTATCCCTGATCAAACTCACTGTAGTGGTAGCTCTATTCCACTTAAAACTCACCATAGCAAGGGCTTTAAGTGGGCCGGGTCTCACCGGTGGTGAGCACTGGCAGTTCTTTAAAGGGGGCGTCGAAACCGGTCTCTATTGGGCTCTGTTTTGTGCCCTGGCACAGGAGGTCCGTGTTTTTTTTCATACTGGAGTGACATCGATGTGCGCATGCTCCCACTGCTCACTTCTCACTAGTGAAGAAGTTACGGTATGACGTCATGCCAGGTGAGCGTTGTAGGGGAAGAGAAGTTCTTTAAAGAGAGTCATTTTCGCTCTGGATTTCCCTGCTCTTTTTGAAACTCAGGAGCAGCAACATTGTTGTGGTGTCACCAGGGTTTTCAGTGGAAGCTTTTTCAATATTATATACAAGCCATGGTTGATGCTTATTTATCTTATGAAGCTAACAACCATTGACAAAGCCAATAGTGCTGACTTGTTCTAGGTTTGATGTTACTTGTTGTATCATATATCTGGATCCAATGACAGAAACAGCAAAATACCAGTCGGGCGGCACACTATGCTAAGCACAGGTTTTTAGCTTATGTTTTTTAAGCCACGCCCTTCATTCTATTGGCCACGCCCCTTGGAGAGACCCCCCCAGTTTTTTCATCCCACTTAAAGCCCTGACCATAGCCCTAGCCGAGGTGCACAGTGTGGCGATCATACACAGTGTTGGTCCTTTGCAGCTGAAGTGAGTCCAGGGGCGGCTTCCTGAGGTGGGTGATTGACTGCAGGGAGAGGTGAGGGGAACATTGCCTCTAAATGCAAACAGCCTCATTTCCTGGTCTTTCCTGAGGATGCAGTCTTCCAGCCTACCACTTCCCTCAGACCACCATCTTTAGGAATGTGCCGCCCCCACGCCCCTCCCTCCAGCCCCTGGATGTGATGTGTTCTCAGCTGCCCCTCCAATGGGTCAGGTTTCCTGCTCTAGTGACACACAGATAAGCTGGACTAAATTGCAGGCCAGATACAAGGCCTTTGGTGAGGGAGGGACCAGCTGCCCCTCTCTGGCTCTGGAGGTCCAGGGAGTCCCCTCACAGGCCGAGGCCCCTGCTCCGCCATCCTCGCCAGGCAATGTTATCTGCAGCTGCATTTAATTCTCCACACCAAAGCCTTTCATGTTTACGTTCTGGAGAGCGCGAGCTCTGAATGGAGGGGGGTTATTTGCACAATGTTTTTTTTACCATGACTATATATTTTCGTCTTAAATCCCTGGGAGATGAGGACCAGTGACCCTGTGCGGGATACCCTCTAACCAGGCTTATCAAGCTATTATCGCACTGCAATGGTGCTAAATGGCCTGCCGCTGTCAATCAAAGCAAGAAGAGGTGTAGGCGGGAGATTCCTTGCTTCCATGTTTGAGAGCTGTCCAACATGGCGGCGCGCTATCCCTTGAGCGCTCAGTTGAAAACTGCACTTTAATTGAGTTGAAAAAACAATTATATAAATTTGACTTGCCGACGGGCCTTTGCATGAATGCATAGACAGGAAGGGGCAGATTTACAATAACTGGCGCGTGTCGCAGCTCCGCCGCCCATTTACAATGTGGTGCACCATGGGGCAAAAACGGCACAGATGCGTAACACATCTGTGCCGTAAAGGCGGCCCATTGCTGGAGTTGCGTTGCAAGGGCGACGCAGCTCCAGCAATGCTCTGGGGGGTCCAATCCCCCCAATGCTGCGTCAAGCCTTACGCCTGCTTCAAGCAGGCACAGGATTTTGATGCAGCATTGGCCTAAAAGTGACTGAGTGAAATTTTGTAGATTTCACTCAGCCACTTTTAGGAGGCGTTCCTGCGCAGGAACGTCCCCCCTGCGCAGGAACGCCTCCTAATGGCTCAGGGCTTTACAACATGACGCATCTCCCAGATGTCTCACTTTGTAAATACCCCGCACCATGGCGCATCTTTTGTACCGCCGCTGCGTCACAAAAGTGACGCAACAGCGGCGTAAAAGAGGTGCACGGGGCTTGTAAATCTGCCCCCAAGTCTTGCCCTGTTACAACTACCCTTGGTAATGGTTTGCGTTAGTACGTGTGAAAGTAAAACAAGTTAGGTGTTGCTAAAGATCTTTAAGTGCATGTACGTGGATGGTTTTCTTTCATTGACCTGGGTGTGTCCATAACTTCAGACAATGAAGATTGTTCACTCAACGACATCCACAGCTGGTTAAACAACTATTGAGGACTCATTTTGAGCCGCTGGTTGGAGATGGGTCTTACCGCACTCAGTTTTGGGGACCGACACTTGTTATTCCTCATCAAACTTTAATCCAGAGGAAGTGATGGAGAAACACAAGAGGGAGAAAGACAGAGGAAGAGAACAACAGACAAAGGAGCATATTTACAAGCCCCTATCGCCACTGGAAAATCACTTTTATTGACGTTCCTGTGGCGATAGGGGCTTCGCCTTATTTACAAGGCAGCGTTCAGCCACTTGATGTGGCTTAACGCCACCTTGTAAATAAGACCCCCTTTCACGCATACTTAGCATGAAAGGGGCGTACAGTGGGTGTTGCGGTAGGCGTTCTGTGGCAAAACCCATTGATTTTGATGCTGCCCCCTATTTACAAGGGTAGCATAAGCAGGAGGCATCGCCAAAATTAAGACCAGGGAAAACCTGGTCTTAAATAGGCAAAACGAGGATAAGTGCTTTGTTTCTCCTCGTTTTTGCTGTTTCTATGTGTGCTGCCTTGCGCAGCACACATAGAAACAGCAAAGCGATATGAATGATCATTTCTGTGCAGGAGGGTGTCCCTTCCTGCACATAAATAATCATTTAAAAAATGTTGATTTGCATCTTCCATGTGTGCTTCACAATGCAGCACGCATAGAAGTCACAAATCGCCATGGGACACCTTCATGCACATAAACTATCATTCCCTCAACGCAGGCCCCCTTCACTATGGTACCAGGGAGCCTGCGTTGGCGTTAGGCAGCTGAGGTCAGTGCCAGCTCTATGGAAAATGCAGGAAGCACTGTATTGTAAATACGGTGCAACCTTGCGTTTTCAGAATGGCTGAGCCCGGCGTTAGCTATTTTGGCTTAGCGCCACGTCCCGCCATTCTTTTGTAAATATTCCCCAAAGTGAGAAAGCAGGAACCTGCAAGAGAGGGATAAGGAGAAGGAAGTGTCTGTTGCTGGATCAATGATACCTGATTGAGGGAAATCAAGGCTACACAGCCTTAGTATTCGGCATGCTGAAATTCAATAGCGCCAGGCGTAGGCTTCTGAGCAAAACCTTTTTATTATTAAAACGTATTCATTTACAAATTACGCAGTGTTTATGGTGACATCTTGTGCACAGTTTCAAACTAAGTGTAAGTGTAGGCTAACTTTATTTGAATAGTGCTAAGATATATGCACCTGGGCCCACGGTCTGTCTTTCCTCCGCCCATATACCAAGTTGTGAATTCGATGATGGTTTTGTGGAATTTTGTTATAGAGGTGATAGTTAATATAATGCTGTAATATGACTTGTTATAGCCTATACCAATGATGATGTATGAAACAATACCTGTGGGTATAAATAAAAGTTACATAAATAAATAAATATTAGTCTGGTGCAATAGTTCTATGCATGTGTAATCTGTAATAGAATACGGGCCAGATGTAGGAGGCCATTTACCGACCGGTAACGGCCGATTTCGGCCGTTACCGACCGGTAAATGGGTATTTGTGATGTAGGTGGCCAATATTACCGATTCGGTAAATTTACCGAATCGGTAAATTTACCGAATCGGTAAAATGCAGAATCGGTATTTTTACCGATTCGGTAACTGCCAGATGTAGGTGGGACTCTTCTGAGTCCCAAAGGCCTTACAGATTCGGTATTTTACCACCCAATCCAATTGGGTTGTAAAATACCGAATCCAGGTGTGCATGCACATGTGTGCATGCAAACCTATGCCATGTGACAGACAGACACGCCCTTAGGGCATGTCTGTGTGCCACATGGCACACATGCCTGTATTTGGGGTGCTAGAGGGTGTCAAAGTGACACCCCTTGCACCCTTGCAGGATTCGGTATTTACCGAATCGGTAAATACCGATTCGGTAATGCCCATTGATTCCTATGGGCTTCAAGGCCCATAGGAATAAATGGGCATTACTGAATCGATATTTACCGATTCGGTAAATACCGATTTTTACAGATTCGGTAATTCAATTACCGAATTTACCTAAATCTCCCTCCTTCAATTTTACCGATTCATAAATACCAAATCGGTAATATTCGGTATTTATGAGTCGGTAAAATATACTTACCTACATCTGGCCCTAAGTGTTGGGGCCCTCGTCAGGAGGCCACTGCCATTTGCACCACCCATTGCTCCCGCCAGCGCTGGCAATGACAGTACCAACACAACTACTAACCATCATTCACCTACAAGTGTGACATTTCAGACTATCCCAGACGCTCAAGAATAGCTTGGGCGGCAGATGCTAGTCATTTTAACGTGTATTGAATTAATACAAAATTGTTGTTGTGCTGCTCTCTAAATTAGACAAACAGCGCCACCATGTGGCAGGCCATCCTAAGTGCCAGTGTTGACAAGTAAGTGCTGGTACAGAAAACTGGAAACCACTGGCCAAATTAAGCACTGGTTGTATGTCAGAATAGCAAAGACAAAAATTTTGGCTTGCCAAAATGTGGACTATCATAGTCTGAAGGGAAATATGTATGGGTAAGTATAGATTTATTATTCTTAGTTTCATATCTTTGTACTGTGACAATATATATATAAACATTACTTCCCAGCCAGTGCCTCACATGCCCTCTTTTATGCTACGAATTGGTCTATCTGTCACTGACCCCCAAAGTTTAAGAAGAACATGCGCGAGTTCTCTACTAGATTGAAAACCAAATGACTGTTCGAAAGCTCAGGAAAATCTTTTTGTGTTTTATTTAATGAAATGTAATGTGTGTATTTATGTGATGTGTATGCCATAAACCTAGCTACAAAGCTCAAAAAGAGGCAGGTGTACAATAAAAGCAGATGGGGGAAGAAGGATGATGCTGGGATACGACTCCCCCATTAAAGGGAGACGATATGGATGGAAGGCAAAGGGCCTTATAGGGCTGCAGGATGGGCCCGGTAGGAAGCAGAGAGAATCAGGCAGCGAGCCAGAATGGGGCATGAATGGGGAAGGAGTGAAAAGCATGCCACTTATGGAGGGCGTTCCGCAGAAAGTACAGTAATCTGGAGGATATGGTGGATGGGGGTTGTATGTAACTACTTGCCTGCCACTACATCAACCTACCACTGCATTACATACACATCACATGATGGGGGATATTCCCCCAAATCCATTTCTTATTATCTAAATTATCATTGCCCTATTTTTAATTAACTAACCATTAATCTTAATCTATTTTATATAATTTAGCCTGGATGATGTAACAGCCGTCAATTTAGTGGTGACGATGCAGAGGAAGGCAGGTAGGACAGGGACATAAAGTAGGCATGAATGCCAAAACAAACAAGCATTGGCAAAGCTAATAGGTCTCACCTATGCAAGAGCTATTGGCTATGGCAAATGTGATTTTGCCATGTTATACACCAGTGTGATTGCTGTTCAGTATGGTTAAAAGTTAGTGGCGTGGAGTGAGGGGGGTAGAGTGTTGTACACTGGATTTGTTGTAGTAGAGTGTCATAGAATGCAATAGGGGGAGTAGAATATTGTAGAGTTGAGTAGAGGAGAGTAGAGTCCAGTGGTTCGGTGGCAGTGAGTGTTATAGAGTGCGGTGTCGTATATTGGAGTATCATAGAATGGAGTGGAGTGGAGTGGGGTGGAATAGGGTGGAGTGGATTGAGATAGTGGGGTGGATTGGACTGGAGTAGATTGGGGTGGACTGGACTGGGGTAGAGTGTGTTGGATTGAGTGGAGTGGGATGGATTGGAGTGGGTGGGCTGAATGGGGTGGACTGGATTGGAGTGGGGTGGATTGAAATGGGGAGGTGGATTGGATTGGGGTTGTTGGACAGGCCCCATGAAGGGCTCGCTCCCTCCCCGCATGACAGGGCCCAGACATCTCTGTATCCTTGGCCCGGACCAGCCGCCATCTTGGACACTGCACCACGAGGCCGCGTGGCCTCAGCTCGACCCTAACCCTGGGCCTGGCCAGGCCCCGACATCCCGGCACCACCATCCACCCAGGAGGTGAACAGCCCACTTGGCAGGTCAATGGGAGAAAGAAGTGTCGATGGCTCTCCCCCGCCAGGTGCCGATCGCCCCCAGCCTCCCCGGGCGCTGGCTCCACCCCCCTGCTGGGTGTCTGGACTCCCTCATCCCGGACCTCCCGACCTCCAAGTGCGAGGGTCCGGACATCAAAGGGCGCCAGACCTATAACTGAGGCAGCTCCAGAGCAGGAAGGCAGTTGTATCCTGGAGTCGAGAGACACCGTGAAGAACTCATCCTTGACGGACTACTGGCGCTGCCGTAGCCCTGCCTTGTGAACCGTCGTCCTGCCTGCTGGCGCTGCCGCGGCCTTCTGCAACCTTCATCCTCGTGGGACCTGCCGGCGCTGCCGCGGCCCGTTGTAACCTTCATCCTCGTGGGACCTGCCGGCGCTGCCGCGGCCCGTTGTAACCTTCATCCTCGTGGGACCTGCCGGCGCTGCCGCGGCCCGTTGTAACCTTCATCCTCGTGGGGACCTGCTGGCGCTGCCGCAGCCTCTTGCAACCACCATCTTCGTCGGGACCTGCTGGCGCTGCCGCGGCCCGTTGCTATCTACGACCTTCTCGGGACCTGCCGGCGCTGCCGCGGCCCGACCTGCCGAACGCCGAGCTCGAGGATTGTGAGCTACCCATCGTCTCATCTCAATACCAGATTGGTAACAAGACTGTCCCGCTACCCCCTTTCCCTTCCAGAGACTAGATATTGAGAGGACCCTCGTGTCCTGACCGCATTATACCGTACTACCTTAATTCAAGAAACTGCATATAAAGAGTGTCAACCTCATCTACGTGTGGTGTCCATCTGTGGGGGGGAAGTTCCTTGTCTGTACGATCGCTGGAGACGGCCCTCACCGGAGGCCTCTCCCCTTGTCCTCGGCCGACCCTCCAGGTCTCCGTCTAACATTGGTGGCCAGCGGCGCGATCCGAACCAACGCGTAATCGTACAGAGAGTGACTCACCCTACGACTAAACCACAATGACGACCAAAGAGAGCGGATCTACTGAGAAATTCCAGATGGAAAAACTAGAGGAGTACAACCACCGAGAGCTAAAACAATTTTGTATAGAACTAGGCATTGCTACCACCGGTCTGAGCACAAAAGATGACTTCAAGCACGCCCTAGAATCCTGGGCAGAAACAAATGCCGCCGGTCCCCGGGACCAAAACATCGAAGCACCAGAGACAAACACCACTCTGACGGAAGAAAGGAGAGCGGGTCTCTCCCGGGAAGAAATCCAAGAAAGAGAAAAAAGCAGACTACACGAATTAGAGCTGGCACGGCTCAAGTTGGACGGAGAGCTGAAACTGGCGGAACAAAAGATAAATTTAGAACACTTACGGCTCCGAGAAGAGCGGGAAGAAAACCAAAGACAGAGAGAACTCGAAGAAAAAAGACTGGCATACGAACACGAACGCAAGCTAGCAGAGATCGAACTGCGGAAACAGAACAAAGAACTAGGGGTGCCCGAGCAACCGCGCACCCCAGGCGCTACCGAACAAAAGGTCCACATCCCCAAGGATGTGGTCCGTGAATACTATCGGAACGACGACATACAGCAGTGGTTTAAGGCCTACGAGATCGCCATGACCTCCCACCGGATCGATCGAAGTGACTGGGGAGCCGGTCTATGGGGGAGGTTCGTCAATGAAGGCCGCGATGCCCTGCTACAGCTCCCGGACCACCAAATTACGTCCTATGACCACATGAAGGCCGCCCTCCTCACTCGATATGGACTCACGCCCGAGATGTACCGCCAGAGGTTCCGCGACTGCACCTGGATCCCGGGTACAACTTGGGTAGAATATGTGAACTATTTCAGCCGAGCCTTCGAGGGATGGATCAAGGGTAGCCACGTAACAACCTACGAGCAGCTCTTCAACCTCATTGTGTGGGAGCACCTCTCCAACAACTGCTTCGTCGAGCTCAGGCAGCACCTCCTCGACAGTAAATTGACTGAACCACGGCAGCTCGCCGCTGAGGCTGACCGATGGGAAAGCACCCGAGTGGCCCGGAGTGGGCCAACCGAGCAGAACAGAACCAACCAAGGTCATCATCGTCCCCGAGGAGGAGGAGGAGGCCAGGGCCGGGGCAGAGACGCCGTCCCGGCCGCTCCCGCTCACAACACCCCGCCCCCGGCCGGCCGGGGCAACCCCCCGATGCGCCCGGGGTTCCGAGCCAATGTTACTTGTCACCGATGCCAGCGAGTCGGCCACTATGCCAGTGACCCGAACTGCCCAAAGAATCAGACTCCCGGGCCCCGCCAGGTAGCTGCCGCCGCCCTAGGAGAAGAGCAAATCTCCGAAGAACATGAAGAGTACGAGCAGGAACAGCCCGAGTGGGAACCCGCCGCCATGGTCCTGGCTTGCCTAGGGGAAAGAGACATGGTCCCGCGGGCTCCCCTACCCGCCAACACCAGAAAATACAGCCAGTGGGTGAACATAAATGGGCGCAAGGCCGAAGCCCTGCGGGACACGGGGGCCAGTGTGACGGCCGTCCGCTGTCACCTGGTGACCCCAGAACAATTCCTGCCAAACGTTCTTTGCCCCGTCCGAACGGCCGACAATTCTGAAAGCCTGTGTCGGATGGCCTGCGTCCCCTTCGAATGGGGAGGAGTGTCCGGTATGCTAAAAGTGACTGTCCGCGATGATGCCCCCGTGGACTGCCTCCTGGGAAATGATCTCGAGAATTCCCCGTGGGCGGCCGTTGAAAGAAGAGAACACCTGGGGATGTTGGGCCTCCCGGACTGGGCGTGCGTAACAACCCGGTCCATGGCCGCCCGCACCATCCCCAGACCTGAAGAACCCGAATGGCCAGCACCTCCTCCCCCGATCGCTCCAGAGAGAGACGCCCTCCGTACCGACCCCCCAGAACAAGCACAAGAAGGGCCCGCTCAGCCCCAAGGCCTTCCAGACCTGGCTCAGTGGCGTCAAGAAGGGGGGCCCACCCAGGAGCAATTCCGGCAAGAGCAAAAGACCTGTCCCTCTCTCGAGGGACTGCGACAGCAAGCACTCGCCCAGAGCGCGGGAGACACCGCCGGGGCCCACTGGATCTATTGGGACAATGATCTGCTGTACAGCGAACAAAGAATCGCAGAGTTGGGGGCCAGTCGAGTGCTGGTGGTGCCCCTCCGCTTCAGAGACTTCCTTTTGAACTTGGCTCATGATGTCCCCCTGGCTGGACACTTGGGGCAAGACAAGACATACAACCGCCTGGTAACCCACTTTTACTGGCCAAAAATGAGAAATGACGTTTCCAACCACTGCCGGTCCTGCCCCACCTGCCAGGCCAGCGGGAAGAGCGGCCGCAAGCTCAAGGCACCCCTGCAACCATTTCCCGTGGTCACCACCCCGTTCTAAAGGGTGGGAATAGACATTGTGGGGCCCCTGGACCCCCGAACAGCACAAGGGCATCGATTCATCCTGGTCCTGGTGGACCACGCCACCCGCTATACTGAGGCCGTTCCCCTTCCAACTGTAACAGCACCAGTGGTAGGCCAAGCCTTAATGGGGATCTTCTCTCGAGTGGGCTTCCCCCGGGAGGTCGTCAGCGACAGAGGCACGAACTTTATTTCAAAGTATATGAAATCCCTCTGGCAGCAGTGCGGGGTCACCTACAGATTCACAACCCCCTATCACCCACAAGGAAACGGACTGGTCGAGCGGTTCAACCGCACTCTCAAGGGGATGATCATGGGGCTGGAAGAACCCATACGCCGCCAGTGGGACGTGCTACTCCCGCGCCTCCTCTTCGCCTACCGAGAGGTCCCCCAGAAGTCCCTCGGCTTCAGCCCCTTCGAACTCCTGTACGGGCACCCCGTTCGAAGGCCCCTCAGCCTAGTGAAAGAAGAATGGGAAATGGCCCCCCTGAAGACCCCTCCAGACGTCTACAAGTACCTCCTGACCCTCCGCAATCAGACCAGGCGATTCAGAGAGATCGCCAAAGCCAATCTTGAGGCCAGTCAGGAGGACATGAAGAAATGGTACGACCAACATGCCTCCTCCATCGAGTTCGAGCCCGGACAGCAGGTATGGGTGATGTCCCCCACCGAACCTTGTGCCTTGCAGGACAAATGGACGGGGCCCTTCAAGGTGGTCGAGCGCAAGAGCCCCGTCACCTATCTCATCGACATGGAATCCCCCCGGAACCCCCTCCGGGTCCTCCACGCCAACAGACTCAAACCACACTTCGTGCGCTCGGAGCTCAGCCTGCTGATGGCTACGGACAGTGGGGCGGAAGAGGACTCCGAGCCCCTCCCTGACCTACTGAGGACCCGTGAAAAAGATGGTTCGGTGGACGGGGTCCGACTCTCCGATGCCCTAACCCCGGAGCAGCGCCAAGACTGTCGGGTCCTCCTACGGCAATTTGCAAACCTCTTTTCCCTCACCCCTGGGGTCACCCCCTGGTGCCTGCACGATGTAGACACTGGGGACAGTCCCCCTATCCGACACCGGGCGTACCGAGTGCCAGATCGGGTGCGCGCCTGCATCCAAGAAGAAGTCTCCAAGATGCTCGCACTCGGAGTCATCAAACCCTCAGACAGCCCCTGGGCCAGCCCAGTCGTACTGGTCCCCAAGGCTGCTCCCCCGGGCACCACCCCCGAGCTCCGATTCTGCGTCGACTATCGGGGTCTGAACGCTGTCACCCGAACCGACGCTCACCCCATTCCCCGAGCAGATGAACTGGTTGACCGCATGGGGGCTGCCCGCTACCTAAGCATCTTCGATCTGACAGCGGGCTACTGGCAGATCGGCCTCACTCCCAGAGCCCAAGAACGATCCGCTTTCTCCACCCCGGATGGACACTACCATTTCACGGTGATGCCATTCGGCATGAAAAACGCTCCAGCCACCTTTCAACGACTGGTGAACCAGGTATTGGCGGGCCTCGAAGAGTTCAGCGCCGCCTACCTGGACGATATCGCGGTGTACAGCCGCCACTGGACAGACCACCTCCGCCACCTCCGAGAGGTCCTGCAGGCCCTCCAACAGGCCGGCCTCACAATCAAGGTCAGCAAGTGCCAAATTGGTCAGGGGTCCGTGACTACCTCGGACACCAAGTGGGAAGCGGTCTGGTGGCCCCCCTCCAGCTCAAGATCGCTGCCATCCAGTCCTGGCAGCCCCCCGTAATCCAAACCGAGGTCCGAGCCTTCTTGGGGCTCACCGGATACTACCGGCGGTTCGTGAAGGACTATGGCAGCATTGTGGGGCCCCTCACGGAACTAACATCCAAGCACCACCCAAAAACAGTCAACTGGACTCCCGACTGTCAAGCGGCCTTCGAGAAGCTGAAGGCCGCCATGTGCACCGCCCCTGTGCTCCAGGCCCCCGACTACAGCCGCGAGTTCATCGTTCAGACGGATGCCTCGGACCATGGCATTGGGGCCGTCCTCTCCCAACTGAACCCCGAGGGAGTCGACCAACCAGTGGCCTTCATCAACAGACGCCTACTGGCCCGAGAACAGCGCTGGAGCACCATCGAGCGGGAGGCCTTTGCAGTCGTATGGGCCCTTAAGAAGCTCCGGCCCTACCTCTTCGGTACCCACTTTCGGGTGCAAACAGATCATCGCCCCCTACAATGGTTGATGCAGATGCGGGGGGAGAATCCCAAACTATTGCGATGGTCCATCTCCCTGCAGGGGATGGACTTCACTGTGGAACATCGCCCTGGCCAAGACCACGCCAACGCGGATGGCCTGTCCCGCTTTTTCCGCCTCGACGAGGAGAGTCCCCAAGAGGATGGGTGACTCTCCCCGCCTTCAGCTGGGGGGGACGCATGTTGGACAGGCCCCATGAAGGGCTCGCTCCCTCCCCGCATGACAGGGCCCGGACATCTCTGTATCCTTGGCCCGGACCAGCCGCCATCTTGGACACTGCACCACGAGGCCGCGTGGCCTCAGCTCGACCCTAACCCTGGGCCTGGCCAGGCCCCGACATCCCGGCACCACCATCCACCCAGGAGGTGAACAGCCCACTTGGCAGGTCAATGGGAGAAAGAAGTGTCGATGGCTCTCCCCCGCCAGGTGCCGATCGCCCCCAGCCTCCCCGGGCGCTGGCTCCACCCCCCTGCTGGGTGTCTGGACTCCCTCATCCCGGACCTCCCGACCTCCAAGTGCGAGGGTCCGGACATCAAAGGGCGCCAGACCTATAACTGAGGCAGCTCCAGAGCAGGAAGGCAGTTGTATCCTGGAGTCGAGAGACACCGTGAAGAACTCATCCTTGACGGACTACTGGCGCTGCCGTAGCCCTGCCTTGTGAACCGTCGTCCTGCCTGCTGGCGCTGCCGCGGCCTTCTGCAACCTTCATCCTCGTGGGACCTGCCGGCGCTGCCGCGGCCCGTTGTAACCTTCATCCTCGTGGGACCTGCCGGCGCTGCCGCGGCCCGTTGTAACCTTCATCCTCGTGGGACCTGCCGGCGCTGCCGCGGCCCGTTGTAACCTTCATCCTCGTGGGGACCTGCTGGCGCTGCCGCAGCCTCTTGCAACCACCATCTTCGTCGGGACCTGCTGGCGCTGCCGCGGCCCGTTGCTATCTACGACCTTCTCGGGACCTGCCGG
The DNA here is from genome assembly GCF_964263255.1 of Lissotriton vulgaris. Taxonomy (NCBI): domain Eukaryota; kingdom Metazoa; phylum Chordata; class Amphibia; order Caudata; family Salamandridae; genus Lissotriton; species Lissotriton vulgaris. The sequence goes on along the minus strand of NC_141689.1, from coordinate 71,996,184 downwards.
CGCTGCCGCGGCCCGACCTGCCGAACGCCGAGCTCGAGGATTGTGAGCTACCCATCGTCTCATCTCAATACCAGATTGGTAACAAGACTGTCCCGCTACCCCCTTTCCCTTCCAGAGACTAGATATTGAGAGGACCCTCGTGTCCTGACCGCATTGTACCGTACTACCTTAATTCAAGAAACTGCATATAAAGAGTGTCAACCTCATCTACGTGTGGTGTCCATCTGTGGGGGGGAAGTTACTTGTCTGTACGATCGCTGGAGACTGCCCTCACCGGAGGCCTCTCCCCTTGTCCTCGGCCGACCCTCCAGGTCTCCGTCTAACAGGGGTGGATTAGAGTGGGCTGCATTAGATCTCTTTTTGGTGGGGTGTGTTTTATTGAGGGGAGGGGAATTGGATTAGAGTAGGGTAGTTTGGAAGGAGGTGAATGTTGGACCCGGCCTCGTGGCGTGGTTCCCCCCGCATCTCAGCTCCCCGTTAGCCCAGCTCCATACCTAGAAACCTGTAGTTGCCCTGCCCATGTCCGACCAAACACCCATGGCCCGCATCGGCCTGTCCCCGGCCACCTTCCCAGCCCGCGCGCCCCAAACCCGCAAGTCCCCTTAGGCCCATTGGCAGCCATTTTCCCTTCCCGAGATCCCTGATGCTGTGGGCCTAGCATGACCCCAGCCCCAGCGCAGCGTAGGCTCCAGACACGCAAGCCCCCGTTGGGAGGGTGAGGGCTACCCTAGTGAGAGAGACGAGGAGTTTCGATGGCACCTCCGGCCTTCCCTGAGAGACTGGTTTCGATCACACCTCTGGTCTGCCCCCTGAGGGCCAGTTTCGATTGCACCTCTGGCCTCCCCGAGTGCTGGCTCCAGACCTGCTGGGCGTCTGGGAATTCCCGGACGCATCCTCAAAGGGGATCAAAGAACCAACCGCCGGTCCTCACCCATGGGCCGCCCCCACAGCCTCAGACCTCCACTTGTGAGCGTCCGGACATCAAAGGGCCACTGGACTATATCAAGGGCCGCCCCGGAACTAGCGGGCAGTTGTATCTTGGACAAGGAAGCCTTGCTGATCTGATCGCGGCTGAACTGAACCTCGTGAACTCTTTGAGCCCTGCTGACGCTGTTGCGGCTCGTTCTTGGAACTGAACCATCGGAGCCCTGCTGACCTCGTCGCGGCTCGAGCTTGAATCTTGAAGACCTCTACCGAACCCTCTGAGCCCTGCTGACATGGTCGCGGCTCCTCCTGAACTTCCTCCAGAGCGAGCCCTGCTGACGTTGTCGCGGCTCGAGGAATATTCTAGTCCGGCTGGACTATCGAAGCTACCAACCCGAGAGAACCATCCTCAAGTGAGTAGGATCACCAGTGCGACTATCACCTTCCGTATCCCCCCGGCTCGAGGATTGAGAGCTGTGCGCAGGGTACGCTACGTACTGGCCTACAAGAGTAAGACTGTCCCACTACCCCCTCCCTAAAGACTTGAGACTCTCTGCGATCCCTCGATCATTGTACATAAGTATGATAATACTTTTCTTCGTGATTATAAAGAAGTTGATAACGAACCCTTCGGTGTTGTGTCTGTTCATAAGCGTGATGTGGTCCTCGTGTGTACGATTGGCTACCTGAGGTCTTCCCCAGTGGAGATCCCTCACAAGGCTCTGCATTATTGGTGGGAGAGGTGGGTCACGGAGGAGTCGGGGAGACATAACCCGGCCTCTGGGATCGCCCCTTCTAACATTGGTGGCAGCGGTGGGATAAGAGCCTACGCCTAGAATCGTGCAGTAAAGCGACTGACACACCACCCGAACAAGACCAACCATGAGTCTCACCGGAACCAGCGAGAAAACCGCATTTCAGAAAGAAAAACTGGAAGATTATACCCACAAAGAGCTAAAACAATTCTGTAAAGATTTCCGCATCGCTACCACTGGGTTGAGCACCAAAGACGACTTCCAGAAAGCCCCGACGGCCTGGGTAGAAGCCGGGGCCCCTCTCCCCATGACTGAAGGAAACGGTGGAGAGGAAGAGCCGCCGACCGAAACTGACGGCCCGAGGAAAGAGGAAGCCGACTCCCTGCCACGGAATACCAGCGCGGAGAGAGGTCTGTCGATAGAAGAAATGTCAGACCGAGAGCGCAACCGAAACCACAAGCTAGAACTGGCCCGACTTAAAATCGAAGGAGAACTAAAGCTGGCAGAACAAAAACTAGCCATCGAGCAGTTACGGCTGCAAGGGGAATTGGAAGACAAGAAGCTCCAGCGAGAGCTAGAAGAAAAGAAGCTCCAGCGGGAGCTAGAGGAAAAGAAGCTCCAGCGAGAGCACGAAGGGAAGAAACTCCAACTCGAACACGAGCGCAGCTTGAAAGAGCTCGAAATTAAAGCCTGGAACAAAGAGACCCGACCCCCGGGGAACAGAGACCCTGGACCTCTGGTCGAACCGAAAGTACACATCCCCAAGGATGTGGTGAAGGAGTATTATAAGAATGACGATATCCAGCAGTGGTTCAAAGCGTACGAGGTCGCCATGACCGCCCACCGAGTACCTGAGAAGGATTGGGGGGCCACGGATTATGGGGCCGCTTCCTCAGCGAAGGGAAAGACGCCCTGCTGGATCTGCCCTCTGCCGTTGTGAACTCCTACACCCATATGAAGGGCGCCCTCATGGCCCGCTATGGGCTCACTCCAAAAATGTACCGACAGAGATTTCGAGACTGCAAAAAGATACCCGGCAGCACATGGGTCGAATATGTGAATTTCTACAGCCGGGATTTTGAAGGGTGGATCAAGGGCAGCAAAGTGACCACCTTCGAAGGACTCGTAGACCTCATCGCCTATGAACATCTGTCCAACAATTGCTTTGTAGAACTGAGACAGCACCTTCTCGATAGCAAGTTGGACGGCCCCCGGAAGTTGGCTGTCGAGGCTGATCGATGGGTGAACACCCGAGTCCCCCGAAGCCCAGTGAGAGACTATAACAGAAACGAGCAAGAAAAGCCACGTCAGAGGGGCGGGGGGAATCAGAATAGACAGAGCGGTCCCCAGGCAGGGCCTCCTCGCAGTCCCCCTAGAAACCAGCCAGGGACCTCCCCGCCAGATGCAAGGGCCGGATTCCCTCCTGTTAGATCAGGACCCTGAATAGCCACAGCCTGCTACCGATGTAACCAAACAGGGCACTATGCCAACGACCCCAACTGCCCCCTGCTCAAGAAGACCCCTGCTGCAGGTCCCCCTGAGCGCCACCTCGCCAACGTAGCTCTAGAAGAAGAAAAGGAGATAGAGGGGTGGGAACCATGACCTTAGTCTCCCTGGGGGATAGAGATATGGTCCCCGGAACCTTCCTACCAGACAACACAGAGAAATACCGACAGCAGGTGACTGTCAACGGGTTCCGCATAGGAGCTCTCCGAGATACCGGGGCCAGTATCACTGCTGTGAAAGAGCACCTAGTCACCCCAGACCAAATAGTACCCCGTGCCTCCTGCAGAGTGATCTCCGCTGACAATTCCGTCCGCACCTGTAAGATAGCTCAGGTCCCATTCGAGTGGGAGGGCGTCTCCGGAGAGTTACGAGTTGCGGTCCGCACCGACATGCCCGTGGACTGTCTCCTCGGTAATGACCTGGAGAGCTCCCCCTGGAAGCAAGTAGAGCGAAAGACGCACCTCGAGATGGTGGGCCTACCCGAGTGGACCTACGTGACCACCCGATCCATGTCGGCCCGGGTGGCCACCCCCGTTGAGGTGACCCCTGACAACCCTCGCCCCGTCTCCGCCGAGCCGGAGGGCAGCGGGCAGACCGAAGGCCTTGACCTCTTTCCCAGCGAAAGCAGCGACCCCGACCCTGGTCTCCTGGACCAAGCTGGTGGGCCAGCCCCGAGCACGGACGACCTCCCTGAGTTGGCCCAGTGGCGCCAAGAGGGGGGGCCCTCCCGGGGGGCCCTCCCGAGAGGAGTTCTGCCTGGAGCAGACTTCCTGTCCCTCTCTAGTGGGGCCGCAGCAGCAGGCCGCCGCCCAGGCCGCCGGCGACCAGTCCAGCTCCCACCACATCTATTGGGAAAATGGCCTGCTATATAGCGAACAGAAGTCCGCTGAACTAGAGTCAGCCCGAGTGCTGGTGGTACCCCTACGTTTCCGCGGACTCCTACTGAACCTGGCCCACGATGTGCCCTTGGCGGGACACTTGGGTCAAGATAAAACGTACCACCGGTTGGTCACCCATTTCTACTGGCCACACATGGGCTCTGATGTGGAGGCCCACTGCAGGTCCTGCCCCACGTGTCAGGCCAGCGGAAAGAGCGGAGGGCAATGCAAGGCTCCTCCAACCCTTCCCCGTGGTCAGTACCCCCTTCGAACGGGTGGGAATCGATACCGTGGGGCCCCTTGACCCCCAAACGTCCTTAGGACACCGGTTCATTCTGGTCCTGGTGGATCACGCCACCCGTTATCCCGAAGCCATCCCCCTCCGAACGGTGACAGCCCCAGTGGTGGGGCGGGCCCTCATGGGGATCTTCTCCCGGGTGGGGTTCCCGCAAGAAGTAGTGAGCGACAGAGGAACAAACTTCATCTTCAAGTACATGAAGTCTCTCTGGCAACAGTGCTGGGTGACGTACAAGTTCACCACCCCGTACCATCCCCAAGGGAACGGCCTGGTCGAGCGGTTCAACCGCACCCTCAAGGGTATGATCATGGGCCTCGAGGAATCCCTGAGACGCAAGTGGGACGTCCTCCTCCCCTGCCTCCTGTTCGCGTATCGCGAAGTCCCCCAGAAGTCCCTGGGGTTCAGCCCCTTCGAGCTGCTCTACGGGCATCCCGTCCGAGGACCCCTCAGCCTGGTCAAGGAAGGGTGGGAGACGACGTCCTTGGAGCCCCCACCAGATGTATTCCGATACATTCTGGCTCTTCGGAACCAGACTCGGAAGTTTCGAGAGCTGGCCGAGGCAAACCTCGAGGCCAGTCAAGAAGAAATGAAAAGGTGGTATGACCAGAATGCCACTCTGGTCGAGTTTCAGCCCGGACAACAGGTCTGGGTGATGGCCCCTGTGGAACCCTGTGCCCTGCAGGACAAGTGGACAGGTCCCTTCAAAGTGGTAGAGCGAAAAAGTCAGGTTACCTACCTCGTTGACGTACAGTCCCTGAGGAACCCCTTGCGGGTTCTTCATGTGAACCGCCTGAAACCCCACTTTGTGCGGTCCGAGTTGAGTTTACTCCTCGCCACCGATGACGGAGCAGAAGAAGAGACGGATCCTCTCCCCGATCTCTTGTGTGCGAAGGAAAAAGATGGCTCCGTAGAGGGAGTGAGTCTCGCCCCCTCCCTCACCCCCGAGCAGCGCGAAGACTGTCGCCAGTTATTGGGACAGTTCTCTGACCTATTCTCCCTCATCCCCGGAGTCACCAGTTGGTGCGTCCACGATGTGGACACCGGGGACAGCCCTCCAGTACGGCACAGGGCTTACCGCGTTCCCGACAGAGTGCGAGCCTGCATCAAGGCCGAAGTCTCCAAGATGTTAGCCCTGGGAGTGGTCGAGGCCTCTGACAGCCCATGGGCCAGTCCCGTGGTCCTGGTTCCGAAGGCGGCTGTCCCCGGCGCTGTTCCCAAGCTGAGGTTCTGCGTAGACTACCGCGGGCTCAACGCCGTCACCAGAACCGACGCTCACCCCATTCCCCGAGCAGACGAGCTCATTGACCGCCTGGGGTCTGCTCGATACCTCAGCACCTTCGACCAGACCAGTGGATACTGGCAGACCACCCTGACCGAGGGGGCCCGAGAGAGGTCCGCCTTTTCCACCCCGGATGGCCACTACCATTTCCGGATGATTCCCTTCGGCATGAAAAATGCCCCCGCCACCTTCCAGAGACTAGTGAATCAGGTACTGGCTGGGTTGGAAGAATTCAGCGCCGCATATCTGGACGATATTGCGGTGTTCAGCTCCCACTGGCCTGAACATCTCCTCCACCTCCGGGAGGTCTTGTTAGCCCTACAGAGGGCCGGTCTCACCATTAAGGCCAGTAAGTGTCAAATTGGAGAAGGGTCCGTGGTCTACCTGGGGCACCAGGTCGGCAGTGGCCTCGTGGCACCTCTCCAACCCAAGATCGATGCGATTGTGGCCTGGGAGGCTCCCTCCACCCAAACGGAGGTGCGGGCGTTCCTCGGGCTTATGGGGTACTACCAAAGATTCATAAAGGGATATGGTAGCATCGTAGTGCCCCTCACCGAATTGACCTCCAAGAACCAGCCGAAGAAAGTTAACTGGACCCCCGCCTGCCAGGAGGTATTTGAAGCTCTAAAGCACGCCATCTGCACTGTCCCTGTGTTGCAGGCCCCCGACTACTCCAAAGAGTTCGTGGTCCAAACGGACGCCTCCGAGCATGGCATCAGGGCCGTCCTGTCCCAGTTGAATGAGAAAGGCCTGGATCAGCCAGTGGCCTTCATTAGCCGGAGGTTTCTCCCTCGAGAACAAAGGTGGAGCACCATCGAGCGGGAGGCCTTCGCGGTGGTTTGGGCTCTGAAGAAGCTGAGGCCCTACCTCTTCGGTACTTACTTCCGAGTCCAAACCGACCACCGACCCCTCCGGTGGCCAATGCAAATGAGAGGGGAAAACCCCAAATTGTTGCGATGGTCCATCTCCCTCCAGGGGATGAACTTCACTGTTGAGCACCGGCCAGGTGTTGACCATGCCAATGCTGACGGCCTGTCCCGATTCTTCCGCCTCAGTGAAGAGAACCCCCAAGGGGATGGGTAGTTCTCTCCGCCTTTCAGCTGGGAGGGACGCGTGTTGGACCCGGCCTCGTGGCGTGGTTCCCACCCGCTACTCAGCTCCCCGTTAGCCCAGCTCCATACCTAGAAACTTGTAGTTGCCCTGCCCGTGTCCGACCAAACACCCATGGCCCGCATCGGCCTGTCCCCGGCCACCTACCCAGCCCACGCGCCCAAAACCTGCAAGGCCCCATAGGCCCATCGACAGCCATTTTCCCTTCCCGAGATCCCTGATGCCGTGGGCCTAGCATGACCCCAGCCCCAGCGCAACGTAGGCTCCAGACGCGCCAGCCCCCGTTGGGAGGGTGAGGGCTACCCTAGTGAGAGAGACGAGGAGTTTTGATGGCACCTCCGGCCTTCCCTGAGAGACTGGTTTCGATCACACCTCTGGTCTGCCCCCTGAGGGCCAGTTTCGATTGCACCTCTGGCCTCCCCGAGTGCTGGCTCCAGACCTGCTGGGCGTCTGGGAATTCCCGGACGCATCCACAAAGGGGATCAAAGAACCAACCGCCGGACCTCACCCATGGGCCGCCCCCACAGCCTCGGACCTCCACCTGTGAGGGTCCGGACATCAAAGGGCCACTGGACTATATCAAGGGCTGCCCCGGAACTAGCGGGCAGTTGTATCTTGGACAAGGAAGCCCTGCTGATCTGATCGTGGCTGAACTGAACCTCGTGAACTCTTTGAGCCCTGCTGACGCTGTCGCGGCTCGTTCTTGGAACTGAACCATCGTAGCCCTGCTGACCTCGTCGCGGCTCGAGCTTGAATCTTGAAGACCTCTACCGAACCCTCTGAGCCCTGCTGACGTGGTCGCGGCTACTCCTGAACTTCCTCCAGAGCGAGCCCTGCTGACGTTGTCGCGACTCGAGGAATATTCTAGTCCGGCTGGACTATCGAAGCTACCAACCCGAGAGAACCATCCTCAAGTGAGTAGGATCACCAGTGCGACTATCACCTTCTGTATCACCCTGGCTCGAGGATTGAGAGCTGTGCGCAGGGTACGCTACGTACTGACCTACGAGAGTAAGATTGTCCCGCTACCCCCTCCCTAAAGACTTGAGACTCTCTGCGATCCCTCGATCATTGTACATATGTGTTATAATTCTTTCCTTCGTGATTATAAAGAAGTTGATAACGAACCCTTCGGTGTTGTGTCTGTTCATAAGCGTGGTGTGGTCCTCGTGTGTACGATTCGCTACCTGAGGTCTTCCTCGGTGGAGATCCCTCACAAGGCTCGGCATTATTGGTGAGAGAGGTGGGTCACGGAGGAGTCGGGTAGACATAACCCGGCCTCTGGGATCGCCCCTTCTAACATTGAATTAGAGTGGAGTGGAGGGGTGGCTTGGACTGGACTTGAGGGGGTGGATTGGATTGGAGTGGGGTGGATTGGATTGGGAGAGGGGTAGATTGGAGGAGAGTGGGGTGGATTGGACTGCAGGGGAGTGGGGTGGATTGAAGTGGGGTGGACTGGAGTAGATTGGAGTGGGGTGGAATGGAGTGGGGTCGATTGGAGTGTTATGTTATGTTATGTTAAAATTATTTGTAAAAGCGCAGCATATACCTGAGGGTGTCTTGGCGCTGGCATAGTAAGCAGTGAGGGTAGTGGGAACAACCTACTGATTGGAAAGCCATGTTTTTAGAAGCTTCCTGAATTGAGATAGGGAAGGAGCTGATTTAAGAATATGTGGAAGAAAATTCCAGGCTGTCGCAGCTCTAACCACAAAGCTGTTGCCACCCCATTTCAATTTCTTAAATTTAATAGTATTTACTCTGAAAGAGCCTGCTGATCTTAGGTTTCTTGAGGGAGTGACCATGAAAAAGCTTTCTCCAAAAAGGAGGCTCTTGAGTCATGGAGGGCTTTGTACGTCAGGCAGAGGGCCTTAAATTTGATTCTGTTTTTGACTCTTAGCCAGTGGAGATCCTTGAGGGCAGAGGAAACCGAGTGGTGCCTAGGCAGGTCCAGTAGGAGTCTGGCCGCCGAATTCAGAAGAATCTGCAAATTATTAAAATATTGAGCTTGCAAGCTGATGTAAATGTCTTTACAGCAATCTATCTTGGATAATACAAGTCTGGAAATAACTGATTTCCTGACTGCGATTGGCAGAAATATTAGAACTTTTTAAAGTATTCTCAAGATGTTGTATGAGGAGGAGACCTTTGCATTAATTTGATTGCCCAAGACTAAGTGGTCATCAATCGTCACACCAAGGCTCTTGGCTTTCCTAGTGGGTATGGGAAGGGGACCCATCTCCCCAGCCAGGCATGGGGCAGTCCAAAAGTTAGAGTTATTTGCGAATAAAATCACCTCAGTCTTTCCAGCATTAAGCTTAAGATGGTGTCTGTTCATCCAACCATTATTACAATTTATACAATTGTGTATGCAAACACCAGTATGGTTGAAATCATTGGAGGCTGATAACACAATTTGTGTGTTGTCCGCATACGAAGAAAGGGAGAATTCAAAAGATTCGATCAGGGTGGCAAGGTCTCTGTTGTATAAATTGAAAAGGGTCGGACTAAGAGAAAATACCTGGGGAACCTCGCAGGGCAAATAGAAAGAGCTTGATGAGAAGGCGCCGAAATTGATTATATTTTCCCTGTTTGATAGGAAGGATGAAAGTAATTTCAAGGCAAGGTTTTTTATACCGTTTTCTTCCAGAAGGTGTATCAGGGTGGAATGATCCACTGTGTCATCCGCCGCAGATAAATCCAACAGGATGAGGGTGGCTGATCCTTTTGTCTAGGATGAATTTGAGCTCATCAGTGGCCTTGATCAGAATTCAGTAGGGTCCAGGCAGTTGGAATCCTTGATGAACTGATTTAATTGAGTGCTCATTACTTTCTCTACTTTTTTCGCCGGGAAAGGAAGCCTAGAAATTGGTTGGTAGTTTGCCGGGTCCTTGGGATCCAGATTGTCTTTTTTCAATAAAGGCAAGATAGAGGTTCGCTTCCACTGGGATGGAAAGATGCCAGTTCTAAACGTTTTATTAAATATGTCTGAGAGGTAGGTAAAAATAATGTCAGGGACTAGCTTTAAAACTGAGGGTGAACAAAGGTCCTCTTGAGAGACTGAATTGGTGGTTAAGATAAAGGTATTTTATTGATGCCATAGAAATAGGCGAAAAAGACTCGAAGTTTTTAGTAGACAAATCCTTATCGGAGGCTGAGTTTGCAATATTTATACCTGATCTTGGCGAGGAGTGGGGTGGATTGGGTTGGAGTGGGGTGGACTGTAGAGGTGTGGACTGGAGTGGGGTGGAATGGAATGGAGTGAGGTGGAATGAAGTGGGGTGGAATGGAGAGGAGTAGATTGGATTGCAGTGCTGGGATAGGATTGGATTGAGGTGGACTGGATTTGGGTGGGGTAGAGTGGATTGGGGTGGGATGGATTGGAGTGGGGCAGATTGTATTTGGGTGGATTGGATTGGAGTGTGGTGGATTGGATTGATTGGAGTGGGGTGGACTGGATTGGATATGAGTGGTGTGGATTGGATATGAGTGGTGTGGATTGGATTGGATATGAGTGGGTTTGGATTGGGGGTGAGGTGGATTGAAGTGTTTTAGATTGGAGTGAGGCGGATTGTTTTAGATTGGAGTGGGCCAGGTTGGTTTGGATTGGAGTACGGCAGATTGTTTTGGATTGGAGGGGGCACATTGTTTTAGTTTGAAGTGGGGGAAATTGTGAGTGTGGTAGATTGGATTGGGCTGGATTGGATTGTGTGGGATGGATTGGAGTGGTGTGGATTGTGCTGGATTTGAGTGGGGTGAATTGGGATGGAGTAGGTGGGTGGATTGGGATGAGGTGGATTGGAATGGAGTGGGGAGAGGTGGATTGGTGCGGATTGGAGTAGGGCAGATTGGAGTGGGGGGATTGGAGTGGGGGGATTGGAGAGAGGCAGATTGTTTTGTATTAGAGTGGGGCAGACTGGAGTGGGGGCAGACTGGAGTGCGCAGATTGGAGTGGGGCAGATTGTTTTGGATTAGTGTGGGCCACATTGGAGTGTGGGGTATTGGAGTGGCAGATTGTTTTGAATTGGAGTGGGCCACATTGGAGTGGGGGGATTGGAGTGGGCAGGTTGTTTTGGATTGGAGTAGGGCAGATTGGAATGGGATAGATTGTTTTGGATTGGAGTGGGGCAGGTTGTTTTGGATTGAGTGGAGCAGATTAGAGTGGGGTAGATTGTTTAGGAGGTGGGTTGAGAGGACTGGAGTTTAGTGGTTTGCAGTGAATTAGATTGGAGTGAATGGCTTGGATTGGAGTGGGGATTTTTGGATTGGTGTGAGGATGGTCGGGTGGGTTGGCATGGGTTGGAGTGGGGTGGATTGGGTTGTACTACACGATTATGTGTTAAAGCATCTTTTCAGAAATTACACAATAGAAATAAACAATGTCACTTTGCAATAACATAATCCTCATCTTTTGAGAACAGCACCCATGAGCAAAAACAAAAGAAAACATGAGTGAAAAGTGCAAAAAGAGGACTTCGCAAAATAAAACAAAGTTAGCTATAGAATATAAATCTTTTCAGTTTTGTTTATCCAGCTGGACACGTTTTTCCAGTCACACACCTTCTGTTTGCAGGGCACTAAAATTTAAATAGAACAAACTAGTACCTCAAACACATCAGGAACAGCGGACAGGCACTGATTAAGTTGAATCAATCAGTGCTCCACAGACAGGAATGGAAAGGTGAGGCTGGCCTTGATGAATTATGAGGCTATAAAGAAGAGTTCCATGCAAGCCAACAAATGGTAAGCAACGGGCGGGCTCCAAGCCCTTTTCTGAATGCAAGTGTCTTGGAATCAAGACACATGTGCTAGCTCATGCTCTCGCAGGTTCGACCCTAAAAAGGCCTCAATTAGCGAATTGGAAAGTTAAGAAATGGGCCACATTTGTAAATCAGGGTAGTTTTGAACTTGTAAAGACACACTGTATAGGCGTTTTGCAAGGTATTGGAGACTACATGCATTTGTGCTTGCTGCAAGCAACATTTGCTGTAATATTAGAGAAATCAACAGTAAGAGGTGTCTTCCAAGACCATAAAACAGGTCCACGAATAACCAAGAAACCAGCCCACTCACTGACCTGTCAGTGCAGCACTTGTGACACTGCTTGCTTGCCCTGTGCCACTCTGGCTCTGGTGATAGGTAATCATAGTGGCAGTAATTGTAGCTGATGTAATTGTAGTGGTAGATCGATGTTGTGGTGGTGATATAGTGGTATGTCGCTTCAGATGTATCATTACCCCATTGCTCCCCAACCATAAATTAATACATTTTTTGATTCCCCGCACTGCAACTGTGCATGAGTAAAGCTCAGAAGACAATTCCTTTGATGACAAGTAAGGGCATTTGTACAAACCCCTAGCGCCATCACAACTTACTCTTGGGAAACCAAATAAATGCCATAGTGTCCCCTTTATATAACATACTTAGAATTCTTTAAAAAATCTTAATATTTCTGCCTATGTCAGTCAGGAAGTCAGTCATTTGCACTCTTGTTTTATCTAAAATTGATTATTGTAATGGCTTCTATATCAGTCTCCAAGCTCAATATCTAAATAAGTTGCAGGTCCTTCAGAATTCGGCAGCCAGGCTCCTTTTGGACGTACCTGGACATCTTTCGGTTTCCGCTGCTCTGAAGGATCTCCATTGGTTGAGAGTTAAAAACAGGATCAAATGTAAAGCCCTTTGCCTGACATATAAGGCTCTCCATAACTCAGGACCCTGGTTTCTCAAACAAGCCCTGTCTTGGTATACCCCCTTAGGAAATTTAAGATCAGCAGGCTTTTTCAGAGCAAACTTTATCAGATTCAAAAAATCTTAATGGGGTGGCAATAGCTTCGTGATTAGAGCCACGACAGCCTGGAATCTCCTCCCACTCTATCTCAGATCAGCTCCCTCCCTGACTCAATTTAGGAGACTGTTGAAAACCTGGCTTTTTAATCAATGATTTCACCTCCATCCGTCTCGCCGCTTCTGCTTCAGCGCCAAGACACCCTCGGGTATTCGCTGCACTTTATATATTATTTAACATAACATAACTTTCAGTGACATTGTGGTGGTGCTAGGGGCCTCGCCTTATTTACAAGGCAGCGTTAAGTCACTTAACGTGGCTTAACGCTGCCTTATAAACTGTAAATAAGGCCCACTTTCACGGTTTGCTTAGAGTGAAAGGGTAAGGGCAATGGGTATTGTGTTGGCATTCCACGGCAACACCCATTGATTTTGGCACTGCCCCTATTTACAAGGGCACCATAAATAGGAGGCCAGAAAAACCTGGTTTTAAGTTGGCGAAACAAGGAGAAATGGTCAATTTCTCCTCGTTTTTTGCTTTTCCATGTGTGGAAAAAGTAAAACGCCTTGGATTGTTTATGTGTAGGAAGGTATCCCCACATAAACAATCCTTTAAAAATACAAATAAATTTAACTTCCATGTGTGCTGCATTAAGGAGCACACTTAGAAGTGACATAATGGGATTGCAGGCTTGTTTATGTGCAGGAAGGGACACCTTCCTACAATAAACAATCCTCCTCTGCACGCAGACACCTCTGCACCAAGACACCCTTGCACTAGGGTGCACGGGTGACTGCGTTGGCGCTACCCTGCTAAGTGTAGCACCAGCGCAGGGGGAAATGCAAGGCTGCGCCATATTCTTGTAAATATGGAGCAGCCCTGCGTTTCTGAAGTGGCGGAGCGAGGCGTTAAGCCAGGACAGCTAAGGCCTCACTCCGCCACTTCCTCGTACATATGCCCCTTTGTGTGTTTACAATATGGCGCCTCTGCTGACCCTCCACCCCAAACAAAGAGGGTTTCCTAGATGGTCGCTGCAGCTCACAGTGTTGTGCTTGCCTTGGTACGACAGGTCTGCAGTACAGTGGTGGCTTGTAAAGTTGTTGTCGCTGTTTATCTTTTCCCTGCTGAAACACCTTTACTGTAACACCAATATTAGCGTTCAACTTGTGAATGTTAATTACGTATTTACTAGGTCGAGGACACCTTTTATTTAAAAAAATGAAGTCATAAATATTACACCTACATAATTATCTAGAAAAAAAAAGCAGGCGCGGCGCTCTTGACTCGAAGAGAAGGCCTAATGGAGAGGTTAGCAACGACCCTACGGCAAGAGGGGACGTTAAGCGGTTTCTGAACTGCAAGGCCGGGTTCCCACAGCTGTTTGCGTGAGTGAGCTATACTTACATATGCAAATGATTTGATTTACAAATTGAATGGTTTTTGAAACGTAACCTTAGACTCGTGAATCAGTTTTCGACCAAGTCAGGTCTGGTGGCTTAGTGGAGTAATGAGGCCAAGGTAGAGGCCTGTGTTCGACCTCATGGTCACAGGTTCATATCCCAGCAGGTCCGCTCAGCCTTTCATCCTTCTGAGGTCGATAAAATGAGTGCCGTTGAGGTCTGTTATTCAGCAGTAAGATACCTCTGGGTGAACGTGCGCTTCACTAATAGATATGCTATGTTATTTACTCACGCAGAATATCTCCGCACGACAGCGTGCTTTTTATTACATGTAATTTAAGTCATCTTCAGAGGTGGAGATTGGGCCCTGTCAGGCGGGGAGCTCCTGAAGAGCGTGTGCACAGAGTTTGTGGGTATTCACCGAATATTTTTTAATCTGTCCCCAGCCTAAAAATGGGTGAAATGCACCTATAAACAGCAGGAGTAAATCACACTCTAGAGTTTAAATGGAACACTGGCAAAACCAGTGGTGTGGGGGTGGGGAAGGAGACGTGGAGGTTTCTCCATGGGTGAACATATTTTTCCAGTGCATAAAGCGATATTACAAAAACATAAAAGTGCTACTGCACACAAGGGAAGGCACTTCAACCCATACAGGTGGATACAATGTACAATCACACGCACAAAGACACCTCTGCGTAGGGGCAATTTGCAATCCACAAAGCTTTTCTAGGCGTATGCCTGAAAGACTGGGACTGCCACAAGTGGGGTGGGGTGCATTGGATTGAATCGGGCTAGAGTGTGGTGGGGTGGATTGAAGGAGAGTGGGGTGGATTAGAGTGCATTGGAGTGGGGTGGATTGAAGTGGAGTGGACTGGATGGATTAGATTGGAGTAGGGTGGAATGGCATGGGGTGGATTGGAGTTGGGTGGAGTCGGTGGATTGGAGTGGGGTAGATTGGATTGGAGTGGGGTGGACTGGAGTGAGGTGGAATGGAGTGGGGTAGATTGGATTGTTCTGGGAGGATTTGATTGGATTGAGGTGAACTGGATTGAGGTGGGGTGGGGTGGATTGAATTGAGGTGGATTGGCTTGGGGTGGAGTGAGGTGGACTTGAGTGGGGTGGGGTGGATTGGAGAGAGGTAGATTGGTTGAATTTGGGTGGACTGAATTGGATATGAGTTGAATAGATTGGATTGGATATGAGTGGGGTGGATTGGGGGTGGAGTGGGGTGGGTTGGAGTGGGGTGGATTGGAATGGGCCAGATTGTTTTTGATTGGAGTGGGCCAGATTGTTTTTGATTGGAGTGGGGCAGATTGGTTTGGAGCAGATTGTTTTAGATCTGAGTGGGGGTAATAGTGAGTGTGGTAGATCGGATTAGGCTGGATTGGATTGGTGTGGGATGAATTGGAGTGGGGTGGATTGTGGTGGATTGGAGTGGGGTGAATTGGGATGCAGTGGGTGGATTGGTGTGAGATGGATTGGAGAGAATGGGGTAGATTGGAGCTGGGGCATACTGGAGTGGGGCAGATTGGAGTGGGGCAGATTGTTTTGGAATGGAGTGGGACGGAATGGAGTGTGGCAGATTGGATATTGTGAAGATGTCTTGCTGCGCTGCTCTATGTCAAAATGCCATAAATGAGGCCCCCAGTGGAATGTCAGTAGTTGTTTAGGTAGCAGCAAGGAGCATACCAAGTATCCAGCTCGATCAATAGGCCTAGGCAAGAGCAAAACACAGAGGTAACTACAGAAAGGGGAAAACAGGGAAGGGAAAACACATCAAATTGTGGGCAGCGGTCGAAGTGCAATAACAAAAGTGTGGAAACCGTGATGCTGCATACAATGGGGGCGATGTGGTCAAAGTTGTGGCAAAATAAACATATTATTCTGTAAGTTATTTTGTCTTTCACCTACAGGTAACTACATATAAAAAAATGTGCAGTTTAAATGAAAAATAAAACAAGTCAAGTTAATCAGTGGGACATGAACTATCGTACATCATGAAACCTCTATTAGTTAACACACTGCAGAGGTCTGGCGTGGAACCAGAGAGTCATAGAATTGAATCTTGGACGATGCAGAGGTGAATAGTGACTTGTGTCTTTTGGTGCTAAGAGGTCCAAGCCTGTGGCAGGAAGCACTGTGGATATGTAAGTCATTATTTTAAACGTGCATTGTACACAGTAGAAGGTAGACTGCTACATAAATGTGCAAAAAAGGTTTAAGATTAAAAAAGTGCTTCCAAAATATAGCTTTTAGTAATACCCAGACTGTAAATACCCAATTTTGTAACTATAGCTGTCCCTTGAAAGCACACACTTTACAGCTCAGCTGTTATCCCCCTTGCAATACCACCCAAAAAGAATAAATATGTGTCATCTGGAAGCTTAAAATGATTCCATCAATTAAAGCCAAAACCGGCTTCCAAGCACCCTTTATCTTTGCAGATTAACTAGTTGTGCACATATACATTTCTTTCATGAAAGCAGGCACCCTGGCAAGAAGGCTTGTCTAGCTGTCTGCCCCTCCTTCGGTTTCCCAGCAGAGGACACTCCCTATCTTGCATTTCAGATGAAGCATTTCAACTGTCAGAATTAACTTTCCTACCCTTCCAATCACCCGCACTATCAGGGCCAGACTGGAAACCAAAACCGGCCCTGGCAAAGAGCTTGGCCTGCCCCCCTGGGAGTGGCCGAGCTATTTGCCAGGGCTTTTGCTTATGCTGCAAAAACGCCCCTGTAACAAAAACGGCCCCCAGGGGCCCAAAAACGGAACCCCACACTGGCGGCACACTGGGGAAATGCCCGGTGCCCGCTACGGCCAGTCCGGCCCTGCCCACTATGACCCCTGAGTGTGGCACAAGGAAAACGGTTAATTAATGGAATAGGTGTTGTAAATCAACGGCGATTGGGTTAAGCATTAGCAGAAGACATGCTGTATTTGACCATTATCGTAGCAAACGTACCGACTCCATTTTGTATTTATAGTGCCATTTCGTATGCCATACATCGCCATGTGCTCATCATGTGCTTTGTCCTACCTCCTTGTTAATTACGCTTGAAGTCTGCCCGGCAACAGGCTATATTTAGCATCCTCCACTTCCAGCATGTCCAGACATGCTCAGTAGGGTCTACGGCTGTTACTAATTAGTTCCAGATAGGAATGTGTTTACTAGTTTCCGAAGACTGTTAACTCCGCCCACTTATCAATTGTGCCTTGTATGGTCATGAAACTGCTCTTGTATTCTGTACCGCCTTCTTTTGAGCCCCCTTATTGTGTATAAAAGGGGCCATGTGCTTTAGTTCTGTGTGCTACTCGATACAATACTGAAGGGTGTTGTGTGGACTGTAGTACCACCTTTAAAGGTTTAATAAACTTTGCTTTTGTATTTTCCAGTTTCATTGCCAACTTCTTCCTATGGTCTGAGGAGTTTTCTGAAAATCAGGTAGGAGGTACATTTTTGCAGGGATAAGGGGAGCTGATTCCAGTATTTGGGGGCGACATAAGAAAATGCTCTGCCGCCGGTGCGCACAAGACGGATGCGTGGAATTTTCAGTAGTGCTAGGGAGTTGCACCTAAGATTTCGACCCCGAGATCTGTTGGACAAGCAGCTTTTGAAGATATTTAGGACCCCTGCCTTCCAAGGCTTTAAACGTAAGACAGCAAATTTTAAAGAACAAACGTTTCTTTATTGGCAGCCAATGTAGTTTCTTCAATAGGGGGAGCAATGGAGAGCCAAGGGGACAATTTAGAGTCATCCTGGTGGCTGTGTTCTGAATGACTTGTAGTCTGGCCAGTAAAGTCTCACCCACTTCCGCCAATAAGGCGCTACCGTAATTGAGGTGACTGATGACCAGCGCTTGTACCACGGTTCTCCGATGGCTTTCTGGCAGAAAAGGTACTATTCTGCGCAGAAGACGTAGGCTGTAGTAACAGGAGCTCACTGTGGCTGAGATGTGGTCCTTCATTGTAAGGGCTTGGTCTAATTTTAGGCCCAGATTTTTTACTGATGATGATGGAACAGGGGGTTGTCCCAGAGGGTCTGGCCACCATTTCTCATTCCAGAAGGATGCTGCTTTGCCCAGGAGCATTATCTTAGTTTTCCCAGGGTTCAGCTGTAAGCTATTTTCGGTCATCCATTGGGAGATGGCCAGCATGCCCTCTGAGAAATGCACTTTCTCCTCTTCTGGTTTGGAACCGATTGGGAACAATAGCTGAGTATCGTCAGCGTATGAGATAATTTTGAACCCAAAAGTTCAATGATGGAAGCCAGTGGGGCCATAGAAATATTAAACAGCTTGGGGCTCAGGCAAGAGCCCTGGGGTACCCCTTTGTCTAACCGATATTTTTTTCACAGATAGGGCCCTAAGATGATGGTTTGCCATCGGTCTGTCAGAAAGTCGTTGAGCCATTTTAAGGCTTTTCCTCTTATTCCGCAGGCGTATAGTCTCTCCGCGAGCATTCCATGAGAGATGGTATTGAATGCTGCGGAGAGGTCGAGGAAAATCAGAACCATAGAACCACCCGCATCCAGAGTCCGTCTCAGAGAATCGGTTACAGCGAGAATCGCTGTCTCTGTGCTTAACCCTGGGCGAAAACCAGATTGAGATGGATGAAGGATCCCGTTGGTTTCCAGGTAGGAACGAAGGGCCAGATGTAGGTGGCCAAATACCGGTCGGTAACGGCCGATTTCGGCCGTTACGGATCGGTATTTGGAGTTTTAGATGTAGGTGGCTTCAATTTTACAGAATCGGTAAATTTACCGATTCAGTAAATTTACAGAATCGGTAAATTTACCGATTCAGTAAATTTACCGAATCGGTAAATTTACCGATTCTGTAAATCTAGATGTAGGTGACACTGAAAAGAGTGCCACAGGCCCTTAAGAATTCGTTATTACCACGAAATAATATTTAGTGGTAAATAACGAATTCCAGTGTACATGCACATCTGTGCATGTACACCTGTGCCATGTGACTCACATACATGCCCTTAGGGCATGTATGTGTGCCACATGGCACAGGTGTGTATTTAGATTACCTAAACATTGTGTATTTAGATGACCTATATATTGTGTATTTAGATTACATATACACTGTGTATTTAGATTACCTATACACTGTGTATTTAGATTAACTTCTCACTGTGTATTTAGATTACCTATACATTGTGTATTTAGATTACCTATACACTGTGTATTTAGATTACCTATACATTGTGTATTTAGATTACCTATACACTGTGTATTTAGATTACCTATACATTGTGTATTTATTTAGATTACCTATACACTGTGTATTTGGATTGCCTATACATTGTGTATTTAGATTACCTATACACTGTGTATTTAGATTGCCTATACACTGTGTATTTAGATTACCTTCACACTGTGTATTTAGATTACCTATACATTGTGTATTTAGATTACCTATACACTGTGCATTTAGATTACCTATACATTGTGTATTTAGGTACCTATACACTGTGTATTTAGATTACCTATACATTGTGTATTTAGATTACCTATACACAGTGTATTTAGATTACCTATACACTGTGTATTTAGATTACATTCACACTGTGTATTTAGATTACCTATACATTGTGTATTTAGATTACCTATACACTGTGTACTTAGATTACCTATAACTGTGTATTTAGATTACATATACACTGTGTATTTAGATTACCTTCACACTGTGTATTTAGATTACCTATACACTGTGTATTTAGAGTACATTCCCACTGTGTATTTAGATTACCTATACATTGTGTATTTAGATTACCTATACACTGTGTATTTAGATTACCTATACATTGTAGATTACCTATATACTGTGTATTTAGATTACCTATACACTGTGAATTTAGATTACCTTCACACTGTGTATTTAGATTACCTATACACTGTGTATTTAGATTACCTATACACTGTGTATTTAGATTACCTATACATTGTGTATTTAGATTACCTATACATTGTGTATTTAGATTACCTATACACTGTGTATTTAAATTACCTATACACTGTGTATTTGGATTACCTATACACTGTGTATTTAGATTAACTATACACTGTGTATTTAGATTACCTATACACTGAGTATTTGGATTACCTATACACTGTGTATTTAGATTACCTATACACAGTGTATTTAGATTACCTATACACAGTGTATTTACATTACCTATATATTGTGTATTTAGATTACCTATACATTGTGTATTTAGATTACCTATACACTGTGTATTTAGATTACCTATACATTGTGTATTTAGATTACCTATACATTGTGTATTTAAATTACATATATATTGTGTATTTAGATTACCTATACATTGTGTATTTAGATTACCTATACACTGTGTATTTAGATTACCTATACATTGTGTATTTAGATTACATATACATTGTGTATTTAGATTACCTATACATTGTGTATTTAGATTACCTATACACTGTGTATTTAGATTACCTATACATTGTGTATTTATTTAGATTACCTATACACTGTGTATTTAGATTGCCTATACATTGTGTATTTAGATTACCTATACACTGTGTATTTAGATTGCCTATACACTGTGTATTTAGATTACCTTCACACTGTGTATTTAGATTACCTATACATTGTGTATTTAGATTACCTATACACTGTGCATTTAGATTACCTATACATTGTGTATTTAGGTACCTATACACTGTGTATTTAGATTACCTATACATTGTGTATTTAGATTACCTATACACTGTGTATTTAGATTACCTATACACTGTGTATTTAGATTACATTCACACTGTGTATTTAGATTACCTATACATTGTGTATTTAGATTACCTATACACTGTGTATTTAGATTACCTATACACTGTGTATTTAGATTACATATACACTGTGTATTTAGATTACCTTCACACTGTGTATTTAGATTACCTATACACTGTGAATTTAGAGTACATTCACACTGTGTATTTAGATTACCTATACACTGTGAATTTAGATTACCTTCACACTGTGTATTTAGATTACCTATACACTGTGTATTTAGATTACCTATACACTGTGTATTTAGATTACCTACACATTGTGTATTTAGATTACTTATACACTGTGTATTTAGATTACCTATACACTGTGTATTTAAATTACCTGTACACTGTGTATTTGGATTACCTATACACTGTGTATTTAGATTAACTATACACTGTGTATTTAGATTACCTATACACTGTGTATTTGGATTACCTTCACACTGTGTATTTAGATTACCTATACACTGTGTATTTAGATTACCTATACACTGTGTATTTAGATTACCTATACATTGTGTATTTAGATTACCTATACATTGTGTATTTAGATTACCTATACACTGTGTATTTAAATTACCTATACACTGTGTATTTGGATTACCTATACACTGTGTATTTAGATTAACTATACACTGTGTATTTAGATTACCTATACACTGTGTATTTGGATTACCTATACACTGTGTATTTAGATTACCTATACACAGTGTACTTAGATTACCTATACACAGTGTATTTAGATTACCTATATATTGTGTATTTAGATTACCTATACATTGTGTATTTAGATTACCTATACACTGTGTATTTAGATTACCTATACATTGTGTATTTAGATTACCTATACATTGTGTATTTAAATTACATATATATTGTGTATTTAGATTACCTATACATTGTGTATTTAGATTACCTATACACTGTGTATTTAGATTACCTATACATTGTGTATTTAGATTACATATACATTGTGTATTTAGATTACCTATACATTGTGTATTTAGATTACCTATACACTGTGTATTTAGATTACCTATACATTGTGTATTTATTTAGATTACCTATACACTGTGTATTTAGATTGCCTATACATTGTGTATTTAGATTACCTATACACTGTGTATTTAGATTGCCTATACATTGTGTATTTAGATTACCTTCACACTGTGTATTTAGATTACCTATACATTGTGTATTTAGATTACCTATACACTGTGCATTAAGATTACCTATACATTGCGTATTTAGGTACCTATACACTGTGTATTTAGATTACCTATACATTGTGTATTTAGATTACCTATACACTGTGTATTTAGATTACCTATACACTGTGTATTTAGATTACATTCACACTGTGTATTTAGATTACCTATACATTGTGTATTTAGATTACATATACACTGTGTATTTAGATTACCTTCACACTGTGTATTTAGATTACCTATACACTGTGTATTTAGAGTACATTCACACTGTGTATTTAGATTACCTATACACTGTGAATTTAGATTACCTTCACACTGTGTATTTAGATTACCTATACACTGTGTATTTTGATTACCTATACACTGTGTATTTAGATTACCTACACATTGTGTATTTAGATTACTTATACACTGTGTATTTAGATTACCTATACACTGTGTATTTAAATTACCTATACACTGTGTATTTGGATTACCTATACACTGTGTATTTAGATTAACTATACACTGTGTATTTAGATTACCTATACACTGTGTATTTGGATTACCTATACACTGTGTATTTAGATTACCTATACACAGTGTATTTAGATTACCTATACATTGTGTATTTAAATTACATATATATTGTGTATTTAGATTACCTATACATTGTGTATTTAGATTACCTATACACTGTGTATTTAGATTACCTATACATTGTGTATTTAGATTACATATACATTGTGTATTTAGATTACCTATACATTGTGTATTTAGATTACCTATACACTGTGGGCCTTATTTATGAAGGCCTTGCGCCGACGGTGCGTCACTTTTAAAATGGGAAAAAGTGACGTACCGGTGGCACAAGGCCTTCGTAAATAAGGCCCTGTGTATTTAGATTACCTATACATTGTGTATTTATTTAGATTACCTATACACTGTGTATTTAGATTGCCTATACATTGTGTATTTAGATTACCTATACACGGTGTATTTATATTGCCTATACACTGTGTATTTAGATTACCTTCACACTGTGTATTTAGATTACCTATACATTGTGTATTTAGATTACCTATACACTGTGCATTTAGATTACCTATACATTGTGTATTTAGGTACCTATACACTGTGTATTTAGATTACCTATACATTGTGTATTTAGATTACCTATACACTGTGTATTTGGATTACCTATACACTGTGTATTTAGATTACCTATACACTGTGTATTTAGATTACATTCACACTGTGTATTTAGATTACCTATACATTGTGTATTTAGATTACCTATACACTGTGTATTTAGATTACCTATACACTGTGTATTTAGATTACATATACACTGTGTATTTAGATTACCTTCACACTGTGTATTTAGATTACCTACACACTGTGAATTTAGATTGACTTCACACTGTGTATTTAGATTACCTATACACTGTGTATTTAGATTACCTATACACTGTGTATTTAGATTACCTATACATTGTGTATTTAGATTACTTATACACTGTGTATTTAGATTACCTATACACTGTGTATTTAAATTACCTATACACTGTGTATTTGGATTACCTATATACTGTGTATTTAGATTAACTATACACTGTGTATTTAGATTACCTATACACTGTGTATTTGGATTACCTTACACTGTGTATTTAGATTACCTATACACAGTGTATTTAGATTACCTATACACAGTGTATTTAGATTACCTATATATTGTGTATTTAGATTACCTATATATTGTGTATTTAGATTACCTATACACTGTGTATTTAGATTACCTATACATTGTGTATTTAGATTACCTATACATTGTGTATTTAGATTACATATATATTGTGTATTTAGATTACCTATACATTGTGTATTTAGATTACCTATACATTGTGTATTTAGATTACCTATACATTGTGTATTTAGATTACATATATTTTGTGTATTTAGATTACCTATACATTGTGTATTTAGATTACCTATACACTGTGTATTTAGATTACATTCACACTGTGTATTTAGATTACCTATACATTGTGTATTTAGATTACCTATACACTGTGTATTTAGATTACCTATACACTGTGTATTTAGATTACATATACACTGTGTATTTAGATTACCTTCACACTGTGTATTTAGATTACCTACACACTGTGAATTTAGATTACCTTCACACTGTGTATTTAGATTACCTATACACTGTGTATTTAGATTACCTATACACTGTGTATTTAGATTACCTATACATTGTGTATTTAGATTACTTATACACTGTGTATTTAGATTACCTATACACTGTGTATTTAAATTACCTATACACTGTGTATTTGGATTACCTATATACTGTGTATTTAGATTAACTATACACTGTGTATTTAGATTACCTATACACTGTGTATTTGGATTACCTATACACTGTGTATTTAGATTACCTATACACAGTGTATTTAGATTACCTATACACAGTGTATTTAGATTACCTATATATTGTGTATTTAGATTACCTATATATTGTGTATTTAGATTACCTATACATTGTGTATTTAGATTACCTATACATTGTGTATTTAGATTACATATATATTGTGTATTTAGATTACCTATACATTGTGTATTTAGATTACCTATACACTGTGTATTTAGATTACCTATACATTGTGTATTTAGATTACCTATACATTGTGTATTTAGATTACCTATACATTGTGTATTTAGATTACCTATACACTGTGTATTTAGATTACCTATACATTGTGTATTTAGATTACCTATACACTGTGTATTTAGATTACCTATACATTGTGTATTTAGATTACCTATACATTGTGTATTTAGATTACATATATATTGTGTATTTAGATTACCTATACATTGTGTATTTAGATTACCTATACACTGTGTATTTAGATTACCTATACATTGTGTATTTAGATTACCTATACATTGTGTATTTAGATTACATATATATTGTGTATTTAGATTACCTATACATTGTGTATTTAGATTACCTATACACTGTGTATTTAGATTACCTATACATTGTGTATTTAGATTACCTATACATTGTGTATTTAGATTACCTATATATTGTGTATTTAGATTACCTATACATTGTGTATTTAGATTACCTATACACTGTGTATTTGGATTACCTATACACTGTGTATTTAGATTACCTATACACTGTGTATTTGGATTACCTATACACTGTGTATTTAGATTACCTATACATTGTGTATTTGGATTACCTATACACTGTGTATTTAGATTACCTATACATTGTGTATTTAGATTACCTATACATTGTGTATTTAGATTACCTATAAACTGTGTATTTAGATTACCTATACATTGTGTATTTAGATTACATTCACACTGTGTATTTAGATTACCTATACATTGTGTATTTAGATTACCTATACACTGTGTATTTAGATTACCTATACACTGTGTATTTAGATTACATTCACACTGTGTATTTAGATTACCTATACATTGTGTATTTAGATTACCTATACACTGTGTATTTAGATTACCTATACACTGTGTATTTAGATTACATATACACTGTGTATTTAGATTACCTTCACACTGTGTATTTAGATTACCTATACACTGTGTATTTAGAGTACATTCACACTGTGTATTTAGATTACCTATACACTGTGAATTTAGATTACCTTCACACTGTGTATTTAGATTACCTATACACTGTGTATTTAGATTACCTATACACTGTGTATTTAGATTACCTACACATTGTGTATTTAGATTACTTATACACTGTGTATTTAGATTACCTATACACTGTGTATTTAAATTACCTGTACACTGTGTATTTGGATTACCTATACACTGTGTATTTAGATTAACTATACACTGTGTATTTAGATTACCTATACACTGTGTATTTGGATTACCTTCACACTGTGTATTTAGATTACCTATACACTGTGTATTTAGATTACCTATACACTGTGTATTTAGATTACCTATACATTGTGTATTTAGATTACCTATACATTGTGTATTTAGATTACCTATACACTGTGTATTTAAATTACCTATACACTGTGTATTTGGATTACCTATACACTGTGTATTTAGATTAACTATACACTGTGTATTTAGATTACCTATACACTGTGTATTTGGATTACCTATACACTGTGTATTTAGATTACCTATACACAGTGTATTTAGATTACCTATACACAGTGTATTTAGATTACCTATATATTGTGTATTTAGATTACCTATACATTGTGTATTTAGATTACCTATACACTGTGTATTTAGATTACCTATACATTGTGTATTTAGATTACCTATACATTGTGTATTTAAATTACATATATATTGTGTATTTAGATTACCTATACATTGTGTATTTAGATTACCTATACACTGTGTATTTAGATTACCTATACATTGTGTATTTAGATTACATATACATTGTGTATTTAGATTACCTATACATTGTGTATTTAGATTACCTATACACTGTGTATTTAGATTACCTATACATTGTGTATTTATTTAGATTACCTATACACTGTGTATTTAGATTGCCTATATATTGTGTATTTAGATTACCTATACACTGTGTATTTAGATTGCCTATACACTGTGTATTTAGATTACCTTCACACTGTGTATTTAGATTACCTATACATTGTGTTTTTAGATTACCTATACACTGTGCATTAAGATTACCTATACATTGTGTATTTAGGTACCTATACACTGTGTATTTAGATTACCTATACATTGTGTATTTAGATTACCTATACACTGTGTATTTAGATTACCTATACACTGTGCATTTAGATTACATTCGCACTGTGTATTTAGATTACCTATACATTGTGTATTTAGATTACATATACACTGTGTATTTAGATTACCTTCACACTGTGTATTTAGATTACCTATACACTGTGTATTTAGAGTACATTCACACTGTGTATTTAGATTACCTATACACTGTGAATTTAGATTACCTTCACACTGTGTATTTAGATTACCTATACACTGTGTATTTTGATTACCTATACACTGTGTATTTAGATTACCTACACATTGTGTATTTCGATTACTTATACACTGTGTATTTAGATTACCTATACACTGTGTATTTAAATTACCTATACACTGTGTATTTGGATTACCTATACACTGTGTATTTAGATTAACTATACACTGTGTATTTAGATTACCTATACACTGTGTATTTGGATTACCTATACACTGTGTATTTAGATTACCTATACACAGTGTATTTAGATTACCTATACATTGTGTATTTAAATTACATATATATTGTGTATTTAGATTACCTATACATTGTGTATTTAGATTACCTATACACTGTGTATTTAGATTACCTATACATTGTGTATTTAGATTACATATACATTGTGTATTTAGATTACCTATACATTGTGTATTTAGATTACCTATACACTGTGGGCCTTATTTATGAAGGCCTTGCGCCGACGGTGCGTCACTTTTAAAATGGGAAAAAGTGACGTACCGGTGGCACAAGGCCTTCGTAAATAAGGCCCTGTGTATTTAGATTACCTATACATTGTGTATTTATTTAGATTACCTATACACTGTGTATTTAGATTGCCTATACATATGTATTTAGATTACCTATACACGGTGTATTTATATTGCCTATACACTGTGTATTTAGATTACCTTCACACTGTGTATTTAGATTACCTATACATTGTGTATTTAGATTACCTATACACTGTGCATTTAGATTACCTATACATTGTGTATTTAGGTACCTATACACTGTGTATTTAGATTACCTATACATTGTGTATTTAGATTACCTATACACTGTGTATTTGGATTACCTATACACTGTGTATTTAGATTACCTATACACTGTGTATTTAGATTACATTCACACTGTGTATTTAGATTACCTATACATTGTGTATTTAGATTACCTATACACTGTGTATTTAGATTACCTATACACTGTGTATTTAGATTACATATACACTGTGTATTTAGATTACCTTCACACTGTGTATTTAGATTACCTACACACTGTGAATTTAGATTGACTTCACACTGTGTATTTAGATTACCTATACACTGTGTATTTAGATTACCTATACACTGTGTATTTAGATTACCTATACATTGTGTATTTAGATTACTTATACACTGTGTATTTAGATTACCTATACACTGTGTATTTAAATTACCTATACACTGTGTATTTGGATTACCTATATACTGTGTATTTAGATTAACTATACACTGTGTGTTTAGATTACCTATACACTGTGTATTTGGATTACCTATACACTGTGTATTTAGATTACCTATACACAGTGTATTTAGATTACCTATACACAGTGTATTTAGATTACCTATATATTGTGTATTTAGATTACCTATACACTGTGTATTTAGATTACCTATACATTGTGTATTTAGATTACCTATACATTGTGTATTTAGATTACATATATATTGTGTATTTAGATTACCTATACATTGTGTATTTAGATTACCTATACACTGTGTATTTAGATTACCTATACATTGTGTATTTAGATTACCTATACATTGTGTATTTAGATTACCTATACATTGTGTATTTAGATTACCTATACATTGTGTATTTAGATTACCTATACACTGTGTATTTAGATTACCTATACATTGTGTATTTAGATTACCTATACACTGTGTATTTAGATTACCTATACATTGTGTATTTAGATTACCTATACATTGTGTATTTAGATTACATATATTTTGTGTATTTAGATTACCTATACATTGTGTATTTAGATTACCTATACACTGTGTATTTAGATTACATTCACACTGTGTATTTAGATTACCTATACATTGTGTATTTAGATTACCTATACACTGTGTATTTAGATTACCTATACACTGTGTATTTAGATTACATATACACTGTGTATTTAGATTACCTTCACACTGTGTATTTAGATTACCTACACACTGTGAATTTAGATTACCTTCACACTGTGTATTTAGATTACCTATACACTGTGTATTTAGATTACCTATACACTGTGTATTTAGATTACCTATACATTGTGTATTTAGATTACTTATACACTGTGTATTTAGATTACCTATACACTGTGTATTTAAATTACCTATACACTGTGTATTTGGATTACCTATATACTGTGTATTTAGATTAACTATACACTGTGTATTTAGATTACCTATACACTGTGTATTTGGATTACCTATACACTGTGTATTTAGATTACCTATACACAGTGTATTTAGATTACCTATACACAGTGTATTTAGATTACCTATATATTGTGTATTTAGATTACCTATATATTGTGTATTTAGATTACCTATACATTGTGTATTTAGATTACCTATACATTGTGTATTTAGATTACATATATATTGTGTATTTAGATTACCTATACATTGTGTATTTAGATTACCTATACACTGTGTATTTAGATTACCTATACATTGTGTATTTAGATTACCTATACATTGTGTATTTAGATTACCTATACATTGTGTATTTAGATTACCTATACACTGTGTATTTAGATTACCTATACATTGTGTATTTAGATTACCTATACACTGTGTATTTAGATTACCTATACATTGTGTATTTAGATTACCTATACATTGTGTATTTAGATTACATATATATTGTGTATTTAGATTACCTATACATTGTGTATTTAGATTACCTATACACTGTGTATTTAGATTACCTATACATTGTGTATTTAGATTACCTATACATTGTGTATTTAGATTACATATATATTGTGTATTTAGATTACCTATACATTGTGTATTTAGATTACCTATACACTGTGTATTTAGATTACCTATACATTGTGTATTTAGATTACCTATACATTGTGTATTTAGATTACCTATATATTGTGTATTTAGATTACCTATACATTGTGTATTTAGATTACCTATACACTGTGTATTTGGATTACCTATACACTGTGTATTTAGATTACCTATACACTGTGTATTTGGATTACCTATACACTGTGTATTTAGATTACCTATACATTGTGTATTTGGATTACCTATACACTGTGTATTTAGATTACCTATACATTGTGTATTTAGATAACCTATACATTGTGTATTTAGATTACCTATAAACTGTGTATTTAGATTACCTATACATTGTGTATTTAGATTACCTATACATTGTGTATTTAGATTACCTATATATTGTGTATTTAGATTACCTATACATTGTGTATTTAGATTACCTATACACTGTGTATTTAGATTACCTATACATTGTGTATTTAGATTACCTATACATTGTGTATTTAGATTACCTATACACTGTGTATTTAGATTACCTATACATTGTGTATTTAGATTACCTATACACTGTGTATTTGGCTTTGATCGCACGTTTCCATTAAAATCTACTGTAGTTTTCATTCATAACAGTAGCGGACCATGGTGGGAGTGCTAACAGTCGCTCACGTCAGTCGGGGGAGGGCAGAGTGGGGGGTAGTAAACTACGGAATACGGCCGCACAGAGGTAAATACACAAACAAATAAATAAAACACATTTTGTTGCTTTCGCTGATCCATTGACATGGCAATCCAATGGCTGCTGCTGGCGTTACATATGTGTTAGACTACTATGAACAGTAGTGGCCTTTGGTGGAAGTGCTGCCGGGTGCTGACGTGGGGAGGGTAGGGTGTGGGTAGTAAACTCCGGAATAGGGCCGCACAGAGGTAAGTACACAAACAAATAAATAAAACACATTTCGTTGTGCGCACTGCATCGCCAGATGAGCTTTCCAGAGGGCCTGTTTTCTCTCACAGATGCAAGCAGGAAAAGTTCTATCTTCCTCCCTACACCCCATGTTTCACTTTGTAAATCAGGCGAAACATGGTACATGGACAGTTCATTTACTGAAGTGGCGGGCATGGCTGGTTAGAGCTAATTGTCCCTCTCCTGGTGGATGCCAGAGAATTCTTAAGTTGAATCTGACCATGCTGTAAATTCTCCTAACACCTGCATAGTGCCTCTTCTATGGTAGACGGTCTGGTACTCTCAACGTGGACATCTTGGTTGACCCCATCCTCTGCCTTGGGCCCTACAAATAATGACTGTTTTTTCATGTGCTGCAATATAAGTGGCTCTTGTCCTGTCCTTTTTTCTTGCTGCTCCAAATCCAGGGCTTGACTGAGATTCCCATATATTTTTTGAAATATATTCAAAGAAAGGCAGTGCGGATATATGTTCAAATTTCACACCGTTGGGTTTGTTGCATCAGCAGCCAGTAGCAAACCATTGTATTAGGAAATATCTGAAATGCTGCTGAGTGGAGAATATGTCTCATTCCTATATCCCCAGACATTTGAATGCTATATTACCAGGTGGTGCATCGGTGATACTAGGATAGGATCCAGATACCAGCATCCCCCGTGATATCAAAGATGTCTCCAGCAGCGATATGATGCTGAAGTTGATGTGCAGCAATGACCATCCGGACCAGAGCGTTCCAATATCTAACGTTTGTGTTACAACCCATCTGAAATTTAGGCAAAATCTCATATCTTTTATCTTCAGGGTGGATTTGTCGCTCTACGACTGCGCTACTTCAATCTCTGTCCGACCGCCCGCGAGGGACTCTGGGTGCTACAAATTTATATTAGCTTTGCAAAACTGAGATCCGTAAATGAAGTCAATGAAAGATCGTTGAAGCAGCGCTAACAATGTAGAAAGTCATCACCATTAGAATGACTATTAAATCATTATGTTATGTTATAGGGGATTTGTAAAGCGCACGGCTACTCTTAGGAGTGTATGATTATTAATACAATTGTTAGTTGCAATAGTAGCGTCATCCCCAGCATTACTGTTACCATTGTTTTCATTATTGTGATCCATATCTTTTTATTATCCTGCAACATTTACTCCTATTATTAGTAATAATAGTAATAATACTAATAATGATAATAATAAAAATAAGGATAATAATGCTAATAATAATAATAGCATTATAATAGCAATGGTTATATTATTATTACCATCAATAATAATAATCTAAATAATAATGATGACAACAATATTTATACTAATAATAGTGATAATACTAATAATACCAAAAGTAATAGTAATAGTAATAATATTCTTATTAAAAATAGTAATAATATTATGATAATGATAATAATAACAATAGTTATAACATAAACAATAATAATCATAGTCATACAAACATGAATACTAGTAATATTAATAGCGATAACAATAATAATAAGGATGTTATTAATATTAACAATAATAATAGTAAGAGTCATATTAATAACAATAATAATGATTATGATAATAATGATTCAAATAATAACAACAATAATACTGCTACTTCTACTAATAGCAATAACACCAAAAGTAATTTTATTATTATTAATAATAATAAGAACAATATGAACGTTGATAATAATAATAACCATTATTATTACAGCATAAAGAGTAATAATCATAGTACTATTAATAATAGCAATAACAATAAAAATAACAGTAATCATAATAATTACACCAGCAACACAAATGGTAATAATAATAGAAATAACAATAGAAACATTTATAATAACAACACTATTAATAGTGATAATAATTACATTAATAGCAATAATAATTGCAGTCATAATATGAATAATACGAACAACAATTGCAATAGTAATAATAATAATAATAATACCAATAATGCTAATAACATACACAATAATTATAATCATAGAATCCCTCTCGTTCTTTTTCCTCTCGCCCCCGGAATGTGTCTCTAGTTGCCCGCCCGCCCCTCCCCGCCTGCACTCGTGATTCAGACACAAACACCCCCGGCCCAGGAGCGGGAGCGGCCGGAGACGGGCGAGAGGAGGAGAGGGGCGGAGAACCGCAGGGTCAGGGGTCTAATCCCAGTCCCGGCTCACCATCTCAGCACCCTGTGATCTTCGGGATCAGGGCAGGCCGGGAAGTCTGAATCCAAATGCCTCAGAAGCGTCACCCGGGCCTGGGATTATCTGCTCTGAAAGGCTCGGATTTCCGCTGCTC
This sequence comes from Lissotriton vulgaris, assembly GCF_964263255.1. Taxonomy (NCBI): domain Eukaryota; kingdom Metazoa; phylum Chordata; class Amphibia; order Caudata; family Salamandridae; genus Lissotriton; species Lissotriton vulgaris. The sequence continues at coordinate 71,963,129 of NC_141689.1, read as the reverse complement.
GTTATCAGTTTGCGCTTTTAAATGGTTGTTTTGCTCTCTTCTTCCTAAAATGCCAAAATGTTGCGACTAAACCCTGGATAATTTGCACAATAGGTGCTTCAAGCCTCAGAGCCGGGAAGGGAGGCCTGGGCGCGGCGTGCACCTGAGCCACGGGTCGGGCCCCGTGGGAGTGACGCACGGGTAAGAATACTGCCCTCAGAGGCGAGGGCGCGTGCCGCTCTAGCCCTCGAGGAACGCCAGCTGGGAACGGCTTTCCCCAGCTCCCACAGCACCTTTGGACGCCGTCCTGGTCTCAATACCACCAGCAGCTGGGCGGACGAGCTCTCTGCCGAAGGATTCCTTCTAACCACCAATCACAACCCCAGAGCTCCAGCAGGCGTCAGCCACATCACCAGGCTATGGATGACAAATCTAGGGGTCTCTCAGAGGGGTGTGGACGATGGAATTAAGGGCGTGATTTAAAAACACCTGAGCTAAAAATCTGTGCTTAGCAGAGTATACTGCACGTCTGGTATTTTGCTGCTTCTATCATTGCATCCAGATATATAACACTAGCAACATTACACCTACAAGCCAGGACTCTTGGCTTTACCAATGGTTGTTAGTTGCATAAAATAAATAGGCCGCAACTATGGCTTCATTGTATACAACATTGAAAATGCTTCCATTCTGTAATAATGAGACCGGAAGAGCTATATGGAGTCTTTGAAGTTACCTCACAGGCAGTGAAGGGCGGCGCTGCTGCTGCAGAGTCAAGATTTATTCTTCACTCTGAGGATGAGGGCAAACCAAACATGGAGAGCCCGAGAGGGACCCTTCTCAGCACCTGCTTTTTAGAACAGCCGGTGCTGAGTACCAGCAGGACCCGGCCCACTTAAAGCCTTGTTTAGGGCCCTGATTTAACAAATGTCAGGCAGCGAAAGGCAAAAAAGTTGCTCAGCGACATATTTACCCAGATTGTCCTGTTGATTATGTCATTGGCCACACTTGCACAATTAAACACAAAGGAACGACTGTGGGGTCCTGTGTGGTGTTTGAACTCGAGCATAGGGGCCAGCCCTGCCGATTGAGGCAGTATGCTTCCACTTTTGAGGCACTCCCACTGCGTAGCGATTCACCATTCTTGATGCTGCGCCACACAGCTAAAGAATCCTTTGCAAAAACGTTTTTGATGTGGACGCCTTTTGTAGCCTCACGTAACACACATTCGTGCGCCTATAAAATGAAGCAGCAATAGTTTTTTTTTAGTTCCTGATCTGAGTTGGATAACCAAACAAGAAAACAAAAAACGAGATAATAAAAAACAAGTATTTGCAAAGCAATAGGTCTCGCATTAGGAAAGTGTGAGCTATTGGGATTGTAAATGACAATTTTTTTAAATATGTGTTGGCTTTGAAAATATATAAATTAATAGCATTGTTGTTTACAAAGCCTATAGCTTACACTATTCTAATGCGAGTGCTATTGGCTATGGCAATGCTTGTTGGTAGCAAGCAAGGACAGTGCTGTTGTGGCGCCAAGTGATGCTGTTGTGGTGCTGAGTGATGATGTGGTTGGGCTGAGTGATGTGGTGGTGTATTAGAGTGATGTGGTGGTGTCCCTGAGTGATGTGGTGCTGTTCCTGAGTGATGTGGTGGTGCCCCCGAGTGATGTGGTGGTGTTCCTGAGTGATGTGGTGGTGTCCACGAGTGATGTGGTGGTGTCCCTGAGTGATGTGGTGGTGTCCCTGAGTGATGTGGTGGTGTCCCTGAGTAATGTGGTGGTGTTCCTGAGTGTTGTGGTGGTGTCCCCGAGTGATGTGGTGGTGTCCCCAAGTGATGTGGTGGTGTCTGCGAGTGATGTGGTGGTGTCCCCGAGTGATGTGGCGGTGTTCCAGAGTGATGTGGTGGTGTCCTTGAGTGATGTGGTGGTGCCCCTGAGTGATGTGGTGGTGCCCCTGAGTGATGTGGTGGTGTTCCTGAGTGATGTGGTGGTGTTCCTGAGTGATGTGGTGGTGTCCCTGAGTGATATGGTACTGTCCCTGAGTGATGTGGTGGTGTCCCTGAGTGATGTGGTGGTGTCCCAGAGTGATGTGGTGGTGTCCCAGAGTGATGTGGTGGTGTCCTAGAGTGAAGTGGTGGTGTCTTAGAGTGATATTGTGGTGTCCTCGGGTGATATGGTGGTTTTCCTGAGTGATGTGGTGGTGATGTGTGGCGTTCAGCATTGTGAGGCGTGCAGTTGTGAGAGGCGTGCAGCAGTGTGAGGTGTGCAGCAGTGTGAGGTTTGCAGCAGTGTGAGGCATGCAGCAGTGTGAGGCATGCAACAGTGTGTGGCGTGCAGCAGTTTGTGGCGTGCAGCAGTGTGTGGCGTGCAACAGTGTGTGGCGTGCAGCAGTTTGTGGTGTGCAGCAGTGTGTGGCGTGCAGCAGTGTGTGGTGTGCAGCAGTGTGAGGCTTGCAGCAGTGTGAGGTGTGCAGTGTGAGGCGTGCAGCAGTTGAGCCGTGCAGCAGTGTGAGGCGTGCAGCAGTGTGAGGCGTGCAGCAGTGTGTAGCGTGCAGCAGTGTGCAGCGTGCAGCATTATGAGTAATGCAGCAGTGTTCAGCAGTGTGAGACGTGCAGCAGTGTGAGGCATGCAGCAGTGTGTGGCGTGCAGCAGTGTGTGGTGTGCAGCAGTGTGAGTAATGCAGCAGTGTACAGCAGTGTGAGGCGTGCATCAGTGTGAGGCGTGCAGCAGTGTGCAGCATGCAGCAGTATGAGTAATGCAGCAGTGGGCAGCATGCAGCAGTGTGGCGTGCAGCAGTGTGTGGCGTGCAGCAGTGTGTGGCGTGCAGCTGTGTGAGTAATGCAGCAGCGTGCGGCAGTATGAGGCGTGCAGCAGTGTGAGGCAGCAGAAGTGTGCCGCGTGCAGCAGTGTGAGACGTGCAGCAGTGTGAGACGTGCAGCAGAGTGAGGCGTGCAGCAGTGTGAGACGTGCAGCAGTGTGAGGCGTGCAGCAGTGTGAGCAGTGTGCAGCATGCATCAGTGTTTGTGATGCATCAGTCTGAGGCGTGTAGAGGAGTGATGCGTGCAGCAGTGTGAGGCGTGCAGCAGTGTAAGGCGTGAAGCAGTGTGAGGCGTGCAGCAGTGTGTGGCATGCAGCAGTGTGTGACGTGCAGCAGTGTGTGGCGTGCAGCTGTGTGTTGCGTGCAGCCGTGTGTGGCGTGCAGCAGTGTGAGTAATGCAGCAGTGTGTGGCATGCAGCAGTGTGTGGCGTGCAGCAGTGTGCAGTATGCAGCATTATGAGTAATGCAGCAGTGTGAGGCGTGCAGCAGTGTGAGGCGTGCAGCAGTGTGTGGTGTGCAGCAGTATGTGGCGTGCAGCAGTGTGCGGCGTGCAGCAGTGTGAGTAATGCAGCAGTGTGCAGCAGTATGAGGCGTGCAGCAGTGTGAGGCGTGCAGCAGTGTGAGGCGTGCAGTAGTGCCAGCATGCAGCAGTATGCAGCATGCAGCATTATGAGTAATGCAGCAGTGTGCAGCAGTGTGAGGCGGGCAGCAGTGTGTGGTATGCAGCATGCAGCAGTGTGAGTAATGCAGCAGTGTGGAGCAGTGTGAGGCTTGCAGCAGTGTGAGGCGTGCAGCAGTGTGAGACGTGCAGCAGTGTGTGGTGTGCAGCAGTGTGAGTAATGCAGCAGTGTGAGTAATGCAGCAGTGTGCAGCGTACAGCAGTGTGTGGCATGCAGCAGTGTGTGGCGTGCAGCAGTGTGCAGCGTGTAGCATTATGAGTAAAGCGGAGGTGTGCAGCAGTGTGAGGCGTGCAGCAGTGTGATGCGTGCAGCAGTGTGTGGCGTGCATCAGTGTGTGGCGTGCAGCAGTGTGCAGCATGCAGCAGCGTGGGTAATGCAGCAGTGTGGGTAATGCAGCCGTGTGAGGCATGCAGCAGTGTGAGGCATGCAGCAGTGTGCAGCATGCAGCAGTATGAGTAATGCAGCAGTGTGCAGCGTGCAGCAGTGTGTGGCGTGCAGCAGTGTGTGGTGTGCAGCAGTGTGTGGCGTGCAGCAGTATGAGGCGTGCAGCAGTGTGAGTAATGCAGCAGCTTGCACCAGTATGAGGCGTGCAGCAGTGTGAGACGTGCAGCAGTGTGCAGCATGCAGCAGGGTGCAGCGTGCAGCAGTGTGAGACGTGCAGCAGTGTGAGACATGCAGCAGTGTGAGACGTGCAGCAGTGTGAGGCGTGCAGCAGTGTGAGGCATGCAGCAGCATGAGTAGTGCAGCAGTGTGCAGCATACAGCAGTGTGTGGCATGCAGCAGTGTGAGGCATGCAGCAGTGTGTGAAGTATGCAGCATGCATCAGTGTGAGTAATGCAGCAGTGTGAGGCGTGCAGCAGTGCGAGGCGTGCAGCAGTGTGAGGCATGCAGCAGTGTGTGCAGTGTGCAGGATGCATCAGTGTGAGTAATGCAGCAGTGTGAGGCATGCAGCAGTGTGAGGCGTGCAGTAGTGTGAGGCATGCAGCAGTGTGAGGCGTGCAGCAGTGTGTGGCGTGCAGCAGTGTGTGGCGTGCAGCAGTATGAGTAATGCAGCAGTTTCAGTAAAGCAGCAGTGTACAGCGTACAGCAGTGTGAAGCGTGCAGCAGTGTGATGGTGCGGCACTGTGTGACGTGCGGCAGTGTGCAGCATGCAGCAGTTTGAGTAATGCAGCAGTGTGCAGCAGTGTGAGGCGTGCCGCAGTGTGAGGCATGCAGCAGTGCGAGGCGTGCAGCAGTGTGAGGCATGCAGCAGTGTTAGGCGTACAGAAGTGTGAGGCATGCAGAAGTGTGAGGCATGCAGCAGTGAGCGGCGTGCAGCAGTGTGAGGCGTGCAGCAGTGTGTGGCGTGCAGCAGTGTGTGGCATGCAGCAGTGAGTAATGCAGCAGTGTGCATCACGCAGCAGTGTGAGGCACGCAGCAGTGTGAGGCACGCAGCAGTGTTAGGCGTGCAGCAGTGTGAGTCGTGCAGTAGTATGCGGCAGTGTGAGTAATGCAGTAGTGTGCAGCATGCATCAGTGTGCAGCGTGCAGCAGTGTGAGGCGTGCAGCAGTGTGAGGCGTGCAGCAGTGTGAGGCATGCAGAAGTGTGTGGCGTGCAGCAGTGTGAGTAATGCAGCAGTGTGCAGCGTGCAGCAGTGTGAGGCGTGCAGCAGTGTGAGGCGTGCAGCAGTGTGAGGCGTGCAACAGTGTGAGGCATGCAGTAGTGTGCAGCATGCAGCAGTGTGCGGCGTGCAGCAGTGTGAGGCGTGCAGCAGTGTGCAGCATGCAGCAGTGTGAGTAATGCAGCAGTGTGCAGCAGTGTGAGGCGTGCAGTAGTATGAGTAATGCAGCAGTGTGCGGCGTGCAGCAGTGTGTGGCGTGCATCAGTGTGTGGCGTGTTTCAGTGTGAGGCGTGAGGTGAGGGGGTGTGAGGGTGAGAGGGTGTGAGGGTGTGAGGTGTGTGAGGGTGAGAGGGTGTGTGAAGGTGAGAGGGTGTGTGAAGGTGAGAGGGTGTGTGAGGGTGAGAGGGTGTGTGAGAGTGAGGGGGTGTGAGGTTGAGGGTGTGAGGGTGTGTGAGGGTGAGAGGGTGTGTGGTGGTGAGAGGGTGTGTGAGGGTGAGAGGGTGAGTGAGGGTGTGTGAGGGTGAGGGTGTGTGAGGGTGAGGGTGTGTGAGGGTAAGGGTGTGTGAGGGGTGTGAGGGTGAGGGGTGTGAGGGTGAGAGGGTGTGAGGGTGTGTGAGGGTGAGAGGGTGTGTGAAGGTGAGAGGGTGTGTGAGGGTGAGAGGGTGTGTGAGAGTGAGGGGGTGTGAGGTTGAGGGTGTGAGGGTGTGTGAGGGTGAGAGGGTGTGTGGTGATGAGAGGGTGTGTGAGGGTGAGAGGGTGAGTGAGGGTGTGTGAGGGTGAGGGTGTGTGAGGGTAAGGGGGTGTGAGGGTGTGAGGGGGTCCGGGGGTGGGTTCTGAGTGTGTGGGGGTGTGATGGGGTGTGAGGGTAAGGGGGTGTGAGGGTGAGGGGGTGTGAGGGTGAGGGGGTGAGGTGTGAGGGTGAGGGTGGGTGAGGGTGGGTGAGAGGGTGTGTGAGGGTGAAAGGGTGTGTGAGGGTGAGAGGGTGGGTGAGGGTGGGTGAGAGGGTGAGTGAGGGTGAGAGTGTGTGTGAGGTTGAGGGGGTCAGAGGGGGTGAGGGTGAGTGAGGGTGAGTGAGGGTGTGAGGGTGAGGGGGTGAGGGGGTGAGGGTCAGAGAGGGTGGGTGAGGGTGAGTGAGGGTGGGTGAGGGTGGGTGAGAGGGTGAGTGAGGGTGAGGGTGTGTGTGAGGTTGAGGGGGTCAGAGGGGGTGAGGGTGAGTGAGGGTGTGAGGGTGAGGGGGTGAGGGTGTGAGGGTCAGAGAGGGTGGGTGAGGGTGAGTGAGGGTGGGTGAGGGTGTGAGGGTGAGTGAGGGGGTGAGGGGGTGAGGGTGAGTGTGGGTGAGAGGGTGAGTGAGGGTGAGGGTGTGTGTGAGGTTGAGGGGGTCAGAGGGGGTGAGGGTGAGTGAGGGTGTGAGGGTGAGGGTGTGAGGGTCAGAGAGGGTGGGTGAGGGTGAGTGAGGGTGGGTGAGGGTGTGAGGGTGAGTGAGGGTGTGAGGGGGTGAGGGTGAGTGTGGGTGAGAGGGTTGTGAGGGTGAGGGGGTGAAGGTGTGAGGGTGAGTGAGGGTGGGTGAGGGTGAGTGAGGGTGAGTGATGGTAAGTGAGGGAGGGTGAAGGTGGGTGAGGGTGAGTGAGGGTGTGTGAGGGTGTGAGGGTGTGTGAGGGTTAGGGGGTGAAGGTGTGAGGGTGGGTGAGGGTGGGTGAGGGTGAGGGTGTGAGGGTGTGTGAGGGTGAGAGGGTGTGAGGGTGAGGGCCTCAAAGTAAATGGTGGCAAGGCAGACATCATTGCAGCTAGCAAGTCGAGCGTTTTCAACCTGAGTATCCCTAGAGAGATGGCAACACAGCAACAGCATTTGAGGAGCAAGGCTACTGTAAACATTGTCTGCATTGCTGTGGCGGGGGTGGGAGGGCAGGAGAGCGGGAGCCGGAGCGCTTTCCTTTGAAGTCTGATGCGAGGCAGATGGTGAGAGGGTGAGTGGGGTGAGGGTGTGAAAGTCAGAGAGGGTGGGTGAGGGTGAGTGAGGGTGTGTGAGGGTGGTTGAGGGTGTGAGGGTGAGTGAGGGTGAACGGGTGTGAGGGTGAGTGTGGGTGAGAGGGTTGTGAGGGTGAGGGGGTGAAGGTGTGAGGGTGAGTGAGGATGGGTGAGGGTGAGTGAGGGTGAGTGAAGGTGGGTGAGGGTGTGAGTGTAAATGAGGGTGTGTGAGGGTGTGTGAGGGTGAGGGTGTGTGTGAGGGTGAGGGGGTGAAGGTGTGAGGGTGGGTGAGGTTGGGTGAGGGTGAGGGTGTGAGGGTGAGTGAGGGTGTGTGAGGGTGAGAGGGTGTGAGGGTGTGTGAGGGTGTGTGAGGGTGAGGGTGTGTGTGAGGTGAGGGGGTGAGTGAGGGTGGGTGAATGACGGTGAGTGAGGGTGAGTGACGGTGAGTGAGGGTGGGTGAAGTTGGGTGAGGGTGTGAGGGTGAATGAGGGTGTGTGAGGGTGAGGGGTGTGTGAGGGTGAGGGGGGGAAGGTGTGAGGGTGGGTGAGGTTGGGTGAGGGTGAGGGTGTGAGGGTGAGTGAGGGTGTGTGAGGGTGTGAGGGTGAGAGGGTGTGAGGGTGAGGGTCCAAAGTAAATGGTGGCAGGGCAGATATCATTGCAGCTAGCAAGTCGAGTGTTTTCAAGCTGAGTGTCCCTAGAGAGATGGCAACACAGCAACAGCATTTGAGGAGTAAGGCTACTGTAAACATTGTCTGCATTGCTGTGGCAGGGTGGGAGGGCGGGGGAGCGGGAGCCAAAGCACTTTCTTTAGAAGTCTGATGCGAGGCAGATGGTGTTTGATGTGCACGCGCCTGTCTCACACGACTGCATCACATGAACTGGACGTGATCCGCAGTTGGTAGAGATTTTAAACTGCCTACTATATACTCGCCTATCTATCCCTGCGGGATATAATAGTTGAGACCTAAAAAAGATCAGGTGGAGGAAGCAACACAGGGGTTTGGGTGGGGTCAGGACTTTAAGTGGGATGAAAAAACGAGGGGGTCTCTCAAAGGGGCGTGGTCAATGCAATTAAGGGCATGGCTTAAGAAACATGTAAGCTACAAATCTGTGTTTAGCACAGTGTGCTGCACACTTGTATTTTGCTGTTCCTATCATTGTGTCCAGATATATGATACAACAAGCCACATCATACCTACAGGTCAGGACTATTGGCTTTGCAAATGTTTGCTAGTTGCATAAGATAAATAAGCACCAACTATGGCTTGTATATAATATTGAAAAAACTTCCACTTAAAGCCCTGGTAGTGACACCACAACAATGTTGCAGCTCCTGAGTTTCAAAAAGAGAAGGGAAATCCAGGGAAAAATGACTCTCTTTAAAGGATTTCCCTTCCCCTACAACGCTCCCCATGCGCACATCGATGTGCCTGCTGTCACGTCCAGAAAAAAAAAAACGGACAGTCTGTGCCAGGGCATAAACAGAGCCCGATAGAGACCCATTTCGAGGTCCCCTTATAAAAACTGCTGGTGCTCAGACCCGGTGAGACCCGGCCCACTTAAAGCCCTGGGTGGGGTGGACGCAGGCGGAAGCAATAAGGGGTGCCGGTAAGTACCGGTAGCAAAATGAGAGACGAAGAGTGGAAACAGCACGGAGTGAGGGAGACAACATGGGGGCACGGTTGGGTGGAATAAAACATGCAAAAGAGCCTCGTGGTACTAGTGGAAGGCAAAGCACATGAGTGAGAGGGCAACACAAGAGGTGTGAGGGAGAAATAAATAATCCCGGGGGCTGAGCCAAGAAGTGATAGACAAAGTCTCAAGCCAATGGCTGAAAGAGGCTGGTCACAAAAAGACAATGATATAAAGGAACAGACCCAGAGCCCGCTCTGTGCCTATTGTAATCAACTCGATTTTTTGGGCCGAAATATCAGATAGTTCCTTCACTGACTCCTGGCATTTTAAAAAAAATCACCATATAAAAAGCAATAAATGAATCAATGTTTGAATAACGAAAAGAGAACAGTGAACAGCGCCAATGCAGACAGCCTTCCACCATGGTACAAGCGTGCCTGCTTTGTAGGAATGATTGTGCAGGAAGTGACACCATCCTGCACAAAGACAATCAATAGAGGCATTTACCTCCTTCTATGTGTGCTGCAGAGCTCAGCACACATAGAAAGAGGAAAAAACGAGGATAAATAAAGTTATTTCTCCTCGTTACGCCTCCCCTGTGGAGGAGTAGGCTTGTGACTCATTCCCAGTCCTTGTAAATCTTGGAATGTGTCAAAATCCATGGATGTTGTATGGGCACACCCACCGCAACGCCTATGGAACACCTCCCTGATGCAATGTAAGGCAACACAGCGACTTGTGCTGTTTGCTTTACTCCATATTTATGAGGCCATGAAAAATCACACAAAGAGGCTTTGCGTGGCCTCGTAGATGTGGGTCTGCACTCTGCGCTGCCGGTGTGGCAAAAAAGGTGATGTACCTGCAGCGCAATGGGCTTGTTTATTAAACCCTGTAGTGGTTTTGTCCCTGGACTGAAAAATCTTTGGATGATATTGCCCGTCTTAAAATATAGAAAATTCACAGAGCTACTCCAACACCACCCTTGTTCACTGAAGCAATTGTTGCCTGTAAACTCTAGTGCAAAGCTTGATATACAGTGATGAAGCAGGGACTACAGGAATGTATAAAAAGGCTCATAACCAGGCTACAGACGAGCCATGCATCTCCCACTTTTTACGTTACTCAAGGTATATCCACTTAAAACTCTTCCTGAAAACTTTAAAGAATTGTACAATTGTAAGTTGTGGCTGACTCAGAAGCTCTTTCTCACCCTATTATCCCTCTCAAGAGCTGTGAAACTCGCTATCACCTTTCTTCTCAGGTAAGATCACAACAATTCTCTCTGTTCTTGAGTCCACTCTGGCTGAGGCCACCCTGCACTCCCATGTGGATTTGGCAAACTACAGAGTATCTCTCAGCTGAATTTATTCCATCTTCTGCAGAGATATCAAACATGTTGCTCTTCATTCAACTCCAGATCTGCTGCAGACTCCTGCCCAGCCTCAGCCTGTGGATTTAATCTCCCCGGCCATGTCTACTGATAAAAGCTCAGAAACCTACTCTTTGTAATTCAACATTCTCCTCCGCCATGGTTCCGCTTGAATGGAAGCATGCTCTGGTAGTCCCACACTTAAAAAACCTACTGCAGATCCAAAAATGCTGACTAAATATTGACCCACCACCTATCTCCTTTTGTGTCTAAAGTTGTGGAAAATGTTGTTAATCATCAGCTTTCACTCTTTATTGAGAATAATCATCTACTGGATTCCACTCAGCCAGGAATTCACTGTTCCAAGGGACTGCGGCAGCCTTACTTGCGGCCACAGAAAGTCCCCGTACAGTTTTAGACTAGGAGGGATAAGTTGCTCTCATTGTCCTTAATGTGATCATTTTGCTAAATACTACATCTCATTCAGTCTTTTTTTATATTGCTCTTTATTTGTGTTCAATCTATTGCATGTAAATATGGTCCTCTATCATATAAATGCACTATGTCTTCAGCGTATCACACATAAACTTGACCTTCTATCATATACATGCACCGTCTTCATGTCTTATTATTATTATTATTATTATTAATAATAAATTAGTTTTGTAACGCGCACAGCTACCCAAAAAGGGTTTCCCGGCGCCTAGCACACAAATTGCTAGAAGAGAGCAATCAAGAACCATTTTCCACTAAAAGAGCCAAGTTTGAAGATTTCTTCGAAAGCTAAGATAGGAGGGGTCATTCTTCAAGGACACCGGAAGAGAATTCCAGATTTTGGGGCCAATACAAGAAAAGGAACGGCCTCCCATTCTTGCAAGTTTAAATCTGGGAATCACAAAGTCTCCGTGGGCTGTAGAGCGCAGGGGACGAGAAGGAATATGAGAATGGATGGATGAGCGCTTCCAGATACCCTGGAGCCACACCTTGTGTGATTTTAAAGATGTAACCCAGGGTTTTAGATTTAATTATTTGATCAATTCGAAGCCAGTGAAGGTCACGTAAAAACGGCGAGATGGAAGCCTGTCTAGGAACTTGACAGAGAAGGCGTACTGCAGAGTTCTGAACTACTTGTAGCTTTCTCAATATTGTTTGGCAGCTACCGAGATAGAGAACAATGCCGTAATCGAGGAGAGAGGTGACGGGTGCCTGAACTACCATGTGTTGGGTTGAGGCAGGAAGCATCTAAATGATCTTACGAAGCCACCTCAAGATCGTAAAACTAATGGCAGCAACACTCGCAACCTGTTGTCTCATAGAGAGACTATCATCAATAATGATGCCCAGATTACGGACATGGGTGACAGGTAGGGGAAAGGAGCCCATTTCCTGAGGCCAGTGATGAGGGCCCATAGGTCCTTGTGCTTGCCCAAGATAAGGACCTATGTCTTATCCCCATTTAAGTTAAAAAAGTTAAGGAGGGGGGCGTGGCCAAGATGGCGGGGTGAGGAGACGCTTTCGCCCCGAGCTCCCGAACCGGCCCCAGCCCTGAGCCTTCCAAATTGCTCGTTCTCCCCCCCTTCGGCACAGGACCGAGTGGGGAAGGTGTAGGAATCGGCCAGGCTGTTCCAGGACCGAGGTCCGGCTCTGAGGTGGCCGGGGAAGCGGAGGCCAGAGCGCGGCACTGATCGGCTCTGAGTCCGGGAGCGGAGGTGGACGGCAGCCGAGGCAGGGTCGGGAAAGGATCTCTCCCCGACGCCCACCGGGGCCAGCGGCAGCGCTGTGAAAGGAAGCGGTGAAGCACCTGGGCGCCGCGGCGGTGCTGGGAGACCCTGAGAGGCGCCGGCTGCCCGCCGGGAGGCCCCTCCCCTTGTTGCCGGTCCCGCCACAACTCGAGGCCGCGGCTGCGGCCTAGGCGGACAGAGGCTCTGCGGGCCGGAAGGAAGGTGCCGCTGGGAGCAAAGACGGAACCGGAGACCACAGCAATGGGTCCTGAGACCGGAGCCAACCAGGGAACCGCACTGGAGGCGTTTGACTGGGGGCGACATACAACGGGCCCCGAGGACAGACAAGGAGGAGGCCTGGGACTGCGCCGACGCCAGGGGCGGGAAAGCGGCCTGCGGAGGAGCGGAGGCCCGCCATAGACGCGCTGGAAGGTGAGGAGGGGGTCGGCAGACTACTGTGGTGCGCCGTCCCCTTCAGGGACGCTTTGGGGAGGGCCGGCTGACCGAGGACCGCGGCAGCGGTCTGCGAGGAAGGGGCCCGGGGGAGGAATTGGATCCAGCAGTGCGGAGACCGTGCCACGTGGTCGGCGGTAGAGGTCTGGGCCCATCACTTGCTCGCTACGCTGTCGGGAGAAGACAGGAGTGCCCGGGCTAAAGAGGACATTCCCAGAGCCTTGGGGCCCGGCAGGAGAGCGCTACCGAGGAGGATCACGAGAGCCACTGAAGCAGCGGGGTCCACTGAGGCTAGCCCCCCAGGGGGAGAGGAGTCAGGGCACTTGTCCGTGACCACTCTGGGTGTGACGGCCAGGAGCAGCTGGAAGAGACCGGGCCTGCCGCTATTGAGGGGACCGACCTGTGCGTGAGAGAGCCTTACGAGACGATCTGGCGCAGGGGTCTAAGCCGGCCACACGGACGCCCAGCTCCTGAGATGCTACACACGGAGTGACCCTGAGGATTACCGACTGAAGGACCCCCAACGGCCAACCAGGGGTGGAAAGAAGACGCCGGGTGGCTCCTCCGCGACCACTGCACGCGGACTAAGGGATTGGGCGCTCCGAAAGAGCTGGCGGGCCGCAACACGGTGGACGTTGGCAAGGCCTGCAGGGCATACGCAGTCGCGGACCACCTGGAGTGGCACACACTCAAGCTGGGAGCAGAAGGGACTCTCCGACCCTATCAGGAAGAGGCACGTGGGGTTGGAGCCCGGAGGCCTGGTCTGGCGCAGTATCTGTGGACGGTGAGGCTGCCCTGCGGACATGATGGCGAACCAGAAAGGCAGTAAAAGGAATGAGCGCACGCTCCCTGAGATGCTCGGCAGATCCCAGGCCAGGGGGGATAGAAATCAGCCATCACCGAGCGCGGTGAGTGGCTCTCAATCAGCAGGAGGCGGTGAACCTCCGGTCACCAGGTCTTTCTTGGAATCGCTCTTTGGCACGTTGCGAGAAGATTTTCAAGCGCTAAAGCAGGAAGTGGCCGGGGAGGTCCGTGAAATCCGGAGAGAGGTGGATGGCCTAGGAAACAGAGTGGCCACGGTGGAATGCTCTACACAAAGACAGGATGAGGAAATCACGCAGCTACAACAAGAAGTACTGCGCCTGAGGGACCAGCAGATGGACCTCCAAGCACATAATGAGGACTTGGAAAATCGGTCTAGGCGGAACAATATAAGGGTCCGGGGAATACCATCGACGGAAGAGGGATCGGATGTGGCGGGCTACCTACGGGAGCTCTTCAGAGACATACTGGGTGAAGCAGCGGACTTTCCGATAAGGATTGACAGTGCTCACAGAGGGGGACCCCAGAGGTGTGCTACAGCCCCACCCCCGGACATACTAGCCTTTCTTCCAGATTTCCCACTGAAAGAACGAATCATGGCGGAGGCCCGGAAAAAACCTTCACTGGCTTTCCGAGGGCACCCTGTGGCCTTATATCAGGACTTGTCCGTTATCACCCTACAAAAACGTAAAGCGTTTAAAATCGCAACAGACTTCCTTAAACAACATGAGACGTCCTATTCATGGGGCCATCCTTTCCGCCTCATTTTCAAGTGGAACGGCGAGATGCATCAACTGAGGTCCCTGCAGGACACGTGCGAGGTATTGGGGATCACCGCGGAGGAGGAGGAATCCGCCTCGCCACGTAGGAGACGCTCTACAGAGGACGGATGGCGCAGGGTCTCGAGGCGCAGAACGTCGGCGGAGTCCCAGCGACCAAGCTCGCCCACCATTCGGGCCGACATGGCGAGCGCCATCCAAGCAGCATCCAGAGACACTGCTGTGCATGAGGGTGTCGCGCTGACAGCGTAAGATTGCTCCGGGGGGAGAACGACATTGCCTTGCTGTTATTGCAGGCTTGGGGCCATGGAGGGTGGGGAGGGAGCGGAGGGGGGAAGGGTGTGGCTGGACGTCCACTTCGATACTCTACCACGGACTTGTCCGGTAAGGGCATGGCTGGGACAATTTTTCAGAAGGTGTTGGGGGACCGGGAGGGGGATGGGGGTGGGGGGGAGTTGGGGAAATGGGAGGGGTGTGGGAGGAGGGAGAGTTGGGGAGTTGGGGGACAGTGGGGTTGGGAGTTGGGTCGGGGGAGGGGTGGGTACAGTCCGTCCAGTGCTCTTGATGCTTCCGCGATGCCCTGATGGGGCATCTTTGGCTGTTAGGGCCCACAGGCCGTCCCTCACTAACATAGAACCATTGCTTGTGTCACATCGTTCTGATTCACCATGGCGACCCTTAAGGTTGTGACCCTAATGTTAAGGGGCTTAACAACCCTGTTAAGAGGAGGGCGGTCCTGTCCTTGCTAGAGAATACGCAGGCTGACATCTGTCTCCTCCAGGAGACTCACTTGCTCACACGGGACTGCCACAGACTACGATCCCGCATATTCCCCACGCAGTTCTTCTCCTCGAACACCACCAAAACAGCTGGGGTAGCGATCTTAGTGTCTAAATCCTTTAGAGGGGAGGTACTACATAAGTTTGCAGAGCAGAAGGGGAGACTCTTAGCGCACAGGTTCAAACTAGGGGCCCTGGCGTTTACCATTGGGACGATATACTGCCCGAACGAGCATCAGGACAACTTCCTTCGATCAGCGCTAGTGGTCATAACTGCGTCTCCGGACAGACACATTATTTTGGCTGGAGACTTGAATATGGTGTTTGACTCGGCTGTGGACAGGTCGGCTCAGCGTTCCCCACAGATGGGGGAACTATCACAGTTAGCAAAATCCCAACTAGTAGACCTGGATCTTCATGATCTCTGGCGCCACCTACACCCCACAGACCGAGACTACTCTTACTATTCCCACGCACACAAGACATATGCCAGATTGGACCACCTTATAGTTACCGGACCGGTCCGCGATTTAGCTACGACGTCTGAGGTGGGGGTCATCTCTCTATCAGATCATGCGCCGGTCTCGGGGAACTTTTCTCTGCCGGCGGACCGGGCTCCCCACGGGGTCTGGCGCCTCAGAGACACTCTCTTGTATAGGAAAACAGTTGTGAAAGGCGTTACGGGGGTGATCAGGGAATTCCAATCACACAATGATAACACAGGCACCTCATTGGCGACCCAGTGGGCGGCACTTAAGGCGGTAGTAAGGGGAGAATTCATTGCGGTCGCCTCGGCGGAGAATAGGGATCGGCGACAAAAACGGGACGAACTCACGCAAAAAGTCAGGGAACTTGAAGAGGTGCATCGTCGCACAGGGGCCCCCAGGATCTGGAAGCAGCTGAAGGCAGCGAGGAAACTCCTGTCATCCTTGGACATGGATAGGGCGGAATATGCGGCGCTGCGGCTGAAGCACGCTTATTACACGGGGGGAGACAGGTGTGGTCGCCTTCTAGCAAACAAACTCAAGGTGGCCCACGAACGCCACCCGGTGAAAGAGATTGCGGTGGTGAATGACGTGATGGTCACAGATGATGCTCAGATAGCCGAGGCCTTCCGTCGATTTTATGCCGAATTATACGCGGGGGAGAGCCCGATGGTGCAGGAGTCAGAGGACTACCTGGACTCAGTCACCCTTTCGTCCCTGGCACCGTCTCAAACGGAATATCTAGAAAGAGAGATCCGGGTTGAGGAGGTGATTACTGCCATCTCTAGGCTCAAACACGGAAAGGCCCCTGGTCCAGACGGCTACACGGCACTCTTTTACAGAACGTTCAGTGCCACTCTGGCGCCCATATTGACTAGGCTGTTTAATTCCTTCTCCGAACCGGGGGCGATCCCACCTGATCTCTTGCAAGCCACGGTGTCGGTCATACCCAAACCAGGGAAGAACCGGACCCAATGCAGCTCGTACCGACCGATTTCCCTATTAAACGTTGACCTCAAACTGTACACGGGAATTCTTGCGGCTCGCCTGGCGCTCCATCTGCCGGGTCTGGTGGAGCCGGATCAGGCTGGCTTTGTACCCGGGAGGCAGACGATGGATAACACCAAGAGAGCAGTACATATCTTAGAGAAGGCCTCGCGGGTCCCTGGGGAAAGAATGCTATTATTGGTTGACGCTGAAAAGGCGTTCGACTGGGTGCACTGGCCTTATTTGGAGCGGGTAATGGAGAGGATGGGCATCGGCGAGAAGTTTCGCTCCTTGGTGTTTAATTGCTACCGGCTCCCGTCGGCAGTGGTGCGGGTGAATGGCTATAGTTCCCAGAGGTTTAGCATTGAACGAGGCACCAGACAGGGGTGCCCATTATCCCCACTCCTTTTCGCCATGTACATGGAGCCATTCGCCCAGAGAATACGGCAGAACCCGGACGCGATTGGCGTGAAAATGGGAGGATATATCCCCACGGTCAGCCTCTACGCGGACGATGTGATACTGACCTTAGAAGAACCGAGGCGTGCTTTACCCGCGTGCATGGGCGAACTGGAGGCCTTCTCAAGAGTGGCAGGATTCAAAATGAACGTTGGGAAATCAACGGCCCTAGACATCTCTCTGACATCTGTAACATGATGGGAGTTGCAGGGTCTCTTCCCCATGCAATGGTCGGCCCGCCAAGTCCAGTACTTGGGTATCCTGTTGGCACCCACGCTGCAGGCAATGGTGACAGCTAATTATGCGACTCTGGGTAGGAAGATTAAGGAGGAATTGGGGAGATGGAGTAAAGGCTTGATATCCTGGCTTGGGAGGGTGGCGGCGGTCAAAATGACGGTCCTCTTCCAGATCTTATACCTGTTCCGGGCGCTGCCGTTGCAGCCACCCAAAGGTTGGATCCAGCAGATGCAGGCGGTCTTATCCTGCTTTGTTTGGCAGGGCCGCAGACCCCGGATGAAGAGGGCTCTCTCCACGTTGGCACCGGAGTCGGGGGGACTGGGTATCCCAGACTTGCGCAAGTATTTTCAAGCAGCGCAGCTGCGATACCTGGTGGAATGGAGCCGGTGGGAGTCAGACAAGCACTGGCTCTTCCAGGATCAGGCGGTGGCGGGCCGTCCCTTACAGGAGGTGCCCTTTCTGCGTAGAACGCATCGCCCTCCGAACCTCTATGCATCTTTTGTTACGCGGGTCCCGCTGAGGGCGTGGGACGTTACCAACAAGACCCACGAGCTCACCACATTCCCCTCTCCGTTTACGCCTATTGCAGACAACCCGGATTTCACGCCGGGGACTGACCCGGGAGCCTTCACGCACTGGCGTGCTGCCGGATGCAGGGCTCTCTTCCATCTGTACGGGACGGACGGAGTCCTCCCTTTTCAGAGTCTCAAAGAGGAGTATCGGTTGTCCGAGACAGACAGGATGCGCTACTGGCAGGTGCGGCACTGGGCTTTACAGCCACAGGTGCGAGAATCAGCAGACAGAAAGTTACTGCCGTACGAGAAATGGTTGGTGACGCGCGCCTCGGATGCAAAGCTCATCACGGATCTTTATAAAATGTTACAACCCCCTCCCATCCACTTACATAATCCTGGTAGAGAACGCTGGAACAGGGAGCTGGGCAGGACACTGAGCCATAAAGAGTGGGACCAGATTTCGTACCGCTCACGACACTCCGCATATCATATAGGACTCACTGAAACATTCACCAAAGTGTCTACATACTGGTATTACACCCCGGAACGGTTGCATGAGATGAATAGGCATATTGAGAATACCTGTTGGCGGGAGTGTGGGCAACCTGGTACACTGACACATGTCCTGTGGGAGTGCCCGCTATTACATCCTTACTGGAAGGAGGTGCTTGATGAGATCGACGCCCACTTTGAGATAGAGTTGCCCCGCTTCCCAGCATATGTCCTACTAGGCCTACCTAACGGGTTGATGTATCCATTGAAATCACGCAGGGGTTGACAAATTGCCATAGCATTTGGCTCAGCGGTTCAAAACATCCTAATACACTGGCGCACGTCCACTGTCCCGTCCATTACAGGTTGGCTGCATAGACTGTGGCATGTCCTGGGCATGGAGAAACTGTCACTTATGATGGCTGGGGAGGTGGAACAATTTAAGGAGTTGTGGCAGCCCTTCCATGCACTACTAGCCACCGAGTTCAGGCAACTAACCTGTCCAAGGTACCTGAGATTACTGAGACTTACACCACCAATAGACTACACTGCTTAACAACTACCAGGCCGGGAAGCGCGAGGGGGGAGGGGTGTGGGCAGAGTTATGTAAGTACGGCTGAACAAGGCACTGGATGGGGGTAATGAGGGAGGAGGGGGGGACAGGGTGGGGGGGACATGGGGGGGATAGTTTTTTCAAAATGGGAAGGGTACAGAGAGTTTATTTCTACCTCAGGGTGTTGTTTAATGTTATGCACACGGGAGTGGAGCTTACGTACCCCCTACTACAATTGCGGGGTACCCGACGCTACTTTGAGATGGGCTCCCGGGGTTACAGCACTAATACCATCGCTTGAATGTCTTTTTCTATCTGTGTACTCTTTCAATAAAATACTTTAAACATAAAAAAGTTAAGGAGCATCCACTCTGTCACTTGCCGTAGGCCGCACTGAAGGGCAGATGTCGTAGCGTCTTTAGTGGTGGAAAGCGAAAAGACAATCTGCGTATCATCCACATACGAATATAGGGAAAGACCCACCTCTTCCACAATCCCTGCCAGGGGTCTGACATAGATGTTGAAGAGCAGGGGGCTTAAAATGGATCCCTGTGGGACTCTATATGCTGATACGCAGATCTAAGATGATGCCTTAGCTGAGAAGACTTGGAAAGTGTGACCATCAAGGAATGAAGCAAACCAGGATAGAGCAGTGCCGTCCAGCCCAAGAGACCTAAGGGCGTTTAGCAAGGTGTTATGCGACACAGTGTCGAATGCGGTACTCAAGTCTAATAGAATGAGTGCCGCAGTTTCCCCTTGATCTAAATGCTGGCGCAGTTTCTCAGTAACCCCAAGCAGAGCGGTTTCAGAGTATTGCATGCAAATATGACCTTCTATCATATCCATGCACCATGTCTTTATGTCTTCAGAGTATTGCATGTAATTATGGCCTTCTATTATATCCATGCACCATGTCTTCATGTCTTCAGAGTATTGCATGTAATTATGGCCTTCTGTCATAAACATGCACCATGTCTTCATGTCTTCAGAGTATTGCATGTAAATATGGCCTTCTATCATATCCATGCATCATGTCTTCATGTCTTCAGAGTATTGCATGTAAATATGGCCTTTTATCATATACATGAACCATGTCTTCATGTCTTCAGAGTATTACATGTAAATATGGCATATCATATCCATGCACCACGTCTTCATGTCTTCAGAGTATTTCATGTAATTATGGCCTTCTATCATAAACATGCACCATGTCTTCATGTCTTCAGAGTATTGCATGTGATATGGCCTTCTATCATATACATGAACCATTTCTTAATGTCTTCAGAGTATTGCATGTAAATATAGCCTTCTATCATATACATGAACCATGTCTTCATGTCTTCAGAGTATTGCATGTAATTATGGCCTTCTATCATAAACATGCACCGTGTATTCATGTCTTCAGAGTATTGCATGTAAATAAGGCCTATCATATACATGAACCATGTCTTCATGTCTTCAGAGTGTTGCATGTAATTATTGCCTTCTGTCATTTACATGCACCATGTCTTCAACGTATTGTATATAAACATGCTCCTCTATCATGTACATGCAAGGCTCTTTAACATACACATGCCTCATGTCCTCCACGTATTGCATATGAGCGTGGTCCTCTATCCTACACAGGCATCATGTCTTCAGCATATTGCATACAAGTGTGGCCCTCTACCGTTCACATACATCATGTCTTCAATGTATCTCCTGCGAGCATGACTCTCTATCGTCCACAGGCAGTATGTCTTCAGCTTATTACATAAGAACATGGTTTTCTATTGTAGACATACATCATGTCTTCATCTTATTGCATACTACCCCCGCCTGCCCCGACATTGCTCTGCTCCTCACCGTTGGCTCGCCTGCCCCGTCCCCCGCCGGGCCCGACACCCGCCTGCCCCTACAGCTCTGCTCCTCACCGTTGCCTCACCTGCCCCAACCCCCGCCTGCCCTGACCCCCGCCTGCCCCGACATTGCTCTGCTCCTCACCATTGCCTCGCCTGCCCCCCGCCTGGGCCGACACCCGCCTGCCCCTACATTGTCCTCGAGCCTTACCTCAGCCGTCGGTCCGGTCCTCGCCGCTCTGTTCCTTACCGCCGCTCCTCCCCCACGCCATGTCCGCCTCTCCGCTGCTGGTACCACTGCTGTCCGCTGTTCCTGACGTCACCGCTCCTCCCCCGCGCCAAGTCCACCGCTCCTCGGACGCCGCTCTGACGCCGCACCTGACGTGACCACACACGCCGCGGCCGGCGCTACTTAGGACGGACTACTTTTAAAAAAATATTAATTTTTTAAATAAGGTTTATTTTTTTAATGTATATAGCCTATAATCATCTACACACCCTGCCGATTTCAACAGTGTATCAGGTGTGTAGATTGGCGCTGTGGTTCGCGAGTTTACCTGCCTCAAAGCCTGAAAGTTACTACTTTATTATAGTAGTATAGATGACCATGGCCCGATATCATATACATGCATCATGTCTTCTACATATTGCATACAAACATGGCCCTCTATCGTACACATGCATCTTGTCTTCAACGTATTGCATACCAACATAGTCCTCTATTGTACACATTCATCATAACTGATTGCATATGAACATGGTCCTCTATTGTACACATGCATCATGTCTTCAATGTATTGCATACAAACATGGCCCTCTTTCGTACACATGCATCATGTCTTTAATGTATTGCATACCAACATGGTCCTCTATTGTACACATGCATCATGTCTTCAATGTATTGCATACAAACATGGCCCTCTTTCGTACACATGCATCATGTCTTTAATGTATTGCATACCAACATGGTCCTCTATTGTACACATGCATCATGTCTTCAATGTATTGCATACCAACATAGTCCTCTATTGTACACATGCATCATGTCTTCAATGTATTGCATACCAACATAGTCCTCTATTGTACACATGCATCATGTCTTCAATGTATTGCATACCAACATAGTCCTCTATTGTACACATGCATCATGTCTTTAATGTATTGCATACCAACATTGTCCTCTATTGTACACATGCATCATGTCTTCAATGTATTGCATACCAACATGGTCCTCTACTGTACAAATGCATCATGTCTTCAACGTATTGCATACCAACATGGTCCTCTATTGTCCCCCAAAATGTTTCGATTTTCGCCCCCCTAATTTGAGATGTCTCCCCCATGCTGAAGGTTACCGAATAGGCCATGTGTGGTGTGAGACACCATGTTAATGTTAAATGCAATGCAATGGTGTGTACATTTATTTTCCCCCATTGTAAACATGTACCCTGGTGAAATGCTGCATTTGTGTTTTGCATTTAAAATGGCTGCCAAGGCTATGCATTGTGCCACCTGACTGCAGGAGGTTAGCAGTCTAGTTGTTAGGTACCCAGCCACCCCTGCATTTGGAGGGAAAGCCTGGCACCCAGGGTGCTCTACTCCTCCCCCTGAGCCAGTTAGAACTAGTTCGCCTGTTTGAGGTGGGTTAGCGGTCTAGTTGTCTGGTACCCAGCAATCCCAGCATTTAGAGGGACCTTCTAGAAGCTTCCAGGCTTTCTGGTATAGGGAGAGCAGTAGAGATGTGATGTGCGGAGACAGAGTGGGGACAGGAATGTGAGGGGATCTGCTGCAAGGGGATACCGCCACTTGGGCCTGTGTGCTGGACCCTGCACCCATCTAGGACCCCCCTACTGTCCCCTGGGCTTGTGAAGCCCCACTTCAGGAGTTCAGGCTGCCGTGTGGGAGGAGGGTCACGCTGCAGTGGGGATGGTGAAAGCCTACCACCTTGCTTTGATGATGCCCCCACTACCTGCTGACCTGGCCCAGTAGTGCCTTCTGCTCTGTCCCCAGCGCCCCTAAAGAAGGAGGGCCCCCCTAGGTCCCTGGAGCTGCCGGGACCTTGCACCACGCCAGCGCTGCACAAAGAAGCGCCGAGAAGGGAAGGAGCATCTTGGACCCCACCACCCATAGGTGAGGAGTGTTACCCTGGGGTTTACTGCTGGGACTCTCCGCCCCCCTTTCGCTGTGTGCCTGGAAGTGTTGGACCCGGAGGAGGTGCTGCGTGCCGAAGTGCTATAATCCTGGAAGTGCTGTGCTGTAGAAGCCCTGGGTAGTCCTAAATTGCCTGAACTGTACTGCCTGCTGTGTGTGCCGGCAAAGCGCCGCTTCAATCAAGCGCTGGACTCTTAGAAGCGCTGTTTGGCCCTGGAAAAGTGCTGTCTGCTAAGCGCTGTGATCTAGAAGCGCTGTATGAGGAGCTGTGCTGAGGAGGAGCGCTGTGCAGCTGGAAGAGGCTGCTTTTGTGTTCCTAAGTGCTACCGCGCCAGATTCTGTCGCCTCTCCGCTTTGTAAATAGGGCAGGAGCCTACCCCCCCCTCGGCTCGGGGAGCAGTGTCTGCGTCTGTCTGGTGAGGCCTCAAGGCACATTGTCGGTGCCTGCCCTCCCACCCTACTGCCCAGGAAGCCCGGAGCGAGGAGCAGAAGCGTGGAGACATTGCCAAGAGCCCGGTGAGTGTGGGGCTCAAACAGACTGTGTTGGGGGGTGTATCGAGGCACACTGTTGGTGCCCATCCCCCGGTGGCAGGGCCAGGACCAGGACTGGGCCTACCCGACTGCCCCGCTGGACAGAGGGCAGTCGCTATCATAGAGGGCCACTGGTTTAAGGGGACACGGAGGCTTGAGAACCCCTTGGTGACTGCTCCGGGGCACCGACCGGATACCCCACATTCTGGCGTGACCATTAACTGGGGCAGTTATGTTTGATGCCCACATGCCTGGTAAAGTTATACCACTGTGGATAGGGTGCCTAATGTTTCCCCCGCTAAGGTCCTGCATAATGTTCTGAGGCCTAGTGGTTCTCTGTTACCTGTGTATGCCTAATGTGTAGGGAGATATATGCCCCAGGTGCTCAGGTTGAGGCCCCATGTGAATGCCAAAGTTAGGCTTCTGTGTTCTTTCTATGTGATGGAGCCTGATGTTAAGGTTTTGCACCTAAGGTTGATTTGATGGTGTGCTTACTTGCTCCAGGGTGCTCCAAAGAGTTAATGGTGCCCATGGTAAATGTGAATATGCCTTTCTAGGCCTGATGTAATGTTGTATGCTCAATGTTCCTTTTGGTGCAGTGGATGCAGATGCCAGGCTGGAATTACCTTTATACCTAATGTGTATCTTATGTCTAATGCCTGAGTTTACGCCTACAGCTTACTTCTAGGTGAGGCCAAGGATGAAGGCCTGAGTTTGCCCTGCAATATTGATCCTATGTTTTATGCATTTCCTAACATCCTTTTCATTTCAGCTGGACACTAATGGACTCCTTACCTTTTCTGACTTTTCCCATTTTTCCTTGTACATAATCCCCCTGGAATACTTGCTCTGGCGCCAGTTGGTGCCCTGTTGTGATTACCACTGTTATTGTGCTTTACTTTCGCAGGTTGGAGATAATACAGAACTTATTCTTTTTCCAACTCTGGTGTCGTGTTTCTTTTGTGGTGTGCCTGGTGCGTCGTATGTGGGTCCTGCGTGGATGCTTCACATGTCCTCTGAAGTTTGGCCTGCCCGCTCTGTTTCCTGCGACCCCCTCTAGAATTGGTAATCCCATTTCTAACAAACATGGTCCTTCATTGTACACAGGCATCGTGTCTTCAATGTATTGCATACCAACATGGTCCTCTATTGTACAAATGCATAGCCCTCTATCTTACACATGCACCATGTCTTCAACATATTGCATATGAACATGATCCTTCATTGTACACATGCATCATGTCTTCAGTGTATTGCAAACAAACATGGCCCGCTGTCCTACATATGCATCAAGTCTTCAACGTATTGCATACAAACATGGCCCGCTATCATAGATAACTATTTGATTCAATGCCTATTAGATTCCCCATGTTAGACTCATGTTTTGATTTGTTACCTTTCCCTCAAATTGTAAAGCGCTCTGATATCCTTCGAGATCAAGTTTGCGCTATATGAAACTTTATAAATGAAATAAATAAATAAATCCATCATGTCTTCAACATATTGCATACAAACATGGTCCTCTATTGTACACATTCATCATGTCTTCCACGTATTGAATGCCAACATAGTCCTGTATTGTACATATGCATCATGTCTTCAATGTATTACATGCAAACATGGCCCGCTATCCTACATACGCATCATGTCTTCAACGTATTGCATACAAAAATGTCCCTCTATCGAACACATGCATCATGTCTTCAATGTATTGCATACCAACACAGTCCTCTATCATACACATGCATTATGCCTTCAATGTATTTCATACAAACATGGTCCTCTATCAAATACCTGCATCATGTCTGGCACAGAGAATCAAGACATATAGAATCCAGCCCTGCTATGATGTAACTCGTTATTGATCAAATGTAACCATCAGCCTATTCTCACAGAACCAAAAGAAAAGCCCCTCCCCCTTCCACTCCAGGCATTAGTGTTCAAGAATAATGTAAACAGATTGCAACAGGAGGTAAATATAAATATCGCCATTCCATATCAGATCAAGGAGCCATATTTACCTTTGTATCGGCCTCCTGCACTGGAAGAGATTGAGGCCTTCACCTACATGGGCAGTGTCATAGACAAGTAAGTAATGCATCCTACCACTTCACTGGCACATCCATATCTCTTGTATAAATGTGCTCTAATGCTCCTGATTCATTTACCTCTCCCGCAGACAACGTGCAGCTTACCTTCATCATACCCAGCCAGGCTCTACGGAGGGAGGCTATCTGATTTGACCTCAATGGCCATCAAGGAGCCCTCGATGCTGCCCACGGAGTCGCCCTCAGCTCCCCGCTGCAGTAGCACAAGAAGTGTACTACTCTCAGCCTGTGAGCATTTGTTTACTTGTTTCAGCCAAAGTGCACACACTGTGCATCAATTGCCTTCCTCTTAGATAAAACCAACACCAGGTCGGCCAAACAACAGTTGCTGTTTGAGTTTTTTGTCCTTTTCATCAAACCTAATAAATAGACAGCAGGGTCCATTAGGATCGTCTTTCCCCGATTTCAACCATGAACCTCACTACAGTCACCCAGTAAGGCTGAATTAATGAGCATTCCCAAATCTATCTATATATATAAAAACGAAAGTATGTCTGTCTGTTTGTCTTTTATGCATTACTACACCATTCATCAGATCGCCATGAAACTTTGGGAAGTTGTTGAGAACACTCCCGCGAAGGTTTCTGTCAAAAATGTTTTTTTAAATCGGCACCCCAGGGCCCTCATAATCTTTCGAATACTGAATTAGACAGCGAATTTGCGAACATCGTTGACAGCTATGATCCCCAAACGGAAATCGATTGGTCATCTACATCAGAAGCACACAAGAAAAAGGCATTACGAGCTTCAGAAACAGAGGAGCAATGGGAAGCAAGATTAGAAGCTGTTCGAATACAAACTGCTCAAGCCCGTAATTCTGAAACCAACGAGCAACGAGAATCAAGATTGGAAGCCGATCGAGTACGCACTGCTCAAGCCCGTTCTTCTCAAACGAACAAGCACTGAGAATCAAGATTGGAAACAGATCGATTACGCACTGCTCAAGCCCGCTCAAATGAAACAGGAGAGCAACGAGAATCAAGATTGGAAAATGATCAATTATGCACTGCTCAAGCCCACTCGAATGAAACAGGAGAGCAACCAGAATCAAGATTGGAAGTCAATCGAGGACGCACTGCTCAAGCCACACTTAGAAATGTTTTCAAAAATAAAATGAATATGTGTAAATAACAATGACACAATGTAAATTTAATGTTATCATAACAAGTTTCCTTGAATTTCCTTTCTTCTGAGATCGCATGCAGATAAAAATCAGCATGCCCTTGTTGATATGTAGTACGTCTGATGATCCCGAGACCTCTTCCCTATCCTTTTCAGGGCCAAATGCATTCGGTGCAAGTAGTTTGTCTGTGTATATTTAAACCCAGGATGCCTGGTGACAATCCGAGGGTAAGCCGGATCAGTGGTCCACCCATGTCGGTAAATTCTCTCCTAGGGCATCATTCCTGACGAGTCTTCAGAGAGGTAAGTTCAACATAAAAACAGGGGCCATTGCCATCTGTAATAAGGTGACTGCACACTATTTGCGACACCTCTCTCATTGCTTGGAGCAGCCCTGTAGGGTTGGGTCTCTCCCTTCATTCATTTTTGGATCTTACGCTTAAGGGGTGCACTGTTGGTTTCCTTGTACGGCACATGCGCTGAGTTTTGTAGTTGCCTGACTTTTGTCAAAAGCACCATCTAATGGTACCTGAAGGGTACATTTGAGATTGTTTTAAATATTTTATGTGTTACTTTTTTCTCACTATTTCTTTAGTTGGATTTGATTTCCCAGTATACCTACTGTGAAGGGAAGCCTCCACAAATAGCCAGGAGTTGCTGGACTTCAGTTTGTTTTTACTCCACCCCCCCCTTCCCCCCCCCCCACACCGTACAAGCGTGTTCTAACAGGCCAAGCCACACCCTCTTTGGAAGCTGGGCTTCATATTCAGCATGTCCGCGTCTCCGCGCTGCTGGTATGCCGAAGGCGCGCCAAAGGCAAGCTCGTCTGCGTCTGTCTACACCCGGACTGCTCCATGTGTCACGGATTCTGTAGTTTTAGTGCCACCAAAAGGGACTCCACTTATGCTTCTTACTCCCGAGCTCAGTTAATGGAACTACGCCCTAAAGGTAAGACTCAGGGTTGCCCTCTGGTTATTGCTGGCAGTGTGACTCAATTTGTGTGCTATAACTGTGCCTTATTTAATTGGCAGATTGGTAGCGATATGAATTCCTGCCCTCTGATGAAAATAGGACTAAGGATCCTGATAAAGCGACCTGATAATCATGCGACTACTACATGTGTTCTAATTAATGTACAATCGCTTGTTGAGCACAAACACAAAGTCATGGATTTGGCTCAAACCATGGCCTTCAGCTGTCTTCATCACAGAAACCTGGGTGAAAGAAGACTTAGGTACCAATTTAGCTGAAGCGGTCCCAATAGGGTATGTCATTTCAAGACAGGACCATCCCTCTCGGGTAAGTGGCATCTTAGCAATAATATGTAAGGAATTTGTGAACTGTACTCTTGATCAGGTGACTACTCCTCCACAGAATATTTGTGAAGTAGCTCATTTTAGAATAAAACTTCATGCAAAGGCCACCTTTCCTGAACTTTTGATCTATCGCCCACCTGGCTCGCAAGTAAATATTCCTACTTCCTAGGTCTAGGTGTTGGAACTATTTATACCAACCCAATTTCACAATTCTCTGAGATTTTTCTTTCTTCCTTGAGGATTTCTCTAATAAAGATTCTAATTTGCTGCTGGAGCGTATGGTCAACTCTGGTTTTGCTCAGATAGTTCATTCCACTAATGCTGGTCATACTCTGGATGGGATCTTTACCAACTCTGAAGGCTTCTGTGAAAGGATACTCCCCCTTCGGTAGTCAGATCACCAGGCCGTGCACCTCAAGACCTCGTTTCTAAACTTGGCCACTGGCACTGGGCATGCACATTGTAGTCCTCAAGCCAGCAGAAACAGGATTAAGATTGTACCGGAGAACTTGCACTATGCGCTCTATATTATAGCATCAGACACTGTGCAAAAACATGTACTCTTTATCATTTCAGGTCTATTATTATTATTTGTGCCTCAATACAGGTACCGGACACGCCACGCATATCTGGTGGAGCTTAATAATTGGGCAAATATTTGCAATCACAAATTCGGTCCCATATCCATGTTGATTAGGGTTTCCTGAGTTTGATCCTGGCGAATTGACGCAGACTCATAAGGCAATATGGCGAGAAACATGTTGATCTTGATTTAAACCTCAAAACACGAAGGAACATTATTTTCCTTCAATGTTTGTCCTTGTTTTTAACTATGACAAGATCCACCATCAGAATAAGTTATCCTTCTGTGCCTCTCAGTCCTTTTTATTACTCACATTTTCTTTCTCAATCTACACATCTTTTTACATGGCACCTTTTTCAAAAGGTCTCCGGCAAAGAGCCTCCTTCTGGGAGCTCGTTGGGCATTGCAGTTACGGCCTAACGAGGATCTGCCCAACGATGAAGCATGCCACCCATTTCTCAGGGGATGACATTATATGTACTTACCCTATAACTTTTAGGAAGTGCAAACCCCTTATCTCTGATTTACGCCAGGGAGCACGTATGATGGACCTTGATTGCTCCCGGTCCCCCCTTCTTGTTTGATACTTACATCACAGCAAAAAATTCTACCAATTATTTAAAGTGGGCAAGAGTTTTTTTAATCCTCCATGCAAGCAACAGTCCAATGCCTCACAGCCCTTGAGTGACAAACCTGCTTAATTTTTTAGGGCCACAATTGTAAATATGTACTTGGAATAAACTGAGGTTAGTGAGGATTCGGGTAGGGCCCAGCATTCGACTCACATGGCCCCTTCGCTACTTGCTTTTACACCTGTCTCAGCCACTCAAGATAAAGAACTCTTGATGAACATTAAGGGGTTGATTAAGATGGCGTTCGGAAAGGATTCAAATCGGATTTGGGTCTTCCGAGTCTAATTTGGAACCCATCTTTCTGACCGATATGGAAAGGTTTCCGAATGACCAATTACGATGTTTGTAGAGCGTTCAGACTTTTCGACTCGGTTCTGGATGGCATTAGGAGGAACTGAGTCATTCAGAGGCGATTCGTACAGGTCTATGGAACGCGTTTCTGACCGGGCGATTACGATGTCTGATTCGGACAGCCTTTCCAAATTGGTTGTTCCGACTCGGTTCCGCTCTCGGAATCTGACTTTGGGGGCCCGTAGCAGGCACCCTTCACTCACAGGCCTTCCGAATGGGGCTCGTGGGGGTACCCAAAGAGACCCCCCTTTCCAACCATGCACAGTGTGGCAGGCACCAAGAGGTGCCCACCAGAGGGTGCATGATTTTCCCCAGCACCCCTTTCTTAAATGGGAGCCAGTGTATTTAGTCGGAACACAGGCTACCATTGAAGTCAATGGGAGTCCACCCGAATCATATCTGGAAGCATCGTAATCGTTCAATCGGACTACCTGGATCCAATTCGGTCAGAAACCATTCAGAGACCGATTTGGTCGGAATGGTTTCCGACCGGCATGGTAATCGAACCCTAAATTGGGTTCTCCGACTGACCCATGCCCCCCCTAACATCTTGCACCTGGCGCCGGACTTAGTGGTAGATTATCTGGAGAAGATTTTTTATCATATACTGGAATCTGGAAAATTCTCTGGGCCCTGGAAGAAACCATTGTTATCCCTCTTCCAAAAAAGCTGAATGTAGATCTTGATGACCTAAAGAATTCTCGCCCTATTTCCTTGTTACCCACCCCAGCGAAACGTTTAGAGAAATACATTAATTAAGAGTTACTTAAATTTATCACAGACCATGAGCTCCTGGATTCCTCTCACAATGGATTTACGAGTGGGCACAGCACAGAGTCTGGCTCATTGTTGCATCAGACTGTATTTGACCCCGGGGGGCCTGGGCTGGGCTGCTTACTTGGTCATGCTGGCTCTATCGGTGGCCTTCGATACAGTCTCGGCCACACACAGAGTCCAATGGCTACATCATCTAGGTGTGGAGGCCAAAGCACAGAATCTTCTGCATTCCTTCCCTAGGAATAGGCTTCAAATTGTTAGCTGTGGTCAGTTCAGGGCCAAGACTTTCAAGTTTATTGTTTGGGGTGTTGCAGGGTTCCTCGCTTAGCCCTACTCTTTTTAATCTTTATGTTTCCCCCCTTTCAGCATTAGTGGGGTCCTTTGGCTTCCAGGTGTTATCCTGTGCATTTGACACGCAAATCATTATGTCTATTACTGACAGCTTGCCTTTAATGACAGATAAATGTAAACAAGGCATCGCTGGTGTTAGCAGCTGGATTGCAGACACATTTTTTAAATTAAATGCCGATAAGACCCTAGTCATGGTGTCTGAAGCACAGCAGTCCATTACCAAGACAGGGACGCTATCCTCCGAGTGGCAAGATGACAGGGAACACTCAGGGTAGAGGGCAAACAGGTCATTCTATTCCCAGATTACTCACAGGCTGTTCAACAACAAAGATCCACCTTCTTGTCAGTCAAACGCATCTTCCGCCAAAAGAATGTCCAATACTCGCTTCTGTTCCCGACCCGAATCAAGATCATAAACAAAGGCAAATACCTACTTTTTCTCAGACCCTGCGGAGGCCAGCAGCTGGGTCGAGCAGCACCTGTCTCAGGTGGACAATCCCAGGAAGGCGCAGACCTTTCAACCAGCAGGCTGACAGCGACGGCAACAGAAAAAAGTCTCGCTTACACAATTGTGCTCACGATCGGACTCCTCCAACAAGAACTCTCCTGATCTCGAACAAATCATAGCGGAACGCCGGAGAGCACTTCAATAGGCCGCAGGGATGGGACTCCCGGGGGACAGCTCAGATGGTGAGAGAGGCCCGCACCTCTTTCCTTCAGAGGAAGAGGACAGCGACACGAGTACTCCAGGTGATGGCTCAATGACACCACCAATAGTGACCTCCCCAAATGGCAGACACTGATACTCCCAGACTGGAATGACACACATTATGGGGGCGTCCTTCGAGAACTTTATACCTCAAAAAATAAGAGACATTGCTCGACACCGAAGGAACGCTGCAGCAACCGCTCCTTCACTGAAGGCTCATGAAGACTGTACGTAGCATTAAACTGCACCAGACGGCGGTGGCTAGCATAGTCACGGTTGGGAACCACCAAAGCACAGTCAAAGAGCGGGTAGCTGCAGTGACAGCGGCTGACAGAGTGGGCAACCACTTCCCCCACGCAACAAACTAAAGTTTGCACATGACGTGCAGTTTGGACGTATGGCCTCGAGCGATAGGTCCTATGAGTTGAGACTGTTTCCCAATGGTTCACCTTATTTCCCCCGCATTTCACATCCCCACCACTCTCCCACACACGGCATAGAGAAACATGTGGCAGGATTTTTTTTATTTTTTATTTTTTTTATTTATTGTTTTATTTTCTATTCAGTGATGGGGGCGCGAAGGATGAAGGAGACCCCAGGCCAAAAGAAACACCACCTAGACATTAGACGCAATGGCATTGGCAGCCAAGATCCCTAACACGGACCTGAAGATCATTATGCTAAATGTTAGGGGCATGCACACAGCAAACAAACGGTACGCGATTTATGCCTACATTAAACGGCAGCAAGCACAAATTGCTTTCCTACAGGAGACACACCTGACCGCGACAGAGGTGGATCGCCTAAGTAAGAAATGGCGAGGTATTATCTGTGCCACAACATACTTCAGAGAACAATCCTGAATGGTAGACAAAGAAGGCAGATACTCCCTGCTAGTGCACAAAAGTCTCTACGGAGGAAATCACTGCAAGACATTGGCTGGACTGTGTACGGCAGTCGCCTTCTGGTAGACCCTGCCCTTGGCCCCCATAGGAAGGGTAGCTCTAGCGAAGATGATTATGGTAACACGGCTACTTTACTCTTTTACTAATCTCCCAGTGATACCGCCTCGCTCCTTTTTTTAAGAACTAGACACACTACTTACAACTTTAATATGGGGGGGTGGTAGACACAGGGTAGCCCTACAAACCCTTTATTTGCCCACAACACAAGGGGGTCTGGGAGCCCCCTCCTTTGAAGCTTACTTCCTAGCAGCCCAACTACAGTGGCTGTCCCATTGGATGGCAGAGCGCCACATGGAGGAGACGTTCTCCAACGATGGCCGGATACCTCTCCCGGTCCTCCGGAGATTTCTGATGCCGAGTACCAAGCCCACACATACACATCCCCTGCAGGTAGCGATAGCCCCTAAATGCATGATGCGCATACACCGTATGTCAAGGGGTAAGCCCCTCTACTCCCCATTGCTCCCATTAGTGGGATTCCCTCAGCGGGAGAAATATTACACCTCCAGCGCCCTCTGGATATGGACTGAGCATGAGGTGACAGAGGTCGAGTCCCTGTTCGAGGATGGACAGCTGAAAATGTATGGGGAAGCTACAATCTCCCCCGGGACAGTTTCTGGTTCATAGACGATTAATAAATAGCGCCCGACACTGCTGGGATCTCACTGAAGGAGAACCACCCTGTGCTGCAAACAATTCTACGTATGGGCACGGGGAGGCACTTAGTCAATTGGCATTTCAAAGCGATACAGGAACTGCTCACAACCCCACTACAAGCCCCACGCCAGAAATGGGATAACGAAATAGGATGGGTGCTCCACGACAAAGAATGGGAAAAGGCACTAGAGTTCCCAAAAAAGGTTTCTAGGAATGCACATTTCAAAAACATTCAATTGAACATTTTACATCGCGCATACTTAACAACTCACCGGCTCCACCGATTTTACCCTGATACACATTTTGCATGCCCCAGATGCCAAACACCCGACTTTTAAACACATGTTTTGGGACTGTCCCGCACTCCTACAGTATTGGGATTGGGTACATCAGACCCTAAGGTCGACAGTCAGGCACATTTCAACATGGGAGGCGAGCGTCCTAGGTGTCTTCCGCAGGCGGAAGACAGAAAAGGTGCAATGCAGGTTTGCTTCCCTAGCTATGCTCTTAGCGAAACGCGGAATGGCCATGCATTGGAGGGCCCCAGCGGGACCCCCAGAAGCAGCCTGGCTAGGCACTGTTAAAAAATGCACTGAAAGATGAGGAGGTGAAAGGGATTCATAAACATCCCATCTCCATGGAATGTGCACAGCTCCTGTTCCAATTTGCTCACGAAACAATCAATCAAAACATTTATAGAGCGCGCTACTCACCCGCTAGGGTCTCAAGGCGGTGAAAGGGGGGGGGGGGTGCTACTACTGCTCGAACAGCCAGGTCTTGAGGTGTCTGAAGGAGAGATGGTCATCGGTCATTTGTAGGTGTGTGGGGAGGGAGTTCCATGTTATGGCTGCCAGGTAGGAGAACGATCTTCCTCCGGCGGTGGTTCTGCGAATCCGTGGGATGGTGGCGAGGGCGAGGCTGGTGGAGCGGAGCTGGCGGGTAGGAGTGTAGAACGAGAGGCGGCTGTTGAGGTATTCGGGGCCCATGTCGCGGAGCGCTTTGTGTGCGTGGTGAGGAGCCTGAATGTGATCCTCTTGTTGACGGGAAGCCAGTGCAGGTTTCTCAGGTGGGCGGAAATGTGGCAGTGGCGAGGGATGTCGAGGATGAGTTGTGCGGAGGCGTTCTGTATGCGTTGTAGTCGTTTCTGAAGTTTGGCGTGGTTCCTGCGTGTAGGGCGTTTCCGTAATCCAGTCGGCTGGTGACAAGGGCCTGGGTGACCGTTTTTCTGGTTTCGGTGGGGATCCACCGGAAGATCTTTCGGAGCATGCGCAGGGTGTTGAAGCATGATGACGAGACGGCGTTGACTTGCTTGGTCATCGTGAGGGAGGAGTCCAGGATGAATCCCAGGTTGCGTGCGTGGTCCGAGGGTGTCGGCGCGGAGCCCAGTGCTGAGGGCCACCAGGATTCGTCCCAGGCGGAAGGGGATTGTCCGAGGATGAGGACCTCCGTCTTGTCTGAGTTCAGCTTCAGGCGGCTGAGCTTCATCCATTCTGCGTCGTCTTTCATCCCTTCCTGTAGGTTGGTTTTGGTGCTGGCTGGGTCTTTGGTGAGGGAGAGTATCAGCTGGGTGTCGTTGGCGTAGGAGATGATGTTGATGTTGTGTTTGCGTGCGATGGCGGCGAGGGGGCTCATGTAGATATTGAAGAGGGTTGGGCTGAGCGAGGATCCTTGGGGTACGCCGCAGATGATCTCGGTGGCTTCTGAGCGGAAGGGAGGGAGGCGGACTCTCTGGGTTCTGTCGGAGAGGAACGAGGTGATCCAGTCCAGGGCTTTTCCTTGGATCCCAGTGGTGAATGATGGACTCACCCATAGCCTCACAATCCCAATCCCAAACTCCACCCCTGCCCCCCATGGCGCAAACGAACACCAACGTGTAACAGCCATGCGATATGAAGGGCCGACTGTGCGCTAAGGCCCCATTGGAATACTATCCCATTCCATGATGGGAGACACAACTTCCCCTGAGCTCCCCACCCTCGCCACTGACGCCACAGCTCCGTAACGAGCGAACCAGAATCAGCCACGAACTAAGCAAATAACACAATACAATCCTTAAGCTCCCTGACCACCCTTTCTCCTCCACTTCCCTCCTACGTTAACTGATCTACATTTCCCCCCGACACTCAACTAGTCGGCTTCTCCGAGTTGGGAACATATTCATGGACAATAACAAAGAAGGTGTACGGGGATAGTGCTGGGGACTGAATATCAACCCACACCTCGCGGAAATCCACATAGGCAGACACCAGGCAACCTACCACTGCCCGTACTAGTTCAGTTGAACTGTAATCTCCGTTTCATTTCACTGTTTCTTATATGTGATGTAACATATATGATGGAATGGTTGTTCCAGGACACAATGATACCATTCAACGGTCTGCATGCACCTGTCATCATGTCTGAATAACTCTGTACCATGAAAAGTAAAACTCACAATTAAGAAATTTAAACAAAAAAAAAGACCCTAGTCATGCTGTCTGGAGCACAGCAGTCCATTTGGATGGAGCTATGGTGGACTGAATCAAGTGGACCGTACCCATTCCGATGGAGTCATTCAAGAAGCTTGAGGTTCTTTTTGATAATTCCTTGAATTTGAACATGCAGGTCGACTGTGTTTCTAGTGCCTGTTTTTATATCATCAGAACCTTAAGGACAATGTTCCTTTTATTTCTGTAGAGCTCTGTAAATCAGTGGCTATTGCACCGATTACTTCGCAACTAGATTACTGCAGTGCATTGTACTTAAATATCAACAACTTTTCTCTGAACAAATAACAGCTGGTGCAAAACACAACAGCTCATCTTATTTTGGATACCACAAAATATCTCTTGGTCAGAGATGGCCTTCACAACCTTCACTGGTTACCAGTCGGCAAACATGTGATTTTTAAGGTGCTCTGCACTGTATTTCTGGCCTTAATCCAAAAGGGTGTAGCCAAAACGGGTGACCTTTAAGCCCCGTGCTGCTGCACTGCTGTAATGGGTATTCTCCCCTATTGAAGTAAACCACATTCACTTCTTTTAACCAAATGTTAACAAGTAATCTGTTGTAATCCACAACCATAATCATTATTTTGTCTATCCTTCTTTTAATCACTCCGGAGGCAGCAGTGATACCTTAGATCACTGCTGAGATGGCGGCGGTTTGAAACGGCGGAACGCCGCAGTGTTGATGCATCGTGATCAACAATTCCAGGTGACTACCGTACGAACACTTATCGTTTTTGGATTATAAAGACACATATTCCACATGGCATAGGATGGACTTTCGCCCTTAAGATATTGGTTATTAAGTATATACAGAAATTCCTGGAAATTAACGGATTTCCGGTCTTTCTATGCATAAACATAAGGAATAATACCAGAGTGGGATATATATAATTCTTGCAATTTGGAGTTCGATCTGGAGAGAGCTATAAAATAAAGAACAGAAAAGAAGCATAAGGACAAAAAGCTCTCTTTCCTCCCTCCCTTATTTCTTAATATTGGAACCTAATATGCTTTGGAACAACTATTTCGCCCTGAAGAAGTTCTGTTTTCAGAACGAAACGCGTTGGCTGGTGTTTTCCTAAAAACGGATCATTAAATGAGCATTACAAACTTACATCAAGACTCAGCGTTTGTGTGTGAAGACACTAAGAAAGTTGTTTAGTTTCTTCAAGTTGGATGGGATTGACTTGCAAAGCGGTGCTTTTCCATAGTGGACAAAAAATTGACTGTTGACCCCAGGTTTGGGTGATGCTCTTAGGACAGGGAGCATTTGGAAAGAGCACGCTAGAATTTGAAAACTAACTTGTCTGGTGATTTCAGGATTGGTGCCTTTTCTTTGAGTGGTCCACTGTCCAAAGTGTTGTTGTATTAATAGTGATACCTTAAAATGTTTTATTACGCATTTTCAAATGTCATTTGTTGCCAAAGCTTGTACAAAGACACGTGCTTTCAACATTCCGTTTGAGCCGGCATCTTAAACATAACCCAATGCATTTCGAACTATTGAAGTTCTTCGTCAGGGGTACTGAAAATGAATCAGAAAGAACTACATGAACATATGGTGGAATACATTTGCTGCGAGTAGGAAGAGCAGAGAGCTGTTGATGATATGAGCACACAAATAACGGCCGGTACGGCACGATGAGGTAAAATGAATTATGTTTGTTTACAGGAATGTTGTGAATGGGTGGGAGCACGTTTTTCTTTGTTTTAGATTCAAGAGAATTTGTTTGCATAAGGGGAAAGGGTGTTTAGAAAGGGTTTTGGTTGAAATGCTTTTCCAGTGCACTTATGTTTGGTAGCGATAATAAAGGGTTTTTAAGTTGGGGTTTCAGGGATGACAAATGGTCGTCATGTTTATACTTTAGCACACGCAGCAAATGTATTCCATCATATGTTCATGTAGTTCTTTCTGATTCATTTTCAGTACCCCTGACGAGGAACTTCAATAGTTCGAAATACATTGGGTTGTGCTTACGATGCCGGCTCAAACGGAATGTTGAAAGCACGTGTCTTTGTACAAGCTTTGGCAACAAATGACATTTGAAAATGCGTAATAAAACATTCTAAGGTATCACTGCTGCCTCCGGAGTGATTAAAAGAAGGATGGACAAAATAATGATTAAGGTTGTGGATTACGACAGATTACTTGTTAACATTTGGTTAAAAGAAGTGAATGTGGTTTACTTCAATAGGGGAGAATATCCATTACAGCAGTGCAGCAGCACTGGGCTTAAAGGTCACCCGTTTTGGCTACATATATGATAAGGCTTTCACCAAAAGGGGTCATTGCTTATCAGAGCCCTTTTTCAATGGTACATACCAAGTAGGCCTCTGAGGTCAGCATCAAGAAGAAGGGTGATTGTTCCATTGTATTAAAAGGTCAGATGGGCAGTCACTCTTTTTCTGTTGCTGCTGCAAGGCTATGAAAAACTCTTCCTACTGACATTGCAGAAATTGAGACCTTTTCTTCTTTTAGAAAACATTTCGAATCTTGGCTCTTTTCTTTTTAGTTCTGTCATTATAGTTTTTCAGCAGTATGTTCCTGCTCTCATACCTTTTCCTTGCTTCCTGTTTATGTGTAGCTCTCTTTTCTGTGCCTCCCCCAACAATGAGGCTTGGTCTCACAACATGGCTCAGCACTTTGATGCCCTTGAGTTTAATGCACTCAATAAATTCAATGTCATTTCATTTCATTTCCAGGTTTCCAGGGTAAATGTTCTATTAAGAACATTTGAACTGATAGGCTCTGCATCTTTCAACCCTATTGTGAACCTTATAACCCGTCTTAGCACGGCATGAGCACTAAGGTCCTCATTACGATGTTGGTCGGAAACTAAGCCGCCTGACTCCTTGTCTGTTTAGGTTCCTACCAACACGATTATGATGCTTCTGAATACCATTCGGAAGGACTCCCACTGACTTCAATGGGAGCCTGTGTTCCAACCGACAACACAGGCTCCTATGGGGAAATGGGTGTCTGTGGATAACCTTTCACCCTGTCTCGGGCACCCCATGGTGTCTGCCACACTGTGCATGGTTTTATAGAGGGGTCCCCTGGCTACCCCCTCAACCCCAAACTGGGGGACTCAGGCCTGCTAGGGGCCCCCAAAGTCATTTCCCAACAGCCTTTTTGTGTCAAACAGACCCAGTCGGAAAGGCTGGAGGAATCTGACATCATAATCGGTCAGTCGGGAACGCTGTCCGGTGAGCTAT
This sequence comes from Lissotriton vulgaris, assembly GCF_964263255.1. Classification (NCBI taxonomy): domain Eukaryota; kingdom Metazoa; phylum Chordata; class Amphibia; order Caudata; family Salamandridae; genus Lissotriton; species Lissotriton vulgaris. The sequence goes on along the minus strand of NC_141689.1, from coordinate 71,925,002 downwards.
ACAAATAGGCTCCGACCGACTTTGATTCTGGCCAAATCACCAAAGCTGTAACCTCATGTTTCTCAAGAACCTGCGTAGGATTGTTCCCCCTTGCTTCTGACTACTCTAATGATTGACATCATGTCTTTTGTGCCTCCTCCAAATTGTTCTACATGCTGCTGCCCTACTTATCTTGGGTTTGCCATATTGTTCAGCAATATCTCACCATCTTTTTCTCTTCATTGAGTACCAGTGGCCTTTGTCAAAGACCATTTATGCTCGGGATCTATCCATCTACAAAAGCTGCTACACATACATGCTAACTATGCCTCATTATTTCAACTTAACTCTACGTTTCTAAAATTCAGAAATCCAGATTAGATGGACCATCTTTTACCTTTCTAGGTGCTATAAATCTAGCAACATCTTGATTTCTGTCTAATCTATATCTGCAATTTTACAAACAACGCGACTGGGCTTTTCCCGCTATAGTTATGCTGCTCTCATGATGTTCTCAAGCTAACAGTGCTCTGTAAATCGGTATCATTCAGTCATACGTTCACCTTCATTGAGGCATGAGCTTTGATCACGATTCCAGCCTCCTCAAGCTGGAGGGACATTCATAGCAATCATGATTTCTGCCCTCCTAAGCAGGAAAGGCAAAGAATGAGGGGGTATATGGAAATCATAATCTCTGCCCAGACAAGCTGCAATTGAAGGGGGTACGAAAAACACAACCACTGCTCTACAGTACATGGAATTTCCTGCAGGCCAACTTTTTTTTGAATGAAGAAATGATTGTGTCTCCCTAAGACTCTTAGGGGTACATGCATCAATGTAAGGAATTGCGATTTCTTAATAGCGATTTTTAAGGAATAACTTTTAAGGGCTCGCAATACCTTATACATGTAGGAATTGCAAAACAAATTGGGGCAGATGTGGCAAGCATTTTTGAGTTTGCAAAAGGGCAGATTTGCTTTTCCGATGCATCAAACCTAATTTTGCGATTTGGTAACCGAATCGCAAAATGGGTTTGCAATTCGGTATAAGGAAGGGGCGTGTTTAGGACGTCCCTTCCTTATACCAAATCGCATCGGTATGTATTAATGTTTTGTGACCGTAATTGCGGTCGCAAAACATTCACATTTTGCCACCTACTTTGAGTAGGTGGCAGCCCATTCGCAAATATGAAGTGGTACCTAAGGGACCCCTTCCCCTTTGTGAATGTTTGTAAAACTATTTTTAATAGCAGACAGTGGTCCCACGGACCACTGCATGCTCTTAAAAAATGAAAAGAAAACTTTTCATTTTTCGTTTTGTAAAGCATCTCGTTTTCCTTTAAAGAAAACGGGCTGCTTTACAAAAAACAAATTCGCTTTTGAAAAGCGAACACGGACATGGTGGTCTGCTGATCTCAGCAGGCTAACATTCCTGTGATTTTTGCAATTCCTAGGGGGTCGCAAATTGTGACCTACCTCATCAATATCCAAAATCAATAGGGAATGAATCACTCGACCTGAGTAACCAGGGCTAGCAACTTTGTAATTAAAAAGCCCTCAATCACGTTTAGCAAGGTCATGCAGCGGTATATCTTGGCTCTCTGCCAAGTTCAAAAACGTATAAGCATCATCATTGGGCTCCTTTTGTAGTTTGCTTACCTCCACCTGGAGGAATACCACTGGTTATTGCAGTATTGATTGAAGATTAAGTGAAAGTGCGCAAGTGAAGTGAAATTTAAAAACTTGTATGTCCTTGACCATATGTTAATCAGTCAGGAATCAAGTAGTAGTAAAAACAACGTGGTGCGTGTGTGGACGAGTTACTTGTCCAATGCAATATTAGTGTCCAAAAAGTAGGTCGACATGTTTCAGCCCTATATATACGCCTGGAAGGTCATTGGGGCTTTCTTCAGGACCACAATAGAAAGTGGGGGCAACCTGTGTATTTCACGAGTACCTGCTGGAACAGTTCTGGTTCCGTTCTGTGTGGAGAGTAAATTAATTCTCCCAGTCCGGTATTACAGGCTTCAACAGGGGGCCGACGGGCACTTTAGACCTACTGTTGTAGTATGGGGTAGCGGCGACTTGTGCTCACTCTTCCCACAGCGCCCTGGATTATGTCGGTGCCGCGGGTTGAGCTGGTAGATCATCAATAGTCATGAGGTAGGTCATTTGCGACCCCTTAGAAATCACAAAAGTTGTACTATACACCTTCAAACATTGCATTTTGCTATTTCTTAATTGCGAATCCTTGTGATTCGCAATTAGGGAATAGCAAAATGCGAGCTACATACATCTGGCCCATTGTGATTCCTACACATTCCGCTATTAGGGAATGCTTTTCCATTCATTCCTATGGGCCTAGAGGCCTATAGGAATGAATGGGAAACCTTTCCCAATTTGCAATTACCAAATAGCTAATCGCAAATAGCGAATGCAATTTCAAGGGTGCGAGGGGGCCAAAAGGCCACACTGATGCACCCCCAAAATTGGCATGTGTGCACTTGGAAAAATGCAATTTTGTGCATTTTTCTAAGGAATTGCAAATTACCATCAATTTGAAATCGATGGTAATTTGCGATTCTTTACTGCAAAGTCGCATTCTGAGGATGCTTCTTGCATTGAATTTAGGGAATCACAAATTGCGATTTCCTGACTGCATTCGCAAAATAGGTGATTGCAAATGTTGAGATTACCTATTTTGTGAGTGGCTTTGGGCTTGATGCATCCCAAAAGGCTAATTACCAGTCTCAAAGGTGCCGATTCTGCGAATCAGCCCGTTTGTGACCCGTAATTAGCTCGCTGCATGTGCCCCTTAATGTCTCTATGTGTCCATGTCTGCTTGGGTTTTCTCATGTCAGTGTCTCTAGGAGTCTAAGGTTCATGCCTCACAGTGCCTTCCCTTGTCTGTTTCTTCCAGTTTTCATGTTTTTTGCAGGGTTATCCCAAACATTTTCCCTTCCTTCTTCATTTTTTCTGACCTGTTTTTTGCTGGCTTTAGGACTCTGGGCACTTTACAACTGCTATTCTGTGCTAACGTGCATGTGGTCTCTCTTTTAAACTTGTCACCATTGGCTTACACCTGTTAAGCATATTTATTTTTTCTGTAAGTCACTTGTACAATGGTATCCCCTATACCCGGGGCCTGTAAATTAAATGCTATACTAGTGGGCCTGCAGCGCTGCCTGCGCCACCCACAGAAGTAGCCTTTCAAACCTGTCTCAGGCCTCTGCCACTGCAGGGCCTGTGTGTGCAGTTTACTGCCACAGTGACTTGGCATGTAAAGTTACTTGCCAAGCCTGAAACTCCTCTTTTACTACATATAGGTCATCCCTGAGGTAGGCCCTAGGTAGCCCCATGGACAGGGTGCATTGTAGGTAAAAGGTAGGACATGTACCTTCCTTGTGTGTCATGTCCTGGTAGTGACAAACAGCCTAATTGGTTTATCACTGCTGTGCAGCCTGCTCCTCTCATATGTTTGCATTGGGAATTCTCTGATATGTTTTTCAGTGGTTATTTCTAATCTGAAAGGCGTAGCGTAGTTATGTTTGGAATGTTTGGAATAGTGGTGATAAATCCTGCTAATTGGTGAAGGTAGATTTTTCATTACTATTTTTGAAATTCCACTTATGAAAGTGGGCATGTCTAAGTGCTTAATACTCTTTGTGTGCTTTGCAGCCTGACTCCAATCTATGTCTAGGGTAAAGTGACAGCTGGGCTACTGCGTACTTTCCAGCCAGCCATCACACAGGAAGAGTTGAGTGTAACAGCGTTGCATCTGCATGCATCTGCATACTGAATTGTCTTCCTGGGCTGGGAGAGAGGGGAAGGTGGCACAATTACATTTGTAGAGACTGGGCCCTGCCTTCACAAAAAAGGCTTGTTTACCCCCTACTGATGTCTGGAGCCAGAGCTGGGATTGAATGGGGGTGTTGTGCACCTATACAAATTCTTTTGAAGTTACCTCCACATCAAAAACATTTTGAGTAGATGTACAAGGCTCTGACCCCATGATTTTAGACAATGTGTGGGACTTGTAACCAGACGCTCTGGCTCTACATGCTGCACATTGCCAGAGGGAACTGCTGTGCTACCAGGAGCAACCACCATTGGGAATGCTTAATGTTGTGCTGGTCTGCTGCCTACTGACTACTGGGCTGCCGAAGAGACTGCCACCGTGCAAAATGGCCTACTGAGCTGGCCTGCTGCCTGCCCCCTGTTCGTGACCCCAAGTGTTCTCCAGGGAGCATTGTTTTAGGCCCCTGCCTGTACTTTCGTGCATAGTGAGCACTGCTCAGATTCCCGCCTCAGGAAAATAGTGCATGATGTGGAGTGCTCTGTTTTGTTACCTGAGCCTGAGACGTGGGCTCGTTCTGCAGTGAAGCGGTGTGGGCGTTTCTTCTCTCCAGTGCGCACCCCCCCGCCAGCAAGGGAAACCGCAACAGACATCATCTTGCAACGGCCCCTGCTCCCACAGGCACGACCTCAAAAGCAGTTACTGGACAGTCCATGGGCTGGCGTGGCAACCAGAGCGACAAAGCACCAGGTGATCCCTACGTCAGAATTTGCAGGGCTCGAGTCGGGGTACCACACGGGTGGATGGTGTCCCCCCACTTATTTTACCAGGGGGACACCTTCCCCCCTGCCAAACAGCTGAACTTCACTCTTTGTCCTTTCTGGGACGAGGAGCTCGGCACCTTTCGTGACGTCACTTCCTTTCGTGACGTCACTTCCGGTGACAGCGTCCCCCCACTTCTTTTTTTACGACGTGTGCCCTGAGAATTTGCTAACCCTGTCCGCAAGGTGTGGGCAGACCACTGAATGTGGGCCCGACATTGCTGCCGAGGATTCCCCGAGCTTGGCCCGGTCGGCCCCAAAAAGTACTGCTGGGCTAAAAAGGAGGCGCCACCATCCCGCCTCCCTTCACAGGTGGTCCGGCCCCTTCTAAAAGACAGGGAAAGGCTGTGTTCTGTTTCCAGCAGCTGCACCACGGGCAGCTGGACTACTCTACTGAACACGGGGGGACCGGGCGAGGTCTCCCTGTGTTGCCCTTCAATTCGTGTTCCCCTGTTTCTCCACTTGGGATATGCCTGGTGGGGCATCTACTGCTTTTGGGGGCTCCTGTACTACGAATGCAGCACTCTGGGACAGACCCTCAACCGAGGCCCCAGTGAAGTGTTGCATTGAGTGAATCTCTTTAAGTTCTGTATTCCCTATAATAGGCATGCACGTGCTGCTGGGCCCTACTGAGTGTGCCTAAATTACAATATAAATCTCAGTAGGAGTGCAGGGATGCTGCACCCACAGAGTTTAGGGTGACATTGGAGAATTATGATGACATGTGATGACTCATGCTTTCCTGCTGCATTCCCCGTGGCCATTATGTATTATGTTTTGCTGCCTGCACTGTCAGGGCCACAGTAATTGCATAATGTGCACAGTATTGCTGTTTAATGTGTTTTTACTGCTGCCTTTCATGCCCTGATGTTATGGTATAAGTCATTTTTGCCTTACCCTGTCTAGAAAACGAGTATTAATTCCGGATTTGAACTTGTGTGCACAGTGATGGTGTTTTCATGCCATGTGCAACATATGAGTCTTAATCTTATTGCACTCACTGTGTTGTTTTGAAAATTGCCTAGTTGCCAAAGTGATTATTGGTGTATGTGGTTTTGGTCTATGGTTATATGCAATATAGAAACATATTTTTATATAATACTGTGGGGAGTCTCTTTTGTGGTGTATTTATTGTGTCACTGGTGTGTGTGTTGCACAAACACTTTACACATTGCCTATGGGATAAACCTGATTGCTCTGGCCAAGCTACCAAGTGGGTGAGCTGGAGTTATCTTCAGCGTGTAACTCCCTTGCCCTGACTAGAGTTGTGGGCTTTGCCTGGCTTAGGTGTATACCCTAGAAAATCAGGAACCCCATTTTTAACAGTTCCTATTATCTGTATATCCTTGTGTTTCCCCATATTCATATCAGTCAGTATCTCTTCATCTCTTCACGAAGATTTCCCCGTGTCCTGGTCTTCCATAGTCCGCTTCTCCTACCTCTATCTATGTCTTTCCATGTTTCTTAGTGTCAATGTCTCACTTGCTTACCATGTCTGTGTCTCTCAATGTTCATGTCCCCAAGTGTCCTCCCATGGCTGTATGTCAGAACAATGCTTGCCTTTAGCACCCATGATGTTACTCCGCAGTCTTTGCAATGAATTCATCTTTACCACATATTCCTTTACCATGCACATCGTTAAAACAACAAACCTTAGAGAAAGCGCTGGACTTTGGAGTAGTATAATTTACTATTCCAACTTTAAAGCTGAACGCCACTTTCCCTAAGGCATGTCATTGTAACGATATGCGTGGTAATGGAATGCATGGTAAAGACGCAATCATTGTAACACCTGCGCTGTAACAGGAGTGTGTAGTTTGTGACGTGTTGGAAATGTGGTCTCCCCATATTTGTGTCTCCTTAGTGTCTTCACTTGTCTGTGTCTCCCTGGTGTTCAGGACTCTCCCAGTGTCTTCCCTTGTATTTCCCAGTGTTTATTTCTGCCATTGTCCTCCCTTGTCTGTGTACCCGCATTTTCAAGTATTCGTGTCTCCCAGTTTCTCGATCTCCTATGGTCTGTGTCTCCTAGTTTCTGTTTGTGTCTCCCAGTGTCTGTGTCTCCTGACGTTTGTCTCACATTGTCTTTCCTTGTCTGTATTTCCAAGTGTTTATTTCTGCCATTGTCCTCCCTTGTCTGTGTCTCCCAGTGTCTGCATTTCCAAGTATTCGTGTCTGCCAGTGTCTCCATCTCCTATTGTCTGTGTCTCCCAGTGTCCGTTCATGTCCCCCTGTTCCTGTTTGTGCCTCGCAGTGTCTGTTCCTGTTTCCCACTGTCTGTGTCTCTTCGTGTTTGTGTCTCACAGTGTCTTTCCTTGTCTGTATTTCCCAGTGTTCATGTCTCAGTGTCTGCTCCTGTCTCCCAGTGTCTGTGTCTCCTGGTGTTTGTGTCTCAGTGTCTTCCCTTGTATTCGTGTCTGCCAGTGTCTCTATCTACCATTGTCTGTGTCTCCCAGTGCCTGCTCCTGTCTCCCAGTGGCTGTGTCTCCTCACGTCTGTCTCACAGTGTCTTTCCTTGTCTGTATTTCCCAGTGTTTATTTCTGCCATTGTTCTCCCTTGTCTGTGTCTCCTAGTGTCTGCATTTCCAAGTATTCGTGTCTGCCAGCGTCTCTACCTCCTATTGTCTGTGTCTCTCAGTATCTGCTCCTGTCTTCCAGTGTCTGTGTCTCCTCACGTTTGACTCACAGTGTCTTTTCTTGTCTGTATTTCCCAGTGTTTATTTAAGCCATTGACATCCCTTGGCTGTGTCTCCCAGTGTCCGTTCATGTCCCCCTGCTCCTGTTTGTGCCTAGCAGTGTCTGTTCCTGTTTCCCACTGTCTGTGTCTCTTGGTGTTTGTATCTCACAGTGTCTTTCCTTGTCTGTATTTTCCAGTGTTCGTGTCTCCCAGTGTCTGTTGCTGTCTCCCAGTGTCTGTTCGTGTTTCCTGGTGGCTGGTCCTGTCTCTCAGTGTCAGTGTCTCCTGGTGTTTGTGTCTCACAGTGTCTTCCCTTGTCTGTATTTCCCAGTGGCTGTGTCTCCTGGTGTTTGTGTCTCAGTGTCTTCCCTTGTCTGTATTTCACAGTGATTGTGTCTGCCAGTGTCTGTGTCTCCTGATGTTCATTTATCATAATGTCTTCCTTTTTCTGTACTTCCCAGTGTTCGTGTCTCCCAGTGTCTGACCGTAACTTTTATTGTTCGCGTCTCCCAATATTTTCCTTAGTTTATGTCTCCTAGTGTTTGCGTCACGCTGTGACTGATCACGTTTCGCAGTGGGTGTATCTCCCAGTGTTCGTCTCTCTCTTGTCTGTGGCTCTCAGTCTTCGGGTCTCCCAGGGTCTTCCTTTGTCTGTGTCTCCCAGTGTTTTCCCATGTTTGTGTCTATCCATGAATCCTAGTGCAAGTGTCTCCTAGTGTCTGTTTGTGTCTCCCAGTGTCTGTGTTTCTCTGTGTTAGTGTCTCCTAGTGTCTGTATCTTCTAGTGGTTGTGCTCCCTTGGTCTTCACTTGTCTTTGTCTCCCAGTATTTTCCTGTGTTTGTGTGTATCCAGGAATCCCGTCTCGCAGTGCCTGTCTGTGTCTCCCAGCGTTTTCCCATGTTTGGGTCTATCCATTCATCCTAGTATAAGTATCCCATATGATATTCTTTCGAACAGTATTCACAAAGATTGTCTGGAGTTCAGGGGCATAGCTTTCATTGGTGCAGCAGGTGCAGTGGCATCGGGGCCCAATGGTCTAAAGGGCCAACTCACAGCGTGAGTCGGGGGTACAAGCGGGTGGACGGCGTCCACCCACTTATTTCACAGGTTGGATGCCGTCCACACTGCCAAGAGGCTGGGCCCCTCTGAAAAAGATGCTGTATTCGTCCCGGTCTAATTTCCAAACACCGGAACACTTTCAGCAGCGCCAGCACGTTGTTATCTGCTTTTGATCCGCAACAACGTGCAGGCGGGACGGGCTCTCTTATTTCGGCCTCCTGCTGGGCCCATAACAAAGGCCGAATCTGAGGGGTCATCGGGCCTCCTTTTGTTGGAGTCTCCTGGCCGGCAGCAGTCAGGAGCCTCACACCTAGAAGCAAATGCAGCAGAGGGGAAACAAAGGCTCACATCTTGTTAGTGCTTCACGCATCCTTAAGAGATGCAGCTTTTCCCTTAGTTCAGGCTCTGTTTAGGAGATAAGCACGCACTGTAAGAACTGCAGATGTGTTGATCTTTCCCAGTATTTGCACAAAATAAATAGCATTCGTACACGGCTTACTACACCTGAGGAGGGGATGTAATAATTTAAATATCACTATTTTTTTCTTTTAAAGCACAATGGCTAGAGGAAGCTTTATGCTGACAAAAGACAACACTGTTTTATGTGTCGCGTACAATACTGTGAATCTTCTGTCTAAATCAGGAGGGTTTGCAAGTACACTCGAAATGTGCTCAAATGTACTCATGATACACCTGCTAAACATATATGTGAGGGCTTAAGATCTGATGTCACTTCTTGTGATGCCACTTCCTGTGATGTCACGCGCTGTGATGTCACGCGTCTCATGCGTCGCGACGTCACCGCCAGGATGTCACGTGCTGTGACCGCACTTGCATACTGATTAAGGAGGTTAGTCCTCCCACTTCTTTTTTCAGGACTTGTGCCCTAGGCCCACTGAACCCTGATTATTGTGGTATTTCACAATTAAACAGTAGCCAAGTGACCCATTTTTTCATTGTACCGGGACCCTCGAAACACCGTCCAAGGCAATACTTGAATGCATGCTGAAACTGTTCCCTCAGTCTCCTGTTCTGCATAAATGCACATCTCTGTGACTGTGCTGTGTGATGTGTTATGTACATTTGAGATGCTCACAGGCATTGCCTGATTTTCTACAACGAAGGGTGGGGGTCATGCCCTCTAGGGGATATGGGGACTTCTCTTGATAGTAACAAAAAGGCATTTTTTTGAGTATTTGGATCTGAAGTCCCCTCTCCTCTCTCCCTTTTGCCTGATTTTCGACAGGAGTATTCTAAACAGACGTGTGACGCTGCAGCTGGCTCAAGCTAATCAGCAAACAGCACGGGGTAGTTTTGTGTTTCCTGTCACACTCCTGGGCATACAACTCCCTCAAGCAAAGTTTTGCTTTGCAATGATTGACAGTGTCTCAGATGGAGCGGGGCCGCTTGGCAGCCATGACATTATATTTCTAAGAGGTGTCTGTCCCTGGCAGGACCCATGCCAAGTGTTTCCCAGAGAGAGGACTTAAGAGCATTCACCCATCACCACACCAAAGGGTCCAAGGGACCTCTGAACTTTGTCTGAAGCTGCGCCCCTCCTTGCCCTGACGCCCCCCATGCAGAACACACCACGTGAGCCTGACTTTCTGCTCTGTACCCCCATTAACTGCAAATTCATCCTAATTAATAACTCATTAAAAGCGAGAATCCACGGGAAACAGGACAGTTTACCAGGTAACCGGCTGCCCGAGCTCTAAACGGAGTTAATCAGTGGTTCCTCCTCACCCTACTGAGCAAACCGGCGTTAAACATTGCGGCGCGCAGGCTGCCATGGGACCTGTCTGGGGGAGGGGCAGAGGGGCGGGGCCAGAGAGAGAAGCAAGGGCAATGTGCTGTAGCGGCCGGTGTCTGGGCAAAGTGGCGGGCAGGAGGGAGAGGGTGGACCGGGGACGGACAACCCAAAAAAATAACTTAACTGTTCAACGCTCCTCTCTAGCTCTGTCACCGTGCACCGCAAGCACAGGCTCCCAGAATCCCCTAGGCCAATCCTGACGCTGCTTTCCTGCTGCATGAAAGCATCTTCAGGATTGGCCTGAGCGCCGATGATTTGCACTCCTAGTGCGACTAGGAGCCGGTGCTTGCTCTCTCAAACCCAGAAACACAACTCGGTTTGGAGAGAGCTTCAGTGCGCATGATGGTTTGGCCAGCCTGAGACGCAAGGGCGGCTCCTCAGCTGAGGCAGAGGACGTCGCCCCACTGCTATTTAAGCAGTGCACAAAAGAAAAAGAAAATTATAACAGGACGTTATTATCATTTATTTTCTATGCGGCACTCGGAGCCAGGTGGGGGCAGGGCTGGGCTCTGTGATGCCAAGCAGAGTGAGGAGTGGTTTGCACTCCTCTAAGTACACATGACGGTTTGGCCGACCTTCTTGGGCCGTCCTAACTTGGCATATTCTCCACTGGGCTGTGGAGAACATGCCCAGCTTCCCCAGGCACTGCCTGAGCGTCCAAACCGGACGCTCAGACCAATCAGGACACTGCTTCTGCAGCATCGTGATTGGCTGGGAGAGCCCAGAAACCTGAGTGCTTCCAGTGCTGTAGCAAACCTGAAGAAGACAGAGGAGAAGCAGTGGCAGAGTGACGGCGAAGGAAAAGGTAAGTTAATTTTCTTATTATTTATTTTTTATCCATTTCCACGTCCGACCACCCCCGTTCTGAGGCAGCCGCCACTGCTGAGACAGTCGGCCAAACCGTCTTGTGCACTTACAACAAGTGCACCTACCACTCCCCCTTTGCTTGTTATCCCTATTGACAGATAGATAGATAGACAGATAGATAGATAGACAGATAGATAGATAGATAGACAGATAGATAGATAGATAGATAGATAGATAGATAGACAGACAGACAGACAGACAGACAGATAGATAGATAGATAGATAGATAGATAGATAGATAGATAGATAGATAGATAGATAGATAGATAGATAGATAGATAGATAGATAGATAGATAGATAGATAGATAGATAGATAGATAGATAGATAGATAGATAGATAGATAGATAGATCATGCATGGAACACCCATTGTCATATTCTGTTATCAGGTTCTATCAATGATTTTAATTAATGCTCTAAATCTCCAGGCCAGTCTGTGTCATGGTAATTGTTGTACACTGTATTGTGGGGTTTGCAGGCCCTGTTGTGCTGTGAAGCACATATAACATTTTCTTTCTTTCCACAGAACCTGCTTTGAGGGTGATTGAGTGAAATCCTGTGTCTTTTAACTGCAAAGATCACTGGATTTGGACCTTCCAAGGATGTCACGCTTCATCTCAGGGCATTGTTCTTGTGGGGTATCTGTGATTACTCCCAAGATAGTGGGTAATGGTATGTACAACAGCTTCTCTTCTCTCACTTTTCTTCTACATTCATGAATAGGTGAAGGTGGACAATTGTGTGTATGACACTCTTTGAGCAGCTTTAGTCATACACACCCAAACATTCTTCAAACATAGACCAGAATGCACTCACTCACTTCTATCCATCCACATACTAGGGAGGAGAGGTGACCTAGCGGCTAGACTACTGACCTCTGAGTGGGGAACTAGTTTTGAGTCCGGCCTTGGCTCAGCATACTTTGATTCTGGGCGAATTACAGAGCAGTCTAATGCCCTTTCACCAAATTCACACTACATAAAACTACAAAAATGACATTCAAATTTAATACTTGAGTATTGTATTGTATTGTAATTGCATTTGTATATCGCTTAATACTCCTGATGAGTGCTTTTCAGCGAGTAGCAGGCTACTCCGGGACCCATGGAGGATTAGTGTTGAATTAGTATAGTGAAACATGCAAGTACATTTTAAGTGGTGGATATGTTAGTCAGTTATTTGGATTCAGAAGGATAGCAGAAGGATAGAAGAAGAAAAAAGGTTTGTATTGATATAGCGCTTCTTACCCCTGATGGGGTGTTGAAGTGCTTTTTTTGGTGAGTAGCACGCTACTCCGTAAACTCATAAAGGATTAGTTGTGAATTAGTATGGTGAAATATGAAAGTAATTTGAGTGGTGGATATTAGTCAGTTATTTGGAGTGAGAAGGATAGCAGGGGGATAGAAGGGAAAGAAAGGTTTGCATTCATATTGCGCCTGTTACCCCTGATGGGGTTTTGAAGCGATTTTCTGGCGAGTAGCACGCCACTCCGGAACCCATAAAGGATTAGTGTTGAAAATTAGTTTAGTGAAATATGAAGTAGTTTGAGTGGTGGATATGTTAGTATGTGTCCCCACTTATGCGTGAGCTACATTGGCTCCCAGTAAGGCAGAGGGTGCTCTTCAAAGGGTTATGCATTGCACATAAATCTCTTTATGGTAAGGCACCAAGATACATTAAGACCCGCCTGATTCCATACAAACCTGCAAGGGTGCTAAGATCTGCTGAGGCAACTCTTCTCATGCAACCTCGTTTCAGATTGGCGACAGTGGGTGGTCGTGCCATCTCGAACACCCTCCCAGCGGCTTGGAATAGTCTACCGGCGGACCTGCGCAAAGAATCTAATTTGCTGTCCTTTCGGAAGAGGTTGAAGACTGTTCTTTTCCAGAAGGCCTGGGGAGGGCTATAAATTTCTGGGAAGTGTCTTTTTGGTTTCCTGCGGTGCTTACTGGACAAGCGCTTAGAGACCCCTGGGTTATAGAGCGCTATACAAATCGAAATAAATAAATAAATAAATAAATAAGTTATTTGGATTGAGAAGGGTTGGGGAGGGGTAAAAAAGGGAAAAGGGTTTGCATTTATATAGCGTTTGTAACCCTGATGAGGTGTTGAAACGCTTTGTTGGCGAGTAGCATGCTACTCTGGAACCCATAAAGGATTAGTGGTGAATTAGTATTGTGGAATCTGGAATTAGAGATGTGAACATGTTAGTCTGTTATTTTGATTGAAAAGGATAGTGAAAGGATGGAAGAGTGAAGGAGTTCTTCTTTTAGGTCATAGCAGTAGGAGGAGGCTTTTGGATGAGTAAAAATGGTTTTTGGAGGGGAAGAGTCAGAGGAAACAGTTTGTTTTGGGGGATCAGTATAGTAAAAGAGGTGTCAGATGATGCAAGGAGGGGTAGAGTAGGAGAGACTCCAGAAAGGGTTATTTTGGGGAACATAGTAGTGGTATGGGATTTGGGATAAATGAGAGAGTGGGTCTGGAGGATATAATGATAGATGTATAGGGTGAGAGATATCGTAGTGCATTTGAAAGAGTAGTAGAAAGAAGTTTGAGATGAGTCAGAAAGTTGGGCTAGAAGATATATTGAGAGAAGTATAGGCTGAGAAATAGGGTAGTGCATTGGAAATGCTAAATTAGCAGAAAGTGATAAATATATAGATCTATAAGTACATTGAAAGTATATAGATGCATAAAGGAGGTATATGCAGATTAAAGATATTGATAGAGGTACAGGATGAGAAATAGGATAGTGCATTGGATATGCTTTTTCAGGAGAAAAGTAATAGACACAGTACATGGAGGTACATAGATGAACAATGGAAGTAAGTACATGTAGACCAAAGATTATTTTTTTGTTTTGTTTTTTTTGTTATGTTTTTATAACAACATCATTATTCTACATATTTATACAAAGCAATACACAAAAATAGGTATATATCTATAGTGAAAATAAATGTGTATATACAGAGGGACACATACATAGGGTGGGTATTAATGAATTGGAAAATGGGCAGCATTTCTGGACCAGGTCCCGACCAGTCTCGAACAGGCTCAAACAGGCACTCGCCCTTGACCTTTCCACCCTTAGCCTTGACGCCCGGGCTAGACGCTCTAAGCCTTGACCGTTTATAGCCCTAGTAGTCAGGTGACCCCTTCAGCCAATGGGAACCCTAGCCCTGACACCATTCAAACACAACGCTAGCCCTAAAATCTAGAACCAATAGGAGACAATCTTAGCCCTACTCCAAGCACCCAATCAGTTTAAAAAACCCTGATCTCTATGTCCAATAGAGGCCATAGCCCTACCAGTAGTCCCATCCCTAGTCTAAGCAACCAATGGCATAGGAAGCCCTAGTCCCTACATCTAGTCGAAAGTTTAACCCTACTCTTAGTCCCACACCTAGTCCAGCAACCACTAACACCAGAAGCCCTAACTGCTACTTCCAATTAAAGACCTAACCCTAGCCCTAGTCCCATCCTAGTCCCAACAACCAATAACACAGGAAGCCCTAGTCCCTACAGCCAATAGAAATCCTACCTCTAGCCCTAGTTCCAACCCTACATTGATTGAGTCACAGATCAGAACCCTCAAATACCCAACCAATGAAGACACTAACCCTAATCCATTAGAAACATCAGATACAACCAGGAATCATTGTACACATGTACCAAACAATATCAGACTATATAAGGTCCCAGCAACCTCAGATAGGGTTTGCTGGCCAGGGAGTTGGAAGCCGCTCCTCTATTCAGAAATCTCCTAGGAGACAGACAGGCTCAATCCACTCTTTGGACTTCTTTTTTTTTTTTGTTTAGCTTTCAATTTGATATAGTATTTCCTCTATGTTTGTGCTGGTAGCTGAGGCAATGTCACAAGGTACAATGGTTTCTAATTTAAACGTCACTAACTTGCTACACGCTCATGTGAACAAGGCCAAAATGTGTTATGTCCGAGCTGCACTTTGAAATGAAATACTAAAAGCCATCACTGCAAGCAGAATCAGTATATTCAAGTTGTCCGTCTCTCTGTTTGGTGCCTGGAAGCGCCTTCGAGTGGTAACTGGAGATTACCTGAGGAAAGTTGGCTAGATTTCCCCCCGACAGACCCCTCTTCCACAAAATGACTGACCATTTTTTTCAAGCCATTTGGGTTGGTAGCTTTATGCAAGCTTTCTCATGGACAGCCCCCTGTACGACCGTTATTGACGTTATACTGTTTGTGGTTTCGGAGGTGCTCTCATCGCATCGGAGAAATCGTGGGGACACCCAGTAATTCACAGTAAGTCGGGAGCTCTATTGTCACGCGCTGCAGAAGGGGAGGTGCTGCTAACTGCTGGGCCAAAGTGATAACATAATAAATCAACAAGACTTCTGCAGGTAAGGTCCTAACAAACTTGTCCTCTAACCACACAATTTTTTTTATAAAGCTTTACTCCCTCTCCTGGCCAAAAAACGAAGTGCACATTCCCTATTAAACACAGTTTAAACAGTTTACAGCAGATTACTGATGCCTCAGAGGGAAAGGGGGCTGGTTTCACTGACTTGTTAATACAAAATGGTCGCTGGGGGTGCACTGCTTAACATACAGGTCTTAGCACAGAGCAAAGGAGACATTTGGAGGGAAAAACTGACGGTCACAGGGAATGAGAGAGAAAAACGACAGAGTTGGGACTGGAAATCCCACAATTCAGCAGGTTAAATGTTTACATACACAAACTTCATATCAAAACAACGAATACAAAATGAAAACTGAAAGCGGACTAGAAAACAGCTTGTGTAAAACATACACGTGCACAAATGAACAATGATAAACAGATTGCAGCCGCACTAATATGATTTAAATCTTCAAAATAATGCTTTTGAGATAGCTGTCAGCTCATAATCAATCTGCAACTCAACATACATGAATTGTGTCAAAGAACAGGGTACTAAACAAATCGAAAGAATTTTCTTTGATTACAATTTGATGTAAATACCATGAACAAAATAGAAAAAAAAGAAAATAAAAAAAAACTTGAATCATCTCATAGCTTCTATTTTATCCCAGAATGAAGTGACATGATTATATTATGTTTTTGACTCATTTTACCAAAAATAAATTGCACATTACATAATTGTAAAGGTGCAATAAGGCGTCCTAGCCAAGATAATATATCAACCATAATGCAATAGTAGCTAAATTTGTTGTTTATATATAATATCAATCCATGTTTCTTGTTATGGGCACCCAGATTCAAAATAACTAGACAAAAACAGAAGATGACACCATACAGCATATATCATATTACTATCACAGAATGAAAATTCATTTTAAAACAGTGCAGTGAGGTGATTGCCACAATCATGTTATACTACTGCAATACTGCCATGGCAGCATAATTATTTTAAATGATATATAAACTAACATAATAAGGTCACTTTACTCATATCAACATTAGTATCAATTACTAATAGATGAAGGAAAACAAAAATAGAAAAAGAAGAAAAGAGATTGAATCATCTGTAAGACTTGTCAATCGTCACCAAATGTTGTATCCCTGTTCAGAATCTTGATTGAGAAGTAGAAAGCAGTTCTAAGGAAAAACAAACAAAATAATCCATTCGGGGGACAGTCTTACGTTATAAAACAATCTACGAAAGGTTGAACTAAACCCAAAATTCCTTCAGCCATGCAAAGTGGGGGGTGGCCACAAGACCTGCCATGTGGTCAGGCCCTGTGGCCAACCCTCCACCAAATGCAACCAACCCCTCACTGCACACAGCCTTTGGCCGTGCATAGCATGGGTTGGCCACAGGGCCTGGGCCTTGAGGACCCCCATCTCCAAGGGCCTTTTTGATTCAAAGAGGAGAAGGGGGCCCACAAAAAAGGTTTTTGGCCCCAGGGAGGTTCCCTCTGGGACCCCACCACTAGGCTTAGGAAGTCAGGGTCTCTGTTCCCTCTCCTCTTATGTCTGTTTTTTTACTTATTTTTAGGACTCAAGACTGAGTCCTAAGATGGCCACCGCCACTTCCTGATTGAGGTAGAGGGCATCCAATCAGATCTCACCAGGAGATCTGTCGGGATCCCTGGGGGCTTTGCGTCACTAGATACAATTTTATTAGCATTAACTGCTCAAAAACTACTGAATCGATTTATACAAAGTCAATAAAGGCACTCTTTCTAGACCAGGATCTAGCTTTCTGCCAAATTTAGGGGGTCATTACAATGACGGGTGTACTTCAGTCCTTTCGCCAACTTATCGGGGATAGGGACTACAAGGTGGCAGTGCCACAGGGTCAATTACAATGCGACCACAACCACAGTGGTTGGAATCCCCATATTTTACATTGCAGCAGGTGCAGCTGCCTGCAGCATCCACCACAATGTAAAAAGGGGCCATTTTAAATATCCCTGCACAACATGGTGCAGGGATATGTGGGGGGCACCATAGGTTCATTTCCAGGTCTCCAGGGTAAGTGTTCTATTAAGAACATCTGACCTGGTAGGTTCTGCGTCTTTCAACCCCAACGAGTAGCTTATAGCCCGTGTTAGCACGGCATAAGCACAAAGTAGCTCACAGCTATACCAGTATCTTCCTGCAAAGTCCCAAAAGGGCACAGTGAACCACCCTCATACAGATCTTCTACTTCACGAATCCCAGCCTTTGTCCATGGCTTCTTATCAAATACAGGTGTCAGCTCCCTGAAGTCTTGCAACCATCACAGAGGTAACCAAGACGTGTAAATGCCCCCTCCCCCATATTATGAATGTAATTCTGTCATCAAACTTTGCAGACTGAACTGCCCTAATTTGTCCTCTTCAAGACCCCACTTTATCATTAATATTGTAGGCAAATGAGACTGAGATTGCCATCTCCTTCAGTAAGAATCTTGTTTTTGCAATTGTCACCCCGAGTGGGACGGGTATGCTAAGACGTGGGTCCCATCCTCTCCATACCACTGGAATCAAGATATCCTGGCTGAAGAGGGGTGAAACCCCGAAACCGGTCCTAGGATGCTTGTTTCCAGTACTGGGAGGACCTGGCTTGGCAGTTCGCGCTGGACTGTTCTAATGGGGCACAGGGTCAAGACTTATTTGCATATGGCTGGGTTCAAACTGGAATGGCATGGTGAGCAACAAAGATTATTGATTTTGGCTCAGATCCCTGTACTGGGGTGAATGTATGACATTGTTCTGCATTCTGTCCATCAACTGTTGTTTTTTGAATCGTGAAAGAGACCAGATAAACTTTAGCCCCTGTTCGTCAGCATTAGGGTTTTGGATTCAGAAAAAGGCTCTCAGATTTAATTGTGACAAAACTGAAGTGCTGGTCCTTTTCCTTTATGGTCTCCTCTTGGTTGCTTATGGAACTAGGCTCTGCTCCTTTTATGATAAATGTAGTCGTCATGCCAGAGTGATGCTTGATGCGGGTTTATCTTTCACTGGCCGAATCATCAAGCCGTAACCTCATGTTTCTCAAGATCATGGGTAGGATGGATCCTCTCTTGCTTCTGACTACTCTAATGTCCTCTATAATGGATTGACACCATGTCCTTTGTATCGCCTCTAAATTGTTCTACATGCTGCTGCCCTACTCATCATGGGTTTGCCAAATTGTTCAGCAATATCTCACCATCTTTTTCTCTTCATTGGCTTCATTGGCTTCAGCGGCCTTTGTCACCGAGCATTTATGATTTCAGAACCTATCCATCTACCAAAGCTGCTACACAGACACACCAACAGAGAACACTATATCTCATTATTTCAACTCAGCTCTATGTTCTTAGAATTCAGAAATCCAGATTAGATGGACGATCTTCTGCCTTCCTAGGAGCTAAAAAGCTAGCTCCCTCTTGATTTATGTCTAATATGCATCTGCAACTTTGCGAACAATACGACTTGGCTTTTTCCGCTTTAGTTATGCGGCTCTCAAGGTAACAGAGCGCTCTGTAAATCAGTATCATTCATTCATTGGTTTCCAGCTTGTCCCAGCACACAGCTCCGCAGCTCAACCAGGGAGTGTTCTGACCTGCCCAGACCATGGTTTGAGGCATCTGGCCTGCTCTTGACTTTTTTTCCTGTTTCTAATTTCTATTTTCTCTGGTGGCTCAGGCTTGCGTTGTATTTCTAATTTGTTTCTTTCTCCCTTTACGTCTGTTTACACCCCTGATTCCCTTTCTTCTCTCCCCCTTCTGTGTACTGCCCTTCTGCTGGTTCCCGCTGCTGCTGCCCCCGAAGCCTCTCCCACCTTTTTCTCCGCTCCCACCTCCCAGCTGTCATGCCCACCAGACCTCTACTTAATGGAGGCTACTGCGTGGCTGGGCAGTGGACACTCGTAGTGAAAGCGTACAGCAGGTGCACTGCTGGCGCGCAAAATGCACACCAAAGATGAGCCCATCTGCGCCCGTCCTCGAACCGGCCGCGACCAGTGCCAGGAGCCTGGTCCTCCGACCTACCATCACTACAGTTCAGCGAATCTCCATGCACTCAACAGCGACAAGAATAAGAACTGCAAGCTCTCCTTTTCTCTTGACACCCACGGTCCTTTCACCTGCCGAAACTGCCGTCACTCCTTCAACATCGCAAAACCCAGGACCCACCTCAGCCAACCAGCAACATCTTCACCACTGCCCAAACCCTGCAATGCATCCTCCACGTTCGCTCCCTCCACAGGCATGCCGCAGAAATTTGAGACCTCCTCGACCGCAGTGCCCCCAACGTTGTTTTTCTCACAGAAATATGGACAAGGGCCACCTCCGGGCTCTAACATTGCAATCGCCACTCCCCAGGGATACAAAATCCCCCGGAAGGACCGGCTAACCCACCCCAGAGGCGGCATCGCGCCATCACCCACAAGGCCAACCTCAGCCTGAGCCCCTACATTGACGAGCCTATGAACCTTATGGAACTTCTCCACATCAAGATACAGGTCAACTCGACCACCACCCTATGAGGCATCCTCATCTACTGACCTCCAGGACCCCATGCACCCTTCTCTGACTTCATCACCGACTTCATCACCGACATAAGCATCCCGCATGCCATCACCTCCACCAACAACATTTTGCTGGGAGACCTCAACTTCCACCTAAACAGCCGCCAAAACCCCAAATCCATCTCCTTCCTGGAAAACCTCCACATCATCGGACTCAATCAGATCGTACCAGGACCAACGCACTCAGCAGGACACACCCTCGATCCCATCTTCATAGCAGGATCCTTCTCCTTCAGCCACACCGCCGAACTCCCATGGACGGACCACCGATGAGTCCACTTCACCTACAAAGCAAATATCCCCCGCATACACACACCCCTGCCCCAATGGATGAATTGGAAAAAGATCTCCGACGAGCAGCTCACCACCAACCTCAGTGGCTCCACTCCCACTGCCTCAGACAACGACCCCTCCACTGCCACCCCCACCCTACACAAATGGATCACCGACTGCGCCAACAACGTCACCCCCTCACGAAATTCTATAACCCTCACGCCAAGAAGGCTAGCTGGTTCTCCACCGAACTCCGGTAATCCAAATGCACCTGCAGACGTCTCGAAAAGCTGTGGAGGAACTCCAAAACCCCTGCCAACCTCAACAACTACAAAACAGCCACCACTGCCCACCACAAACTCACCAGACACTCAAGGAAAACAGCACTCAAGGTCAGAAACTCCGCCCACGCATACAACAATAAGGAACTCTTCTGCATTATCTTTTTTTTTTGGAAAACCTTTATTTAACATTTGCAATCAAATACAGACAAGGGCCTACAACCCCCAGGGCTGGCCGCTAAGCATTTTAGTACGTTATTACCAGCAAACTTCAAACCCGCCTCCCTAGAGAGCATAGGATCTCAATTCACAAAGCGGATCAGTTGCAAAGGTAGTTCAATTTGGACACAGGATAGGAGGTTTTCATTTTAAAATAATAAGTAGGAAGAGTCAGGTGTCGCACAGTGTCTCGGATCACAAAAGGGGGGGCGAGCAAAGAAACAACGTGTCCAAAATAAGCTCGCCATAAAATAAGTCAACGGAGTGAAGACATAAGACATAAGGATAAACTAGCACATTATTATTCGTCTACTCCAGCATTATTGTCCGCCCCAGAGCACCAAAACCTCAGAAAAGTCAAGGTATAGATATAGAAACAAGGATCTAAGAAAGCCGAACCCACTACGCTAACCCGGAAAAGGAAAAAGAGAAGAAGACAAGGGAAGAAAAGGAAGAAAAGAGGCCATAGAACAAAAATAAAAACGAACACCCATCCCAATTACTGCAAAAGACTACAGAACAGGAGTAAACAGATGAGAAAAGAACGGCAGATCTCAATGTAGATGGTTGGTGCCAATGTTGCCCCTCCCTGTCTCCGAAGCCAAGCTTTACTCCATCCGCCATCTTGAAAGACCGACAGGGGAGGGGAGTCGACAAGGTCCGAAACAGCAAAAGATGAAAAGTAGAAAGTTCCAGAATGGGGACGACATGTAAATGTTCCAAGGGATACACAGTCGGGGGTTCCAACGGTTCCATTGGGTGATCGGGCACAGTACAGTCAGGTAGATCCAGTACAATAGGGGCAAACTCTGCTTCCAGCGCCGGGTCAAAACAAGTCTCCGAAACATCTATTGAAATGCAGGCTAGCTGCCGGGGCACGGGTGTCGAGTCAGGATCCGCTCTCAGGCCTGTGAGTCCATCCGTCGCAGACAACAAACTGCAAGTCTGGACTTCAATGGTCCCCTTAAGTGCAATGAGTGCCTCCAGCACCGTTCGCAGTGACGGGCCAGGTCGAGCCTGCTCCGCTAGATACCTTTCTTCCTCCAACATGATGGTCCCCACGGAGAGGCGCCTTCTCCGGGGCAAAATTAGGCGGAGCAGGAGTAAGCCATGAGGGACTGACGGTCAGCAAGCAGTAATACGCAGCGAGGCACCGACCCAGGGGGATCGACGATGCAAATGCCGAACCCCCCGGTCAGGGACCCCCGCGACACAGCACCGTGCGTCACTCGTCACCTCACCTACTGTAGGGCACCAGGCAGCTGGTGGTAGCAGACCAATCAAAAAGTCTGAGTGTTCCAGAGAGCGGACCCGACCTCATTCAGCAGTCCGTTGTTATTCAACTCGGACCCGGCAGAGCCCGCACTCGAGACCCCGGCGTCCCTGCTGGGTTAGGCCTCAAACGATCATCGACGTAACTCCGCTCCACAACGGCGGAGAAACTCCGGGATTGCACCACTGGAGAGCAGGTCGGATCACACACACGGATCCGGTGCAGGTAACCAGGATAGGCGACAGGATAATAGAGCGAAGGACGGAGGTCAGCGGAGCCGGGAGACTATGCGGCCATCTTGGTTGGTGTCGTAGCTCCTCCCCCCTCTTCTGCATTATCAAAGAGTTTGTCCAAGCCAGCAGCGAGTCCAACAACATCCCACCCTCCCAGGACCTCTGCGGCAAACTTAGTACCTTCTTCCATCACAAAATCAAGACCATCTATGACAACTTCGACAACAACAACCTCCAGGAGGATCCCATACCCACCGCTTCATGCACCACACCGTCAATGCTGGACAGTTGGACTGCCCTCAGCATCGAAGACACCCTAAAGACCATGAGGATCTCCCACACCGGGACCCCCACGGAACCCTGCCACCACTACATCTACCACAGAGCTGCAGACATCATCGCCCGAGCTACAAAGAATCATCAACCGATCCTTGGAGACCACCTCCTTCCTCGATGACTGGAAACACGTAGAGATCAACCCTCTCCTAAAGAAACCATCGGCAGACACCAGAGACCTGAAAAACTACAGACGGATCTCCCTACTTCCCTATCCGGCAAAATTCATTGAAAAAGCTGTCAACAGCCAACTCACCTCCTTCATCGACGGGGAACAACATCCTCTCCTCCTCCCAATCCGGCTTCAGGAAGAGCCACAGCACAGAGCCCGCCGTCATCGCCACAACAGATGACATCAGCTCCCTCCTCAGCAGAGGAGAGACTGTGGCCCTCATCCTCCTGGACCTCTCTGCGGCCTTCAACACAGTCTCACACCGCACCCTAGCCCACAGACTCCACAATATAGGAATCCAGAACAAAGCCCTCGACTGGATTCGCTCATTCCTCTCTGACAGAAAGCAGAGGGTCAGACTTCCTCCCTCATCTTGGCGCCCACGCCAACCACCTGCGGAGTCCCCCAAGGATCCTCCATCAGCCCTACTCTGTTCAACGCCTATATGGCCCCTCTCGCTACCATCGTCAGATAACACAGACTCAACATCGTATCGTACGCAGACAACACGCAACTCATCCTCTCACTATCCAATTAACTTAACATTTCGAAACACAACTTTCAAGAAGGAATTGAAGCAGTCGCCCGGTGGATGAAGAACAGCTGCCTACAACTGAACACAGACAAAACCAATGTACTCATCATAGGCTCACATCCCAATGCCTGGAACTACACCTGGTGGTCCCCAATTGACAGGAATCCACCCCCGCCCCCGGACCACGCACGCAACCGTGGAATCATCCTGGACTCCAAACTCAAAATGGACCACCAGTTCAACGCCATCACCTCTTCCTGTTTTCACACCCTCTGTCTCCTACGTAAAACTTTCAACTGGATCTCCCTCGAACATAGGAAAACCGTCACCCACACCCTCATCAGCAGCGAACTGGACTACAGCAAAACACTCTACGCGGAGATCAACAAGAGCCTCACCCGCAATCTCCAGAACATCCAGAACGCCGCCGCCAGACTAGTCCTTAACCTGCTGTGTCATTGCCACATTACCCAACACCTGCGGGCACTACACTGGCTCCCGGCCGAGAAGAGAATCCCCTTCAAGCTTCTCACCCACGCCCACAAAGCCCTCCACAACACAGGGCCCGCCTACATGAACCACTGACTCTCGTTCCACGCACCCCAAAGATCCCTCCGCTCCGCCCAGCTCTCCCTAGCCAAGGTACCATGCATCAAAAAGACCAGAACAGGAGGTCAGTCCTTCTCCTTCCTCGTGGCAAAGGCCTGGAACACCCTCCCTCTCCACTCTCCCCAAGTTTCTGAAGGTCCTCAAGACCTGGCTCTTTGGCAAATCATCATGAGCATCCGGCACCGCACGTACTCTGAAAGGCCAGGGAAGACCTCTGACCCACTTGGCCTCCGACTATCCTCCATGAGCGCCTAGGAGCTGCGTGCTCCCTCTCCCCCCAGCACCTTGAGACTCTTCCGGGTGAGTAGCTCCGCTTAAGAAACCCCTGATTGATTGACTGATTGAATCATCCATTCACCTCCTTTGAGATGTGTACTTGAACTATGATTCCAGGCTCCTCAAGTGGAGAGACGTTCTTTGAGATCATGATGTCTGACCTCTTAAGCAGGGAAGGTGAAGAATGAGGGGGTGTATGGAGATCACGACCCCTATCTTCTGAGACAAGACAGGCTGCAATTGTAGGGGTTACCAAAAACACAACCACTGCTCTGTATGTCAAATTCTTTTGAATCAAGAACTGATTGTGTCTCCCTTAGACTACCAGTTTCTCTCCGTGTCCATGTCTGCTTATGTTTTCTCATGTCAATGCCACAAGGAGACTACTGTTTGTGGCTTTCGATGTCTTTGTTTGCCTGTGTCTCCCAGTTTTCATATTTTCCATTTCTTTCAGTGTTTATATGTCCCAGTGACTTCCTGTGTCCATGTCTTCCAGGTATTTCTAGCTCTTCCTCTTTCTCCACTTGGCTGTGTTTCCCAGTGTCCACTTCTCCTGATGTCATACTGTATCTGCATCTTGCAGTGTCATTCAAAAGATGTGTTGCCCCTTGGTTTCTATCGTCTGTGTATCTTTGTGTTTCCACATATTCGTATTGGTCTGCATCCCTCCATGTCTTCCCTAGGCCTTCTCAGTGTTCTGGTCTCCCATAACCTGCCTCTCCTACCCTTATCTATGTCTTTCCATGTTTCTTAATGTCCATGTCTCTCACTAGCTTCCCATGTCTATGTCTCTCTTTGTTCATTTCCCCAAGTGTCTTTCCATGGTTGTATGTCAGAACAACGCATGCCTTTACCCACCCATGCTGTTACTCCACGGTCTTTACAACAAATGCATCTTTACCATGCATCCTTTACCATGCATATCATTACAACAACATGCTTTAGGGAAAGCGCTGGACTTTGGAGGTGTTAAATTTACAATTCCAACTCCAGTCTGAGCAACAATAGGTAAAGTTCTGGACTTTAAAGTCGAATGCCCCTTTCACTAAGGCATGTCATTGTAGTGATATGTGTGATAAATGAAAGCGCAGTAAAGACACATTTGTTGCAACAGCTCTGTTGTAACAGTAGCGTGTGGTTCATGCCGCTTTTTAAATGCTGTTTCCCTCTTCCCATATCTGTGTTTCCTTAGTGTCTTCACTTGTGTATGTCTTACCGGTGGTCTGGACTCCCGGTGTCTTCCCTTGCCTTTGTCTCCAAGTGTTTGTGTTTCCCAGTGTCTGTGTTTCCCCCGTGTTGAGGACTGTCAAATCCCATTGTCTTTCCTTGTCTGTATTTCCCAGTATTCATGTCTCCCAGTGTCTTTATTTCCCAGTGTTTGTGTCTCCCAGTTTCTGGTCATGTCTCACAGTGTTTGTTCCAGTCTCCTAGTGTCTGTGTCCCCTGGTGTTTGTGTGTCACAGTGTCTTCCCTTGTCAGTATTTCCAGGTGTCTGTCTCCCAATGTCCTCCTTTGTCTGTAAATCCTGTTATTCTTGCGTCCCAGTGTCTGACCTTTTCTATTAGTGCTTGCATCTCCCACTATTTTCCTTAGTTTGTGTCTCCTAGTGTTTGTGTCACCCTATGACAGATCGTGTGTCCTAGTGTCTGTACTCCCAGTGTTCGTCTCTCCAGTGCCTGCTCATGTCTTCCAATATCAGTGTCTGCCAGTGTTTGTGCCTCCCAGTGTCTGTTTGTGTCTCCTAGTGTCCGTTTCTTCTAGTACTTGTGTCTCCCAGTATCTTCACTTGTCTGTAATTCCCAATGTTCTTGTATCCCAGTGTCTGTTTGTGTCTCCTAGTGTTCATAACTCTCAGAGTCTTTCCTTGTCTTTGTCCCCTAGTGCTCGAGTCTTCCAGTGTCTTCCCTTGACTGCATTTTCCAATGTTTGTGTCTCCCAGTGTCTGAATGTGTCTCCCAGTGTCTTTGTATCCCAGTGTTTGTGTCTCCCATCCTATTCTTTTGTCTGTATCTCCTAGTCTTTGTGTCTCCCAGTGTCTGTGTGTGTCTCCCAGTGTCGGTGGCTTCCAGGGTTTGTGTCTTCCTGGATCTTTCTTGTCGGTGTCTCTCAGTGTTCATGTCTCCCAGTGTCTGTTCGTGACTCACAGTCTCTGTGTTGCTCAGTGTTCTTGTCTCCCAGGTTCTTCCCTTCTCTGTGTCTCCCAGTGTTTTCCCAGGTTTGTGGTTCCCAGTGGTTTGTGTCTTCCACAGTATGTTTGCGTCTCCCAGTGGCTGTGTATTGCAGTGTTTCTGCCTCCCTGTGTCTTCCTTTGTCTGAGTCTCTCAGTGTTCATGTCTCCCAGTGTCTTTCTTTGACTGTGTCTTCCAGTGTTTGTGTCTCCCAGTGCCTATGTATTTCAGTGTCTGTGCCTCTCTGTGTCTTCCTTTGTCTGTGTCTCTCAGTGTTTGCGCCTCCTAGTGTCTTCCCTTGTCTGTAATTCCCAATGTTTTTGCATCCCAATGTCTGTTTGTGTCTCCTAGTGTTCATGACTCTCAGTGTCTTTCCTTGTCTTTGTCCCCTAGTGCTCGAGTCTTCCAGTGTCTTTCCTTGTATGCATTTTCCAATGTTTGTGTCTCCCAGTGTATGTTTGTGTCTCCCAGGTCTGTGTATTCCAGTGTTCGTGTCTCCCATCGTCTTCTTTTGTCTGTAGCTCCTTGTCTTTCTGTCTCCCAATGTCTGTGTGTGTCTCCCAGTGTCTGTGTCTTCCAGGATCTTCCTTTGTTGGTGTCTCTCAGGGTTCATGTCTCCCAGTGTCTGTTCGTGACTCTCAGTCTCTGTGTCACTCAGTGTTCTTGTCTCCCAGGTTCTTCCCTTCTCTGTGTCTCCCAGTGTTTTCCCATGTTTGTGTCTTCCAGTGGTTTGTGTCTCACAGAGTATGTTTGTGTCTCCCAGTGGCTGTGTATTACAGTGTTTCTGCCTCCCTGTGTCTTCCTTTGTCTGTGTCTCTCAGTGTTCATGTCTCCCAATGTCTTTCTTTGACTGTGTCTTCCAGTGTTTGTGTCTCCCAGTGTTTATGTATTGCAGTGCCTGTGCCTCCCTGGGTCTTCCTTTATCTGTGTCTCTCAGTGTGTGCGTTTCCCACTCTCTTCCTCTGTCTGTAAATCCCAGTCTTCGTGTCTCCAGTGTCTCTACGTGTCTCTACGTGTCTCCCAGAGTCTATATCTTCCAGTGTTTGTGTCTCCCAGGGTCTTTCCTTCTCTCTGTCTCTCATTGTTTTCTGATGTTTGTATCAATCCATGAATCCTAGTGTAGGTATCTCCCAGTGTCTGTTTGTGTCTCCCAGTGTCTATGTCTCCCAGTGTCTACCCTTGTCGGTATCTCCTAGTCTGTCTTCATGTCTCCCAGTGTCTACCCTTGTCTGTATCTCCTAGTCTGTCTTCATGTCTCCCAGTGTCTACACAAGTCTCACAGTGTTTGTGTCTCCCAGCGTTTTCCCATGTTTGTGTCTATCCAGGAATCCCAGTGTAGATGTCTCCCAGTGGCTGTGTTTTGCAGTATTCTTGTCTCTAGTGTCTTCCTCTTCCAGTGTTTGTGTCTTCCAGTCTGTGTCTCTCAGTGTTCATGTCTTCCAGTGTCTCTTCGTGTCTCTCAGTGTTTGTGTCTTCCTGTGTTTGTGTCTCCCAGGGTCTTCCCTTCTCTGTGTCTCTCAGTGTTCATGTCTCCCAGTATCTGTTTGTGACTCTGAGGCTCTGTGTTGCTCAGTGTTCTTGTCTCCCAGGGTCCTCCCTGAGTGCAGGAAGACCGTCACCCACGCACTCATAACCGGCAGACTGGACTGCGGCAACGCCCTCTACCCCGGAATCAAGAAATCCCTGCTACACAAGCTCCAAACCATACAGAACTCCGCAGCCAGACTCGTCCTCGGAACCCCATGACACGAGCACATGACCCAGCACCTACGAGACCTCCACTGGCTTCCTATTGAGAAGAAAGTGAACTTTAAGCTACTAACCCACGCCTTCAAATCCCTCCACAACATCGGACCCAAATACCTCAACTAACGAGTCTCCTTCCAAGCACCCAAAAGGAACTTCCGGTCCGCCGACCTTGCCCTTGCTGAGACCCCACGCATCCGCAGAACCAGAGCAGCCGGAAGAGCCTTCTACGTCGCAGCAAAGACCTGGAATGAGCTCCAATTCATCATCAGACTCTCCACCACTCTGCACTTCAGGAAGAGCCTCAAGACCTGGCTATTCGACTGGTCCGGAGATGCACCCCCCAGTGCCTTGAGACCCTCAAGGGTGAGTAGTGTGCTTTATAAGCCCCCTGATTGATTGATTGTTTGTATCTCCCTGTGTATATGTCTTCAAGTGTCTTCCCTTGTCTTTATCTCTTAGTCTTCATGCCTCCCAGTGTCTCTTTGAGACTCCCAGTGTCTTCCAGTGTTTGTGTCTTTCAGTGTTTCCCATGTTTGTGTCTATCCAGGAATCCCAGTGAAGATGTCTCCCAGTGGCTGTGTTTTGCAGTATTCTTTCTTTGACTGTGTCTTCCAGTGTTTGTGTCTCCCAGTGTCTTCCTTTGTCTGTGTCTCTCAGTGTTTGTGTCTTCCAGTGTCTGTGTATTCCAGTGTTTGTGTCTCCCATCGTCTTCTTTTGTCTGATCCTCCTAGTCGTTGTGTCTCCCAGTGTCTGTTTGTGTCTCTCAGTGTCTGTGTCTTCCAGTGTTTTTGTTCGCCCAGTGTCTTCCTTTGACTGTGCCTCTTAGTCTTTGTGTCTTCCAGTGTCTTCCTCTGTCTGTAAATCCCAGTCTTCATGTCTCTTCATTTCTCTCAGTCTCTGCGTCTTCCAGTGTTCATGTCTCCCAGCCTCTTCCATTGTCTGTGTCTCTCTCAGTGTTCATGTCTCCCAGTGTCTGTTTGTGACTCTCAGTCTCTGTGTCACTCAGTGTTCGTGTCTCCCTGGGTCATCCCTTCTCTGTTTCTCCCAGTGTTTTCCCATGCTTGTGTCTATCCATGAATTCTAGTGCAGGCGTCTTCCAGTGTCTGTTTGTTTTACCAGTGTCAATGTCTTCCAGTTTTTGTGTCTTCCAGTGTCTTCCTCGGTCTGTAAATCCCAGTCTTCGTGTGTCCCAGTGTCTCTTTGTATCTCTCAGTGGATGTGTCTTCCCTTCTCTGTGTCTCCCAGTGTTTTCCTGTGTTTGTGTCTCAGTATTCATGACTCTCAGGGTCTTCCGTTGTCTGTGTCTCTCTGTGTCTGTTTGTGTTTCCGTGTGTTTTTCCGTTTCTGTCCGTCCATGAACCCTAGTGTAGGTGTCTCCCAGTGTCTGTTTGTGTCTCTCAGTATCTATATCTTCCAGTGTTAGTGTCTCTCAGTGTTACTGTCTCCTATTGTCTATGTCTCCCAGTGTTACTGCCTCTCAGTATCTATGTCTTCCAGTGTTGTGTCTCCTAGTTTCTATGTCTCTCAGTGTTCGTGTCTTCCAGTGGCTGTGTCTCCCTAGGTCTCCCCTTCTCTGTGTCTCCCAATATTTCCCGTGTTTGTGTCTATCCATGAATCCTAGTGCAGGTGTCTCACAGTATCTTCCCCCTAACAGAATTCACAAAGATTCGCAGGAGTGCGGGGGCATAGGGGCAGAATTACAAGCCCCTTGCGCCACTTTTGCGTCACTTTTAACATGGAGAAAAGTGACGCAAAAGTGGCGCAAGGGGCTTGTAAATCTGACCCATAGTTTTCACTGGGTGCAGTAGGTGCAGTGGCACCTGGTCCCAACGGCCTGAAGCGCCATCTAAACCCTGATTATTGCTGTATTTCACATAATTAAACAGTATCCAAGGGACCCATTTTTGCGATGCACGGGGTACGGCACTGAATAACCATCGTAAAGCTGTTCCCGCAGACTCCAGGTCTGCATAAATACACATCTCCGTGACTGTGATGTGTTATGTACCTTTGAGATGCTCACAGGCATCGAATGATTTTCTACAACGAATGGTGGGGGTCATGCCCTGTGGGGGATATGGGGACTTCTCTTGATAGTTCCAGGAATTTGGATCCGAAGCCCCCACTCCTCTCTATATTTCGACAGGGGCGTTCTGAAAAGACGTGTGACGCTGCAGTTGGTTCAAGCTAATCAGCAAACTGCACAGGGTAGTTTTGTGTTTCCTGTCACACTCCTGGGCATACAACTCCCTACCTAAAAAGTGTTGTTTTGCAATGATTGGCCGTGGTGTCTCGGATGGGGTGGGGCCGCTTGGCAGCCATGCCATTTTCTTTCTAGGAGAGGTGTCTGTCCCTGGGTGAAGCCATGCCACGTGTTTCCCAGGGTATCTAGAGAGGTACTGGAGCGAGGACAGAAAGTTGAGAGCATTCACCCATCCTGACACCAAAGAGGCCAAGGGACCTCTGAACGTTGTGTCTGCAGGTGCGCCCCCCATTGGCCCTGACGCCCCCCGTGCGGAACACACCGCGCGAGCCTGACTTTCTGCCCTGTCCCGCCATTAAATGCAAAATCGTCCTAATTAATAACTCATTAAAAGCGAGAATCCACGGAAAACAGGACAGTTTACCAGGTAACCGGCTGGCCCTAGCTCTAAACGGAGTTAATCAGTGGTTCTCCTCACCCTACTGAGCAAACCGGCGTTAAACATTGCGGCGCGCGGGCTGCCATGGGACCTGTCTGGGGGAGGGGCAGAGGGGCGGGGCCAGAGAGAGAAGCAAGGGCAATGTGTGTAGGGGAAGGTAATGTGAAGAGTGACAGATCCAGAGAGCAGCTCAGGCAGGTGTCACAAGTCCATGTGCAACGAGCTGCTCCAGTCCGGGGTTCTCCTTTGAATCCTGGGACTTGTAGTCTTGTGTATTCCATTATTAAAATGTGCCTGCATGGATTTGGAAGAAAGACAGACAGACAGACAGACTCAGTCATCAAGTTTATTTTATGCATTTTTATAAAGCGTGGGCTTTACCCGAAGGTGTCAGAGCGCTGTACAATAAAACCAGTTACGTTACATGAGAGAAATGTTCCAAAATAAAAAGTACAAAAATAGCAGGACACAGAATTAAACACAGCAGGCAAAAGGAACACAATATCAAACACAGCAAGCAAGGAATGTACAAAAAATAAATAAATATAACAAATTTACAATGACTAACGAACTTCCCGGCGGGGTCCTGAAAATGAAGGAATTAGTTCTGCAAGTGTTTTTGGAATAGAAGAGATTTGAGGTCCGCTTTGAAGATCCGGATGGAGGTGGTGGCACGGAGCAAAGAAGGAAGCGAGTTCCAGATTCTCCCCGCATTACCTGAGAACGATTGAGCCATCAATTTTTCCCTTTTGAAGGAGGGGGGCTCAAGCAGGAGCTTTTCCGCATTCTGAGAAGGTCTCAAGCTACCAGACAATTTCAGTTTATTCGCCAGATACCGAGGGGAGGAAGAGTGCAAGGCTTTGTGGGTGATGCAAGATGCTTTGTAAATAGCTCCAGCCTCGATGGGAAGCCATCGGAGAGAAGACAGGATAGGAGTGATGTGGTCACTTCGTTTGGACCCTGAAATGAAGCGAGCTGCTGAATGGAGGACAGATTTGAGGAGGGAGAGGTGAGATTTGGGAAGGCCAGTCAGAAGAGAATTACAATAATCCAGTCTAGAGAGAACTAGCGATTGGACCAAGGTTTTAAGGTCTTTTTCTGGAGAGAAACAACAAATCCCCCACAGAAGGCGCAGTTGATAACGTGCGTTCATGGCAATGGAGTTGATGTGTGAGATTAGGTTGAGTCTTTTGTCAAGTATGACACCTAGGGATTTAGCGCAGTCGACAATGATGGGTTTACTGTTGAGTAAATTCAGCTGATTTATCCAGGATTAAACAGTAGGCGGGAGAGAGAGGTAGAAAGGAGGAGGAATTCAGTTTTGGAGGGATTGAGAATGAGTTTGTGAACTAACATCCAGTTGTGAATAGAGTTGAGAGTAGAGTTGAGTAGTGAGAGATCTTGTGAGGGAGACAACTTGAGGTAGATTTGGGTGTCATCCGCATAGAGATGGTAGAGCATTCCAGATTTGCTTAGGAGGTTCCCTAATGGTTCCAGATAGAGATTACACAGAGCGGGTGCAAGGATAGAGCCTTGAGGGATGCCTTGACCAACCACCAGTGGAGACGAGAGACTGTTCATGATCTTGATAATTTGGGATCGTTCCCTGAGGAATGAGGCAAAACATTTAAGCACTGTGCCTTCCACGCCCATTCTTCGTTTGAAGAGTGTTAAGGAGGGTGTTGTGATTAACAGTGTCAAAGGCTGCAGAGAGGTCAAGAAGAATCAGAAGGCATGATTCCCCCGAATCGAGTATATGCAGCGCATCATCGATCACTCGCAGCAGGGCTGTTTCAGAGCTGCAATTTTGAATAAAGCCAGACTGGAACACTTCAAGGAGATTATTGTCCATAATGTGTTGGGAAATTTGTCTTGCAACACATTTTTCTCTGATCTTTGAAAGAAAAGGGAGATTGGTGATGAGGCGAAAGTTATTGAGGTAGTTCGCATCTGCAGAGGTTTTTTTAGAAGGGGGTAACCTGTCCTGTTTTGAGGACAGCTGGGAGGGATCCTTGACTGAGGAAGAGATTAACTAGCCTGGTCCAATAAGAGAGAGTATTGGTATAGAAATCAATGGCGATGACACTAGGTATGGGGTCAGAAGAATGGTTGGAGGGTTTGGTTTTGAGGATGCATTTGAGGAGGTCATCTTCCGAGATGGCAGCAAAGTTCTGCCAAGTGACTAAGGATTTTCGCTCCTCAATGGGGGTGGGGTGGGTGACGTGATCCACCAGTGATTTGACCTTTTCATCAAAGAATAAAGCAAATTCAGTTGCTTTCTTTGAAGCATCCTCAGGTTTGATGGCTTGGGGAGAACAGTTTGGTTTTTTGATGAGGTCGAAAAGTTTTTTGGGTCTGTTTTCAGCTGAGTCAAGGAGCGATCTGAAATGTTATGCTTTTTCATGGAAGATGTGCTTGTGGTTTTTGGATCTTGCTGAACGTAAAAGAGAGAGATTGGATGTGGATGGAGATTATCTCCAATGTTTCTCCAAGATTCTAAGGTTTTTCCTTTCATCATAGAGAGCTTTATTGAAACAAGGTGCTGAGAGGGTGGGTATTTTCCTTTTGCTTTGGAGTGGAGCGACATTGTCGATTTCGACTGCAAGGATTGAGAGGCAATGGGGAGTGAGATCACTGACATCCGTGTTAGGGTCTAGACTAGGAAGTGAACACATAGCAGAGTCACACAGAGCCTCAAGATCAATGTTTTTAGTGTTGCGGAACCAGGTAGAAGCCCTTTTAGGTTGGCCCAGAGTTATAATGTGCGAGAGGTAAAAACAGTAGGTTGGTCTGACCAGTCAACATGGATAGGGGGAGCAATGGTAAGCTGGCCTGATTTAGAAATAACAAGGTTCAGAATTGAGCCTTTGGCGTGTGTAATTTCCGAGCAGTGTTGGACAAGATCATTAGCTGAGAGAAAGGTTGCAAGCTTGTTGGCATCCGAGTCTTCCCCAGTGGAGATTGATGTCACCTAGGAAGATCTGCCTGTCGCATTGTGAATATTGGTCACTAATGAAGTCGGTGAGTTCCTCCATGAAAGAAGGGCAGTTACCGGACAGGTGGTAGACGGCATGGAACCTGAGGGGTGAGCCGTGATGAACTTGAAGTTCTAGGGATAGGCATTCGAATGTGCAGAAGAGGATGGTGGGAAAGGCTTTAATTTGAAGGGAGTTTCTGAAGATAATCGCAACACCTCCCCCGATCTTGTCTGTTCTGTCGTTTCTGAGGATAGAGTAGTCTGTAGGTATCAGAAGATCAAACAAAGTGTGAGAGGAGTTATTAAACCAGGTCTCAGTGAGAAAGAGCATGTTTAGATTGTGGTGGGTGATAGTGTCAGAGATTTCCAGTTCGTGTTTGGTTGCAGATCTGCAGTTGTGGAGCATACAATATACCTCTGACGCAACTGTTTTGGTGATGGGAGTGTTTGGGCTGATAAGGGAGAAAGGGATTAGATTCTTGAATGAGGGTGCCCCTTGAGGGGGAGGCTGGTAAGTTCT
Source organism: Lissotriton vulgaris (assembly GCF_964263255.1). Classification (NCBI taxonomy): domain Eukaryota; kingdom Metazoa; phylum Chordata; class Amphibia; order Caudata; family Salamandridae; genus Lissotriton; species Lissotriton vulgaris. Next base: position 71,890,753 of record NC_141689.1, on the reverse strand, counting down.
GACGGAAGAGATGGTCTGAATGATGAATTGAGTAAAATTGTTAGGGAGGAGAGTGGAGGAGGATTGACGTTGGTAGTCTTGTAGCTAGCCAGTTGGTTGGTGATGTCTGTGAAGGACAGACTGTGGTTGGCTTTATTTGGGCTTTGAATCTCCAAGCCAGTCTCTGCCCCAGTAATTGTTGCGCACTGTATTGTGGGTTTTGATGGGCCCTTTGTGCTGTGAAGCGCATACAACATTTTCTTTCCACTGGACCTGCTTTCAGGGTAATTGAGTGAAATCATGTGTCTTTAACAGCATGAATCATAGGGTTTCGACCTTCCAAGGATATCACGCTCCATCTCAGGGCATTTTTCTTGTGGTGTATTCTACAATTACTCCCAAGATAGTAGGTAATGGTATGTGCAACTGCTTCTCTTCTCCCACTTTTCTTCTACATCGGTGAGTAGGTGTAGCTGGACACTTTTGTGTGACACGTTTTGAGGAGCTTTAGCCATACACACCCCAAAATTCTTTAAACATAGACCAGAATGCACCCACTCACTTCTATCCATACACACAGTAAGGCGGAGAGGTGACCTAGCGGCTAGAATAACGACCTCGGAGTGGGGGAACTAATTTTGAGTCCGGCCTTAGCTCAGCATACTTTGATTCTGGGCGAATTACATAATCTCTCTGTGCATAAACAAATGTACAGTGCAATCTGGTGCTCCTGTAAAGCAGCCTAATGCCCTCGAGACAAATTCACCCTTCAAAAAAAATACAGAAAATGCATTTGAATCTTATGCTTGAGAGACCTATGCCTTACTTCTTTACACTTAAAAAAAATATCTAAGGGCACAACTCTGATCCTCTGACACGACAACAAAACAATAGGCCTCATGACAAACGTACACTCTTCCATTCAGAGTGGTGTGCTACCCTTCCACAAATGCACTGTGGCACCTCGTCAGGAGTAGAAAATGTTATATATAAATACAATAAAATGCAATATTCTTGAACCCTGTGGCACTGCAAGGTTAATAGTAGCACTGCAAAGCTAAACAGACCTCTCCTAGCATAACTTACCATGCCCTCTAACTTTATAGTTGTAACTTAGAACCTGATTCAAAGTTGTGTTTTGAATTCCGACCCATGCACAAATGGTAGTTTGGGCAGGGATTGGAAATCTAAGCTGTACATCAAATAGCACACCACAATTTTCCCATGAAAGATTTGACCAAGAAAAACCTTGTGAAATGTTTCTGGAGAGAATCCTCAGGAATAAAAGCAAAACATGAGATAGTTGGTGTGGTAAACACTGAGTCCACATGTTCGAATCATTGTAAGGTGGGGAACTCAGAAGAGATGTCAAATATATCACCCAGTAAATACCCTACCCCAGGGTAGTGGTAGTCACCATGGGACAGGAATTATCACACACATTCTGCACAGCGCGAATCAGGGCATTAGTCTCCCCATCTGACTCTATAATTTGATGATGTTCACACATACATACCTAACAATACTAGTCTTGGTTTGGGATCACAAAGCTCACCTTTTTTGTCCAGTTTTTACCTTATGTTACCTCATAGACTCTAATAACTTTCCACATCTGTCGTTGTCCTGACACTACAATTACACATATGTATTAATGCATATATATATATATATACATATATATATATGTTTTTCCCTATATATCTATCTATCTATTTTTTGCTACATACGCAAGTTGAAACGTAAAAAGTTTTTCACTATAAAATCAGGCACATGTACAGACCTAGAAATTGCGGCAACATCAACGCAGTCACAAATGAAACCATCGTTAGCAGCAGCGGCAAATGCAAAATTGCTGTTTGCTTTATGTGACTTGGGAGAGACATCTAACAGGACGTCACAAACAAAAGAAACGGAAATTCCAAGTGCTCAAACTGATCTACATGGGATTGGCATCAGACAAAAAGGAGCGGTGAGAGTCCCTTTAAATCAAAGAGTACGTTTGTGCCGATAATGCCTAAAGACGCGGTGGACATATTCCACGAGTGTGTGATTGAAGAACTCAAAAGTTTGAACCGCAGAGTGAACAGTCAAAAATGCATCCAAACAAACAAAGAAGTACAATACGCCAGCTTAGTTAACAAACTCAGCAAAAACCACGAAATTGTGATAAATAAATCCGATAAGGGTGGAAATATAGTACTGTGGCAGAAAAAAGAATATATCGCTGAGGCCTTGAGGCAATTAGAAAATGGTGATTGTTATGTGAGATCCAATGGATTGGAATATAAAAAAGCTAAGGATAACTTAAAAAATGCCTTTTTACATTCAAGAGGGAAGGTCTAATATCATCAACAGAATTCAATTTCTTACATTCTGAAAACCCAGTGATCCCGAGTATGTACCTAATACCTAAGGTACACAAGCTGCAAATACCAACTCCAGGCCGACCAATAATCTCTGCCATAAACAGCCCAAGTGAGAACATTTCCAAGTACATTGATTTTTACTTACAGGATCTAGTTAAAAGTTTACCGAGTTACATCAAGGACACCGGAGACTTTTTGAACAAACTGCGCCTCATTAACTGGCAAGATGACTGGTGTATGTTAACATTAGATATAGAATCATTATACACCAGCATCAACCACACTGAAGGAGTGGAGGCCATAAAACATTATTTGGGCCAGAGATCCTGTGAGTATTATAGCCACAACAAAATGCTATTTGAACGGGTGACCTGGTGTTTGAACAATAACTATTTTATGTTTGGAAAAGACATTTGGCTACAGATAAGGGGTGTGGCGATGGGATCCTGCTTCTCCCCCAGCTACGCGTGTTTACATGTTGGCTGGTGGGAGGAGCGGGATGTCAGTGTCACCCCAGGTTTTAACAATGTACGGTATTGGATGCGTTTTATAGATGACGTCTTTTGTATTTGGGAAGGAGATGAGTCCAGTGCTTTGAAATTTGTGGACGAACTCAATATAAATGTACATAACCTCTTTTTTACATCAAAGGTTAGCAAAATCAAATCCGCATTTTTAGATGTACAGATTGAGATAAAAGAACACACATTTGCAACATCTCTCTTCCGCAAGGTGACAGCTGGCGACAGCATTTTGCACGCCAGCAGTGGGAATCCCAGGCATTTGATTGAAAGCATTCCGTACGTCGAGCTCCTACGCTTAAAAAGAATTTGTAGCACCACTAAGAGTTTTGAGGAAGGGGCTAATACAATGATGGAACGTCTTAAGGCAAGAGGGTATAGTGATCTAACTCTGTCTAAAGCCCTGTCCAAAACACGTGAAAGGTCCAGGCATTCTTTATTAATACCTAAAAATTCTAACAAGGTAGATGTTGAAGATACTCCTCGCTTAATACTAACGTTTAGCAAACAAGAGCGTATCATTAGAGGCATCATAAAGAAAAACTGGCCGATCCTTAAAACCAATGGAGTATTGGGCAGTAGACTACCTGATAGTCCCACCATCACTTACAGGAAAGCAAAAAGTATGCGAAATACACTAGTAAAGGCGAGCCCAGAACTAGGTAGTGGCAGTACCTGGTTAAAGCCAAAAGATGGGTTTTACAAATGTTTAGCATGTAGGGCATGCAAATTCGGCATCTCTACAACCCATTATGAAACCCCATTCTCCACAGACAAAACTGCGATCAAAGGCAATTACAGCTGTCGCCCTGAGTATGCGGTGTATGTCTTGGTGTGCTTCTGTGGTCTGCGATATGTGGGCAGCACGAAACTACAGGTGCACGCCAGGATTTTGAAGCATTTGAGGGCAATCGTGAATAATGATAACAACTATCCGGTTGCACGTCATTTTAGAGTAACACACAATAATGACCTATCATGTTTGTCTTACTTCGTGATTGATGCCTTAGCACCTCTTAGGAGAGGTGGTAACAGGGACAAAATTTTGAGGAGAAAGGAAACGGGGTATATAGTTGAGCTAGACAGTAAACATCCAAATGGTCTAAATACCACAGAGGACTTGCACAATTTCCTGTAATAAATGGATTATTTTTACTCTAAGTGTTATATGTATAGGCGGTTTCAAGAATAGTTGTGTTCCTTTCCATTAAGAAAATATGAGTTCAATAATAATTGTGAATATCTAAAGATTGACATTAGAATAATGATACCTGACAATACTATTATTCTCTGAGAAGTATATTTTCCCGTGAACAGGTTTACTTTTTAAGTCACTATATTTATAGAATTGTACATACACCTTTTCCCCATCTGCAAACGCGCACCCTGGCGCGTTTGCAGATGGGGAAAGAATTCAGCTTGAATACTGGGGGTCCCTGGGGGCCAACTAGCCCACCAGGAACCTCAAGTATGCGCCAGGGGGCTCTGTGGCGCTTACTGGAGGTAGCTGGTGGGCTAGTTGCACCCCAGGGACCCTCAGTATTCAAGAGGAGTTAATTCCCCAACTTAAAACGCACCACGGGGTGAGTTTGCACAGTGGTGAAGGGAGGGGGCGGGGCATGATTTGACATGTGTGCAAACACACCCTGTGGCACACTTTAAGTTGGGGAATTCATTCCTCTTCAATCCTGAGGGTCCCTGGGGCCAACTAGCCCACCAGGTATCTCCAGTAAGCGCCACGGAGCTGCATTACAGAGTGTTGTAAAAAGGGGCGTGGCCTCTGAACACCTGTCTGCAACGCAGCTCTCTGGTGCATACTGGAGGTACCTACTGCGCTGCGTTGCAGAGAGGTGGTCCAGGCTGTGCCACTTTTTACACCTCTCTGCAACGCAGCTATCTGGCATTTACTGGAGGTACCTAGTGGGCTAGTTGGACCCTAGGGACCCTCAGGATTCAAGGGTACCTAATCTCCCAACTTAAAACAGCCACAGAGCGTGTTTGCACAGTGGTAAAGGGAGGGGACGGGGCCTGAGGTTATGTGTGCAAACACTCTCTGTGGCGTGTTTTTAGTTGGGGAAATAATTCCCCTTCCAACTTGAGGGCCCCTGGCACATTTTAAGAGGTAGTTTTAATCCCCCTGCCCAATTATATACTAGGGGCTTATAGAGGAGGTCATGCTAATCACAGGGGGACCCCAAGGCATAGTGTTCCCTAGTGTATGTGAATGTTTTCACTCTATTCTAAGTGTCTTTTAACATAGCACTGGCTCTAGGACTGGTTAGTGAGAATCTGTTAATACCAGTATCCGTCTGAAAAAAGTTGAGGGTACAGGATGATTTTGCAACACGGCTTTCTGCTCTTCTGTTTGTTCTTTCTGCACGTTTTCATTCTTCCTGCAATTTTCTTTGTCTTTGAGGACTTCTGTTGCTTCTTTCTGCATTTCTTCTTTTTCTTACTGTGCATTTTCTCTTCTTTCTTCACATGTCCTATCTCTATAGGCATATTTAGAAATTTTCATTTAAAAAACCTTTGAAATTCACTGAAAAAAACAGGTTTCAGGCATGTTATAGTTAGGAATTAGCATTTAAAAAACCTTAGAAATTCACTGAAAAAAACATAGGTTTCAGGGGCGTTATAGTTAGCTGGACATTTCACTCATACAAAACCATTGAAATTCCCCCGTTATAGTTAGTTCAGCTAACTATAACACATGCGCCCGCAATGCACTGCTGATGACGTCATATGTTACATCACTCATGACATGGTCAGTGACATCACTCATGACATCACTGATGACATCTCAAATGACATCACTGATGACATCATCCAGTGAATGTGTGTTTTTCTGAACATTAAATATGTTTTATATATATATATCTCAAGGTCGATGGAAGAATAAATGGGTATATAAGTGTTTAAATGGATGTGGTCATGTGAACAAGCCTCTGATGAGGTGAAACGTTATGGCGTTTTGCAACAAATAAAATAGTCTGCACAAATCTCTGGTCCGTGTCTACGTTGCTGCGGTGGGGACAAAATTGCCTTCGCCGACACTGTGGATTTTGCGATATATATATATATATATACGTATATATTTATATATATTCACAGCTCCTCTGCCTGACAAAGTCAAACAAACCAGCACTCGCAGTAAGTTAAACCAGTAGGTTTATTGCACACAAAAAAACCGCGTTTCGGCACTTGCCTTTGTCAGTTTCAACTGGCGGCGGCGAGGCGAGTGTAAATAAAGGCAACATAAGAAACAAAAAAAAAGGACCGAAGTCCTAAATCATAGGCGCCATCTTTGAATGGTCAAATAAACCAAATAATAGTAATAAAGTGCAAATTAAACATTCAAGTTGAATAATTTGAGTACATTGTACTGCCTGGTCCGTCCATTAAGTGTTGGTAACAAATAATTAAGCCCTGGATGGGCAATTATAAAGTTCCAATTCATTCATTAATGATTTTTTGAAAAAAGAATTCATACAGGCAGATATTTTCAGTTGTACCCAAAAATCGTCAAGCAGTGGTAGAAGACAGATGTCTAAGTATGCAGATTTCATAAAGTCCTGAATGGGCATAGTAATAGAATAGTTACAATCACTAAAACCATTTTCTTAATCATCACATAATCGCTCATACTGCCTAATGCTAGTTCACTGTGAGTGTTAATTCATTTAGTCTTCCAACATACTGCTTGTAGTGATGTGTTTAGGACATTTTCCAAAACAAACTCAGGTTTCTCGGCAGCTAAACTTCTCCATCATTCATCGGTATTTACAGGTGTGATAATAGTTCTTTTCCCGAATTCATGCCTCTTGGTGATTTTGTTTGGAGTTCGATAATGTATCTCGACTCCAAACGTCTCAATCTACGCTTGTAGTCGCCCCCTCTCAGATCTTGTGGAATGCAGTCTAGATTGCAGAAACTAAGGAGAGTTCTATCGCTATTGTGATGCGTTGCGAAGTGACGGGCCATCGGATAGTTGTCATCTTTGTTTGCGATGGCCCGTTGATGTTCCAATATCCTTAGTTTGACTGCTTTTGTAGTGCTCCCTACATAACGGTGTCCTCAAGGACACTTCAAACAGTAAACAACAAATGGTGTTGAGCAGGTTATGAATTTTGGGATTCTGATCTTCATTTCTTTGTGGGGCACTTGGTAGGCTAGTACTCTTTGACTTGTACTACAGGCCTTACATTTCCCTCATGGGAACGATCCATGCATGGCCTGTAATTCTCCTTTTGGTCTTACTCTCGACAGATGGCTTTGTACTAACTTGTCTTTTAATGACTTTGTTTTCCTAAATGTTATCATAGGGTGATCTGATAAATCTCTCCCTATGACTGCATCTGATTTGAGAATACCCCAATTCCTGAGCATAATGGCTCTAATTCTATTTGCTGCCACCGAATAGTTAATTATTCTTATTACGCCATTTCCGCCTTTCTTTTCCCTGCTCTGTTTCTCTTTCAAGAGTGTATTCCTGTCAGTATTTGTAACTTTTCCCTTAGCATGTTTGAGTACCTTTTGAGAGTAACCGCGTGATTTAAAGCGTTTAATGCTGCCATCTCAAAGTCTCTGTCAAGGGAGCTGTTGCGTTTTATCCTTAACAGCTCTCCATAAGGGATGCTTCTTATGAGGGTTCCAAGGTGGCTGCTACGTCCATGAAGGACGGAATTCCCCGCTGTCTCTTTCCTATAGAGGGCGGTCTGAATCATACCTGACTCTACGAAGACCCTCAGGTCAAGGAAGTTGACCTCTTGTTTACTCATATTGTAGGTGAATTTTAAATTCAAGTCATTGATGTTAAGTGCCGCTATAAATTCCTCAGCCGAGGATTCAGATCCCTTCCAGATGAGGAAGAGATCGTCTATATATCTCTTCCGGCAGATCACTTTATCCACCCATTCTGCCTTGTCGTCGGCCCAGGCCACCTGCTTCTCCCACCAGCCCACGAATAAATTTGCGTAGCTGGGGGCGAAGCAGGTGCCCATCGCCGTCCCTCCTGTCTGTCTATACCTTTGATCCTGGAAAATAAAAATGTTGTTGTTAAGACAAAATGATATGAATTCTATAATCATCTTGCTATGTTCCAAATATTTCGCAGGACCTAAGTCTAGAAATGTTTTTACTGCTTTTATCCCATCGCATATATATATATATATATATATATATATATATATATATATATATATATATATATATATATATATATATATATATATATATATATCTATATAGATCCAAACTTCAACAACGCCTAGAGCGACTACATACCTGGAGACAAGTCTCATCAAGGAGAAATGGTGCGATTTGTCCACGATTTTTAACACCGATGCGGCCCATGACTAATGGGAGTAAGGGCCTGGGAGCTGGCAACAGAGTTTTAATGACAATATACTTTTAAAATCTGCCACACAGTAAAATGAGGCAAATGGGATGTCTATATACGAAAGAGCAGCGAAAGGTACTTACCTAGGGACTTCCAAGCATATTAACTAAAGACACTACATTTCCCAGAATGCTTCTCACTTTATTTATGGCGTATTGAATAGAGCAACATGAATCTGGCACCACTTGAAAAAGACAGATGTTAAAACGCGTTGTGGTGGTACAATTTGACACAGGTCAAACCTGAGTCTCCTTTGTGGTGATACATGGCATACATAGATTTTCAATTTCATTCAATGCCCATGTGTATTAAACATAAGATCAGTGGCAATTTTAGACGAAATAAAGCAGAAATTATGGATTGTGGCTGATGCTTTTTTCTGACAGAACATTGTCACCCAAAGCATAGCTCAGGTGCCTGGTGCCTGACCTCTGGATAGACTAAGACAGCTCGGCCATGTGAAGTCCGAATTTCTCACTTTTGTGTAAATTGAGGGATATTTCTGCCTCCTAAATCAAGCCTCTGTATAATCCGTTTCTCATAGTGCAGGGCAGATGTCTTATTTGCTGATGTATATTTTGTGTGTGTTTTTCCTTGAATTATTTCTACAGCAGTGCAGCATACCCCCCGCATATTGTGTAGCATAGGCTTTACATCAATGTGTCCTGCCTCTTAAAACAAAGTACTTGCCAAGCCTTCATCTGCTGGGGGGTAGGAAGGGGGAGGGCGTGGCTTGACGCCGAAGAAGATGGCGGCTGGCTTATACCGCTCCGCATCGGAATCCGGGAGGGATCGTTTACTCGGCCGATGGCAACGTCTCAGTACTCTTCTTAACTTAAGGGTTCAGTTTGTGAACTCTTTCTGCCTCACAGGATGCCTTCTTCTACCCCCGGTAAGGATCAGATACCGTGCATTTTCCTTTGAATTCGGCAGCGTGTCACCGTGACTGGATTCGTGGCCGACATTTTACTTTTCCACAATGCTCCTCCTGGTGCCGGCTCTGCAGCTGCTCGTAATGTGCATCTTTTTTGAAGGGCAAAATATATAAAGATATGCTCCTGAACTGTTTCTTTGCAGCTAATGTTCTGTCCTTCAACAATTGTGGTATTTTTCTATACTAGATATGTGACTGCCTTTTTATTGCTTGGATGAACAAATATTTATTACCATATTTCAATAACTTTGAGTACATATATGCTACTAAGGTTTGCCATAATTGCAGCTGTGTATACTATTTCAACTCCACTCTCTAGTTCAACGTTTTTGTGCAAATTTCTCTAAGTTTTTCTCACAGACTGTGCTTTTATTGCTGTGTTTTTCATGTCTATGGGGAGAACCAAGTCTATCAAAGGTGCTGCTTCAGCTCCTGCTTCTACTCTATGTCCTAAATCCACTGCATTTTCAACGTCAAGTCCTTTTTCTGTATCAGAGCAGGTTGTATTGCCCTCGCTCATGGAGTCAACGACCATTACGCCTACGTTTATTCCAACTCCTCATTCCTCTTTATCAAATGAGAAACACACTTCTAAGCTAACATCTTCTTCAGTACTGTCATCCACTAAGCAAGTTAAAAAAGAACCTCCCTCTCCAGATAATTCTCCACCACCAGCATCCCTGGAGTTACTCCTGGACGAGATACGGGCTCTCAAACCCTATATGGAAGAAACAAACATACGTTTATAAGGCTTGGAAGATAAATGGTCTACTCTAGACAGTAAAATCAAGTTCAATGGAACGTCAGGTAGAATCTTTCCAAGCATCTTCTCAACAGATTCATCCTTTGAAAGCAGAAATCTCTATACTTCAAAAACAAGTAGAAAACCTTGAGGATAGTTCGCAGACGCAACAACCTGCAAATTTATGGTTTTGTTGAAGGATTGGAAGGCTCCAACCCTATCTCTTTCTTTCAAGCCTTTCTTCCGCAGGTCCTTGAGCCTCCTGAATCCCCACATTTAAATATAAAGAGCACACACACTTGTTCATAGTCCTCATGCTTCATAATCCCAGTGCAAATCAAGAGGTGTGATATTGTACTTCCTAGAGTACACTGATTTGCTGAAAGTTTTACAAGCATTCAAATTCAAACGTCGCATATCCTGGCAAGGTTCCCAGTTATTTTTCTCAAAGGACAATGCGAAAGTCACGGCAGATGGACGGAAATGCTTCCTAGCCATGCGACCATCATTTCGAGACTTGAATGCCAGATTTGGTTTAATCCGTCCTTGCATTTTTAAAGTAACTTAAGAATAAAACAGCTACTTACAAAGACCCAGTTCTACTTCAATGATTCCTAGACAGTTGTAAAGAAGAGTCCATTGAGTTTGCAAGATTTTCTTCTACTTGATAAGAATTTTATTTTATTATGTCAAATGCAACTTTATAATATTTCTTGTTTCTTTTTGTTGTCTATAATATGTCTTAAATAATTGTCTTTTTTCCCCTTATGTTTCTCTGTTTCACCCAATGTTGTATAGTTCGTCCAGAATATTTCTCACCTCGAAGGTTTCTTCCGGAGTCTTTTGACTGGCCATCCCCTCTTCTCTTTGTGGCATCAAAACCCTCCATTCATGTTTGCGTCTTTGGTATGTTGCATTGTTCTTTTTAATTATTGTTTCTATTTTTTCTCTTACTTTTTCTTATATCACTCTTTTTCCCTTTTTTCTGTCTTTGTGGTAAATATTTTATATGTGGAGAAGTGTGGCTCAATGGTTAGAGCGGCAGACCTTGATGCAGAGTGCTGGCCAGGGACCAGGGTTCGATTCCCACCTCGGCGGGATCGGGCTTAAATTCCTCTGACCGGATATTCTCGCCTCAGTGCCGAATCTAAGCATGGGCCCCACGCTGCAACTCTGGGCAATAGCTTGCTTAGTCTCCACAACGGCCCCCGATACACAAGGGATGCCTGGGTTCACCATGGGATGCCTAGGAGTGGACACCTCACAAGGAAAAAGCCAGGAGGGGTTCACTTGTGGTAGGAGTACAAGTGCCGGGATGCTTACGGGTTACTGTTCGCGCTAAACAAATACAACACATTTACATTTACCTTGATCGGAATTTCTATAATATCAATAAGGTCAAGCATGAAGAGCAGAGTCCGTGGTGGTTAGAATTCAAGGGTCTTTATTCAGTAACTCGAGTTAAGGGAGAGCTCCGTCACCTAAGGAGGCTCGGGACTAGTCTCTACTTTGATCAAAGAAAACATGGTGTTTATACACTTTAGACATACAAAAGAGGAAGGAGCTTCCCTTGAGCAAAACTCGGATAGCTGCGTTGTATTTTACGGAAGTCAGTAAAACTCGGATAGCCGTGTCGTAATCTTACAGAAGTCATGGCAGCATAACTGTGTCAAAATCATACAGAAGTCATGACAGGAAGAAGCGTGACTGTGTCTTTAATCATGAGGAAGTCACGGCAGAGACAGAGTGTTGAGAAATAACCCTAGGCTGGTTCCTTAGATAAGAGAGAGAGAGAGAGAAAAGAGAACTGGTCGTTGACAGGATGTCTGGTGTCGTGTTTTTAGTAAACGGGCCCTGGTTTATCGGAATTGGTCGTTGTGTCTTGGCAAACAGGGGCTTATTTCTCAGAATCGGCCTGACCATAAGAATGTGTGGTTGCAACGGGGCTCGTTTCTCGGAATCGGCTCGGACATAAGAATACGTGTCTGTAATTAGAGGAAGTAGCACGTTGAGTCCGACCTTACGTTCATGTACCCGTGTTTTCTAGTTTCTACCATGGTGGGTTCGGGACGAGAAACAGAGGTTGTATAATGAGACATACATAACGAAAAATTCATTTTCCACATTTTGCTCCATTTTCTTTTTTCACATCGTCTTTCATTTCTTATCTTATTTCTACTTGAGTGCTTTACTTTTTGTTATTCTATTTATTACAAGTTTTCAATAACATATGTTGTGATGTTATCTACTCTCTCATTATCTTTTGATAAATGACGTTACATGTTGTTTCCTGGAATGTTAAAGGTTTGGGTATGACTATTAAAAAGCAAAGAGTTCTTACCCACTTATCTAATCTTACATCAGATGTATTTTTGCAAGAATCTTACTTAGTTGCCTCATTAGTTTTAAAGCTTAAATGTCAATGGGTAGGAAATGTTTTCTCCTCTCCAGGTATGGGCAAGAGAAATGGGGTATTGATTTTATGTCATAAAAAGCTTAAAGTTTACCTTCGATCTCAAAATTCAGATGATGAGGTACGTTGGTTGATTGCTCATCTTAACCCATGAACCGCGGCGGAAATTCAGCCGCGGTGCAGGCGTTTCCTTGCACGGGTGGGGCCGCGTCAGCCATTGGACGTGTGTAGCACTATGAAGGTAGTGCTTGCGACAACCAATGGCTGACGGCAGCAGGGAAGGGGTTATGGTTAACAATATAACTATTTCATTGTTTACCATGTATGCTTCCTCTAAACCTGAATGTAATTTTTGACCACACATATCTATCTTATTAATGTCTATTTCTACACCATATGTTATTTTTGGTGGCAACTGTAACTTAGTTGTTGACCCTTCCATCGATCGCACTTCCAAGACACCTTTTGTCCCTTCCCCAATGCATCAACACTTGACCACATTAATTACTCATAGATCTCTTGTTGATCTGTGGCGACTGTGTAACCCACAAGTACATGTATATACTTTTTTCTCACCTCTCTCAATCACGTATAGAGTATTTAATTGTTTCCAAATCATTAACACAACACATATTACAGGCTGACATGGGTTCTATGTTGATTTCTGACCATGCCCCAGTAAGTTTAAATTTAGAGTTACTCCCTATTACTATGACCAATAAAAGGTGGCTTTTCAATACTTCTTTATTAATTGTTCAGACTTTTACCTCTTCTTTTGAAGTTTTCCTTATTGAATTCTTTAACCGCAGCATATCTGCCGATCTTTCTTTTCCTGTTGTGTGGGATGCTTTTCAAGCTTTAGCCAGAGATTTTATAATATCTTATGTTGCTAAAAAGAAAATATATAACTTCCGAAAGGCACTTGATATCCTCAAAAATATTAAATTACTAGAATCACTCAATACTGCCACTAATTCTAAAGACAATCTTAAAAACCTTATTGTAGAGAAATATAAATACAATAAGTTATCTACAGAAAATACTAACTCCTACCTTCTTAGAGGTAGTGCTCGCTATTATGGGCCAAAATAAAGCAGGCAAAGTTCTTGCTTCATATCTTAAGTTCAAAAAAGATCGCAAGAATATAGACTATATTTTAAATTCGAATGATTACAAATATGGATATTTTAGAGGAATTCAAGAAATATTATACTTCCCTTTATACTCAAGAAATAATTCCGGACTCCATTGACATATAAAATTACCTTGCTTTGTTACAAAAACAATTTCCCACCGATATTGATTTCTCACCATTGGGGGCAAATAATTCTGTAAAAGATATCTCTCACGCTTTAAAACTCATCAAAACGAAAAAGGGGCCTGGACCGGATGGATTTCCTGTCGAATTTTACTCCCACTTTTCTAAATATCTCCTTCCACATCTTCACTCTTTATTTATGTACTTTATTTTTTTCTGAACCTTCCAGAAGCACCTTTCAGGAGGCTCTTATTTGTCTAATCCCTAAAGAGGGCAAAGATCCCCATTTTTGTAAAAATTACAGACCAATCTCTTTAGTCAACTCCGGTTATAAATTATTACCCAAAATAATCGCACTTCGATTAGAACCTGTTTTACCTTCCATTATTTGCAAAGAACAATCTGGCTTCATTAAGGCTAGGATTATCTCTGAGAACACTAGAAATTTATTTAACATATTGCATAAATCCAACAAATACTGCCAATCACTTGTGGCTATCTGGTGACCGCATGGATTGGACTTTTATTTTTCATACGCTTTCCTGGTTTGGCTTCGGCCTTAAATTTATCTCTTATATTTCTTTACTATACACATAACCCAAAGCTTTTATTTTTTCCTTATGTTTCTATTTCCAATTCCCTCCCCTTACATAGAGGTGTTCGTCAGGTTTGTCCTCTCTCTCCGCTTCTCTTCATCCTTGCATTAGAGCCTTTTCTTGCAGAAACTAAACAAAATCCAAATATACTTGATTTTCAACATGGTAATACACATATTAAAATGAGTGTCTGTGCAGAGTATATTTTATTATACTTGTCTAAGCCAGAATACTCTCACCCAGCTTTCATTGGAGAAGCCAATGCTTTTTCATTACTTTGTGGTTATAAATTAAATCATGATAACTTTGAAATTCTTCCTCTAAATATTTTATGTTTTTAACAAGATTTTGTTTCTATTAATTTCACATGGAACGCCCCAAAAATTAAATATCTCGGGCTTTGGTTTGCTTCTTCTATAAAACATATATTATCATTAAATATGACTCAAGTACTTTTCACGCTATCTAATCTTGGTGGGGCAGACTCGACACTATCGAAATGATGCTTGCTCCTGTTGTCTTCTATACTGTTTCTGCTATTCCTTTCAATATTCCCTCATATTTTTTCACAAAAATAAATTCTATTTTATCTACCTTTTTGTGGAATAAAAACAACAAACCCTAGAGGGGTAAATCATATGGTGTTGTACATTTCCCTGATTTCTAATCTTATCATAATGCCTTCCTCCTCAAACAACTTTCTGAATGCTTAAATCAATCAGTCTCTGATTCATCTCCATTGTGGAAAGACTTTGAACTCTCCTTCCTTTCACCTTTTTCACTCAAAGAATCTCTTACTTTTACACATAAGAAGCATTATTCACCTTCACCTATGCATAAAACGACCCATAAACTTTTTCAATCTATGTTCATATCAGAACTCTTAGACAAGGATCGATTTCTTAAATCGTCAATCTGGCATAATCACTTTATATAAACTAATAATAAATCTAATATTTAATTTTACCTGAATGGAACTTTTCTTACCTTTCTTAAAGCACAATCACTGTATAATTTACTGAAATCATTTTCTGACAAATGTAAGACTTGGATTCAAATTGTATCTTCTACTTTGGCTTTGCTATCTCTGATTTCGACCCCTTTTCTATCTCATTGTAATATTCCTCCTATTTTAAGTGCCCAACCAAGTGCCTCATCTATTTACAAATTCCTCAATAAACCTCCAGAACATAGAAATAAGACCAACATTGAATTACAATAAGAAAAAGATTTTCATACGTCGTGGGCCACTACGTTTTGGGACAAATTGTTGCTAAAAATTTCGTAAGACCTTAAGATCGGCTAGTACAACTCAAACACTTTTCTTTTTATAAAATCGACTTATGTTTACTCTAACTTCTTTACATAAATACTCTACACTCGCCCCAAATTGCTGGTCATGTAATGCTTTAAACGCTGATTTATTTCAAATGCTTTTTTCTTGTCCCTGCACTTATCAGTTCAGGTTGAAGGTATGGTCTTAAAATAATATAATTTTTCACATTCATTTCCAATTTTAACCTCTAAGCATTTTCTAGGCACACTTTCTGAACATTGGCAAGTCCTTACATATAACACGGTCATTGTGGATTTACTAATAGGAGTTGCATTCCAGCAAAAAAACGAAAAACTGGAAGCAATCCACACAACTTTCTTTTCAGGCTTGGTGGTATAGTGTTTACTACAACCATTCACTAGACTGTGCATATGTCTCTCCTTAAAAGAGAACATATATGGTCCCCTATAACCATTTTCTTAGATGCTTCTTCTCGAAAGTTCACCCATCATATCCCGTTCTTGGAAGGAGTCCCCAAACCACCATGAATTGCTGTATTTTTATATTATTTACTTTTAGCTTTCGTTTTATAAGTTTACTTCACAGCCATTACTTCTCACCATGTTGATAGTTTTTTTAAACAAATGCATTAAGCTCTCCTGTTCCTTTATTATTGTATGTAGATATATTGCTATTACATTATTTCCCTTTGACCTTTTCTCTTTTTACAGTTGTTA
Source organism: Lissotriton vulgaris (assembly GCF_964263255.1). Classification (NCBI taxonomy): domain Eukaryota; kingdom Metazoa; phylum Chordata; class Amphibia; order Caudata; family Salamandridae; genus Lissotriton; species Lissotriton vulgaris. Next base: position 71,874,533 of record NC_141689.1, on the reverse strand, counting down.
TAACCTTTCCCATAAATGCAACTATTTTGATTTTTCCAACTTTTTATTATTATTAGTTAACCTATTGTTAGTAAGTGCATTGCAATTTTGATTGATTGTGTATGTTATGTTATGTTATGTGGTTTTTATTAGGCGCACAGATGCTCCAGCTAAGGAGCGTCCTGGCGCCCGACAAGGCAGCTACACAACACAACTAAATAAAACAGCACAAGCAAAAAGACTAAGGGAATAAAAATGTTTTCACGGCGCGACGAAAAGAAAGCAAATCGCTCATAGCGCGAATTGCCGGGGGTAAAGAGTTCCACAAAGCAGCGGCCCGCACTCGAAATGAGCGCCCACCGGCCCTGCTTCGCTTAAAGCGCGGTACCACGGCCAATTCGAGGTCTGCCGATCTTAAGAGTCGTGCTGGGATGTAATTGGCCATGAGGGTCGTAAGGATCATTGCCGGGGACCCCTTCAAGATCTTATAGGCGACGCAGAGGACCTTAAACTGAATCCGCTGCGCCACCGGGAGCCAATGCAGCGCTCGTATAGTGCTGGAGGTAGGACAGAATCTTGGAAGGCCTACCACCGCTCTCGCTGCTGCATTCTGGATCCGTTGCAGGCGCCCGATCTCAGCTACGTTCAAACCGGCCAGCAAAGAACTAGCATAATCCAGCCTGGAGATGACGGTAGCTTGGATCATGAGTTGCCGAGTGGGGGCATCGAAGAACTTTAGCACAGGACGGAGCCCACGCAAGATGCCGAAGCAACAAGCAGCCGTGCGTTTAGTGTGGCATGCAAACGTAAGGGAAGGGTCCAACCAGACCCCGAGGTTTTTAAGCTCGGCGACTGGGATAGGAGCGGAACCCAACTCCTCCGGCCACCATCTCTCTCCCCACAGTTCCGGTTGCCTACCAAATACCATCACCTCGGTCTTAGTAGCGTTTAGCTGGAGACAATTGAGCGTCATCCAGCTAGCGACCGCCCTCAGTCCTTGTTGAAACCTAGGAGCGTCGACTTCCGCATCCCTGCTGATCGTGACCGCTAGTTGGGTGTCATCGGCATATGACACCATGGTCATACCCCATTGTTTGACAACCTCAGCTAGCGGCCTTACGTACAGATTGAACAGCGTAGGACTCAGCGAGGAGCCTTGGGGGACGCCCAGGTTCAACGGATGGAATTTTGACTGGTAAGGTGGGAGGGTCACGCTAAAGGCCCGGTTGGTTAAGAACGACCGGAACCAGTCGAGCGCAGTGCCGGTAACACCAGCCTCCTCTAAACGCTGCAGAAGGATAGGGTGCGAGACGGTGTCAAAGGCAGCGCTTAGATCTAATAGCACCAGCGCTGCCGTTTGTCCCGAGTCAAGCACGGAGCGGAGGTGCTCCACCATATAAAGCAGAGCCGTCTCCGTGCTATGACCTGCCCTGAACCCATTCTGCGTAGCGTCGAGTATATCAGCTCGACGGAGATGTTCCGAGAGAGTGGCATTTACGTGTGCCTCCATCACCTTAGCCGGCCACGGCAAGAGTGAAATAGGCCGATAGCTCTCCGGCTTGCTCCCATCCAGGCTAGGTTTCTTCAGGATCGGACGAACCATGGCTCGCTTCCACTTCAGTGGAACTACGCCAGATGTAAGTGACGCATTGACCAAGGAACAAAGCGGAGAGATGTCATGTGCCGCCAGGTCCTTGAACACTTCAGGGCAAAGTGGATCCTCAGGGGACCCAGACTTCACTGTGCGAGCCAATGTGCCTAGGCTATCAGAGTTTAACAAAGGTAGAGAACATAGTCCCTCAGATGGTGGTGGCTTAGAAGATGTAATCGCCGAGGGAACGACCACAGGAAAGGCTCGATAGATGGCATTCACCTTTTCCAGGAAAAACTCTGCCAACTTTTCACAGTGCTCCAGAGAGCTCTGGTGTGATGTTATAACTTTTTTGGCCGTGAGGTCTTTCAATACCTTAAAGATAGCCTTTGCTGGGTTCGAACTGTTCCTGAATTGTGTCGCATAAAAAGCGGCACGGGTTCTACACACCGCCCGATGGTACACCTTCACTGTAGCCTGATATAAGACTTTCTTAGAGATGGAATAGGCTTTGCGCCATGCCCGCTCTGCGCGCCTGCAAGACACCTTCAGAGCCCGCAGAGAGTCGTCGTACCAGGGGCTGGCCTTGCCAGAACCAGTTTTACAGGTCACCAAGGGGATGAGGGTGTCCAAGGCCCTGGAGACCCAGTCGCTAAACCTGTCGTACATCTGATCCGGTGGACCTGAGACGTCAAGCGGGTCAGCTGATAAGAGATGAAAGAACTCATCCAGCTTAAGTTTGTTCCAGCGTCTTCTTGGAACAGAACACACCATTGGCTTAGATGGACTAGCCACGATAGGGCAGTGGAACTGTATCAGATAGTGATCAGTCCATGCCAGAGGTGTGTAGCTGGTGACACAGACTTCCGTCAGATTGGTAAAGAACGGGTCAAGGGTGTGACCCCCTGAGTGTGTGGGCTGCGTCACCAACTGATTCAGCTGTAACGCCTCAAGGTCTGCCAGGAAACTGGATACTGAGGGACTACTGGAGTTGTTAAAGTGTAGATTTAAATCTCCAATGATGGTAAAGTTGGAGCACCCCGTAGCCAGATTGCTAATAGCCTCGGGTAGCGCTGCTCTAAAGGCCACTTCACTCCCCGGGGGCCGATAAATTACCAGTCCCGACAGGGTGAAGTTGGATGAAATAGCGACCTTAAACAGAGCGCTTTCGCACCCCGAGATCTTTTGCCCATGCCAAGTGGTAGGGTAACAGGACTTGACGGCAAGAGCAATACCCCCGCCTCTTGAGGTCCTATTCAAGGTGAATACCGAGTATTCCGGCGGGAAGGCCAGATTGACAGTGGCCGTGTCAGCATCCTGCAGCCAGGTCTCTGTTACACAGAATAGGTCAGGCAACTCCCTGCCTAGCAGATCATTAATGTCAAGATGGTGCTTGACAAGCGACCTAGCATTAAGATTCCAAATGCTAATACCTGGCAACGGGCTTAGGGGCGTGCGCAGGACGTCCCCGCAGCTCCTGCTTACGGGGGCAGCCAGCGTAAAGCATCCGCAGCCACACGATAAGGGGCCGCATAAGGGATCCACCCTAGGTGTAGAACAGGGTGGCCGCATCCTATCAATGGCAACCAGACTGTCTCTGGTATAGCACCGCATGATGTAGAATAGACCGACCAGGAGGGGGGCCAGAGTCCAGCCACGTCCAGCCACGTCCAGCGCGTCCTGTCGCGGACGGGCGCAGACGGGCAGGACTCTGGCACGACTCCGGCATGCGACGGCGTTCCAGCTGCGCGTTCCCGCTGCGCGGGAGAGAGCGACTTTAAGTAGCCGCCGGAAATGGAGGGAGGAGCGCGTGGACGCTCCAAGAAGGCGCACGCCGAAAAGAGCCTGGTCCCAAACCAAGATGGCGCTGGTCGCCGATCAGCTATCAGCCCCCGGACCACCCACAGAACCCGGACCCACCGAAAACGGTGGTGGATATTCCAAATTAAATGCAGGTATGAGGGGGGGGGGAGAGCCCAAGCAGTGCACAGTTAAAATGCAAAAAACAAAGAAAACGAAGCAAAAACGCGCTAAATGCGTCAACAGATAATGATTAAAATTTTAAGCGCTTACAAACCGCAGCGCGGTGATATGCCACCTTGTCAGGCCGGCAGATGCCTGAAAGTGCCTTAAGTAGGCGCCGGAAATGGAGGGAGGAGCGCGTGGACGCTCCAAGATGGCGCCCGCCGAAAAGAGCCTGGTCCCAAACCAAGATGGCGCTGGTCGCCGATCAGCTATCAGCCCCCGGACCACCCACAGAACCCGGACCCACCGAAAACGGTGGTGGATATTCCAAATTAAATGCAGGTATGAGGGGGGGGGAGAGCCCAAGCAGTGCACAGTTAAAATGCAAAAAACAAAGAAAACGAAGCAAAAACGCGCTAAATGCGTCAACAGATAATGATTAAAATTTTAAGCGCTTACAAACCGCAGCGCGGTGATATGCCACCTTGTCAGGCCGGCAGATGCCTGAAAGTGCCTTAAGTAGGCGCCGGAAATGGAGGGAGGAGCGCGTGGACGCTCCAAGATGGCGCCCGCCGAAAAGAGCCTGGTCCCAAACCAAGATGGCGCTGGTCGCCGATCAGCTATCAGCCCCCGGACCACCCACAGAACCCGGACCCACCGAAAACGGTGGTGGATATTCCAAATTAAATGCAGGTATGAGGGGGGGGGAGAGCCCAAGCAGTGCACAGTTAAAATGCAAAAAACAAAGAAAACGAAGCAAAAACGCGCTAAATGCGTCAACAGATAATGATTAAAATTTTAAGCGCTTACAAACCGCAGCGCGGTGATATGCCACCTTGTCAGGCCGGCAGATGCCTGAAAGTGCCTTAAGTAGGCGCCGGAAATGGAGGGAGGAGCGCGTGGACGCTCCAAGATGGCGCCCGCCGAAAAGAGCCTGGTCCCAAACCAAGATGGCGCTGGTCGCCGATCAGCTATCAGCCCCCGGACCACCCACAGAACCCGGACCCACCGAAAACGGTGGTGGATATTCCAAATTAAATGCAGGTATGAGGGGGGGGGAGAGCCCAAGCAGTGCACAGTTAAAATGCAAAAAACAAAGAAAACGAAGCAAAAACGCGCTAAATGCGTCAACAGATAATGATTAAAATTTTAAGCGCTTACAAACCGCAGCGCGGTGATATGCCACCTTGTCAGGCCGGCAGATGCCTGAAAGTGCCTTAAGTAGGCGCCGGAAATGGAGGGAGGAGCGCGTGGACGCTCCAAGAAGGCGCCCGCCGAAAAGAGCCTGGTCCCAAACCAAGATGGCGCTGGTCGCCGATCAGCTATCAGCCCCCGGACCACCCACAGAACCCGGACCCACCGAAAACGGTGGTGGATATTCCAAATTAAATGCAGGTATGAGGGGGGGGGAGAGCCCAAGCAGTGCACAGTTAAAATGCAAAAAACAAAGAAAACGAAGCAAAAACGCGCTAAATGCGTCAACAGATAATGATTAAAATTTTAAGCGCTTACAAACCGCAGCGCGGTGATATGCCACCTTGTCAGGCCGGCAGATGCCTGAAAGTGCCTTAAGTAGGCGCCGGAAATGGAGGGAGGAGCGCGTGGACGCTCCAAGATGGCGCCCGCCGAAAAGAGCCTGGTCCCAAACCAAGATGGCGCTGGTCGCCGATCAGCTATCAGCCCCCGGACCACCCACAGAACCCGGACCCACCGAAAACGGTGGTGGATATTCCAAATTAAATGCAGGTATGAGGGGGGGGAGAGCCCAAGCAGTGCACAGTTAAAATGCAAAAAACAAAGAAAACGAAGCAAAAACGCGCTAAATGCGTCAACAGATAATGATTAAAATTTTAAGCGCTTACATACCTTGTTGCATTCTTTAAATAATAAAGTTTCTCTTTCAAACTTAAGAAAGCCTTCATCTGCTGTCAGATTAAGCTCGGGTCTTTCAAAAACAGCACAACTCTCATATTGTGTTGAAGAATTAAAGCTTAACATAGCAAAATAAGCGCACAAGGAAGAAGTGCTGTTTTGTTCACACACTTTCCAATCACAAGTGCAAAAGTCACACTTCTTTGTATAATTAGTATAGATATTTAGTAACAACCATTATAGAAAATATGGCTATTCTACTCAAATATGTTTTGGATAATTTAATAAGAAAGCATTGTATAACTAACCATTGTGCAAGATTTAGAGACAGCAGTGACATTTCTAGTGGGTTTACCACTTTGTGTGCTGTAGGTTTTAAAACAGAATTGAAAGCATGGTTGTTGGCATAATGTATGTTGTTAACAGGCTCTATTTCTGTTTCTACAGAAGTGACCTGTTTTGGGGGTATTGTACAACAAACCACAAATTGAATACTGTGTGTCCTGGAGCATGAAGAAATATTTGTATTTTTTCCACATTAGAACACCATTTTTTCCAAATTGACATCAAGACCACTACCTTTTTTCCAGCTCTTTAGGCCTGGTGGCTTACTGTAGGATTTAGCTCAGATATGCATTGCATAGGAGAACTGCTCACTATGGGGGTGCTAAGAACAAGTATTTTATTTTTATTTAGTACAGAGGCTGGTCATGGCAGAGCAATTAACAAGCTTTAATATTGCTTACAGAATGGCACTCACTTAATCTAGGGAGGAAGGAAATATGTATCAGAGATCAAGCATGTGGCATTCCAGTCACATACCCCCACATCAGGTGTGTTAACCCACTAAGCTCAATTTTAAGCTCGGTACATACATGTGGCCTCAAACTATCACAACACCCAAAGAGCAGACTGAGAACTATTCCTTTGGCCAATATGAAGGCAGGAATGCCTTAATGGGTATAACAACTTTTTTCATGTGCACAGACTTCCCACAGAAGGAATTCTTTGTGATTTAACTAAAAGGGTTGTTGTCTTGAAATAACCTTGTGAATATTCGTTCTGATGTATTTTCCTATTACAATCTGTAGGAGCTGCTTTTCCCTTTATAAAGACCACTGGCAGTAGTCAGATGGGCTCAAATGCACAAAACCATGTTGTATTGGGGTTTTTCGATATGTTTAAAATGTATTTGCTCTGGTTACAGCACCACCCTTGTGTTTGAAGTGGGAGTCCACCACCAAACGTTCAAGTGTCGTTGGTGGAAGAGCAATATCAGCATGGGGCGTGCTTGCCCTACTGCTGCTGGATGCCACTGGCAGGTGCCTTGATATCAAGAAATGTGGCATTGAACCTAAACACAGACAATCTAGCTTACCATTAAGCAGTGGTGGCTAGTAAGTACAATATAATGGGGGGCCCACACACACATATGCACATTTACTTACTCCCATGCATTCACATGCAGACATGCACACACACAAACCCATTCAAAACACTCACAAATGCACGTGCATTCATACAAACATGCATGCAGCAAAAAGTCAATAAAAACAACACTTACCTGCTGCAGCTCTCGGAGAGAGAAGCCTCGGAGGTGCCAGAAGGGTTAGGACTGCTTGAGGGGAGGCAGCTGCCTCTACCTCGTTACAGAGTAGGATAGGGTCGGAGAGACTGCTGAACCCACCTACTCTGGTGTCAGTGATAGACACTCGGTCATGGGCATTTCAAGGCTTAAAGCTGAAGCCCCCAGGTAGAAGGCAATCACAGATGCTCTTCCTCATCACGAGGAGGATGGCCTTGAGGAGCTTTGCCCGAGCTGAGGAGGTCTCTTCCACAGGAGCAGTGACTTCCCCAGCCCAGAAAAGGTCAGCTCAGGAAGCCAGGAGCCTGCGCTTTTAGCATATGTCTAGCTCCTGGGTGCCTGACCTGAGAATAAAGAGTGTCTGTAAGGCTGACCTTTGCTCAGCCTGACAGACACTCTTTATGTCCTAAAGGTGCACCGAGGCCCCTTCGCCCTTAAGGACAGACCACTGGATGTAAAAGGTAGTAAAGGTGGGTGACTTGTATTACCTCCTCGTCCATCTTCCTTGTCCCATGTGTTGCATATTGAGTTGTGTCTTTGCCAATTGCATTGCAATTCAGACAGAAATTTCCTGCTTCATCCATCACTTAAAGAAATCTAGCTTCCTCTATTCCCTTTTTTAAGTCTCGCATAGCGACACAGTGCATGCGCTGCTCGCCTTGGCGAGATCTATTGTTATCGGATTTTCAGCGGACGGGGGACAGGAGATGTGCACACGCCGGGACAGGCGATATACACCCAGCGTTTCAAACCAGCGCAGGCATGACGCTTTTTCACTTTCCCTCCCTCATTTGGCGTTTCAGCACAGCGCGTGCATGGCACGCTTTCACTTTCCCTCTCCCCCCCCCCACACACAGACACAGAATGAGGCGCGCACACCCTCGCTCTCGCTCTGACCTGTGGTGTCACTTCACAGGTGTGCGCTAATAAATGGCTCTCACCAATAGTCAGTGGTATGCCATGTCTCTGGCATGCATGTGTACAATACATATAACGAATTAGACACTCAGCTGCAGCACACACACACTTTGCACCATGTTGTCTTAGGACAAACCACTGAGTGCACTAAACTCACTGCTAGAAGTTGGTACTGCAGACGGACACAGCGGCTAGTTTAAATGTAAAGTGTTAGTGGTCTGACACCTGCAACATCAGCCCTGCTCTTCCATAGTGAGAGATTTAAAAAAAATAAGGGCTGTTGACGTCTCAGACGGACGTCACACACATGGAGAAAAGTATTGATAAATTATAATAAAGCACAAATTATTTGTTTAAAGCACTACGACAAAGACACACACCTAAGAAGTTTAACTTGGCAATGGGGAATGATGCAGATTTTTAAATAAATGAATACTGACGATAATTCTTACAATTGTAAATTGATACTTGTATAGCGCACTACTCACCCGCAAGGGTCTCAAGGCGCTTGTACGAATACCGCTGTGGAACCCATTCTGGCTTTCCCTGTGAGGCGTCCACTCCTGGGCACCCCCAAGGTGGAGGCCAGGCATCCTTAGTGTTGTGGGGGCCGTTGTGGAGATCAAGCAAGCTTTTGCCCAGAGTTGCACAAGACCCGCCGAGGCGGGGAATTGAACCCTGGTCCCGGGCTACACCTCTGCATCAGGGTCTGCAGCTCTAATCATTGAGCCACACTTCTCACAATCATGCCCTCGGCAGTGCTCGGTGTAGGTTAAATACTGAAAAGATATAATCCAACTGCCGATACATACAGCCTGCCACGAGAAGAAGAGATGCTTCACCCGCATGTACGACCAGCAAGCCTGTGTGAGAGCAAATTAAAATGACTGGCGTCCATTAAAATGTTAATACTAGAACAAAGTTTCATTCCCTAAAATGAAAAATAGCAGAAACAAAAAGACATCCGGAAATCGGACATCAGTCATCGCAGTGGACAATACTTATTTAACCCTGAAACTAAATGATGTGTCTACAACAGACATTACACAAGTATAGAGCCATCTTAGCTACGTCATTTTCAATTCGCTTTCTGTCAGCAGAAAACGCCCACAAACAACGCACGGCAATGAATCCTCTCCCCTGCACCTTTGTCACTGGTACATTTTGCTGAGTTAACTGAATATAAGTTGTAATGCAAGTTTAGCCATGAACTAGAAGCGTGAGCGCTGCCCATGGGCCACAGCAGGCCTGGCCACAGAGTGCGAAATATGTTTTCAAAGACAAGCTTAGCAATAACGCACACGGATGCCGCAGTTGGTAACCGGTTTAACATTGTGAAAAATAACTTCTTTATTCCTGAAAGATAAAATATTATCAGTTATGCCAGACGACCTTCTCGTGCATACATTGAAAACATCTTGAGAAACCACTCTCTGCCAGGGCAAGAGGTGAGACCCAGATGCAGGCAGATTTAATCCCTGGTACAAGGCAGCACATAATAGCAAAGTTTGTTACAGCAAGGTGTTCTTTTTAATGCCAGGTAGAGCTGCCAAGTATTAATCTGCAGGCAGTGCGCAAAGGCACAGTCCTAGGTCTGCATCACTCAATTGCGGTGCAAACCAATATGTCCTATGTCTTCATTTAAACAAGCATTTGCAATGCAATAGGTCTCGCATTTACGCATGTTTAAGCTATTGGCATTGTAAATGACACTGCCTTTTATTTATGTTTTAAAGACGAAAACAAAAATAAAAGGCATTGTTATTTGTAATGTCAATAGCTCAAACTCGCGTAAAGGCGAGACCTATTGCATTGCAAATGCTTGTTGTATATCGCAGGCAGTAGAAGAGTCAGCCCATCTAGTATCTGTCCTGAAGCCATGGTGACGGTCACACGAGAACTGGACGGGACCACATAGCTTTGTTGCCTAGTAACAGGGGACATGAGAAGTGTTCTCCTGTCGCCAGCCGTGTTTGCTTTGTGCGGCCTGGAAGCGTTCCTTTGCCTTTGACCATGCAGCGCAGCAAGTCTTCTCCCAAGGAACTTGTGGTAACTGGTTTCTGTGTACTGGGTTCATTTCCATTCCTCTGATGTAATGAGTGTTATCATTCCGTTGCAATCCCTGCATGAGCATATTCCATTGGAATGTGATGGTTTTTATAACTGGAGCTTGGAGGTGACCGGGGGATGGGGTGTTTCTACTGATGTTGGAATCCAATAAACTAGTTGGGTCTTTGCTACAACCTGCTTTGTCACATTCATTACTAAGAAAGTGCTTCATTACACTTAAGAAACTTCACCAAGAATCCTTGCCTGTTGAGCCTGAAGCTGAGCCTTCCCAAGCCTTTGGTGCTACCTCAGAATTTTTGCAGAACAGTAGCTCCCAGGCTAGGACCCATCAATGCTGTTGAAGGAGCTTTTAAATCAAGAGAGGGCCCCTCCTCAGGAACCGTGCAATGGACTGGAATGTTCTGTTTCACAAGATGAGTAAGTCGGGGAGGACATGGAACAGATAGGTTGCTATGTCCAGTAATCTGACCAATCTGAGGCTCTGAGCACAATCACGTGGGGCCTGATTCACAAAGGGTCTCTGCACACATGGTGGAGGCCCAACAGTCGTGGTGGGGGCTGCACTCATGATGAGACCTCAAACTGCAGTTTTTCATAGGAGAGGTCCCGCAACGAGTAAGGGCACCCCACCAAGACTGCAGGCCTCCACCACATGGTCGGAGTCCCTTTGTGAATCGGGTGCTTGGACTTTCCAGATTCCTCATTGGCGCAATAGAATTTTTTTCCCCCGTATCAACCTAAACAACATGAGTCTCTTCCTGCACAATTTAGTCCATAAAGTGCTCAATAGAGAAAGGAAGGAGGTACCAAAGGCTGTTTTCCCAAGTTTCCTTTCATGTAATCCATTGACCTGTGGTCAAGGTGGGATTTTGAATGGTTGGACTGTCATCACAGGGCACGATATCTTCTTAAGATGCGACTCCTGATACTGTTGATGAGTTTATATTTATAAAGCGCAAAGCAATACCCAGAAATGTCTAGGCGCTGGAAAACTCCGGTAAAAAACTAGAAATAGTGACATAGTTGATAAAGATAAAAGCTAAAGCAATGAAACACATGTATTCATCCATTACTTTTGACCTGTTCCACCAATGCAGTAAAGTACCTCTGGCATCGCCTGGGTTTCTTTCTGACATTATCTTTGATTTGCAGCAGCAATAGCATCTGGGTCTTCTGTAGCCGCAGAGTTAATATTTCGAAGAGATACTGGAAAGTTGATGCCCTGCAGAAGGCTCTTTTATCCCACCTCCACTTGACTGGAGTTGAACTCTCAGGATCTCAGTAGAGGAACTGGAAAAGAAGTAAATCACTTCTATGCAGGATGCTTGGGAAGACCAGAGAAGACCACAACGAGGTACTCCTGCATTCATCCCCAGTGAGAATCCTGGGAGTGACGAGATATACAGCGACGTAACGTACACAGCCAAACGGAGCCGCAGCAGCAGGCAGGTAGCTGGGCCGCCTACACCAACGCTGCCGCCATCGGACTCAGCGGCTGAGGGCGGCAGAGGGTATCGGCATCAGTCGTTCTGCCCCAACGTTTCCATAGTGTTCTAGTCCCTTCTCTGTACTGCCCTTGTTTTGCCCAAGTCTCGCCTCCACCCCCCCTCCGCTCCAGCTCCCGGCTCCCAGTTCCCCCACAATGACCAGACAAGTGAGTCAAGCGGCAGTGGTGCTGGCATTGGTGCTGACCCCGGTTGGCTCTAGTGGGGGCCAGGGGCGTAACACAGGCCCCTGCAGCCCCCGTGGTGTGGGGGGACCCTCACCCTCCAGTGGGCCCTGACAGCACTGCACTTCTGCTGGGGAGCTTTAGATTGAGTCCGGAGGGGGCCCCTTCACGTACCCAGCAGGGGGGCCCCCTCAAGGTTCGTTACGCCACCGGTGGGGGCGAGAACAATTAGGGAGGTGGAGGTTGCAGAAGAGGGGGGCCGCAGATGAAGTTAGCGGAGGGGGATAACCTTCTACCGCAAAACCCTGCACGCAGGGAGGAGTGAAAAAATAAAGCAAAAAGTACCTTGGCAGCCCAGAAAGATCAACAAGGGATGTGTACGCAGCGAGCGCAGCGGCTGTAGCCAGCCACTGTAGAAAGTGTGCTCTAAGGGGCCTGTGGAGGCGGCCTGGCTAGGTGCCAGGTGTGGGTTCTCCTCACAGTGCCCCACTCACCACATGCACTGCACTGCGTATCCATCTCCACTGCCATCTTAACTGTGTTTAAATGAGCCTAAATGAGTGAAAAAGTGAGTTCTGATGTGGGCCCTGGAGTTCGAGTCTGTGCAAGAAATACACAGGGGCGCTCTCTGGACCTCAAGCGTAATAGCGTGAACACCATTTTGAGGAAAAAACTGGCGCTTGAAAGGGATGGGAGATAGCCCATAGAATCTTTTTACAAACGAGGGCAATGGTGAAAGGTAGCAAGCGGATCAAGCAGATGCTACAGAGTAGAGTTTAAAAAAGCATGCCCACAACCCAAGAAGACGGGCCTGTCATTGTCTATTCGATGGACAGCGAATAAGCAAAGATTAATGAACCGACAGACAGTGAATGTCCATCCACAATGATCAATATCAACACGGGAAGGTTAACTGAGCATAAGCCTCTGGATGGGGTTATTTCTAGCTACTCAAGGGATAGTGAACCACCACTATCAAAGGCAATTTTAGAAGCAGGGTCACCCACAACAATTAGAAACAAAATAAAGACAATTATTTGGTCCACCAAAAAAAAAGAGAAGCAGGCAGGGGGCGAGACACAAGACATAAGACACTCATTGGATACTGTCCAACTGTAGCCAAGGGGACACCCATTACTAATATAGGAGGCCCCCATTATGCTCAAAGGAGACCACACCTAAAGTGGATATGGATTCCATGGATACAAAGGAGATTCACTCTACAAATGTGGCAAAAAAACGACTTAATGGAAACCCAGAAGATCGCAATCCCCCAAATAATTACAACCCCATTCGAGCAAACCATCCTACAGTCAAACCTCTAGAGGAGTTATTTTGCCCAAGAGCGGGAGTAGTAGTGTCCAGCAGGAGCCAGTCCTTACAGCCACGGAGACCACAAACCAACAGCAGAAAATGAAAAAAATCATTAATGGTTGAGGTAGAAGTATACACATAGGAGATCAGCGATGGCCAGCTTGGCACTTTCAACTCTACACACTTAAGCCCAGGCAATATTGAAGACCCAGACCTGCTACGACAAGGACAGGAAACAAGGAAACACTGGCAAGACTTTAGTTCAAGTCCAAATTCTTTGATCTTCATGCCAGATAACACATATGGTCACTCCCCCCCAGGACAACTCAATTGTAAGTTTGGAACTCACCAAGGACCAAGACAAATTGCTGTCCTCCATAAACATGACTCTTACGGCAGCAATGAATGCCCTCATCTTGCAATCACAAAAACTGAAACCAAAATGGACATAATCCAAACAATAGCCTTAGCTATTGTAAAAACCCCAGCCAAATTAGACAACATAGAAAAAGGGCTTAAAGTCAGGGAGTGCCACTGCTCTGATATTGTAGACAAACTAACAACAGTGCCGGAAGTTCTGTTAACAATGATGAATGAGCTGAGGAACCTTACCTCACCTGGTCAGCAAAACCCAAACAATGAGACTACAGGATAAGTCGCAAAAGGCCTAGTCTTGTTAAAAGGCCAAGTAGAACTACCTAAAAAAGCAGTAGGCAGTCAATATCACCAAAACACACCCAATGTCAAAATAGAATCTGATACTACAAGACCAAATTTACTAAAAGGCGGCAAACTACAACCAAACCTTCAATGAGGAAGGGAAGAAGAAGAACTAGTAAAGGTCGCCTCAAAATTCGAATCAGTTAAAAAAATGCCATGGGCCACTAAGGCAGCCGACTTGTCAATGATTGAGTTATCTACGACTCAGGAAACTTCAAGTCCCTGTATGCAAGAAAACACTGCAAGTAAGTTGTCAAGGCGTGCAAAAAAAGATTTAAAAAACTGCAGAAATGCCACAAGATGACACAAATTAGAAGGGGGTGGGGACAGCACCCCCATGCCCCAGCGGAGTCAATAGCAAAGTCAACTCCGAAACAGGATGTGCTAGGGAATAAGAAGTCATATCCAATCTTTACAAAGACATCCATGCAAAATAAACCATTTGGAGAAGGGAATTACTATATCCTTACCAGCCATAACCATAGGGGTCAACCCCATGGTGTCTGAGTCCTTCTGGTAACAAAAAAGCTATCCACATGAGCAGGAAGATGGAAATTGAGAGGTACATCACATCAATTATGAAGAGTTCTCAAAGGAAGGATTACAAACAGCAACATAAACCCAAATAAGAAGTACCCTTGGTCACCCACTTAATGAGAAACTTTACAAACAAAATTACATACTTGCAGGCTGAGAGGGAAAATATACCAAATTCGGCTCACAGAAGCTATGTACGGAAGACCATATTTCAGCCTAAGTATAATTCAATGGGTAGGCATGATATACTCGACCTGGGAAACCTATTGAGGCTCTTCCAACATATACCTTAATTGACAGGAATAACAAGTGGAGATATGGTCAGTATACAATTTGTACCCAAAGATAAAAATAACAGCCAAGATCACAGCCTAGAAACATGGAGGAATTACCTTTTCTCAGAAGCATTGCTCCAGGAATAAGAAAGCTTTGAAAATTGGGGCATAGAAATAGACAAGCTAAAGCAAGAAAAATATCCTCATATGCTGATTCAACCAACAAATACTGTACAAAGTTCAGAGAAGGGCAGAGAAAATTTGCAAAGTATATTGAGAGGAACAACAAAGACACAATTGTTTCAGATCTACAACAACTTGAGAATATCAGTGATACCCCAGGAAGGACATTGAAAAATAGAACAGTAACACATGAAGCATTTCAAAAACCTAAAAGGAGGGAGCATCATGACCGGACAGGCAGTGAGACAGAGTATGCCACTTATCATTCCTGACACCCGGGGGGCCCCACAAGAACTGTGCAACATCAAACAAATACGGGACAAAGAGTTTGGAATCCAAAGAACCAAGAAAGTCAATCAATCAGGCATTAAAATGATATCCTGGAATGATGCCGGTATTGAGAGAGCACTCAAACACGAATCAACCAGAAAGATGTTGCTAGAAGGGGACATTGTTTGCCTACAAGAAACCTGGGCAACAAAGCCCACGCATTTGAAGGGTTTTGCAGGCTTTCACAAACCAGCGACCAGACATCAACGATATGGTGACAGTCTGGTGGAATCTCAACTTATATAAAACATGCACAAGAAGGACTATGAATGAGAGACACGGCAAGGAGATACTTTTTATTTGATTTGTTAAAATCATAAAAGGGCGGAACATACCACCATGAAATAGACCACATCACACAGGGTGAAACATGCCCCCACAAGGAAAGCACCAATGCACAAATATGCATAATAAACGAATAATAACAGTAAAACAGTATTAAAAAAGGAGGAATGGCCCTCACGTAGTACCTATGAGCGGCAATTAAAGCAAAATACTTTAACTATACTACTAAATAAATATAATATAAACATTGATGTGCTCTCTTTTTGCTAAAATTGGTTGTGCATTTAATCTTTTCACAGGATGTAAACGTCTATGGGCTTTCTTTTGATTTGGGATGATCAGAGAGATGGAAAGGAGGAATGAGAGTGCAGCACATGTAGGTCTTATACTTCTGAGTACAATAGTACTTGCTGTAGAAGGGGAAAGGGAAAAGAGAGTAAAAAAAGGAAGAAAGAGGAAGGGAGCATGTAAAAAGTATCAAGAAAGGTCTATGTTCTGTTGATGTATATCCATCTTTCCCAGATTCTATTTCGCTGGGTCCTTCTTTTCGAGCCACTGAGGCAATATATCACGGCCGCTCTACAGGTCCTGATTTGTGTTTCTCATAACAATGGCCTCAAGAGGATCTTCGTTAAATTGTGTAAGGCCTTCCAGATGCATAATATGTGTAATAACGACTCTTCTCCATTACCACAGAGACGACAGTCCAGAGATGGCCAAGTCCGTAGCCATTTTGGTATAAGGTCTTTGGTCTCGAAGACCCCAGTCTCAGCAGGGTTAGTTTCCTCTTGTAATGATCTCTAAAGCATTCTTGTAAGTAGGGTTGTTGTTTCAATTGTTTGTATGTTTGCATCACCGACCAGGTGTGGCTTTTACCTGCCGGTGAGGCTTTGTCAGTTAGCAGCGACCCTTGTTTAGTTGCTTCGTTAGTAATTTCTTTAAAAGCAAGGTATGTCATTGGTGTATGCCAAGCTTCTTCCAGGTTAAATGATGAAAGAACTTGTTTTAATATCTGACATATAGAATTCTTCTGCCTTGACTGTTTCTTGACCTTCTCCCAGCAGTGGTGGGCTAGCGTGTTGTCTTCGACTGCCCTCGTTCGCCTGTAATAGGTGGCCAGAAAGCCTTGTCTAGCCTGTATCTGGTTTGTGAGTCCATATTCCAGATGTATTTGTGCCTGGGAGATGTGACGCAGGAATGAAAACTGTTTTTTGAATAATCTAGACTGAGCTAGATTTAGTGTTTTGGAGTCCTTGATATTCAGCATTTCCGAACCTTATGTTACAGAGGAAAGAAATGTGGATGCTACTACCTTTAAAAGATGACTTGTTGAACTTCTGCTTAATTTTTTCTGCTGGGTTTGGAAAGCAAATAAAAGTTGTTTTATTTTGGTTTGACCCAGGTCTAAGTGGTGTTTTTAACTTAGTTGGCGATCTAGTAGGACACCCAAATATTTCCATTCATCCACCTGTTTTAAAGTGTTGGTATATATTCTCGAAACAAATTTTGGCGTTTTTTTCCGAATGCTGGAAAAGCATAGTACATTAGATTTTTTTTTAATTCTTTTTATTAACTAACCCAACATAAAAAACAAAAATTCAAACATTAAGGTTACACTGGGTGGCATCTGAACATACACTAGTTGTTGTCACATCTTCCAAGTTACAGAATACAATGCAAATAATATCAAACGGGTTCAGGGATCCTCCGACACAACATGATCGTCCCATGTGGCGGGGGGAGCACAGATATCTCCTCTGTAGCCGTTCCAAGCCCCCAAATTTTCTCCCACTTCCTGGGCCTACCCCTGGCCACGTACACAGATCGCTCTCTAAAGATGCACCAGTCCAGGTCCTCCATCCATTTCCCAATATTTGGGGGCTGATTAGCCCCCCATAGTTGAGCGATATTGCGCTTGGCAATAGCACATGCCAGCGTGACCCAAACCTTTCCGTGAGACATAAGATCAGTTGGTTACCAGACATTCAAGAGACAACGGCGTGCCTCCAACTCAAGGCCGACTCCCCACACCTCACGTATCTTGTCATGAACTGTGGTCCAATACCTCCGGATGACAGTACAGTCCCATAACATATGCATAAACGTTCCAGCCTCACCTCATCCCCTTC
Source organism: Lissotriton vulgaris (assembly GCF_964263255.1). Lineage (NCBI taxonomy): Eukaryota > Metazoa > Chordata > Amphibia > Caudata > Salamandridae > Lissotriton > Lissotriton vulgaris. The sequence goes on along the minus strand of NC_141689.1, from coordinate 71,857,111 downwards.
GACATTCTCCACTCGCAGCCAAACCCATTCGCACCAAATGTGGGCCTGTAACATAACAACGATGAAGGACCTTCAATTGCACCAATCGGAGTCTCATTTCTATAGCGATCACCCTTGGGGAAGATACATCCTCCCTCCAGTCTTCATCATCTAGGATCAGCCCGTCCGCGTTCCATTGTTCCCTAACAGCCACGAGCGGATCGTCCGTGTGATTAACTAGCTTTTTATAGATCAGGGAGATCGTTTTCATCGGAAGATGACCGTCCAACACCCGATCTTCCAATGGGAAAGCCTCCGGGGGCGCAACTCCCCGGGGAATAACAGCCAGCAACGCATGTCTAATCTGTATGTAACAAAACTGCTCACTCTCCTGCAATTGATGCCATTCCTGAAGAGCCTCAAACGTAAGGATCCCATCCTTGCCCCACATATCTCCCACCTGGGAAATCCCAATGAGGTCCCACTTGTCAAAACCTTTAGTCTTCCATAAACTACCCAGGCGTTCAGCATTCCATAATGGCGTGGCCAAAGTTATTTTCCCATCCCATTTAAGGGAAAGATTAGCCTCATGCCAAACTCGAACCGCCACCGCCACAGGCCCAACCAAGGGAAAGCGTCCCTGTCTGGCATACAGTGCCCTAGAGTACTCGCCGCCAGGTATCTGGCCGCGATCAATAGCATATCCGGGGGATTGATTGCCACCAGCTGAGACGTCCAGTAATACTTCCGGATATTGGGCAGGCCAATCCCCCCGTCGTACCACGACAGTGTTAGCTTAGAAAACTCAATACGCGGCCTACCATCCCAGAGGAGCTGCCTCTGGAGAGACTCAATCTCCTTAAAGTAAGACGGGGGAACCGGGTCCATGGAGTTTTGGAGTGCATATAAGAAGCGGGGAAGAGCCATCATTTTGAACAGTACATTAGATTTTTTAAGATTTACTGTTAATTGTGCATCCGAAATGTATAGCGCAAGTTGTGAAATCAGCCACTGCAAGCCAAGTGGAGTTTGAGAAAGAAGAGTACAGGACTGAAAATATTTTTGAAATGAACTTCATGCTGTCTCGAGGTTTGGCCACGGAGAACACACGATCCACTGCAGGCATGCCTATGATTAAGGGGCGGGAGGCCCCGAAACCGGTCAGGCACAGAACGAGCAGGCTTGCAAAAACGCTGGTTCCTCCCAATAAATGGTCTTATGACTAAAGGCTGCGGTGTGCGTTCCTAATTGTTGGGCAACCTTGATGTTATATGGATGCGGCACGTCCAAGCCGTTAGGAAATGGCACCACCATCAACTTTAAAGATGTGTCTGCCGGCGCTCGAACCAAGTCGAGCACGATGGTAGCGCAGCACACAAAACAAACAACCAGCGCTTACACGCTTGTAACCCACTGGAGGGTTTAAATTTGCACATCAAAGGCAGGAACATTGGTGTTGCCGAGTGTCTAAAACTACCAGCTCCAGCATGCTCAGGGGTCACGTGACTACTCACCTGGGAGAGCCGCTCCCACCGGAGGGTAGACGCCCATTGAAAGGACTGAAAATGTCTTTGAAATGAACTTCATGCTGTCTCGAGGTTGGGCCACGGAGAACACACGATCCACTGCAGGCACGCCTATGATTAAGGGGCGGGAGGCCCCGAAACCGGTCAGGCACAGAACGAGCAGGCTTGCCAAAACGCTGGTTCCTCCCAATAAATGGTCCTATGACTAAAGGCTGCGGTGTGCGTTCCTAATTGTTGGGCAACCTTGATGTTATATGGATGCGGCACGTCCAAGCCACAAGGAAATGGCACCACCATCAACTTTAAAGATGTGTCTGCTGGCGCTCGAACCAAGTCGAGCACGATGGTAGCGCAGCACACAAAACAAAGAACCGGCGCTTACATGCTTGTAACCCACTGGAGGGTTTAAATTCGCACATCAAAGGCAGGAACATTGGTGTTGCCGAGGGTCTAAAACTACCAGCTCCAGCATGATCAGGGGTCACATGACTACTCACCTGAGAGAGCCGCTCCCACCGGAGGGTAGACGCCCATTAAAAGGACTGAAAATGTTTTTGAAATGAACTTCATGCTGTCTCGAGGTTTGGCCACGGAGAACACACGATCCACTACAGGCACGCCTATGATTAAGGGGCGGGAGGCCCCGAAACCGGTCAGGCACAGAACGAGCAGGCTTGCAAAAACGCTGGTTCCTCCCAATAAATGGTCTTATGACTAAAGGCTGCAGTGTGCGTTCCTAATTGTTGGGCAACCTTGATGTTATATATATATATATATTCACTGAAAAAACCATAGGTTATAGACCATATATAGTTAGGAGTTAGCATTTACAAAACCTTATTTTACTCACACAAAACCATTGAAATTCGGATATATAGTTAGTTGCACTAACTATATATCGCGCACCCGCAATCCACTGCTGATGATGTCACATATTACATCATTCATGACATGGTCAGTGACATCACTGATGACATCACTGATGACATCTCAAATGACATCACTGATGACAACATCCAGCGACTGTATGTTTCTGTAAAGTTAAAATATGTCTTACATATTGAAGAATGAGTGGATGTATAAGTGTCTGGATGAAGGATTTAGTAGGTGCATGACTGACTGTATGAGTGAGTGATTAAATGTGTCTCACTGAGTGCATGGGTTAGTGACTAAACTGTTTTAATTTGTGCATCATTATGTCTGTTGTTCTGTAAACTGCTGCATGTGTTGATCAGTAGCTATATGAGTAACTATATGGGTTATTGATTGGTTGCCCAAGTATTTGTATGGGAGACTGAGTGTGTGTGTGGGTGGCTGGGAGGTGTATGACTCTGTGCATAGATGTGTGAGCAGTTGATTCACTAGATGTATGGGTTCAAAAGTGCATGTGGAAACAGCTGTATGGGCGGTTGACTGTGTGCATGAGTGTATTGGTGAGTGAATGGATATCTCAGTGCTACATGTCAAAGTAAGTACATATGTAAAACACAGTACATGTGAGAGTTGACATATATAAATAACTGTGCATAAGAGCCAGTGAATGTGTGAGTGGCTGTGTGGATCATTGTGAACTTGTATCAGGGATTGTATAAGAGAGTAAATATGTGTTAGTATATGTTTGAATAAGTAAGGTGTGCATAACTGTATAGTTGAGGAAATGGAGGTGTGATTGATTCTTTGCATGACTGACTAGGTGTGTGAGTAACTCCATGGATGAGTGACAGTCTGTGAGTGTCTGTTTACACTGATTGTATCTAAGGTTATATTAGAGTCTGAAGAGGTTCATCGTATTATCACATGAATGATATCATCAGTGATGTGATCAGTAATGTCAAATGAGATGTCATCAGTGATGTCATCAGTGATGTCATTTGAGATGTCATCAGTGATGTCATCAGTGATGTCATTTGAGATGTCATCAGTGATGTCACTGACCATGTCATGAATGATGTAATATGTGACATCATCAGCAGTGGATTGCGGGTGCGCGATATATAGTTAGTGCAACTAACTATATATGGAATTTCAATGGTTTTGTGTGAGTAAAATAAGGTTTTGTAAATGCGAATTCCTAACTATATATGGTCTATAACCTATGGTTTTTTCAGTGAATATATATATATATATGTACCTACTGGCGGTCGCCAGTAGGTATATATAGTTAGGATTTTTTTGAATAGGGATTTCTGAAAATTCTATGTTGAATAACTTTGGCGTTGATGGACGGAATTGGCTGAAATTTTCAGGAAAATGGCACATTTTGTTTCTGAGCGTCCCCTGAAAGTTTGGGGGGGTTTCGTCAAGCGGGGGCCGAGAAAAAAGGGGGGTCCCAAAACGTGTTTTTAACATTGAGTTTTCCATAGGGCGGTTGGACTCACTTTTAGCTCGAACGGCTGAATGGATTTCCACAAAACTTGGCAAAATTGTAGGGACTGGTAGCCCGATGTGCCTTTGCTATGTCTCAAGATATATGCTCCAGTGGTTTTTAGGAAAATTACCTTTGAAAAATATATATTGGGCTACATTGGGCTATATATATGTTAGAGCCCACATGTAGCCCAATGTAGCCCAATGTAGCCCAAAGATGGCCACCAGAGACAAAAAAAACAAATGTAGCCCAAATATCAGCCAGATGTAGCCCAACTATAGCCCAGTGACAGAATGTCCCAGAGTGTTCTAAAGAACAACTAGAGCGCTAACAGTCTTACTTATGAGAAAAGTATGGCACACCTGAAGTCATCTTGATTGGAATAAAGTGTTAACACTTAAAACATTTAATTTGCAAAGGAACAAAATGAGGGGTTTCATTTTGCCATAGAAATGTTATATATATATATATATATTACCTACTGGCGGTCGCCAGTAGGTATATATAGTTAGGATTTTTTTGAATAGGGATTTCTGAAAATTCTATGTTGAATAACTTTGGCGTTGTTGAACGGAATTGGCTGAAATTTTCAGGAAAATGGCACATTTTGTTTCTGAGCGTCCCCTGTAAGTTTGGGGGGGTTTCGTCAAGCGGGGGCCGAGAAAAAAGGGGGGTCCCAAAACATGTTTTTAACATTGAGTTTTCCATAGGGCGGTTGGACTCACTTTTAGCTCGAACGGCTGAATGGATTTCTATGAAACTTGGCAAAATTGTAGAGACTGTTTGCCCGATGTGCCTTTGCTAGGTCTCAAGATATGTGCTCCAGTGGATTTTGAGAAATTAACGTTCAAAAAAATATATATATCTGTGACAGCGTCCCGGTTAGCGCCCCGGTTCGCGTACCAGACGCGTAACGGAACTTCGCGAGGAGAAGCGGATTGGCTCTCCGGTGACTCTCAACATTCTAAACAGTCCGGAGCGGCCGCCATCTTGTCTCTCGGTAGGATTGAGAGACAAGAGGTGGAAATAAACGAAGGGGGAAATGAATGAAAGGGGCAAGGTAGACCCCTCCTGACCCCCTAGGATTGATGTGGGGGCTATTAAAGGGCCCCGCGGGGCAAAAAAAGAAAATAATTTTTTTTTCGACTTTTCGCGGTGGAAGCGCTACCCGGTACGCGAACCGGGTAGCTCACCGGTAGCGTAACGGGAGTCCGCCATCTTGTGTTTCGGACGAATTTAGTCACAAGATGGAGGATAAACAATGTTGGGAATGGGTATAAGGGGGCACGGGAGACATATCCTGACCCCCTAGGTTTTCTGAGGGTGGCTGAGGAGGCCCATATATGTAAAAAAAAAAAACCTTTTTTTTTCAAATTTTCGCACGGTTAGCGACGGTCCGCGCACCGGGTAGCGTTCCGGAAAGCGTAACAAAGGGAAAACCAAGGGAAATAGTAAAATAATATTTTAGAGTGCTTTGAGGTAGGGTAGCTCTGAATAGAGCTGTTGTGTTGTGTGGGTGATGTAAGTACCAACATGTAGGTACCAATGAAGAGTCTAAAATTCAATGTACACCGTCTCCTCTGTAGATATTTTGTATGTTCTAATATGGGTTATTTAAATGTAAATGTGTGGAAAATCACTTCATGCTTTAAAGCAATTGTATTTTTGAACTGATTGTTCTTTCCTCTTAGTCCTCCTCTTTGTTTTTTTTCCCCCACACTCTTCTTCAGCATGATAGTTGATAAATTTGTTCCCTCAAAAAATTTATATACATAAAAAAATATATTAAATACATATAAAATATATTTTTTCTTTAAAAGAAGAATACATTTTACAGCTTTTGATATTTGCTATTAAAAAACTATTGAAATTCACTGAAAAAACCATAGGTTATAGACCATATATAGTTAGGAATTAGCATTTACAAAACCTTGAAAATTCACTGAAAAAACCATAGGTTATAGACCATATATAGTTAGCAATTAGCATTTACAAAACCTTATTTTACTCACACAAAACCATTGAAATTCGCATATATAGTTAGTTGCACTAACTATATATCGCGCACCCGCAATCCACTGCTGATCATGTCACATATTACATCATTCATGACATGGTCAGTGAAATCACTGATGACATCGCTGATGACATCTCAAATGACATCACTGATGACATCACTGATGACAACATCCAGTGACTGTATGTTTCTGTAAAGTTAAAATATGTCTTACACTCTGTTATGTGTCATAAGTTTTATCAAAGTTGCCATAAGACTGAGGAACACCAGGGAAATAACTGTATATTCTGATCCGAACCCAGTTTGAGACCCCCACTGAATGAATGATGTACTCTTTTTATACATGAACTTTTTTATCTGAACATTTTCTTAAAAAATTCTTTTAACTGTTTTTTAAAAAACTGTATGTATGTATTTTTTATGCTCTTTAATGGTATCTTTTTAAGTACCGAATAAAAATAATTTGAATTGAATTGAATTGAGTGGATGTATAAGTGTCTGGATGAAGGATTTAGTAGGTGCATGACTGACTGTATGAGTGAGTGATTAAATGTGTCTCACTGAGTGCATGGGTTAGTGACTAAACTGTCTTAATTTGTGCATCATTATGTCTGTTGTTCTGTAAACTGCTGCATGTGTTGATCAGTAGCTATATGAGTAACTATATGGGTTTATTGATTGGTTGCCCAAGTGTTTGTATGGGAGACTGAGTGTGTGTGTGGGTGGCTGGGAGGTGTATGACTCTGTGCATAGATGTGTGAGCAGTTGATTCACTAGATGTATGGGTTCAAAAGTGCATGTGGAAACAGCTGTATGGGCGGTTGACTGTGTGCATGAGTGTATTGGTGAGTGAATGGATATCTCAGTGCTACATGTCCAAGTAAGTACATATGTAAAACACAGTACATGCAAGAGTTGACATATATAAATAACTGTGCATAATTTATTTATTTATTTATTTGCGGGTTTGTAGAGCGCTTGAATAGACTCCCGAGGGAGTATCTCCGCGCTATATGACTGCTGAACCTGCAGGAGATCGAATTCCAAGGCTCCAATCTAGTTCCTAAACTGTGTGGTTAGACCTGGAACAAAAACGTCTTCAGCTTTTTTCTGAAGGCCAGATGATTTTCAAGCTGCCTAAGCTGGAGAGGGAGACCATTCCATATCCTTGGTCCCTTTACCGACAGGGCCTTACCCCCTTGCCTCACCCGCTTGATCCTAGGAATAGTGAGAAGCATTTGGTCACTGGACCGTAGAGCACGAGAAGGAACGTACGGCACAAACTTGTCTGCCAGATAGGAGGGACCCAAGCCATGAAGTCCTTTGTGGACCGTACAACAGATCTTAAAAACAACTCTCTGACGGATGGAAAGCCAATGAAGCCTGGCAAGAAGAGGTTTTGAAGGTGTTCTCGGGGGAGCATTTAAAACCAGCCTGGCTGCGGTGTTCTGCACAACCTGTAACCTATCCAGGTCCTCCTCATTAGCGGACAACAGGAGACCATTACAATAGTCAAGGCGACTGATAACCAACGCCTGGACCAGGGTCTTTCTAATGGTGTCTGGAAGCAATGGAAAGACTCTACGCAGCAATCCGATGGTCCGGAAACAGGATCCAACAATGTTTGTGACATGCTGCTTCAAGCTAAGTTCTTGTTCCAGACGGACCCCTAGGTTCTTGACTGTCTGCTTAGGCTCGGGGACTGGGCCTAGATCTAAAGGCCACCAGTCAGGAGCCCAGCAGATCTTAGCCTCACCGAACAGCATAACCTCTGTCTTTGAAACATTGCACTGCAACATATTCAAAGACATCCACTGGGAAACTGCTCTCATCCCCTCAGAGAAAGAATGTAATACCTCTGGAGTAAGATGGTCAAAGGGAAAGAGCAGCTGGGTATCGTCAGCGTATGACACTGGGCAAAAACCAAAGGCTCTCAGGATATTAGCCAGGGGGGCCACATAGATGTTGAATAATGTAGGGCTCAAACAGGAGCCCTGTGGCACCCCCTTAGTAATCCTGGTCTCCTCGGATCGGAAATCGCCCATGGTGACACATTGGGTCCGATCCGAAAGAAAACTCTTTAGCCAAGCCAGTGCCATGCCCCCTAGTCCACTCCCAGTCAGACGCTCGACCAAAATCTCATGAGAGATGGTATCAAAAGCTGCCGATAAATCTAGCAGCACCAGGACAGCTGATGTTCCTTTGTCCTGGAGCATGCGTAGATCATCGGTAATCGACAGCAATGCTGTTTCCGTGCTGTATTTTGGTCTAAAGCCCGACTGAGATGGATCTAGGGCACCAGTATGTTCCAGGTGATTAGACAAATGCTTATTGACGTGCTTTTCTATGAGCTTTCCCATGAATGGTAAAAGGGAAATGGGTCTCAGATTGGTCATGTCAGCCCATGCGGTGGCGGTGTTCTTACGAATGGGTCGCACTTGGGCTCTCTTCCACTCCAGTGGGACACGGCCTGTGTCTAGGGAGAGGTTGACCAAACTTTGTATTTCTGGTGCCAGTATGCTCCTCACTGATACCATCACTCTCGGTGGAAGCTGGTCCATAAGACTTCCACTCTTTATAGTTGTAATAAGTCCCTCCACTTCAGCCAAGGTGATATTAGAAAAATTTGACAGAGTGGAAGTGATGATCTTTTCACTCACTGGGACAACAGTGGAAAGAGTAACATGTCCAATGGATGCAATGGAGGCATGAATCTTCTCATAGATGGTTTCAATCTTGTTCGTAAAGAAGCATGAAATGTCGTTACAAAGTTGTTGTGATGGAGTGTCAACACTCTCACATGCTGCCGGCTTCAGGAAGGAGTTCAGTATTTGGTAAAGCATCCTCGGCGCATTTCCTACCGCCTCTAACTGAGAGGAAATATGATGTTTACGAGCTGTTCGAATAGCTTTATGATAAGATTTTAGCGCCCTCTGATACTCCAATTTATCTGACTCCAAATGAGATGTACGCCAGATTTTCTCTAGTTTCCTTGTTCTACGCTTCATGGATCTCAGGTCCTCTGAGAACCACACCTCCTGATTTTTCGTCGGGCGGGTCTTAAAGGATTTCATAGGAGCTATGTGCTCAATGGCACTGGTTATTGCCTTTTCATATCTCTCTAGTGCCACATCAATGTCATTAGTTGTGGCATAATCTTGGATAGAGAAGGCATCCCTAAGAGCCAGTGAATGTGTGAGTGGCTGTATGGATCATTGTGAACTTGTATCAGGGATTGTATAAGAGAGTAAATATGTGTTAGTATATGTTTGAATAAGTAAGGTGTGTATAACTGTATAGTTGAGGAAATGGAGGTGTGATTGATTCTTTGCATGACTGCCTAGGTGTGTGAGTAACTCCATGGATGAGTGACAGTCTGTGAGTGTCTGTTTACACTGAGTGTATCTAAGGTTATATTAGAGTCTGAAGAGGTTCATCGTATTATCACATGAATGATGTCATCAGTGATGTGATCAGTAATGTCAAATGAGATGTCATCAGTGATGTCATTTTGAGATGTCATCAGTGATGTCATCAGTGATGTCATTTGAGATGTCATCAGTGATGTCATCAGTGATGTCACTGACCATGTCATGAATGATGTAATATGTGACATGATCAGCAGTGGATTGCAAGTGCGCGATATATAGTTAGTGCAACTAACTATATATGCGAATTTCAATGGTTTTGTGTGAGTAAAATAAGGTTTTGTAAATGCTAATTCCTAACTATATATGGTCTGTAACCTATGGTTTTTTCAGTGAATATATATATATATATATATATTCAGCTCACGGTTTCCACCAGACTTTCACAGAGGAAAGAAACCACGCACTCCGGGGGTCGTTTTCGGTTAGTTTATTTTACGTTTGCAACAGACGCGTTTCGGCGCTCCGCCTTCCTCAATGTTACAAACATTGATGGCGGGCGCCATGTTTTTAACAGCGTTCACTCGTGATCAGTGGGCGAAACAAACAAGGGACTACAAATCATTACACCATATTGGAAGTTGTTCACAGTGTACGACACATAGTGAGTTAGTGTACAATGTAAGGGCTATCCTGCTTCATTAAGCCCCAGTAAGTGCTGACATTAATTTCAAGCATATTACTGACATTCGTGATTTAAATAAAACATTAGTTGCGCAAAATTCATTTTTGCGTTTCGCGGTATTTCGCCGTGTATCGGCATAATGATTACAATTTACTGGCAACCCATCAGCCATATTGAAGTGGCATGACATCACACTATTAAATCACTTTGTCGGTAAATTACGAACCATTGTACCCAGACACAACAAGTGACGATTAAAAGACATTTCGCCGTGGATCGGCAAGTCACCCTTGATTCATTCTTTGTTCCGTCCCATTACCAGACCATAATTATCAATATCATTTCATACTTTCAAAATTCACACTGTGGAAGTTCTACAAAAGAGGAAACTTGCAGGGACTCGAGCTGAATATATATATATATATATATATATATATATATATATATATATATATATATATATATATATATATATATATATCAAAGTACTGTAAGAGGGTTGATTCCTGGGATCCAATTCCCGTAGTCAGGTGGCGTGTCGAGCCCGGCGGCCCCCACCACCGAGTAAGTTCAATAAATTGCAAGTTTTACCGTAGTAAGTATCACACGCACTCAAAGTGGTACAGCTGGTGAAGGTTTATTTCCAAAGTCACGCTACGCGTTTCAGCACCGAAATGCCTTGTTCACACGTGTAACCTTATCAAAGTGAGGAGCAGTTTTAAAGTACAAACAAACCGATCACATTGTGTCATAGACATAAAAGACGTACATAATACACATGGAAACTATGGCGGCCATTGTTGAGTGTACTTATTTCCAAGGGTTCATTATAGACAAGATGGCTTTGTACTATAAAGGGGTTTCCACAATCACAGTCGAGATTCGAGAGCTGTAACCAATACTGAAACCATATTCAATTCATAAGGCTTACTTTGTATGTAGCTAGAATGACAGTCGTTTATATGTCAACATTTGCCCGAATTGGGCGCCATTTTGAACCGGGAAATAACATTCGATTCAAAGTACCCAGCGAGTTTCATAAACTTGATCAATGATCATCAATGATCATGTAGGGAAACATCACATGCACTCGTGAATTGCATGTAATTTACCAAAGAAATTGATATATCAAAATACCATCGGTCTAGTGCCCGATTGAAACATATAACAAATTATATACAACAACGATGCACGCGGTCTAGTGCCCTATCACATCGTGTATGAGTAAAGAAAAAAACATAATCTGCAACATTGCATTGGCGTTTTATATCACACCCGTTATCAATTTCATGATGTGCTGTGAAATCCACGGGATAAATTAAACAGTCATAGAAGTGGTCTAGCCAGTCTATTCGAAGGAAACCCAGTCTATGCGATTGGTGATCAATAAATGAAAAAACTGCGTTTGTTCCCTCACAATGGAACGGAGTGCAAAAAAACAAACGATTCAAGGAATAAAACGCAAGAAAAAAGTGAAAGTGAATGTCTTAGCTTTAACGTTGTGAGGTGAGAATCTTCAATTCGCGGAGGCCATGTGGGATTCAGTGCAGTGCTCAAAATTAATTATAAAGTCCCACATATGCTCCTAGAAGAAAAAATTGCAAAAAATTGGTTAAAATTGGTTAAAAATCAAAGATTCAGATAATTCATCACATATAATTACAGAAACAACAGATTGCATACAGTATTTAAGAGACCACCACTCGTATTTCATTAAAGGCCAGGTACAATATACATTAGTGAGGAATTGAAAACATTAGTCCATGTGGAGATGGGTTGCAAGTTCCTCGTCCTGGTTGTGCCCCCCAGGACATTTCGTTTCCAATTCCAATATCCATTTGGATTCTTTTTTTCTCAGGGCAAGTTCACGGTTGCCGCCCCTTTTGCCAATGTTAACCTGTTCAATTGCAAAATACCTTAGCAAATCATTGTTGGATTAATGCATTTCTTGAAAATGTCTGGCAATTGGGTACTTGGGGTCTTTGTTGGTGATTGCCCTCAGATGTTCTTGGACCCTTTTCTTTGCCATGCAAGATGTACTGCCCACATACCTTTTTTGGCATGGACACTCCAAGATATAAATAACAAAGGTGGAGCTGCAGGTTAAGAATTGCTTGATTTGTCTTTTGTTTTGTGTACCTGGCACTTCAAAGTCTTTAACCATGACACTGGTGCGGCAGGCCCTACAGTGACCACAAGGATAAAATCCCTTTAATCCTTGTATGTGTTGGCCAGTATTGTCGGTTATGTCACTTTTGACTAACATATCTCTTAGATTACGGCCTCTTCTGTATGTTATAAGAGGTCTCTTAGTCAGTTTAGGGCCTATGATGGTGTCAGCTTTAAGGATTTTCCAATTGTCAGCCATGATTTTTTGGACCTGATAGGACTTCTGATTGTATGTGGTTATAATTCTTGGGGATTCTACAGGGTGAAGGGATTTGGGTTTAGGGATAAGAGTGTCTGATCTGGGAACTATGGATGTTTTAGTTATTGCCTTAGTAAGTACCCATTCTGGGTAACCTCTTTCTCTAAACCTTTTAAGAATGGTGTTCATTTCCTGTTTGTAATCCTCTTCTCTGGTACAATTTCTTTTAGCCCTCAGGAGTTCTCCATAGGGAATACTCCATTTTAGGGGATCAGGGTGGGCACTCAGGGCATGGAGTAGGCTATTGCCTGCGGTATCCTTTCTGTGCAGTTTGGATATCAGTTTGCCATTCTGGACCTCAATGCTGGTGTCTGTTGTGTTCTGTGTGCTTGTCGGGGGTTACACCAAATACGGGACTCAGGTTAGTCTCACATTTCTTTTTTTTTTTTTTGTAAATGTGTTTTTATTGTTGCATCATAATACTTGGGTACATAGAGAATCAACTGCTGGCGTGGCGTCAACATTCAGCCACGGTCAGCCATGCGCGCAACTTTTCTGTGAGCAAACTTGTGGAATTTTGACATTTCTTCTGTGAAACAGTACAGATTGGTTCGATATAGTCTCAGGCTGGGATCCTATAATCGTGCACCGTAAGGGAGAAGGGTGGATACTAGAGGGTACATGAATGCCCGCCTTGATGGCGTAGGGTCAGAGTCTGTACAGTTCTTATAATTGTATTACCAGTAACTGGGGAAACACAACTGGGGAAGGGAGCATATAGGCGTTAGCAGGTGCACGGTAGAAGAGGAGCAGGTGTCGGATGTCGGGAGACGAAGGGTTCCCTCAAAGTGCGCCCATATCAGGGCGGTGTAGTCAGAGAGCGGGGGCATTCCATGTTAGAGCTTAGTGGGATGGACAGTGTGGGGTCAGGGTCTTGGACAGGAGCTATATGTTCACTCGGGAGAGGGAGGGGTGGGGTGGAGGGGGCATAGGTGGGTCTTCTGTGCGCAGGGACTGCCGGAAGCTGTGTAGGAGCATGGCCCATTCCATGGAAATGGGATGTTTACGCGCGCCCTTGGCTTCTTCCTCCGTGAGGGCGTCTTCCTCCGCTGCCGCCCACTTACAAACTGCTCCTGTCCAGGCTGCTATAGGGGGACCCTCCGGGGATCGCCAATGCATAGCTATGCATCTGTTTGCCAGCAGCAGCGCCAAGGACACGAACCACCTGTGTACAGGTTCTTGTTTAGGGATGTGTAGGATGCCCAGTGCGCTGGATTCCCAGGAAGCTAGTGTCGTGAGGCCTGTGAGATCCGCCAGTGTGTCGTGCACAGTTTTCCATAGGGAGTGTAGGCCGGGGCAGTCCCAGAACATGTGACGGAAATCTGCATCGGGGGAACGACACCTGGGGCATAGGAATTGTGTGGATGGGTAAAACCGTTGTAGGCGCGCCGGCGTGAGGTATGCCCTGTGTAGTATATAGTATTGGATGTTTTTGAATCTGGCATTCCTGGAGACGCGTTTCGGGGCCTCGAGCGCCTTGGTCCACTCTGAGTCGTGTAGTGCGCGACCGATGTCCTCCCCCCATGTGGCCCGTAGGGCCGCCAGGGGGGCGTGTGAGAGTTCCTGGATTGATTTATACAACCAGGTGACCAGGTGGCGACCCACTCCCATGTGTAGGATAGTGTGCACTACTGGGTGCGTATCTGGTTCCCCTGCCCTAAGATTATGGTAGGGACGGAATCCCTCAAGTAGCTGTCGGTGCCTGAGGAATTGACCTGTTGGAAGGTCATATTCTGCGGCCAGCTGAGTGATTGGTTTCAGCTGTCCTTCCTCGAAGAGCGACTCCATATCCATGATAGCGCAGCGAGTCCACTCAGCCAACATTGGCGCCGAGAAATAGGAGTCCTGTCTGGGGCAGCCCACCAGCGGTAGCAGCGGGGAGTATGGGGTCCTACTAGGGGCCATCCGGTGGATCCGCATCATACATTGGCGCGCTATCGTGACTTGGTGGGGGTATGTCCATCTGGGTTTGGTGCCCGGGAGAAGGAGACGGATGAGCTCCGGGGTCGGAACTCTGCCGGTCGGGGTAGAGGTCTCCAGGGTGAAGCGGTCCGCTGTCCAATACGATAGCCATTGGAGCTGTGCGGCCAGGAAATAGGACTCGAAGGAAGGAGCTCCAAGTCCGCCTTGTGTTGTGGGGAGTTGGAGGGTTTTCAAGGCCAATCTGTGTCGATTCGCGCCCCAGATAAGGGTGCCTAGCAGAGAGTTGAGGTCCCGAAAGAAAGATCTGGGTGGTACCACCGGCAGGTTTGTGAAGTGATAGAGAAGTCGGGGGAGCATCACCATTTTTGCCAGGGCTATCCGTCCTATCGGGGCCAACGGGAGCTTGTTCCAGAAGGCTACAGTCGGGCGTAGATTAGCAAGCACCTTCCGGTGATTGCCATCAAAGATGTCCGCCGGAGAGTGGTACAGGCGGACACCGAGGTACCGAGGGGCCTCCGCGGACCACGAGAGCTTATGGGTTCCCAGCCCGACGTCTTGGGGCGGTAAGTGCGGGTGGAATGGGTAGACCGTGGACTTGTCCCGTCTCACATTTCTTTATTGGTATTTCTCATTGCTGCTGGTCAGCCCCTCGCGCAGCTGCTGGTCAGCACATCCGTCTCCGTCCATGTCCTGGTCATTGTCTGTCCCCTTTCCTGTCTCGTCACCGGATCTGGTGTCCGGTGACCTGGTCACTCTGCCTGAGGACCCACAGGGTCCTAGCGCCCTACTGTCCGTCGCCCACACTGTCGGAACACGACATCTCCCCCTTTGTTGCAAACAAATGTTCGTGACACATTTACCATCGTCCTCATTCACAGTTATATTGATGGAGGTGAACGAACGAGAGAGAGAGAGAGAGAGAGAGAGAGAGAGAGTACTTGTCATTCTACATTTCTTTAATCAGTCTCTATTGTTTGCTGCATGTCCTTTGTGAATCTAGTGTCTCCATCGCTTCTTTGTCCTCTATCTTCTACCTTCCATGTGGCTGCAGTTGTCGCTGCCATTTCTTCTTTCTCCGCCTTCTATGTCCTTGAAATGCTATCTGTCTCTTTTTTATTCGTCGTTGGTCGTAGGCAGCCGTTATCATCGACCCTTTCACTTTCGTCACCGCCAGTGATTCTTTGGAGAACTTGTTTTCTTATTATCCAGATTGTTTCTGTCTCAACCCATTTGGTCCTGGCCATGCGGTGCCTCTTGCCTTTATTTCCTGGGTGGCGCCTGTTTGCTGCTGTTTCTCCTGCGCCAAAATCCTCTTGTGTTACTCCTTTTCTCTTTTCTTTGCCTGGCCTGTGCAGATGTTGTGTCCGTCGTGGCGGCAATACACACCAACCACTGGACACAGGTTTGTTGTTATAATCTTCGTTTTATTAGTTACACAGGAGCGGTCTTCATCACGTCTGTCCTCTAGTCGGTCCTGATTTTTCTTCTTTTCTTCTTCTTTCTGCTTTCCTTTTTTTTTCTCTTTATTCTCTTTTCTCTTTATTTTCCTCTTTTCTTTCTTCCTTTCTCTTTCTCTTTTCTCTTTTCTCTTTATTTTCTTCTTATCTCTTTATCTTCTTTCTTCTTTTATACCTTTTTTTTTCTTCTTATCTCTTTATCTTCTTTCTTCTTTTCTTCTTCTTTTCTCTTTATTTTCTTCTTATCTCTTTATCTTCTTTCTTCCTCTTTATTTTCTTCTTTTCTCTTTATCTTCTTTCTTCTTTTCTACTTTTTTGTCTTTTTATCCAGCTTTTTCTTGCTGTCTTTGTCTTTTCTTGTGTTGTTCTGCCCTTTTTTTTTTTTTTGCAGTTTTTTTTTTTTTGTTTCGCGCTGTGCCTGGGCTTTCCTAGTCTTTTCGTCTTTATTTCCTTCTTTTCTCAGCGTTTCATCTTTCCTGCGACTTATTTCCTGTATTTATGTCTCTCCTTTTGTTTTCTTGTTGTTCTGCTTTGTTTCCTTTGTTTGTCCTTTCTTTTCTGTGTTATTTCTCTTTTCTGTCTTTTATTTAGCCTTCTCTGGCTTCTTCCACTCTCTTCTGCTCCTTTCTTTTGTCTTTCTTTTTCTTCTTTCTCTTTGTCGATTTGTCTTTTTCTTTATGTCCTTTCTCTTCCTTTCACTTATTGTTTTCCTTTTTCTTATTGCACTGTCTTCTTTCTTTCTCTTGTTGCCCTTTTTCACTTGTGCGCCCTTTTTGCGCTTTGTTTATCCTTTATTCTTCACTTTTTCTTATGTTATTCTTCTTATTTGCCCTTTGCCTGTTTTTGAAGTGGCTGTTCTGCTGTTTCCTATGATCTTTTCTTGAGTCTCTGTTTCTTTTGGTATGCTATGTTGTGCTCCTTTTTCTTTATTCTTTATCTTTTTCTCTGGCGCCTAAATTGTGTTTGTACTTTATTTCTTCTCTTTTCTCTTCTTTTGCCCCCTTGTTTTTCTTCTTTGTTATTTTGTTGTGGGGATCTTTTGTCCCTTTCTACCTCTGTTTACTTTTATTTCTCTTCCTTTCCTTTAATTGTCTCTTTTTCAATGTTCTTTTCAGTTATTTTCTTCTTCGCCTGGCCTTGAAATAGCAGCCCCGTTGTTTCTAATGTCCTATTTCTCCCATGTCCCATTTAAAATGGCCGCCGTTATCTCACGAGATTTCGCGATCGAAATCTCGCTTTTCCTGACCTCATCATGGCCTCCTCACTCATTCTCCTCTTTGATTGGCTCAGCCGCCTGACTTAGTGATGGCCGCCGAGACTCCTAAGCTCTCGCGGGACCTCGCGCCTTGTTTCAAAGGTCCGCGCTTGTTCTTAGCGCTTACCGCGATCTGCTGCAGCTTTCTTCAGTCGCCGTCTGGTGGGCTCCCGCTTCGCTCTTCCCGCCGTCTTCCATGTTGCTTGCGGCGCATCCAGGGTGGGCACCTGGTTTTTTCCACAATGGTGCACGTGCTGGACACACGTCGATCCACGCGTCGATCCGTATCCCACTCTCGTCGCCAGTTGTCGTGTTCTGTGTGCGTGTCGGGGGTTACACCAAATACGGGACTCAGGTTAGTCTCACATTTCTTTATTGGCATTTCTCATTGCTGCTGGTCAGCCCCTCGCGCAGCTGCTGGTCAGCACATCCGTCTCCGTCCATGTCCTGGTCATTGTCTGTCCCCTTTCCTGTCTCGTCACCGGATCTGGTGTCCGGTGACCTGGTCACTCTGCCTGAGGACCCACAGGGTCCTGGCGCCCTACTGTCCGTCGCCCACACTGTCGGAACACGACAGTGTCTAAGAATTCAATCCGACTCCTACTGATGTTATATGTGAGTTGGATGTTAAAACTGTTCTGATTTAATTTGGCAATAAAGTTTGCTGCTTCTATTTCTGTGCCTTGCCATATGACAAAAAGATTGTCTATATACCTGATCCAAGTATGTACCATCTTAAAGTCCTCTCTCAATCCTTCATCTGCTCTAATTTCTTCTTCCCACTTGCCCAAAAAGAGATTAGCAAAGTTAGGAGAAAAAGCTGAGCCCATAGCTGCGCCGCGAATTTGTTTGAATAGAGCCCCATCAAACATAAATATGTTATTTTGCAGGCATAGTTTCATCATTTCGATGAGCATGACTGTATGGTTGCTGAATCCTAATGCTCGATTTTTAAGGAAATAGTAGCAGGCCTCCATACCCTGGACCTGGTCAATGATGGTATATAATGCACTCACGTCCATGGTTATGAGTATAGAGCCTTGTACCCCTACTACCGTGTCAATTTTGGTGAGGAAATCGGTGGTATCTTTTATGTAAGAAGGAAGTTTAATGACGTATTCCCAAAGGAAGTGGTCAATGTAAACCGAAAGGTTTTCATTAACACTTCCTATGGAGGAAATAATGGGTCTCCCTGGTGGCTCTGATAGGTTTTTATGGACCTTGGGGAGTAAATAAAATATAGGTAGCTTGGGGTAATCACGTTTAAGAAAACAAAATTCATGCCAAGAGAGAAGTCCTTCTATTTGCCAATCATGCAGTTTATTCCAAGTCTCCTGAATGCTATTATGGTACTCAATGGAGTTGGACCTGGTATAGAAAATATTGCCCTCCAGTTGTCTGAGAGCTTCCTTGACATATAGATCTCTACCCCATAAAACAATATTGCCTCCCTTATCTGAGGGTCTCAAAACTATTGTTTTATCATCAGATAAGGAGAAAATAAAGTCTTGTTCTTGTTTGGATAGGTTTCTGTTCCAGTGGTCTTTGTTATTCTGTTTATGTTTAAGTTTGACAAGTTCTTTACTGACCACTTCCTGGAATGTGTCAATGGGGTCATGTGGCATAATGGGATAAAACACTGATTTGGGTTTAAAACCAGTACATGCTGCCTGACTCATGTTAGTCTCCCTCACACCCACAATTTGATCATCCTGTTGGCTCTCAGTGGTGACTTCACCCAAAACATAAACGTCCCGTAACAAATCATAATCATTAAGAGTAAATTCAGGTGGGCTTATCTCTACTGCAGGCACTTCGCTACATTGTTTAGGTTTCAGTGTGTGCCATTTCTGCAGCTTAAGTTTTCTTACAAAGTTATAGATGTCTATTCTGGTATCAGAATAACTAAACAGTTCGTTAGGACTAAAAGTCAATCCTAAGCAGAGAATGCGTTTCTCTTTGAGGGAAAGTGTTCTAGAAGTTAATAATGGTTTTATTTACCGTTTCATCATCCATGGTTAACGTCTTCTTCTGTAGCCTCCCCTTTTGGATCCCATTGGCTTTGTGTTCTTTCCGTCTTCTCTGCTGGAACTTGAGTCGTCTCTTTTGTGATCGGCTCTTCCTCTTGCTTGTCCTCTCGGTCTGCCCCGCGTTGGTGTTTTCTGAGATGATTGTTTTTGTTGTGCTTCCGCCTCCTTCTTCCTTCTTGTTCTCAGGACCCTGAACTCCTCTAAAAAAGTTGCCGGTTTCTTGATGATCTCTGTATCCGAAGCCGTACTAGTAGATTGTCGTGACGCGTCTGATTCGGGTTCACTTGCAATTACTGTGGGTGTGCTTTCCCCTCTAGCTTCCTGGGGTTCGGATGTATCCATGGCTGTGTTGCTTTGTTTATATAAGTAGTCGTATTTGGGGCTGTAGGTTAATATACGACCACTGTCATAATCCCCACAGTCTCTGTGCAGCTTACGTTGTTTGCGGTATTTGATGTCTTCTTCATTTTTCTTGAGGCGTCCCTTCAGATCATCTTTGAATTTGTTTATCATGTCTTGATTAGGGTGGGTGCTAAATTCTTCCTCAAGTTCTTTTATTTGTTTAAGCATTGTCTCACGATCTTCCCAATTATATTTTATTAGAATGCAGAGCATATTTTTACTACTAGAGGTTGAATTTTCTGACCATTCTTCTAGCATTCTAGCGTTGGGGGATTCATGTGATGGGGTTATGTAAATTCTTAAACCCCGTGGTATCATATTTTTATCCACATAGTCCTGGAGGGAAGTAGCCTCCCACCATTTTGAGGTTTCTTGTTTTCTCAGCTTTTCATACTTTCTTAGTTTGGATGTTAGGGAACTGCCATCAGTTTTTTCAAAAACCACAGGACCTATTCCACCTTTGCCTGGTCCCCTCGCAGACAATGTGGCTGCCTCTCTTCTACGTTCATCTTCTTCCTCCATATTTTATTTCAGCAATTCAATGTTCTTTCTGTAAGTGTAGCATGTGTTCACAAGTGATAGCTGCACTCGTAGGTTACTCTTTGGAAAATGACGGTATGCTTCACCGTACACTCGTATATTAGCAGGGCTGTACACACTCACTGCTTCGATAAGCAGTTCCTGATGCCGTGTAGTTAGCACGTTCTCCCGAGGGATATGGTAAGAGTATTACGGGTTTGTAGATTTATTCAAGTCTGTAAGGTATTGTATCATTGAAATGCCGCCCGTCTCTTATCCCGCTAATCCTAGGCAACAACCTGCTCCCAATTACCACCGTGCTGGATCTGATGCCCCTTCGCAAACGCGCCGGTGCCTCGTCCCGCAGAGGCAGCAATCAGAAAGCAAGTCTTACCATCAGGATCATACAGCGGTCACCTCTCCTCTTCGGATTTTCGACGCAGATCGTCCTTTCTTACGGCCGGTGTGGATCCCTCCGTAATGTATCAAAGTACTGTAAGAGGGTTGATTCCTGGGATCCAATTCCCGTAGTCAGGTGGCGTGTCGAGCCCGGCGGCCCCCACCGCCGAGTAAGTTCAATAAATTGCAAGTTTTACCGTAGTAAGTATCACACGCACTCAAAGTGGTACAGCTGGTGAAGGTTTATTTCCAAAGTCACGCTACGCGTTTCAGAACCGAAATGCCTTGTTCACACGTGTAACCTTATCAAAGTGAGGAGCAGTTTTAAAGTACAAACAAACCGATCACATTGTGTCATAGACATAAAAGACGTACATAATACACATGGAAACTATGGCGGCCATTGTTGAGTGTACTTATTTCCAAGGGTTCATTATAGACAAGATGGCTTTGTACTATAAAGGGGTTTCCACAATCACAGTCGAGATTCGAGAGCTGTAAACAATACTGAAACCATATTCAATTCATAAGGCTTACTTTGTATGTAGCTAGAATGACAGTCGTTTATATGTTAACATTTGCCCGAATTGGGCGCCATTTTGAACCGGGAAATAACATTCGATTCAAAGTACCCAGCGAGTTTCATAAACTTGATCAATGATCATGTAGGGAAACATCACATGCACTCGTGAATTGCATGTAATTTACCAAAGAAATTGATATATCAAAATACCATCGGTCTAGTGCCCGATTGAAACATATAACAAATTATATGGACACTCCAAGATATAAATAACAAAGGTGGAGCTGCAGGTTAAGAATTGCTTGATTTGTCTTTTGTTTTGTGTACCTGGCACTTCAAAGTCTTTATATATATCTTGGGCAGTGTTTATTGTGTTGGTAAATATTGACAAAGTCAGACAGCGGCCATCTGTATGAGGGCCTTGTGGTAAAATTATGGCACCCTGTAGTGTGTTTAAGTATTTTAGAGTGTTTTATAAATTAAAAGCCCAAATTCATTTGTGTGTGTGTGCAGTAGTGAATGTAAAAGTCTTTGCCTGACAAATGTGTGTGATCCTTTGTTGTGTGTCAGCGCCAGTGAATGAGTGTGTGAATAAGTGTGTATATGTGTGACATACATGGATGACATTCGTGCATGTGTGAGTTGTGTGTCTATCAGTTTGTGTGCCTGCTAAAGGAGTGTGCCCATGTGTGTGTGATAGACAGTGCTGTGTACTATGGGTTCATAAAGTCTCCCTCTTTCTTCCCAGCTGGCAGGGGATCATGTGTGCAGGTGTGAGGAGCACGCGCAGGTGTCGGTCACTACAGCTCTTCATCAGTGGAGCACTTCAAGGCAGGGCTGCAGGGGACCAACATGGTGATAAATGTTGCAGGTGATTAAATGATCAAGACGAGGCCCCAAAAACAGAGAGGAGGTGTGAAGCTGCTCATGATGGAAGTGTAAAAACACATTAGAAAATTAGCAGCCACTAAATATAGGAACTTCATGTGCACTCATAAGGAATTTTGCAACTTCAAAAACCCAAAGGATAAGCCAGTCATGTGGAAAGCAGACAGTCTTGAAATAGCCAGACACACCTTTGAAATGGCGGAGGAGAGTTACAAGCACATTAAACAGACAGGGTAGACTTAGAAACCCAAGATGCTTTACTTGCTTAGCGTAAGTTGATTTTTGCTGCTGTTACCACCCACTTACCCCCCTTCCACTACTCCCCAGTGGCCCAGCTTCCTGTGTACCCCAACAGCCAAGCCCCTGGCTAGCTGGAAGCACTGTGGGCATCAGGTCACTCCTAGACTCTATGGGGCTGATTCATAAAGGGCCTCTGCAGTGGTGGTGGATTAGCCGCACTCATGGGGGGGGCCTGCACGTGTGATAGGGGCCCTGCAATGGGAAACTACAGTAAGGAGCAGTGCTTAATTTGTAAAATATGAAGTGCAGGTGCTCAAATGTTTGTCGGTGGCCACACCTACTTTTCTCTGGCTCCACCCACTTCTTCCACTGGCTCCATCCACTTACTCTATTAGCTCCACCCACATCTTCAACTGGCACTGCTAAAAGTCAGATGTAATACCTGATCCGAATATCAGAAAGGGAGCCTTCCTCGTAGTAAGGTTTTGATGGGACGTTCCCCTGCCCTGTGAACATCTTGTGCATTTGATGCACAAGCTTGGAATAAATTATCTAAAATCAATAAAGCTTTGAAGAGGGTCAATTTCAGTGCTCCATGTACTGATTTGGGGAAAGGACAATACTGGGGTAGGGTATGCTATTTTTAATAGAGTCTATGAGTTCAGAGATACAACTTTGCCATAGCTCATGTCCAGACGGCCCTCACCTACCTATATCCATGCACACAGTATTGACAAATATACATACAGATTAACACAGTGCATTGTAATAATGTGAACAGACACATGATGTATGGGCTTTGTCTAGCAGAGCATCTCAATATTATGAAGAGAGATCATGTGCCTTCTTCAGCGGGGCCGCACGTTAATAATGTGGAGAGAGCTGCATTGCACCCACATTTAGCAGGGCATCTAAAAAGTCCCAACGAGACATGTGGTTGCATTGCATCTTAGTGACACAGGTTATCATCAGCACTACCGTGGTGCACACAGCACCGAGTGGAGAATCTCTTGCAGTTGCCGCCCCATCAATGGCAGTGCCGCGTTGTGAATGTTGATGGCATGCTAATGCATACAGTAATATCAGCCTGCCCTCCCGTAGATGCAACAGCAGTCCACATGGGTGTCATCACCATGCACTGTCTATAGCGTCTGCTACTGCCATAGAAGGGCCATAGATAACATGGGAGTCCTGTAGTCCTCTAAGCATGGACCTCTCCTAGGCTGCTGAACCTATGACCCTCACTGACCCTCAGATCTCTTGGAGTTGTACTTCTACCAATCTTCGCAGCCTGGATTTAGACCCTGAGCAGAGCTATCATCAGCAGTCTCGGCACATACCGTGCATTACAAGCTGGGGTTCCACTTCCACACTGAGGCTTGCACAAACCTGTGTGCCTGTCTACGGCGGGTGGCGGCTAGTCTAGTACTAGACGGCTTTCAGCCAGGCAGTGCAGTGCACTGTTCTCATGAGTCATCATTCATGCAGCTTGCTACACAGTCACAGACAGTACCACCACACGGTGAGGTGGGGTGGGGGTGACCAGCTGACGACCGTCACGCCACCACCCTCCCCCCCAAAAAAGCAGCGTTGCGTTGGTTTGACGTGGGCGTCACATTTATTGGCAGCATGATGATGATCATGGCAAGGGCGCATGTCTGCTACCACACTATTAGTTAAGTTACTTAACTAAGTTAACTTCTTATCTTCAGTACCACTGTCTACTGCTTAACTACTGCTGTTAATTAACGTTAACTTAAAGTAAACTTAGTGGTTCGTTTGTGGTGGGCCGGGCCCGAGACAGACTGACTGCAGTGCAGACAGTGCACTGCCTTAGGCTGCTGCTTAGGGCTGCATTAGGCCTGCTGACTGCCACTGCCAGCCTGCCTGCCTCACCTAGTGCTGCTGTTGGTACTGTACTGCCTACTACAACAGTTCTACTACTAGCAGTGCTGCGCAGCTGCAAGTGCTGAGTCCTCAACGCCAACGTCGTCGGGTCGCGCTGGTTGGCTGGCGTTGAACTTGTTGAACGGGCCCAGTAAAATGATGACTCAAGTCGGTGTGGTGGGGTGCGGCCGGCCCCTGAGGGTATGCTGGGGCCGTGGGCGTGACAATAAATTAAACTGCACACACGCTGCCTGCAGCCTACAGCGCACAACCCCAACAACTGCAGAACCAAAATCCAGCCCAAATAAAATCACATTGGCCCTCCCGACCCGCCCACAGGGCCGGCAACACTAAAATTAAGGGCCGCGGCCTCCATATCAAATTGAAATTTGAGAAGAGCTTGATTGAGATTCATTCAGCATCTCATGAATCTCGGCATTCTCCTCTTGGCAATGGCATCATTATTGAATGTATTGATGATCATGGAATGGAGCGGGCACCTGGGGGCTCCTACGCTACGCTACTAGTTAAAGTTTCTACTGTCTGTGTGCTTAACTCACTGGCTTAACCCTTACTTGGCATGGGCGGCCGGCAACTGTTGGCAGCGGTTCATTCGCGGTGGGTGCGGGACACACACTGACTGCAGACAGTCAGTCAGTGCACTTCCTTAGGCTGCTTTAGTAACTGATTGAGGTGTGGCGGGGCCAGGCCTGCCAGGAGAGCCATGATCTTGCCTGCTTCACCTGGGTGCTGTTGGCCGCCTGGCGGTACTGGCTACTAACTACTGCTCCGCTGCCAGTCCCTTAACACCAACGTCATCGACGGGGGGGTCGCACTGGCTGGCACTCAGAGTGAGTAGTGACCGAGGCGAGTTGAAAGGCCGCCTGTGGCGCGTTGAACCACGATGACTCGGTGGTGTGGGGTCAGGTGCAGTGCATGAGGTTGTTGGGGCGTGGCAATGCGCAATCAAATCTGCGCATGTTGCCTCCTGCCGCTCAACCCACGCAGAACTATGCAGAACTAAAACCGAGCCCAATTCAGTGTCCCGACCCGCCCACCAGGGCACATTGCATAAGTTAACTTCTTATCTTCAGTACCACTGTCTACTGCTGTTAATTAACGTTAACTTAAAGTAAACTTAGTGGTTCGTTTGTGGTGGGATGGGCCCGGGACACACTGACTGCAGTGCAGACAGTGCACTGCCTTAGGCTGCTGCTTGGGGCAGCATTTGGCCTGCTGACTGCCACTGCCAGCCTGCCTGCCTCACCTAGTGCTGCTGTTGGTACCGTACTGCCTACTACAACAGTACTACTACTAGTAGTGCTGCGCAGCTGCAAGTGCTGAGTCCTCAACGCCAACGTCGTCGGGTCGCGCTGGTTGGCTGGCGTTGAACTTGTTGAACGGACCCAGTAAAATGATGACTCAAGTCGGTGTGGGGGTGCGGCCGGCCCCTGAGGGTATGCTGGGGCCGTAGGAGTGGCAATAAATGAAACTGCACACACGCTGCCTGCAGCCTACTGCGCACAACCACAACGACTGCAGAACCAAAATACAGCCCAAATAAAATCACATCGGCCCTCCTGACCCACCCACCGGACCGGCAACACTAAAATTAAGGGCCACAGCCTCCATATCAAATTGAGATTTGAGAAGAACTTGATTGAGATTCATTCAGCATCTCATGAATCTCGGCATTCTCCTCTTGGCAATGGCATCATTATTGAATGTATTGATGATCATGGAATGGAGCGGGCACATGGGGGCTCCTACGCTACGCTACTAGTTAAAGTTTCTACTGCCTGTGTGCTTAACTCACTGGCTTAACCCTTACTTGGCATGGGCGGCCAGCAACTGTTGGCAGCGGTTCGTTTGCGGTGGGTCCGGGACACACACTGACTGCAGACAGTCAGTCAGTGCACTTCCTTAGGCTGCTTTAGTAACTGATTGAGGTGTGGCGGGGCCAGGCCTGCCAGGAGAGCCATGATGTTGCCTGCCTCACCTGGGTTCTGTTGGCCGCCTGGCGGTACTGGCTACTAACTACTGCTCCACTGCCAGTCCCTTAACACCAACGTCATCAACGGGGGGTCGCACTGGCTGGCACTCAAAGTGAGTAGTGATTGAGGCGAGTTGAAAGGCCGCCTGTGGCCCGTTGAACCACGATGACTCGGTGATGTGGGGTCAGGTGCAGTGCATGACGTTGCTGGGGCGTGGCAATGCGCAATCCAATCTGCGCATGTTGCCTCCTGCCGCTCAACCCCCGCAGAACTATGCAGAACTAAAACCAAGCCCAATTCAGTGTCCCAACCCGCCCACCAGGCCGGGAACATTGCTAAGGGCAGCGGCCTCCTTGCCAAAACATGATCATCAGAGACAGTGAGAGAGCCCAGACACTGACTGCAGATTGCCGCAATTGCGTCTTTGAAGCTAGAGATTCATTTTCATTTTTTTTTCATATGAAAATAGTGGATATCTATACCGCCCTTGAATCTCTCAACCGTGACCTGGGTGCTCCATCCCCACCTGCCTTCACCACCCTTGAACGCCTGGTGACGGAAACTCGTAGTAGCCTCCTCAATTTCCCTCTTCTCACCTCTGAACAGCTAAACCTGCTCCTTGATAAAATAAAATCAGGATCCCCTTTGGATCCCTGTCCTCTTAAGATCCTCAAGGATTGTAGGGAGGTACTGCTGCCCCCCCCTCTTAGAGGTGATGAACCTAGCAATTACTGAAGGGACTTTCCCTCCCTCTTGGAAATTGGCGGTGGTCAAACCCCTTCTGAAAAAGGCCATTTTGGACCCTGGGGTTCTGAAAAACTTCCGTCCAATTTCCCTGTTACCTGCCGAAGCAAAAATGTTGGAGGCACATCTTAACCAACATCTGAGTGCCTTTCTGGGTGAATCTAGCCTGTTGGATCCTTCCCAGCATGGCTTTCGCAGAGCCCATAGCACCGAGTCCGCCCTAACGGTGGTTGTCTACAACATCCGCTCAAAAGTCGACAGGGGCCAGACCACTCTTCTGGTCCTGCTCGACTTGACATCCGCCTTCGATACCCTGTCTCCCTCTGTCTTGGTAACACGCCTCAGGGAGTTGGGAGTTGGGGTCCCAGCGCTAAGCCTCCTGACCTCCTTTCTCAATCAAAGAGAACAGAGGGTCCAGTTGGGTGAATTTCTTTCTCCCGTGAAACCTGTGCAGTGTGGGGTCCCTCAGGGTTCGTCCTTGAGCCCCACGCTCTTTAACACCTATGTGGCCCCTCTTGCCAAGTTGGTAAGATCGTTCGGGTTGGAGGTGTTGTCATATGCTGACGACACCCAAATTATGGTCTCCCTCTCCCAATCGGTGAGTATCTCCGCTCTCAACTTCAGGAACTGTATGGAGGCCGTCTCTCAGTGATGATTCAGAACTCCCTGAAGTTGAACAGAGAGAAAACCGAGGTTCTTATTTTTGGGGGCAAACCTGACATCTGGTCGAGTGATTGGTGGTCTCCGTCTCTCGGAGCGTGCCCCCTGCCCTCTAAAACGGCCAGAAATCAAGGCGTTTTGATAGACACTTCGCTTTCCTTCGACTGTCAGGTCAGCATGACTGTGTCCACCTGCTGTGGTGTCATCAGAATTCTGAGAAAGATTGCACACTATCTCTCTCCTGAAGCCCAGAAGCAGGTCACCGTGGCCCTTGTCTCCTCGAGACTTGATTATTGTAATGCGCTCTACTCAGGCATTAACAATAAGCTCGTCCAGCGCTTACAGGTAGTGCAAAATGCGACGGCCAGGCTCGTTCTTGATGTCCCCAGATTTACCTCAGCCTCCCTAGCCAGGAAGAGCCTGCATTGGCTGCCCATTCAGGCCAGGATCTCATTTAAGATACTATGCATTACCCATGGGGCCTTGTATGGAGCAAGCCCAGAAGGTATTAGGTCCCTCCTATTCCCTTACTCCCCTGGCAGAGCTCTTCGCTCCTCTAATAAAAATCTTCTGTCTGTCCCCCGGTTTCTCAAAGTCAGGTGGGGAGGGAGAGCTTTTTCTTCTCTTGCTCCTAGACTGTGGAACACTCTTCCCCCTGAACTAAAAAGGCAAGCTTCCATCGTGCTCTTCCGTAAAGCTCTGAAAAAATGGCTCTATGGAGAGGCCTATTTGTAATCCCGAATTTGATTATTTCACAAGCTGTATCATCCTGTAGGCGCCTTGATGCCCTTGGGCTAAGTTGCGCCGGATAAGTCCTCATTCATTTATTCATCATTCATGTAGAATCTCCATTTTCGCCTCTTGGCTCAGGCAAGGCAGGGCAGAGGGCTCAGGGCAGGCCAGGCTCACAGCTGCTGCCGGCAACACAGTTTGTGCTGGGACGGACTGGGACACCGTCACGGACACCTCTCGGCATCCACATCCAGGTACCAGTGCAGCATTTCACATGCAGTCTGCAGACACCAGACAGACAGTAACTGCTTGTACCTGACCGGCGTGATGCTTCCCGCCTGGCACCTTCCGTCCTTCCCGGACACTTTTTAAATTTCCCAAGCCGGTGACACTGAACACCAGAACACTGCTCTAGCCCCCACTCCCCCCAGCAGTGCCAGACGATCCAGTGAGGTGTGAGATGTCCAGCATTGTTAACTCAAGCACACAGACTTTTCCCAAGTCATGACCCTTCCTGGTGTGTAGTGTTTTCAAGTTCCATGACAAAAGAAACCACCGTAACAGTAACATTAATGACGGAAAGCACCTGCACAAATTAAGCACTGTTAAGGAGGTCCTGCCATGGCCAAGGGGCCACCGTCACAAGGGCGGTGGCTGTTTGTCATTCAGGTCCTATTTCTTTAAAGCATCCTGCGGTCTGCCCTCTTTTCCCTTACATTTGCTGTTCATCACCGTTGTCACTCTTACTTTTTAGGTCTTGTGTTAGCGAAGATCTTTTGATTTTAGTAAAATTATGGGTGGAATAAAGTATTGCTGCCATATATTGGGTAATTCTTTGACCATTTAGAGGAATGTGGTAAGACAAGTTCCTATAAAAGGTCATGAAACTCCTTGTAATGTACTTATGAAAACTATCACCCTTCCCACAAACTACTTAGGGCCATATATTCTAAAGCATTTTCCCATCGACACAGAATGGATAAAACCCTTTGATACATTTGGCCCTTAGATCCTGGGTGTGTTGCTGTGTCATATTAAAGAGACAGGATGTTGTCAGACAATAGGAATAAAAGTGGAATCTGAAGTGTAAAAAGATACCAGAATCAATTAAATATGTGTGCAGCTCAAGATGCTGTTGCTCTTGGTGTGTGAAAACATGCAGAGAGATGTTTTCTGAAAATGACCTATAGTATGCAAAAGGTAAACATTGTCATAAATATATCCTTTCTGCTGATTTCTATTCATTTACAAAACTAGATCAGAAGACGAAAAAGGTTTAATTTCCTTTGTTTGAACTGAGGCTATAATAAAGCCTTATAGCCCGCCGTAGAGGGCTATACCGGCTATTAAAGGCCCTCTCCAGCGTTAAAGGCCCGAGCCAAAGGTGAGGGCCTTTAACAAGGAAGAGGGACTTTAATAGCGGTATAGCCCATCTACGAAGGGCTAAAAGGCTATTAGAACATTCTGTCACTAGAGGATAGAATATATATATTCAAGTTCTAGAATTGCGAACTTTAGAGCTGGGGAGCTACGTTCGAATCTCGGCATCAGCTCAACATCCTGTGATTCCAGGCAAATCGCTTTGTCTCCCCGTGCCTACCAAAAATGAATGTGTTCTTCTGTAATGTAAATTGTGCTCATGCCATGTTGTCGAGTTCGAACTATATAATATTGCAAGGAAAAATAAAGTAGGGAAACTCGAGTTCACACACTACTGAACGCGCACTCTTAAGTGCATCAGCACTGCACTGTGAATTGGAGCGTTTCACAGGCATTGTCACAGATAAGAAATGCTATCAGAACGAAATCCTACAAAACAATATACTACTGGCCGGCAGCAATTCATGCCCGGACAATGTCGGGACGGGCTGCTAATCTATACTTTCATATATATATATATTCACTGAAAAAACCATAGGTTATAGACCATATATAGTTAGGAATTAGCATTTACAAAACCTTGAAAATTCACTGAAAAAACCATAGGTTATAGACCATATATAGTTAGGGATTAGCAGCAGTTTACAGAACAACAGACATAATGATGCACAAATTAAGACAGTTTAGTCACTAACCCATGCACTCAGTGAGACACATTTAATCACTCACTCATACAGTCAGTCAGGCACCTACTAAATCCTTCATCCAGACACTTATACATCCACTCATTCTTCAATATGTAAGACATATTTTAACTTTACAGAAACATACACTCACTGGATGTTGTCATCAGTGATGTCATCAGTGATGTCATTTGAGATGTCATCAGTGATGTCATCAGTGATGTCACTGACCATGTCATGAATGATGTAATATGTGACATCATCAGCAGTGGATTGCGGGTGCGCGATATATAGTTAGTGCAACTAACTATATATGCGAATTTCAATGGTTTTGTGCGAGTAAAATAAGGTTTTGTAAATGCTAATCCCTAACTATATATGGTCTATAACCTATGGTTTTTTCAGTGAATTTTCAAGGTTTTGTAAATGCTAATTCCTAACTATATATGGTCTATAACCTATGTTTTTTTCAGTGAATTTCAATGGTTTTTTAATAGCAAATATCAAAAGATGTAAAATGTATTCTTTTTTTTTTCTTCACCAAAGTACGCTCCCCGGTTAGCTTACCGGTGCGCGTACCGAGCGCTCCCCCCGCGAAATTTAAAACATTTTTTTTTCTTAATTTTTGCATGTATCAGCATCCTAATCCTCCCTCCGAAAACCTAGAGGGTCACAAAGTGTCTACCGTGCCCCCTTCTACCCATTCCGTACATTGTTTGTCCTCCATCTTATGTCTTAATTCTACCAATACACAAAATGGAGGACTCCCGTAACACTGCCGGTTCGCGTACCGGGGAGCGCACCGGTAAGCGCTCGATAAAAAAAGGTGGGAAAGTAATTTACAGAAAAACCACTACAGACACTTTCATCAAATATAGAATAGCCCCTACTACATAGCAGTCCCTACCATTTCCCCAAATTTGATGGAATTTCATTGTGAAAATTATGCTGTAAGCCTGATTAAATATCCTGAGGTAAATTACCTAACCAAAACACTTATGAAGTGTTAGAATTGACAACCAATCAAAATGCTACTTTCAATATCTTCTATTATTTCATGACATTTGATTGGTTATGTACCTGAATATATATAAAGAAAGAGAGAGAAACACAGCCATTTTGACTACTACTTCTTGAAGTACATATCAAGTACATTTCAACTGATAACTTGAAGTTCTATTTGAAAGGTAAGATGTTATTTTAAAAACTGAAGTATGTTCTGTACTGTAAGCTAATTAGGAAAACATTTTCTGATAGTTAAATACTATCCCTCTGTAATACTGATAGAATAAAATAGACTTCTCTGTTTTAGTTATGGATGGAGTTAGACTTGTCTTGTATAATTAAGAATTGACTTAGAGTTTATTTCATAAATTTTTTCATATTTCTACTTCCAGTTTGATACCATACACTGCCCAACGAAAAAATCACTGTTTAAAAAACCAAACTTCCTGTCTGTACTTAAACCCAACAGTGCCCTATCTGTACTGATATATTTTTTTAAAATTCATTTTACAGCATAGAAATGGAAGGAGAGCAGAAAAATAACGTGGAAATTGCAGAATGCAACCAAGACAAAGAAAATGATTCAGAATTCTTTGATCAATCAATGGACATAGAACTTCTGCAATGTGTTGAAGCTGTGGATTTGTTAATTGAAAATGAGTCAAAATCTGACCAAGAATTATTAGAAGTTCTTTTTAATTTTGAAAATAAATCAGAATAATAAATTTATATATAATAATTCAAAAATTGTTTGAGACATTATTCATTTTTATATGTATTTTTTAAACTAGTAGCAAATTGATTTTAATGTAAAATCAGACTTTAAATATACTGTGCAACTTTAAGTTTGCTCATAGTTACTTCCTTTCTTCCACTATATCATCTCCAATGTGTATTTAACATCTCTTTATCATCTCCTGCCTCCATGGTGTTTCTGCTTTCCTGACAGACTACGCTATGAATTCCATATACCACAATAACTTCTGAAACAACCTGCAAGATATCTACAAAGGAAACAATGTATTTTTATTTTTAGACTCTGCATTGGTACCTACATGTTGGTACTTAAATAAAATAAATTAAAAAAAACAAAAATAACAATCAATAAACATACAATATTTGAACATTCTTTCATCCTATTTTCCCAATATTACGCTTCCCGGACCGCTTCCCGGTGCGCGTACCGAGCGCTCCCCCCGCAAAAAAAACGATATAAAAATTATTATTTTTTAACCCCGCGAGGCCCTTTTAAAGCCCCCTCATCAAACCTAGGGGGTCAGGGAGGATGTACTCTGCCCCCTTATGCTCATTTCCCACTTTGTTTTGGCCACCTCTTGTGTCTCGATCCTACCGAGACACAAGATGGCGGCCGCTCCGGACTGTTTAGAATGTTTACAGACACCCGAGAGCCAATCAGCTTCGCTTCGCGAAGTTCCGTTACGCGTCAGGTACGCGAACCGGAGCGCTGTCACAGATATATCTGTTTTTTAAAACGTTAATTTCTCAAAATCCACTGGAGCACATATATTGAGACATAGCAAAGGCACGTCGGGCAAACCATATCTACAATTTTGCCAAGTTTCGTGTAAATCCATTCAGCCGTTCGAGCTAAAAGTGAGTCCAACCGCCCTATGGAAAACTCAATGTTAAAAACGCGTTTTGGGACCCCCCTTTTTTCTCGGCCCCCCCTTAACGAAACCCCCCCAAATTTTCAGGGGCTGCTCAGAAACGAAATGTGCCATTTTCCTGACAATTTCAGCCAATTCCGTCCATAAACGCCAAAGTTATTCGACATAGAAATTTCAAAAATCCCATAGGAAAAACATCCTAACTATATATACCTACTGGCGACCGCCAGTAGGTAATATATACATATATATCTATGAAACTTTTCTCCAACTGACGGGAGCCACCATCCCTCCAGGGCGGCTTCGCAAAGCGGGCATGGAGCAACCCGCATTTGGCGCACCAAAGCAAAAGAAGAGAACTACGAAGCCCAACTTCGTGTCTCACTGGTTTCATTAGCTGTGCAGAAATGGCATGACATCAAACCCTACGTGTTTCAGCCGTTATTGTTGGCCTTGTTCACAGGTGAGGTGCATCACGATCAATTTGCTTACGCACTTTTAAACATATATATATATTTATATATATATATATATATATATCTATATTACCTACTGGGGGTCGCCAGTAGGTATATATAGTTAGGATTTTTTCTC
The DNA here is from genome assembly GCF_964263255.1 of Lissotriton vulgaris. NCBI lineage: Eukaryota > Metazoa > Chordata > Amphibia > Caudata > Salamandridae > Lissotriton > Lissotriton vulgaris. The sequence continues at coordinate 71,823,797 of NC_141689.1, read as the reverse complement.
TATGGAATTTTTGAAAATTCTATGTCTAATAACTTTGGCGTTTGTGGACGGAATTGGCTGAACTTTTCAGGAAAATGGAACATTTTGTTTCTGAGCAGCCCCTGACAATTTGGGGGGGTTTCATCAAGGGGGGGCCGAGAAAAAAGGGGGGTCCCAAAACACGTTTTTCCCATGTTAATTTCCATAGGGCGGTTGGCCTCACTTTTAGCTCGAACGGCTGAATGGATTTGCACGAAACTTGGCAAAATTGTAGGGACTGTTAGCCCGATGTGCCTTTGCTAGGTCTCAATATATGTGCTCCAGTGGATTTTGAGTAATTTAGGTTCAAAAAAAGATATATATCTGGGCGGAGCCTAACCACACATCTGATCTGATTGGCTGTCAGCACTTCATCCAAGAAGTGTTGGCAGCCATCTTGGGACCAATATACATGATAGCACCTCATTAAAAAGCATTGTAGTTAATAGAGGGTTTTAGGACTTTAGTTACATTATAAATCATTTGTTGATGGTACCATACTCGTTTTAGGAATTGTGGTGGGTTCTAAGGTGATTTTACCATGTGAAAAAACCTTCTGCTGTGATATCATGAATATTGTTTGAAAGAAAACTAATATCTCATGATTTTCCCACAGTGGTTTGGAAGGGGATCTATAAGCTAAACTGAAAGCATATTTTCTGTAAATTCACATTATCTTTCTCAGTCATGTGAAAATGAAGTCTGACATTCTCAGTAAAACATGTACATCCAACAAGGACAGAGACTGTCAGTTGATTCCTTTGTGTTCTACTGCAGCCTCCTAGAGTGTTCTAAAGAACAACTAGAGCGCTAACAGTCCTACTTATTACAAAGGTATGGCACACCTGAAGCCATCTTGATTGGAATAAAGTGGTAACTCTTAAAACATTTAATTTAAAAAGAAACAACATGAGGGGGTATATTTTGCCATAGAAAGTATGATTAGTGCTGCAGAATGAAAAATTAGGGCACATTTTGAGTGACTTCTCAAATCCTTTTCTATTTCATTAAAACATTCTGACATGCAGTCTCCCAAAATGGCCACCAGAGACAAAAGAGCCCAAATGTAGCCCAAATATCACCCAGATGTAGCCCAAGTATAGCCCAATGACAGAATGTCCCAGAGTGTTCTAAAGAACAACTAAAGCGCTAACAGTCCTACTTATTACAAAGGTATGGCACACCTGAAGCCATCTTGATTGGAATAAAGTGGTAACTCTTAAAACATTTAATTTAAAAAGGAACAAAATGAGGGGGTATATTTTGCCATATGAATTATGATTAATAATAAAATAATAATAATAAAACATTTATAGAGCGCCTGGCTACACATAGAACAGTGTGTCCCCGCGCTAATCACTGATAAAATTCAACAGAGGACCTGAGAGAACGGGATTATGAAGTGGGGAAGAGGAATGTTTTTAATTTCCTCCGGAATCCTGTTTCAGATGGCTCCATCCTCAAATTCAGTGGTAGAGCATTCCAGTATTTGGGGGCCAAGCTTCTAAATGAGCGTCCGCCCATTCTGGCCCTACGAATACGAGGAGTTTTAAACAACATCGCACCAGAAGATCTTAAATTACGAGTGGGGCGATGTATGGTCAGGAGGTTATTGAGATAGTCCGGACCTTTGTTCTGGGCTATGCGGTGTGCATAGCAAAGGGCTTTAAATTTAATACGCTCCCTGACGGGGAGCCAGTGGAGTTTAGCCAATGCAGACTTTCCTGATGCTCTGCGCGGGAGACCAAGCACTAAACGTGCAGCAGCATTTTGCACGCATTGAAGTTGATGAAGTGCTTTTTGGCTTAGCCCTAACAGCATGGCGTTGCCGTAATCAAGGTGAGGAGTCACTAAGGCGTGAACAATGGTTTTTCTGGCTACTGCAGGTAGGAGGTCTAAGACCTTACGCAGAACCTTGAGTAGACCAAAACATCTCCCTGTGACTTTATTAACATGGGTCTTATACGAGAGGTCGGTGTCTAACATAACACCAAGGTTACGTACCGACTCCCTCGGAGTGGGGGGGTCCCCAAGTTCACTGGGCCACCAAAGCCTTGACCATGAAGATGTTGCTCTCCCGACCACCAACAACTCTGTCTTTTCGCCATTAAGGCGCAGGCAGTTGTCGTTCATCCAAACTGCCACTGCTGACATACAGTTCGAGAAGTTGATGGCATCTTGACTACAGTCGGGTGTGAGTTTAAACACCAACTGGGTGTCATCAGCGTAGCTAACAATGTCCACCCCAAACGCCTCCACCACGCGAGCCAGGGGTTCCATATAGATGTTAAACAAGGTGGGGCTCAAACTTGAGCCCTGAGGAACCCCATGGCTTACCTTGCGTGGGGATGATCTGAAGGGAGGACAATGTAGCTGAAAGCTTCTATCAGCTAGATAGGACTTCAGCCATGCTAGCGCTGACCCCGTCACCCCCATCTCCATCAGGCGAGACAGCAGCGTGGAGTGCAGCACGGTATCAAACGCTGCACTCAGATCTAATAAAACTAATGCTGCTGTCTCGCCTTCATCCGCTATCTGCCTTATGCGCTCAGTGGAATATAGGACGGCTGACTCCGTCGAGTAGCCGGTTCTAAAACCAGATTGGGATGAGTGGAGATGGGTTTCTTCTTCTAGATGTTTCATGAGCTGTCTATTAGCAATTTTCTCCACAATCTTTGCACAGAAGGGAAGAAGGGAGATGGGGCGAAGGTTTTGCAGTTGTGAAATGGGAATGTTAGGTTTTTTCTTAAGGGGGATGACCTGGGCCGTCTTCCATGCTTCCAGAACATGACACTCTTGAAAAGACAGAGTGATCATGTGGCTAATATGATCGATTAGCATGCTTTCCATAACACCTTTACACCGCGCCACAGGGCATGAGTCAGATGGAGATCCGGATTGTATGCTTTTAACAATACCTAGAAGTTCGTTTCTAGGTAGTTAGTGCTGCAGAAAGAAAAATTAGGGCACATTTTGAGTGACTTCTCAAACCCTCTTCAATTTCATTAAAAAATTCTGACATACAGTCTCCCAAGATGGCCACCAGAGACAAAAGAGCCTAAATGTAGCCCAAATATCACCCAGATGTACCCCCAAGTATAGCCCAATGACAGAATGTCCCAGAGTGTTCTAAAGAACAACTAGAGCGCTAACAGTCTTACTTATGACAAAAGTATGGCACACCAGAAGCCATCTTGATTGGAATGAAGTGGTAAGTCTGAAAACACTCAATTTAAAAAGGAACAACATGAGTGGGTTAATTTTGCCATAGAAAGTATGATTAGTGCTTCAGAAAGAAAAATTAGGGATCATTTTGAGTGACTTCTCAAATCCTCTTCTATTTCATTAAAAAAATTCTGACATGCAGACTGAAACATGCACTTTGAATACCAGCAGCAGACGTCCCTGGTGAGCAGTAGCTTTACTACAGTGATCTAATGTGCAACTAGAGTGCTAAAATTCAGAATTTATGGCAAATGTGTGACACATCTGAATGCCTTCTTGATGGAACCAAAGTAAACAAGCATTGAAAATGCAATAGATCTCGCCCTCGTTTAAGTTAAAGCCATTCTGTTTGTAATGAGGTGGCTTTTTAGCTTTGCTTTTATTAGTGTTTTTTCAACTTTCATGTAAATAACATGCATCTGTATGCATATAAGTATATGTATGCATGCATTTATGTTTGTATTTATATAGATATACAGATGATATATGTATGTATATATATATATATTCACTGAAAAAACCATAGGTTATAGACCATATATAGTTAGGAATTAGCATTTACAAAACCTTGAAAATTCACTGAAAAAACCATAGGTTATAGACCATATATAGTTAGGAATTAGCATTTACAAAACCTTGAAAATTCACTGAAAAAACCATAGGTTATAGACCATATATAGTTAGGAATTCGCATTTACAAAACCTTATTTTACTCACACAAAACCATTGAAATTCCATATATAGTTAGTTGCACTAACTATATATCGCGCACCCGCAATCCACTGCTGATGATGTCACATATTACATCATTCATGACATGGTCAGTGACATCACTGATGACATCACTGATGACATCTCAAATGACATCACTGATGACATCACTGATGACAACATCCAGTGACTGTATGTTTCTGTAAAGTTAAAATATGTCTTACATATTGAAGAATGAGTGGATGTATAAGTGTCTGGATGAAGGATTTAGTAGGTGCATGACTGACTGTATGAGTGAGTGATTAAATGTGTCTCACTGAGTGCATGGGTTAGTGACTAAACTGTCTTAATTTGTGCATCATTATGTCTGTTGTTCTGTAAACTGTTGCATGTGTTGATAAGTAGCTATATGAGTAACTATATGGGTTATTGATTGGTTGCCCAAGTATTTGTATGGGAGACTGAGTGTGTGTGTGGGTGGCTGGGAGGTGTATGACTGTGCATAGATGTGTGAGCAGTTGATTCACTAGATGTATGGTTTCAAAAGTGCATGTGGAAACAGCTGTATGGGCGGTTGACTGTGTGCATGAGTGTATTGGTGAGTGAATGGATATCTCAGTGCTACATGGCAAAGTAAGTACATATGTAAAACACAGTACATGTGAGAGTTGACATATATAAATAACTGTGCATAAGAGCCAGTGAACGTGTGAGTGGCTGTATGGATCATTGTGAACTTGTATCAGGGATTGTATAAGAGTAAATATGTGTTAGTATATGTTTGAATAAGTAAAGTTTGTATAACTGTATAGTTGAGGAAATGGAGGTGTGATTGATTCTTTGCATGACTGACTAGGTGTGTGAGTAACTCCATGGATGAGTGACAGTCTGTGAGTGTCTGTTTACACTGATTGTATCTAAGGTTATATTAGAGTCTGAAGAGGTTCATCGTATTATCACATGAATGATATCATCAGTGATGTGATCAGTAATGTCAAATGAGATGTCATCAGTGATGTCATCAGTGATGTCATTTGAGATGTCATCAGTGATGTCATTTGAGATGTCATCAGTGATGTCATCAGTGATGTCACTGACCATGTCATGAATGATGTAATATGTGACATCATCAGCAGTGGATTGCGGGTGCGCGATATATAGTTAGTGCAACTAACTATATATGGAATTTCAATGGTTTTGTGTGAGTAAAATAAGGTTTTGTAAATGCGAATTCTTAACTATATATGGTCTATAACCTATGGTTTTTTCAGTGAATATATATATATATATATATATAGATATATATATAAATATATATAGATATATATATATATATATTCCAGGGATAATCCAGTACGGCGCAGGCTTTTCTGAAGGCTGCAAATACGGACACAAACCCAAACTTGGTGCAAAAAGGGTGATTTATTCAGCTATGGTGTTCCCAGTCATCACGACGCGTTTCGCGCTTCACAGAGCGCGTGATCACATGACACAGTTAATCACCAGACATTGGTTCAAATACAATCCACAAATAATACCTGAGCCTACAAATGGCATGGAAATAGAAGAGTTGAACCTTTAAGAACTACTCAGGCTCTGTTTATAATACCGTCAAGTTTGCTAAAGTGCTATAGGTTCTGCAATATCTATTTTTTTTAAAAACAGAACAAAAGATTGCAAAGCAAAATGTGGATGTAAAAACCGTCGTCATAAGTAAATAGTGATAGTGATTTTTAAAACAACAAACAGCAAATGTTTTTGAATAACGTCAAGATTATCCAATAAAATAAATGTTTGTAGTGCAGTATTTTTTCTGATGTTCGTTATATTATAAAACATTTTTTCATTTTTATAATTTACAGTCAAATACAGATTTGGAACAAAAATAATATGGAGCCCCATATGTTGTTTGTGTCCAATTAAATGTATGTATTTGCAAGAAGGAGAGCATAAAGTGCTTTTGCGAGTTAGAATGTTCATATTTCTGCTGAGAAATATATTGCCATAGTAAAATTGGTATTGCAAGGCAAATAGGAAATAATATCTGTAAAATACATTATTTATCCTTGGTGCTAACCGTATTTACATGAGCAATGTGTCAGAAATGCATGTTCTAAAAGTCAGACATCATTATTGTTATTTGATTTTCCGTAATTCAGCAATCAATACCCAGTAATTAATAGACATACGAATATTCATGGGATTCATAAATACGCCTGTAAAAACCTTAAAATGGCTATTAAAATGGCTAAAAGAATGAACTCATATAGTATATCTAAAATCCTCGTATAAATTGATTGCTAAAATCATAAATAGCATAGAGCAATTAATGTGCATTTTAAATAAATAGACGTCTTAAACAAGTAAAACATACTTAATAATTTACAAATCCCATAGACAAAATTGCACAAGATTGTGTGACAAGGAGAGGGCCATCATATTTTCTTATTAAAGGCAGGTGTAGAGATCCTCAGTGATATTGAGGCCTGAGGGATGCTTTGTATTAAGTTCGATTCTATACTGTGTTTCGAGGCGGCGTAATTTGTCTTCTCTGTTGCCGCCTCTTATACTAGCCGTTACACAGTCTATGACAAAATATTTGAGTTCACTGCTCCTGGAGTTGTGTTTTACTTTAAAGTGTCTAGCTACAGGGTATGTATTATCCTGGTTTCCTATTGCCCGTAGATGCTGTAGGATTCTTTTGTGTACTGGGAGCTGCGTGCACCCCACATACAGCATGTTGCAGGGACAAATTAACACGTAGACAGCATATTCTGTCTTACATGTTAATAATTTAGTGATCTTGTGTTCCCTGCAATCAAACGGTGAATAGTAACTCTTCTTGTTAGTAGCTTGTTGGCAGGCTTTGCATACCTTGCATTTAAAAAATCCTGCGTGCGTTTCATACCAAGCGGAAGCTTCAAGGACCTCAGGACTGGTTTTTACCAGTTCATCTTTCATGGACTGCCCTCTACTGTATGTTTTGCTGGGCCTTTTAGGGAGATCCTTCCCTATCACTGGATCGCTAAGTATTAATGGCCAATTTTTACTGATGATTTTTTCTATCTCCTTTTGTTGGGCACTGTACTGTACAATGAATCTAAATTCAGGGTTTTTTTTGGCAATGTCCTCAGAATTTGGTAATGGTTGTGAATTACCGGCCAAAAGTAGGGATCTATCTTTCTGGTTAGATTTAACAACTGCTGCATCTATGATTTTAGGGGAATAACCCCTTTCTAAAAATCTTGATTTACTTTCCCTCTGTGCGTCCTCCATATCCGTCAGTCTACTGTGTATTCTTTTTAGGCGTAGCATCTCGCCATACGGGATGCTATTGATTAGGTGTTTGGTATGTGAACTACTAACATGTAGAGTAGAATTTCCCGCTGTGATCTTGCGGTGTAGTCTCGTCTCTATTCTACCCTGTTCAATGAAAACCTCGGTGTCCAAAAAAGTAATGGATGTCTTGCTTAAGGTGGCTGTGAATTGAAGATTTAAAGTATTTCTATTGAGATCTGACACAAAGATTTCAGCCGATGTCGTATCCCCCCTCCAAATCACAAAAAGGTCATCAATAAAGCGTAACCAGGTTACTATCTGTGATTGCATAGTTACTGAGTGTTGAACCAGGAGGACCAGCTCCTCCCACCAGCCCATATGTAGACATGCGTAGCTGGGGGAGAAGCTGGCCCCCATCGCAACACCCTGCAACTGCCTGTACATTAGATTATTAAACATAAAGATATTATTGTCCAGGCATATCTTGACCATCTCTAGCAACATTACTCTATAGTCAGGCATATCTGGTAATGATGACCTTCTCAGATAAAAATCAAGAGCATTAAGACCATTCAAGTGCACAATGCTGGTATACAGCGAACAGACATCAAGTGCAATCAGTATGTAGTCATCTTGCCATTCAATGTTTTTGATTTTGTTGAGAAAATCACTAGTATCACTGACATACGACGGAAGACCTTTGACCTCTCCCTGCAGGAAGAAGTCAACATATTGGGACATGTCTTCCAAACAGCTATTCCTAGCTGAAATTATAGGACGTCCAGGGGGATTTGTAGAGTTCTTGTGCAGCTTTGGTAGAAAGTACATTGTCGGTACCACCGGATAATCGTTTCTGAGGAATTTGTGCTCTTGATTGGTAATGAGGCCCTTAGATTTCCATTTAGATAGTTTTTTGTTACAAGTTGTATACATGGTCTTAAGTTATGTGCCTGAAAATCTTATATAACAAGTTCTGTCGTTCAGTTGTAAAAGGGCTTCCTTCATATACATGTCTCTATGAATCAGCACAATGTTGCCTCCTTTATCCGATGCTCGAATAATTACGTTGCGATTTTTCTGTAATTTGGAAATGAGAGCTCTGTAGTCTGCTATTTCCTTATTGTACTTATGTCTACCCCTATGAATTTTGAAATTTAAATCCGTTAATTGGTTGGTAACTTGTTCATGAAATAAGTCTATGGAGTATTTAAGCATGACTGGAGTATACGTAGACTTGGCTCTGAAACTGGTTAAAGGTTTTTCCTGCTGCTGATTCGCAAGAGCGTTGTTGTTTCATCATTGGTTTCAGGTATATATACATTTATATGAATCCAACCTCGCCTTGCACCTTCTATGACCTTGAAAAGACCAGCGCGGACCCAAGAAAATTTCAGTGCATTATTTTATTTTGCCGATGCCGCCATGACGCGTTTCGGGAGGTCCCTCCCTTGATCACATGACATCTCAGTGATATTTTAGATTGCAACTACAGGTAAGCACATAGACGGCATATTCAGTTTTGCACGTCAAATGTAAGTTGATTTTGTCAATGCCTGGATCAAAAGCTGTTTTATAGCTGGTGGTATTTTCTCCATATTGGCATGCCTTGCACACAGAGCATTTGAAAAAGCCCTTTCTAGCCCTTAACCAGCTGTTTTTAGGCCTGGCCTCAATACTACTTTTTACCAATGAGGACCCCATACTGTTAGTTTTTCTAAAGGACACCAAAGGATTTGTAGGTAAGGCGCCTCCTATTATAGGGTCACTTTTGATAAAGGGCCAATTTTTTCTAACGATCCCTCTGATTTGCTTTTCTTGTCTAGAAAAGTTAAGGATAATCCTAACTGGTTCCTCAGATCCTGTTTTTTCTTTCTGTCTGTTTTTGTATTTTAGCAGATCCCTTCTACTCAGTGATTTAGATTTATTGATAGCTGACTCTATCACCTTGGAACTGTACCCTCTATTAAGAAACCTGACCTTACATTCTTGTTGCTTATTATTGCAATCTTCTTCTTCACTGCAAATCCGTCGTATACGGAGCATTTCACCGTACAGTATGCTCCTGATTAAATGGGACGGATGAGCACTAGAGACATGCAATAAAGTATTGCCGGCCGTAGGTTTCCGATACAAGGACGTGGTCAATTTGTCCCCTTCTACCATGATCTTTACATCAAGAAAGGTTACCATGGACTTGCTAATGTCTGCTGTAAAATGGAGGTTAACTGTATTGTCATTCAACTTTTTAATGAACTCTGAAGCGCTTGTCAGATCGTCATCCCAAACTATAAACAAATCATCAATGTATCGCAGCCATGTGACTACACTCCTGTTGTACGCTTCTTCATGATGCTGCATGAGGACCAGCTCCTCCCACCAACCCATAAACAAACAGGCGTAGCTGGGGGAGAAGCTGGCCCCATAGCAACACCCTGAATCTTCTGGTACATTTTACCGTCAAATAGGAAAAAATTGTTTTCAAGACAAAATTGAAGCATTTTAAAAATCATTTTGGAGTGCTGAGCGAAGGATATGGGCCTACTAGCCAGGAAATATTCCACAGCTCTTAGACCGTCTTGGTTTTTGATACATGTATATAAACTCGAAACATCGAGTGCCAACATTAAGAAGGACGGTTGCCATTTGATGTATTGAATTTTGGTTAGGAAGTCACTAGTGTCCTGTACAAAGGATTTGAGGCCCTTAACATAATCCTGTAGAAAAGAATCTATATATCTAGATACATTTTCTAACAGGCCATTGCACGCTGCTATAATGGGACGTCCCGGAGGCTTAGTAGGGTTCTTGTGTATTTTAGGTATAAAATACATAACCGGGACCATAGAATGCTCTTTCTTTATTCATTCATATTTAATAGTCCCAAGCTCTTCCAAGCCAGCAATTGTGCAAACAGTGCCTCCTGTGTGTCCTTGAATCTTGTGTAGGCTACCTTCCGGTAGCATTCCGTGTTGTTTAACTGGCTGTAGGCCTCCTCCATGTAATCATTGCGTGGCCATAAAACCAAGTTTCCTCCCTTATCAGAGTTCCTTATGATAATTTGTTCATTTTGTTTCAATTTTTTGATTAGCTGCTCATATTGTCTTTCCTGATTTGTAATTTTCCTCTTCGAATTTATAGTTGTGGTATTGAGTTTCTTGACTTGCGCCACCAGTTGCTCACTAAAAAACATCAATTGAGTCACGAGCAATTATTGGAACAAATTTTGATTTTTGTTTAAAAGACGTGATAGGTTTAACATTGGTTCCTGTGATTTGTGATGGCTGTATTTCTGATTCATCCTGCGATGGGTTTTCCCTCAGGCCCTCCAAATCCTTCATTTCATAAAGGAGGTCATAATCAGTTCCTTCTAATCCCCTGAAAGCTGGATACTGCGGTGTACTTGCCTCCGCCATGTTTTCCTGGGTACCTCGTAAGTGATGGAACTTTTTTAATTTAAATTTTCGGATGAACCTGTATATATATATATTCTAGCAGCCCCTCCCCACCAAACAGTAACGTTTAAACAACCCACTTTAGCCCTTGATTGTTCTTCTGTCCTTGGACATGGAAGTTCATTCCAACAAATATGGAATTGCTTGTGATCTGCGTCCATAAAACGCAGACCAATAAATAAATCTGCCCTCTCGTACCTCTGCCCGTTAGACACTGCAAAGTTTGCTTATAACTCTCTCCCTATTTAACAAAACCAGCCCTTCTCACATTTTTGAAACACCTAAAACCCCATCTTTTCTATCTCCATTAATTTGTGTATTGTTTCCATTTTTATTTCCCCAGAATGTCACAAAACTGTTAGCTCTATGGCCATTATAGCCCCATCATCAATGTTATCTGGTTTGTTATAAAGTATTTAATTACATTTCCTTGTAAAGTGGCATAATCCTCCTCCTAGTGCAGGTGAGCTACACATAACAGTTAAATTAATACATAAAAATAAATACGAGCGTGCGCCTGTTGATGTAGAGTTCAATTCAGTGTGCAGTCTGTAGATCTTATAGGTGATGAAAACTGAAATAATTCTGCAGAGTTGTTGGGAATTCATACCCTTTTCTTGGTTGTTTGGAGTAAAGTACTTTGTCCATGCTCTGGGGAGGGCCAAACACAAAAAGAGGCATGATGCATGCAGACTATGGACAAAAGGAAAAATAGAAAGATAACTATTGTTATTATCATTTTATTTTTCCTATATACTTCGGTGGCTCTTGGGCGGAGCGGGGCTGGCGGAGTAGGGAGAGGAGTGGTTTTCACTCCTGAAGTGCGCATAGCTGCTTGGCCGGCCCTCTTGGGGTCAAGCAGTCAACCACACTTTGCATGTTCCCCACCAGGCTGCATTACACAGCCTGGTGAGGCGCATGTAAATGCTCCTAGTCCCCGTCTGAGCGCTGATCAACAGCGCTCAGACCAATCACAGCGCTGCATTGCAGCATTGTGTTTGCCAATGGGGAGGCTGGGAGGGCAGGTGCTTCCTGCTGCTGGCCAGGAGTGCAGGAAGATGTTGGAGGGATGGAGGAGAGGCGGCGGCCGTTTCAAGTAAGTGCTTTTTTATGTTTTTTGTTTTCTTTTTTTGTTCTCCTCCTGCCCCACCACCCGGGTCTGGTAGCAGCCGGTACTGGCTGGGTGGTATGTGCAATCACTGTTGTGTGCAACCTGCTTCATTGCTTTGCTTGGGTCCACGGGTGGTGCTCTCCATGCAGACATGGGTGCCCATGTCTGTGTAGGCGTGTGAATCACTGCAGTGTCAGTGGTGATTGGAGTGCTGGAGATCTTTCCATTATGCTTCTGTGTACCTGCATATTTGCTGCCCTCACTCTTTTTCTAGTTTGTTCCTCTCAGTTGTGCAGCTTCGGTGTAATTTGCAGTTTATAATTGCTTTCGAAGCAGGTGGGTTTGCTCCAGTTCTTCATTTCACTCTACTTCGCTTTGTGAATACTTTGTTGCTTCTGGTTGGGTGGGCTTGTTGAATGTGCTTTAGGTTATTTGTTTCCTGCAGTCTGTGTGAGTAGAAAGTTTGGGAAGTTGCTGTTTCTGCTGCTCAGTTGCAGTATTTGCCTATATAAGCATAAGAAGTCATTAAATGTATGTTAAACGCAACCCTTATGAGGCATTTGCTAAAAACTGGCAGACATTCTTTCCACTAGAACCCTTACTTAGTAGTGGGGCAACCACTGATCTTCTGGCAACCGCGCCACAACTGGCTCTGCTGTTGGAACTACCCCCACGGCTACACAACTACTTTTGCTCATGGTGTTGGAAGGTAAGCCATGGTCTCCAGATTCCGTCTGCTGTGTTTTTCCTGCCGGAGAGCACCATGAACAGTACAGCGATCCATGCTCAGCGATCCATGCTCAGCGATCCATGCTCAGCGATCCATGCTCAGTGATCCATGCTCAGCGATCCATGCTCAGCGATCCATGCTCAGCGATCCATGCTCGGCGATCCATAACCACATCTCAACACAATTGGTGCTTTGCTAGTTCGGACACATAACGTCTAAGATCTTAGAACCCCCAGAAAAAATGGAAACAAGTGGAAGGAACACAGTCAGGTTGGAGAAAAGGTTGAGGAACCCTGAAGCCTGGTATCACATGTGAGGGTTGACAGACTTTTAGCAGGACAGGGTCACTCGGCTTTTGTCCATCTTTAAAAGTTGGGACTAAACCATAGATCGCCATCTTGCTGCCCTTGCCAAGGAGAGAGGTTTTACAGGCCTTCACCACAAATGAACATCACAATGTACAGCTTACCAAAGCATACATGGAGTGCCTGAAAGAAGTGAGAAAACTGAGCCACCACTAACCAGGAGGACCTTGCAGCCCATCCAGCCACACCCAAGAAGAGAAGGCACTGAACGACCAGGGGTTGAAGGCACAGGGAGGCGCATCCTTGGCTGTTACCGCTTGAAGCGTCACGGTTGCTTGATGCTCTTCCACGGATCTATGGAGCCCTTTTCAAGCCATAGAGAAACGTAGAGGTTTTTTCAATATCACCCTTTAAGTAACGCCACCTGCGGCCCTCACTACAGAACTACATTTTCGTGGTCTTTCTATGCTTCGTCTTTTTGGGAGCCTGACTCTAAACACCAGTTTCTAGTCTCTCCTGGTCAAAGATTAAGGTGACTCCTGGGGTTGCTGAAAACGCTCCTCAAGAATAAATAGTGTTGAGATGTGGGCCTGTGTAGGTTGTTACCTTTGGAGGACTTTTTTGTGTCTTTTCCGTCCAGTACCCAGTACTCCATTTTTGCCCACAAGACCAGTTGGAAAACCAACTGGATTCCCTCTGTGACTACATCCACTGAACTTCCCCAGACTATTAATCCCTGGTAGTCATGTAACTGGACAATCCTAAAGTGGTACCTTGAAGAATTGTTTGGAGTTGGGTAAGATGCTCAGATCAGTATGCATGTTTGGTCATTGGGTGTTAATGTGACACTTTATTTTTTTAACTGAGCCAGACAAGTTCAAAATCACAGAGTTTTCCAGTGTTGCTTCCAAAGCTATAAGAAATTAGGCCACAGAATAGCTGTATAGCCAAATGTATACATTGCATCTTCCTGCGTGACCCCTCTGCATCATGTTTTACCACTTGTTTGTGGGGCTTGCTTGAACATGGTTGTTTCTGTGATGCACGCACGTATCCCCTTTGTTGTTGGCCTGTTATATCTGGTGACATGTGCCTGCGTTGCCTTGTCCAATACTTCAAAAATACACGACTCCCTCTGTCCGTACCTTCTTGAGCCTGCATCTTTGCTAATCTGCACACGTGTCCCACAGTGTTCATTTCTCCTGTTCTAAATGTATCCACGTATGCATGTTCCTTCGAGCTGGATCTCCCCATGTGCACGTCTCTCCACATCCGTGTCACCCGGGCCTTCATACCCTGTGCTAGTCTCTCACTATAACCATGTCATCATGTCTGAGACGACCATACATGCTAACAACCCTGATTTTGGTGAGAGACTCCCAATATTTTAAAGCCAAAAACGGCTTCATTTCAGCTGTCTCCCACTTAATGTGAGCACTTTTTCAATGTTAGTCAATGGAGAAAATAAATTCCCTCCATTTTTTTCCACTGGCTCCCTCTTTCCTGTTTCGCAAAGTTTGCATGTATGGCGACATATGTGGTGACAATATCACGTCCCTGCTGCATGGAACCGCAGGCGAAGAGAGACCTATATAACAATAACAAGAGAATGTCTGTTGGTCAAAAAAGTGGAATGACGATGTGTGTCATATAGAAGGTACAATAATATTGAGTTAGCAGAAAGTGCGACAAGTGCAACAGAACAGCACACAATTCCAAAGTTGGGAAAAAGTGCCCATCAGAGAGACCTATCCCACAAGGGAGGTACGGGAAACATATACGTCGAGAATATTGTACACAAATGAATGGAAGCTCAGCATTGCATATCCTCTGCATTGCGTCTCCTCACTTTCGCTTACATATAGCAATAGCAAATGACGGTAATTTGTATATTAACGCAGCACCAAGGTGACCAGGCCCTGTCAAAACAAAGCTTTCCAGAAAAAACAGGCAAAGCAAAACATTTAGACATATCTCTCTTTCGTGCCTGCCTCTGGAGGTGTGTGGGGAGCCTTTAGAGCGTCATTAGCGGGGGTCACCGTGGTCATTTCACCGGCGTCACTCACAGACAGGAAGCAGCCAGCGCCCCTCCCCCGCGCCGGCCGCCATCTTCCCTCCCGCCCCCTCACATTACTCTCTTTAAACACCTACATTAGTGCTTGATAGAAGGACAATTTGCAGCTCGGCAGCGTCGCGCCGGCTGTCGAAGCTTCTCGAGTTCCCCCTCTTTATTACTAATGACACGGCTTGCTTAATTGCAGGTATACATTCGGTAGTAATAACTCAACTGACAATAGTTACTGGAGCTGTGAAAATAATAATTTGCAATCATTTGCATAAATTATTACTCCCCCCTCAAATAATTTAAAAAAAAAAAAAACAGAAAACATTTCTGGAGTGATTACACCACGAGGCACAAGCTAAGCTTGATTTGACTGGTGTGTGAATATGTTTAACAACTCGGCGTCGTCTGAAGGCATCAAATAAGACGAAATTAGCAGTGCTCCTGCGAGCTTCAGCAGGGGGGCTTGCTGCTAAGAAGCCAAACACAAAACAAAAGGAAGGCTGAGTGAGAGCCCTCTTCCCAAACAAGCTGCACGCTGGCATAGACACCATCCACCTGCCTTTGCTGCCCTACCAACAGCTTCTGCAGCATATGTAACAATAAGATGAGTTTTAATATAGTATTTGCCTCCTTGGTCTTGCAGTAGCATCATTTTGGCGCCATCCTTTTACATTTGGCTAGGCCATATATATATATTTACCTTTGGCCTTATGTACTCATGTGATGCAAGAATGCTAATGAGATATAGTGCACTAAAGGTATAGAAGGTGTATTTATTGTGTGTTTGGGATATGTGTGAGCATATTAATGTTTTTCCTTTTCAGAGATATCTGGATTACTGATATTAATTATCTATAGGTTAATATTGCCAGACAGTGCACTAAAATGCATTTAATGCAGTACACTCACCAGGGATTAGTGAGAATGAATCGTATGTATGTTCAATGCTTTCTTTGTAAATTGTGACCAGTTGTCGTACTTGATTAATAATACGTATATTAGTTTATTGTACCACACATAAGAGTCCAGTATAATTTATTGGTTTATATGTAGATTTTAGAGTTAGGATGCATTTAAGGGAACTCTTAAGGTAGCATGATTGTGGGCCTTAAGCTTACACTCGAGACATTTAATACTAACGTGAAAATTGGTTTTCTGCATGTTTTTCTCCTACCTCTGGAAGTGCAGAACAAGGCATTCATTAGCTAGTAAAACACACATTGTATTTCAGAAATAATGAGGAACAGAAGAACTGGTGAGGTCAAATAATTTTAATGAAAGACAAAGAAAGTGTTAACAGTTGTCACTATCATACGAAAAGAAGAATCCAAGGAGGCCTTGAAAGCTGAGACTGGGATATGGGAGTAGCGTTAAAGTCCTTTCTTGACAACTGGAAAAGTACTATGACGTGTACGAGGTAATATTTCTTGAATGTTCTTCGTGCATTTTAATTAGTGAACCCACCTGAGGTTTGTTTAGATTCCCTTTAGACTTGGAGAGGTACAGACCTTTCCTGTCATCTCTGATTATGTGGCTTTATACTATACACAACTCCTTACCTATAGAACTTCTACATTGGTTTGGATGCTGGCACCTTTCTTGCTTCCTTGATTCAATAGGGTTTACCCTATCCTTCATCTAATGTAGAGTTTAGAAGGTGTTGTGAAACTATTTCCATGTATGGTGAGAAGGATTAAAAGCATTCGTCTAGTCATCAAATCCTATTTTGTATTTTTTGCATTGCTGCCATCGAAATACTTATATGCTTCTTGCTGTTAAGGACCAATTTTGTACATCGCTTTGGTCTTCCTTTGATAATCCTGTATGCTTATAGTATGTTCTTGAGACTGATTTATATTAGTCTGGCTTTGAGTTTGCAATAAACCTTTTAAGTTCAAGTTATAGACTCAGACTTTTATTGTGTGATCCTAATGTTCTCACTGTACCATATGATTTACATTTGTTGCTAACCCATTTCCCTCTCAGGCAACTAACAAGGTCTTTTGACCAGAGTTAATTGGAGTAAATGGCACAGAACATTCTCAGTCTTCAGACTTTGTAGTGCTGTAAATAACAGTGGTCATAGGAAGACACACAGTCCTGTCTGTTGCCTTTGTGCAATCACAGAATTGGGCAGTGCATTGCTTACACAATAACATGGCGCAAGCTGCAGTGCATGCGCTCTCTCACAATCTCCATGGCAGTTCACCCAAAACTCTAATTTCTCCATCGTAGATTTTACATACAATTTCATGCATTGCTGCAGCATGGCTTCAGTTCAGAAAGAGTGAGTGAACAGAGCCATGTTCTGTGATTTTACAAAGTTGCAGAACGAAGTCTTGTTTATTCATAAATTCATTTGTTCAATTAAGAGATTTTCTAGTGTTTGTAGTGTGCTAAACTTGTAGCTCTGCAGCCGCTTCAGAAAACTTGGTGGTAGAACTTGTGAGCCTCATGTATGATGGGAATGGCTCCAGAGAGTGGAAACTGGAAGAGCAAGAGAACCGGCAGAGACAAAACAACCTTAGATTTCTGGGGGTCCCGAGGGAATTGAGAAGGACGACCCGAGGAAGTTCATGATCTCCCTCCTTAAGGAAACCTTTCCCGAATTGAAGCACTGGGACTGGGACAGAGAGGTACAAAGGGTCCATCGATTCCCTCTGGTCCCTAATAAACGAGCACAGGCCTCACAACAACATCCCCGGGCTATGCTGGTATTCTTCCGCAATTTCCTGCTTCGAGAAGCCTTGTTCAACCTAGCGAGACCAAACAGTAAAAAATCTTTTGAAGGGTTCACTTTTTTCACACGTCCAGATTTCGCTCACGCCACGGTTGAGCGAAGGTGGAAATTAAGACAGCTCTATGATCCCTTGCAGAAATTGGGGGCTATGGTGTACCTGCAGAATCCAGCTTGGCTGAAGGTTATCTTTAATGGGACTACCCGAAGTTTTATCTCTGAGCTACAGGCTAGGGCTTATCTAGAGGAAATCACAGCTCAGGAAAATGGATAGTACTAGTGTGTCCTTAATGTGGGACTATGGCAAATGAAGGGGATACATGAACTCTCACGGTCTCTTTTTTTCCATGCTCTACTCTTAATCAACTCTACTTTTTTCACCCTGCAAGATATAGCATTAAGGCTTTTAAAGGATTTTGAAGCTAGAAATAGTAAATAGGACTATAAGGCTACAAGTAACTAGATGCACTATTACGTTTAGCCAACATTTAAATTTTTTTTATTTTTTATATAATTTATTTTTTATTTTTAGGGTTATTTTTTGTTTTTTGGGCACATGAACTTTTATGGTCTTACGGCTTCTTCCCTCTTCAGGAAAATGGACAATACATCGTGATGTAAATATGAGACATGAAGTGGATATATGAGCTTTCATGTTTTTTTCTTCTTCCTATGCTCTACTTTTAACTCACTCTATTTTTTTTCACCCTACGAGGTATACTATTAAGGCTCTCAAGGGATTTGAAGTCAGAAATGATAAATATGATTATAGGGCTATTTGTAACTCGACGCATTAGTACGTATAGCCAATTATGTTTTCTATGAACACATGTGGGGAGGGCTCAGGGGGTGCACGGAGGGACACTCTCGGACAGATGCTACACCCCTGGCGATGCAGCCAGGTAACCTCCAATGTAGGTTGGGGGGGTCATGGGTGGGAGGGGAATGGGGTGGACGGACAGGTTAGCAAAATCTATGTAAAAAAAGAATAGGGAAATACATATAGGGATTACAGGAAACCTGCAGGTCTGGGATAAAAATTAGGGCACTCTTCTATTAGTAGCATGGCTGGGATAAAAATACTATCTCTGAATATTTGTGGTCTGAACGATCTTAAAAAAAGGAAAACAGTTGCAATTGGCTTACAAAACTGGGGAGCTAATGTTGTATGTATGCAGGAGACGCATATTGAAGGGTCCCAGAGCCAGCTGTTAAATACACTAGGGTATAAACTGATGTGTGCTACTTCACAAGGTGCTGAAATTCGGGGGGTTGCTATTCTGGCTAAAGGGAATGGATTGGTGTTTAGCAATTCTAAAACTGATAAGTTTGGCCATTGGGTTTTCACCGAATGCAGCTACCAAACAGGGCAAAAAATGACAATTTGTGCTATTTATGGGAGCAATACAGATGACCCCGGGGTCTTTGATGAGGTCTCTAACGAACTGTCACACTGGCCTCTTCCGATGATGGTCTGTTGGGACTTCAATATAAACCTCCCGACCAACTGGTCCTTGAATGATGACTGGGTCTATAAAGGACGTAAACCCAAAGTATTTCGCTCTCTAAAGGATCTGTGTCTTGTACATGGACTTGTGGATAGCTGGCAGACTTCTAACACCAACACCAGTGACCCTGGCTACACCTTTTATTCAAATCCACACCGCACGCATGCCAGAATTGATTATATTTTACTCTCAAATTCACTAATTAAGAATTGCCAAACTGTTAAATTGCCCGGGTACGATCTGACCACAATCCCCTTTTTTGCACGTTGACCATTAGACCAGCTAAATCAGAGCCTACTCTCTGGACATTTGAAAAAGCATTACTGAATGACCCTCAGTATTGTCTCCACATGAAAGTTTGGATTGCCAAGTTCCTAGCTGAAAACATTGATAGCACGTCAATAGAGGTTGTTTGGGAAACTTTGAAAGCTGGGGTCCGGGGCGAGACTATGTCATATTCACTTAGGTCAAACAGGCGGGAGAAAGAGGAGATACGGAGGTTGCAGGATGAGCTTATGTTAGCAGAAGTAGGACTCGTTAGTGTCACTGGCAATAGGGACACAACTGGGGATATCTCTAGTACCTTTGCCCAAGTAGCAGTTGCCAAGGCAGCAATCACTAATATTTTTACAGATAAGGCAATCCGGAACGCTACGGCACGAAAAGAACTAATTTATGAAGTTAATGAGCAAGTGGGCCATCAATTGGCGGTGCGATTGCGACAAACGTCAATGCTAATTTAATTAGGGAGATTATAGACCCAGTGGCAGGGCAGTTAAAAGATCCAGAACTGATTAGGCAAGCATTTTGGAGGTTTTATAAAGAACTATATACTGAGAATGGCAATGGGGACACGACCGAAATTGAAAGGTACCTAGAGAATTGTGAAGGTGTAAGCCTCAAGGTAAATACGCAGCAGGTACTAGAGGAAGCTCCTAACATGGAAGAGGTATTGACCTCTGTCAAGAGCCTCCCTAAAGGGAAGGCAACAAGTCTGGATAGTATCCCTTCGGAGTTCTATGGCACATTTATAGACGAAATAAAACATATCTTAAGGGATCTGATTATCCATATTTTCTCCGGGGGGGAACCGCCCAGTTCCTGGTCCAGGGCCAAAATCGTGATTTTCGCTAAAAAGGGGAAACCCTCAGAACATCTAGGTTCATATCGCCCCATAACCCTTATAAACGCTGATTCCAAAATATACTCCAAAATCTTGGCAAACCGAATAGCACCTATAATACACAAAGTAATCTCCAAAAGCCAGCATGGTTTTGTTCCTGGAAGGTCAACGATAAATCATATCCAGAGGGTTATCACGCTTTTTGACGGAACAGAAACTACAGGAGACCCTATAATAATAATAATAATAATAACACCTTTTATATAGCGCCTGGTTACACTAGGAACAGTGTGTCACCGCGCTTTGAAACTATTTACCAGCACTAAACTCCAAAAACAAGAAGGCCGCTGAAGGCAAGGTCAGGAGAATATCACAATTTGGGAAAGAGGTGCGTTTTCAGTTTGCGCCTAAAGCTTCCTTCTGATGGCTCCATCCGGAGCTCAATGGGGAGGTCATTCCAGTGTTTGCTAGCCCTGATACTTTTGGATGCAGAGAAGGCCTTTGATAGGGTCTCCTGGCAGTTTCTCTGGAAAGCAATGGCGATGATGGGATTTCGAATCAAGTTTATTCAGGCGATACAAAAAATGTATATTAATCCTAAGGCTGTTGTATCTGTTAATGGAAGCCTAACTAAGGAAATCGCCATCTCCAGGGGAACTCGCCAGGGGTGCCCATGCTCGCCATTGTTCTTTGCAATATATATAGATTATTTTATTCGCTATTTGGAGAAAAATAACAACATAACACCCATTATATCTCAGGGGTATGCTACAAAAATATTAGCATACGCTGATGATATTGCTATAGTTACCGCAGACCCCACAGTAGCAATGCTGACCATCGAGGCAGTGGATCATGCCACCTGGTACCCAGAGGCAATTCCCCTGAGGACCACCACAGCTCCTGTGGTGGCAAAAGCCCTCATTGCAGTTTTCTCAAGAGTGGGCTTTCCAAAGGAGGTTCTTTCAGACAGAGGTACCAACTTTATGTCTGGATACTTAAAAGCCATGTGGAAAGAGTGTGGAGTAAGCTATAAGTTTACCACACCCTACCATCCACAGTGCAATGGGCTTGTTGAAAGGTTCAACAAGACCCTAAAGGGAATGATAAAAGGTCTACCAGAGAAGCTTAGGCGGAAATGGGACATCCTTTTACCCTGCTTGCTCTTTGCTTACAGAGAGGTCCCACAGAAGGGGGTTGGCTACAGCCCTTTTGAACTTTTGTTTGGCCACCCTGTGAGGGGTCCACTGTGTTTGGTGAAGGAAGGATGGGAGTTACCTCTCAAAAAGCCTAAGCTAGATATTGTGGACTATGTACTTGGTCTCCGCTCCAGGATGGCTGAGTATATGGAGAGAGCATCCAAAAACCTGGAGGCCAGTCAAGAATTACAGAAAGCTTGGCATGACCAAAAGGCTGTTCTGGTTGAGTTCCAGCCAGGGCAGAAGGTGTGGGTGTTGGACCCAGTGGGCCCAGCAGCACTCCAGGACAAATGGACTGGACCCTACCCTATCATTGAGAAAAAGGGAGAAGTCACCTATGTGGTTGACTTTGGCACCCCTAGGAGCCCCCACAGGGTGCTCCATGTAAACCGTTTGAAAGCATTTGTTGACAGGGAGGACATGAGTTTCCTCATGGCCACAGATGGGGATCAGGAGGAAGAGAGTGACCCTCTCCCAGACCTGCTTTCCCAGAACCCTGATGATGGTTCAGTTGATGGAGTAGCCTTGGCAGGCAGCCTCACTGAGCAGCAACAGGTGGACGGCAGACAGGTGTTGCAGGCCCACAGACATATGTTTTCACTCACACCCAGCCAGACTAATTGGTGCACCCATGAGGTGGACACTGGTGACAGTCTGCCTGTGAAGAATAAGATCTACAGGCAACCTGACCATATCAGGGATTGTATAAAGGCTGAGGTGCAAAAGATGTTGGAGCTTGGAGTGATTGAGCCATCAGAGAGCCCATGGGCTAGCCCAGTGGTCCTTGTGCCAAAACCTCATACCAAAGATGGAAAGAGAGAAATGAGGTTTTGTGTGGACTACAGAGGTCTCAATGCTGTCACTAGGACAGATGCACATCCCATTCCAAGAGCAGATGAGCTCATTGTTAAATTGGCTTCAGCCAAGTTTCTGAGCACATTTGATTTGACAGCTGGCTACTGGCAGATCAGACTAGCTAAAGAGTCAAAAGCCAAAACAACATTCTCTACCCCTAGTGGACATTATCAGTTTGTGGTAATGCCCTTTGGTTTGAAGAATGCACCTGCCACCTTCCAAAGGTTGGTGAATCAAGTCCTTGCTGGGTTGGATGACTTTTGCGCAGCATATCTAGATGATATTGCTGTCTTTAGCTCCACTTGGGAGGATCACCTGATCCACCTGAAGAAGGTTCTGGAGGCCCTGCAAAAGGCAGGCCTGACTATCAAGGCTACCAAGTGCCAGATAGGGCAGAGCAAGGTTGTGTACCTGGGCCACCTAGTAGGTGGGGGTCAGGTTCAACCATTGGAGAGCAAGATCCAGACCATACAGGACTGGGCTCCTCCAACTACCCAGACAAAAGTCAGAGCCTTCTTGGGCCTGACTGGGTATTACAGAAAATTTGTAAAGAACTATGGGTCCATTGTGACACCATTGAATGACTTGACATCCAAGAAGATGCCCAAAAAGGTTCAGTGGACAGTTAGCTGTCAAAAGGCATTTGATGACCTGAAGAAGGCCATGTGCTCTGCACCTATCCTGAAGAGTCCTGACTACTCCAAACAGTTCATTGTACAGACAGATGCTTCTGAGTTGGGGGTGGGAGCTGTGCTTTCACAACTTAATCAAGATGGTCAAGACCAGCCCATTGCTTTTATTAGCAGAAGGCTGACCCCCAGGGAGAAACGTTGGTCAGCTATTGAGAGGGAGGCCTTTGCTGTGGTTTGGGCCCTGAAGTAGTTGAGGCCATACTTGTTTGGTACTCACTTACTAATTCAGACAGACCATAAGCCCCTCTTGTGGCTAAATCAGATGAAGGGTGAAAATCCCAAACTGCTCAGGTGGTCCATTTCCCTACAGGGGATGGACTTTACAGTGGAGCACCGCCCAGGGACTGACCATGGTAATGCAGATGGGCTCTCCAGGTACTTCCACTTAGAACATGAAGACTTATCTGGTCAAGGTTAAGTTTAATGTCTCTGCGTTTTGGGGGGGGGGTTGTGTAGGAGAGTAGGGTCTGCTATCCTATGGTCACCCCAATTTTTGCTTTTTGCTTCACTGGTTTCTGATTTACTGAGGCTGTGGGCCTGCTAATCAGACCCCCAGCCTGCTGTTCGCTCAGGGCATAGGTGCCACCAAGGCCTACCAGGGGCTGAAGCATAGCTTTTGCCACCCCTGGCTGGTTCTTAAATTGACACAACTGGCTGATCACTCAGCTGGGGCAAGTGGGTGTAATCACCCCTTGCTTAGATATAGTATACCTATATCTAAACCTATATCTGGACACATATAAACCTGTGAGCCACTCCTATGGAAGGCCTTATCAATCCTGGAGGCAGAGTGCGTGGTTTTATGTGAGATGGAGCTCTGGCATGAGCTGAGCCTGTCTGCAGCTGTCGGGAACAACTCCCTAAGCTGATCCGGGATAATGCCATACCATATACTCTTAAGTGCCTTATAATCCTCGCGGTTATATAGCAACTTTGGTTTGGCTTTATCAAAACATGTCGTGTAAGGTGTCATACGAATTGGAATACTACCCCCTCGCCAGTTCTGGCGACGGGGGTAGCATTCCACCCTTCTAGAGGGAGAAGACATGTTACTTTACTGAAACGCGGTTGATTTAAAATGAGCCTCAGATCCATAAAATGGATGCCTCTGCCACAGCCACGGGTCTGGCCTCCTGCTGCTGACCGAAACTCAGCAAATGGTGGCCTGGACAAAGGGTTTCCTGTCGCAGGGCGGTGTCAAACCACCCCAGACAGGAGATAGTGGATTGTAGCAGGGAGGTTTCAAAGAAACCAGACACTGCCTGGGGAGCACAAGGCTGCCCCTTGCATAATCCGGCCAAACCGGTTCTGGGGCACACCAGCCCCAGTCCCAGCGCGGCTGGATCAAAGGAAAGGAGTGTAACCACCCCCTTCCTGGGTCCCACCCATAGGAGGGGACCTAGCAGGATGTCCAGCCCACCAGATTCGAATAAGAGTGGGAGCAGTGCCAATGCAACTCAGATAATCCTGAAGAAACATAAGAAACGAACTCTGGACCCTTCGACATCCTACTCAATGTAGAAGACTGAGGAATCTCCCTTGTGGTCAAGGAGTGACCACCCTGTGCAAACAGGTACCACCCAGCACCTCGACCCTTGCTTTGTGGCCGTTCCCGCCGGAACTCGAGCAACAGAGATCAACGAGATTAAGCTTGCCTGCCTTCCTCCAGTCCGATCCACAGTCCCTGCAGAGCTGAGACCCGTGGAGGCGACCGGAAGCGTGGGGCACGCCATCTTGAAAAGGCCACGAGACGCTGACCGTGCAGCCCACGAGTGACCCTCGAAGCTGTACACCGGGGTTTGAGAAGCCCCAACCCTGAGCTACACTTGCACCAAAGCTACCCCCTCCACACTTGACGAGTGCTGCGTGGGGCCCTTCTGCTTGTGTTGGCTCGACGCGTTGGCCCGGTCACTTGCCAGCTGGCTTGTGGCCCCTGTGCCAATGAAAATTTGAAAACGACATGCTTTTCTGGTTGCTCCAGATCTGCACCAGCTCCTGTGAAAAGGAGCCCCCACTCTGACCCTCCTGGTCTGAGTGAGAAGCAATCTCCCGGTTCCGCGTGGATTGCTTTTGCCAAGTGCTGTTTGCTGCAATCTTGAAGCCAACGGTGCTGACAGTGAGAGCCTGCGTGGGACAGATCGTGACCTGCTCCTGGACGTCGCAGATGCCCAAGAGCCCACGTGACAGCGGAGAGAAGCCTCTCGACAACCATCTGATTGCGCCCGACATTGCCTGGTTCCGTCCTGGTTCCACCCTGGTCACTGCTGAGTGACCCAGACTCTGTCCCCTCTGCTTTCAGATTCATCTCGACTTCGATCCGCCCTTGGATCACACCGGACACTTCTGCTTCCCATCGCCTGCAGCTTCTCCAGCTCCAAGCACCAAGAGCCTGCGTGTCAAAACCCGACGCCACTTCGACCCTGTGCACCCACTTCCTGTGGGTGAGGTAACATTGCAACGCCGGTGTGCCCACGTTGGTACACACCTCTAGGGTCTGTGTCTTAAGTTTTGTTCCTCTAGGTTCAGCGGAAGTCTCTTTAAACTAACTTTGTGTAACTTTTACGCACCATTGACATTGCATTGGTGCAAGCCGCACTTTACGTGCTGCACCCGAATTCTGCGGGCTTCTCCCGACTTCAGCATTGCTAGTCCTGACTGCTCCCAGCGATTCTCTAGGCCCTAGGCCTAACCACTGTTCGATTGGTATCTCTTATACCATTTTTTTAGTATATGGTTTGAGTGGCCACCCGCCCTCATCCATAATTGTGCAACTTTGTATGTTATACTGTGCTTTTGATTTAACGCTTGTGCCCCTTTGCTCATAAAGAGTACTGGGGATTAATTTAGAAATAAACACATATATTTTTATAATATATACTTGTGTGGTGTCCTTTCATTTGGTATTACAGGATTGTATGTGGTAAAACAGCTCGCTTAACACGACCTCTTAAGTTAAGCCTTTAAGGCTGCTTAGTCCATGCTACCCCTAGGATAGCTTGTCTAACAAGGTTGACTTACAACCAGACACCATAAGGGATTGTTTGTACTGATACAAGGCGGTTCCAGAATTGGAAACACCACATATCAGGCCAACTTCTCACACGGGGCTAACACCACCGGCCTCTGTGCAGATCAGTGCCCAGCTAGCAGTCTCAGATCGTGTCCTCTGGAGCGCTGGTCTTGGTCCCTGGGACCGCCCACTGCAGCCTTACCCTTTGTCAGCGCAGGCCTCAGCGCCATCAGTCGCCGAGGATCACTGTCTCTGGACTGACTTTAATTCAATGTCAGGACTGGAGGTGAGGATTATGCCTTCTCTCTTCACTTTTATTAACAGCAGCCAATTTTAACAAACAAGACTACATTTCCCATGAAATCTTGGGAAACATTTTGTAAAAAGAAAAGTGTCCAAACAGGAACAGTACTGAGACCTCCAATCAGGGACACTCCAGCGCCAATAGTCTATCTTCATTGGCCCTTCACCCTCTTTATTTGCTGCTGCGCAGACAAAATAAGTGCCTTTCCTACTCTGTGTGAATTTTACCTTTTAAATTGTGGTTATTTGTTGGCTAATCGCTTGTTGTGTAATTACTTTTGTTTCGCTATCGTGCACGTGATTTTGCGTTTGCTAACGCAGCTCTGCCATGCTTATTTTCGATATTGAACTTATTTTCTTTATCGGCGATATCGAGCTTATTTGCTTGCTTGAAATTGTTTATGCGACCTAGGTTTCTGCCGATTTGGTAGTTTCGGAATGCTGAAGGAAGTGCCAGCATTTCTTTTCAAGCTGCAGGAGCGTTTCCGCTCCTACACTGCTTTATCCTAGGGAGCTCGACGCTGACCTCACGCCGCCAGGGGGCGTTGGAAGCAGCGGCATGCGGCGCTCGCGTTCAAATTCCTGAGGGTATTGAACGGCACGCCGTAGTCCCTGCGAGCATTCTGTCCTGAGGAAGACGCCTCTCTGGTGTATCGATCGTGCTGTGTTATCTGTTATCGGTCGCTCTTTGTTACTTACGCTCTGCTGCCTCAGGCACTGTTTAATTTCAGGCAGCAGAATCTGTATATAGTTGAAATAAACGCCTGTTGTGGGTCTGTATTGCTCAGGTGCCTGAAGCCTGTTGGGCACATACCCAGGCCGGATTATTGTTGCTGAAAAGCACCACATATTGCTGTGCCCCAGGGCTTGGCCCCCTTGAATTAGCGAGAGCCTCGCACCTCAGGTTAGCCTGACACCCAGCCCTATAAGGTAAAGCCTCTAAGATAAGGCATCTCGGTCTGCCTCCCAGACCCCCATTCATAAAACTCATCTACCCTCACCTTGTCCAATAGTAATGGAAATGGACTATGAGGATAACTCCCAGGGAGGGGAAAACACCCTGGCAGACCTCCCTTGGGTTGATGAGTTCTATGACGCAGTAAATGCTTCAATCTATAGAGCGGTGGGCGAAGCTATGTCGCCCGTGGAAGAGAGGATAACACAAAAGATTGATCAAGCTTTAGCAAAACTGTCTGCCGTCCCAATGGCTCACGCCCCGCCAGTCTGGGCCCCCGGTGATCCCCTGACATCAGACCCCGTCCCTTCACCAAGCGCGCCTGCGACACAGGGGTGGATCTTATTAGCACCTTTGACAGGCTCAAACAAGCCTTTCTTGCCACCCAACCAAATTTGTCACCTGCAGGAGATGGTTTGTCAACCCCACAAGGCGCTGTTCCCACCGATGACGCAGGGGATGCTGATGCTGAGCCTGGCCCTTCCAGACACTGGCTCCCTTCCCGGACCACTCAGGGCACCTCTGACATGTTTGATCTCGATGAGATCATCCACCCTTTCTCATCGGATTGGGCCCCAGCCGACAAGGTTGCTAGCTATGTGGCTATGCATATTCAGAAACCTTTAGAAAAGAGGCCCGTAACTGCCTGCGAGCAGAATGTCGTGGACCTTCCCTGAAGGATAAAGTAGCCCTCACACCAGAGATTGACACCCGCATAGCCACTTTCTTACAGTTTATGAAAGATCCTAAAAAAGGAATTGATAGGTCCTGGTGTACGTACCAGGACAAGCTCCTGGACATTTTAGGGCCCCTCGCAAAGATCTTGGACATGGCAGAGGAGGCCAACATATCAGGCTCCCTGATCTCCCCAGAGTCCCTTTCGGTGTGGGCACAAAGGGCCATTGTGTTTTTGGGAAACACCAACTGTGCGCTTTCCATGGAGCGTCGTCGCACCCTTCTTATAAAAGTAGCCCCTATGCTCTGGGACCTCGCTGATTCAGGGGCAGTGGCACAATTAGGGCTCTTTTGGGAGCCGTTTGTCAAGGAGCTTGGTTAATTTGTCAACACCTTTACCTCCCTTGATAAGGCGCAGAAGAAGGTATTCCGCCGGGTTTTCCACTGGGCTGGTCGAGGTAGGGGCCTCTCGACCGGCTGCCCATCCAACCAACCCCCAAGGGGGCAAGGCTCCAGACAGGGTCACTACCAAGACCAGTCCCACTTTGGCAACTTCTACCCCACACAAGGCCGGCGAGGCAAGGGCAGAGGATGTCGAGGAGCTGCATCCTCAACCAGTCCCGATGAGTGTTCTTCCTTCTTTCCGTTTAAAGGTAGGGGGAGGCTGGGGAATTTTTTCCAGGCCTGGACTTTCATCACAGGGAACTCATGGGTGTTACAAATGGTTCGGGGTTTCCACCTAGACTACGTGGACGAACCCTTCCAATGATGCAGATCCTGGCACATCCAGTTCTCCCAACAGGAAGCCTTCTTAGTAGATGCGGATGTCATATCCCTCCTAACCAAATTGGCTATTGTTTCCTCTACTCCTCACCCCAGGGGAATCATTAGCAACATCTTTTTGGTGGACAAAACAGATGGGGGCAAACGACTTGTGAGCAACCTCAGTGAGTTCAACTCTACCGCCCCTTCAAAATGGAAGGGATTCATTTCCGCAGAGACGTCTTGCGTCCTTCAGACTGATGGTGCGTCTGGACCTAAAAGATGCCTACCTGGTTATTCCGATCTTTCCTCCCCACCGACGGTTCCTCCAGTTCACCTGGCAACGGTAGACGTATGAATTTGCAGCTCTCCCATTCAGCTTATCCTCGGCTCCTTGGTGCTTCACCAAGGTCCTCAAGCCAGTGGTAGAGGGCTTGAGATCTTGGGGTGTACAAATGATCGTTTATTTGGATGATCTCCTCCTGATGGACGCGTGCCCTCTACAACTTCTGCATCATCTTCGGATGGCTATGGATCTTCTCCAGGGCCTGGGGTTTGTAGTCAACGAGACGAAGTAGATTCTCACACCTTCCCAATCGCTTACGTTTCTTGGCTTCGTAATAGACTCCACTTCCTTCACTCTCAGTCTACCGACCAGGAAGGTCTCAAAGATCCGACACAAACTGGGACTGTCCCTCTTCAAGCATCAAGTGTCACTCAGGGATTTGGCCGAATAGTAGGTCTCCTCTCACGCTTCCATCCAGGCCATCTTTCCGGGGCCTCTCCACTATCGAGCCCTGCAACGCCAAAAAGCGGTGTACTTGGGCACAGGGTGCCCTTACTTCCACATGGTGGTTCTTTCCGAGGAGGCCAGGGAGGAGATCAGGTGGTGGCTAGAGCACAATGGAAGCCTGGAACGGCCGGCCAATCTCCGGGTTCGCACCAGACTTGGTGATAGAATCCAACGCCAGCAGAATAGGCTGGGGAGCCAGATGCAGCCAATTTTCTACAGGAGGGTTGTGGTCTCCAGAAGAACAGATATTACATGTCAACTGCTTAGAGCTCCTAGCAGGTTCCTTCGCCATCCGCTATTAGACGAGAGATTCTATCCAGTCCTCCGTCCTTCTACAAATGGACTACATATCTGCAGTTCGCTATGCCAACCATTTAGGGGGCATGAGATCCAAGGCCCTCTCCGACCTAGCAGCCGACTTTTGGCAATACTGCCTGGACCGCCAAGTGTCAGTCACAGCAGAATACCTACCCGGTTGGGAGAACCAGGTGGTCGATTTCCAATCCCGCACTTCGGGGACTCCAGGCTCTGGAAGCTGGGCGCAGAGGTCCTTCTGATGTTGAACAACCATTGGGGTCCCTTTTCGGTAGGCCTATTTGCCTCGATACTGGATTGCCATCTCCCACGGTTCTACAGCTGGAGACCGTATCTGTTGGCAGTGGTCACGGGTGCCTTCCTCCACGACTGGAGCCAAGAGATGGGATAGGCTTTTCCCCCCTTCGCAATGATCACAAGAGGGACGCTCAGATCAGGAAACAGCGAGCGGAAGTTGTAATAGTCACCCCCTTCTGGAGATCTCAAGTCTGGTTTCCGGTTCTTCTGGAACTGTCCGGGGATTCTCTAATTTTACTCCCCCTGTTTCCGACTCTCCTTCTGAGCCCCGACCAAATTCCCCATCCACTTATTCGGGGGAATTCGTTGTGGCTCATGGCGTGGAGGATTACAGGAGACAATGGGAAGTCCCGGGCCTTTCGGAAAAGGCTAATGAGTTCATGTCTAAGGCTTGGGCGGACAGTACAGTCAAATGATATAGGCCCGCTTGGGGCAGATGGTCCCGTTGGGGTGTGCGACGGAGTCTTAATCCCTTGGATGCACATGTAGTTCACATCTTGAATTTTCTGGCTCACCTTGCCTCTAGTGGTCTGGCAAACAGGTCAATAAACACCTTTCGTTCAGCCATTTTGGTGGGCCACAAGCCGCTTAACAATGCAGCAGTTGGGGAACATCCCCTCGTATGCAGACTTCTCCGTGGCATCAGACTGTCTCTGCCACCGGAGCCTCGTTATAAGACCCTCTGGGATGTGAATCGGGTCCTCAACTTGTTCTTATCTTGGCAACTTAACCGTTTTCTGTCGTGGAAGGAATTGTCAGCTAAACTCGCTATTTGCTCTGTCTCATTTCCTGCCGTCGTGTATCTGACGTGAGAGCTCTGGATATCACAGCCAGGATTTGTACTCCGAAAGGAGTGACTTTTACTCTGCATAGAAGGACGAAGTGTCACACAAGGATAATCACATATCTGGAGTTCCCGGATTCCCCTAAGCCGTGTGTGGTTAGCTGCTTTAAAGAATATGAGGAAATGACGAAGGAGATCCTCCCACCAGTAGAGCGGCAACTCCTTATCATGTTACGCAAACCATTTAAAGCAGTGTAGTCTCCCACCATAGCCAGATGGGTTAGGTGGGTTATGCAAGAGGCAGGTATCAGTCTCAAGGACTTTGGAGCCCACTCGGCTTGAGGGGCAATGGCCTTTAAAGCATTTGGCTTGGGTGCCCAATTTGGAGGATATCCTCAATGCGGCGGATTGAGCTTTGGACTCTACCTTTAAAAGGTTGTACTTCAAGCCAGTGTTGGACATGGCTCACCTCGTGGTGAGCAAGCTTTAAACTAGCATAATCCTTGCCTCCAGTCCTGACAGAGAATGAAAAATTTCCTAGCTATCGTAACAGAAAGTTTCAATTCTATTAAGGACTCTGAGGCAAGGATTATCCCACCCTAGGGTTTTGGATGAAGATTACCCTCCCCGTATTTGAGTAAGTAATTCGGTTTGACTTTTATACTATTTGACAATAATGATCTCGTTGTGAGTTTTTGAAAATCTGTCTCACTGCTATTCGTCCACAGGCTTGACGAATACCTGTTCGTTGAGTGACGAAGTCCCTTTGTCCTTGTAGGATCTGATGCGAATAAACAGGATTCATGAAAAGGATCTAATGGCTGATTTCGCGTGACGAAAGAGGATGAAGGGCCAGTGAGGATAGGCTATGTTGGTGCTGGAGTGCCCCTAATTGGAGGCCTCAGGATTGTTCCTGATTGGACACTTTTTTAACATGATTTTCCCCACTGGTTCATGGTAAATGTAGTCTTGTTTGTTAAAATTGGCTGCTGTTAATAAAAGTGAAGAGAGAAGACATAATCCTCGCCTCCGAGTCCTTAATAGAATTGAAGCTTTCCGTTACGATAGTTAGGAAATGTTTTATTGTAAGGCACGTTCTCTGTTATTGGGACACTTCGGGATGTTCAAATCATCAGGGCCGGGCAGATAATTAGACGGATGGAGGAAGGGTCAGAGAGGACCGCTGCAGAGCTCACAGATTATGCGGTCATCTTGGCTGATGCCAAGTCACGTCCCTCCAGTGTAATAATTTAACATCTATCGGTGTTTATGTTATTGAAATGTGTCAAGCATTCAAGCATATTAGTTTAAACATAATTTTTTCACAAAAAACGAAATAAATATGGATAAGCACAAATAAAATCAACAAAATAAACATGGATAAATACAGACGGAAATGTCAAAAAAAATAGGTACCATAAAACTGGGAACTCTAATTGTAACACAAGCAGCCTATAGGCGACATAATGATTCAGTAAAAAGCCAAGAGCTGTAGATGAGAGAGTAATACTCCTCTGGGTGGAGGGGTGGAGCAAAGGCCTACTTTATGTACAGTTTTAAAGAACAGGAAACAAAAGGTCTCACAGGCAGCTGCTCTGTCAGGCCACACCTAACACTAAACTAAACAGAACAGGACTATCATCAACATGCAAGGGTCTGGAAGGACAACATTTATTCACTGAAAACTCATTCAATGTGATTTGGTGGAGTGTTTGTCATCAGTCATCATAACCTCAAATACTCAGCATACACTTAGAAAGTCCTCAACACCAAGGTGAGTTAATTTGTAGAAATGACAGCCATCTCCCTGAAAGATCATTAGCTGGTGCTAGCTGACTGTGGTCATCCAATGCTAGCCGAGGATTGGACCTCAATCACTTCCGGGTGGAATTGAGAGAATGGTGATTGACTTTATGATACACACCACGTCTATGAGAGATGGCAGGTACCACCACGAGCCATTGTGTCTATTTTCACACCTTCTTCAACACCACATGCTTAAGTAGAGTGACGTTTGACGCAACATTTTTTGTAGCACATCTCTGAACCTCACACACCTCACCCAACACCTACAGAGTGGCAAATTATAGCAACCAGCCTACTCAACCATGTACTCTGAAAAGAAAGCCATGGTTCACTTTTTTTTATTTGTTTCCCTCGTTGTCGTATATCAAATGTAGTTTGATAATTCATGATCCAAGAAGAGTGTCCAGCTCTCTCCAGGATGACCGGTAGGGTCTTAGGCACAGTCTGATGACCAGGAATATTTGGGAAGAAAGTAACAAATTATGCATTTTACAGCGCGATTTTACCTTAGAAATTGGGTAAAAACTATATATTTTATAGGCAGTTTTAGAAGCAGTTCAAATCATTTGGATAAGCATTGGCGTGGGATCCAATCATTTTTAATTAGTATAAAATACATAAGCATTTTCTATCACCTTTTCCTTGCACCTATTTTTATTTTCCATCCTATCACTTTCCATTCTATTGCCAGTCATAAAATTATCAAACTACCTGAGGGAAGACTTTAGGCAGTTGATCTATTCCCCAGGTCAAGCAGGTTTTTCAAGCAGAGACAGCAGAAGTGTCACCAATATTAGAGAAATGTTACAAGCTGAGGCAGAAGTTAAACTGGTCTTACAGGCCTTTATCTGAAACCCCTGTAATATACAGTAATAACATTGCCATTAAACGATCACTATAGAATGTGAAATACTTTTTATAAGGGACATTTAACATTTCAAAAAGCTTTATTCGATTTTTTACAATCATAAAAACATATACAACCAGCAATACATCAGGAATACAGTTTAAAAAAGATGGCTGGCATGAATTCATATAAAACCCAATAAAAAAGAGAAGATTTAAGATCCATAAAACCACAGGTTAAAAAAATTAAAACATTGGATTTATCGACATTATATATGTACAATATAAAAATAATTAAATCAAATCAAGGACAAAGTGCAATTTGGGGCGCCCTCAAGATCCAAGCTCAGCCTAGGAATTTCGCCATAGCCAGTGCAATCGGTAGCGATGTATCTGTGTCATCAGTGTGAGTGATGAAATACCTGCTATGCAAGCAAGTTCGTGCCTCATGACACCAGTGAAATTGTGTCACCTCGAGCTTTAAACACCCCCTTTTTGTTTCCAAACATAAAGGGGGTTATTAACAAGCCCTTGCGCCGCCGGTACGTCACTTTTTCCCATATTAAAAGTGACGCACCAGCATTATGAGGGGGTTGTACATAAATCCCAGGTTTAATACTTTAGTAACTCAGGGCCTGCCTTATGGGGATTTGGCGCAGGGCAGCGCAGTATGTCACCTTGGAATATATGACGCTACAATACAAACAATTACAACGCATGCCTTTACAACGTGGTTTTTACATCGCAACTACCATTAAAATGCATTTTTAGAAACTACTATTACAACGCATACCATTACAATGCATACCATTACAACGCATACCATTACAGCGCATACCATTAGAGCGCTTAATACCTTTGGGGCAACAGTGGGGTAAGTGTTGGATGATGTAGGGGTAAAAATTACTATTCCCATGTACCCCAAAACCCATACCCACCCTGAAACTAAAAAATCCCCATTACTTACCTTATAGTGTGTTGTAATGGCATGGGTTGTAATGGCATGCATTGTAGTGCCATGTGTTGTAATGGCATGCGTTGTAATGGCATGCGATTAAAGGCAGTTGCATTGTAACAGTTGCGTTGTAAAGGTAATGTGTTGTAATGACTGCGTTGTAAGGGTTGTTTCCCGTCACCTTGCTGCACTGCCTTATGTCAAAGCGAAAGGGCAGGAATGTAACATATTTACCTATTAAACTGAATTCTTTTCCTTTCCCCCTGCAATGGCTCTGTTTTGCCAGCCTAGCGCCAACGCATGCACCCTTGCACCATGGGGCAAGGGTGCCTGTGTTGTCGACAGGATTGTTTTTGTGCAGGAAAGGACACCTTCCTGCCCAAATGCAAACCTGGGAGGCTTTTTACTCTTCCGTGTGTGCTGCAGAATGCAGCACACATGGAAGAGTAAAAACGAGGAGAAATAATCGTATTTCTCCTTGTTGTGCCTCCCCTGGGGTGGCGTGGAGGTTTTGGAGCATCCCTAGGTTTACAGGATTATGTGAATCTGGTGAAGCGTCAGACTTCATGGGTGTTGTGTGGGAACACCCAAAGCAACGTCCATGGAACGCCTCCCGAATGCAGAGTAAGGCAACACTGCGATACGCGTGGCCGTACCTTACTCCATATTAATGAGGCCATCCAAAGACGCGCAAAGACAAAAAAGTGACACTACAGCGGGTCAAGGGGCTCATAACCATGAACCTAAGTCTGATTAGTCGATGTTGGTAAATCTGTGAATCTGCCAATATCCACAGGTGGAAGTGCGGGAAATCTCCTATACCCTAGAGCTGGCGTAGCGAGGCGCAACGAGGAGAAATATTTTCATTTCTCCTCGTTTTTTCCTCTTTCAATGCGTGCTGCATTCTACAGCATGCATTGAAAGGGGAATAGGCCTGTAGTGATTATTTATGTGTATCAATGTGCCCCTTCCTGCACAAAAACAATCTCCCCACGACGCAGGCATCCTTGCACCATGGTACAAGGGTGCCTGCGCCAGCGCATGGCTGCAGTTTGTGTGCCAGCGCAGGGGAAAGCACAGAGATGCAACATGTTCTTATAAATATATCTCATCCCTGTGCTTCAGAAGTGCTGCAGTGCGGTGCAGCCAAAGGGCTTGTAGTGCCACGGTGCAGCATTTCCTTGTAGATCTGCCCCTGAGTGACTCGCCAGCAAGCGTGCACACATCACCCAGTGTTCACTGCTTTAACTCAGATCCCACGGAGTTAAACCTATTTTTGGTGCCCACATAAGTCCTGCCTTAAATTCCAGACACTGTCTCCCAATAAAAGAAAGATCCTGATTCTAGTCACCTTTCGACGTTTACGGTATACACTAAAAATATTGAGTTTTTAATATCGATTTGCATTAACATTGATTAAAAAATATAGAATGGACGCAATATCGACTGGACAGAATATAGACTACAATAATATTGAATAGGATAGCATTCATATTGAAACAAAAATATAGAATGGGCATAATATCGAATGGACAGAATATGGACAACAAAAAAATAGAATGGACAGAATATAGACAACAAAAATATAGAATGGACAGAATATAGACTGCAAAAATATAGAATGGACAGAATATAGACTACAAAAATATCGAATTTGAGGTAAGTAAGTTAATATCAATTTTTAAAGTGTTTTTTATGTTAGTATATGTTTGAAAAGTGTTTATTTATTTTATTATTTATATTAATTAATTTTTTTAATGGTATTTAATTTTTTCGTAATATAATTCTGTAGCAGGTTGTGGGTTTATAGGGGAATAGGTTGGGAAGTAATTTAATTATAATTAATTAAATATGTTAATTTATTTATTGGTATTTATTTTGAATTAATTGTTAATTAATTATTAATTATTAATAATTTAAAATATAATTGGTAATTAATTGTAATTAATTGATTAATTGATACATATGTTAATTTTTGTAATTTATTTTCTGTAGTGGGTTGTGTGTTTATAAGGGAATAGTGTGTGAAGTAATTTAATTATAATTAATTAAATATGTTAATTTATTTATTGGTATTTATTTTGAATTAATTGTTAATTAATTATTAATTATTAATTATTAATTAATTAAAATATAATTGGTAATTCATTTTAATTAATTGATTAATTGATAAATATGTTAATTTTTTTAATTTATTTTCTGAAGCGGGTTGTGGGTTTATAGGGGAATAAGGTGGGAAGTTATTTAATTATAAATAGTTAAATATGTTAATTTATTTATTTGTATTTATTTTGAATTCATTGTTAATTAATTATCAATTGGTAATTAATTAAAATATAATGGGTAATTAATTTTAATTAATTTAGTAATTGATAATTATGTTAATTTTATTAATTTAATTTCTGTAGTGGGTTGTGGGTTTATAGGGGATTAGGGTGGGAAGTAATTTATTGTAAGTAATTCAATTTTTAAAATCTTTTTTTAATCAAATTTTTGAATATTTTTTAATTGTTGATTAATTTATTGTTAATTGGTAAATAATTTGTATTAGTAGGTAATTATTTTTAATAATTAATTTTATTTTTATTTTTAATTGATTAATTAATATATTATATAAAAGTGTTAAATATTTTAATTAATTTGTAATTGGTATTAATATTTATTTTATTTTTATTTATATATGAAGTATTTACTTTCCCTACTGTTGCACTCACTGGAGTGGGAATAGCAGTTTTTACCCTCCTGCTATCCAACGCTTTCCCTACTGTTGCACTCTTTGGAGTGGGAATAGTCATTTTTACCCCTACTCTATCCTACGCTTTCCCTACTGTTACACTCTCTGGAGAGGGAAAATAATTTTTATCTCTACACTATCGAGCGCATAAAATCAGGAATCTCGAGCAGGGACCTTGATTGCTCTTAATTTCCTCCTGAGGCTTGAGCCGGGAGGCTGCTTTTACGATAGTATTGCTGACTCTGCACTTTCTTCCCGTGTGTCCGCTCCCTCCCCCTCGCACTGTATTTTAGAATTGATTTAAAATTACCTGCTACATTAGCGCTGCACGTTTAACTGCGCTAGGACCTATTTCATTAGTCAGTTTCCACTCCTGCCTGTCCTGGGAAGCGGTCGACTGTTAGACCGGCTCCAGGTGGGACAAGAGATCGGCAGGGAAGTCAGGCAGCGGCCATCTTGGTGAGGGCTCGCGCTGCACGTCGCGCTTCGAGCGCATAAAATCAGGAATCTTGAGCAGGGACCTTGATTGCTCTTAATTTCCTCCTGAGGCTTGAGCCGGGAGGCTGCTTTTACGATTGTATTGCTGAATCTGCACTTTCTTCCCGTGTGTCCGCTCCCTCCCCCTCGCACTGTATTTTAGAATTGATTTAAAATTACCTGCTACATTAGCGCTGCACGTTTAACTGCGCTAGGACCTATTTCATTAGTCAGTTTCCACTCCTGCCTGTCCTGGGAAGCGGTCGACTGTTAGACCGGCTCCAGGTGGGACAAGAGATCGGCAGGGAAGTCAGGCAGCGGCCATCTTGGTGAGGGCTCGCGCTGCACGTCGCGCTTCGAGCGCATAAAATCATACGTCCATGGCTCCGCGCAGCGGACGCGCATTGCGTGCGCGCCGATCGCGCGCCGGAGTCAAGCCAGAGTCCTGCCCGTCTGCGCCCGTCCGCGACCAGACGGGACGCGGGGCAAGGGACTCTGGTCATACTGCTATCACGCAGGCTTCCGAGATAGCCCTCTCTCATCAGCAACTCCGCTATACTCTCGAGACGCTATTTGAAATCGGTAAGACCCCTACTAAATCATGCTATCACTCCATAGACCCCAATGCGCTGTTATTACAATGCAATTCTTGCAACTTTCGTTTTGTTAATGACCCCAACCCTAACCAGCCTGCACCTAATCTTAAATTGATGCTACTTAACTGTAGATCCATGGTCAAACACAAACTGGAACTTCACGACCTATTATTAAATCATGACTTTGATGTAATGTTTTTAACAGAAACCTGGCTAGAAGAATCTTCATCCCCTGATATACTTGAGACAGTCCCGCTGAATTATAGCCTACTGACAATTGATAGGCCTATTCAGCGCGGTGGAGGCCTTGCAATGATCTTTAAAAAAGAACTGGAATGCACCCTCACTAACAAGGACATCACTAACAGCGAAAGCGGCACTTTCACCATTAAAGTGTCCCCTTGTATGACCATTACTGGGCTTCTCATTTATCGGCCCCCCAGCAATGCCACTTCTTTTTGCAACCAGCTAATAGAAACGGCGACGCAACTAGCTATCAAATATAACAATTTTATGATACTAGGTGATCTTAACCTTCATTTTGAAGATTTACATGCTAAGGAAGCTCAACTACTGAAGACTGCCCTTCATGCCTTGGGGATTACCCTGCTATCCACCTCTCCTACACACAAACATGGCCATCTCCTTGATCCTATATTTGCGACTTGGGAAGGCATTGATATACAACCTCCGGTCCCTATCATTTGGTCAGACCACCATATGATTATGTTCAACATACCCAAGACCAGGACTAAGAATAATATCCACAAACCCTTGTATGCCAAGCGGCGTAACTGGAAAAACTACACCCCAGAACGTCTGATTAATGAATTAAAAATCCACCCCCGCCCCAAGGTCAGACCCTACAAGATACCTGGAATTCTTATGAATTATGGCTAAGTAAAGCACTTGATAAAATTGCTCCTTGGACTTGTAAGCCCCCAGCTAGGAAAACAAAATCTGAACCATGGTTCTCAGAAAAATTAAAAGTTGCTAAAGCCCGCTGCAAAGCGACTGAAAGAAAATGGAGAAAGAGCTACTCCACGGAACTGAAGGAGACCTACAAACAAGAACTAAAGGCTTATCAGAGACTTATAAGAGAGGAAAAAAGTCTCTTCTACCAAAACAGAATTGAAGAGGCTATAAATCCTTCTAAAGAATTATTTCGGATTTATAAGGAACTAACAGACACGTCGAGCCTGGATACGCAGGATACGTATTCTAATGAGTTATGCGAAAAAATTGCAGACTTCTTTGTCAATAAAGTAGAGCACATTCATGCCACTTTCTCTGCTCCCCCCACATCTGGTAAGACAATATCCCCTCCTCACAAAACCACTCTTACCCATTTCCACACTCCCGACAAAGAAATACTGTCCAGCATAATTAACAGCATCCACTCTGGCTCCCCTAATGATGTGTGTCCGTTAGATAAATGCAAAGACATCATGGACAACACCCTCATAGATCAAATAAGCCAACTCATTAACCTCTCTTTCAAAGAATGCCATGTCCCGGAGGCTTGGAAAAACGCCCAGGTCATTCCCCTGAAAAAAAAACCTAACGTTCCGATCACCCAATTCCAAAATCTCAAGCCAATATCTCTACTGCCTCAATGCGCCAAAATAATAGAAAAAATAGTTAACATCCAACTAATGGCGTTTTTAGAAGAAGAAAACATTCTTCACCCCACTCAATCCGGGTCCAGACCAAATTACTCCACGGAGACAGCTGTCTTGTATTCCACGGAATACATCCGCAAGATGGTGGACGAGGGTGAAACAGCAGCGTTGGTCATGCTAGACTTAAGCGCCGCTTTCGATACGGTGCTACATGCCACGCTGCTGTCCCGTCTTTCAGATATCGGAGTAAAAGACTGTGCATTGGCGTGGATTAAATCTTTCCTCACCAATAGAACTTTCCAGCTTCATTGCCCGCCCTTTAAATCGTCCTCTCGGGCCGTGAGCTATGGGGTTCCACAGGGCTCGAGCTTGAGCCCTACATTGTTCAACATCTATATGGAACCCCTGGCTCAGATCATAGAGAACTTTGGGGTTGGCATTGTTAGCTACGCCGATGACACTCAGCTTATGTTTAAGCTTACTCCTGATACCGAGAAGTATGCCTCAAACTTCTCGGAGTGCATGGCTGCTGTTGCCGTGTGGATGGACAGTAATTGCCTCCGGCTTAATGGAGACAAAACAGAGGTGCTAGTGATAGGGAACAAAACCTCCCTATGGTCTCAAGCGTGGTGGCCCACATCTCTTGGTGAATGCCCTCGACCTGTCGAGAAAGTCAAGAACCTTGGGATCATGATCGACTCGGATCTATCTGGAAAATCCCAAGTTAACAAGATCATTGGTAAATGATTCAGCACATTAAGAACTCTCAGAAAAATCATTGACCTGATACCTATCAAAGCCAGGAAAACCATCGTGCATGCTCTGATTACACCTCACCTGGACTATGGGAATGCCCTCCTTTTAGGCATTAACCAAAAACATCTTCACCAGCTGCAATGTGTACAAAACGCAGCAGCCCGATTGGTATTAGGCCTTCCTAAAAGAACTTCTGCCAAGACAGCATTGTCCACACTGCACTGGCTTCCCGTAAGGGAGAGAATAAAATTCAAGAGCCTCTGCTATGCCCATAGAATAGCTCACAACAAGGGTCCCACCTACTTAAGAAGCCTCATGACCATTCACCGCCCTACCCGACACCTTAGGTCCTCAGGAATGTCCCTTTTCAAACTCCCCCGCGTCCACAGAGCAAAAATTGGTGGCCGCTCCTTTCGTTATCTAGGAGTGAAACATTGGAATGCTCTCCCGATTCATTTAAGAATGGAACCCTCTGAAACCCTTTTCAGAGCTAACTTGAAAACCCACCTCTTCCCTCAATAATTCTGCCATTCATCCTCCATTTGACTTGATCCTCGGGGAGATTTTTCAGCAATCAGCGCGGGGATACACAGTTGTGCAGCCATGCGCTTAATAAATGTTTTATTATTATTATTATTATTATCGAACACTTTCCCTACTGTTGCACTCTCTGGAGTGGGAATAGTAATTTTTACCTTCCCGTTATCCAATGCTTTCCCTATTGTTGCACTCACTATAGTGGGAATAGTAAATGTTATGCCTACACTATACAACGCTTTCCCTATTGTTGCATTTTCTGGATTGGGAATAGTAATTTTCCCCCCTACGCTATCCAATGGTTTTCCTACTGTTGCACTCTCTGGAGTTGGAATAGTAATTTTTACCCTCCCGCTATCCAATGCTTTCCCTACTGTTGCACTCATTGGAGTGGGAATAGTAATTGTTACTCCTACGCTATCCAATGCTTTCCCTACTGTTGCTCTCATTGGAGTGGGAATAGTAATTGTAACTCGTACGCTATCCAACACTTTGCCTACTGTTGCACTCACTGGAGTGGGAATAATAATTTTTACCCTCCCGCTATCCAACGCTTTCCCTACTGTAGCACTCACTGGAGTGGGAATAGTAATTTTCACCCCTACGCTATCCAATGCTTTTACTACTGTTGCACTCTCTGGAGTTGTAATAGTAATTTTTACCCTCCCGCTATCCAATGCTTTCCCTACTGTTGCACTCATTGGAGTGGGAATAGTAATTGTTACTCCTACGCTATCCAACACGTTGCCTACTGTTGCACTCGCTGAAGTTGGAATAATAATTTTTACCCTCCCCCTATCCAATGCTTTCCTTACTGTTGCACTCACTGGAGTGGGAATAGTAATTTTTACCCCTACGCTATCCAGCGCTTTCTCTACTGTTGCACTCAATGGAGCGTGAATTGTAATTTTTACCCTCCCGCTATCCAACGCTTTCCCCACTGTCGCACTTTCTGGAGTGGGAATAGTAATTTTTACCCTCCCGCTATCCAACGCTTTCCCTACTGTTGCACTCACTGGAGTGGGAATAGTAATTTTTACTCCTACGCTATCCAACGCTTTCCCTACTGTTGCACTCACTGGAGTGGGAATAGTAATTTTTACCCATAGGTATCCAACGCTTTCCCTGCTGTGGCACTCTCTGGAGTGGGAATAGTAATTTTTACCTCTACGCTATCCAACGCTTTCCCTACTGTTGCACTCTTTGGAGTGGGAATAGTAATTTTTACCTTCCCGGTATCCAATGCTTTCCCTACTGTTGCACTCACTGGAGTGGGAATAGTGAATTTTATGCCAATGCTATCCAAAGTTTTCCCTACTGTTGCACTCACTGGAGTTGGAATAGTAATTTTTACCCCTGCGCTATCCAACGCTTTCCCTACTGTTGCACTGTTTGGAGTGGGAATAGTAATTTTTACCCTCCCGCTATCCAACGCTTTCCCTACTGTTGCACTCACTGGAGTGGGAATAGTAATTTTTACCCATACGCTATCCAACACTTTCCTTACTGTTGCACTCTCTGGAGTGGGAATAGTAATTTTTACCTCTACGCTATTCAACGCTTTCCCTACTGTTGCACTCTTTGGAGTGGGAATAGTAATTTTTACGTTCCCGGTATCCAATGCTTTCCCTACTGTTGCACTCACTGGAGTAGGAATAGTAAATTTTATGCCTACGCTATCCAACGTTTTCCCTACTGTTGCACTCAATGGAGTTGGAATAGTAATTTTTACTGCTACGCTATCCAACGCTTTCCCTACTGTTGCACTGTCTGGAGTGGGAATAGTAATTTTTACCCTCCCGCTATCCAACGCTTTTCCTACTGTTGCACTCACTGGAGTGGGAATAGTAATTCTTACCCCTACGCTATCCAACGCTTTCCCTACTGTTGCACTCACTGGAGTGGGAATAGTAATTTTTACCCCTACGCTATCCAACGCTTTCCCTACTGTTGCACTCTCTGGAGTGAGAATAGTAATTTTTACCCCTACGCTATCCAACGCTTTCCTTACTGTTGCACTCACTGGAGTGGGAATAGTAATTTTTACCCCTACGCTATCCAACGCTTTCCCTACTATTGCACTCTCTGGAGTGGGAATAGTAATTTTTACCCTCCCGCTATCCAACGCTTTCCCTACTGTTGCACT
Organism: Lissotriton vulgaris; assembly: GCF_964263255.1. Classification (NCBI taxonomy): domain Eukaryota; kingdom Metazoa; phylum Chordata; class Amphibia; order Caudata; family Salamandridae; genus Lissotriton; species Lissotriton vulgaris. The sequence continues at coordinate 71,780,418 of NC_141689.1, read as the reverse complement.
CACTGGAGTGGGAATAGTAATTTTTACTGCTACGCTATCCAATGCTTTTTTTCTACTGTTCCACTGGAGTGGTAATAGTAAATGTAACCCTCTAGCTATCCTATGGTAAATATATTGTATATTATATATATATATATATATATATAAATGTTTTCTATTTAGATTATTTATTTATTAATTTTAATGGAATTTAAGAATTTTAAGTATTTTTAAGTTAGTTATATTTATTATTTCATTAGTTTTAAATTACTTTTAAGTATTTAAAAAATTCGATATTTTGACTATATTTTTTACAACAATATTTTTGATTCGATATTTTTGTACTTACCTGTTTGGAGATAGGAAGTCGATATTTTGGCATTCTATATTTTTTACTCGATATTTTTGTAGTTCTATATTTTTGCCATTGATATTGTTTCAGTGATCCGACGTTTACCAACTAGCCGCCCAGTCGGATGTCAGCCACCTCAACCCAATTCACTATCCAAAGGGCCAGGTGGCGGATTATGGTGGTGCATCTAACCCTGGGTGAAGTACTACGCTACCTTCGTATAGTTTGTGCTAGTTCGGACTACGCGATTTGCACGTAGCACAGTTCCAACACACGTAGTGGTCATCTTTTGCTTGCTAGTAGTCCCCAACTTTAAGTTGGTGACCGCAAGCAAACAAAATTACATCCCGGCGAGACTTTTTCCTCATTCGTGAACAGCAACGTTAAATTGCCGATCACGAGCGTGGAAAATAATCCTCCCGGCGAGATTCTCAATGCGGGGAGGTCAGGTTTCTCATTGCAGGTGGTCGCTTATGCTCGTGACCACTTGCAATGAGAAACTACCAGTCTGCGTTGCGAAAGCTGCCGCTCGAGTAGAAATCTGCTCGAGCGGCAGAAAACGACTGCTTGCACTGTGCAAGATGCAGTTTGCACTGATTGCATAGTGCGGACAAGAATCCGGCACTGTGAATCAGTGCGAACAGCATTTTGCACAGTGCACCACTCAGTTCGCGTAGCTATACGTAGCTCGCGAAGTGCACTTCGCGTATCTACGCGTAGAGATACTACGCGAACTATGCCCAGGGTTAGGTGCATCACTTTGACTTTTCACACCTCAGAGGTTTTTTTATTTATTTATTTAATATTTGTATAGTGCAACGAATAATCCCCTGGGGGATCTCTCGGCGCCCGGGAGGCAAACAGTTGGTGATAGTATGTTTGAACGAAGCTCATTAAAATAGCCAGGTTTGAAGACGTTTCTTGAATTGTGCCAGATTGGAACATGCCTGGATATCTTCTGACAGACCATTCCAGTGTTTCGTGGCTAGGTTGGAGAAAACGCCGCCCCCCCATCTTGACTTTTTTGATTCTTCGGGGACAGAGCAGCTTTTGACTACTGGATCTCAGCTGGCTGGGGTATACCATGCTAGTTTTTTTGTTAAATATGCCGGGCCTAACCAGTGGAGAGATCTAAATACCAGGTAAAAGAGTTTAAAAATGGATCTTTTCCTGATGGGGAGCCAGTGCAATTCTTGTAGCAAAGGCAATGATGGGGTTTGTGCAGGTTTGTTGAGGGCAAGATGTGCTGCTGAGTTTTGGACAACCTGCATCCTTGATAACAGATCTTCCCTGATCCCTACCAGTAAAGCGTTCCCTTAGTCTAGTCTTCTGACTAGAAGCGCTTGAATGAGAACCTTTCTAGAAGTGAGGGGAATCCAAGGGAAGATCTTGCGCAGCATACACATCAGGCCAAAACATTTACCTGAGAGCGTTTTGACATGCTCTTCCATGGACAGTCTGTTGTCTATTATAATACCTAGATTTTTAGCCCATTTTTTATTTAGATGTAAGGGCCTCACCCATTTCTGTAGGCCACCACTACGAGGACCATAACTCCTCAGCTTTAACCCAGTAGCAAGATTTCTGTTTTACTGGAGTTCAGCTGTAGGAAGTTCTTTCTCCATCTGGCAATTTGTAACATGCAGCTTTTACATTTTTTCCCTGGTCACAATGGGGTCCTTCTCTATGGGGACTATCACCTGAGTATCGTCCACATAGGAAATTGTTTGGAACCCGCATGATCTGATGATAGTGGCCAGGGAAGACACATAGATATTGAATAGAGTGGGGCTTAGGATGGAGCCCTATTGTACCCCTTATCTACAGATGTTGTCTGGGACACAAATATGTCCAGCTGAGATGAAGGAGAAGTTCTGTAATTCCGGAGAAGACTGAATTAAGCGTCTTCACTCTTCACATGACTAAAAGATTCATGCGGCCTCAGTGCCTCCCTTTTCCAACAATCTTACACACACAGCACTCATTGTCCTTGGCCTACTGGCACCCAATATGGTCCTGATAACTGTTATCCAACAGGCCTTAAAGATATTCATTCAGTTTCCTATCGAGTTCTAAGGCTTTTTTTCACCCATTTATATATATAGGTAACCTTCACTCTGTGCATGCTCGTCTAATCAGCACGCACTCCTCCGCAAACCAGTCTGAGATGGTAAAAAGAAGCATGTACTCCTTCAAATAAATACATACACAATATGTGGTACAGGATCAGGGGACAGATGAGCAAATGGATTTTGTGGTTGAAAACCTTGCGATTCGCAAAATCACAAAGTCTGCAGGGGCAGCTCATCCGCTAAGGTGGTCTCCCCATTGCTGTTAGAGCAGTGAAAAAGGGAAAAAAAGAAAATGATAATAAAGTTATTATCATGTTATTTTTTGTTGCTGCGGGGCTGGGTTAGGGAGGAGTGAGGCTCGTGGCTCAAGGTGAAGGAGTGGTTTGTGCACACTAAGTGCGCATGACTGCTTGGGCAGCCATCTCAGGCCGGCCAAACAGTCTTGCACACTTTGCCTGTTCCCCACCAGGATGTAATGCACGGCCTGGTGGGGAAAATGCAAAGGCTCCCTTTCCTCGTCTGAGCACTGATCCATGGACCAATCACAACACTGCATTGCAGCGTTGTGATTGGCTTAGGGGAGCCTGTTTGCTTCAAGCTTTTTCCGGACTGGGTTCAGGAAGAGAAGCGGAGATGACGAGGGGAGACGGCGGAAAGGTAAGTGTTTTAAAAATATATATTTTTCAACGCCTCTGCCCCACCACCTCCGTTCCCTACCAGCCACCACTGAGAGTCTGTGACTGCAGCATCCCTACTTGTTATGTACTAACTCCATTATAAGGTTCGCTAAAGCCTTTCCAAACTGTGAGATGGGGTTAGCAACTGATACCGACTTGCAGTTTGGAAGGAGCAAGCTTCCAAATTGGTATGAAATGCATCAGTGATTTGCTACAGCAATTCCGATTGCAAACCATTGATCAGTTATCGATTCACAAGTTGGGGTGGTGTGTGATTGCCAAAGGGAAAGTAGTTCCTTTAGGACGCATTCTTCTGTTTTTTTTTATAGATATCTTTTATTGTTTTTAGCAGCTAAGCACCATTACAATTCAACTGCATTTCCCAGCCCCACTCCCTACTACCCCCCCCCCAAGCTTAGAGGATAGAGACGCCTTCTTCTTTGGGACTCGGGTGGCAGCCTCAGGGGGTAGACATTGGTTCTGGGATCACTGACTGCTCCACCTGATGGTTTCCAAAAAGTAACACATTTTCATTAAAACCAGCACCTGCTCCTGCAAGGAACGCCTTTAAAAAAGGGTTTTCCATTTCGGAATGGAAGCAGGGATGGTGGCCTGCTTGCTCTTTCAGGCCACCGTCCCTGCGGTTGCAGCCAACCGCAGCCCATGGGAGGCACCTGCCGATATTACCCAGGCAACCAGCTAAGAAGGCTATTGGAGACTACATTACACGTGAACACCAGTAGGTAACAATGTTACACAAGTGTGTTTTTCATGTGTACATCACACCAACCACAGGACAGGGTTAGACCTAAGTACAGAGAGGAGTGACAGCTCCCCGGCACATATTTGCTCTTGCTGTTTATCAGATGCAGGATATGAGATATTGTAAGAAAAGGATGGTTTTATACATTTCCTTTATTTAAGGAGAGAGGGGAGCCGGGCTGAGGGCCATGGAGAGAGTGCTCGAGTTGGAGAAAGGCAATCTATCTATTTCCTCTTTGTCGCATACTCTAGTTTGCAGTGTTGCTAGCATTTGGCTTGGATCAATATGGGTTTCTCTCGAGATCGATAGCTTCTCCGCATGATAAGCTGCCTTCTGGCCATGGCTCCTTTGTATGTGATATGCAGTGATCCCAAGTGCATCCTAGTTAGAAATGGGAGTAAGTTGGAGTGGGCCTTGAGCCTGTGGGTGATATGAATGGGTGTCCTGTTTCCAGTTATCTAATAGGTGGCAGTGAGCCAGGTTAAGCCTAGTGGGGGTAATGTGATGCCCAGTGAGCAGGGACTTATCTTCATCAGTGTGGGCAATGACCACTGGATGCATCATTGTACAGGAGCTGGAAAAGAAAGCCGAGATCGCCTTAATCAGACTCAGGGTAGCTGGGCTTTCTTGTCGATGAGAGTCTTCAAAGAGAGGTTGTAGTCACCGGGCCAGTCTGGTGACCCGGCATAGAGTCCCTCAACAGTCATGGCGGTGGGTCGATTTTCATACATAGGCCAGTGTCTACATTGAGTAGGAGGAAAAATTTAGTTCGTTTTTGTTGGGTTCGGCTTGGGGTATCCTGCCGGCATCCATGAATGTCTGTCTCCAACCAATGGTACCTTTGGGTTTAGTTTGGTTACTGCGGCAAACATTGGTGGCTGAGGTGAACCTCCAAAGATGCCATATAAAGGTAACACAGCATTTGTACTAAGATCGATCCCTGGGAGAAACTTTGAAGAGAAAGAGAAGAGCTTGAAATCTACAAGCGTACCTGTTGTTGGTTACCTGTTGGGAAATCGGTAAATGACCACAGGACTGTAGGATAAGTTACATCTCCTCATTTGACAAGAAATATAGAAATGACTGAATGTTTGAGTTAACACATTATGTCATTACCCCCATTCACAGCGAACAAGCCAAGGTTCATGCCGCTGGTCTCGGTTTATGTGCACATGACATGGATTTACCTTAGGAGAATCTTTGCCAGAGACCAGCGACTGGCCATATCATATGAACGATTCCCTTGTGCTTCCGCTCCTCAGGTGAAGATTGTGCAATAGGTGTGAGATCACGCGGATAGTTCTGTAGTTGTTGGACAGGGGGCAGTCCTCCATCTTGGTCTTTGGCTTTTGGTCAATGAAAGTTGAGACCTGAGGATGGATAGAACCTCATTACCATTCGATGCAGGTCCACACTGGCCAGCTGTTAGCTGCCACCCTGCAGAGAGCACAGGGTACCAGATGTTTGACTATCAAGTCCCACCCTATATCAGAGCTTTACTCCACCTTGCTTGGGCACCAGGTACAGGTTCTGCGCCTGCGGCCCCATCGGGCACCATCCAAAGTCACAGGAGTCAATGCAGGCGTCGTCGACTCACATCACTCAGAAGAACTGGAGCAGAAACACTTCCAGAATTTGGTGGGAAATGCTTCCTGATGCCTCCTCAATATGGGGAAAGCCCCTTTGATGCTCCAGGTGTACACCTTTGACATTCATGAAGCAAGATGGAGGTCTCTGAGTGACCAGATCACATACACTTATTGATACAGCTTGCTGACCTGAGATGCTGCACCACTCTCTGTGGGACACCATTGCATGAGGCAGCCACCTCTAACCAAGAAGACATCTTGCATGTCAAGAAGAGTGCTCTAAAGTACGACTTTTGGGGTCTTTGATGCCACAGATTTTGCAAAACTCTAGTTTGCACTGGAAACCCAACTGCAGGCGTGTAGCTGCCAGTTTTGCAGCAGATACAGTGGCACTGGGATGCTGGGGGCTCTGGGGCCCACTGCAACACAAGTATAGCTGCTTTTACTACCACCCCAGCTGCATGCATTAGGGCCCTTTGCACATTTGCTATGCAACTGGTGGAATGTGTTCATTGGATTCCCCTGCATCCTTGGGTATTTAATTGTCTGATTGTTTTATTATTTGGGAATTTATAGAGTACAGTACTTCAAAGTGACTCACCTCTAGCAGCATACATGTGTTTATGCTGGAGACAGGGCCTAAGGCTGGATTTGAAGGCGATAGTTGGCATACGCTTGAATGCAGAAAGCTAAGGCAGCCTGTGTTTGATAACTTATCACTGAGAATCACTGCATTATCACTTCAGGGAATACAGGCCTAGAGCCAGAGAGGAAGGGCTTAGACTTCTCTCTCCTCCATCAGACAGGCAGGAGCTTGTCAGTGTAGGGAGTTATGAGTCTTACGGGTAACTTTAGGTGGATTGACCCTGAACTGGGGAGGCGGTGCACAGTAATCAGGATATACGGGAAGACTGTAGTCTTGTCTATAAATGTATTGACTGTCAGGAATAACTACCTGCCACATGGATGGCTTTTTGGTGCTAATCACTCCAAAGTTGCCCATAAACTAAGTCAAGTTTGGAACTGGAGGGAAGGATCAATTCTCTGACTTTGAGGAGGTAGAACCTGCAGCGGGATATATTCGCAACAGTCCAAAGTGAGAGAGAGGCTCCGCAGGGCCAAAGGGCCTACTGTACGACAGTAGAGTCCAAGGCTTGCCATGGTTGTCATTGCGCTGCAAGGGTTGGGCCATCAAGACTGGTGCTCTGTGGGGCTGCTGACCACTCCCGGGGAGTCGGCGCGGCGTAGCCTACGCAACCCAATAAGAGTCCCAGGGCATTAGCCATAAGCTCTCTGTGGGGATGGGGGACAGAGGGAGAAATTCCATGGGGGTGGGCGTGGCCTATGGTGATGATAGGATACATGAGAAAACCCTAGGGGGATGTATGGATATAAAGAGAAAAAGCGAGAGTGAGGGAGGGAGGGAGAGAGGGGAGAGGGATGCAGAAAGAAGAGAGAAAGGGAGAGAGACAGCAAGAGAAAGGGAGGAATATTTGAGAAAGAGAAATGCCAAGGAAACATCATGGGTAAAATGTATAGACCACCAATGTCAACACAACAGTGACTAAAGAACAAGGTGTAATTGAAGGATATGTTAGGTAGCGTCTTCTTCCAATGTGGTTTTGTTTTTACAACTCCTTTGGTTTAACCAGTTTTGCTGGTGTTCACTCAAACATACACCTGCCTCTAATATTTGCTCATTTTAGTCCTAGTTGCACACATAGTCAACTTTTGGAAAGAGGTACGAGCAGCACTTTAAGGAGGATAAATAGGTGAAGGGGGGTCTGTGAAAGGGGCGTCCTCAAAGAAGTGTGTCTAGCAATCATTCCCGGGAGAAGTGTCCTATGTAATAAAGGGTGTGGATTAAAAAAATGTGAATAAATCCTGTGCTCCACACCAGGTGCCACCTCGCTTGCATTTGAGTGTCTCTCTGTGAGCTTTCAGTTATTGGATCCAGGCGCATAAGCACTCCATTTTCTTTTAGTTTCATGCTGTCAATCTTTTAACAACGTTGTCCACTTTGCATATACTCACAATGATAAATGGCACGTCGCCATTGCTCTGTGAGCCCTCCAGAGAGGCCAATGATTGGATGAGCATGTATTGTATACATCGTTATAACACACTGACAGGCTCCCTGCCTTCAGCCTCACCTACAGAGCTGTCCACCAAGGACCACTATAAACACTTACCCACAACCTAAGGTTCTACAGGTGACCTGGTTTACAGTATGCACAACACAGGATTAAAATGCTGCATGAAAAAATACAGAAAGCAGCATCAAGGAAAAACAAATAATGTTAGGGAAGTAAACTAAGTAAAGCATGTATGCAAGCAGGACCTACCTCACCAACATGGATCCCCTTAACGGCTTTTAATAGTACTTAATTTGTAAAACTAAAGTAAGTGCCAGGGCCCTCATCAGGCGGCCACTGCAGTTTGCATCACCCAATGCCCGTGTCAGCGCTGCCAATGACAGTACCTATGTGTAAGCCTGACAATTTAGACTATTTGAGGCCTTCAAAACCATAAGAATAGCTTGAGTGGCCATATTTTATTGTGTATTGAATTAATAAATAACTGTTGTTCTGCTAATCTCTAAATAACACAAACAGCGCCAACATGTGGCAGGCTGTCATAAGTGCTGGTGTTGACAATTGATTGCTGGTGCCGAGCACCGGAAACCACCGGCTCAAATTAAGCCCTAGTTTTTAAGGTCATTAAGCTACCACTGTTGACAAATCGATCAGTGGTGTCCCTGTCAAAGACAAGAATACAGGGCCCGATAAGGACCCGTTTCGAGCTCAGTATTAAATTACTGCTATACACATGCCAACAGACGCTGAACATATTCCATTCAGGCGCGAGACTCCTGATTTTTTAAGCCAAAAAGTACTTTTTTTTTACTTGTCTCCCGCCAGAAATTACTTCAGATCCAATGTATGTCAATGGCGAAGAACCATTCTCTCGCTTTCTTTCCTCAAATCTCCCACTTTTGACTTGTAAATGATACCCAGAGAGACCGAGCCCACTTAAAGCCCTGGGAACATGGGCAATTAAAGAAATCAGGTTGGGAGATTTATTTTCGCATGGAGTTGCATTGAAGTGGAGACTACTGTAGACGGGAGGCTGAAGTAGGGTGACAAGGCGTCCCGGATTTGCCCGGACTTTCCCTGTTTTTCGACAGCTGTCCCAGCAGATTTCAAGAAATTAAGCTCATATCCCGGTTTTTGAGAGGGTCAGCTGAAAAGGGTGGGATGTATTTATTTATGTTTTGAAAAGCAGGGATAGTTAGCAGCTGGTATAGGAAAGCAATTGAATTAACAGGCATGCACGCACCTGGCTTTAAAAATGGCATTTTGTGTATTTTCTTTCTGTCTTTTTGTAAATTTTTGCTAAGGAGCACTGCCACGCCATTCTGTGTACTGTGCTGAAGTGAAATTGTAGTCCTTCTTCTATTTTTAGGAAATGTCCAGTTTTTTTGCTTTAAAATTCTGGTCACCCTATTGTATTGTAATTGCATTTATATAGCGCTTACTACCCCTGACGAGGCGTCAAAGCGCTTTTTCGGCGAGTAGCACGCTACTCCGGGACCCATAGAGGATTAGTGCTGAATTAGTATAGTGAAACATGCAAGTACATTTTAAGTGGTGGATAGGTTAGTCAGTTATTTGAATTTGGAATTATAGCAGAAGGATAGAGGAGGACAAAGGTTTGTATTTATATAGCGCTTGTTGACGCACGCTATTCAGGAAGCTTATAAAGGATTAGTGGTAAATTAATTTGGTGAAATATGAAGTAATTTCAGTGGTGGATATTAGTCAGTTACTTGGAGTGAGAAGGATAGCGGAGGGATAAAAGGGGAAGAAAGATTTGCATTCATATAGCACTTGTTACCCCTGATGGGTGTTGAAGCGCTTTTCTGGCGAGTAGCACGCCACTCCGGAACCCATAAAGGATAAGTGTTGAAAATGAGTATAGTGTAAATATGAAGTCATTTGAGTAGTGGATATGCATTCAGTTATTTGGGTAGTATATTAGTATAGTTGAATATGGAATTTGAGAAGTGAACATGTTAGTCTGTTAATTTTGATTGAAAAGGATAGTGGAGGGATAAAAGAGTGAAGGGTTTTTTTTATTTTTTTTTTTATTTCAGGTCTTAGCCGTAGGAGGAGGCTTTTGGATGAGTAAAAAGGAGTTTTGGAGGGGAGGAGTCAGAGGGAAGAGTTTAGAAAGGTTTGTTTTAGGGGATCATTATAGTACCCCTCCTTGCATCAGATGATGCAAGGAGGGGTAGAGTAGGAGAGAGCCTAGAAAGGGTTTTTTTGGGTTCATAGTAGTGGTATGGGGTTTGGGATAAATGAGAGAGTGGGTGTAGAGAATGTATTGATAGATGTATAGGGTGAGAGATAGGGTAGTGCATGCTGAAGTAGAGTCGTTTGTTTCTTAATACACGAGTCTCCCTTCTTGCATTTGTTGCGTTGTTTTCATATAGGTTTTTGCTCGTGCCTGGTATTAATCAATATTTTACAATTAGTTTTTTTTAGAAACAAAACCATGAGAGACGACCCACCACACATCTTGTGACGTCACTTCCCCTAGAGAACAGCACTAGAGGAAGTTAAAGGATAAGTGACATCTCTTCCGTTTCTAAGATTTTGCTGAAATTAAAAGCGTGGTGCAAATACTTCAGAATGTGCTTAATGCAGTTATAGAAGTATGCCGCGAGGGTCAGAGTTCACCAAACGAGGCCGACAGCCATGCTCCGACAAGAGGTGCTTTCGAAGACAGGTTACTCTCACAGAGAGCCTGCTATGAGCGCGCGCCGTGCGAGTGGATATATTTATATACCTGCTTTTTCCGAGTTGCAACTCCTGTCACACCTTAGCAGGGAAAAAAAAGCTGTGTGTTTGCGAGCCTTTCAGCTGTTTTCTCAATCTCTCGTGAGCCTCATTCTGAATTCACTCAGTTGCCATAGGTATGTTTTAATCCCCAGCATGGTAGATTTTAATTAGCCTTTCTACAGATGGCCAATTAACATTCATTACTTTTGCCTTGAGCGATTAATTATGAGTTTTTGAGGAAGAAAGAGACGGGAGAGAATGGAAAGAGACGCAGACAGGCAGGTGAATAAGGAAAATAGAATAAAACAAACACAGAAACACAAAAACAGACTTTTTTTTCACATCACTTCTTTGAAGTGAAGACTTTGGGATTGGGCGGCAAAGGAAAGATGACAGCCCGGCCCAGGGTTCCGGGGATCCGGCCAAAGAGTCCAGAGCAGGACATTCCAGTGTTCAAGGGCAATCATAGGGTGCGAATGAACATGCTAGATCACTGCAAACCCACGATAATTTGAGATCAGAGATTATGGGACCAGTTTTCTCACCTTTTTTTGTTGTTTTTTCTTTTTTTTGTGCACATATTACATTTTTCCATTGAGATGGTAATTGAACGCTTTGTACAAGCGCCTTGAGAAATTCTTTGTGTAGTCAAGAGCTGCAGGCGATGGAAGAGTCGACCAGCGCAGGGCATGAATGGAAGGCTTGGGGCGAAGGGAGCTCTGAGGGGAAGGGTGATGGTGGCCCATAGGCTCTCCTCCATGATCCACTTTCCATGGCTGTCTACCTGGCCCTGCTAACTTTCCCTCTCAAAACACCTTGCTGTTGTTGACATGTCTACCGTAAATCGACGCGCAGCATTTATGCTGTCACAGAGGTTGCAGGCCTTGGGTTGCCATGTGCTGTAGTTCTAGTCTCTATAGTTTGCCGTATGTGCATTTAGAGCAGGGCCAGGTTCTTGTAGAACCCAAGGTTTGACCATCTGTTATAGCTTCTCAATTCACTACACTTAATTTCCGGTGTCCGATAGCTGAAATTGAACATGCTACCAAGGCAACTCTTGGCTACTCCTCTATAGGGCAAGGCGTTGACGTCAATGAATCATGGTGCTGAATAGCAGTATGTATTTGCCCCACGTTGCTGGGCCGGCATTGCCTGTTGATGCAGAAATGAGAACGGGCTGCCCGTCAAGCATGGAGTGGAGAATCAGCAGGGTAAGATGCTCTAAGAAAGAAGATGAGGAGCAGAACTTTTGGGCATAGCCTTTTGGTGACAACTGCACTACTTTGCCCCTTGCTACAAACGGATGTGGCTGACGGGCTTCCAGATTCATCTTCCATGTGCGATGTTGATTTTTATTTCTCGTTCCATTGACTTTCGTTCCAAACAGTTGCAAGCTGTTGTGAAATTCCTCTCTGACACCAAGGCTTTCTTCATTTTGAGCTTCCGACCCCATGGATCCGTCGCCAGGGTTGACATTTTAAGTTGTAATTCGACAGCGCTCACAGCTTCTTTGTTTCGATAGCAAATGACTGGACGCGGCTGGCTGGACCCCTACTGTGTCACTTAGGGTGTGAGTTAATATTTGGCGGACAGATTGTACTCCGTCAGCACTACAGAGTAAATTAATCCATCGCCCTGACGGAGCCGGGCTGAAGACGGCATTTCAGCGGGGCCAAAGACGGCTGAAATGCCAGAAACCGGTCCCCGGTAGCTTGTCTCCTTTCTGGTGAAGAATTGGCTTGGTAGTTTAGTCTGCCCTGTTCCCATGATGCACTGGAACAGGGACAGACTAATTTGCATGTAGCCAGGTTCTGAGCTGGGATGGTGCAGTGAGCTAAAAAACGGTGATGGATCAAGCCCTGATCTGTTGACTGGGTAGGAATATTCTGCTTAATTCAGAAACTCTGTCCATCACCACCCCCTTTTCTGAACAATTTTGTCCACCATAAGCATGGAAGGGTATACTCAGATGTGAGTCCCTTGCTCATTGCACCATCAGGATTCAAGCAAACCGGGCCGAAGACGGCTGTAATGCCAGAAACCGGTCCCGGGAAGCTTGTTTCCTTCCCAGTATAAGAATTGGCTTGGTAGTTTGGTATGCCCTGTTCCCATGATGCACTGGGACAGGGACAGACTACTTTGCATGTAGCCAGGTTCTGAGCTGGGGTGGTGCAGTGAGCTAAAAAACGGTGATGGATCAAGCCCTGATCTGTTGACTGGGTAGGAGTATTCTGCTTAATTCAGAAACTCTGTCCATCACCACCCCCTTTTCTGAACAATTTTGTCCACCATAAGCGTGGAAGGGTATACTCAGATGTGAGTCCATTGCTCATTGCACCATCAGGATTCAAGCAAGCCGGGCCGAAGACGGCTGTAATGCCAGAAACCGGTCCCCGGAAGCTTGTTTCCTTCCCAGTATAAGAATTGGCTTGGTAGTTTGGTTTGCCCTGTTCCCATGATGCACTGGGACAGGGACAGACTAATTTGCATGTAGCCAGGTTCTGAGCTGGGATGGTGCAGTGAGCTAAAAAACGGTGATGGATCAAGCCCTGATCTGTTGACTGGGTAGGAGTATTCTGCTTAATTCAGAAACTCTGTCCATCACCACCCCCTTTTCTGAATAATATCTAAATTGGGGGGGCGTGCATATTGGCATTTTTCCGACAGCCCTTACCCTGTCGGACTGTCGGAGAAGTTTGGCCATGGCTACGACGGAATAGCCTTTGCTGTTGCCAAACTATGGCCTGCCCGCATATAAATTCAGTAGGTGGACCATTATATTGGGAGCAAGGATACTCCATGGCCGTTGCGATGAAGTACGCTTTCCGCCAACATATAAATCGGGCTGTAAGTGGAGAGAACACTGATGTTGTGGTTGATGTTAGTGTTGTGCTGTTGGTGGCAGTGTGAATCAGTGGAGTCAATGCTCCTGGCCATGAGAACTTGAAGACTTTCCTCATCCCTCTCGAACGGTGAAGGGCATGGGCTATAAGGGGGCCAGCCAGTGAAAGTGAAGAACCTTCTTTTTTACCCAATCTTGCATCATCAACAATACCAACAATAGAGGCCCCGGAATGTCCAATTCTTTGATGATGCTTGGTTGGTAGTAAACCCTCTTGTGATATTATTCTCTGGATGGCCTCTGTGAAGAGGATGCAGATTTTTCTTTGCAGGCGCAAGTTCCAGTAGCCTCTTACCCGTGCTTTGCTGGGGATCACTGACAGAATATTGGAAGCACAAATAATACGTGAACATAATACTGTGTCAAAAATATCGAGGACTAAAATATTGAGAAGTTCAGTGGAAATAGGTAAGTATACAAATTACTATTATTAGCTGCACTTCTACATTCCTTGAAGATATAAATATTGTCGAGGTACATATATATGGAGTTTTATATAGTAAATCTTTGCTTACCAATAGAAACATACCTACACAATGTTTGTCTTCTCAATATTCTTGACACAACATTTTGGTCTTCGAAATTTCTGTTTCAAATATCCTGCCTTATTACCCTTTGCTCAACTTAAGACACACTGCATTGAATAATCACATGGTAATGGTCATTCAGTCACTCAATCAGGATCTATAAAGCGTGTTGAGTTGAGTTGAGTTGAGTTGAGGGAGAATGTGTATAGCGCTATTTTGCCCAAGGGCGTGTTAGAACGCCCAAGGGTGTCTCAAGGCGCTAGAGTTGCTAGTTGCTTGATGGAGAAAGCAGTGAAAAACGAGGCATAAGCAGGAGAAAGCACTCAGAAAAACTGGGGGAAAGGATGGAGAAATCATTAAAAAAACAAGGCAAAAGCAGGAGAAAGCCCTCAGAAAAACTGGGGGAAAGGATGGAGAAATCATTAAAAAAACGAGGCAAAAGCAGGAGAAAGCACTATGAAAAATAGGGGAAAGGATGGAGAAATCAGTAAAAAAAACGAGGCAAAAGCAGGAGAAAGCACTATGAAAAATAGGGGAAAGGATGGAGAAATCAGTAAAAAAAACGAGGCAAAAGCAGGAGAAAGCACTATGAAAAATGGGGGAAAGGGTGGGGAAATTGGTAAAAAACGAGGCAAAAGCAGGAGAAAGCACTATGAAAAATGGGGGAAAGGATGGGGAAATTAGTAAAAAACGAGGCAAAAGCAGGAGAAAGCACTCAGAAAAACAGGAGAGAGGAAAGAGAAAGCAATAAAAACGAGGCAAAAGCAGGAGAAACACTCAGAAAAACAGGGGAGAGGAAGGGGAAAGCAATAAAAAACGAGGCAAAAACAGGAGAAAGCACTCAGAAAAACGGGAGGAAAGGATGGAGAAAGCAGTAAAAACGAGGCAAAATCAGGAGAAAGCACTTAGAAAAACAGGAGACAGGAAGGAGAAAGCAATAAAAACGAGGCAAAAGCTAGAGAAAGCACTCAGAAAAACGGGGGAAGGATGGAGAAATCAGTAAAAAACGAGGTCAATTAAAACCAGTTGCTGGCCCATGCTCTGCTTGCTTAACATAAGTCACTGGTCCATCCTCTGTTCAGTAAACAACAGTCGCTGGCCCATCCTCTGGTCAAACATAAGTCAATGGCCCATCCTCTGGTCAGTAAACGTCTGTCGCTGGCCCACTAAATAGGTGGCAAAGGCCATTTAAACTTGTGGCCCAAGACTCCCTGGACCTGGAGATCCAGCTGGAAAACCCCTCCAATGGCCGCCATCCCTGGGGCTGACCAGCTCTCTGAAATCTTCAAAAGGCAACATGTAGCTCCCCATACAATGCACATGAAATAATAAACTGCACACCTAAATATAATGCCTTTTTGGGAAAATATGGTCAAGAGGTAGTGTTTGTAGTGCTAAGAAACCATTGACCAAGCTATAGACCATGATAGGCTTCTCCCTTAACAACTGTTGAAATGTGTGTAATGTGTGTATTTAAACTATCTATTGGGTTTAGAGTGTATTGCACATCCCCCTAGCTCACTTACAGCACTGCCCTAACTGCGGACATTCTCCACAAGATGGCCCCTTGCTGTGAGAATACATGATTTTGCATTGTTATGTTATGTTAGTAAAACTTCTAAAGCGTGCTGTTACCGTACGGTGTCCTGGTGCTGAGCGCTGCCTACATGGTTACAAGAAATGACAAGACTGTTCACTAAAAGAGCCAGGTTCTCAGCCCCTTCCTGAAGGTAAGGAGCTCGGTAGAGTTTCTGTGGTACGTAAGTGGGTGGTTGAGTAAATTTACCAATTCTTCAATATATCTTTGGCTTATCATACTGTTGACCAGACAGTGGCTGGTCAAAATGGGCTGGAGAAACAGGTGAGCATAAATGAACCTGCAACGCACGTGGATTCAGATATTTTTGAAGAAAATCAGTGAAAAACATGATTGGGTCTGCTGAATCACCCATGTGCACTGTGTCCTGCTGGTGTATGGGTCTGCTGAATCACTCACATGCACTGTGTCCTGCTGGTGGGTGGATCTGCTGAATCACCCACATCACTGTGTCCTGCTGGTAGGGGGGTCTGCTGAATTACCCACATCACTGTGTCCTGTGGCATACACCAGGGACTATCGCTAGCAAGTGTTCTGTTCACTACATGCATTCCTTGGCTCTAGTTCTTGAACACCACCATTGTGGGTTGCCACACGTTGCATAGAAAGGTCTATCCTCGCTGTGACAGGTAGATTTCCCTTGGCCACGGTAGGGTTGGCCCATCGGGCAATCAGCCACTGCCACACGGGCTGGTCTGCAGGTCACTGTGTGGGCTAATATTTTGGCTGTTTGTGACCCTGTTTCATGGTCTGCTGGGCCTGTTTTTTTCTGTTGATTTCCCTGATATCAAAACAAATATTGCCTGCAGCAAGCTCAAATCCATGCAATTTTCCATACCTTGCATAACACTTATACATTGTGGCCCACATTTATGAAAAGTGACGCATCGCTGCGAGAAAACAGCGATGCGTCACTTTTCATTGCGCCCTCCTTCCTTACACCAATGATGCATCCATCATGTCGCAAGGAGTTACAGATTTGTCAGTATTTTTGATGTATCTGTAGGCGCAAAAATGACGCATTGCTGGAGCGTGTCACAAAAGTGATCAAGTCCAGCAATGGGTCATTACACATGGGCAAGTCTCATGTTTATGTACTTGCGTCAATCTTAGGCCTGCCATGAGGCAGGCATAATATATTGACGGATCTGCGTCCTAGAAGAGACACAGTGAAATCTTATAGATTTCACTGCATTACTTCTACAACCCTATCTTGCCTCGGCATGCCCCTCTGCATACATTATACCTGGAGCAGATATAACGTGGCGCATGGGTTTCGAAGTGATGCGTCTACCTAGATGCGTCACTTTGTAAATATGGTGCAACATGGCACATTTTGTACACCGCTGGTGCCTCACAAAAAGTGACGCACCGGCAGCGCAAAAGTGACGCAAGGGCTCATAAAAAAGCCCCTGTTTCTTTACAAGTACAAATCTGCTCCAATTCCCAAACCTGTGCCACATTTTTAGATGTCTAATTCGCTAATGGGGGCCCCTTTTATTTTGGTGCCTGGGTCTATTTTCTTTCTCTGTCCGACGCTTCCCTTGGCTTTTATGAAGTACCGGGCTGTCAACTTGCACGATCCACAAAGCGCACTGAAAAACCTTGAGGGGTTTATTTACAAGCCCCTTGCTCAATTTTGCGTCACTTTTCCCATGGAAAAAAATGACGCAAAAGTGGCGAAAGAGGATTGTAAGTAAGCCCCTGAATGCTTACAGAAACTGGCACCTCACTATGCATCAAAGAGGCCCATTCATTCATTGACCCCTTGTCTGATCAACCAAAGGTCCTTCAAGAGGCTGCAACATGGCGGTCGGTCCGTGAGTGCACTGAGACCTAAACTGTGGTGCATCTTTATCGATAATCTTAGATCTGAACCAAACAAGTGCCTCAGAATTATTTGGAAACAGAACTCTTTTGTCGCCCTTGAACTATACATTTTTGTGTTTCTTTCAACGCCCCGTTCCGAGCCTGGAAACGGCACCAGGAGCCGGAACAAACCTGGCTCCAGACTGGAGCCCCTGGGGGGCCTGAGAATATGGCTTCCTCAGTGGGAAAGTGTTATCCTTGTGGAGAAAGAAATGGAATAAAAGTGCAAAGGCATTGTTTGAATGCACAGCTGCACACTGTTGTACACACACACTCACACACACACACAGCCATCCATGCATTTATGCATACTTTCAGACCATGGTAAGAAAGCATGCATTCTTTTTTTTTTTTATAAACTTTATTCGGTTCTTAAAAAGACACCATAAAAGCACAGATACAATATACATACACAAGTTAAAAGGCGATATTAATAATATTCGGTTAAAAAAGTATAAAAGTTTAAAATTTTATGTACTTGATGGGAGGGCCAGGATAGTTTTGAGAAATTTAAATGTTCAATTACATTAAGGGACAATGTCTCTGGTAGTCCTCAGTCTTGTTGCGATCCGAAAGAAGTTTATCGTGCAAAATAGGGTATGAGCGTCCTCGGCTTCCTGTAGGAATCTCAACGCCAGTTTCGCGTGCTTAAATTTTAGCTCTTTCAGGATACCCACCAGGAACTTGCGTCTTGGTGTCGTGTAGAATGGACACAGTAAGACAAAATGAAGGGTATCCTGCGGAGATCTATGATCGCAGCCGCAGGTACCCTTCTCCTCCACTGTGTGGGTAAATCCAGATGGCACTGCAAGGATGTGGTGTAACATGTTGATTCTAAATCGGGTTATGAGGTAGCGATCCTGCGCATTGTACATGACCCTTAGGTAAGGTTCCATGCCTTGCTTCGGTGTGAGATTATTGTAAGAAAGATTGGTAGGTTTAAGCCTCTCTTTTTCTGCCCTTGTTAACTTCAGCTGTGTGAGGAAGAGTTTTTTAACCAAGGTTTTACACTCCGGGGTTAAAGAGTCGGGGGCTAAGAAGTATTTAGAGCAGCCAATCTCTGTTAGCGACTCCTTAACAAATTTCAGCCAGGGGATTACATGGCCTTTGTCTCTTTTGAGGCAATCCTCGATAATTTGTCTGGTTAGGGCCGCCTCGGGGTTGGTCCATACCTTCACCCAAGCCAGAAGAGGTTTAGTTTTGATTTTGTCCTCCAGGAAAGGTTCTCCCAGCTCTTCATGTATGATGTGGGCCGAAACACTCTGTGGGACTTTTAGTATTCTTCGTAGGAATTTGTTTTCTTCCGTCTGGAGTGGCTGAGCTTTTTTACCCAGAAAGCCCCACACTTCCGCTCCATAACTCACTTTCGCGCAGCAGATGGATCTGTATAAGGTCAGGATTTGTTCCGGGGACCATTTCCCTAGTCTCTGCCCATACCCCATGATGGCTCCTACTGCGGCCGCCAATTTGGTCGAGTGTTTTTCAATCAGGGGTTTGAACGATAGATCGTGATCGAATAACACCCCCAGATATGTGAAAGACTTGACTTGGTCTATTTTGTGTGACCCGATGTTATGAAAAGCATGCATTCACACATACACCCATGTACACACACATATGCACACGCACACACACACACAGCCATACATGCGTTTAAGCACACTCTCACACCATGGTAAGAAAACATGCATTCACACATACACCCATGCGCACGCACACACACAGCCGTCCATGCGTTTATGCAGACTCACGCCATGGTAAGAAAACATGCACTCACACATGCACCCATGCACACACACATACAGCGGCACATAGGCACACACACACTTACACACACACATATCCATGCATGTCTGCATACACACACACACCATGGTAAGCATGCATTCACACAGACACCAATGCACACACACATAGCCATCCATGCAGTTATGCAGACTCACGCACACACACGCACACCCACACACACACACAGACTATGGTTAGAAAACACGCATTCACACAGACACCCATGCACACACACATACTGTGGCATGCAGGCACGCACACACTTACACACGCACACACATCCATCCATGCATTTCTGCATACACACCATGGTAAGCATGCATTCACACAGACACCCATGCACACACACATACACCGGCACGCAGGCATGCATGCACGTACACACGCACACACATCCATGCATTTCTGCATACACACCATGGTAAGCATGTATTCACACAGACACCCATGCACACACACATACAGAGGCACACTGGCACACACGCACTTACACACACACACACACATCCATGCATTTCTACATACACACACCATGGTAAGCATGCATTCACACAGACACCCATGCACACACACATACAGCGGCACACAGGTACACACGCACTTATATACACACACACACACATCCATGCGTTTCTGCATACACACACCATGGTAAGCATGCACTCACACAGACACCCACGCACACACACATACAGCTGCACGCACTTACACAAACATCCATGCGTTTCTGCATACACACACCATGGTAAGCATGCATTCACACAGACACCCATGCACACACACATACAGCGGCACGCAGGCATGCACGCACTTACACACACACACACACACAAATCCATGCATGCCTGCTTACACACACACTATGGTAAGCATGCATTCACACAGATACCCATGCACACACACATACACGGCACACAGGCACACACGCACTCACACACACACATCCATGCATGTCTGCATACACACACACCATGGTAAGCATGCATTCACACAGACACCCATGCACACACACATACACCTGCACGCAGTCACGCTTGCACTCACACAGACACCCATGCACACACACACATACAGCGGCACGCTGGTAAACCCGGCGCAGACATGGCTGCTCCCTCTGACTCACGCTGTGAATGGAAGCCAGGGGGAGGCTTGGCAGCCCGAGGCGGGGCTTCTGGGCACTTTTGATCTCCGTGTATTTCCTGTCAGTAAATAAACGCACTCACCCTTCTTAGACAGCCGCCAGCGCCCCAGGCGGGAATCCAGGTGCTTGGCAGCTGTGGTGTGCGGCGAGACACCCGCACCTCCCCGCCCTCTCTAGCAGCTTCAGTAACAAAGCGCACCCAGCCAAGGACCGGGCTTCGCAGCTCTAGCAGCAGGGCTGGTTCCTGCCTGGCTGATGCTGTGTGAGATGCAGGTGTCTCTCCATCCTCTCGCGCCGGTGGCGAGAACAGGAAGTCTCCAGGTGATGAGAAAACGAAAGAGACCCCAGGCTAGGCACACCGTGAAAGACATGAATAGGCGCACAGGTACAGAGTGAAGCGGGGAGGGAGGCAGGGGCCGCTGCCTCAAACCAGGACCCTACTATTCCAACAACAATACCATAGTCTCTATGCATTAGAATCTCATATCTTAGGCCTATCTTTGGAGTAAGTTTTTCGAATCCTCAACACATTCAAGAGTTTCTGGCTGTTACGACTGTCGCATGTTCCCGGTCATGCATAACTGTTTGCACATGCACGGATGTAGCAGGGGTGCCTTTGAGCTACATTGAATACATTGCAGAGGGACATTCACGCTTGCAACAACGTGTTAACTTGATTTTTTCTCCATGGAGAAACTGGCTTCCGTGCAACTTTGCAATATACAGCAATATTTGTGCTATTCCCTTCCTGTCCCCACCCTGGATACAATTGGTTTGATAGCTTTAACAATTCCAGTCCCGAAGGGTGCTTTGTATACTGTTTATCTGATCAGAAATTCACTTTAAAAACACACCATATTCTAGACAACTCTCAATAAGGATTCAGATAGAACCACAGCCTCCGAAACAGCACTCATCACTGCCAACAAAGTCATTCGAATCATCCTGCACCAAGGAGAAAGTGTTGTAATGGTTAATTCCCCTCTTCTTTCTTCACATCAATGCTCTCTCTCTGTTCAGCCTGCATGGCAGGAGAATGATGTATGATGAGATGGAATGTTGGTGTGTGGACTGGTGGAGAGCGTCAGTTGGAAGATGAGAGGCTGAGTAGAGGGAGACTGCTCCTGGTGGGGCTATACAGCTGTACTTCTATCTTATTTACCAACTTACTTTCATCTTTCTACATCTACAACTGAAACTAATAAAGGAACTACTTGGAACTACCACCTGGTCTACAACTTGGATTTCTTACTTAGAACAGAAAGGAACAGTGGCCCTCATCCTGCTCGACCTCTCCGTGACCTTCGACACTGTCTCCCACACCACCCTCATCAGAAGACTCCCCGAGACTAGCATACAAGGATCAGCTCTCAAATGGATCTGAAAGCAAACTACAGAAGGTTACCTATAAACCCAATAGAGACCAGGTTAAATATGTATAACATAA
Source organism: Lissotriton vulgaris (assembly GCF_964263255.1). Taxonomy (NCBI): domain Eukaryota; kingdom Metazoa; phylum Chordata; class Amphibia; order Caudata; family Salamandridae; genus Lissotriton; species Lissotriton vulgaris. The sequence goes on along the minus strand of NC_141689.1, from coordinate 71,758,871 downwards.
ACAATGTCTCGAGGGGTATCGTTTAAGAGGGGAGTAGTTAAAGAGCAAAATAAATTGCTGTGGAGGGGCATAGGGAAACACAAGAACGTGGAGCAAGACAGTGTTTTTTTTATAAATGCTTTCCACATATATTAAAGTAAATTATATGATCAACACAAAAATATATCAATCTATAAACAAAATGCACTGCGTTACATTAAATGTCATGTAACTTTTGATACCGTGCACAATTGCTCGTGAAGGGGGAACGGCGAAAGTGGCATGTGAAGGAATCTGTACAGCAGAAAAGGAGGCGCAAACAGGGTTATATATACAGTCAAATTTTCTGTGATGCCTGTACTATTAATACAATTATGTAAAAAATTGGATCTTCTGGACAATCACAGAGAAGGCACCGTAAATTACGCTTTGGGGGTCAACGGCATTCGGGCCTGTTTGCAATGTTAGGCCATCATCAGGACCAGGCTACAAAATTTCAATAAAGTGTAGGTGGGCGTCACAGAAGGAATCCAGACGGGCGGCGTATCCCAGTGATAGGTGGGGGAGCGCTCTATCAGGAGTGAATTCAAAGAATCAGTGCGGGCTCGGAGGGGAAGAAATGCAGGAAGCGGTCAGAGTAAATCCTTCAAGGACCACATGTGTACACTAAGGGGGATCTGCGTGTTCCAGTGAGTTGTGGGGAACCACAGGCGTCTGAGTCAATCTAAAGGTGAGAGAGAGCAGCCAGGATCAGTCTGCTGCAAATGCGAGCGCCCAATGTCGAGCCGGCGCTAGTCCGGTGACGACTGAATAACCACTTGCAGCAGACTGAACTCAGCTGCTCCGTTCCCCCTTCAATTGACTCAGACTCCTTCTGTGGTTCCAACACCCACACGCATAGATCAGGAAAGAAATCTAGGGATCATCCTATATGACAAGCTCAACATGATGGCGCAAGTCAACAGAGTGTGCACCTCCTGCTTTTACATCATATGCACCCTGAGAAAAATCTTCAAATGGTTTCCTCAGAACACCAGACGAACCGTTACGCAAGAACTCATCACCAGCAGGCTGGACTACGCCAACATTATCCACTCCGGGATCTCCAAACAATTCCTATACAGAATCCAGACCATCCAGAACATCGCTGCAAGACTCATACACGGCATCCCATGACACGCCACACCCACATCACATCGCATCTCGGGAAGCTTCACTGGCCTCCCATTCACAAGCGCAGCCAATTCAAAGTTCTAACAGACACCTACAAAGCCGTACACACAGAGGACAAGAATACCTGAAAAGCCGCAAACAGTTTCACCAACCCACCAGACAACCACGCTCTGCCTCACTGGCACACATTTCCAGCAAACACAAAAGCTGGAGGTCGCTCAATCTCCTACTTCGCACCGAGTCATCGATCGACCTCCCTCTACACATCAGAACCTTCTCCTCACTTCTTGAGTTCCCCAAGAAGCTGAAGAATTGGCTTTTCATATAAGCACCTTAGGGACCACACACCTTCACACCTGCCCAATCGCCTGGATATTGTCTCAGGTGATTAGTGCGCTATCCAAACCAATATAACATGACATAACATTACCATCATGTTTCTACCCCTTCTGGCTCCTTACACCGACGGCCTGACACACTTGGGGGCATGGTATCAGTACCTTAGACCATATGCTCTATGTAGGTTATTTTCTGTTAGGGACTGCCAGGAACAGCTTGGTTGTCCTGAAAGAAACAAAATTAGGACTACACCCTGAAAGAAAACTCCCAATGTGCCAGGACCATTAGTATTTAGTCCTGAAGAAGCAAATTCCCACCTGGGAGTTTGTTTTTGTGAAATAAACAAAAAAGTTTTTCTGAGCAACAGCATGAAACTTGGTGGCTGCTCAGCAAACTCTCAGTAGAGGCATCGCTGTGGTGACAGCCTATCTGAAGGCATAGGGTTCTCCCTCAAGCAGGCGGAGATTCTAAATATGGCGGGGTGTAGTCTGGCAGGGCAGTGGAGTACATCCCTCCAATGCCATCCATGGCGGGATGGAGTACATCCCACCAGGTTCCAAATGACCCCCATACTCCTGCCATTAACAGGAATAAACTCTCTTACTATATCTAGTATTGTAGGAATGCGCCTACCAAAAGTGTATGAAAACCCACCAACTCACATGTATGTGGGTGTTCACCTAATTCGGCGGTCAACCCCTGCTTGAAATGCCGATTTCCTCACCCTTTATCAACATAGTGGTCATATGTGACTATTTATTGATTGACTGACTACTTTGGGTCAAGGCAAGCCACTTTAAGCCAAGGTGGAGCTGCCCCAGATCACTGAAGCATGGGGTGAAGGTTGTTTTAAAGTCAAAGGGGAAGCAAGGTCCACTTGGGACACAGGGTGAGGTCCTATTGGGGATCCTCAGCTTGCAGGAGCCACTGGCTGTCTTAGGCGTACCATCTTCACCAGCAGTTTTCTGCCTCCGACCACTGCACAAACGGCGTGGGATCCTGGATTCCTGGTGGTTGCAGCAGCCCTGTGGTGGGCCAACTGTCATCATACTGCGGGCCGTCCTGCAGTGCGGCAGTGAATTAAATTTTTCATTTATATTTTTGGTGTGGGTTGTGGTTTTTGTAGAGGTAAAGGGTATGAAGGAAATTAATTATTAATATAAATAATAATTATTGTTAATGATGAATAATTATTTAATTGATAACTATGCAGATTGTTTAATTAAGATTGTTTTCAAGTTATATATCAGGTGCAGGTGTTGGGTTTATAGGGTGGGAAGTTAATTAAATATAAATAATTTAATTATTAGTTAATAATTGTAATTGTTTTATTGATAATAAATTATGTAAATTATGTAATTGTGATTTCTTTTATTGATATATTAGGTGCGGGTTGTTGGGTTTGTAGTGATAAAGGTTGGGAAGTTAATAAAATGTAATTAATTTATTATTAGTTAATGACTATTAATTGTTTAATTGATAATTAATTATGTAAAATGTGTATTATAATTTGTAAGATATATTTTAGGTGTGTATTGTTTAGCTTTTGGATGTACAGGGTAGGAAGTTATTTAAGTAATAATAATTGTAAAAATTGCTATTTACTCATTAAAGATTGTGTTATTTATTTTATGTGTTAATTGTATTATGCTTTTTAATTGTAAATAACATTATGTTTGTTGGTTGTTATGATTGTGAAATTATAGTGTGGTATTTTAATTATATTAGTATTATTTGTTTTCATTTAAAATAAATATTAAACATGGTAATACAAATGTAATTTGTTTAATTGATATATATATATATATATATATTTATATATTATCCACGAGGTTTCTCCTACCAGCAGTCCAGACGCATTAAGGAGGTGGCTCGTGTCCGGCGGAGCAGCCGGAATATATATCACGAAACAAGCGGCGTCCCAAAGAGCACTCAGCAATACATCACAGGAGTCGTAGGTCGTATTCCAAAGAAAAAGAGTTTATTAATTCATAAACCTTGCGACGCATTTCGCGCTTACAAAGCGCTTGTACGACTCCTGTGATGTATTGCTGAGTGCTCTTTGGGACGCCGCTTGTTTCATGATATTTATATATATATATATATATATATATATATATATATATATATATATATATATATATATATATATGTATATATATATATATATATATATATGTATATATATTTATTAAAACACTCCTCACTCCGGAATATGCTGTCGTCTTCCAAAGCAGCAGGTGTGTCGTCATTCAAAGACCTACGTAGTTAGGTCTTTAACATTTCTCCTCTCCCATATAGCAAAGCACCACAAGTTGACGACACCATGTGTTGGCCAAAGTGATTGATTTTAAGTCAGCCCTTCTGACGCGTTTCGCCTGAACCGCAGGCTTGTTCACCAAAGTTTTACGCATTTGCAGTCGCCATTTAACAGTTGTGCACCACAAATAATCACGTGACAGAAACTAAACAAAGAGTGTCAGCGAGAACAGTCTCGTAGTTCATTAATTGTCTTAATACAAAAATATATTTACATTTTGGTAAACATATTGAAAAAGCATATTAAAAACCTGTTGCTGCGGGGGCGTGGCTTAGCCAGCGAACATGGCGGTCGTGTAGAGCCGGAGCTCCGACCAGCCGATCATCGTCCTTGCTTGAATATTCTAGCCCTGGCCGATTAACGAGGCTCCCTATGCGTTGTCCTCTTCCCGAATCCCGGAGCACTTGAAATCCGCAGCCAGGACCTCCTGCGTTGCATCCTGAGGCTGTGCGGCGCCCCGGAGAAGAACCGCGTGGCGAGCTGGTTGCTGCGGCATGTGAAGCCGGGGCCTAGATTTTGGGAGTGTCCAGCCGGGCAAAAGGGGCCACGCCGAGAGTTGCTGGGGTGCCCGAGCCAAGTGCCGCTGGAGTGTCGGCACAGCTGAAGGTCGACGGCTCCGGGCCCCTGGAGAGGTGACCCCCACCGGACAGCGCTGCGGGCGGCAGCTGCGGAGTGGGCTTGGCAGATCCCTGCGGCGAGGAGAGCCAGGGAGCGCGGCCGCCATTTTTTCACCGCGAGGAGGGCCGCCATTGGCGTGGAGAGAGCTACGCTGCCCTGACGAGCGACTGCCTGGGACCCGGCGAGGAATTGCTGCAGAGCCAGGTCAGAGTGGTGCCTGGGGAGGTCGTAGTACCACATTGCCCTATCGGGGGTCGGGTCGGGCCCCAGGCTCTGCTTTGCCCCCATTCCTGAACGACGATCCACTGGGCCCGACTAGGAGGAAGGCACTACCTGAGCTTGCAGGCCGCCACGATGGGCCTTGAGTGATCCGGGGTCCGCATACTTCTGATTGGAGTTCCTGGGGAGCTGGCTTGGGGATGAGGCTGTTCTTCACGCATTGCAGAGAGTGAACTATTCCCGAGAGTCGCCATCTTGTTGCGAGGTACCTGGTGGCGGGTGGCACCGGTTGAGCGGCCTCAACTGAGAACGGAGGGTGAAAGGCCCCACGTCACATCACCTTGACACGAGGTGGAAGTGGAAGCCAGGGCAAACAGGGCCCCATCCATAAATTTACCGAAGCCGCTGCTGCGAAGGGGGCGCAGTCCCCGGTGCCGGACAATGCTGCACTCTTGGCCGCGATCACGCAGTCCAGGGACGTCCTAGATGCCAAGATTGGGGCAGTGGGCTCCTACGTTATGCTCCTTCGGCAGGACCTGCGAAACGCCGTGGAACGCATAACGGGCGCGGAAACGCACGTTTCGGCTGTTGAAGATGACATGACTACCCTAAAGAAGAGGGTCGTCGCCCTTGAGAGGACGCAGAAAGGGTTGGTGGCGAGAGCGGAGGAGGCGGAGGGTCGTGCCAGGCGCAGTAACCTTCGCTTCCTGGGATTCCCAGAGGACTGCGAAAAGGGCAATGCTGAAAGCTTTCTAACACAATGGCTGGAGGGGTGGCTGCCGGCCGACACTCTCTCACGCTGCTTTGTGGTAGAGAGGGCCCATCGGGCCTTGACCCAGAAACCTCCAGTGGAAGAACGCCCTCGCCCCATGATCGCCAAACTGCTGAACCATGCTGACAGGGACGCTATCCTGAAACAGGCGAGACTGAAAGGCCAACTTCTGTTTGAGAACTCTCATATCCTTATCTTTCCAGATTATACGAAGTTGGTGCAGCAGCAGAGACAATCCTTCGCTGCGGCAAAGGCCCGCCTCCGGGGCCTGAAATTACCCTATGCGCTGCTATACCCAGCTCGTTTGCGGGTTATCTTCCAGTCCCGTACTTTCTTCTTCGACACCCCGGAAGCCGTTTTTCAGTGGACGGACGAGACTGTCAGAGTGCGGGTCAACACGGCAAGAGGCGGAGAATCAGACTCCTCGACCGCGGGACCTTTGGGTAGGGGTCCTAAAGACCAGCGTAAACGCCGAGGCACATCCAGATCGAACCGCAGCTCACAATCGCGGTCCAAAACACGCAAGGACAAAGAGACACAGGAGGCTACGGACGATGTGCCATGACTGTGGGGTGAAAGGAACAATTGCCCTTCCATTTGTTTGTTAGCGCTGGTCAGGGCGCTTTAGCTTGGCTGGGAGCCACGCTTGCTCAGGGTTGGGAGGGGGCCACAGCCTAGGTTACCATGGGCTGTGCTGAGGGGATCCATTGGAGGGGGTGCTCCCAGGCTCCCCGTTGGGGCCGGGAACACACCCCGACCACGACAGGTGCTTCCATGTTCGGGAGGTGCGGGGTGGGGGGGTGGAGGGGGGATTGTTGGGATTTGGGGTTGTTCAGGTTGAGGGGAAGGGTCTGTGCTTGTTGTGTTGCATCCGATCCGTGATGAGTGCTGCTCTTGTTGCCAGTGGCGCGACATGTCTCAGTTATATGCTTTTACGCTAATGTCATCTGATGCTGGGGGTTCGCGACTAGGTCCCTGTGGGACACATATACTAAGTTGGAATGTGCGAGGAATGTTGGACAAGGTGAAGAGAGGGGCTGTTTTTGCCTGGGCTAAAAGAAGGGGAACTGACATATTACTACTTCAGGAAACCCAGCCATTGGGCACGAGGGCGTTATGTCTTCAGCGCAATGGCTTCACGCAGGCCTTCCATTCAGGGTTTACGAGGGGGTCGCGGGGGGTGGCCATTCTGATACATCGTAGAGTCCCATTTACTCATAGACGTACATGGCTAGATGCACAGGGCAGGTATGTGTTCGTGCAGGGAGAGATTGGAGGTGAGGTGGTAATCATTGGTAGTGTTTATGCGCCGCCCCCACTGCAGTGGGCCCTAGTGGAGAAGCTGATGTTCCTATGGGTGGATATGCCTGCAGCTCTTTCTATTATGGGGGGGGACTGGAATGACGTCATGGATGTATCTAATAATAGATGGCGGAGCGCTGCAGGCGAGGCGACTGGGAGGGAGTGGCAGGTGTCCCGACTGAAAGCCATGGTCTTGGGATTGGACTGGATTGACTCCTGGAGATACAAACAAGGGGCGAGCAGAGAATTCACATACTTTTCCTCCGCGCGAGACTCGTTCTCATGCCTGGACTACATCTTCCTTCCGTGGGCGATGGCCAACAGGCTCCTGACGGTGGAGATCTTGCCTCGGGCACTGTCGGACCACTCCCCGGAATCTGTGTTGATCAACACGGGGCGCTCCAGGCAGCCGTTCAGGTGGCGCCTGTCGCCTTGGCAGTTAACGCAGCCCTCCTATTGCGCCTGCATTACCTGCGAACTTGCGCACTTTCTATACACCAATGTGGGTTCGGTGGCATCCCCGGCAGTACTATGGGAGGCCATGAAGCCCACTATGCGGGGCATTGAAATCTTGTGGTGTTCAGCAGCGCGGAAGGAGAAGCGTAGAGACCTGGTGCGGCGGGAGGCGGAATTGGAGGACCGAGAACGTAGGAGTCGGGGGGCGTTAGGGGCTTGTAAATATACCCCAAGTGCCCGACGGGTCAGGGTTCTTAAGCGCACCGTGGGCAGCAGGTGTGAGGATACAGCCATTGCGGTGCAAGCTGAGCATCGCCGGGAAGTTCCTGCAGCCCAAACCTAGGTATTAGCCAGTCTTAGTGAATGTTCAGGGGCGTCAACCAAGTTTACAGGGCAGCCATTCTTTTGAATGTACCTAACTTACCCTCTACCACTGTAGCCTTACAGCTCGAGCGGACAACCTCGAAGCTGGGGAACCGGGTTCAAGTCTCGGCAACGAGGCTAAACATCCTGTGATTCTGGGCAAATCACTTAATCTCCCCGTGCCTACCAAAAATGAATGTATCCTTCTGTAACGAAACGGTTGCCGTGTAAAGCGCTTTGATACCCGATGTCTCAGGTCTTGTTTGCGCTTTATAAAACTCTTAAAAATAAATAAATACCATAAATAAACTTCAGAACATCAGTTGTTAATCAGCAGGAAGTGTCTCAGCCTTTCTTCTCTGATTGGGGTCTGTAAATGTCCCAGATGCCAACACATCTGATTCAGGCAGGAGACTCCATATTTTTAAAGCAAGTGAAAAATGGCTTTATTTTAGCTTAAAACTGCCTCCATTTCAATGCAAGCCAAAGGGGAAAAAAAGATTCCCCAGATTTAGTTTTCGAAATCTCCCTTTTTCCTGCTTCCATACATGGACATGTATGAAACATTCCTTTTCTCTTTGCAAGGGGTTGCCCTCTGGAAATGCCCTGAATAAAAACAATACCCAGGTACGAGTGAAAACTGGTTAATAATCCTGATGAGAAATATTCACAAGACTTACAAGAACAATAGAATTCATCTCTAATATCACGCCATAATGCTAACACTCCCAGATAGTTGTAATGTTGCCTCGAACGTGTTTCTCAGGCAACCGCTGAGTTGATTAAACACTTCCAAAAATTTCTCCTGCGGGTCATTGCACTTCCAATGCCTGCTGCCTCTCCCTGGGACGCCTGAGAGTCATTCACTCTGTTGCAGTGAATGTCAACACGTCCCACGCGCTGCTTTTTATTGTCATGAATCTGAGCTCTTTTCCTTTTGTTTGCCCATCAACCGATTTCCCGGGCTTTACGAGGTGACACCTCTATTAATATATTTAGCATTAACACATAAAATATCCTGATTTGTATCCGTCTGAGAAAACTGCTGTCATTATCAGCGCTGCACGCGCAGCTAGCACTACTCTGCAACCTGTTGTACCAAGGCGCTGTTCTTTCCACCCGCCTTTTTTTTAGCTCTGGCCTCTGAGGCTTAACTGTCTCGCACTACTATCGTTTTAGCTAAAAATACTTAGGGCCTTCTTTACGAGGTTTTGGTGCGGAGCAGTGCCGCACTGAATCTTCGTGCGCTGGCCGGTGTCTAAAGAAACAGGAAGGAATGTGGTGTCCGTGCCTATGAGACAAGGCACATTACTGTCCTTTGCAAAAACAATTGATGGACGGAATGTTGCACAATAGCAATACATTCACCCCCAGTCACAGATCTGAGTTTAATCCATCGTTGTTTAACTCACCACCCCAGTTCAGACATGGCCATATGCAAATCAGTCTGCCATTTCCTCTATCTCTTCTATCTCATGTGGTTTTCTTAGCAGCCGCCTTCTGAGCGTTTCTGAGTGGCAGCCGGCTATGATTTGCGTCTTAATGGCAGCATCAGGCGAGAAGGTTTCAAACTCACAGTATCTCGACAGCCGTCGTAGTCGAGTGATAAATGTACTCATCGCTTCTTCTTTTCCCTGACGTGCCTGATGGGAATGTATGGCGCTCATAGTCCACGTTTCTTTTATGGAGAAACTTCTTATTTAATGCCTCACGTACCTTGTCATACGTATCAGCATCCACAGGTGAAATGTCCTTAATTATTTTGCTCACTTCTCGACCTGCTAGGTTGCGGAGGGCAATTAGCTTTTCCTTATCTGCTGTTACTTTGGACCCCTCGATGTAGTCTTCAAAGTCTTCCAGCCATTCTTGCCACTTGGGGCCCATACTCCCTCCGGGGGTCACGGTCAGGGGTTCTGGCGCTTGCAGGTGTGTTCCTCTCTTGATTTCATTTCGCGGTGGTGAATTGGCTGGGGTCACCATTGTGTCGCTGTGTCCTTATTTATCTTCACCAATGCTTGTTGGTTTCTGCTCGCCAATGCTTGTTTATTTGCTTTTGACAGTGTTTGTTTCTTTCTATTGGCCAATGCTTGTTTGTTTGCTCTTATCAATGCTTGTGTATTTTCAACCGCCAATGCTTGTTTATTTGCTATTGCCAGTGCTTGTTTCTTTCTATTAGCCAATGCTTGTTTATTTGCTCTCATCAATGCTTGTTTCTGGCGGGTGCCTGACTTCAAAATGGCCGCTCTGCAACAATCAAGGGTCCTGTCCTGCAAAAGCGCCTGACTTCAAGATGATTCAGAAAAGGGGGTGGTGATGAACAGAGTGTCTGAATTAAGCAGACCACTCTTACTCAGTCCAAAGATCAGGGCTTGATCCATCACCGTTATTTATCTCACTGCACCATCCCAGCTCAGAACCTGGCTATATGCAAATCAGTCTGTCCCTGGCCCAGTGCATCATGGGAACAGGGCAGACTAAACTACCAAGCCAATTCTTCACCAGAAAGGAGACAAGCTACCGGGGACCGGTTTCTGGCATTTCAGCCTTATTCGGCCCGGCTTGCTTGAATCCTGATGGTGCAGTGAGAAAGGGACTCATGTCTGAGTATACCCTGCCACACCTACAGTGGCCAAAAACGATTAAGAAAAGGGGGTGGTGATGAACAGCGTGGAAGGGTACACTCAGATGTGAGTCCCTAGCTCATTGCACCATCAGGATTCAAGCAAGCCGGGCCGAAGACGGCTGAAATGCCAGAAACCGGTCCCCGGTAGCTTGTTTCCTTCTCAGTATAAGAATTGGCTTGGTAGTTTGGTCTGCCCTGTTCCCATGATGCACTGGGCCAGATTCAGACTAATTTGCATATAGCCAAGTTCTGAGCTGGGATGGTGCAGTGAGCTAAAAAACGGTGATGGATCAAGCCCTGATCCTTGGACTGGGTAAGAGTGGTCTGCTTAATTCAGACACTCTGTTCATCACCACCCCCTTTTCTGAATCATTTTTGTCCACCATAAGCGTGGAAGGGTATACTCAGATGTGAGTCTCTAGCTTATTGCACCATCAGGATTCAAGCAAGCCGGGCCGAAGACGGCTGAAATGCCAGAAACCGGTCCCCATTAGCTTGTTTCCTTCCCAGTATAAGACCACCCCCTTTTCTGAATGACTCAAGATGGCCGCCGTCACTGCAGGCACACACGAGGCTTGCTCTCCAGGTTCATTCACCCCAGTTCACTCAGGACTCACCGGCGGTTGACTTCAGGGGTAGTCCACACCAGGATTCACTCCTGTTCGGAGATGAAAATGAAGAACCCGGGTTCTAAGATGGCGGAGTGAGGACTCTGCTACACGGCAGACCGAGAGCTCTCCCCTCCACACTGGAGACAGCAGACTGCTAGGATAACCTCAGCAGCAGCTTAACCGACATTGCAGCAGAATTCTTAAAAACAAAAAGCGGAAGCAATAGCGAGAAAGAAAACGAAAAGAAACCGGCATCTCGCCTACTCTCGCTAGCTCCCTTCTTACCTGCAGGCTCCTCAGCAGGCTCTCCGGCGGTTTCCCGGCGGCTACGTAACGGATGCAGTGGTTGCCTCCGGCTGTTTGGCGAGCGTTTGGAAAATGGCTCGCCAGATCTAGGATCGATTTGCTTGGGCTGTCTGGGACACGGAAGGTAGCTACATCGGCGCTTGCACGTCTGCACAGAGCTATGTCGCCCAAACATCCATCACGCACTACGCGGAATACAAAAAACTCCGCAACTGCAGCAGCAGCAGCGGCCGCCGCCCCCTCTATCTCTGTAGCCTCTACTGTCTTGGCTACCTCGACCCCCGCAATAGCTGTATCAATGACAACATCTACAACATCTACTACTACAACCTCGGGGGCGGCGGCAGCAGTGTTGGCCCAGGTGAATTTCATGGCGAACCCTGCTTCTTCCTTACAGCCCCTATCTTCGCACAATGCATCCCAAGATTCTGTAATTCTGAAGGGGAGCGACAGGAAGGCAGCAGGTAAGATGATTCTGCGTCCTCCTGTACTAACAAACTGTGGAACAATACCAAAAGTGCTTGCTCAGAAGGGCGTTTGTGCTGACACTGCTGATGTTTCAAAGACTGGGGTGGCTTCAGGGAAGATATCAGCCACCCCCGCTTAGTGTCAGGACACAAGACACTCCCATAGCAATAAATGATGAAATCGAAACACAGGCGCTATCACATCCACCATCAGGATTGTCTAAGGATGGAACCGCCCCCATCACAGAAACAGGGCCAGCAGCGACAGTCCCTCCAACAGTGCCATTATTGGATAAAGCACACAATAAGGAGGTAGGTCCTTGGCGGGGCTGAGGGAGGGCTGGACCCTATATAGTGCAAAACAACAAGCTGTGCCCCCACACTCAATAACTTATTCCAGGGACCAAATGAACAAAACCGTTAAATTTGATCCGGTATATTTATTTATACCTTTTTCTTTAAATCATTATTTCAAAAGCAATTTTGTTTGGCAGAAAAGGATATAACATACACAATTATTGACAATGAACTCAAAAATACATTAACACAATGATACTGACAAACTCTGTGGAAAGAAGAAGAATTTCAAGTGTAACATCCCACAAATACAACAGTGCTAAACTATAAACGTTACAATTGGACAATTTGGTGCAGACAAATCAAAAATACACGAAAAAGAGCCAATTCGAAAACAAGAGCAAAACAGCGTGAGGCAGATATAATTTTGAAACACAGTAGATGTATATAATTAGCTCTTGCTGGGTTGCCGACGCGTTTCAAGTTTGGACATGAAGTTTCCAAACTCTCATCAGGGCTCTTGTTATTATTCTGTTGGAATGTAAAAAATAAACCGTTTTAATACAACCAAATGGCCCCTTCTGAAAAAGAAGAACCGTTTGAATAGAATTAAAAGTACCTGGGTATTAGTGTTAGGTTGGCCTGCGCGGGTTTCTATAAATGGACCAAATCCTTTATTCAGGACACAACCAGGGTAACTTCAGTGACAACACCAACCTGGGGAAAGAGGTGTTGTCTATATTTAACGTGTGGTCTCTTGGCCATGGAATAACGACCTGCATTTTATTTACAAACCAAGGTATAATATTAAAAAAGTTCATACCTTAAAAAGATCGATTTGCCCTCCTCACAGGTAACCTCGACGTCCAAGAACGTCATTTTCGTGGAGCTTGTTTCAATGGAGAATTTGATGTCCGGGTGTCTGTTGTTGATCCAGACGTGGAACTCTAAAAGTTCAATCTGGCTCCCCTGCCACAGGAGCCAGATGTCATCAATGTATCTCCACCATTGAAGGATATTCTTCTTGTAGGGATTATTATTGTCTACATACAGAGTTTCATATTGTGCCATATAGAGCACTGCCATTTCCGGGGCATAAGGACACCCCATGGCAGTGCCCTTAATTTGCATATAAAACTGGCCATTGAATGTAAAGAAATTCTAACAAACCGCGCGTCTTTTCAGACCACGACGGTACGTGACTGCGAAGCTCCGAGGACAACAAAGTGACTGCGATTACTGACAGCCCCGGCTGGGGCCGCAGAGTGGGGGCGAGGAGTGCTGTTAGCAGCAAAAGTTAAAGGTACATTTAATTCCGGTGCACTGACATCTTTAAAGTGTACCACAATGCCAGGTTAAGTTTTGTTCATATAAAAGAAACCCATACTCATTTAGCTCGTTGCTCTTACAGGCACAGGGCAGAAGTTTCTGCCGCCTCCCAGCAGAAGAACTTGAAAGGTAGGACAATTTGATGTAATGTAACATTCGCTTTTTTAAAAAAAAGAAACTTTCATGTTACTATGGAAGCATTCTCCTCATGATAATATGGGTATATATTTCCCATACAGGATTCCATGAAAAGACAACCCTCCGCCCCCAGACCCCTTTTTTGGCCACTAAATCGATCTTTTTAAGGTATGAATTTTTTTAATATTATACCTTGGTTTGTAAATAAAATGCAGGTCGTTATTCCATGGCCAAGAGACCACACGTTAAATATAGACAACACCTCTTTCCCCAGGTTGGTGTTGTCACTGAAGTTACCCTGGTTGTGTCCTGAATAAAGGATTTGGTCCATTTATAGAAACCCGCGCAGGCCAACCTAACACTAATACCCAGGTACTTTTAATTCTATTCAAACGGTTCTTCTTTTTCAGAAGAGGCCATTTGGTTGTATTAAAACGGTTTATTTTTTACATTCCAACAGAATAATAACAAGAGCCCTGATGAGAGTTTGGAAACTTCATGTCCAAACTTGAAACGCGTCGGCAACCCAGCAAGAGCTAATTATATACATCTACTGTGTTTCAAAATTATATCTGCCTCACGCTGTTTTGCTCTTGTTTTCGAATTGGCTCTTTTTCGTGTATTTTTGATTTGTCTGCACCAAATTGTCCAATTGTAACGTTTATAGTTTAGCACTGTTGTATTTGTGGGATGTTACACTTGAAATTCTTCTTCTTTCCACAGAGTTTGTCAGTATCATTGTGTTAATGTATTTTTGAGTTCATTGTCAATAATTGTGTATGTTGTATCCTTTTCTGCCAAACAAAATTGCTTTTGAAATAATGATTTAAAGAAAAAGGTATAAATAAATATACCGGATCAAATTTAACGGTTTTGTTCATTTGGTCCCTGGAATAAGTTATTGAGTGTGGGGGCACAGCTTGTTGTTTTGCATTATTGGATAAAGTCAACTGCGATGACTACGCCACTTCTCCTAGGGGCAATGAGGCTCAAGAGACCCAGGAGATCCTAGAGGTCCTAGAGGGCTCGGAGGTAATAGAAGGAGTTAATGAGGCAGGGGGGGGGCTACCGTCAGCAGAAACTTCCACAATGTTGCCCGGCGCTTCCGGGAGCTCTAGAGAGACTCTGCTTGATATCTCTACGGCTACCGCCACAGCTTTTGCGTTGATGGAAGAAGATACTGGACTTGGGGTGAGTCAAACTGGCGATTCCTCTTTGGAATTGGTTGAGGAGCAGCCCTCCTTTGAGGACTTTGATGATGATACAGAGGAGGAGCAGGATAAGCCTACAGATAACTCTTTGATTAGGTTGTCCTCACGGAGACGTAGAGGCAAAGCCAAGGCAAGCTACAAGAAGAGGGGGAAAGTTTTGTCTAACCTGACGCGCCCTGCCGGAGTAGTGCCCCTAGCTGCTAAAAAACTGGTTAATGACAAAAGTCCGCTAAGGAGATGGATTGAGGCCAAGGGGCTAGTCAAGAGCATGGCGTTAAGGCTTTCAGGGGGTAGCCCCGCAGATATTGAGACGTCACAGGTCCCTATACCGGGGCCACTCAGTGCGCAAACCCCCAGGAGCACTCCCTCTGAGTCCGCCACAGGAGAGAAGGATCATTTGCCATCAGCTGCAGGCTCTAATCAGCCGGTTTTTGTAAATATAAATACAAACCCAAATAAATCATCTGATGAGACACTGAACACAACAGAGGGGTCTGGGATGGGGAACATCGGCCACTCCCAGCTGGATACTATATTAAAACTTTTGATTAGCCAAAGGGGAGATTCGGAAGAGCACTATCAACAACTGAAAAGTGACAACGTAAGACTGCAAACTTCCATATCATATCTAACCTCCAGCTTAAGGGGCGTCACACAGGAGATATTAGAGCTTCAGCAACGCACAGTCGCGGTAGAAGAGGAGACATCACGGATAGGTTTCACAGCGGAGCGTCATGATGCCCAGCTAGCCCAACTACAGGGGAAAGTCGAGGACTTGGAAAACCGGCAAAGGAGATCCAACCTTAAAGTTTATGGAATTCCGGAAGAGCTAGAGGGGTCTGACCCAAGGGCATTTCTGGTGAAACTGTTACCTCAAGCCTTTCCGGAACTCTCTGACTGGGATTGGGACTCCCAAATACAAAGAGCACACCGACTTCCACTCGGCTTAAAACGGCAGAACAATAAATTTCCACACCCGTTTTTAATATACTTTGGCAATTTTCTGCTTCGACAAGCCGTATGGCAAAAAGCCAAACCCAACACCCCAATAACTATTGGCAATCTCTCCATCTTTACCCGCTCAGATCTTAGTAAAACTATGTTGGACAAAAGATGGGAAATGCGAAAACTAATCGATCCAGTCAATAAATTGGGAGGTCAAGCATATTTGCAGGAACCCGCCAGACTTAAAGTGACTATGAATGGGCGTACAAACTTCTTTAGTGACGTTCACGAGGCACAGACATTTTTGTCTAGTATCAATAGGAGCAAGGACTGAAAGGAAAGAAAAAAAAAAGAGAAAAAATAATTTTTGGGGGGGGCTTACCCGTATCACTAGGTTTTACCAGATAGTGGTGAATTTACAAATTATTCTGTTAAATATATCATCATGGCATCTTGGTTTGACGCTGCATTATTAATAGCTGCAACTTTAGGGGGAGGGGGGAGGGAGGCTCGGACTCTCTGCTGCAGGCGCTGCCTCACCAACGGCAGCAGATGTTGAGGGTGGAGTGGGGGGGTGGGTCTCCGCAGTCAGGGGAGGGTGTGGAAGGAAAGGGTAGGGGGGAGGGCGGGGGGAAAAATGAAAAATATTTTCAACCTGGTAGAGGGACACAACGTAAGATTTGATTTTGTAAAAAACTTTTTTGTCTCTGAACAGTATATGAAGAATAATTTATATGGCTTAATAGAGCTGATGGATTGGATGCTGTTTATTGTCATTTTGCTTTATATCAGTGATGCATAATATTAAATGCTTGGCATGGAACGTCTCAGGGCTGAATAACAAACGTAAAAGGCGTTTAGTGGCAGAAGAGCTAAGACTCTATAACCCCCATTTAGTATTCTTGTCGGAAACACATATCACAGAGAAAGACAAGAAACTGCTGAATCAACTGGGATTGGAGCTGGTAATAAGCTCAGCTGTGGTTTCTTCAACTAGGGGGGTAGCAATCTTGAAAGATACAAGATTTAAAGCAGAAACAATTAAATCAACACACGACAAAAGGGGAAGGTGAGCGATCACTCAACTCTGCATCAACAATACGAAGTTTGTAGCCTGTGTTGTATATGGTCCTAACAAAGATGAACCCAGAATATTTGATCAGCTAAATATAGCATTACTAGACTGGGAGGGAGAATTAATAGTTATGGGAGATTTCAATTGTATCTTGAATTGCCAAATAGACACTACTCGGCCGGGTAATCACAAACGAATGTCTAAAACTAAAGCTTCAATTCTAGATCTATGCAAGACGCACAATGTCAAAGATGTATGGAGATACTTACACCCAAATACTCCTGGCTACACATATTATTCAGCACCTCACAAGTTATGCTCCCGACTAGACATGGCCTTTGTTTCAGATTTCTTGATGAATTCTGCATCAATAGTAATCTACCCCCGCATCTCATCCGATCATAACCCCATCATGGTGGAATTTTCTATTTTTTCGAATCGCAAACCTCCCAGACCTTTTACGTTCCCTAGGAATTTAATATCAGACACGTCCTATATTTTGCAGTTAAAACATCATATAATAGAATTTTTAGACATCAACAGAAACACTGCTTCATGTTTAATAGTATGGGACGCTTGTAAGGCAAGCATCCGAGGGTTCACGCAATCTTATGTCCTGAAACAAAACTCTGAAAGACGTAAGAACGATGCAGCCTTGACTTCTGATATTGCTGCTGGAGAGATTCGGTTAGCACTAGCCTTAAGAGATAACTTACCTACTCTGGAAATCTGCGCAAATCTCAGCCAGTTAAAATGTAAGACCAAAGAAAAACTTCTAATAAAAAATTGTGCTCAGATACATAAATATAAATTTTCAAATTATGAGGGTGGAGACAAAATAGGCAACATTTTGGCCTTTAAAGTGGCAGAAGATAGAGTGGATTCCACGATTACTCAAATAACGGGACTTGACAATAAGAAATATAGTCAACCAAATGATATCACCCAACATTTTGCTAAATATTACGAAGCTCTGTACACCCCGGAATGTACGCCTAACGGTTCTGTAATTGAGGATTACTTAAGAGAAAATCTAACGAACCAGCTAACCGCGACTGAAGTAGACGCTCTGGCCATAGGCATAACGAGAAAAGAACTAAAAGAGGCTATACTATCATTGCCTATAGGGAAAGCTACAGGGGAAGATACCATTCCATTGGAAATCTATAAACTATGCTTAGATGAACTAATACCTTCTCTTTTAGAAGTGATATCACATATTGGCAGGACTGGATTGGCCCCCAGCTCCTGGAATAAAGCTAAAATCATATTTTTCCACAAAAAGGGCAAACCTAAAGAGGAGATGGGTTCATATAGACCCATATCCCTGATTAACTCAGACGCAAAACTTTTCGCAAAATGTTTGGCCAAAAGACTTGCACCATTAAAGCCCAGAATTGTAAATATACAACAGCACGGGTTTATAACAGGGAGGGACACATCAGCCCATGTCAACACAGCAATAACAGCATTTGACATAGCAGAGGTAGAGGCCACCCCTCTTGCTATGATAATGCTTGATGCCGAAAAGGCATTTGACCGGGTGGGATGGGACTATTTATGGCGCACACTGGGATCTTTGGGCTTTGAAGGGGGATTCTTAAACGGGATCCGTGCACTTTACGACAAACCAACGGCACACATTAGCTATGGAGGGCTTACTTCGCCGTGTTTTTCAATCTTGAGGGGCACTCGTCAAGGGTGCCCTTTATCACCTCTGCTATTTGCCCTCTCACTTGAACCGTTCCTAAAGGCCTTGGATACCCAACCTGTAATAACACCATTCAAGACTGGCACGCATAGCCTAAAAATTACTGCATATGCAGACGACATTGCTATTTATACGTCTGAAGTAATCGAGTTCCTAAGAGCTATTAATCTCGAAGCAATTAACTTCGGCACAGTTTCAGGTTATAAACTGAATACACATAAAACTCAAATAATAGCTAATTTTGCCCCCCCGACACAAGTACCAGAAATCTGTAAGGCTGCAACCTATCTTGGAGTTAAAATCACCTCAAACATTAAAGAACTTAACGCTATAAACTATAACGATCTAACGAAAACTATCATTTCGACTCTGAAAAAATGGCACCGACTTCCACTAAGTCTAATTGGTAGAATGAATTTGATCAAAATGAAAATCATACCCAAATATTTATATTTGTTTAGATCAATCCCTTTGATACTGAATAGGCTTTTTTTTAAACAATTAGATGGGATTTTTGGTAACTTCATCTGGGGGTACAAGAAGGCTAGAAGATCATTAAAGGTATTGAAAAATCAGATCAGGTCTAGCGGTCTTAATTTTCCTGATTTGAAATTATACTTATGGGCATCATTTGTAAGACGCATACGGTCATTATTAAATATTGAGGATACGTTATTTTACCACCATTTATTGCTAAAAGGCGACTCTAACCAATTTTTTACTACACATAACAGACCCAAACTACTACAAACGGGTCAAGTTCAAGACCGCACGTGATATAATAAGAGTATGGAAAGATATTCTCGATTACTGCAAAACCACTATATATCACTCTCAGTTGATTCTATGGAACAATCCTGGCCTACTGAGCATATTCAGCGATGGAGAATCCCGTAGATGGCAGCTGAAAGGCGTAACAGTTTTGGGTGATTTGTACAACTCTCAAGGCATGCTAGACTTTCCCACTCTAAAACACTTATATGGTCTGTCTGAAATACATAGGTTTAAATATTTACAAATCTATGATTTTTTAGTGCGCAAAAATAAAATCAATAGCGTGTCAAGTGGTGGTATCTGGGATTGCTTAAATTCTAGGAAAGAGAAATCAATCATCAGCTCGACTTACACATTTCTTACAGGCCTCAGACCTGACGACAGTGATATACTTGCTAAAAAATGGAACTCCAAACTTGGAACAAATTTTACAGGAAAACATATAATTCAATCTTATACTAATATTCATAACTCTGTACGGTCATCTAGTTTAAGACTCCAACAATACAGAACCACCTACATGCTTTACTATACGGCAGAAAAATTCTCGAAATAGCCCACAAGCAATGCCTTGGGAGATAAAACCAAATGCCCGAAATGCGCTGAATATGCGGCGGATTTGGTGCACATGCTGTTTTCCTGTCCAATGCTCGGGAAATATTGGGAAGAAGTGGGAAAAATTATGGCTGCTAAAAACAACCTTAGCTCCCCTATAACGGTGCCTATGGCATTATTTGGTCTACATCTGACTAATCAACCACGACCTGCATTGGCATCAATACTAATTTCGTGTGCCAAATTAATCCTAGCAAGGGCCTGGATTAGCCTTAATATACCTAACGCCATGGATTGGTGGTATTTAGTTATTGAAATCAAAACAATGGGGGGTACTTTAGCAGAATTAAGAGGCATTCGGTCGCTAAAGAAATTTGAGAAAATTTGGGGGGACTTAGATTGAACTGAATGACTTAAAGACTAACTTTGACTGACAAGTGGATTTTGCTGGTATATCTTAGCCTTTCTATTATGATATTTGAATTTCTAGATTTCTGTGTATGTATGTGATATACTTGACCTTATTAATAGCATTTTTTTTATTTTTACTTTACCTTTCTCTTCTGTATTTAATCAAACTTTTTGTAAAAATGAAGTTCATCCAAATCAAATCACAGTATGATGTGAAATAATTTTGAATATATTGTTGTTTTGTACCAGGTGAAAATAAAATAAAAATATTTTTAAAAAAATTTAAAAAAGGATTCACTCCTCTTCGGCCACTGCAGCCATCAGGTGAGATTGGGGTGGGCTCCCAGCTCACTTTCTAGGTTCCCGCTCTTCGGCGCCGATAGCGTGCCAAAGCTCACGCATCGGGCGTGAGGTTTTCCGACCTCCGACGGCACCCGGGATCCAAATTCAGCGCGCTCGGCAGCGCTTGTTACCAGGCTCTTGGGGACAGCGCCCTCCACGTCGGGGGACCTTCGTCTCGCTCTGGGGTTGCTGGACAGGGTCGGAGTGGGCTCCTGACTCCTGTTTTCTCACGGGTGCCAAATTGCATGCATCCGGCGGGACTCGCGCTTTCGGCGCGAAACAGCTTCTTCTTCTCGAGCGTTTCAGCGCTCGCCGCAGTGGCTCCCTCAGGGCTCCCCAACGTCGCTGGAGCGTCAGGGTCACCTACTGCTGGCTTCTTTCTCCAGGCATCAACACCACACGGCAGCGGATCTCTTTTCTCGACGCTGCAGGGGACAGGGCACATTCAGGTGGTTCTGTGGGCTGCAGTCATGCTCATCCCACCCTCGTCGCCAGTTGTAGCATCCTGCTACAAAGAACCACAAACACGGGTTCTTATATTTCAGAGCTTTATTCCTTACAACTTGTCTCAACCCTGTCCCTACTCTAACTGACCCTCATCCTGTCTTGACCCCTCCTCTTCCCCTCAGCCCACGTAGCTCCGCCCACCCCAGCTACTAGACTGTCAACTGTATTACACCCTGTGCCTCATGGGAACAGTCCAGCCCGAACTGCCAAGCCATGCCTTCCCTGGACCGGAATCAAGCATCCTAGGACTGGTTTCTGGCTATCAGCCGTCTTCAGCCAGGATAGCTTGAATCCAGTGGTGTGGAGAGCATGGGACTCACGTCTGAGCATACCTGTCCCACTCGGGGTGACAAATGCAAAAACAACAATTGATGGACGGAATGTTGCACATTCCTGTCCTTTTCCATAGCGCTGGCACCCAAGTGCTATCATTCGTCAACGCAGGCATCCTTGCGCCGAGGTGCAAGGGTGTCGGCATTGCAAGAGTGGTTGTTTTGTGTAGGAAGGTTTACCTTCCTGCACAAAGCATTAATGGTGTTTTGCTCCTTCTAGGCACACATAGAAAGAGCAAAAGCGAGGAGAAATATAAGTCTTTTTTCCTCATTACGCCACTTTAACGCCTCCGCTGGGAGGTGTACGTTTTTGTTGCTGCCTCAAATTTAGGATTCCTTGTAAATCTGGGGCAATGTCAAAAAGCCATGGGTGCTGCTGGGAATGCTCCCTGCAACACCCATTGCATGCCTCTTTAACGCAGAAATCTCCAGCAAAGGGAAAGATATTTACAAGACCGCGTTAAGCCATGCAAAGGCAAGAGACACTGGAGCATCGCAAAAAGTGTTGCTCTAGTGGTGCAGGGGCCTTGTCATTTATGAGGAATTGGGGTAGGGCAGCACCACATATCTTCCTGCTATGCTGCCCTTTGCCAATGTTAAGGAGCAGGAATGTACCGTATTTATTAAATACGGTGCATTCCTGTCCTTTCACCCTGCGCTGGAGCTGTTTCGGCAGCCTGGCGCTAACGTAGGCACCCTTGCACCATGGTGCGAGGGAACCTCATTTGCACGCAGGATTGTTTTTGTGCACGAAGGGGCACTTTCCTGCACCAAATAGTCCTGAGAGGCGTTTTCCTCTTTCCATGTGTCCGGCAGAATGCAGAGCACATGGAAAGATGAAAAAACGATGACAAAAGAAAAATATTTCTCCTTGTTACGTTTGCTCTGGGGAGGTGTAAGGTTTTGGCGCTGCCCCGGGTTCATGTGATTAAGTAAATATGGGGCAGCGTCAAGATCCGTGGGTGCTGCGTGGGAAAACCCACCGCAACGCCCATGGAATGCCTACTTGACGCAGAGGAAGGCGAGGCAGAGACTTGCGCTGCTTTGTCTTACTCCATAGCTATGAGGCTTTGCGCCGCCTCATGGTTGTATGATGAAGGCACGCATGGCTCAACCACGCATGCCTCTCCCATGCAGCCTGAACCACAAATGCATCTTAACTACGCATTCCTTTATCACGCATGCCTTTACCATGCAATTTCGTTGTTAAAGGCATGAATGGTAAAGGGGTATGCATGGCTAAGGTGCGACCCCCAACCCACCCTAAACTACAAACTGCCAACATGCTCCCCCGACCCTGAGGTCCAAATACCCTGACCTCCTCCACCCGCATGCCGTCTCTAACCCTTAGTTTATAATACTCGACTACCTTCCCACTCCTGTGGTGTCCATAAGACTACCCTATTCCTTTCCACTGCCCTTAAGCCTAAAACCATAACTCCTATTTTTTTAAACTCCCCGACCTCCTGAACCCTAAAAAACGACCCCGCCATCCCATAAGCCCTAAAAACTGTATGACTACCCATTCCCCTCCCCTGCCCTAAGGCCTAAAACCCTGATCCTTAGCTAATACTACACCGACCTGCACCCACCCGCGCTTTCCCTAAGACTACCCCAACCCTGTCCACTGCCCTTAAGTCTAACATTTTAATGTCAAATTTAAAAAAACGACCCCAACCATCTCCCAGCCCTGTAAACCACCCTTATCCTCCACAACTCTGAACTACCCTGCCATCCCCTAAGCCCTAACAAGCATTGGAAATGCAATAGGTCTCGCAGCATTAGAGTTAGTGCTTTTAGAATTGTTTATGGCTTTTTTTGTAAATCTTTAGCATTTTTGTTTCCTGTAGCCAATGCTAAAGAATTTAAAAAAAAAAAAAGCCATAAACATTTCTAAAAGCTCTAACTCAAATGCTCCGAGACCTATTGCACTGTGTGAGGGTGAGGGGTTGAGGGTGAGTGAGGGTGAGTGAGGGTGAGTGAGGGTGAGTGAGGGGTTGAGGGTGAGTGAGGGTGAGGGGTTGAGGGTGAGTGAGAGTGAGGGTGAGTGAGGGTGAGTGAGGGTGAGTGAGAGTGAGGGTGAGAGTGAGTGAGGGTGAGGGTGAGTGAGGGTGAGTGAGGGTGAGGGTGAGGGTGAGTGAGGGTGAGGGTGAGTGAGGGTGAGGGTGAGTGAGGGTGAGTGGGGTGAGTGAGGGTGAGTGAGGGTGAGTGAGGGTGAGGGTGAGTGAGGGTGAGGGGTTGATGTTGAGGGGTTGAGGGTGAGTGAGGGTGAGTGAGGGGTTGAGGGTGAGTGAGGGTGAGGGTGAGTGAGGGTGAGTGAGGGTGAGTGAGGGTGAGTGAGAGTGAGTGAGAGTGAGGGTGAGGGGTTGAGGGTGAGTGAGGGTGAGTGAGGGTGAGTGAGAGTGAGGGGTTGAGGGTGAGTGAGGGTGAGTGAGGGTGAGGGTGAGTGAGGGGTTGAGGGTGAGGGGTTGAGGGTGAGTGAGGGTGAGGGGGAGTGAGGGTGAGGGGGAGTGAGGAGTGAGAGTGAGGGTGAGTGAGGGGTTGAGGGTGAGGGGTTGAGGGTGAGTGAGGGTGAGGGTGAGTGAGGGGTTGAGGGTGAGGGGTTGAGGGTGAGTGAGGGTGAGGGGGAGTGAGGAGTGAGAGTGAGGGTGAGTGAGGGGTTGAGGGTGAGGGGTTGAGGGTGAGTGAGGGTGAGGGTGAGGGGTTGAGGGTGAGTGAGGAGTTGAGGGTGAGGGTGAGTGAAGGGCGCCAAAGGGATTGGGGGGATGGGGCACCAACGCAGGCAGCCACAGAAGACCCGGCGTAAGGGGTAAGTGGTAGGAAAAAGGGGTCGGCAGAGTAAGGAATTGGTAAGACAAGGATATCCTGCACAAGTATATAAATAAGTCCAGACAGGCCACTCTGGATGCACACCTTCCCCCTCGCACGGCGCATGCTCATAGAGACAAGAAGCCGGACATGTAGGGGAAAGGTTTTGTGCACTCCCGGGGTGGGTACCGATCGTGAGCATTTCTTTAAGTAGGGAGAAGGGAGGAAGCATGTCATGGTCCAAGAGGGCAATTAAGGGGTCTAGCAGCAAGGAATGTCACACGCGGCCTAGCAGATTACAAAGGCCTGGTCTCCTTAACCTGGCAGCGTGGGTGGGAGGAGCTGCAATAGGCAGGCTGATTTTGTCACGGGGAAAAGAGAAAGCACGGCGCTTGTGAATGAGCAGTGTGCTGATAAGAGTTATTAAACAAGCGCGCAAAAGGCAGGCTGATTTTGTCCCTGGGAGAAGAGAAAGTGCTGCGCTCGTAAAATGAACAACGTGCTGAGAAGTGTTATTAAAAAAGCGCGCAATAGGCAGGCTGACTTTGTCACTAGGAAAAGAGAAAGCATGGCGATGTTGTGCAGTTTCACTGTATTAAAGTTCACTTTTACCCAGTTTCTGGTGTGCAAAGCACTAGAGCCATGAGAGCTGTTAGCCTGCCTGGAAACGCCTACAGTTATTTAAATGCAGATTCCGGGGCGGGAAGTTTTGTTGGGGCGAGCCGGGGAGATTAAGTAAATTGCAAGCAGTGCCCTAAGCTGCTGCGAAAAGACACCTGCTACTCAGAGGGTACTCCACTCACTAACACAACAAACCTGACATGTTGCTTTCCCACCTGGACTGCACATGATAGGCATAAACTGCAGAACAATGTATTGTGCACAACGGAAGACTGCATTATCACTGAGACATGAAAGTTTGGAAATCCAAAAAAACAACAACCCACTTTCTATCACTTTTGCTGCAACATTAATTTGATGCTTGGTGGATAACAAACTTCTGTACCACTAAAAGCGATTCTCTCCCACACTATGTACAAGAAAGTTGAAGCTTTGCTTATATGAACTAACAGTCAGACCCACAGAACCACCGGAGGCTTGTGCAGTGCCGTTGCAGGTCTCTCAATGGCTCTGGCGCTTACTTGGATTTAGTTAAGAGCGGTCTGCATGGTCTCTGATGGTAGAACCTGTAGGTGAAAGAAGCTTCTCTTGTCTTGGTTGTGACCCCTTGCACTGGATTGCAGTGCACCTCGAGCCCTCCTGCCTGTGGGAGACCTAGACTTAAGCTACTGCCATGTTGCTTGGAAGGTGCCTTGTTGGAGAGCACGATATCGGCAGGGAGGGCGGGCCTTGGATTAAGGTAAAAATAGAACGGCTGCTGATGGATAATAAGGACAGCCCCGTGGAATTAGGTTTTTTGAGCGCCTATTGTAAAAATAAAGCGTGACCTAAACAGCTGTAGCCAAGGCGGGGAACGGGGGAGCAAGCGCCACGCTTTTTTGTAAATCTAAAGGTGCCACCATATTTTAAGTTAAAGTGCGGCATGCGGCGAGAGAGGGGAGGGGGGAGGAGAAATGCGACACGGCGGGAAGGGGAGGGGGCGTAGCGGGTTAAATTAAACAAACAAACAAGACGGACGGACGGAGGAGAGGGGAGGGGAGGAGAAAGAACCTGTAGGTGAAAGAAGCTTCTCTTGTCTTGGTTGTGACCCCTTGCACTGGATTGCAGTGCACCTCGAGCCCTCCTGCCTGTGGGAGACCTAGACTTAAGCTACTGCCATGTTGCTTGGAAGGTGCCTTGTTGGAGAGCACGATATCGGCAGGGAGGGCGGGCCTTGGATTAAGGTAAAAATAGAACGGCTGCTGATGGATAATAAGGACAGCCCCGTGGAATTAGGTTTTTTGAGCGCCTATTGTAAAAATAAAGCGTGACCTAAACAGCTGTAGCCAAGGCGGGGAACGGGGGAGCAAGCGCCACGCTTTTTTGTAAATCTAAAGGTGCCACCATATTTTAAGTTAAAGTGCGGCATGCGGCGAGAGAGGGGAGGGGGGAGGAGAAATGCGACACGGCGGGAAGGGGAGGGGGCGGAGCGGGGGAGAGGGTGTGTGTGTTAGGAGGGCATTGCGAAATGCGAGACGGCGGGAAGGGGGCAGACATGGCGGGGAGGGGGCGGAGCGGGGGAGAGGGTGTGTGTGTTGTTAGGAGGGCATTGCGAAATGCGAGACGGCGGGGAGGGGGCGGAGCGGGTAAACAAAGACGGACGTGCACGCGCTTTTAAGCTCAATGCGCATGCGCATTGAGCTTAAAAGTCACGGGCACTGCAAGGAATCGCCACGATTCCTTGCAGTGTGGATAAAGAGCGGATAAGTCCCAATACTCTCGCCTTGCTCGATGCGCATGCGCATCGACAGGCGAGACCTAAAAACTGTCCCAACTAACAATTCCCCTGCCCTGCCCTAAGGCCTAAAACCGTGACCCTTAGCTAACATTACACCCGCTCCCATCCCTGACCTCCCTCACCAGCCGTGAATACTACCCGACCCCCGCAGCCATGAAAACAACCCACTCGCCAGCCCTGAAAACAACCCCCCTCCCCAACCCTGAAAACGAACCTGCCTCCCTCCCAAGCCCTGAAAACGACCCTCGACCCCCCCAGCCCTGTAACTACCCCCCAAAACCATACAACCTTCCCCTCCCAAACGCAACCCACTCCCACTTTCCTCACCGTGTCCTCCGCCAAGGTCCAGGGTCTTCCTGCTTCCGGGTTCGGCCCAGCAGCTGCAGCAGCTAGACTGCGCCATGCCTTATATGTGGTTAAGGCAAATGTGGTTACTCGCGGGTAGTTGAAACACATGTGGCTCTGCCTGCGTTGTTCCGACTGTTCCCCATTGCCTCATAGAAATGATGGAGAGACTTTCACTGCAGCAGCGCCAAAAAAGGTGACGTTCTGGTGGCGCAAGCATCTCATAAATAAGCCCCTTAATATACGCACATAGAGGGAATTTTGGTCAGGAGATTTGTCGTCTGTTCCATTAAATTGTCATTTACCATTTGTTTCCACCCAGTACAGCACAGTGTGGGGCAATGAGTCAGCTCACTTCACTAATTTACTCATTTTACTGTGACCGACCGCACAAAGCGTGTGCGCATTATTCAAATCCACCAAAAAAGAGTTCCATTCTCTCCTCTCTTCTCCTCCCGAACCTACCTGCCTATTCCCACTGCTCAGAAGAGGTGGTAATTGTGTGTGCTAAACCCCTCGGAATAGGGAAGGCTGTGCAACACAGCGGGCTACTTCAACGTCGGCATAAGCATTCCCCATTCTGAGTGGTTTAACTCATAATTTCATGGTACTTGTGAAGTGTTACTGCACTGTAACAAAGATGATATGTGCAGAGTTTGAATTAGCAGTACCGTGGTGCAACTTATTACCAACTCCAAAGAATTGGCAAAGCGATAGATCAAATCTACTCACTGATTGCATTTGGCCCCATATAGAAGCTCTGAGAGACATCCTTCACTGCACCTCTCCACCATATCTCCAGCTAAATGGCAGAGTGGGGTTGCGCTTTGGTGCAGTGTGATGCAGACACACCACTGAGTATCTTGTCAACTGTACATCAATTTCATACACATCCATGTCAAAAGCGCAGAGAGGCTTTTATGCAGAGAAGCTGTGTTCCTTTGTCAGAGGTGATATATACGTAGGCTCATTCATGCTACTCCTAAATTGCTCATACGGTGGCTATAGAGCATAGTGCATATTTCCAGTTGTCACATTTATGGGCAAAAAACATACAGTGTGCCAGTGGCATTCGACTTTATATATTGTTTTAAAAATATTGCAATGTCCAGAATATCGTGGGACATAATAGCGCATGCTACATAAGATCTTCAAGTGGCTACCCCTACACACAAGATGCACCGTGACACACGCCCTCATCACCAGCTGACCGGACTGCAGCAATGCCCTCGTTGTAGGAATCGCTTTACACCTTGTACAGAGATTTCAGACCATACAGAACGCCACAGCCATACTCATCCTCGGTCTTCCCCGATGAACCCACATCACACCCCACCTCACAAAACTTCCCTGGCTCCCCATACAGAAGAGAAGTTATGTTATGTTAGTATGAATTTGTAGAGCGCACGTTCACCCAGGGGTTTCTTGGCGCTGTGTACCGCTGGGGAACCCGTCCTGGCTTTCCCTGTGAGTTGGTCCCTATTGGGCATCCCCAAGGTGAAGCCACGCATCCCCAGCAGCGAGGGAGCCATTGTGGAGTTTAAGCAAGCTATTGCCCAGAGTTGCAGCATGGGACCCATGGTTAGAGAGGCACCGAGGTGAGATTTATCGAGCCCGCTGACATTGGTTCCGTACCCTGCCGCGTCGGGAATTGAACTCTGGTCCCGGGCCGACCTCTGCTTCTGGGTCTGCCTCCTCTAACCGGTGAGCCACACTTCTCCACTTTTGACAATTGAAGCTGCTGACTCATGCACACAAGGCTCTACACAGCCAAGGACCCGCCTACATTAACCACTGCCTGAACTTCCACCCACCATCGAGGAGACTGCGTTACGCCTCTCTTTCACCTGCCCATACTCCCTGCATCTACCAAAGCAGAAGTGAAGGATGCTCCTTCTCCCACATGACAGCAAAGACCTGGAACAGCCTCCCACGCACCTCTGGACCATCACCTCACTTCTGGAATTCTGAATGGCTATCGAAAAAGCCTCTGGGGTCTGCAAGCTCCTGCATACCCTATCAGGTGATTAGCTGGGCTTTATAATACTGATTGATTGATAAGATTATTTTTTTAGTTTAATAATAAAATTGACTTACAGTGAATAAAATTGAATTATTCAATATCCCAATATATACATATTTAAGATGGTTTTATTTATTATCATTATATAAGTATGATATTGGGTTTTAAAAAATTCTATTAGTTTAAGTAGTATACCTTATTATTGTATTGATTATTTGTAATAATTTTTAGTATAGTTTATTATTTTTTTTCAGAATATATATTAAAGAATTTGGTTTGATTTAATTAAATTTGTTTGTGGGTTGTTGGATTTGTAGGGAAGTAGGTGGAAAGTGTATTACAATACATGCTATGATATTCATTAAATTTTCCAGTAATTGCTTAAGGTGTAATTATTTAATTAATTAGTCTTTTAATTGTAATGATATTAATAGTTTTTTAACTTTTGAATTTATTTTTAATTTGCTAATTTGTTTCTTAAGTATGTAAATTAATAAAATTATTTTCTGAAAGTCTTATGAAGATTTGGTTGTTTTGTAAATATGCAGTTTTTTATTATTTGTGTTGAAACTCTTTTAATTGCATTGTGTTTGCTTTCATTAAGTTTGAATTTCTTTTAGATTTGTTATTGCTTTTTTGGTGTGTTGTATGGAAGTGGGGTGGGTCAATTTTATTATTTTAAAATTACGTGTTTCTTATTTTTTAAGTGTATTTGTTAATTGGTGAAATTATTTAGCAATTTTTTTTAAATATTTGTTTAAATATTTTGGGGTCAATTACGATGGAGGTTAGAAAGCCTCCGACCTTTGGTCAGAGGTTTTCCGACCCCCATCTTCGGTTTGAATTCTGACCGGTTGATTATGTATCAGCCGGTCGGAATTAAAACCGGCCGGTCATTCTGGCTGCATTCCGATGGGCTCAAGGAGTCCGACAGTCTGGCTCGTAATCCCAAAGGGTGGGTTTTTCCGTTCTTGGGATTACAATGCATGGTTTCAGTCATGGTTTCCATGCCGGCCTGTAGGACAGTCATGCACACTTTCCCCTTCACCAAGCAGACTGCATTGCAGCCTGAATGGAGACCATGCCCACCCCTCCAGCCACTAGCTTACCACCGTGTGAAGGCACTCAGACCAATCACAATGCTCCATTGGAGTAATGTGATTAGCTTAGTGGTGGGAGCTTCGCTGCCTGCTTCCTGCTCTGACCTGCAGTTGGACAGTGGCGACCAGGAGAGAAGACGCAGTACCGGTGGCGTTGGCAAGGTACGTTTTATTTATTTACATTTTTTGAGGCACCCGGAGCCGACCCCCTGGCGCGCACGCCACACCACCCGTGAGCCTTGCCAGCCGACCCTGATTTAAATGCAATCGAATAGTGTTCGGTCACATCCTAATTAGTTGGTCGGGACCACAGAGCGGAGGTCAGTCGGTCCCAGGACCGAGACGTGTTGGGCAGACCTAAGTCCGTCTGACATTGTAATTAGGTCCTTTATATTGAGGTTTTATAAGGTTACAGTTTTAATTTAGGTAGAAATTTAATTAAGTGATATTTTTAACATTAATGGTTTTATATTTATCATTCTTTCCAAGTTTTTCTTCCTTGAATTTTGTTTATTATTAATGTCTTCATTTACAAATTTATTTTTTATTTTTAATATATTTATGTTAAATAGAAGAAAATAAAAAATGCTTCAACACATATAATTTCTGGATTTTTTTGTAGCATTAAATCATATGCAGTTATATTTTCTACTATTTAAAATCATTGATCCACACTGCTTGTAATGGAATTCTGTACTGACATTTATGGGCTATGTACAAAGCAATGTTTTCTTTCTCTAGAGACCCTTGCGCGCTCTGCCTTGTCCCGCACCTTCACCTTCTCCCCACACATCTTCTCTCCTGATTGGACCAGAGTTATGTGGCTGAACAGGAAGAAGAAGAGGAACAGTCAGGCGAAGACCTCAGGAGTGTGCATCTCCCGCTACATTTTTAAATACTTCAGGGAGTTCTTAAATATGATGAGGTGCTCAGGAGTCTTGATACATTTCTTGGGTCAGGAAAAGTAGTTTGAAGGTAGAAAGTATAATGTCGTATTGACAGAGCGCTGACAAGGATGGCACATTGGAAGGAGTAGGAAGAGTATCAAGATCCAGAGGAAGAGAGGCTGAAGGAGTCTAATTTGGTGATGGATTTCTGTAATTTCCATCAGGCATACTGGATAAGTTCAAACCACAAACATTGTCTTCCTCGCAGTGGTCACTAGGAAGGGACAGCTCTTCAGCAGATGAGTGTCAATGCTGATAGTGACAGTCATCAGTGGTCTCCAGAAAGAGACAGCTGTTCAGCAGATGATCGTCAATGCTAATGATGATAGTAATTAGTGGTAATGAGAAAGGGACAGTTCTTCAACATCAGTGCTGATGATGATAGTTATCAGTGGTCACCAGGCAGAGGCAGCTGTTCAGCAGATGATAGTCAATGCTGATGATGATAGTTATCAGTGGCCACCAGGAAGAGACACCTCTTCAGCATCAATAGTCATCAGTGGTCACCAGAAAGAAGACAGCTGTTCAGCAGATGATCATCAATACTGATGATGATAGAGATTAGTGGTAATCAGGAAGGAACAGCTCTTCAGCAGATAATCGTCAATGCTGATGATGATGGTAATTAGTGGTAATCATGATCACCAGGAAGGGACAGCTCTTCATCATCAATGTTGATAATGACAGTCATCAGTGATCACCAGGAAGGGACAGCTCTTCATCATCAATGTTGATGATGATAGTCGTCAGTGGTCGCCAGGAAGGGACAGCTCTTCATCATCAATGTTGATGATGATAGTCATCAGTGATCACCAGGAAGGGACAGCTCTTCATTATCAATGTTGATGATGATAGTCATCAGTGATCACCAGGAAGGGACAGCTCTTCATTATCAATGTTGATGATGATAGTCGTCAGTGGTCGCCAGGAAGGAACAGTTCTTCAGCAGTTGATAGTGTTGATGATGATAGTCATCAGAGGTCACCAGGAATGGACAGCCCCTCTGCAATGACAGGTAGCAGGGATTGGTTACAATTACAACGGCTTCCCTCCTCACTCTAACATGAGACCGCCCATTGACTCACTCCCAATCTGTATTCTCGCCAAAGTACTTAAAAGTCATATGGCGGATTTTCCGCTGTTATAAGAATCAACCAGTGAATCAGGATGTGTCATTACAGGGGTGGACCTCTGTTCATAAACCTATGTTTCACGCAGACATGCAAACATTTCTGAATATGATCCATTGACAATACACACAGTGCATATGACCAAAACAGGTAACAAACATGTACTAATAAGGAAAGGGGCTTGATATCTTATTGCGGCTTCAATGCGAACTGCCATGGAAATTGGATAAAGAGGCGGTGGATGCCTCCTAGAGACTTTGGAGTCAATGGCGCGGCAAATCGGAGCCGTTAGGACTCCACTGTATACACTGAAGGGCTTATTCTGAGTGGTGTGCGAATTTAAACAAAAACTGGATTTTGCGCCCATCTCTATATTTTGACGTGAGCAAGAATACAGCAATTCCAGCAGGTGAAACCTGGTTGAATTTGTACGCTCAACTATCGCAAAGTTCTGCAACTCCCTGTCAGGGAAAGCATTGAGTGGCACCACTTGATAGCCCATTCCTCTCGGGGTGGTGTATGTGGAGGTGATACAACACCTGATGAATGCCACAACCTGCAGTATTACCGCAACAGAAACCGTGCAACCTATGATGAACCCCAAATAAGATGTCCTGTTTCATTCACACACAGCTGAGTTTCTTTCCGATAGGGGACATGCGTTACTAAGTGGCAAACTAGATTTTTTTTTGCAGAAAAATCTTAAATTATTATGAGGCTAAATCACGAAAATGTGATTGTACTTACGTTTTTTTAGGTGGGCTAAACATAAGTTGCAATAGTAAATTCCATATCTTCATTTAGAAACTGAGGGTTGATGCAGTTTTATGATCGTAAAATGTAATGCAGATGGTGGAAAATCCACCAGTATGTTTTCTTTTTCACAGTAACAAATGTGTAATTCCAAAGGGCGAGATGACTCAACAGAGAGTGGGCTGCAAAGGGAAGTGAACAGTCACAAATGTGTACATTTTTTAAACATATGCAAATTACGCAGCATATCTAGGGGATGAAAGGAATGGAACCACCGCATTTTGCACAGAGATAAAGTGAACGAGTTTTCTTCACGGTCAGAAACGTTTTCTGTGTGCGGAAAACAAGATGTAAATATGCACATTTTACACCCATTACTCACGCAGGAGTACATTTGGCACAGCTGGAGCGCTGCAAATCAAAGATGGCTCCTGAAGGTTTGCAGGCTCGGTTCACCCAGATATTGCAGAGAGGATTGTGGTGCTCTTGGCTTACCTCAGAATTGCAGGAGTAAAGCAGGGGCATTCCTGGATTGCTTCTGGACTGCAGTGGCAAGGCAGGAGCAGGACAGGAGTACATGACTGCAACAAGTTGTGGAATCAAGACAAAACCATGAGTGGGATCTCGAATCAATAGAACAGGACCACCTGCATGGCTGGAAACTCTTCACCAACCCAGGCTCTGGGAGACAAGTACTTTTTAGGCCTTAAATATATATATTTATAATTGAAAATGATTGGATTTACGCCTGCATTCACTAAACAATATCGAACAGGTATAAATCCATCTACACCTGTGCAGTTGTACTCACAGCTCTGTGCAATTATACAGGTGTAAATCCCACCAAGGGAGGAGGTCTAGACTTTCCAAGGCGCGGTTTGCCTTGAGAGCTTCTGAATGTTCACAATCCTTAAACTTCCCATGTTCACAATCTCCTCTAGTACATGGTTCAAAATCTGTTCCTGCAAAGGGCGGGAGTATCTCCATTTACAGGCTGAGAAGTGGAGAGAACACCTCCAAAGTTTGGGAGGTGTCCGGAAATGGGCTTATCTATGTGGAAAAAGTTTCCTTATTGAAGGATCATTTTTTTTTAAAAATGCACCGTGGGTGGTGACATCACCCTGGGGTGTGTGCTGTTCTACTCTCTAGAAATATCAGAGTTAGGAAAAGTCACCTGACTTTGGAAATCTGCGACTGACTCAGCATCTAAATGTCCTTGAATTAAAAAAATGTCCAAATGCAAGTTCACACGGAGAGAAAATCTCCAAATGTACTATTGTGCTTTTTTTGTGTGAACCGGGAGATGATTTTCAATTGACGATATCTGTATGTAAACTCTGTATGTTAACTCCACTCTCTCCATACATATATATCTTTTGTACACTCTGCGTACTACCTCAACCTTTTTCCTGCTTTTGAACTTTCAGTTGTAGGTAATGACCTGCCTAGTTGTACCTAGTTGTACCTAGTTGTATCTAGTTGTACCTAGTTGTACCTAGTTGTACCTCGTTGTACCTAGTTGTACCTAGTTGTATCTAGTTGTACCTAGTTGTACCTAGTTGTACCTCGTTGTACCTAGTTGTATCTTTATATCGCTGCCAAGACCTGGAATGAACGCCCTCAGCATATCATGGCCGCCCCCGCGCTACTCAACGTCCGTCCGCAAGAAGCTGAATACCTGGCTGTCCAGCTAGGAGTTCTGTCCGACCTACGTTCCTGCTCTAGTGCCTGGATACCCTCATGGGGGATACGTTGTGCCACAGTAATAGACCTAACATAACATACCATGACATAAGATAACATAAGATTCAGAGCCTCTTTTTAGGAAAGCGGTTAAGACCTGGCTCTTTAGGTCAGAGTAGGGGTTTGGGGTCTTTGCGAGGAGCTTTTCGTCTGCATAGTGCCTACTACTAGAGCGCCTGGACACCTCTGTTTGAGGTAGCTGTTTGCGCTTTACAAGTGTCGGTATTATTATTATTATTATTATTATTATTATTATTATTATTATTATAAGATAAAATAACATAACAGAAGCTAACATAACATAACAGAATATTAGATAACTTAAGGTACCTTAACATAGCATAACGCATAACGTAACGTAACATAACCCTATCATTATTTCTAGCAGTATTGTTTATATGAAACCATCTGTATTTTCCATGCATCAAAATATGTTTCCTATAAAGCGCTCTAGCACCTTTGGGTAATGTCCACTCTACATGCATGAATAAATAAATCTGATTAGCCCCTGAGGATGAGTGAGGGTGTTATCAAGTGCCCAAAGGTGGTCATGACAATTGAATCGGACAGTGGCACAGGGGATGGACCCTGGCAGAAACACAACCACTCTATGCTAAACCTCCATCGACCAGGGAATGTCCAAGAGCTATTGATGAGCTGGGAAGAGAGTGCCTGCCTGCCCACCTCCCATAGGACCCAGCCTGGGAAAACCCCATCAAGATCTACTGTAGGGCATTGGACTCTGCCTGCTCTCTTTCGGTAACATGATATCATGAGAACAGCTTCAAAGGCCAGGGCTTTCCCTGTGTAGTCAGACCCCTGGGGGTGACAGGTGCCACTTCATTCTAAGGAGTCTGCCAGGGTGGGAGAGCTGAACAATGCAGGGTCCACACCTTCGCTTCTGATGAGGCCCTGGGCTCTTCTTTTAATGAAGCACTTGCTTCTGATTATATAGTTTATATCTAGGTTTATACAAATAAATAACGAAAGGAATAACAAGCCATTCGTAATTTTCAGGAATATTTTTGTATTTTAACTTATCTTATATTTTTGTTTTAACTAGCTTGTATGTTTTTTTTAAAGAAAAATAACTCATTATATTTATTTGGGCCATTTTAATACAAATTATTGATGAAGATAGTGGCTGTGGTTGATGATTTCTTTACAAATGATCGCATATGGTGTAGTTTTGAGAGAGGTCATTTGGGATAGTCCAGAAAACAGACAAAAAGGACTCTCTAGGATGGCTTTTAAAGTATTTACATCTCATTTTGAAACTAAAGTGGTCTAAAATTGGTATAGATAAGCTAGAAGTCCTCAAACTGCATTTATAACCCACATGCTACCTGGGTCAGGTTTATTGGAATGAGCTAACAAGAAGGGGCATATTATCAATAGACGGCGAAAAATATTGCAAAGTGCGCTTTGCGCTTTTTTATTTATCGCCGTCTATCGCTGGAATTTATCGCCTGGTTAGTGCGTTATTAACAACGGGTATCGCTGAGGCGATAAAAATTCCAGCGATAGCAGGGATATCACTGTTTTCCATGGAACAACGCTGGCTTTCCAGCGATGTTCCATGGAAAACGGCAATATCCTTGATGATTAGGGCCTGTGGTCTTAGCCACACATTCCACCCCCCATGTTATGTATGCCTTAGTCTGGAATTTAACAGACGTTAAACTCCAGCGTTAAGGCCCAGTAAGCGCAAAAAAAATCAGCGCTTAACCGGGCCGGGCTTCGTTGTAAATACAGCAAAGAACGGTTAGCGATATTTTATAATGTCGTTGTTAGGGGCACGCCTACATTACATCTCATTAGCGATGCGAGGTGAGGCGATAGGAAACCGGGCGTTAAGGCAGTAAGGAAACAAGCGCTAGCGTGTCCTTGTTAATAGTGCAATGCCATTATCGCCGCTTTTCGGCCGAAAACGGCCGCTAAAGCGACGATAATGGGCTTGATAATATGACCCGAAGTTTCTTCTAGGATCTCCCTAGATGTCCAAAGTAAAAATGCGCAGGCACCTGGAACTTTTAGAGCCCATTTCAACCAGCCAACTGGAATTTGGCCAGTTGATCAGGCTTTGCTTTTTATTTTTGCAGAACTGTAAAAATAAAAAGTCATTGGATGGAATATTTAAATTCAATTTGAGTGGTGGCATTGCTTTTTTGCTCATTGCTCCCTCCAGCGAGATGAAGTTTGTCTTTGAGAAAAGGAGCGAAACTGGAGTGGATGGCCTTATGGGATATGCAGTAGATTTTGAAGTTGATGCATGCCTCTAGGAGAAGCAAGATTACTTGCTTATGGATTGGAGTGATATGGTCTGATTATTTTGTATTGGAGACAAGACAGGCCGGCTCTTCACCGATTGGGTCATTGCCTGTGTGCAACATCGGCTCGGGAATCCTGTATGCCAGGAGAGGGCTGCTGTGGACTGAGCTCGGAGATAGCACTTTGCCTGTCTAGACAGGCCTGGTTGCTTTGAGTGGAACAGTAGTAGGTTTGGGAAAGTGGCTTAGAGCGTATCACGTCCATCGAGGCGGTAGTGGACTAGAGATTGGATAGCTGTCCTGAAGTGAGCTGGATGCATGGGAAATGTAATCTTCCATAAATGATGTAGCTGCTTATGATGCAGCTTTTGTCATTTTATTGATGTGTTCGATCGGGTGGACAATGGAGTCGATGATGAAACCAATGGATTTGGCCAACGGTGGATAAGACAATGTACCTCCCAGTGGGAGAAGGGAGTCAGGCCATTTTTTTAAAAGGAGGGGGAGTTGTTGGAATGAACCAATAGGAACTCTGTTTTATTTGGGTTCAGTTTTAAGAAGAAGTCAAACATTCACTTTATTAGTTTTTCAAAGAAGATCTTAAGGAATCTGATATCAAATGTGTTCGAGAATTTGAGGTGCAGTGGTGTCCCATCAGTGTGTTGGTGTATGACCATCTTCTTGTTTTGAATCATCTAACTTTTTTGGGGGGGGAGAAGAGGCTCAGGAAGTCTTCATAGTGACCAATCGATGAGAAGAAGGATTTGAACCAACCAGTTTAGATCTTTACCTTCTTGATGAGTGGAGGTCGGGGTGAACAACCTTTACAACAAAACTTTTACAACGCGCTACCATTACAACGCGGTCATTACAACACAAACCATTACAACGCATTGCGCTGGGGGGCGCTCTAGGATAGGGAATACGTTTAATTGTCTATCCAACACCTTCCCTAGTGGCCACGGGGACTGGAGTTGGAATAGAAAATTAGACTTTTCACTATCCAGCACTCTAAGCGCTATGCGTTGTAAAGGTATGCGATGTAAAAACCGTGTTGTAAAGGCAGGCATTGTAATAGCCTGCGTTGTAACGTCATACATGCGGAGGTCGGACATCAGTTGGGATCAGTAGTGTTGAATGCTGCTAACAGACATGCATTTCTGTCATGCATGATCTTTGGGACATCGTGAATTTGTAGTGGGGCCATGTTAGTGCTGAACCGGATTTAAACTTGTTTATGAGTCCGTTGTTTCATGTATGGTTCTTGAGTTGGTTGGTGGCAGCTGCTTTGATGATTTCCTAGGAATGGCAACTTACTAATAGTCTAAAGTTTTCCAGATAATTTTGGCCAAGGCTTGTTATATGAGGAAGGGATTTGAGGGAAGGGGTAATTGGCAGAATTTGAGTATTGCTTGAAAAATGTCCTTTTCCAGTGAGGAACTGACTATTTTGTTTAAAAGTTCAAAGTCAGCAGAACAGTTTTAATCTAGTGTTGTTGGTATTTGGTCCTCATGGTAAGTGGAATCTTGGTGGAGGGGATGATCTTGGTCTAAATCCAGGATAAAGAATGATGACGACTTAGGCTCTGATATTCTTAGAATAGGATAGGCTAGTACTGGTTGAGAGAGTTGTAATTCCTCGCAGAGTTTATCATTCTTACACAAAGAATTTGGCATAGACCTTGGCTTTGTGAGCTGAGCTAGGCATTGTAGGTTGGCTGAGAGGGATAGTGCATAGTCGTATGGTTTGTAAAAGGGTTCTTGGTAGGTTACTTGCTTCATTAATATAGTTTTTGAAGTAGTTTCACAATTTGACCTCGCACACCAAAAGGTTATATGATAAGCACAGTATCAATGTTCAATCAACATTCGTATTGTGAAAAAGGACAAGATTAAACTGTTCTCCCAAGAAATTTGTTCAAGTCAATTTTCTTCGTTTTATTCTTTCTTTATTTGTTCAAACACTCGCAGATAAAAATAGCCAACGCGTTTCGTCCGAAACCGGACTTCTTCAGGGCTACATTTAAAAAGATACAAAAATATATTTCAATATGTGTATAAATACAACAGTCCGTGCATAAATAATTAAATTTACAAATATTTTTAGATTCAAGGAGACATTTACAAAACACCAGACCATTCCGTTATGTACATCTTACAAAGAAAAGGCTTGAAACCATGCAATAAGATTCCTGGGAGAACATAAGCTATTGTAAAACATTTCGGTTGGTTCAACATATATTAGTGTGTTATATACAAGATGTTATTCACCAAGACATGTGAACAAAAAATCCCAATAAGCAGTATCTACTGAGTTTAGACGGAAAGTCACAATAAGTGTAAACTGGATTTAACCTATAAAAGCACACAACCTAATGTTTGTGTCACGAATCAATAGTCATAAATGATTTTAACTCTCTGTGCCCAAACAAATGTTATATGCGAGCAGTGTCTACTAATTTATAACTTGAGTCATGAGATGACCATGTCTAATAAGCTTTCAACTGTGATACACATTTGACCGTTTCTATAAAAAGCTCCAAAGTTGTAACATATTCTCAATACCTTAGCGCAGTGTACTCTTTATGTCGAGCGTTCCATCCGTCCTGACAGGTATACAAATAATGACTTTCTATAAATAAATATATAAACGTTTTAGTAACGATGGTCATGTATAGAAAGACTTTTGCATGGCAAGAGACAGCTATCACTATCTGGCAGGCCAGTAATGGAAATCTAGGTCATGTGTCCGATACGTATGGCTATGCAAAATAAGTTTATTGAGCAAGCCCGACACCTGAAAAGCCTGCCTAATTGGTGGATTAGGGGCCATTTAACAGTCATTAGGAAATTCAAATGTGCACTTACTATGGTTATGTCCTTGGCCGATTTTAGTAATCATCCATTCATTTGGGATCCAGTCGAGTTAGGGGAAGAGTAAAGTATATGCCTGAAACCAAAAAAATAAAATAGTTTTTTGGACACTAGTTATGTGAGGAAGTTCTCCTGACTTGCTAAAACCCTAATACAAAGTATCCATGGGTAATGAGTAGTCAAAAAAACAAATGTACCAATAGTGTGTAATCACTATTGTACCCATATTTAGGGCTAGATTTTTTGAGCATTTGACCTAAGTAAAAAGACCAATTACCGAAACAGGTAACACAGATAGCACTGATGTCTACAATTTTCAAAAATTTAACATAAATTGTTTCCACAGTTGAGGAAATATGTATTGATTAAAAAACTAACAGCCAAAACCTTGTCACGTGACGTTCACTCGACAAGAGTTAAGAGAATCGACAGTTCAAGGCAACAGTATGGACAGGGGGCCATAGCCTATTGTTAAGTACCTATCATAATGATAGGCGAACCGACTTTCAAAAGTGCCCGCCATCTTGGCATGGTTATCCTACATAGCCATGTATCAGAGTTAGAGACACAATAGATATTTTGAAAAGCTTAGGCCAGGTAAGAGGCTAGCTATCAGAGAGTAGTCACGACTCTGTTCTATTCAATCCCTTGGAACCCAATACCGCGTCCGAATCCCCGCGCTTACCATAAATTCGGCGTCCTCGTCGTGTCCGTGTGCGGTCGTCTGGTCTCCAGGTCCATAGTGATCGCAACTCAGAGGGGGTATATATAGTCCCCAAATGTTTGTAATTAGTCAATTAAGACTAATAATTGCTGGAAACCACAGCGCAGAGACATGGCGATCGATAATTTAATGGCCGCCATCTTAGACTAGTCAAACAAAGACAGAAGAATGTAGATCATGCTAGAGTGGAGTCTTTTTATGTGCTTTCATAAAGCGGAAAAGTAGTTTTGATCATCGAATTTAACAAACATGCTGTCAAGCTATAATAAGGCTTGTAGTTAAAGCATGACGGGCGAATATTTCAATGGGCAACATTATGAATTAGTAAATACGGCGCAGAGACATGGCGATCGATAATTTAACGGCCGCCATTTTAGACTAGTCAAACAAAGACGGAAGAATGTAGACCATGCTAGAGAGGAGTCTTTTTATGTGCTTTCATAAAACGGAATAATAGTTTTGATCTTCGAATTTAACAAACATGCTATCAAGCTATAATAAGGCTTGTGGTTAAAGCATGACGGGCGAGTATTTCAATGGCCAACATTATGAACTAGTAAATACGAAGCCGAGAAGGTTTGCAAGAATAGACTAAAGAAGTGGCATTCTGTGTTTTATCTCATGAAGATAAGATGGTTTAAAGGTGGAAATTCGATCTAATAACTGTAGGGACGGGCGAATATTTCGATGGCCGCCATTTTGAGCTAGTCAAGGCAGAGCCGAGAAGGATTCCAAAATCGGCTAAAAGAGTGGCATTTTATGTTTACCTCTTGAAGATAGGTTGTTTTAATAGTGAAAATTTAGTGTGATAGCTGCAACAGAACAGACTACCAAGCTATGATGGAGCTTATTTGGCAAATGATCTTCATAGAGAAAACGGAGATGTCACAATATGAGTGCGGACATCCTGTAAGGGTTCAAGAAAGCTCTACAAAGTAATGTCTGACCAAAAGGTAAGTATTAGGTGAGACATCAGTGGAACTATAGACTTATGCAGACACAATCTGACATGTTTCAAAAAA
This sequence comes from Lissotriton vulgaris, assembly GCF_964263255.1. Lineage (NCBI taxonomy): Eukaryota > Metazoa > Chordata > Amphibia > Caudata > Salamandridae > Lissotriton > Lissotriton vulgaris. The sequence continues at coordinate 71,717,560 of NC_141689.1, read as the reverse complement.
AGATCTAGTAAAATGTGATCCTATTCTTATTTGTTAAGAGCAGTCTAAATTTGTCTTATTTTAATAATCTATAATAATTTTTTTTTTTTTTTTTTTTTTTTTTCAATGTAGCAGCTTCTTTAAATGGTAAAGTTTACACAAAGGCAGATGTATGACTATCATCAAGGTCCAGACAATTCTAGTCTGCTGACGGCAGAAAATTAGAAACAGTTGACAGTCAGCACAATATATACACCAAATGTTTTAAGCGGTCATCGGCCTTAGGCAAGTGCTCACATTGGTTACTCTGTTGAGTGACCCATATTGAATACACTACTAAAGTGCCAAGAAGACCTTATTAATGCAAAGACTAACTATGCCTGATCCAAAGAAAAGTCCAGAGAACAACTCAAGAACATGTGTCATGAAACAGTGCATTCCACTTCTCAACACATAAAAAAGGAGAATAATAAGAGAATTACCTCAGAAGCAATAACCTAATACAGAAAAAACGTGGAGTCAAAATGAGTGGAATTGGGTCATAAAAAATGATGGAATTCATTGTTTACATTTAAACCCTGATCCACGGCTCTAAGTCTACATATCCATCGAGCCTCCAGTTGCCTGAGGCAAGTGGTTCTATCACCACCACGTTTACCTGACATTGCTTTATCAATTGCATGAAACTTGATTTCTTTTTCATCTGGGTGGTTATCAATAATATGTTGGGCCACAGGGCTCCGAGGATCATTATTTTTGATGCTTCTGATATGCTCCTGGATCCGTATTTTGAGGCTTCTGGTGCTACTACCAACATAAATCATTTTGCAGTGGCAAATGATTACATAAACTGCAAAAGTGGTGTTACAGTTGATAAAGGAAGTAACCTTATATGTTCTGGAGCTATTGTAGTTGTAGTCAACCAGTTTGTTTATACCATGGTCACATACTGAACAATTGCCACAAACAAAAAAGCCAGCCGGCTTTTCTGTAAGCCATGCAGAGCCACTCGTCTTTGGAGGATCTACATAACTTGGGCAGAGAATGTTTTTAATAGTTCTACCCTTTTTGTAAATGACCTTGGGTTTGTCGGGGATGGCACCCTCTGGTAGTATATCTGTTTTTAGAAGGTGCCAGTGTCGTCTTAAGATGTTATATACATGATTGCTATACATGCCGTATTCAGTTATGAAGGCACATTGTTCACGTGGTGCATTGATCTTTTTATTTGTTTGTTTAAGTAGGGTTTCATGACGTTTCCGTTTTTTGATTTTGTTCTCTGCCCCATCAACGTCTTTTTCTGCATAACCTCTCGCTAAGAAGTCTTTCTTCATCCTTTGTATAGTGTTTTCGAAATCAACATCTTCACTACAGTTACGACGTGCTCGTACCATCTCACCATAAGGAATCGCTACTATAGTGTTCCTCGGATGGCAGCTCTCAGCATGAAGTATGCTGTTGCAGGAAGTGGGCTTTTTATACATTCTGCTTTGGATGCTACCGTCTTTTATATAGAGATGCAGGTCAAGAAACACTATTTCCCGTGGGGAGGAATTCATCGTGAGTCTGATGTTACGATCATTGCTATTGAGGAAGTGAAAATAATCTTTCAAACCATCAACACTCCCTTTCCAAATAAGGAAAATGTCGTCGATGTAGCATACATAAAAAATTATGTCATCCATCCATTGACTAGCACCAAGACCCCAGGCATGCTCCATCTCAAACAGCCCCATAAAAAGGTTTGCATAAGATGGAGCAAACCTGGAGCCCATGGCAGTCCCCCGTATCTGTAAGTACCAATCGTCTTCATGTAAGAAAACATTATTGGTCAGAATTAGCTTTGCCATGTTAAGAAGCATCTGGGTGTGTTCTAGGTGACAAGCATTGCGTTTGAAGAGAAAGTGTTTCAAAGATCTCATGCCATTCTCCAGTTCTATGCCGGTATACAAGCTTTCCACGTCCATGGTTACAAACGTGAAAAGCTCGTCCTCCCAAGTCACATCCTCTAGTTTGCAAAGAAGTTCTCTGCTATCGACATAAAGAGTACACTGCGCTAAGGTATTGAGAATATGTTACAACTTTGGAGCTTTTTATAGAAACGGTCAAATGTGTATCACAGTTGAAAGCTTATTAGACATGGTCATCTCATGACTCAAGTTATAAATTAGTAGACACTGCTCGCATATAACATTTGTTTGGGCACAGAGAGTTAAAATCATTTATGACTATTGATTCGTGACACAAACATTAGGTTGTGTGCTTTTATAGGTTAAATCCAGTTTACACTTATTGTGACTTTCCGTCTAAACTCAGTAGATACTGCTTATTGGGATTTTTTGTTTACATGTCTTGGTGAATAACATCTTGTATATAACACACTAATATATGTTGAACCAACCGAAATGTTTTACAATAGCTTATGTTCTCCCAGGAATCTTATTGCATGGTTTCAAGCCTTTTCTTTGTAAGATGTACATAACGGAATGGTCTGGTGTTTTGTAAATGTCTCCTTGAATCTAAAAATATTTGTAAATTTAATTATTTATGCACGGACTGTTGTATTTATACACATATTGAAATATATTTTTGTATCTTTTTAAATGTAGCCCTGAAGAAGTCCGGTTTCGGACGAAACGCGTTGGCTATTTTTATCTGCGAGTGTTTGAACAAATAAAGAAAGAATAAAACGAAGAAAATTGACTTGAACAAATTTCTTGGGAGAACAGTTTAATCTTGTCCTTTTTCACAATACGAATGTTGATTGAACATTGATACTGTGCTTATCATATAACCTTTTGGTGTGCGAGGTCAAATTGTGAAACTAGATTTACAGAACAAATTTTTATTTGTTCTATTTTGGGATCTAGGGGGTTGTATCCTAGACCATTCGCACCCAGACTCTGATTAACGTTAGGAACTTGACTTCTGGTGCGGCCTTTAAAGCCTCAATCCCCTTCTTTGTTGTGACAAAATAGTTTTTGAAGTAGTTAAATTTGGTAAGGAGGATGAGGTCTTGTTGTGGGGATTATGCTCATAAACAGATCTGTACACAGAGACCCAGGGCCTCAGTGAATTGTGGTGTACCAAAAAACTCACCTCAGTACCTTGAACCCCTAACCAACTAGCATCAGTATCACATTAGCTCTCCGTCCTATAGCAAAGCTACCAATGATTAGACAACCCAGAACATGCGACTTAGGTTACTCTCAGGAATGGTGGGAATCAAGAACACTCTTTCGTTTTTATTCTTATACCAGTCCACAACATGAGTAAATAGAGACACTGAAAAGTTTAAAATGTTTATTTTACCGACGTGCTCTAATATGCAGTATTTTTGTTAACATAGGCAGGCAAATGATTAAAAATATTACGATCATCATTGTTACAATTCCATAAAACACAAAGGGAGAAAGCACATTATAATGATAGTGGAAACAGGTCCTGTAGTGCCTTGTATGCCACCCTCCCTAGCTAGGAACTATGTTTTATAAAATATAGAAGGCCTTTTAGGCTTGAACGGGGAACCCCATACCTCAAAGATCAGTAGAAGTGAATTACATCAGTATCTGCAAAAGCTCTCTCTCTCTCTTAAAACTGATTTTCTCCAAGTGCTTTAATCATGCATGCAGTGCAACATTAAAGGTGCTAGATTTTCAGTTAGCTGCAGCTGTGTGCATGTTGTGTCTAGAGCGTGGGCCGAGCAGCTCGAATAACAGCTAACATTGTTATGGTAACCTTGGAGGCTTCTGCACTCACTGTGCAGACTAAGGACGCGATGTAAGTTTAGGGATGTTGAAAACAAGCTGTTCTCATGTGAAGAAATTCATTCAGCCTAACTTACAACAACAGTTACATGCAGAGTTGGGTGAAAAAGCAGCAAAAAGGTAAAATGGCGTTTAAACTTCCAATAAGCCTATGCTAACATAGCAATGGTTGCAAGCAGGGCCCTGCCTTCACTGCAGTCTTTCAGAATGTGTCTTTGTTTCTTTAAGTTTGAAAGATCTTCAGGGGTTTGTATTCAGAATTTCTCAAGTTCCTTTTTTGCCTTTGGCTAGTGTTTAACTCATTGGTGCTCCAAGGGGTGCATACTTTATCTCTGATTGTTTCTAGGTTTCAGGGTATGGGTTTGCTATAGATTTTCTGGGCTCGTGTGTTGCAGTGTTCAATGAGGGAGTTGGTGGAGAAGAAGGTGTGGTTCGTTGTTGTGAGTGTTCTGAGCTAGTCAAAAAGTGTTTTGATAGGGACGTTCTTCACATTTTAATGACCTTGAGTTGTCCTTTTGTTTGGAAGAAATGATAAGGGTCTGGTGGTCAGCCCAGTCTAAGTTTAGTTGATCATGTATGATGGTGAAGCTGTGATTTGCCCCTTCAGGAGTAGGTAGAGTGAGGAACTAAGGGCCCGATGTAGGTAAAAGTCATTTACCGATTTTAAAATACCGATTTTTACCGAATCGGTATTCTGAAATCGGAAAATGAGATGTAGAGAAAAAAAATCGGTAAAGTACCGAATCGGTAACAATCGGTATCGTGTTTCGATACTTACCGAATTGGTATTCACCGAATCGGTAGATACCGAATCGGTAATGGCAATACAACCCGATGGGCCAAAAGGCCCATAGGAATGCATTGGAAAAACCGAATTGGTATTTACCGAATCGGCAAATACCGATTCGGTAAATACCGATTCGGTAAATACGGAATCGGTAAATACGGAATCGGCAAGCAAGTAAAAGTGAAACTAATGAAAACAGCCAATGAGGTGGAACGACCCTCCCCCACCCTAGCAGGGAGTGGCTACCCAGGCAGGTGCAACTCATTAGAACTTTCTGGAGAGGCAACCAGAGCTGAGCAGTGAGAGTGAGCAGCAGAGAAAGTGGTAGCTGATTTGTGAACACAGTGGAAATGGCAAGCAGCTCAGAGAGCCAGAAGGCTGAGAAAGCACAAGGGGAAGTTCAGCAGCATGGAGCTGTGTGTCCTGGTGGAGGAGGTGGTGAGGGTCCACAGGCAGCTCTTTTGGGAGGCTGTCCCTCACAGTCCCTGAGTCCACCAAGAGGAAACTGTGGAGTGCCATCAGTGAGAGGGTCAATGCTGTTGGTGTGACCCCCAGGAGCCTGGAGGACCTCAAGAAGAGGTTTTATGATATCCGGAGCCTCACCAAGAGGAAATTGGCGGAGCTCCACAAGCAGGCAGGTCTGACCGGCGGAGGCAGGAACCCCGCGCCCCCCCTGACTGACCTGGAGGAACTGATGGCCACAACGATCGAGACGGAGAGTGTGGTGGGAGTTGGGGACATGGACAGCTCAGCCAGAGCTACAGCAAAAGGTAAGAAGCATGCGCAGCATGACAACCCTACCAGACACCTCCCCTTTAGCCTCAATGTACAGCCAAACCCCAGTCCAGTACTGCTAGCAACATACATGAGCAATGCATTATGGGAAATGTAGTCAGCTAATGTAGGAACAAATGTCAGTGCACATTAAACTGCAATGCACTTTAAAAAAGAATCAGAGTAATGAAAGTGACATGTGCAATGCTTTTATTGTAATTGTAATGACTGTAAGACATTTGCACTTAGTTCACAAATGCTTCTTTATACCTAGGGGCACCATCAGGCAGTGGAGCAGCAGCTCCACAAGCGACAGCTCCAGCAACAGCGGACAGTGCGGTGGCAGGGCCAAGCAGCATGGTTCCTTCACAGGAGGAGGAGGAGGACAGCAGTGCCATGGTCGATGAGGATGACCCAGGACATACCCTCTCATTTCCCCACTCCCCCCTACTGTCACAATCCCCCCCATTGCAGTTCTCACCAGAGAACTCACCCACACGGTCCCAGCCAGCACCTGCCACATCTCTGGCCAGGAGGAGTATTGTGGCCCCATTGACCATCATGGAGGGAGCTGCGGGTCAGGCACCAGCACCCACACCTGCGACACCAGTGGCACAGCAGTCCACCCAGCAGGCCAGCACCAATCGCCGCCGCCCACGCACTTCCAGCAGTGCATTTCCATCACGGGAGGGCACCGTCTTCCAAGGGCTTGAGGGGAGCTTGGTGTGAATCCAGCGGATGCAGGCCAAATCCATCCTGGCTTGCCACCGGCAATTGCGTGAACACAACTTGCAGATGGTGGAAATGTCAAAGTGATTCGTTGAGTTTGTGGCAAGTAACAGGGAAATAGCAACAGGACTGGGTCGCATGACAACTGCCATTACACAGCTGTGTGCCAAGATGGAACAGAATGAGCACACAAGGCGCAGGGATGCCCGTGTACAAAACCGGGCAATTAACTGGCTTGCCGCAGCGACGTCCCTGCTATGCCGCCGAGGGGCAAATATGGAAGAGTGCCTCACTCAAAACACTGCGGAGGTGACCAGGGGCATGACCCGCATCACCAGTGCCATGGAGGCCCTCATCATTTCCAGCACAGTGGTGAATCCTGCCCTGGACGTGGCCGAGGCTGGGGACAGCAGCAGCTGCAGCAGCCCAGCCAGCGCTGTGTCCGAGCCGCGCCGGAGCACCAGGCGCTCCGCAGAGGCAGCTGGCCATGCAGAAGGGGGGGAGCCGCATCCCAGTGGTTCTGCAAAGCGCAGCAGGAAATGACACTGCCAGTGTGGGTGAGGCAAACCGGCCCATTTCCTGTCCCCACCTTTTATTTAATTATTTCATTTGTTGCACATCTGTGCTGTAACGTTGTGCCAACATTATAAAAATATTTTTTTTCACATCCATAACCTGTCTGTGCATCTGTACTCACTCAGAAATAGTTTTCTGTAATCTCCTCACGTCTGTATCTGCCATCACTTGGTGTAGACACCCCAGCAGGTTGTGTTTGTGGCACAGCAACGTCGTCGTCATGGTCCTCGTAGTCTGACAACTCCACCTCAGTGCCCTTCTTCACCGCAAGGTTGTGCAACATTGCACAGACCGCTATTATCTTGCAGCAGGTGATGGGGGTATACTGCCTTGCACCTCCACTCTTGTGCAAGCATCTGAACCTGCTTTTCCAGATGCCAAAGGTCCGTTCCACTACATTCCTTGTGCTTTTGTGGGCCCGGTTATACCTCCTTTGGCTGGGTGTAGAGGGGTTGAGGTAGGGGGTGAGTATGAATGAGCGGGGGGCATATGCGCTGTCGCCTAGAAGGAAAAGGGAATACATCACTCACATACATACATGTACTTCACAGTGCTATTTTTGTAATGGGGGTCTGATGATGTGTCTCACCTAGGAGGTATCCTTCACCAAATTCCCCTGCCGTCAGCCGTGCATAGATGCCGTTGTTTTGAAATATATAGGAGTCGTGGTTACTCCCTGGGAATTTTGCAACCAGGTCTGTGATGGCGCACTTAGCATTGCAAATCACCTGCACATTGATAGTGTGCGTAGACTTCCTTCCTGCTGTAGCCGTAGCCGCCTTGCAATGACATAAAATGCCCCCATCCTGCAAGTTGCATTGCATTTTGGGTCTCATTTTATAGGTTGCAGTTGGTTACCACCTGATTCTAATCCATGGTAAATACCGATTTTGAAATACCGATTTTGAGCCAAAATCGGTATTTCTGTGCCTCCCTACATCTCTATCTGAGTTTTAGCCTGTCCGATTCAGTAATTTACCGAATTGGTAACTCTACCGAATTGGTAGATGGTCCGATTCGGTATATTTACCGATTCGGTAACTCTACCGATTCGGTAAATGGTCCGATTCGGTATATTTACCGATTCGGTATGTTAGCGATTCGTTAATTTACCGATTCGGTGTATTTCCGAATCGGTTTTTTACCGATTCTGTATCTATACCGAATCAGTAAAAATACCGATTCGGCCGGATTTCTGGCTCCTACATCCCGATGGCTGGATACCGCTCGGTAAGGGCCGAAAACCGGTATTTTCGGCCGTTACCGATCGGTATTGGGCCACCTACATCGGGCCCTAAGTGAGGTTGTGTCATGTACAAAGATCTTTTTGTTTTGTAGTTAGATATTGTTCCTTGGGATATTGAAGTCCCCAGAAAGACATTGGAGTCCAGATTTACCATGATTTTACGTCAGGATTGCATCATTTTTGTGTTGCACCCCGAAGCAAAATTCTTTTCGTCATTTATTAACCCATGCAAAGCCACTTTGCATGACTTTGCGTGGTTTAGTACATACAAAGTATTAGTTTGTGCAAAGTATTAGTCTAGTAAATACAAAGGTACGCAAGGTAGCGCATAGCGGTGTCTTGCATTACTCTGCATCAGGACGGCGTTACATGGGTGGAGCATGGGCGTTCTCCTGCATCCATCCATGTATTTGGATGAAAACCCAGAAATGACAAAGGCCTGTAAACTTAAGGTTACCCCAAAATGTGTGCACCTACATACCAGAGGTGTAATGAGGAGAAATATCTTTATTTCTTCTCATTACTTCATTTTCCCATGGGTGCTGCATTCTGCAGCACACCCAGATAGAGGAATATGCCTCGATGGATTCCTGACAAAAACCTATCTTGCCCATAACTCTGGTACCCTTGCACTATGGTGAAATGGCGCCTTTGTTGGAACCAGGCACCACACTGTGTGCCAGCACAAGGAGTCAGTAGAAATGCTTTGTATCTTTGTTGGGACGGAAACATTTCTTCATGGTAAAAGACGTGTACACCCTGAGTGCCAAACTGTACTGTTGTCTGAATCTCTAATGCTATTTTTTCATCATAGGCAAACACGGATCATGTGTGTGCACCATAACATAAGCCTGTTTTACTGATTGCGGGCTTCTTGGATCAGGAGGGGTTCCCAAAGCGCTACCCTCATAGTGGTGGAAGTCTACCACTTTCACCAGGGGTTCAGCAGCATGAGTGTGATGGTGACAGCATACCATATATTGATTAGTAGTAGTGACAAGTCCTTTCACCCTGTGTCACTGGAGTGAGGCCTCCTGGCTCATTCGTCTTTTAAATGTTCTGATGCTGTGTGCTTAGCTCATTCTTGGCCTTCATAAGGTAGATGTGGAGTGCTGTGCCGTGCTGGAGTAGTGACTGCGCTACTTGTATGTGTGCCTGGGAAGGGTACGGTACAGTGATAAAGCACTACTGTGCGGTATATGTGTGGTGAGTGCATGTACTGAATGTTTGTATGTCTGTTGGGGACCGCAACTGTTCTGCACGCATCCAACAGGACGACAGAAGTTTTGAAGACTGAATTCATGTAAAAGGGAAGGAGTGCATTCTCTACAAATCCACCGTCCCAAAAGCAGTTTGCACCCCAAGGATGAACTTAAAAGAGAGAGAATTCCGTAACAAGGAGCGTTGATACACTCTAGGGACAGCGAAACACTGGAGTGGATTCATTGAACAGCTGATAAATGAACAATTTCAGTACATTTTGGACAGTTTACTCACTGTTTATTTCTGATTAATTATTTGTGTTATGATTGCTATTAGAACATGTAATTGCATAGAAACGGACGCAGTTATTTTGAAGCACTATGGAATTATCACACATTATTTCTAGCATCATTCTGATGTTTGGGTCTACACTCACATTGGAGATAAAGGGTAGGGCAAGGATGGGGGTTAAACCCCTTAGCTGCAGTGGCTATTCTGCCGCAGCGCTAGGGGGGAGGGGCCGCGTGCGGCGCTCCCCTACTCGTGACAGAACAGTTCCATCACCAGCACAGCCCAACCGAGGCACTTGACGGAGCCGTTCCGTTACGAGCACGGAACGGGTTAATAGTTAGATTTAGGTTCATGCATCACTTTTGGTAAGAGGCAGGGGAGGGTGCATTGTGGGATTAGTAGTTCAAGAACAGTGAGAGTGACTTGGTGCAGCTAAAGAGAGCTGGTCACCTGGTTAACAATGTTTGAAAGGATTGGGTGTGAGCCGTTGAGGAAGTGATTAAAAACTAACGCATTGAGTGACAGCCGGAACGGTTGATGTTTTTTGAGGCAATGGGGAAGATGGACGAGGAGGTTAGGTCGCCGGCTGCGGCTTCAGCTTCAGCAAGGTATTGCATCACAGTTTCGAGGAATTTGGGCATGGAAAAATCGGGGGGTATGTTTGGAGTTACAATGGGGTGATTGTTTATTCGCAAAAAGGATGGTTTTGAAATGAGAAGATTAGGAATGAGACACACGTTTTATTCATTTTGTTTGTTTTAGTCAGTTTAGGGAAAGAGGGAACAAAGGATTGGAGAGGGGAGGGGTATAAGGGGAATGTGTGTTGTTTGATTAGCTGGGTGTAACATTAGGATACCATGGGAACTGTGGGGTTAAGTGGTTGATAGCAGTTTTGGGTGCACGGTGAGTTATTTAGGATTATGTTTGAGTAGTGGAGGCCAGCAGAGAACAACGAGCTGAGTTGTTTTTATGTTTTACAGAAACCCCTGACGAAGAGCCCATGAGGCTTGAAATGCATTGGGTACATTAAGTGACGAGCCTACTCGGTTTGACTTCACCTTTGATTACCGTGTTTCTGTGAGAAAGCCTCGCTGGGCACTCAGTATACACTTGAAGATGTTAAAATAAAGAAGGAAGGTGAAAGGATGCTGTCTCCGCAGTGTTTTAACCCCTTCGTCGCTCATGACGAGCTCAGCTCGTCATGAGTTACGGTTCTCGTTCGATCATGACGAGCTGAGCTCGTCATGTAACGTGGGTTTTTTAAAAAGTCAGCGCACAGCGGGAAAAGCCGCCGCGCGCATGGTGTTAATGAACATTGAAAGAGTTTAAAATATCGAGTAGAATGGATGACTTAAGACGACATTGAAAAAATTGGAAGATATGGTTTACAGAGGGAAGTTTCCCATTTCGCAGTGCGGCAGTTGGGGCGCGAAAAGGTGCCCTTAGATATATTGTTGGGGATACATGACATGAAAGATGCAGTAATGTGCACTACATTTGAAGGGTGGAATGTGGGCATCATGCACATGGTGAGTGTGCTGGCAGTATGAGTTTGTAAACCCTGGTAGGTTTAGAAAAGCTTCAGTGCTGAACGGTGCACACAGGCTGAATGTGCTTGCTGAATGTATGGGTATTTGTTGTAGGACAATGCATGAAAGTAACGGTGCTGGCAGTAAGTCTGCTGTGAATGTACATTAATGGCCTGATTCACACAGGAAACCGGACACTTTTCGTTGAGTTTACGACTGTTACTCACAAAGGTAGTTTACAAGTAGTTTCTTTATGGGTACAGAGTATTTGCACATGAAACTGTCCTATCTTTGTATGTGTGGAGACTCCGCCGTCGTAAAGATATTACTCGTCAAATACCTTTCTGAATAGCAAACAATTGTACAATTCAACAAACGTGTATGTTCACCTTTGTGAGTCAGGCCCTGAGTGAGTGTGCCTGACGTGACACATTACATGGAGGACCCTGGGTTCCATTTTGGGAATCCCAGGCCGGCCTGGCGAAGACATGAAGAGGAGAGGAATCCCCCCAGACAGATTTATGTATTGCTGCATTCCCATGAGCTGGTGGGACACCCTGGAGGAAAGGAGATTGAGACTCCCTTTACATTAGAAAAGACTGCTCTTTGATTCAGTGATAGTTAGCAAGGAAGGGCCTGGACACATCTCAGGAAGGGAGATGGGGCTGATAAGTGGATTATAAAGAGTAGGGCTGGGAGTTTGGGATGAACCTTTTTGATGCACATATCACTGTGACTGACATCCAGGTAAGAACTCTGGTCACTCCCTAGAATTGTGTTGTGGGTCAGCCGGCTTTGGAGTCTTGCCTGTAATGACAGACATCTTTCATGAAGAAAGAAGCAAAAGAGAAGTGTCCACTTCAAAAGAAGCAGAACGGCACCATAAAACCTCAAGGACTCAGTCTCTAAATTACATTTTGGTGTCTGGAAATGAACTATAAGAAGGGGGGAGGGTTTGAGACAACAAACCTTTTCATCTGCTAAGCAGCCAAATGGGCTGTGTGAGAAGTGGCAGCTGTGCTACACTTTTGCCTGAGACTAGGACTGAGGGCAAGGCCTGCTATTCTCCCTGTTGGGTGAGTGGGACATCACCTAGCAAAACCAAGACCACCTGCCCTGGAGCCTAGAGAACCAGTGCCTACCCCCTTCCAAGACCAGTATGCCCTGTACGGAAGAAGAGAGAACTGGAGGGAGCAAGGTCCTTGAGGAGCCCTACTGAGAGGACTCGCTGTGAGGATTCGGCTGTGCACCAATTTGGTCGTTGCTTGTATGCAGCGTTGGCTTGGCAATCCCGTATGCCAGGAGATAGCTGCCGTGAGGTAAGCTGGGAGAAAAGCACCATGTGGGTCTAGACAGGCCCATACCCGTATGCCAGAGGGGGTCACCAGCAAAGTTGCAGCTGTGAGAAGAGCTGAGACTCGTACTGCCTTGGCGGGAGTGCTTGAGCCAGAGAAGCCTGCGCCTGTATTATCCAGTACAGCCGTAACTCTGTATGCCTGAACGATTCGGGTTGTCTCCCGAAGGAGAGGCCGAGTCTACATTCTGCGGTTTGGACCCTTACTGTAAGGGAACTGCCCCTGACGGACCACTGAGGCCTGCCGGGGACACCATGAATGACATTGCACACTTGGTGGGCTCCAGGTGGGTGTTGAAGAAGATTTATCCCCACCCTCGCTTTGAAAAGCCAACGTACTGTGCCTTTGTGAGCTGGGAATTGCTCCGACAACTGGTAGAACTGCTACATCGCTGTTCAGGAGAGAGGGCCTGCGCCTCCGAGTGCTGCCGTGTAGACAGTGAGCAGCCCAACTTCTCTGGCCAGAGCAGGACTCAAGGGTGCTCATGCAGAGGGCGCCACTGCACCACAGAATTTTTCAATGCTGTGCGAACGGGTAAGACCTGAACTGGGAGGGATGGGTGCCGGGGGACTCCTTGCTACTGGTGCGGTGGCACCATAGACACTTTTAACTAAATCCTGAAGAGTCAAAGGGGAACACTTGAGTATGGCCTAATAGCAAGCATTCCCTGGACGCGGCCACCAGTGAATAGGAAATAACCCCAGCATGTTACTTGAAGAAGGTTAGGACAGGGATTTGTCTGACAATTACTAGAGACCTGACTTCAAGGGGATTGTGTTGTTGCTTCTGAATGTCAGATTGCTTTGCATGGGTAGCGTTAGAAATAATATTCTTCTTTTTCCTATAAAAGTAAGTGTTTGACTGGGCATTGATTTGTTGTACATACTGTTTGCACTTTGAACTATGAGTCGTGTTCACTGACATGTATCTACACTTCCCCCCAAGGTAGCCTTGACTGCTCGACCACAGAGACCACTGAGAGTTGTGTGCAGAAGGAGTACTTGGCCCAGTGGCATCCATAGTAGGTTGGGCCCCAGCACATCGGGAGAAAAAGGCCTCAACCACCAGAGTTTGGCCCAGTAGCCCCTCTGTGCCTGTTGGCCCTCTGAAAGTTATTCTGACAATCTTTGTATATATGGAGCATTTCTAATCTTTCCCTTTCACGCAACGGCAAGTTCCCTTGCTCTGCCATATTGCGTGAATTAATAGGAAATGTGCCCCTGGTGAGTAATGCACCTGCATGACAATACTGAGTTCTTTCAAGTGTTCTACTGAGGCACGGTTATCTCCTGGTACGTGATAAAGGATATGAAAGCACGTCTGTTTATGGTTTGGTTGGAAGGCGAAAGATTAATTTTGTAAGTAGCCAAAGAAGGGACATTAATCATGATGCAACGCCACCTCCATTTTGGGGGGCTATCCTTCTGGAGGATGGAGACACATATAGGGGCTGATAGGTCAAAGGTACATAGAGAAGACGGCGAGAAGCATTTTAAGATTGTGAAAGGAGTTGAGGTCTGCTATCTCATGAGTTTGTACCAGGGCTGATCTTCCATTTCCAAGCATGCATTTCAGAATCTGGGTAGTCATGGCAGTGAGACAATCGGTTTAATTTAGATCAGGTTGTCACTGTGGGACTCATTGACATGTTTCTGGCTGGGTGATTGGTGATGTTTGAAGTGATGTCTGTGGATGGGAATAGGTGTAGTAAACAGAATGGAGAGGCACACATTTTGGGAAGGGGAGACAGAAAGCCCACATGGGGGGTGAAGACCAGAGAAGACATTGATCAAAACCTATGCTCTGAATGCACAGATGGTTAAATGTGTTAGGATGATGATGGGGTTAGACGTTGGGAGCTCAAGAGAGCATATGTAGCAGTATGCTCCTAGTCTTAAGGAGTATTAGAGTATATTTACTGGTTAGAGAAGGCTGGGCTTAGAGCAGTGAAAGTTAGCGATGGTAATACATACAACAGTAAGACAGGGTAATGGAATTCAAGAGGATGAAGAATCTTGAGGAGGAAGAGTCATTAGATTGTGAGAGCTAATGCAAGAAAAGAACCAGCATCCCCATGCATCCCTTTTCTGTGATTCTACTGTTCTGCTGTTCAACTGGAATGTGTATCAGAGCAGGTTTGTAACATTTTGCCAACAATTGGTCGCGGTGTATGGGATTGAATTATAAATATAGGACTAATGTCAGATACATGATGGAATATACTTATAAACCCTGTCAGCTACCTGTTACGTTTGACTTAATCCCTGAGACTGTTCAAGGAGCAGAGCATCAGGGTACCATGTGGTCGTGGACAGTGAATCTCACCAATGATGGTGGACAGTAAAGCTCACCAAGACTGGTGTACTGCTGTTGGGAGCAGACTGTTACTGGTGGATCCAATGTCTGCGTCCCGCCTCTTTGGAGCCCTGCCCTGCTACTGTGAGAAAAGCCAAAGACAAAGACACAGGCTTTCCTATGGAACACAGTGTCTAGTAAGCCTTCTGTGGTAAGCGCTTGCATTTTACAAAACAAATTGCTCTTGTGAATTCAGGTGAGTAGAAAGTTTCATAGGCTGAGCTAAAGCTCGCACGAACACTAGTCTGCACAACACAGTTTCACTTCACATCCTCACTTCTGAGTTAGCCTGAATACTTCTGGGGTTTTAGTGGGAGCATTAGTATTTAAGGTGCTTTCCACATGGAGCAATGGCCATGTGTTGTGTAGTTGCTGTGGTTCTCAACTTCACTCTAGTTTGCATCATTTCATCCATTCTTGCACCATTGTCCTTCTTTCCCTTTCTGGTTCCCTACAGTTAGATATCCCCTTGAAGTTCCTTTCATGATTTATTGCTCCTTGTCTTTGTCTTGTTTTGGTTCTCAGTTTGCGACCTGACTATCTTCTGGAATTCCATGGCTCTTGCCTGGTATCCTGGTCTGATGGGAGCTTGTTACAGCACAGCCCTTGAAGAACCAGAAACTATCAGGTAGAAGTCATCAGATGGCTCCTTTGATTGAGACAAAACTATCTTGAGGGCAACTCCAATTCTCTTACCACTTGTTGCCTGGTTTCCCTAGTTCCTTCAACAGGTATATACTGTACTTATTACCTCCACACAGGTATTTGGGGACATTAGGCGTCCGTATTGGTCTGTCTACTAGTAACCTGACACCAGGGCAACTCCTCTAGTAATGACTCAAGAGTTTTGAGACTTGTGATATTTTTTCACTTGCATTTAAAGTGATGTTTGAATGCCCTGATTTATACAATTCCACTGGTGAAGCATTGTGTGATATTAGGTAAAGTGGAATAGATGGATCAACTTACGTAACTCAGTTTAATTAATTAGCAGCTGAAGTACTTGGTTTGAAAGAACTGAAATGACTCTTTTTTTTACAAGAATTAAAGAAGGGTTTATGGTCGAGTTGGTTAGTTCGCAACATCCTACTTGATTTTGTGAACTCTTTGATTTAGCTCTTTCAATTGAATATTGATTACAGGAGACACATAAGAAAATGTGGACATCCAAGGAAGTTATTCTAACTTTGCCAAAGCTTCTTTATTTCATCAACCAGCTATTTCGGTGGAGCCAATTCTATATGATAGGGATCTTCCGACAGAGAATAAAAAGAAATGCATGTGTAAGGCTGGGTTGTGTCTATATTGTAGTGGTGTTGGACAAACTTAATACTTGTCCTAAATGACCTCAGAATGTTTTTTTAAGAAATCAATCATCTCCTGAGAAAGAAAAGAAAACGGGGGCGCATTCCATATATTGGATCTTCTGTGAATAACTGACAATCATTTGCTTCTCATGGCAATTACCTCGAGAACGGAAGAAGATTAGATTATGAAGGCATCATTGCTGGATAGTGGCGCTTGTAGATTGTTCATTCACCATGACAGGACCAGACCACTAAGAATAATATCCCTAAAAGAGTTAAGAAGACTCCTGGGGTGAATAAAACTTATGATGGTTCACCATTAACTTGAGGCCCAGTAAAGGAGCTTCTTTGCCTTTGCGGGTCTCTTTTTAAAAACACACTGAATTGCCTTCCTTTGACATTATAGAATCTACCAATTATGCTGTACTATTTGGAATTCCTTGGTTAAAGGGGCATAATCTGTATGTTAACTGGTCTATTTGAACAATATCCTTGTCATCACAGTTTTGTTATGATCATTGTCATGATTCAGGAATGTATTGGTCACCAAATGGTGAGATAAACCATTCCAGATCAAATGTAATTTTAGCTAATCTTTCTTCTTTGTGACTACCATGTTTTGTCAGGCTTTTGCTAATCTGAAGATCATAGGGAATATGACTGCGCCATACCAAATGAGCTCAGCACTCTAGTTCCATTTGGATGCATTCATTTCTTATTGGAAAAGGAGGAGATACTGAAGGCTTATTTGCAGAGGAATATACAAAATGGGTTGATGATTGTACCTTATTCCTCCCCAGCTGGGTCACCCTTGTTTTTAGTAACAAAAAAGATCAAGACCTATGACAATATATTGATTACAAAAGTTTGGATTACATTCCTATCAAAGATTGCTATTCTTTAATTGTCTTACAGGTGATTCTGGATTGTCTCCAAGGAGAACAAATGTTCACTAAACTTGCTTTCCAAGGTGCTGATTATCTGCGTACAAAGGGGGTAAATGAGTGGGAATCAGCTTTGCGTGCCCCATTTGGGCATTCTGAACATTGTATAATGCTATTTTAGCTATGGAATGCTCCAGTCATTTTTTAGAACTTTATAGATTCAGTATTTTCTGATGTTTTGAATTAGTTTGTACTACTTTATATAGATGATATTTTGTTGTTTCCTAAGACCATTATGGAATATCAGGAACACTGTTATCAAGGTTATAGCAGTATCATTTGTCTTGTATACCAGGAAAATGTGAATTTGAGAAAGAAGAGATTGAGTATCTTGGATACAGAGTGCCATGGTTTACCTTTCCATGAACCCAAAGAAGGCTTCAGATATTTTAGAATGGCCTTCACCTACTCATGCTAAAGAGATCTAAACCTTTCTTAGATCTGCAAAGTTTTATTGTCAATTAATTAAGACAGTTAGGGACATCATTCTTGTTCTAAAACAGAAAAATATGAAACCAGATTTTTGTTTGGACGATCAAGCTAAAAGATCATTTAATATGCTTAAAATTATGTTTACTCAAGCATCGATGTTGTGCCTTCCTGATCCTTTGAGTGAACAGAATGACACAGTTCATAAAGAGATCTAAAAGATACACAATTAATTGTTCAGATTATGTTAAAACTGGACAAATATTACGTTGGGCAGAATAATTAAGCATGCCTTATGGGAAAACAGAAGATTAATTTGAAATGATGGCTTTGATTTGGAACACAGCTGTAACATCTGCAGAGAGAATGCCATAACCAGCAGCCAGGTATCTTCTACCTCCACTCTCTGACTCATTTCAAACCTCAATCTACTACTCTCTCCAATGCACTGCCCTATTTCTCACGCTAAACCTTTCTCAATATATCCTCTACGTCCGCTCTGTGACTCATCCCAAACCCCATTCTAGTACTATGATCTCCAAAATAACCCTTTCTAGACTCTTCCCCCCTCTTCCCATCCTTGCATCATCTTACACCTCTTTTACTATTTAGCTCTCCAAACAAGCCTTTCTAAACCCTTCCTCTGACTCTTCCCCCTACACCCCCTCTTTACTCACCACAAACCTCCTCCTACTGCTATAAGCTCCCCAAAAAATAAATAATTATAGACTCTTCCCTCTTCTATCCCTCCACTATCTTTTTCAATCCAAATAACAGACTAACAAGACCACTGCTCAAATTAATTTCATATTTCCCTATACTAATACCCCATTAATCTTGTTTGGGTTCCGGAGTAGCATGCTACCCGCCAAACAACGCTTCAACACCTCATCTGGGATAGCAAGCACTACATAAATGCAAACCCTTCCATCTTGTATCCCTCCACTATCCTTTCCATCCAAATAACAGACTGACATGTCCCCCGCTCAAATTAATTTAATATTTCCCTATACTAATTCACCACTAATCCTTTTTAAGTTCCGGAGTAGTGTGCTACTTGCCGTAAAACCACTTTGACACCTTGTCAGGGGTAGTAAGCGCTTTATAAATGTTATTACAATTACTTAGAGGTCAACCTGATCAAATGTAGAGTTGTCTTTAAAGGCGGCTGGAGACATCACCTAAAATTAACGGGATTCAAAATGAAATACCACACACATTCTGTGGTTTTACTATTTCACCTTCATGTATGATATATGTTTATCATTGTGCAGAGTAGAAAAAATGTCTGGTAACCTAATTACCTAACATTTTCACCTCTCTGCCCCTTAACCACCCACTTCTAAATTGCCTCTTTAAGCCCACTTTTCTACCCATTGACCCAAGTAGTCGAGGGCAGCAATTACGCCATGTTTTGGGAATCAAGCCACAAAGAAACATTTGTATCTGCATAATTCCAAGGTCCAGCTGACACTTCTTTATTTAAAGAGTTTTATATAGGGCTGGCTAGACCCGAAGGTATCAGAGCGCTTTACATGAGAATCAACAATGTAACAGAAAAAGATCAACAATTACACAATACATCAAAAAAGAGGCAATACAATTAGGAGAGGAGAGAAAGGAGAGAGAAAAGTAGTGGAGGGGGCAAGGGAGGTGAGAAAGGGAGGATAAAGGAAGAGACAACAAGGAGAGACGAAAGGAAGTCTGTCTAAAGATCGACTGGGTAGGTGACGACCAAGGAGGGAATCCACGGCCCATCTCCCCTATAGCTAAACCAGGTAGGTCCATCGGGCATCAGACAAAATAGTTCAGTCTCAATACATTGAGAGAGGAGAGAAGGAGAGACATAAATAGAGGGAGGATCCGGGAAGAGAGGACAGGAGAGACGAAAGGAAATCTGTCTAAAGACCGGCTGGGTAGGTGACGTCCAAGGAGGGAATCCCCGGCCTGTCTCCCCCATAGCTAAACCAGGTAGCTACTTCAGGCATCAGACAAAATAGCTAGATCTCAATTGACGAGCGAAAATTCACAGATAAACAGGGTGGGGACTAAGAGCCAGGACAGGTGAGGGCAAAGGTCAGGGGGGGAGGAAAGGAGATAGGTGAGGGGGAGGAAAGGAGACACAGCAGGGAGACGAGAAGAACTGTGCCCAATGTCCGGCTGGGTTGGTGATGGTCGAGGGGGTGAGCCCAGGCCAATCTCCTCTATAGCTGTCAAGCAGCTCCACCGGGCATCAGCCATGTAGCTCAGGTCTCAGCTGTCAGGAAAAATAAAGATAACAGTTTTTCAAAGTTACATTAGATACAGTAGCCTAGTCAAACATCGAATAACGTCCCAATAGAGGATGGGGGGAAAAGGGGAGGGGAGGTAAAAAAAGGGGCAGGGAAGCAGGTCAATTCTGGCAGACCGGCAGTGGAGGAACAGTACATCATGAAGGCCCAAAAAGAGTGAAAGGGACAATTGCACGGGTGGAGCCACATAGTCATTAAGTCCAGCCCCAAATTCAATCACTGCGTTGGGTTATCTCGGAAACGTTGGGGGACCATGAGGAGGTGGTGAGACAAGGGAGCTCCATAAGTGGACAATCAAGTCAGAAGGGGAGAGAGCGACCAGGTGGGGGCCATCCCAGGGCAATGGATGGGCAGCCGGCCAAAGGCGTGGACCAGCGATAAGCAGTGATTGAGGAACCGGTCAGGGCAATCAAGGTGGAGTGCCCGGAGCCACAGTCCCCAACAACCTCCGCACAAAATGGCAGACTCCCAGATCACCAGAAAATGAGCAAACCCCCCCCAAAAAAAAAAATCTGAGGAGCAAAAATCAACCTCCAGGAGCAGGACTGGTTGGGGAAGGCAGGCGCAGGACCAGGAGGAATGAAGGCTGCTGGAAATCAGTACCACCTGGACCAACGTCCCTCAGGTCGTCAGGAGAAGTTGGGCAGTAGGGAACAGAACCTACTAATACAGGTAATGGTGGTTTGTAGGCTTGCAAATAGATAATATATCAGTCCTGACCATCAGTTAACATAAGCTATGCTGCTGAAAGAGCAGTATTTCGGAGGTTGCAGACCTCGTGTTTTCAATACACATTGAGCAAGCTTTGGGTCAGCCCTTTGCTCCCGAAAAATGGGTTTGTTTTCTATCTCAGTTGTCTCCTCTTTATTCAATATTTTCCTTCATATTCACGTGCATTTCCTGCCCGTGAGCATTTCACTCTCATAGGGACTGGCTGGTGTGTATCCTTGCGCTGTATACCTGTGCTTACTATTTTTTTCTTGTTCTTTAAGTACTCCATGGAAGTACAAGTGTTGTCTGGCTCTCTTCTGTTTTTTACTGTCCCCTTCCATCCTTGCACTCTGTTTCCACCCTTCCCATTCTCCCCGCCAACCACCCATCCCTTCCCCATGTTTTCAATTTTTTTCTCAAGTTTTTAAAATGTCTTCATAATGGCTGGCAGCTGTCAAGTGCTGCTGAGCTGCTCTTGTCCTTTTCGGCTTTTTGCCTCGTCCCCCAACCTGCATGCTGTTTTAACCTTTACTCTTCCATTCTCCTTCCTACTATCAATTTGTTTTCAAATGTTTTATTCATTTTTAGGTCGAGCCTGGGCAGCGCATTCGCTGCTCTGTCAGGCATGCTGTATTTGAGTATGGACTTGAAGCCCCGCCCACCCCCGCCCATATTTTTCATAGGCTTGTGTCATTGTCCTTCTTAAACGCTGGCTTTTGATTCGTTAATAGGCTTGTTAGTCCCTCCTTAGAGCCGCATTGTCTTAATTTGTAACCTCCCATGAGGACTGGCCCTTTTACTTCTGTTGTTGCACACTAGGTCTTATTTAGTCTGTAAACACTAATGAATGTCTCCTACTGCAGGCACGACATACTTTCCTGCAACAAAAGCTGTTCTCTTGCTCCTTGGCTACAGCTCTACCCCTACACCCCTCACCGCTTGCCACCCTAACCACCTCTCTTAGGTCTTTTTATTTTTTTATTTTCATTTCTCTTCTTCCACCCCCAATCCCACTTGACCAC
The DNA here is from genome assembly GCF_964263255.1 of Lissotriton vulgaris. Taxonomy (NCBI): domain Eukaryota; kingdom Metazoa; phylum Chordata; class Amphibia; order Caudata; family Salamandridae; genus Lissotriton; species Lissotriton vulgaris. The sequence continues at coordinate 71,696,265 of NC_141689.1, read as the reverse complement.
CCTGTTTTCATTTTTTTTACATTAGTAGATAGTGGCAGATGGTAGTAGTACTTTATTGTGCATGGTTATTTAAAACCTTTACAATATAAATCAGGATTCAGTCAAACATAAATCAAATTTTAGCATGTTAAAACAGCGATTCTGTCCTTAAGACAAGACACAAGATTCCGTAGTGAGATAACTGCAGCAGAATTTAAAAGAAACTTAGCATCATGTTAGACAGCCTATTTATCCTAAAAACAGAAGAATAATAAAATAATTTAAAAAAAAAAATAAAAAAAAAGTTTAAGGAATGGATTATCCATCCTTGCCTGCCAACGGAAGATAACGAAACAAAAGTAAAAGAACATGCCACGGAGGAGGCGAGGACACATAAGTTGTGATAACAGTTCGGAGGAGCCCTATTACCAGTCAGTACTGCACAGTCTTAGGAAGGGCGACAATGTCATTCTGGAGGACAGGCTTCTGGGGTGACATTTAGCTCATTAATATGGCCCTTTACAGTTCTACTTGAGTTGTTCGTTCTTTCAAAGAAAAAATTTTGAAGCGGGCCTCAGCTGTTTCGAGAAATTTTACCATTCGACAGCTCAGTTGAATGTCATCTCCTTTGAAGCAGGCTAGCGCCGCTTGCCTGCAGGTCCGTATGTTACGAATGTTAAAAAGAGGTCGCAGGAGGAGGCGTCGATCTTTGGTGAGCTTAGTGCAGGTAGCGATCAGATGAACTATGTTTTCTTTACCAATCCCACAGAGTCGGCATGTCAAAGGTAGATTTGGCCGTAACCATGGAGGAAGGTGAGCCGCTGACGGCAGTAGACCTAGGCGATATTTCAAGAATTTCTCTTTTGTTTTTTTGGTGAATCCTATCTGCAGATAGGTTTGAGGCAAGAGCATATTGTATGATTGAACTGTAAGCCATCCATGAGCCCGCTCTGTTAGGGCAGCTTTGTCCTGCAGCAATGATTCCTTCCGTACTATTTTATTGACCACCTTTTTGAAGAGAGCTGTGGAGCTTGAAAGTTCCCAAAGTTGCTGTAAGCCAAGGTCCTCAATAGCTGCTTCTAGGTACCGCCTTGCCGGACATGTTTCTTTATTTTGAATCTCCTTCCACAGGAGAGCGTTTAGGGTCTTCGGGTCTCCCCTGCTTATTTTGTGCCAGGTTTTTATGTAGGCTCCCTTGCGCGCCAGCTCTTCTTTTTGTAATCCGAACTCTAATCTCATTTGGGCAGGCGATGCATACCTCGGAAGGCTGAAGATCATGCGCAATGCTTTTGCTACTGTTCTATCTAGTGTGGGAGCGTCCCTTCCCCTCATAGCTTCGCTGCCATAAGTGATTGCTGGAAGTAATTTTGCCTGGATTACTTTTATGAGAGGAAGCAAGCTTGGCCCAGAAACTGTGTTTTTTAGTTTTCTAAGTGCCGCTGCAGTGATTAGTCCTCTCCTTTTAATGGCTTCACATTGCGGCTTGAAATTGCCCTTGTGGTCTATGATGACCCCAAGATATCGATATTCGCTGACCTTTTCTAGCTTTCTGGATGACAGGAGCCAGTTTCGTGTTGCTTTCTTTTTGGAAATATTAATACACATGATTTTGGATTTTTCTCGATTGATGGTAAGCCTGTTGGTAATGGAATATCTTGAGGTGATGTCCAATAGCCGCTGAAGGCCAACCGGAGTCCGGCTGATGAGTAACAGGTCGTCCGCGTAGAATAGGTTTGAAATCTGTGAGCCCCCTAACTTTGGAGCGTGCGAGTTGCATTCGTTTAGCAGTGTAGATAATTCTCCCATAAAAAGATTAAAAAGTATTGGGGCGAGTACGCAGCCCTGTTTTACTCCTGTATATGTTGGAATCTTTTTTGTTAGAAAGTCACCGGTGCCGAGCCTAACTTGCACCCATGTCTCGCTGTGTAGGAGAATTAATTGGTTTAAAAGCACCGGGGGAATGTTCAGCTTGTCTAGTTTTAGCACCGGGGGAATGTTCAGCTTGTCTAGTTTTAGTAGATAGGTTAAGTGACCTGATGTTAAGCCAATGCCTGAACACTGGTCCCCAGCTCCTGAGTCTGTAGCTCTGACCGCTGATATCTTGTCCCTCTGGGAGCATCATAATATTATATGCATTTGCTTGTTATGCACACAAGTTCCAATAGAAACTATATGTAAGCAAAGTACAACATACAAATGTTAATAATCAACGTAAAAATGCCTTCATTTTTTTCTAGCTAAAGCCTCTTTGTACTCAACTTTTCTTTCTCCGTGCTTGTATTAGTCACTGGTGCAAGATGCCGCGGTTAAGTTTCACGAGTTGAGCCCTGAGCGGAGGGACTGCAGACAAAAAATATATAACAAGCATTTGCAAAGCCACAGGTCTCGCAATTGCGAGATTTTGAGCTATTGGCATTGTAAATGACAACACCTTTTATTTATGTGTTTAAAAAGCCTGCAATAATAAAAGGCATTGTCATTTACAATACCAATAGGACAAAGTTTCGAAAAAGGCGAGACCTATTGCATTGCAAAAGCTTGTTAATTTTAAAGGCCTGTTTGCTGCCAAGTGTAGCCAGGCTGCTTAGAACCTTTTAGCACTATTTTTTAGCATTTGTAAGATATATCTTGTAACATGACAGCATACTATGTTACAACTCTAGAACAGGCTTTCGGCTGACGTAGCCAAAAGCCAAAAATTCTCGGGAACGCCCCCCGAATCTGGTCCGGGATTGACGGACAGAGCCGTCTTTCAATGGCTAGCCTCCATTTATGGAGCTAGCCAATGAAAGACGGGGGCGGATTCCCAGCCCCCATACTATACTCATTAGGTTTTTCCTAGCACATGCGTACTTCGCGTGCTACAATAAGACCATTGTAGGCAGAAGACTTACAGCACCACCGCTGGTGGCCACAAAAGGGTGTTATATCGCAACAAATGCCTCAATGTTACCGGAAATGGAGCCCACAGACAGCAAAATGTATTTTTGCCTGCGGCTGCAATAATAATTTAAGCTGGAGCTCTCCCTGTCGTACTGTTAAAAGGGAAAGACTATGGGGCAGGAGACTGTGTGAATTCAACTTAATACGAAATAGCTTCTTTAGTGTGTTCTTCTTTTCCATTTTAGGTCTGGCTTAAAAGAATGACATATTGTTACCAATTCTTTAAACCATAAAAAGAGTGCGTTTTGACTCAACCCAAAGAAATCTAACTCTTTAATTTCATGCTATTGGCTATTTGGTGTATCGTTCCACCTTCCAAGAAGTAGTTCCATTGAAATGCACGAGGGACTTTTTTAAATCTGGAAAGTATACATTGACTGGTACATTCAGTTCTTTATCTCTAATATGCATACAATGCAGTTAGCAATCATTTGTGCTACTTCCCTCCCCTCCACCCCCTCCCCCCGGCATTTACAAAGCCAATAGGGCCAGCTTTAATTTGATAAACAGAATTTGTGAACGAAACGCAGGCAAACAGCGTTTGTGTATGCCAGTCTTTACATGGGTGGCCATATAAAGCCAGGCCTATTTGAATTGTTAATGCTTGCTTTGTGTCTCGCAAGGAAAAAATCATTTTCTTAGCTGAGAAACCCCTACATGCCATTCACTTTCACAAAGTAACCCACACATGTACAACATAAACCTAAATCAATCAATCATTTATAAAGCGCGGCGTATCACCCGTGAGGTTCTAAAGGCGCTGAGGTTGCTAACTGCTTCATGGTGATCTGTTCATTCGAGCAGCCGGGCCTTGAGTCCTTTCCTGCATTGCTCGAGTGATGAGGCGGTCCTGAGGTGCAGGGTAAGGTCATTCCAGGCTTTGGGCACCAGCCTGTTGCCTCTGCCGAACCGGGGGCTGACTGCAAGGAAGAGGGAGGCAGATCATAGGTGTCTGGTTGGTTGGTGGAAGGTCATGCGTTTGTTGAAGTGTGCTGGTCCTTTGTTGTGCAGGGCTTTGTATGCCCGGGTCAACATCTTGAACTGGCATCTCTTCTGGATCGGGAGCCAGTGTAGCTTCTTGAGGTTGGGTGTGATGTGGGTTCGTCGGGGGAGGCCGAGGATAAGTCGTGCCGCTGAATTTTCTATTGTCTGTAGTCTTTTCAGGAGGGATGCAGTGACTCTTATGTAGAGTGTGTTCCCTTAGTCCATCCTGCTGGTGACAAGGGCCCTTCTGGTGTTGACTGGGAGCCACCTAAAGGTCTTGCGGAACATATATAGGGTGTGGAAGCAGGCTGATGAGACTGTGTTTATCTGTTTCTTCATAGAAAGCTTGCTGTCCAAGATGAGGCTGAGGTTGCAGGTAAGGTTTGTCGGGGCAGGGGATGGGCCGAGTTCAGCAGGCCACCATGCATCGTTCCATGGCAAGGTGTTCCCAAAGATGAGGACTTGTGTCTGGTCCGTGTTGCGTATGAGACAGTTATCTTTAATCCACTTAGCGGCGTTCATCATACATCTGTAGAAGTTGGCTCTGGTGGTGGAGCGGTCTTCTGACAGTGGGAGGATGAGCTGGCTGTCGTTGGCGTAGCAGATTATGTTAAGTCTGTGCAATCTGATGGTGTTGTCCAGGGGGGGTCATGTACGTGTTTAAGAGGGTGAGGCTGAGGGCCGATCCTTGGGGGACGCCGCATGTGATGATCTTGGATTCTACGGTGAATGGTGGGAGACAAATTCTCTGGGTTCTGTCGGTGAGGTATGAGGTGATCCATTTGGGGGTGTCTCCCTGGATCTGATATGGTGGAGTCTGTTGATCAAGATGTGATGCAAGATGTTGTTGAAGGCGGCTGACAGGTCAAGGAGAATGAGCGCCGATGCTTCGCCGCACTCCTTGAGGACCCTATGTCGTCGGTGGTTGCGATCAGGGCTGCCTCAATGCTGTGATTGGCTCAGAATCCAGATCGAGAGGGGTCCAGGAGGCTGCTGTGTTCCAGGTGTTCGGTGAGTTGCTGGTTGATTTCCTTCACAAGAACCTTCACAGGAAAGGGGAGTATGGAGATGGGTCGGCAGTGCATTAAGACACATTTGAACAAGGAAGGCGTGTTAGCAGTACTGAACCAAATAAATTAAGTTTTCCATATAGTGAGGAGGCACCCAGTCCTCATTCCACCAAGAGTTTTCTTTGGATGATGTTAACAAATACATCTAAAGTCGTGAATGGCCATTAATTAAAAAAATGAACATTGACTTTCAACAATTTAGGATAAAATAGAAAATAAAATGAATTGATTTAGTTCTTTGCTGTGCAGAAACACTTATGCTGGGAGCAAACATTGTTTGTACCATTCTATACATGCAATATAATAGTATATATGAATATGCTCTATTCAAAGCCAAAGGTTCATTAATATGGCTCCAGTGGTCTGCAGCGCACTTCAGAAGGTTCGGACTGAGGTAGGGAGCATGGAGACAGCCTGACATCCGCCAGGGAGAGATTTTACTCCCAGATTCCAGAGATTCAAGACCCAGAACTTTCCTGATTCACCATTGGACTTTAATGTGAGGAATCTTTAGCCACTTCTAGGAGGATAACTTATACCCTGACGGTTATAATAGCCCCAAGCAGAATGAGCCACAAGGTTTAGGCAATACTCACTGAGCATGTGCGGTGCTTCTGATGTAAGACCGGAAGTGCTGAACCGGAAGTACTCTTATGGGAGGAAGTGACTGAAGAGTACTGCACAGCAGGTCAATGGTACAGGGCCTGTGGGGGCGAGGTCGGTACTCGGCTGTGAAGTCACTCTTTGCCAATGTACCGGAGTGGCGCAAAGGGGCCTATGGCGGACCGAATGATACAGCGGGCTGGGTGGAAGGGGAGAGAGCCTAAGATGGCTCCCCTGTCTTTATCTAACATCTTAGGTATGTTCACGCTAGACATCTGGCTGCTGTCGGACCACAGCATATTGATTGGTGCTAGATAGAGGTAGGTAGTTCATTATTTTCTGTACTCTTGCGGGTTGTCCTCTCTACGTAAAAACTAAAGGGGACTCCACAGTACAAACAGGTAGCTTTTTTATTCACTCATCTCTAAAGGCTCACAAAACATTGTTCCACTGTAGGCTATAACTATATAGATCTACAGGACACCCTTCCACCAGCATAGGCACTTTCCTGCTCAGCCTCAGGCACCAGCTGGTAACATAGCAGCATCGGTTTTAGCCCTGTGCTCGTGGTGGAACAGGCACACATAGAACCAAGGGAAAGCAAGATGGAGTTGAGTTAGCCTTATTTCATCTACATGGGGTGTTACTCCAAACAGGCTGTATGTAAAGGAAGATGCTGGCTTTGTTACACAGCACTGCTTCATATAATCTTTTCTTATGTCACATCTGTGTATATCTGTTAGCATTACAACGCCATCCTGTGTAAACAAAAAGCAGTTAGCTTTACCAAGTCTTGCATAACTAAAATTGCCAACCATAGGCATTCTAGAATGTTCATTTGTTTGATGGTTCTCTTTACCTAGTCCTGCATATCTAACTATAATCAACAACAGGCATTCTAGAACGTTCACCTGTTTGATGGTTCTCTTTACCTAGTCCTGCATATCTAACTATAATCAACAATAGGCATTCTAGAACGTTCATCTGTTTGATGGTTCTCTTTACCTAGTCCTGCATATCTAACTATAATCAACAATAGGCATTCTAGAACGTTCATCTGTTTGATGGTTCTCTTTACCTAGCCCTGCATATCTATATCTAACTATAATCAACAATAGGCATTCTAGAACGTTCATCTGTTTGATGGTTCTCTTTACCTAGTCCTGCATATCTAACTATAATCAACAATAGGCATTCTAGAACGTTCATCTGTTTGATGGTTCTCTTTACCTAGCCCTGCATATCTATATCTAACTATAATCAACAATAGGCATTCTAGAACGTTCATCTGTTTGATGGTTCTCTTTACCTAGTCCTGCATATCTAACTATAATCAACAATAGGCATTCTAGAACGTTCATCTGTTTGATGGTTCTCTTTACCTAGTCCTGCATATCTAACTATAATCAACAATAGGCATTCTCGAATGTTCATTAGTATAATGGTTCTCTTTTCCTTATTATGCATAACTAACAATTACAACAAAAGGCCTTCTAGAATGTTAAAATGTTTGTTTGTTTGATGATATCTGCTAATTCTGAGATAAACTTTGAGGTCATTAACCGGATGGTCCATTTAAATGTGCCATGTGCTGTTTTTGTTGCACTCAAATAGGTAGGTTGTGTTAAACCATCTGCATTCTTCCTTTAATTATTAATATTTCCTTTTTTGAGAGAGCTGTCTAAGGCTTTTCAAGTTAGTTGTCTCTTTCACACCAGTGGATAAATAAACATTTCTTTCCGAGAACAAGCAATTTGTAACTGATTACATTCCGAACACCTTAACCAGAGGTCTGTAATTGATCTAATTTGCAGGGGAGTAATTGGTTACAGATTTATCCTCTGATCCAGAAATTTGTAATCTGGGACACAAAGTTACCTGGGAATCAGAAGGAGTAGATTCACCGTGACATTCAAATGCCTGCTTAGCACTGACCATGGGAGTGTGAGAACAGGGGGGGGGGGGTTGAGGGGGGCGAGGGAGTTTGCACCAAGCAGTGGGTAGCACTTTGAGCCCGCCCAGGCCTTAAAAAACAAGCACATTAATGTGGATTTTAAATCAGGCCTCGGATCATCAGGCCACTAAATGGTAGACAAAGTTAAATATTATTTAATCAGAAGAAATCATTTGACACCACAGTTTGCATCACAAATCCATTAAAAATACAATACAATAATTCTAAAAATCCATCTAAAGCATAACACATTAGAAAGTGTAAAGTTCATTGTAAGGATTCATGAAGCAGAAACAATGGTGCTCTGTTAAAGATAGAATCAACACACAATGTCCTGGTTTTAGGCATTTAAGAATTGACCAACACATTTGTATATATTTACCAATAAAAACGGAACCTCCTCTAATTTAGTTCGTAACACAAAATCCTGGCTTCCTTGAAGATATACACACCAAACTCTATGACTAAGATATTTTCTCCAACTGATAACAAGAGTAAAACCACAAAATGTGTATTTTCTTTTCGTCTTCACGGGCACACGAAGGTGGATTTGAGAAGAACTACTTTACAGTAGCTCTTACAGGTAAGGTGTGTAATCTACACCTCAGAGAAAGAGTAAGTCCATACGCCGCTGTCAATCAATACAAATATTGTTCCAATGCCTAAATTGTCTTGTTCAAGATGTGTCCGGTCTGAGGATGGTGATGTAAATTTTGTTCAAAGTTTTACGTTCAATATAGTCTCTTCACCTTGGCATAACTACATTTATGGTTGCACAGCTAATATTACTGGGACCTGACCGGATATTCTTTAGCCAAGGCTGTGAGAGGGTACTCTGGATATGTCTTAATCAGGGGAGATACAGGATATGCTATAAATCTCGTAATCATGAGAGGCCGCTCAACTTGTCCTCAATTTTATCCAGATAGAAACTGGCGTGAAGGCTGCCTGTCTATCTGGTGTAAATTGGCAGCGATTGGGTTAGCATTAGCAGAAGCCATCCTTTATTTAGAGGTTATCTTATCCGGTTTGTGGAATTCATTTTGTATTTCTGGCAGCCATCTTGTTTGCCATGTGCAATTGATGGAGCGAGGTGGTAAACGCAACATTTTGTGTACCCCTCGTGAAATTAATGTTCCATAATGATTAACATTTATTAATGGTGTCACGTGTTTAAATAACCAACCTTAGAGTAAATATGCATTCCTAAACACATGGGAAGTACCAATTTTGCTTGCATGGAGTGAAATAATCAATTAATATAGGTTGTCATTGTGATGTGAATTAATGTGCAGCTTAATTATAAAACAATGCAATTTAAATGTGCTTATTGTAAACGTTTTGTGCTAAAAGGTCGATGGATATGTAAGTATGAATCGCATTTATGTGGCTTATTTGCTAGGTAACAACTAATAGGGAAATATTAGAATGGTGGAAGGTAAACAGAAGCGTTTCATTACTACAATTAACATGAATTTGTGTTTGTTTCTATGATAATTACAAATGTTGCCCGTGAGGCCTAGTAAGAAAATGGCCGCTCTGAGCCACTGCGAGCGAGTACTGGTCTACGCATGCGCTTCAAAGATTTCTGCCAGCGCGAGTGAGCTGACTGTACTTGATGGGGAGTTCAAGGCCACCTTGCCCTGGAACCTAGGATGGGTGCCAAGCATGGACGATGTAATGCCCAAAGCCTGGGAAAGCTGATGTATGTTACGAGTGCAGGATGCGCCTAGGCCACGAACTGTCTTAAACAAAGAACCTTTATTTTTCGGCTGATTCATCGTGAAAACAATGCTGTAATGATGAGGAAGCGCTCATCTACCCTAAAATTTGTCCAATCAGGTCTCAAATTGGTGATGTTAGTTACTTTTTAGATAGATTAAGTTAGGGATTTAGTGTATAAAAACCCCTGATTTTGCTTAGAAGGGGTCGCTTTTTCGATTTCCTCTGGAGATGCTGCCGGACTGAAGATTGATTACTTGGAATGTAAGGACTTTAATTTCTGACTGATTATTTGTCTTTGCAGGTCTGTTAGGATAAGATGAGGGTGTTAGCTAAGGGTGTTAGGAGAGAATGAACTTGGAACTATCTGTTCTTTGCTAAACTTTTGCTAAACTTCTAAATAAATGTCTATTTCTGAGCTTTTAAAATAAATGATCATTTTTTAAATAAAGTTAAAGATTCGCATTGAATAAAGAAATGAATAAATGCCTAAATGTCAGACATACTAAAGTTTGCTTTGAATAACAATTAGATAAATGAAGAATATAAAAGCGGGTCTTTGATTCTTCCTACGCCTAGTTTTCGTTCTAGCAGATCCATTGCCATTATGGTGGTGTGTCTGACCACCACCTTTTGCATTGCGAATTTTCTAGTTGCCGCAGCTAGGGCAAAAGCTGTCGGTCATAACTCGCCTTAGTAATTTTTAAGGGTTTTTTATCAGAATCACTTTTGCCTTTATGAACGAACCTGTATAGTCTTAACATTTGTATAGTATTTAACTTTTTATCTGTAGTTCTAATGACTTTTATGAAAAAGCTGGGCTATGTATGTATGGGCATATGTATCCTATGTTATGTTTTACTGTTTATTGTTTTATGTTTTCTTTGTATGACTTGTAATAAGTCGAATAAAGATATCCTGACTGACTGACTGAATAAAATGGTGTTTAAATTGAAACCATGGTAAACTGTGTTATATTGCAAGTGTAAATAAAATAGTTAAATAAGTTTAGACACTCCGCCAAATGTTATATGAGATACCAGATATGCTAATTAAAGCCCGTATGACTCAGATACCACGGACTCTGCCTCTCATTTGATTGAGCTGTCCTCTATTGATATTTAATGCATGGAAAAATAGTCCGGTAATTTTATTTACCACATAATCTGGTGCCCGAATAGGGACCCCCCCCTTCCCCACTCGCCGGCGATGTTACGCAGGCCCTGACCCCTTCTACAGCCGTGACGGATCCTGCGCGCACCTGCGGGTTTTCCTGCTATCTTCCCTCAGGCCGATGGAGGAGACGGTGACTGCGGTCCGGCATCCAGACGAGGCGGTGAGGAATGCGGAGGATCCCGACCAGAGCCCCAAGTCGAGAGAGCAAGGTCCGAGGTATCCAGAGGCCCACCTATTCCGAAGCGCATGCGTAGGAAAAATCGTAGCCCGACACAGTCCAGTCCAGTCCAGTTTCCGAGGCCTTCAGTTTCTGCTTCCCGGTGAGTACCGTTGTTGGGAACGCATATAGACGGGTTCATTAATTTGTGCCCGGTCAAGACAGGTCTGGGTACACAGACCTGGTCCGAACGTGTTCACTTAGGTGAACGCGGTATGACGTGTCTCTTTATGGGACCGGTATTGTCTGTACTGTTTTAGCAGTGCATCTAGTAATCCAGTATTCTAGTATTGTTTCTCGAGATTTCCAGAATATTTGTTTTCTATGTACCAGGTAATATCAGTCCGAAATGTTTCAATGTGGTTAATGTCGTGGTATGAATGATTGTTTGCTATTCATTACTGTGTTTACTGTGCTCACGTTTAAATCAGTTCAATAATGCCACTGTTCTCGAAATTACGTCAGATAGGAACTAGGAAAGGGATACTCGAGGAAGCAGTTCCGGTCCCGCCTAGGGACACTCCAGGACATTTTATGTACCACAAGCACGGCTTAGATGCCATACTGTACCTAGACTTGTGGGTCGATTATACTAGGGATCTGGAAGAGAAGTATAGATGGCCTGTCTCAGGGACGTGGGATGCTGAATGCATCATGAGAGTAGAGGAAGCATTATGGAAGAAGAAAGCCAGACAATCCCAGAAAGATGCCATAGAATTATGGCGTAAAGAAGCGCATAGAAGAACAGAAAAAGAAATCAGAAGAGCAGAGAAAAGTAGAGAAGAATCTGAAAAAGCTAAAGAAAAGGAGTTACTAGAAGAAGGTGAACGAGTTAGAATAGAACAACAAGACCGACAAAGAAAGGCATGTATCCTGTTCTTGCCGAGGGCCTGCCCAGGGCGACCCCGGAAGTACCCTGTAACTTGCCACCACCATTGGTACCGACTAAAATCCGTCATAAACAGACCGCAGCAGATATTTTTCTTTCTTCCTATTTAGATGATGTAGTTCCAGCATATACCAATGTTCGCGTACCACCTGTTAATAATGTACAGCAACCTATCCAGCCTATTCAGTCTGTTCAAGACACGTTACCTCCACTCCCTCAAGACTCGACGCCCCCACCTGTTGTCACTTCCCATCCTGTCACTACTACTGTTACTGTTCCTCCTGCTGTCGGTCCTACCAATCCTTTTGCTACACTGACCACCCAGAGTCTGCCTACATTACCTGCACCTACTTTTCAAGCTATGACACCAGTAGTATCAAACCATCTAGTTGATGGTTATGCTTCTGCTTCAGGAGGCGCTGTAGGAGGCCGCCCTGTCACCCCGCCTCAAGTAAAACGAATGACGCTTAGAGAAGTAGCATTACAACGTACACCCAGAGCTGCGACTTTCGCATCCCTTAGACAGTACATTACAGATTGTAGATATGATCCAGTACCAGGTGTAGAAGATATGATGATATTTTCATTACGTTTACGACGTGTTACAAATTATTTAGTTCTTTTACCAGAAATGAATGACCATTTAGACAACCTATATCATTTTATTAGAACAGGGGAAAAACCTGAATGTAGTCACGAGGCCATGGCACATCACAAGGTTGAGACACAAAAAATGATCTTACAGTTTTTAATAAATTGTTTGATAAGGGAACGAGATCGGCCAGGTACAAGCAAGGAAGAGATGAACGTCCTGATAAATTGGAGTAACAATATAGCTGATGGTAGACATGATAAACAAAGTTGTATAGAAGCCATGTACAGAAAGATTCGTAAGGAAATTCTAGACATACATAAAAGGGACAAAGCAGCGAGAGAAGACGAGAAAGCAGATAGTGACGTCACTGAGGACGATGATATAGACACAGGAACACAAGACGGACCAAGAGGCAGAATAGCGTACGTAGGTAGAGCAAGACCTTTCGACAGACCCATTCACCTAGAAAACAAGAAACGTTTCCTTTCCCCCATAGCAGAACAATGTTCTCTTGAACATGTATTCCAAGCTACTGATAAAATATTGAAAGAAAGAATAGGCTACAGTGAACTTAGTACCATGCATGACCAGGAACTAGCACGGTCAGCAGTACAATGGGCTGGAAATACTAGTATATATAAAGATGATACAGTAGCGCAGACATTTTTGAATCTTACCCCAGACGAACAGCGTTTAGCTAGTATGTACATGATCCAACACCTCATTACCCTATATGAAAGTCAGCATTCTGATCCAGGTCCCCTATATAATGTACTGGAAGAACTACTCCTAAAAAGATGGAGAGGCCTAGGTACCGATTTAATTAACACCATTCTAGAACAACGTCACAAATACAGAACTTTCCTGACTCCACATTTTGTTCCTGTTCCACCCCCAGTAAGACAACCATTTTACATAGACAGACAGAATCCCTTACGAGAAGTTCATCCCGTCCAGACCCCAGAGGGTGAGCTTCATCGAGTATTTGTATACACCCCCCTGACTAAAATGGAATTATTGGAAATGAAGAAATTAGTGCCCTGTCATGATAAAGATCCAGCAGGGTTTCACCGTGAATTAAAAGACATGCTACTAATGGGAGATTATACGTATTCTGACATTCTTAAAATGTTAAAGGTATTGTTGCCTGCTGGCATTTACGAAAAACTTAAAGAAAAAGAATGGGAGGTGGGAGATAAAAAGATTACTTGGACTGAATTAGAAGACGAAGAAAATAGGCGAGTCCCAGGTACAGGTCTTGGGGACAAAGCCAAAGCATTACCAGGATTATTAGTACAAGTCTTGCCTAGGTTATTGACAGTTAAAAAGGAAGACTGGGATGCAATCTCAGCCTGCAAACAGAAACAAGACGAAGACACTAGTGATTTTTATTCCAGATTTGAGAAATGTTTCATTATTAATAGTGGCTTGAAAACAAGTAGCGAATCATATCCACATCTCTTTGTGACCAAATTAGTCGAGAATTCCTTACCACAGGTTAAAAACAGAGTATTGAAAGTCGAGAGCACCTGGCAAGCTAATACTCCTTCCCAAATGTTACAAATGTTACAGTATCACCAGAACCGAATTAGAGAGGAACACGAACATGAACAGAGACGTATGAAAGATACGGAAATGAAAGTACTAGTTGCCCAGTCCGTCCCAACAGACAGTCAGAAGAGGGGTATGACACAGACTAGTAACCCTGCAGCTCCTGTTAAAGGGAATTGCAATTATTGTAAACAGCCAGGTCATTATATAAATGAATGTCTGGTTCTGAAACACAATATTGCTACAGGCAGGACGAAAGAAAGACCGCGTCCACCTAGACCAGAACATGTTCCACAGAATATTCCACAAAACATGCAACCTCCACAGAATGCACAACAGGCAGTAGCTGTACCCCAGCCCCAACCCATTGCTGCCACGCAACATGTCACACAGCAAATGTACCAGTATGCACAGTCAGAGTACCCAGATTATCAGCAGTATTCATGAAACAGCCTAGAGAGGGAGGTTGGCTTGCCCCTTATCGAGGTTCCTGTAGATCAAGAGGGTCCCTATGTACATAGTCAGGTATTAGGGAAAGACAGAAAATTTTTGATTGACACAGGGGCGAGCAGAACTACCATCAGTCACGACGAGGTCCCAGGGGCACCCCTCTCAGGCTCACAGAATGTTTCCCTTGGATTTTCAGGAAAACCTATTGTTAACGAAGTGTCGAAACCAGTTCCCCTTGCAGTTGGTCCATTGTCTCGTACTACAGACTTGTTACTTACGAAATCATGTCCTGAAAACTTGCTCGGTATTAAAACATTGAAAGCATTAGGAGCAGTGATATGTTGTTCTCCGGAAGGAGTGAGATTGTTCTTACGTGACTTCAAAGGTCATTATGTGTTGAGAGATTTTGATCCAAGATTGCAGAATGTACCACAGCATTTATGGGCGCAAGGTCCAACTGATGTAGGTTGTATGCACATTACACCCTATCGTGTCACACTTAAGCAAGGTGTTGTATTGGCCCAAATCCGACAATACAGATTGCCACCTGAGGCTGTAGTAGCCTTACTGAAAATTATTGACGAGCTCATTGCTCAAGGAGTAGTTGTAGAAACTGACTCTAATATATGTAATTCTCCAATCATTCCGATTCTTAAACGAACTGACCCAGATGCACCACCAGTCTACCGATTGGTGATCGACCTTCGAGAGTTAAATAAATGTATCATACCCCAGTACCCAGTGGTCCCAGATATTTCTTCCCTACTGACTGCCATTGATTCCGAAGCAGCGTTCTTTACTGTAATAGATCTCAAGAACGCCTTCTTTAGTGTCCCCATTCATCCGGAAAGCCAGTACCTTTTCGGCTTCTGTTTAAATGGCCGAAGCTTCAAATTTGCGCGTGCACCTCAAGGGTTCACAGAAAGTCCTAGTATTTACAGTCAAGCTCTGAAACGACAACTAGACAGTATTCACATGCCTACTGACACTGCACTGCTGCAATATGTTGATGACTTGTTAATTACAGCACGGACCGAACGTGACTGCGAACGCGCATCACTGACAGTCTTGTATTTTCTGGCCGAAAAGGGGCATAAAGTGTCCCCTTCGAAGCTACAATTCTGTGCCCAGCAAGTGGTATACCTTGGACACTTGCTGTCCAAGAGGGGTAGACAGTTGACACCAGACCGCATTCGGTTAATTGCACATCTGCCACAGCCCAAGACACAAAAGGAAGTACAGGCCTTTATTGGCCTCACTTCTTACTGCAGACAATGGATTCCACAATATGCATATCTAGCTAAGCCACTCATACAGTTAACAACACAGGAGGCAGCGACTTCGACTGTCCTCCCTTGGACTCAGGAACATACACAAGCTTTTAATGACTTGAAGAAAGCCCTATGTCAAGCACCTGTTTTAGCGACACCATGTTACAGCAAACCTTTTACACTTTTTGTCACAGAACGCGATGGCACAGCATTATCTGTTCTGACACAAGATCAAGCAGGACACCACAAGCCTTGTGCTTATTTTTCTAGTACCTTGGATCCAGTAGCCCAGGCTTTGCCTGCATGCTTGAAATCAGTTGCAGGAACAGCTCTAGCTATCAGACAAAGCGATTCAATAGTATTAGGACATCCCTTGACAGTACAGGTTCCACACTCTGTGGAAGTTCTCCTAAACCGAACCCAGACTCAGCACTTGACCATAGCACGACTGACAGGTTATGAACTGACACTGTTCCAACCACACATAGAAATCAGACGTTGCAACATACTCAACCCTGCCACATTGTTACCCTCGATTACATCCGATCCAGCACCACATGACTGCGTAGAAGTCATTAATACAGTGACAAAGCCCAGACAAGACTTGACAGACATTGCATTGCCCGATTCAGACCTGACACTTTATGTGGATGGTTCATGTATGAGAACAAGCACAGGAGAATTAGTGGCCGCGTATGCCGTGACCACTGAAACTGAAGTCATAGAAACACATCGCATTGATACGTTATCTGCTCAGGCAGCAGAGCTCATCGCTCTGACCCAAGCCTGTATACTGGCCAAAAACAAGAAAGTAAACATATACACAGATTCACAGTACGCATTCGGAGTCGTTCACGACTTCAGTGTTCTCTGGGAAGAAAGAGGTTTTCTGACTTCCCACGGTGCCAAGATACAACATGGTCCCCTCATTCAAGCCCTGTTTGAAGCAATACATCTGCCTACAGCCATAGCCATCATGAAGTGCAAAGCACATATTAAAATCACCGACACTATTTCCCAGGGTAACGACCTGGCAGATCGAACAGCTAAATTCACAGCTCAGACTCAGACAGACATACCGACTGACATGACAAAGACTGAAGTCACTTCACTGACACATTGTATGACAGTTAAGGATCCCACACTAGATGTACTCGACATACAGACACATGCGACTCCAGATGAAATCAAGAAATGGACTGAACTAGGAGGGATCCAGACAGATCAGGGATGGATGACGAAGGGAAGAGCCACATGGTTCCTCCCCGACTCTATGGTTCAAGTTATCATTAACACAGCACATAGTCCAGCGCACTTAGGAGAGAAAGCCATGTTAGACAGTTTACAGAATCTTTGGTTCAATAAACATTTACGAGCAGCAGCGAAACAGAAAGTGCGTACCTGCATGATCTGTTGTCAGTTCAACCCAGGCAAAGGTATTCCCGTGGAACAAGGTGGATTTCATCCTCCTGACCATCCTTTTGAAGTCCTCCAGATGGATTATATCCAGATGGACAGATGCCGAGGATTCAAATATGTCCTCGTAGTCGTATGTGCCCTTTCCCGATGGACAGAAGCATATCCAGTCCCAGATTACACTGCTGTAACCACTGCCAAACAGCTGGTTCGTGAATTTTTCCCACGATATGGTTTGCCCCGTGTCGTGTATTCTGATAATGGTCAGCCATTCTCGTCCGAACTCATGAAACAGGTATCACTCCTGTTAGGTTACCAGTGGAAATTCCACTGCGTACGACACCCTGAAGCAGCTGGTCTCGTGGAGAGACATAATCAAACCCTGAAAACACGATTAGCAAAGATCTGTGCAGAAAAATGTGTAGATTGGATAGTAGCCCTGCCAGTTGCCCTCTTTTATATGCGAATGGTAGCTCATTCTAGAACCGGATTGTCCCCGTATGAGATAATTTTTGGACGTCCCCCGAACATGTGGGGTACGCCTATGCCCAGAAAGATAACCGATGTTGAAAGTAATATGCTGACAGATTACTTGGCTTCCTTGATGTCTGCACTACAATCTTGTCGTTCACAGGTCGCGGCTGCCTTCCCGGACAACACCCAAGTAAAACCGCATGAAATCGTTCCAGGAGACCTGGTCTACGTCCGAAATTTCGATCGATCGAGCCCTCTGGAGCCGAGGTGGAAGCAGCCAAAGTTGGTGTTGTTGACAACGAGGACCGCCGTAAAGCTGGAAGGTCTCAAGGGATGGCTCCACTCCAGTCATATTAAAAAAGTTCACAGACTGTGTCCAGAGACTTCGATTAAGGACTGCCCCCTTTCAGACACTGACTCTAAACTCCCCCTGTTAGAGAAAACTCTGCACCAGGAGTATCGTTCCAAGTTGAGGTCTAGTAAGTCAGACAGCGTTTAATTGTTTAAGTCCCCCTCGGGTGAAGCGGTTAGACAGGTTTCTGACATGTATAAGATAGACCCAAATAGTCAGAGAGATAGGCGAATTAAAAAGAGAGAACAATATTGTAAAAATTTGCACAGCCGATGCGTTATCGCATTAATTTTTATGTTTCTTCTGAGTCTTACGATCATATGCATAAGTTTAATGCTACATGTTTTCTTTCCTCTTGATTCTCATGTACATACTTCTTCTAATGATACCATAGAGCATACTTTCAGTGACCTGCCTCCACACGAGTTGTCCTATCGATTAGCAATGCGCAACAATACATTCATTCGTATGTTACACCATTCTCACCAGACCAGCAATGCCACCAATTGCTGGGTATGTGGCCGACTCCCTCCCTATCAGAAATATAAGGGAGTTCTGCCCCTCTTTCCTTATCCGTTTACACATAATGGTTCGTGTGGTGCATGGTTTACTTTAATGTCCTCCCTAGACAGTAAGTCCAAAGTTTCCCAAGACAATTGGATTTGGGGGAACTTAAATACAGTTATGAATAAAATATGTTTCCCAGACAAAGAAGGTCTTCCCCAAAGGACAGGGACCGATCTAGAAAATGAAGTGTATGGATTAGGTAATTTTACACTTAACCTCATGATTCTGAATGTGCAGTCTGAGACCAATTCGGACTTGCCGTCTATTACAGTTTTGCCAGTGAAAGGTGAATTATGCGTCAGAAAGAATGGTTCAGTACATCTAGGACACAGTGATTGTACTACTGTGGTCGAATTCAGTGATAAAGGAAAGTCTACTTTCAAAGCCTCCCGCCATTCTTATTTCATATGTGGTCAGACAGCTTATGTACGTCTGCCATTGGATTGGGATGGGACGTGTTATATTGCGTTCCTATTGCCACCTGTTTTCCTAGCCCCACCTGATTATCATCGAAATCCACACCTTGTGCATGTGAGACCTAGAAGGGAGATCAAGACCCCGATTGTCGATCAGACTGAAACAACGTTGGAGCAATATACAGATTTCAATAAAGGATTCTTTTTCTTTATAGGTCCCATTCAAAACAGTAAATTAATACGTAGGTTAACACGAACTCTGGAAGCAGTAGTGAACGAAACTACTTCTGCTTTAGGTAACCTGACTGAGGAACAGTCTGCTATGAGACTTGTTGTTCTTCAAAATCGCCTTGTCCTTGACGTCATCCTGGCCGATAGGGGCGGGGCTTGTAGAGTCATCGGATCCAGTTGTTGCATTTTCATTCCTAATAACGCGCCATCTGTATATAAGGCCATTACAAGGCTTCATGAGATAGCTCATCAGATACATCAGGATCCAGGCACCTGGACATGGTCCGGTTGGCTCTGGAGTGTGATATCCGCCTGGGGATGGAAAGTATTGTCATTCCTAGGAATAATACTGCTCATAGTATTCAGTTGTTGTCTCTGTCTGCAATGTGGGCCAGCGATTTGCGGCTTGTGCGCCACAACTTGTATTCCCCGTCCAAGTCCACGTTCCCGTTCCCGAATAAAGAAAGATGAACAAATGATGCTATATGAACAGATAGATGGTCTCATGAATATAGATATATCCTAAAGGGTGAAGTAGGGGCCAAGGAGGGAATGAGGTAATAGAAATTTTCAGGTAGCCAATGTGTCCCCCACTCGCACCCCATCCATGCACCCATGTTCCTTGTATGTCATGTAACTTCCTTTCCGTGCATGCTAGAAAGACGCATATGTATTTGCGTCAAACGTTAACATGTCAGTTATATAATGCTCCAAGAAAAGTACGTTTATTAGGCTTCTAGGCCTATGGTGCCAACGTCTTTACATGGTACACTTCTGAATCTCGCACACGTTTTCTCCATGTTTCCTGGCCCAGTCGAGCTAGGCCCTTAATTGAGGCTTCATAGTCTCTTCTGTTTCTAAAAGCTGCATTTTAGGTATGCATCCCTGACCTCTGCCTTACTTCCTGCCCAGCGAAGCGGTGCCCGGCTCAGCCTGGCCTTCCTGCCAAAGACAGTATTTTGCCTACAGTTATCTGCTCAGCCTCCTCGAAAACACATTCCGGTCTAGTGAAATAGGTAAACATATTGCCGGCCGCAGAGCAAAGGGCCCGGCCTTCTTGTCCTCCTTGCAAGTGATTTACAGTACCCGTTACCATGGTAGGCCCATGGCCCCGTGTATTTCACCAAGACACGTATGCACGCACTAGCATACAGTATTGAACAGCCTCTGTCCGAGAGACCTTTTACTTCAGATACTGCATCCTCCAAACATGAGATACCAGATATGCTATAAGTACAGGTCGTTCTGACATCCCAGACACCAGTCTCCTCTACTAGTGTTAAAGTCAAAGCCCCCAGTTCTCCCCAGTTACACGTCATGCTCAGTTGCGCGCGCATCTAGGCCAAGAGTTTCTGCTGACCCTGCAGGAATTCGCCATGTATCCACCCACTTATGACACTTCTTGTGACGTTTCTCTGACATGTCAGGTACACGCCCATGTGTATGCCTTCTTACACGCCTCCTGTTACGCACATGTGTTCTTATCTTTTTCTTTTCACTAGTTACGCCTACTGTATTCATTTCGACTGTACTGTTTTACTATATATAATGTGTGATGTTAATAAAATGTTGAATGTCCCTTCCTGAACCTTAGTGGTGATGGAACATGATGTCCTGTTCCTCGAGGAGCATAATTAAAGCCCGTATGACTCAGATACCACGGACTCTGCCTCTCATTTGATAGAGCTGTCCTCTATTGATATTTAATGCATGGAAAAATAGTCCGGTAATTTTATTTACCACAGTCGGACCACAGCATATTGATTGGTGCTAGATAGAGGTAGGTAGTTCATTATTTTCTGTACTCTTGCGGGTTGTCCTCTCTACGTAAAAACTAAAGGGGACTCCACAGTACAAACAGGTAGCTTTTTTATTCACTCATCTCTAAAGGCTCACAAAACATTGTTCCACTGTAGGCTATAACTATATAGATCTACAGGACACCCTTCCACCAGCATAGGCACTTTCCTGCTCAGCCTCAGGCACCAGCTGGTAACATAGCAGCATCGGTTTTAGCCCTGTGCTCGTGGTGGAACAGGCACACATAGAACCAAGGGAAAGCAAGATGGAGTTGAGTTAGCCTTATTTCATCTACATGGGGTGTTACTCCAAACAGGCTGTATGTAAAGGAAGATGCTGGCTTTGTTACACAGCACTGCTTCATATAATCTTTTCTTATGTCACATCTGTGTATATCTGTTAGCATTACAACGCCATCCTGTGTAAACAAAAAGCAGTTAGCTTTACCAAGTCTTGCATAACTAAAATTGCCAACCATAGGCATTCTAGAATGTTCATTTGTTTGATGGTTCTCTTTACCTAGTCCTGCATATCTAACTATAATCAACAACAGGCATTCTAGAACGTTCACCTGTTTGATGGTTCTCTTTACCTAGTCCTGCATATCTAACTATAATCAACAATAGGCATTCTAGAACGTTCATCTGTTTGATGGTTCTCTTTACCTAGTCCTGCATATCTAACTATAATCAACAATAGGCATTCTAGAACGTTCATCTGTTTGATGGTTCTCTTTACCTAGCCCTGCATATCTATATCTAACTATAATCAACAATAGGCATTCTAGAACGTTCATCTGTTTGATGGTTCTCTTTACCTAGTCCTGCATATCTAACTATAATCAACAATAGGCATTCTAGAACGTTCATCTGTTTGATGGTTCTCTTTACCTAGTCCTGCATATCTAACTATAATCAACAATAGGCATTCTCGAATGTTCATTAGTATAATGGTTCTCTTTTCCTTATTATGCATAACTAACAATTACAACAAAAGGCCTTCTAGAATGTTAAAATGTTTGTTTGTTTGATGATATCTGCTAATTCTGAGATAAACTTTGAGGTCATTAACCGGATGGTCCATTTAAATGTGCCATGTGCTGTTTTTGTTGCACTCAAATAGGTAGGTTGTGTTAAACCATCTGCATTCTTCCTTTAATTATTAATATTTCCTTTTTTGAGAGAGCTGTCTAAGGCTTTTCAAGTTAGTTGTCTCTTTCACACCAGTGGATAAATAAACATTTCTTTCCGAGAACAAGCAATTTGTAACTGATTACATTCCGAACACCTTAACCAGAGGTCTGTAATTGATCTAATTTGCAGGGGAGTAATTGGTTACAGATTTATCCTCTGATCCAGAAATTTGTAATCTGGGACACAAAGTTCACCTGGGAATCAGAAGGAGTAGATTCACCGTGACATTCAAATGCCTGCTTAGCACTGACCATGGGAGTGTGAGAACAGGGGGGGGGGGGGGGTTGAGGGGGGCGAGGGAGTTTGCACCAAGCAGTGGGTAGCAATTTGAGCCCGCCCAGGCCTTAAAAAACAAGCACATTAATGTGGATTTTAAATCAGGCCTCGGATCATCAACTCACTAAATGGTAGACAGAGTTAAATATTATTTAATCAGAAGAAATCATTTGACACCACAGTTTGCATCACAAATCCATTAAAAATACAATACAATAATTCTAAAAATCCATCTAAAGCATAACACATTAGAAAGTGTAAAGTTCATTGTAAGGATTCATGAAGCAGAAACAATGGTGCTCTGTTAAAGACAGAATCAACACACAATATCCTGGTTTTAGGCATTTAAGAATTGACCAACAAATTTGTAGATATTTACCAATAAAAACGGAACCTCCTCTAATTTAGTTCGTAACACAAAATCCTGGCTTCCTTGAAGATATACACACCAAACTCTATGACTAAGATATTTTCTCCAACTGATAACAAGAGTAAAACCACAAAATGTGTATTTTCTTTTCGTCTTCACGGGCACACAAAGGTGGATTTGAGAAGAACTACTTTACAGTAGCTCTTACAGGTAAGGTGTGTAATCTACACCTCAGAGAAAGAGTAAGTCCATACGCCGCTGTCAATCAATACAAATATTGTTCCAATGCCTAAATTGTCTTGTTCAAGATGTGTCCGGTCTGAGGATGGTGATGTAAATTTTGTTCAAAGTTTTACGTTCAATATAGTCTCTTCACCTTGCCATTCACTACATTTAAGGTTGCACAGCTAATATTACTGGGACCTGACCGGATATTCTTTAGCCAAGGCTGTGAGAGGGTACTCTGGATATGTCTTAATCAGGGGAGATACAGGATATGCTATAAATCTCGTAATCATGAGAGGCCGCTCAACTTGTCCTCAATTTTATCCAGATAGAAACTGGCCTGAAGGCTGCCTGTCTAGCTGTTGTTAATTGGCAGCGATTGGGTTAGCATTAGCAGAAGCCATCCTTTATTTAGAGGTTATCTTATCCGGTTTGTGGAATTCATTTTGCATTTCTGGCAGCCATCTTGTTTGCCATGTGCAATTGATGGAGCGAGGTGGTACACGCAAAATTTTGTGTACCCCTCGTGAAAATAATGTTCCATAATGATTAACATTTATTAATGGTGTGACGTGTTTAAATAACCAACCTTAAAGTAAATATGCATTCCTAAACACATGGGAAGTACTAATTTTGCTTGCACAGAGTGAAATAATCAATTAATATAGGTTGTCATTGTGATGTGAATTAATGTGCAGCTTAATTATAAAACAATGCAATTTAAATGTGCTTATTGTAAACGTTTTGTGCTAAAAGGACGATGGATATGTAAGTATGAATCGCATTTATGTGGCTTATTTGCTAGGTAACAACTAATAGGGAAATATAAGAATGGTGGGAGGTAAACAGAAGGGTTTCATTACTATAATTAACATAAATTTGTGTTTGTTTCTATGATAGTTCCAAATGTGGCCCGTGAGGCCTAGTAAGAAAATGGCCGCTCTGAGCCACTGCGAGCGAGTACTGGTCTGCGCAGACGCTTCAAAGATTTCTGCCAGCGCAAGTGAGCTGACTGTACTTGATGGGGAGTTCAAGGCCACCTTGCCCTGGAACCTAGGATGTGTGCCAAGCATGGACGATGTAATGCCCAAAGCCTGGGAAAGCTGGTGTATGTTACGAGTGCAGGATGCGCCTAGGCCACGAACTGTCTTAAACAAAGAACCTTTATTTTTCTGCTGATTAATCGTGAAAACAATGCTGTAATGATGAGGAAGCGCTCATCTACCCTAAAATTTGTCCAATCAGGTCTCGAATTGGTGGTTAGTTACTTTTTAGATAGATTAAGTTAGGGATTTAGTGTATAAAAACCCCTGATTTTGCTTAGAAGGGGTCGCTTTTTCGATTTCCTCTGGAGATGCTGCCGGACTGAAGATTGATTACTTGGAATGTAAGGACTTTAATTTCTGACTGATTATTTTTCCTTGCAGGTCTGTAACACTTCCATTTTAAAATCGCCGTTTGTACTGTTGTGAATGAATACTATTTGCGCAGTATTATTTTAATAACTGTTGGCACATTAGCACAGTTACCTTCTTGTGTGCACAATACCGCTCATCTCCCTGTTCCACCGCAGCTTGTGCTGTTTGTTGTGGAGGGAGTGGACTAGCGCGGTACAGAGGGAGTCCTTTCACCCTCACTTCCGGGGGCCATCTTGGAGAGCTGACGGTCTAGTGATTGCACTAGGACCATCAGGAGCCTCCTATTTAGGGCGAGCATTTCCTGCCGCGCTAAAGCCAAGCATTTACCTGCACTGAAACTCTGTTTGCTGACGCGCTGCTGAAGCAGTTTGACCACGCTAGCACGCTATTGATTTTATCTGTAACACTTCCATTTTAAAATCGCCGTTTGTACTGTTGTGAATGAATACTATTTGCGCAGTATTATTTTAATAACTGTTGGCACATTAGCAAAGTTACCTTCTTGTGTGCACAATACCGCTCATCTCCCCGTTCCACCACAGCTTGTGCTGTTTGTTGTGGAGGGAGTGGACTAGCGCGGTACAGAGGGAGTCCTTTCACCCTCACTTCCGGGGGCCATCTTGGAGAGCTGACGGTCTAGTGGTTGCACTAGGACCATCAGGAGCCTCCTATTTAGGGCGAGCATTTCCTGCCGCGCTAAAGCCAAGCATTTACCTGCACTGAAACTCTGTTTGCTGACGCGCTGCTGAAGCAGTTTGACCACGCTAGCACGCTATTGATTTTATCTGTAACACTTCCATTTTAAAATCGCCGTTTGTACTGTTGTGAATGAATACTATTTGCGCAGTATTATTTTAATAACTGTTGGCACATTAGCAAAGTTACCTTCTTGTGTGCACAATACCGCTCATCTCCCCGTTCCACCGCAGCTTGTGCTGTTTGTTGTGGAGGGAGTGGACTAGCACGGTACAGAGGGAGTCCTTTCACCCTCACTTCCGGGGTCCATCTTGGAGAGCTGACGGTCTAGTGGTTGCACTAGGACCATCAGGAGCCTCCTATTTAAAGCTCACATGGAGCAAACGCGCAGCGGACACGCGCCGCGGGCGCGCCATAGGTGCGCCGGAGGTTCGCCAGAGGTGAGCCCATCTTTGCCCATCCGTGACCATCCGGGGCCTGGGGCCAGGACCCCGGGCCAAAATGTGCTTTATTCCAGGGGTGACATATTGCAGCTTAATTTGGGCAAGTCTCATCTTGAGCCGGCTACTATACATCGGCTGGCTTGCGAGGGCTTGTTAATCTCACCTAGGAGCATTAGAGGGCGGCAGCGCGCTTCTAACATCTATACCCTGATTTATGGCCTGCTGAATACGAGCTCTTTGCAGAACCATAAGATGGAGGTCTTCACACTTTTGGAAGACGGGGAGTTAGACGTCCTTGCGCTCACCGAAACATGGTTGGAGGATTGCTCGGCGCCAGATTTAGTGGCGGCCCATCCAGACAATTATCTGGCAATCCATTTCAACAGGGAGGGAGCCAAGAGAGGAGGGGGAGTAGCCCTTCTTTATCAGACACGTCTCCGCGCCGAAAGGTTTCTCTCCGAAACCCTCGGGGGAGCAGAGGTTATGGGGGTTAAGCTCAGGCGGGGAGCGGTTTGTGTGGTGTTTTTGGTGGTATATCGACCACCTTGGGCGTCGCCAGACTTCCTGACTCTCTTCACGAGACTGGTCCAGGACCTGCGCACAATATATGATAAAATGGTTGTTGTCGGGGACTTCAACTATCATTGGGAAAAATCCCCTAAAGAGGGGCAAGCATTACAGATCGAGGAGGCGATCTCCTCCTTAGGTCTTACCCAACAGGTCAAGGGACCGACACATGAGAAAGGACATGTGCTCGACTTAGTCTGGACTACCATGCCAGCCCAGGGTGCTACGGAAATCCTGCCTTGTGCATGGTCCGATCATTTTTTAATAAAGGGTAGACTCTTACTGAGGGGCCACCTGTCCAAACCTGGGGAGGGCTGGAAAATGGCCCGGAAGTGGAGAAATCTTGATAGGGAGAAATTGGTCCACCTCTTGGAACACCCCCCTTCAGCAAAAGAGCAGGTTGACAACGTTGATGTCCTTTGTGATCACCTCCAGCATAAACTGGGGAGTGCCATTGATGTGGTGGCACCTCTTCGCAGGGTGAAGAAGGTGGCGAGAGGAGCTGGGGCTCCTTGGTACAATGATTCCCTAAGGGAGATGAAACGTGGGGTGAGGAAGAAAGAACGGGCATGGCGTAAAAAATATGACGCCATTGCCAAACAAGAGTACGTCTCATCCTTAGCTCATTACAAACTAGCCATACAAACTAGGAAGGCTGCGTTCTTCGAGGAAAGAATAGCTGCAGCAAGAGATCCGCAAAAGGAAATCTTTCGGGTCCTGGCGGAGCTGAGGGTAAACAAAGAGCAAAGCCCTGAGTTCACCCAGGAGGACTGTCAGAGGTTCCAGGACTTCTTTGTAAAGAAGATATCCGATATTTTGGACGAAATTGCTGCAACCACACTCCTCGAATGTCCTTGCCTACCGGACCTTACCGCCCCGTTAAATATCTCACCATTAGCTGAGTTCTCCCCAATTTCTAAACAGGAACTACTTAAAATCATAGACCGAGTTAAATCGGGTTCCTTGGTGGATCCATGCCCTCCTGACGTATTCAAGTTAGCAGTACCAGGAATTGAGGAAGAGGTTCTGCATCTATTGAACACCTCTCTGCGTACAGGACAGATCCCTCTAGCTTTTAAAGAGGCTCGTCTGATTCCCTTACTGAAGAAACCTGGTTCGGACACGAAGTGTTTGAAAAACTTCCGGCCCATCTCTCAGTTGCCTTTTTTGGCTAAAGTGATTGAGCAGCATGTGTTTGCTCTACTC
This sequence comes from Lissotriton vulgaris, assembly GCF_964263255.1. Taxonomy (NCBI): domain Eukaryota; kingdom Metazoa; phylum Chordata; class Amphibia; order Caudata; family Salamandridae; genus Lissotriton; species Lissotriton vulgaris. The sequence continues at coordinate 71,669,211 of NC_141689.1, read as the reverse complement.
TCGGGCCATCTAGAGAGTAACACCCTGCTGGAGACCAATCAGGCAGGGTTCCGTGCTAATCATAGCACGGAACTAGTCATGCTATCTATCCTAGAAGAGCTAAGAACTCGGGCTGATATAAAAACACCGAGCGCCCTGATACTACTGGATCTCTCCGCGGCGTTTGATACCGTGTGTCACAAACACCTTCTGTCGCGGTTGAGATCCTTTGGCATCATGGGCACAGCACATGCATGGCTTACATCATTCTTGCAGGGTAGGACACAACGAGTACAGTTGGGAGATTTACTTTCCACCTCTGCTCCGATCACCTGCGGGGTCCCACAGGGCTCTGCCTTGTCACCCCTACTTTTTAATATCTACCTGCAGCCATTAATCGCCCTCCTGAATAGGATGGACTGCCTAGTGTACAACTATGCCGATGATACCCAGATAATCATCCGTCTGGATGATGGCCCGGGAGCATCTACCAGGCTGCAGGACATACTGAAAGCCACGGTCAACTGGATGTCCGAGAACTCCTTGAAAGTCAACCCGGATAAGACGGAAGTGTTGCCCATTTCTATTTCGGGCAACCCTTGGAGTGAGAAATTTTGGCCTATGGAGCTGGGTACACCACCGAAACCAGCGTCCGCAGTCAAAAGTTTAGGCCTATATGTGGATAACAAATTATCCATGGAAAAACAAGTTACCACGGTAGTGGGTACGTCCATAGGCCTTCTAAGACAATTAAGGAAGATCTCTGCCTTACTTTCATTCCCTACTTTGAGACACGTGGTCTCAGCCACAATTCTGGCTAGGCTGGACTACGGGAACTCCCTATTTATAGGTTTGACCCAGCGGCTGCTGGACAAACTACAGGGGGTTATGAATGATGCAGCGAGGCTGATCTATAAAAAACCCAGGACTGCTCATTCCTCTCCCCTGATGCAGGAGTTGCACTGGCTCCCAATTCGTCAGAGGATTGTCTTTAAAGGATTGTGTATCGCTCACAAGGCTCTGTATGGCAAAGCACCAAAATATCTGAAATCCCGACTATCCCCCTACACACCGGGTAGGACTTTGCGCTCGTCGGACGCTACTCTTTTGTCCCAATCCCGCTTCAAATTGACCACGGTGGGGGGTCGTGCGTTTTCCAACACGCTCCCAGCCTTATGGAACAAACTGGCTCCAGAACTCAGGAAGGAAAGTAACTTACTATCCTTCAGAAAAAAACTAAAAACTGTACTGTTTAAACAAGCATGGAGCAGATCTTAGGTGCACAGGTGGGTTCAAGTGAATGTAACATCTCACTACGTAAATCTGGACAAACAGCGCTTAGAGACCCCGGTGGTTATAACGCGCCATATAAATTAAATAAATAAATAAATAAATAAGATGAGGGTGTTAGCTAAGGGTGTTAGGAGAGAATGAACTTGGAACTATCTGTTCTTTGCTAAACTTTTGCTAAACTTCTAATAAATGTCTATTTCTGAGCTTTTAAAATAAATGATCATTTTTTAAATAAAGTTAAAGATTCCCATTGTATAAAGAAATAAATAAATGCCTAAATGTCAGACATACTAAAGTTTGCTTTGAATAACAATTAGATAAATGAAGAATATAAAAGCGGGTCTTTGATTCTTCCTACGCCTAGTTTTCGTTCTAGCAGATCCATTGCCATTATGGTGGTGTGTCTGAATAAAATGGTGTTTAAATTGAAACCATGGTAAACTGTGTTATATTGCAAGTGTAAATAAAATAGTTAAATAAGTTTAGACACTCCGCCGAATGTTATAGTAAGACTCCTGAGTTGAGGGCCAAATTTCTGAGCTGAATTAAATGAACAGAGTAAGTATGTAGTGCAATGGGCCCCACTGTTGAATGTTATGTGTGTTTCTGAGGTTCTGGAGAAACGGCCATTGGTGATTTAGAATTTATTTCTGGAGTCCGGCTGTAGCAGTTATGACTTGGTAGCAGAGTAGTGGTTGCTCAGGAACTTAGCTAGGATTATGTATAAAGCACTATATAGAGTTTAAAATGTACAGATTTATGAACTTACATCTGTTGAGTTCGTATTACGTTATATGCAGTTCAGAAAAGCTTCCAAGTGTTGTGTGAAGCTAGGTCCTCTGTCTGCAGGCAGAGGAAGTGTGGCAAGTAAAGTCGCACAGTGCATTAGTCTGTTTCAAAGAAGTAGTATTGTCATATACTGCGATGGTATCGTCGTATATCACTGTTTAGGGACATTAGGTGTGAAAGGATAAATGTATAGTGAGGATAGTCTATGAAATCTCGGCTTTCAAGTATAGGGATCATTGCATATCCTGACTAAAATGTATTGCTGAGGAGAGTACTAGGACTTAACCCGAGCTTGATAGAAGGGAAAAGGAGTGGCGTCTACTTTACTAACGATAAGAGGAATTCTGTGGTGAGATAGCTGGAAGCGCTGCCTACTGGCGATACAGAGTTCATGTATACGTGAATAGGGTGTTCTGTATGAATGTGTGTAAATGTAATTGCAATACGCGTTCAAGTGAAACTCTGGGATTGTCTCTAAGGAGGTGAAAAAGATCTCTGTATGTGCTTTCCTAGAAAACGAGTTTGTTATTGCCTGATAGAAGGGTAAGGCCAGTAGTGTTGCTTTATCGGCGAGTCTAAAATTCTGAGGAGATAAGCGTCGTCTACTTCGGTTACAGAATACTTGTGTGATTGAAAATTCTATCACTTTATTAGTGAAACAGGCAAATGGTATTGTTTTCTGTAAGTTACTAACTGATTTTTGTAAACTATCTTGTAAATACTGCTTTCTGAAAAAACCCTGTAAAGGAGGGGTCAGTTGGTGCTGCAGAAGCCGGAGCGCTGGTGACGTCAAAAGTGTCGCTTTGGGATTGGTTCACGTGACCAAGACAGGGTAGGAGCAGATAGGTTAATCACGAAAAAGCAGTAAAACGATTGGTTAAGCACTAATTGGTGCGTTGGTGTAAACCACGCTGCTATAGGTTGGTGTACGGAAACAGTAAACAGGGAAGTGCGCGATCTTTTGTAAGACAGAGAATTATCGAAAAGATGTCTTATTATTATGAAGAAGAGAAGAAGAAACCTTCATGGTTTAAGAAATTAAAGAATGCCTTTTCAAAAGACAAAGAAATTGTGACTAGAGAGGGAAAATTACTTCCATCACCGAAAACGCCAGCTTCTTATATGTTATCAAACTATGGTTACCATACATGTGTTTGGTTAGAAAACTGGGCAAGATATACTCACGATGATGGTGTGTTAGCCTTTCCTGAGGAAGGATCGCTGATGCGGCAGTGAGGAAGGATCGCTGATCCTGCATTTTTGAGAAATTTGAGAGATAAAATGACGAAGCTTGAGCCGAGACCTAGACCGACACAATTTGAGGCTTTAGTTGAATGGGAAGATGAGATGCATGAGCAAGAGAGTGAGAGAGTATGCAGACATATCAGACCGAGAGGTAGAGGTCGAAATTTATGGGGAGAAACTCAAGAAAGTAGGATGCGTAGATGGAGAGACAGTAATATGTTTGATGGTATGTATCCAGTTAGATTAGTGGATGAATATGAGGGTCGGAAATGTACAGAAAAGAAAAAGAATATAGAGACAACGAATCAAAATTATGGTGACAGTGAATCAGAAGATGCTGTATTAGAAGAAATATTAAATAGGAGACCGCCACCATATCAGCCAAGTTCTTTATGGACTACTCCGAATGCTCCAACAATAGATGAAAGAAATGATGAAACCCCAAGACCATATTCAAGTTTTAGAGATGTGCCAGACAGAGTAGAGGTTAGATATACTCCAAATACACCTGTTGCGGATGCTAGAATTACAGGTACTCTTGTATCAAGGAATGATTCACACAGAAGTGTACAAAGTAGTGAAAATAGAAATGATGTGCAACCAAATATTTCTGATTATGAACGTTCTACACATGAATTAATTCAGAACCTTACTAAAAACATGGAAGCAGTAACAGTCCCTGTAACAATAGGACCAGTAATACCAGTATTTGAAAATCAGAAAATAAAAGAACCAAGTTTGACAATTCCGTTACAACAAAGTTTGCAAAAAAAGCAAGAGAGAATATTTATCCTGATTTGTCAGAAATAAAGCGAATTGTTAATGTGAATCCACCCAAATTGATTTTTAACCAAAGTTCATTGTACAAATACCCGATGAGTGCAGAATCTGCAACACCAGAGAGAATCCTGGATAAAATAGATTTAATACAAACTCCTGTAGGACCGTCAGATAGGGAATTGAGTGCGTGGATTAAAACTTTGAAATTAAAAGAGAATGAACCGAAAATATTGGATGTAGCAAAACTAAAAGTGGATATAGAAGAATTAATATTTGGAACAATTGGTACAGATAGACTGAAAACGTATCAGGATGATGAACTTATGTTTATGTGAAAAAGAATTACATGGAGAACTAAATCAGTATATGATCGATGTAAATGTAAATGTATTGCGACTTATATAGCGCACGTATCACCCGGAGGCATCAAGGCGCTTGCCTTGGAAACCCGTCCTGGCTTTTCCCTGTGAGATAACCCCTACTGGGCATCCCCAAGGTGAAAGCCAGGCATCCCGCAGCGGGTGGGCCGCCGTAGTGGAGATTAAGCAAGCTATTGCCCAGAGTTGCAGCGTGGGACCCCATGATTAGAGTAGGCACCGAGGCGAGAATTATCGAGTCCGTGGACATTTTTGGGCTCAGGACCCTGCTGCGTCGTGAATTGAACCCTGGTCCCGGGCAGACCTCTGCATCAGGGTCTGCCGCTCTAATCAGTGAGCCACACTCCTCCATCGATTGGAAGAATTAGCAAATGAGTTAGGAGTAGAATTTTCAAAATTCAAATCATTGCAGAAATCATATAGAGTGGATTTTGCAGAAAGGGACATTGAACACATGAATACTGCAGGAAGATTGTTGCAAATAAAAGAGCTAATTGTGTTGTTGCGAAGATGGGGAGAAATAAGTAAATGGAGACATAAGTGGGCAAAGAAGAAGGAAGAAAATGATGATAAATCCACATTAGCTTTTCCGGTCAGGGAAAAAGAGACAGTAACAACTGAGTTTCCTGTGAGAGAGATACCTGGAGGAGGATATGTATATGTTCCTTGGAGCAGACAGGACATATTGGGCCAGATGTAGGAGGCCATTTACCGACCAGTAACGGCCGATTTTGGCCGTTACCGACCGGTAAATGGGTATTGTGATGTAGGTGGCCAATTTTACCGATTCGGTACATTTACCGAATCAGTAAATTTACCGAATCGGTAAAATACAGAATCGGTATTTTTACCGATTCGGTAACTGCCAGATGTAGGTGGGACTCTTCTGAGTCCCAAAGGCCTTATAGATTCGGTATTTTACCACCCAATCCAATTGGGTGGTAAAATACCGAATCCTGGTGTGCATGCACATGTGTGCATGCACACCTATGCCATGTGACAGACAGACATACCCTTAGGTCATGTCTGTCTGCCACATGGCACACATGCCTGTATTTGGGGTGCTAGAGGGTGTCAAAGGTGGAGAAGTGTGGCTCACTGGTTAGAGGAGGCAGACCCGGACGCTGAGATCAGACCCGGGACCAGGGTTCAATTCCCGACGCGGTAGGGTCTTGAGCCCAAAATGTCTACGGACTCAGTAATTCTCGCTTCGGTGCCTACTCGAATCACAGGTTTACACTCTGCAACTCTGGGCAATAGCTTTCTTAATCTCCACTACGGCCCCCCGCGGCAGGATGCCTGGCTTTCACCTTGGGGATACCCAGTAGGGGCTATCTCACAGGGAAAAACCAGGACGGGTTCCCAATGCAAAGCGCTTTGAGACCTGGCGGTGATATTGCGCTATATAAAAACCTATCCATCCATCCATCAAAGTGACACCCCCTGCACCCTTGCAGGATTCGGTATTTACCGAATCGGTAAATACCGATTCGGTAATGCCCATTGATTCCTATGGGCTTCAAGGCCCATAGGAATCAATGTGCATTACCGAATCGGTATTTACCGATTCGGTAAATGCCAATTTTTACAGATTCTGTAATTCAATTACCGAATTTACCTAAATCTCCCTCCTTCAATTTTACCGATTCATAAATACCGAATCGGTAAAATTCGGTATTTATGAGTCGGTAAAATATACTTACCTACATCTGGCCCATTGTCATTTACTAATGATTTCCCAAGATTGAGAGTGAAACCAGTAGAATGGTATCATCAAGTAGACAGATTCGTGAAAGTGTCAAAAGTTCTGTGGATTGATCTAGATGGATTGTTTGACATAGTAGTGCCAGCAGATTTATGGTCAGAATGCAAAATACCTATAGATTGGCCAAGGGAAGAATTTGCCAGAGACAAAGTTACAGGCGCTCCGTCACCAGATGTGATGTGAAAATATGAACAGGTAATAGTATGGCTGAAAAATAAAATACCTCCAAAAGAAACTGATTGGGTAAAAATAGACAGGACCACACAGGAACCAAAAGAATCAGTACATTCATTTTATGAAAGATTGTTGTTGGTCTTTAAACAATATAGTGGTTATGAGGAATTAAATGAGAAAGATATGAGGCATTTCATATACAGATTTGTGTATGGATTAATACCAGAGATTGGAGATATGATTCGACACAACATGATAGGATGGCAGTCAGGTACTGTGGATGATGTTTTGAGAAAAGCGAAATATTGCAATGAAGAGATTGATGCAAAACAGAAAAATCTAAAAGAGAAAGCCATGTGGGCACAGGTAAAAGTAGCGGAACAGCAAGTAGCGCAAATGGAAAGTAAGAATGCAGGGAATCAAGGAAACTTTAAGAGTAAACCAAAGTTAGTGGGAAACATAGATGAATTAAAGAAGAAGTGTTAGAAGGGGCGACCCCAGAGGTCAGGTTATGTCTACCCGACGGCTCAGTGACCAACCTCTCCTGCCAATAATGCCGAGCCTTAACGAGAGGTCCCCACTCGGGAGGACTTCGAGTAATGAATCGTACACGCTGAGATCACACCACACTTATGAACGGGCACCACACTGTAGGTTTTCAGTAACACGTTCTTTATGAACAGGAAAAGGAATCAACACTCTTATTTACAGGTGATCGAGGGATCATAAAGTCTCTGAGATTCGGGTAACAGGGAAGCAGGACAGTCTTAGTTGTTTGGCCAGTACGATGCATACCCTGCGCACAGCTCTCAATCCTCGAGCCGGGGGGATACAGGAGATGATAATCGCACTGGATGTCCTACTCACTTCAGGTCAACTCAGTTCAGGTTGGTAGCGTCGATGGTCTAGCCAGACCAGAGTACTCCTCGAGCCGCGACGAAGTCAGCAGGGCTCGATCCGGAGGATAGTTCTTGATGAGCCGCAACCATGTCAGCAGGGCTCGGGATGTTCGATGCGGATCTTTAAGGTTGAAGATCGAGCCACGACGAGGTCAGCAGGGCTCCGATGTTCCGGTTCCGTCGATGCGATGAAGAGCTGCGACAGCGTCAGTAGGGCTCGAAGAGTTCAAAAGTTCAGTTTTCCCCAAGGGTCAGCCGAGATCAGATCAGCAGGTCTTTCTTGTCCAGGATACAACTGCCCGCTAGTTCTTGGGCGGGCCTTGATATAGTCCAGTGGCCCTTTGATGTCTGGACCCTCGCAGGCGGAGGTCTTAGGCCTTGGGGGCTGGCCGTTGGTGAGGTCCGGCGGTTGGCCCTTTAATCTCTTTGAGGATGTGTCTGGGAATTCCCAGATGCCCAGCAGGGTTTGGAGCCAGCACTCGGGGAGGCTAGAGGTGCGATCGAAACCGGCTCCCAGGGGATGGCCAGAGGTGTGACAGAAACCAGTCTCTCAGGGGAGGCCAGAGGTGTAATCGAAACTCCCTGTCTTATCTCCCTCGGGGAGCCCTCACCCTCCCAGCGGGGGCTGGCGTGTCTGGAGCCTGAGTGTCGCTGGGGCTGGGGGTCATGCTTGGCCCAGGGAGAGGGGATCTCGGGAAGGGAAAATGGCTGCCGGTGGGCCTATGGGGCCATGCAGGGTCTGGCGCGCAGGGTCGGGGAAGTGTACGGGGATATGCCGGGGCTGGTCGTCGGCGGTTGGGCGGACATTGATAGGACGACCAGGGGTTTCTGGGTGCGGGGCTGAGCTAATGGGGCGCTGAGGATCGGGGGGGAACCACGCCACGAGGCCAGGTCCAACACGAAGCATCCTTGTTTTAATTGAGGCAAGTTAGGGCACTGGAAAAAAGAGTGTAAATGTCCACCAAGAGTTAATGCAGAAAATAATTCATTGAATTTGCAGGTGCAATTTGAGGTAAATTCACAACAGCAACAACAGCAGATAGCAAATCAGCAAAGTCAGGTGCCACAACCGCCGCTGCCAAACAGTGTAAACAGCGGTAGGGAAGACGGTGGCAGTGTTTTCCCGAGCCGCTTGTTGCGCCACAGGTATTAAAACATTGCTCCTCATATTCTTAGGCTGTGTGCTAATCATTCAGCTTTCAGGAAAATGTTGAAGACTTTTCTGTTTTGATTACCCTTTCCGCCTCTGATCTGTTGAGCAACATTTCTGTTACCTGCTGGCTGAGCAAAGCTCAGAGATACTCCTTCAGGAGTCGAGTCTAGCGCTGTATAAACAAATAAATAAATAAATAAAATAAATAAATAAACCAGCAGAGATACAGTGTAGAGACAGGATTAAGCGGAGGTGAACAGGTAAAAAGACCGCAAAGATTGAATGCGTGTCCTCAGTATTGGTTACAAGAAGAAGGTGGTAGTGAGTCGGATGAAAGTTTATGACGGTGCCTGAGAGAGGGAGAAGAGTGTATGCTTGGAGCCACTCTTGAGGTAGATCAGTCTGGTCCATTTGTGAGCGGAAAGGTGAATGATGTAGAAATAACTTTTCTAGTGGACACTAGTGCTACCCGTTCTACTGTAAGTTCAGTGGAAATTCAAAATCTTCCTCTCTTGGGAGAGTCCATCCAAGTTGTAGGTGTAGCAAATAGACAGATACAAACCCCTCTGACAGAACCAGTTGAAGTAGAAATTGGAAGTTACAAAGATATGCATCGATATGTGGTGTGTGACAGTAGCCTTGTTAATCTGATAGGTAGGGATATTCTGTGTAAGATGAACTGTGCCATATATTGCTCACCAGATGGCATAGAATTGCAAACTCCAGATGAAGATAGTTTGCACAAACTGACGATGCTCATGATTGAGGCAGAGCAGAGCAAGTTTTTTCCTGTTTTTGATCGAGAAAAGATTCCTGTTGAATTGAAAGAAGTAGTGAAAGAGGAAGTATGGGATTTTACTGGAAAAGATATAGGATTGATGAAATGTGTTGATCCTGTAAGTTACAGTAAAAGAAGGTGCAAGTTACCCAAATATACCTCAGTATAAGATGACTGGAGAAATAATTGAGGGAATCACTCCAGTGATTGACAAAATGATTGAGCAAGGAATTCTTAGAGAATTAGAAAGCAGCCCTTGTAACTCACCGATTATGGGATTGAAAAAGCCAAACAGAACATTTAGAATCGTTCAGGACCTTAGAAAGGTTAATAAAATTGTTGTCCATGTTGCCCCATTGTTCCAAATCCAGCAGCGATTTTGTTCCAAATTCCTCATGATGTAGAGTGGTACACAGTAATTGACCTATGCAATGCGTTCTTTACTGTCCCATTACATACAGAAAGTCAGCCAATTTTTGTGTTTCGATTCCAGAATCGTATTATAGCATGGTGTAGAATTCCACAAGGGTACGCTGAGAGTCCATCGATTTTTAACCAGTTACTAAAGAAATCATTAGGAAGTCTAAGCATGCCTGGAGAGTCTGTATTAGTACAGTACATAGATGATCTTTTAATTGCATCTAAAACAAAAGATGCATGTGTAAATGACACAGTAGCATTGTTGAATCATTTGGCAGAAGAAGGACATAAAGTGTCTCCGTCAAAATTGCAGTTTTGTCTGAAAGAGGTACAATATTTAGGCCATACGATTGCAAAAGGAATCAGACAAGTCACAATAGAAAGAATCAGAATGATACAAGGAATGCAACCGCCCAGAACTCAAAGACAGGTAAGAATGTTCCTGGGAATGGTAGGTTATTGTAGACAGTGGATTAGTGGATTTTCATTGATTGCAAAACCATTGCAGAGACTGACAAAAGCGGACATCAGAGACCCAATAGTTTTGACCAAAACTGAAATGGAAGCATTTGAACAACTGAAAACAAAATTGTGTGAAGCACCAGCATTGGGAATGCCTGATTATGAAAAAGAGTTTGAACTGTACTGCAGTGAGTGAGAAGGAAGTGCATTGTCAGTATTAATTCAGAGTACCAAAAATAGGAGTTAAGAGGGATTTCAGGGACTAGGTAGCCCTCCACTCATGCAATCACAAAACACAAAACACCTAGTCCCAAAGGCAATACTTTATGTAGAACTATGGGCATGATTGGATTTGTCAATAAATCATTCCAATTACTCATCTAAAGATAGAAGTAGTTGTCATGCTCAAGAAACTTGCCAAAAATAGTTAATAAAAGTAGCCACTCTCTGATACATCTAAACATTAGACAACACAGTACTAACATTCACTAGAAAGACAACATTTGAAAAAAATGTGTGAATAGCTAGCGGACACCTCACGGGCGAACCACCAATCAAAAACTGTGACAAAAACTAACAACATTCAACATATAACAAGACCATATACTGTGCATGCAAGACATATAGACCTTTTTATTTGTATCTTCTTGTCTGCAACAGTAAACATATAAACATAAAAGAGGAGAAAAGTGAATACTACCTATCGATTCGCTTTCACCTCATTGCCGACATGTTTCATTGCCATGGTAGATTTTCAGGCAATTTCTTCAGGGCGAATGATTTTAAAGAAAGCCACTGCCAGCAGTACTATGGTGGACGTGCTGGTTTGGACTTGTGCTATCATACCGCTTATGATCGCATCTTTTCTCCTCTTTTATGTTTATATGTTTACTGTTGCAGACAAGAAGATACAAATAAAAAGGTCTATATGTCTTGCATGCACAGTATATGGTCTTGTTATATGTTGAATGTTGTTAGTTTTTGTCACATATAAGTTTGTGTACACTGCACCATTCACTGTCTTTTTACTTTTGGGAGTTGGACACGTTTGCGTTAAGCTAGTGGACACCGATGATGAGAACAGGGCTAACCTGGTGAGTACCAACCAGGAGCCCCATTGGTGGTTCGCCCGTGAGGTGTCCGCTAGCTATTCACACATTTTTTTCAAATGTTGTCTTTCTAGTGAATGTTAGTACTGTGTTGTCTAATGTTTAGATGTATCAGAGAGTGGCTACTTTTATTAACTATTTTTGGCAAGTTTCTTGAGCATGACAACTACTTCTATCTTTAGATGAGTAATTGGAATGATTTATTGAGTATTAATTCAGAGACATGGAAAAATGAGAAAACCAATTGCGTATTTCTCAGCTGTTTTGGACCCTGTTGCAAAGGCTTTGCCAGGATGTCTAAAAGCAGTAGCAGCAACCAGTGTAAGCCTGGAGCAGAGTGAAGGAATTTTGATGGGGGGATTTCCTGTGAGGGTGTATGTACCTCATTCAGTGGAGATTCTCCTCACAAGAGCAAAGACACAATACATGACTAACAGCAGAATGACTCGTTATGAAAAAGTAATTTGGGGAGCTGAAAATGTGACCATTACCAGATGTGTGAATGTTAATCCTTCTACATTATTACCTGACAGTATTGAAGCAGAAGAGAAAGGTGAACTTGATCATAAATGTCTGAATGTTCTTGAGTATTGCACAAAACCCAGGTCGGACATTAAAGATGAACCATTACCTGAATCAGATTATGTGATGTTTGTAGATGGATCATGTCTGAGAACAGAGAGTGGTAGTTTGAGTGCTGCTTATGCCATTTGCACAGTAGCAGAAGTGTTGGAAGCATCTTGTTTGAAAGGAATTTATTCTGCTCAAGTAACGGAGTTGATTGCTTTGATACAAGCATGTGAACTGGGAAAAAAGGTGAAAGTAACCATAGTGACCGATAGTCAGTATGGTTATGGAGTTGTTCATGATTATGAACAGCTTTGGTCTCAAAGAGGTTATTTAACTTCTGCGGGAACACCCATTCGGAATGCAGAGTTTGTGAAGACACTGATTGATGTAATTCAGCTTCCTGCAAGAATAGCGGTGGTAAAGTGTACAGCACATAAAAAGAATGAGGATTATATTTCTAAAGGAAATCATTATGCGGATGCCATTGCTAAGCATTGTGCGAAAAATCAAATTTCAATCAATCGAGACAAATCAAAAGAACATATTCCGAGTCCTTTGATGCTAACTACTGTAATTGAGACATGGCAGGAAGTGAAGCAGATACAGGAAGAGGCAGAATCAGAAGAAAAGGATATTTGGCTAAAGGCAGGATGTAGACAGCGTGAAGAAGATGACATTCGGGTTTACAAAGATGAAAGACCAGTAATGCCCGATAGCATGATTTCAGGCATGGCTCGAATGTACCATGGTCAAGCCCATATTGGAAGAGATGCCATGATTCGTCGTTTTAGCCAAACTTGGTATAATCCTAAATTTAGGATGATTGCTGAGAGTTTGTGCCAAAGATGTCTAGTGTGCCAACAATTCAATCCAAACAGAAGAACCTTTGTGAGTTTTGGAACCATAGGACGGGAGGGTGGTCAATTCACGAGAGTTCAGATGGATTTTGTGGAATTCCCTCCATGCAACGGACTTAGATATGTTCTTGTGATAATCTGTTTGTTCTCCCGATGGGTTGAAGCATTCCCCACAAGGAGGAATGATGGAATAACTGTTGCTAAATTGTTTATACGAGAAATAATACTGCGATTCGGTTTCCCAGTGTCCATTGAATCGGACCGCGGACCACATTTCCAAAATGAGTTGATGCAAATGATCTGTGAAGCTCTGGACATTCGCCCGAAGCTGCATTGTGCTTACAGACCTGAGGCTTCAGGGGTAGTAGAGCAGGTAAATGGAACCATTAAAAATAGAATTGCAAAGATGTGTTTGGCAACAGGACTTAAGTGGCCAGATGCTTTGCCACTTGTTTTGATGACATTGAGAAGTATTCCTGACAGGAAAACTGGATTAAGTCCACATGAAATCTTGATGGGCAGGGTTATGAGACAAGCTTATGTACCTGTTAATAAATCGCTAACCATAAATGATGATATCATATTGGACTACTGCAAAAATATGTCTGATGTGGTAACTTCTGTGCTCCACCAGGTGGGAACTGAGTCAAATTCTAAAGAGAAAAATCCAGCTCATGATCTAGTCTCTGGAGACTGGGTTCGAGTGAAAGTACATCACAGAAGAAACTGTTTGGTACCTCGGCGGCAGAAGCCACAACAGGTAATCCTGGTCAGTACTACTGCAGTCAAATGTGCTGGATTGAAGAGGTGGGTACATGCCAGCTGCACCATCCGTGTGCATGCACCTGAATACCCATACGACGGTGAAAGTACAACTGACTCTGATTCTGAAGCTGAATCAGAAGAAAATCCAAATACTGAAGATCGACAGGAACATCGGCATCTGGAAGTATCAGAAGCCAGTTCTGCGTCTGAAGGTGAAGGTGAAAGGGAGATTGTGGAGATACCAGATTCCGAAGATCAACTTGAAGGTCGAGAATCGGTAAAGACAGACACCAGTAAAGACGAAAAAGCAAGTAAAGACAAATTCATTGAAGAGGAAAAAGCTGAAGAGAAATCTGAAAACTCTCTTGCCTTCTCTGTCCCCCTCGGGACTCACGCTGCTCCCAGGGACCGATTTGGGGCTCCTTGTGGTGGTGGACCTCATCTCCCCGGCGCAGACTCGCGGGCGCCATCTTAGGGGAGGGTGAGGTGAGCGGACTAGTGCTTCGGCCGATTAGGGCCAGGCACTACAAATTGAGTGCATGTGATCAGCGCTTACTCCTTAGAACTTTAGACTCCTGAGGCGAAAAGCCGGGAGTAGGGCATCTCTGTTAACAAATTGTGATTTATTGCTCTAAGCGCTATTTTCTGCTTTTTAATTCACCAACCTTGTGTCTTTTGTGTTATTTTAAAATACATTTGCGCCGCATTTCCTCTTGCCTTCTCTGTCCCCCTCGGGACTCGCGCTGCTCCCAGGGACCGATTTAGGGCTCCTTGTGGTGGTGGACCTCATCTCCCCGGCGCAGACTCATGGGCGCCATCTTAGGGGAGGGTGATGTGAGCGGACTAGTGCTTCGGCCGATTAGGGCCAGGCACCATTAAATGAACAACACTCCTCGTCCACGCAGCGGGCGCTCCTGAGGCGCGCCCGTCTGCGCCCGTCTGCGCCCGTACGGGCCCAGGGCCAGAAACCCTGCCCGATTTAACGGCCCTCTCCATCAGCTATGCACGTAAGGCCCTTTTACAGCTAAGACCCATAAAAAATCCTAAATGCCACGCCCTGCACAGTCCAGATGACATATACACTCCTTGCAATCTTTGTAGCCTGTCCCAACAAATGAAAAAGCAGGGGGCGCCAACTATGATACAACTTCGTATGGCCCTACTGAACTGCAGGTCATTACCCAAACATTCTGTGGAGATTAACTGGCTGATCCAGGACAACAATCTAGACATACTGTTCCTGACGGAGACGTGGCTCACACCAAATTCGGAAGTAGATATTGTGAAGGCGCTCCCCCCAGGGTTTCTTATTCAATCTCAGGACAGGCCCATCGGCAGAGGGGGTGGGTTAGCCATACTCTATAGAGAACATTTTACTTGCAGGATGACGGACATTGGCATATCTAACAGCGAGAGTTCACATTTTGCAATACAAATATCCCCCACCATTTGTATAGCAGGCCTGCTGGTGTACCGTCCACTGGGCTGGCCAAAGCAATTTTTCAGCTCCTTACTGGAAACAGTGACTGTATCTGCCTCCACTGCTTTCAACTTTATGGTCCTGGGGGATTTGAACTTACACTTTAATGATCCTCAGGACAAAAAAGCGATGGATCTGTTACTTGACCTTAAATCCTATAATTTGAAACTGACTAACACGGAGGCTACACATAACAAGGGTTTCCTTCTGGATCCCATCTTTGCCAACATTCTGATGCTTAAATCCGACTCTCCAGTTCCCCTCCCATGGACCGACCATTTTCTGGTCCCCTATGCACTACTTACTCCCTGTCACCCATGTTTAAGCATTGTTTAAACAATCCCCTGGAGTGCTCGTGACTGAATTATACAAAGACACCCTTTATTTCTTTTTGAATACATTCTATTCATATTTGCGCACAGACACACAAGCTCCCTTGCACACGGACCAACAAACATACCTGCGCACAGACACAATGGACACACAAGCACCCTTGCACACTGACCAACAAACATACATGCGCACAGACACACAAGCTCCCTTTCACACCGACTAACAACCATACATGTGCACAGACACAACAGACACACAGGCACCCTTGCACAGGAACCCACAAACATACAGGCACACATGGCAGGGCATCCATTTGCTATTTGGTGCCACGTTTAAAATTACTTTTGTGCCCACATAGGTGTCCATTTTTAGGTTCCGCCTGGCGTCCACTGCGCAGCAGTGTTCGCGCAGGCGAAATCTTATGTTAGACAGTACGGGGCTTTGTCCCGCCTCTCTCTTCCATTGGCTAGCTCCATAAATGGAGGCTAGCCATTGGAAGAGAGATATGTCAATCTTCGCGGGAGCAGATTCGTGGGCGTTCCGCGTTTTTTTCGCTCTCCGCCCCTTTGCGATCGTCATTGTGGCGGGGGGCGGTGTTTAAAAAAAAAAATTTAAAGGTTTGTTTTGGCCATTTTGAAAGTGTCGTTTGCAGGGGTGGGTTGCGCGTTTTCAGTTTCCTGGCTTTGCTAGAAGGTAAGCGGCATTTGCACTTTGTATGTCTATCCCGCCCCCTTCCCGCTGTCCGTTCCCGCCCCCCCCGCTGTCCGTGTGCCCGTTCCCGCCGTCCCTCCTGTCCCACTGTTTCTGTGTGCATAAGTTGCTGTAAACTCTGCAGGAAGATCTCGTCTGTGTGCCGTATTATAAATCTCCGGCGGAATCTCCCTGTGTTTGTTGTTTCCGTTGCTGTAAGATCTGCAAGAGGCTCCCCCTACAACCCTTTGTTTGTGTGTCTGTCTTGTGGCATTACTGTGAGCTGCGAATCAGAATCGCCCTTTGACCCCTGTGTATGTAAGTTCAACTGTGTGCCTCGTGTTACAGTCCGCGCAGCGAGGAGCTCACCCTTAAGTGCCTGTAGGTGTTGTGGTACTGCAACTCAGTAGCAATGCCCTCTAGCCGCGGTGTGACTGCATACATCTCCCATTACCGCTGTCTCCCCAAGCACAGGCTGACAGAGCCCCCGTGAGATTTCCAAGGAGGGGTGGGGCGGGCATGAATGAACCGCCTCTTTGCGATCATCAGGGCCATTTGTTTCCAGGATGTCAAAGATCAAACTAACGTTTAATAAGCCATGTGACCCATGTCTGTGGAGGGCGTACCAGTCCCCCTTCGAGTGAAACACATATTTCTGCTGCGAAGAGTTCCCAGCAGCAATCTCGGAGCCCTTCCAGGCATTTGCTGAAGTCCAAGCAGCCACCATGCTTGGCAAGCGAAATGGGGAGAGGGGAGGGCGCTCTGGAATTCATTTCCTATCCGCAAAGCTCTTTGAATTTGGGGGCCTTTATGATCACAAAGGGAACTGTGAAGCGTTTGTTCCGACTGGACTTGAATTTGCCTCCCCCCCTCATTTGCCTCCCCTCCTCCAATTTATTTATTTATTTCATGTGATTTTATATAGCGCGAACATTACCCGAAGGTGTCATGTTTCAGTCATCACCCCGGTCGGTCCGGAGTTTACTACCCCCCACCCTGCCCCTCCCTCGGCCCGCCCCACTGCCCCGCAGCACTCCCTCCAGGAGCCGCGACTGCACACACACGCACCACTACCTGGCATTGGATCAACTGTAGGTTTCACCATCTAATAATCCGTATACAATAGTTCACTTCTACCAGGCTGGCATTCACGGGTTTCAGACAGAGCTGCAAGTGGCTTCATTATAGACATGTTATTTTCAAGGTACGAACCAAATTAAAATGAGTAAACAAAGGTTTAAATCAGCCACAGTTCACGTATGCCGCCGTTTGCAAGTGAACCGAGGGACTTTAATCAAACCCTGATCACATTCACACAAAGCGCCTCTCGACATTGTTAGCAGGAGCATGGCCAGTAATGCGACCCTTCAAGGTTTCAATGAACAGCAGCACAAGTCTTGACTCTTTGTCACTGATTGGAGAGGAAGCAGGTGTGTTATTTGTCTGCAGCAAACATACTCTCTGCTAAGCGGCCAGAACCCTCGTGGCGCTAACAAAAGGAGAGCTTAAGTTCTGGTTACTTGGACAATGCACTGTATGGGCAAACCCTCGGGTCACAGCAGTGACTGAGGTGCAAGTCCAGCATGTTAGTGGGGGTCGATATCATTTAAAAGCAGGGGGTCTGTGTGGTGGGTGGGTGTGTGTGGCTCTGTGTGTGTGTGGGTGGGTGTGTGTGGCTCTGTGTGGTTCTGTGTGTGTGTGGGTGCAAATGCAATAGGTCACGCATTTGCAAGAGATTAAGCTATTGGCATTGTAAATGACAATGCCATTTATTTATCTGTTTTCAAAAACAACATATAAATAAAACGTTTGTCATTTACAATGCCAATAGCTCTAACTTTTGCAAAGGCGAAACCGTGGCATTGTAAATGCTTGTTCTTCTTTCTTTCACTTCCCATCCATCTCCGACCTTTCCTTTTATTTAGTGAGTGCGCTCTTTCAGCTGTAAACATTGGGGCTGTTTGGCAGTTTAATTGTCGTTTTATTTGCGGAGTTTGGCTTCCTCTGAAGGGCTGTTTGCTTGCTCTGTGGACAGGCACTTTTGTGACAGCCCCATGTAAAGGAAGCCCTAACTTACATACTGATGTCAAAATCTTTTTTTCTTCCGATGGGTGACGATGCCTTTTACTTCCTCCAGGCCCCACCCACTCCCCCCGTTTCTTTCAGACTTTTCTTTCTTAAACACTCCTGTCTGGCTTCTCCTTCCTGTTCATGCTACTGAAGTTCAGACGCGGGATTGGAAGTTTTCTTGGCGTATTTGCATAAATGTGTTTTTAATTGGCTGCTGACTCCTGAAAACATGTTGTGGAACTTCAAATGCTCGTATGTCTTTTGTCTTTGTGTTTGTGTTACAGCTTACTGTGTGGGTGTTTCAGTTGGCTCAGGATTTCAGCCTGATCCAGTGAGTGAAATCTGGAATTGTGGGCACGTGAACTTCTGAGGCCAAAATCAGTTGGTTACATTTACGACTTTTTCCAGGTTATTAGCGTTTTGTTTGTTTACGTTGTTTTCCACAGCATCACCACATCACTTTGGGACACCACTACATCACTCAGGGACCCCACCACATCACTCAGGGACTCCACCACATCACTCAGGGACACCACCACATCACTCTGGAACACCGCCACATCACTCAGGAACACCACCACATCACTCTAATACACCACCACATCACTCTGGGACACCACCACATCACTCTGGTACACCACCACATCACTCAGGGACACCACCACATCACTCAGGAACACCGCCACATTACTCAGGGACACCACCACATCACTCAGGAACACCACCACATCACTCAGGAACAATACCACATCATTCAGGAACAACACCACATCACTCAGGGGCACCACTCAGGGGCACCACCACATCACTCAGGGACACCACCACATCACTCAGGGACACCACCACATCACTCACGGGCACCACTCAGGGGAACCACCACATGACTCAGCACCACAACAGCACCACTAAGCGCCACCACAGCATCACTCAGCACCACCACAGCATCACTCAGCACCACCCCAGCATCACTCAGCGCTACCCCAGCATCACTCAGCGCTACTCCAGCATCACTCAGCGCTACCCCAGCATCACTCAGCACCACCACATTATCACTCAGCACCACCACATTATCACTCAGCACCACTACAGCACCACTCAGCACCACCACAGCATCACTCAGCACCACCACAGCACCACTCAGCATCACCACAGCACCACTCAGCACCACCACAGCATCACGCAGCATCACTCAGCATCACCACAGCATCACTCAGCACCACCACAGCATCACTCAGCACCACCACAGCATCACTTAGCACCACCACAGCATCACTCAGCACAACCACAACACCAGCACAGCACCACTCAGCATCACCACAGCATCACTCAGCACCACCAAAGCATCACTCAGCACCACCACAGCATCACTCAGCACCACCACATCACCACTCAGCACCACCCCAGCATCACTCAGCACCACCCCAGTATCACTCAGCACCACCCCAGTATCACTCAGCACCACCAAAGCATCACCACAGCATCACTCAGCACCACCACAGCACCACTCAGCACCACCACAACATCACTCAGCACCACCACAGCATCACTCAGCGCAACCACAGCATCACTCAGCGCAACCACAGCATCACTCAGGCACCCACAGCATCACTCAGCGCAACCACAGCATCCAGGACACCCCCGCGCCGCACGGCCACCAGCTGGTGCGTGTGCAACCCGCCCCGCTGCTGCCCGCAGCCTCGCTGAGCCTGCCTCGGCCCCCGCCGTTTCTTCGTGTTGTGCTAATTTGCTAATTTTCTTTTTTGTCTCTTCTCTGTTTAATTGCAGCTTGCTAATCTACTTTTTATTTCCCATTACTGTTATTGATTTTTGATCACTGCCTGTACTGTTGACTGTGTCTCTGCCCCCTGCCTGCCCCGCTCCCCGCTTCCCGCCGCTGTGCTAGCGGCCACGCCCCCTTTTCCTTCTGTGCCCTCCCCGCTCCCGCCTCCCAGCTGCTCCTCCCTCCCTCCCACTTGGCCATAAATGGCGACCGCGCGGCGCAGGTGAGTGTGACCTGTTCCAGGACACCCCGCGCTGCACGGCCACCAGCTGTTGCGTGTGCAACCCGCCCGGCTGCTGCCCGCAGCCTCGCTGAGCCTGCCTCGGCCCCCGCCGTTTCTTCGTGTTGTGCTAATTTGCTAATTTTCTTTTTTGTCTCCTTCGTCTCTTCTCTGTTTAAAGGGCCGTGCTAGCGGCCACGCCCCCTTTGCCTTCTGTGCCCTCCCCGCCTCCCAGCTGCTCCTCCCTCCCTCCCACTTCGCCATAAATGGCGACCGCGCAGACGCTCAGCGGTCATGCGCAGCGGGCGCGCCGATTGTGCGCTGAAGGCGCGCCAAAGCTAAGCCCGTCTGCGCCCGTCCGCGCCTGGACCGCGCCCAGCGCCAGGACCTGGCCCCCACCGACGCAAGACAACCCGACTGACCTACGACGCCGCCCTCAACGCACTCAATGCCGGCCGTAACCGCGCCTGCTGCTGGGCCGCCCCGAAACGCTTCCACGGACCCTTCACCTGCACAACCTGCAAGTTCACCTGCTTCCGAACATGCACCGCGCCCGCCAAGCCTAACCCCAGCAGCGACCTCAAGTGCATCCTGCTCAACACCCGCTCCGTCCACAGACACGCCGTCGAACTCTGGAACCTGCTCGACACAACATCACCAGACGTCGCCATCCTCACTGAAACATGGATGAACGCCTCCTCAGCCCCCGACATCGCCATCCCGGATGGATACAAGATCATCAGGAGGGACCGCATCAACCAGACCGGAGGAGGCATCGCCATCGTCCACAAGAACACCATCCGCATCACGACCGACGCCGACGACACCTACACCGCCGCTGAACACCTCCATTTCCAGATTCACACCGACCCAAAGACGACCCTCAGAGGCACCCTCATCTACAGACTACCGGGACCATGCACACAATTCAGCGAAGACATCACAGACTTCATCAGCCCACACGCCCTCCCCTCCGCCGACTACATCCTCCTAGGGGACCTCAACTTCCACCTGGAGAACAACAAGGACCGCAACACCGTCACCCTGCTGGACAACCTCGCCAACCTTGGACTCAAGCAACTGGTCAACACCCCCACCCACTACGCCGGCCACACGCTTGACCCCGTCTTCTCATCCAGCAAGCACATCGCCTTCAGCCATTCCACCGGACTTCACTGGACCGACCACAGCTGCGTCCACTTCAGCTTCAGAAAAACCACCACGCACCACCACCCGCAACAGGTTCCCCACAGAAGCTGGAGCAAGATCACCGCCGACCAGCTCACCGCCTCCCTCAGCCAGAACCCACCTGCCAGCACAACGGACCCCAACGAAGCAGCCCGCAACTTCACACAATGGCTGACCGCCTGCGCCGACGACCTCGCACCACTAAAGAACCCTCCCAGCAAACCGAGAAGCAAGAAGGCCTCCTGATTCACCGACGAACTCAAGGACTCCAAGAAGACCTGCCGCACCCTCGAGAAAGCCTGGCTCCTCGACCGGACCACTGACAACATGACCGCCCTCAAACACGCGACTCGCAAGCACCACCAGCTCATCCGCACCACCAAGAAGAAATCACTGAAGGACCGACTAGACAACAACGCCCACGACAGCAAGGAACTCTTCAGCATCATCAAGGAGTTTTCCAACCCCAGCACCGGCAACAACGACATCACCCCCTCACAAGATCTCTGTGACTCCCTCGCCTCGTTCTTCCACCGCAAGATTGCCGACATCCACAACAGCTTCGGCATACCATCCTCGCAACCAACCGTCGAACCAACGCACCCCACTGCCACCCTCCGCACCTGGACCGCAGTGACCACCGAAGACACAGCCCGCACGATGAACACCATCCACTCCGGATCTCCGACTGACCCCTGCCCCCACCACGTCTTCAACAAGGCCGACTCCACCATCGCACCCCGACTCCGAGACGTCATCAACACCTCCTTTGACACCGCCACCTTCCCGGAGAGTTGGAAGCATGCCGAGCTCAGCGCCCTACTGAAGAAACCAACAGCGGACCCCACCGACCTCAAGAACTTCCGCCCCATCTCGCTCCTCCCTTTTCCTGCCAAAGTCATCGAGAAGATCGCCAACAGACAGCTTGCCGCCTTCCTCGAGACGAATGGATCCCTCAACCCCTCGCAGTCCGGTTTCAGAGCCAACTACAGCACCGAGACCGCCCTCATCGCAGCCACCGACGACATCCAAGGCCTTCTCGACAATGGGGAAACAGCGGCACTCATCCTCCTGGACCTCTCCGCCGCGTTCGACACCGTCTGCCACCGCACCCTAGTCCAACGCCTCAGCAACACCGGCATCCAAGAGAAGGCACTGAAGTGGATCATCTCGTTCCTCGCTGGAAGAACACAGAGAGTCCGCCTCCCCCCGTTTCGTTCCGAGGCCACCGAAGTCATCTGCGGCGTCCCGCAAGGATCATCACTCAGCCCCACCCTCTTCAACGTCTACATGAGACCTCTTGCAGCCATCGCACGCCAACACAACCTCAACATCATCTCCTACGCCGACGACACCCAGCTGATCCTCTCCCTCACCAGAGACCTCGACACCGCCAGAACCAGCCTCCACGAAGGGATGAAAGACGTCGCCGAGTGGATGAAGAACAGCCGCTTGAAACTGAACTCAGACAAGACGGAAGTCCTCATCCTTGGGCCATCACCCACCGCCTGGGACGACTCCTGGTGGCCCCCAGCCCTGGGCACCGCCCCCAAGCCGACAGACCACGCACGCAACCTGGGCTTCATCCTGGACTCCTCCCTCTCGATGACCAGACAAGTCAACGCCGTCTCCTCCTCATGCTTTCACACCCTCCGCATGCTCCGCAAGATCTTCCGATGGATCCCGATCGAAACCAGGAAGACGGTCACCCAGGCCCTCGTCACCAGCCGGCTGGACTACGGAAACACCCTCTACGCCGGAACCACAGCCAAGCTGCAGAAAAGACTACAACGCATCCAGAATGCCTCCGCCCAACTCATCCTAGACATCCCTCGACGCAGCCACATCTCCGGCCACCTGAGGAACCTGCACTGGCTCCCCGTCAACAAGAGGATCACGTTCAGGCTCCTCACCCACGCACACAAGTCTCTCCACAACCTGGGCCCCAAGTACCTCAACGACCGCCTGTCCTTCCACACGCCCACCCGCCAGCTACTATCCGCTAGCCTCGCCCTGGCCGCCGTACCACGCATCTTAAGAGCCACCGCCGGAGCAAGATCCTTCTCCTACCTGGCGGCCAAGAAATGGAACTCCCTCCCCATCCACCTTCGGCTGACCCAGGACCACCTCGCCTTCAGGAGACAACTCAAGACCTGGCTGTTCGAGCAGTAGCGGCATCCCCTCCCCCAAGCGCCTTGAGACCCATCCGGGTGAGTAGTGCGCTATACAAGTGTTATGATTGATTGATTGATTGACTCAGCGCAACCACAGCATCACTCAGCACCACCACAGCATCACTGGTTCAAATATGTTCTTTCAATGTTTCAAGCTGTTTTCAAGCGTTCACGCTTTATTACAAATCACAAAAAGATGTTCACTTCTGTTCTTGGATTTTCGGCACAATAAAAACACTGAACATAATCTTCACAAAAGCTATTTACAAAAAGTTTAAGCTATTGCCATTACAAATTAAATAAATTATTTAAGTATTCATTATTTTAAAAAAATGAAAAGCCATTGTTATTTGTAATATCAATACATCTAAGTCACGTAAATACAAAACATGTTGCATTACAAATGCTATAGGTGTCACATTTGCGAAAGTTATAACTATTGGCATTGTAAATGAAAAAGCTATTAAGTTAGCTATTTTAAAAAATTACACCTAAATAAAAAAAATCATTTATAAGACCAATAGCTCAAACTTTCCTAATGTGAGCACTATTGCATTTCCAATGCTTGTTCACTATCCAACTGTAATCGTTTTTCATTTAATTCATAGCTCCACCGTAGGGTTCTATTGCTTACAGTGTTATATTCCCATCAGTTTGCTTAGTGCTTCGACGGAATTGATCGTGCTTAAAAAGTATTATGCACATTTGCACTATTGAGTCAAACTGATGGATGATGATTGTGGAACTTATTTGATCAGAGGGGCTGTTTTTACTTGATGGTCGTTTACATATTAGCACACTTGTACTTTTGAGCCAAACTGATGGATGATGGTTGTAACCTGAAGCAAAACGCATGTTTTTACTTTGTTAGTCTTGTATGCACTTGTTATACCTGTTTTTGGGGGGATTATAATTGTAGGATGTACTTTTATGGTTTTCCCTTTTCCCTGATTGCTTGATGACAAAGGTGGGATATTATTGTATGCCACGTTTTTATGTCTTTTTTACATCTATGAAATTGAATATCTTTTTAATAGAAGAATGTCGATTTTTATACATTTTATATTTAATCATGTTGTCACCCCCAAACGGTTGGGTTGAGTGTTTTATTTGTCAATGTCTTTTATGATCTTAAGTGATCGCAATAAAGATTATATGATGATGTATGCCATGTCTGTTAGATCTTTTGCCAGCGAGTCATGAGGGGGTTGAAATAATAGATACTGATTAAAATCTTCTTTCAAAATAACAAGCAGCCCGCCCCAGCGTTGCCTGGGGTAGAAGGGGGCTGGGGGCTGCATTTCAGGTTTGCGTGCTCTCCCGCCCAGGCCCCCGCCCGCCGCGACATTGTCTGTGTCCTGGAAAATGTTGTGGCGGGCGGGGGCCGGGGCGGGAGAGCACGCAAACCTGAAATGCTGGCTTCCCCTACCCCTGGCCCTGACATTCCCCAGCAGCCCGTGCACCGCCCGCCCGCCCCGACCCTGGCTGCCCCAGATTCTTACCTTGCCTCTGCTGCTCACACCGCCGGTCCATATTTCTCCGCTCCGCCGCTCTTCCACTCACCACCTGTCCGCCGCCGCTCCTCCCCGTGCCATATCCGCCTCTCCGCTCCGCCGCTGGCCTCACTTCACCGCTCCTCCCCTGCGCGCCATGTCCGCCGCTCCTGGGACGCTTCTCCTCCCCTGCTCCTGACGTGACGACGCACAGTCGCGGCCGGCGCTACTTTGGGGGGAACTACTTTTTGTAAAAATGTAACTTTTTATATAACGTTTATTTTTTACATTTGTAAAGCCTATGACCATCTACACACCCTGCCGATTTCAACTGTGTATCGGGTGTGTAGAATGGTGCTGTGGTTCCCGAGTTTACCTTGCCTGAAGGTGCAAGTTCTCTCTTTATAATAGTAGTATAGATAAGGGAGTTTGCATTATCTTCAATAATTTCCTCGAGATTGGGAAGTAGTGACTCATATCGAATCCTGCTTGTTCAGAGCTTAATTTGTAAAAAAAAAAAAAAAAAATAGGTGTCAATTTCAATTTAATTCAATAGTAGCTTTATTCGACTTTACAAGGCAAGTCATATAAGCATATTTAAACAATTCATTTACAAACAAGTATAAAATCAGTTCATTTCTTAGAGATCAGTAGGAGCAAAATGTATTAGCATAAGAAACCACACTGTAGTATATACTAAAGGGTAAAAATTGTGCAAGATGAGCAAATGTTAAAAAAGAACCAACACAGG
The DNA here is from genome assembly GCF_964263255.1 of Lissotriton vulgaris. Classification (NCBI taxonomy): domain Eukaryota; kingdom Metazoa; phylum Chordata; class Amphibia; order Caudata; family Salamandridae; genus Lissotriton; species Lissotriton vulgaris. The sequence goes on along the minus strand of NC_141689.1, from coordinate 71,643,617 downwards.
CCTAAAGTGCCAAACAATTCAGTCGTTAGGTTAAAAATACATCATATACAGTTAAATGGAATCTACAGCTGCCATCCCCTAATGCATCGACAGCCTACATCTAATTAAATATTTTAAAAACGTTGCTGCTACTAAAATAGTCAGATCATCTTGTAGCATATACAACCTAATCAGAGCAGGTCTACACTGTCTCAAGCCCCATGATTTTAAAAGGGGTAACAGATATCTTTTCCTTCCCCAGGTAAAATATTTACAAAAAAGAATAAAATGAATATTGGACTGTACTGAAACATTGTCACAGGGGCAGTTAATTAAATTGTGAGACCAATCATTTATATATGGAAAAGTTACCAGTCTGAAAAAGCTTTCTGTTCACATGCTAGATAACAGCGATCTAGTATAGCTTGAGTGATCTGGGGATAAGTATTGGTGTAAAATAGGTGTCAGTGCCCTCATCAGGAGATCACTGAAGCTTGCACCACCCATTGCCCATGCCAGTGCAGTCAGTGCCAGTATCAACACAAATACAAACCATCACACTCCTACAGGTGTGACAATTCAGACTATTCCAGGTTTCCGATAAAATTATTAAAATAATATATGAATAAACTAGTCATAACATTTTTATATTTAAGTATATTTTAAAAAAAATCTTTATTGAGTTTTTATCCATGGTTAAATAAGCATAGCGATTAACAAAGATGTACATTTGCCATCAAAACAATCTCAACTATATGCGTATGTGCAAGCGCATAAGGAATGCGGCAGCCAGAGTCATTTTTCTGGCAGGTCCTAGGACACATACGACCCATCTACTGTCTTCCTTACACTGGCTTTCGGTTCAGAAAGGAATCCATTTTAAGGCATTGGTTCTGGTTTTCAAAGGTTTTCAAAGATAGGGGCCCACTATCTCAGAGAAAGATTTCAACACTATATCCCCCAACACACCCTGAGGTCATCTGCTCAGCTTCTGACCTCTATGCCTAAGGTTTGGCTATCTCAGATCGGGTTGTAGATCCTTTCAAGGGGTAGCCTCTCGTTTATGGAACACTCTACCTATTTGTATCAGACAGGTGCAAGGGATCCCTGACAAAATATAGAATACAAAAATATAGAATACTAAAAATATCGAAGTAAAAATATAGAAAGCAAAAATATCGAAGTCCTATCTACAAACAGGTAAGTACAAAAATATCGAATCAAAAATATCGAGAAAAAAATATATAGTTAGTCAAAATATCGAATGTTTTTAAATGTCTTAAAAGCAATTTAAAATTAATGAAATAATAACTATAATTAACTAAAACATACTTATAAATACTTAAATAACTTTAAAAGTATTAAATAATTAACTTAAGTTTGAAAAAATAAACATACAATTAAATGTTTTAACACATATACATATATTAACATAATATTAATGAATAATATACAATATTTTTACCGTAGGACAGCGGGAGGGTAAAATTTACTATTCACAACACAAGGAGGGAGGTACCCTTTAGACCGTTAGGGGACAGGGTAAATAGTTACGACACAACACAAACGTCCCTGGTTGGTTACACAACACAAACGTCCCTGTGTCGTAAAATTTACTATTACCACTCCAGCAACTGCAACAGTAGGGTAAACGTTGGATAGCGTAGGGGTAAAAATTACTATTCCCACTCCAGTGAGTGCAACAGTACGGAAAGCGTTGGTTAGCGTAGGGGTAAAAATTAGTATACCCACTCCAGAGAGTGCAACAATAGGGAAAGCGTTGGATAGCGTAGGGGTAAAAATTACTATTCCCACTCCAGAGAGCGCAACAGTAGGGAAAGCGTTGGATAGCGTAAGGGTAAGAATTACTATTCCCACTCAAGAGAGTGCAACAGTAGGGAAAGCGTTGGATAGAGAAGGGGTAAAAATTACTATTCCCACTCCACAGAGTGCAACAGTAGGGAAAGCGTTGGATAGCGTAGGGGTACAAATTATTATTCCCACTCCAGAGAGTGCAACAGTAGGGAAAGCGTTGGATAGCATAGGGTTAAAAATTACTATTCCCACTCCAGTGAGTGCAACAGTAGGGAAAGTAAATACTTCAATTATTAATAAAAATAAATTAAATATTAATACCAATAAAATAATAATTAAATGTAATTACCAATTTAATATAAAATAATTAATCAATTAAAAATACAAATAAAAAGTAATTATTAAAATTAATTACCTATTAATACAAATTAATTAACAATTAACAATTAATTAATTAGCAATTAAAAATTAATTACCAATTAATTCAAAATAAATACCAATAAATAAATAAAAATATTTAATTAATTACAATTAAATTACTACCCACCCTATTCCCGTATAAACCCACAACCTGCTACAGAATTAAATTACGCAAAAATTAAATAACAAAAAAATTCATCACTTAAAATAAATGATAAAATAAATATACACTTTTCACACATACTAACATGCAAAACACTTAAAAAAATTCGATATTATTAAAAATTCGATATATTTAATACCTATATTATATACTTTGATATTTTGACTTTCTATATTTATGAAAATCAATATTAAATTACTTACCTTAAATTCGATATTTTATTGACTATATTCTGTCCATTCGATATTTTGTCCATTCTATATTTTCACTTCGATATTAGTGCTATTCTATATTTTTGATTCGATATTTTGTCTGTATACCGGTGCAAGACCTCCTCACGTTTAGGAGGAAACTAAAGACCAGGGGGTGTATTATCTAGGGTTAGCGATAATGATCGCTGAGCGCACTTAGCCCGCTATTCTTTAGTGCCGGCTATCGCTGGAATATCTCGCCAAGCTAGCACTGCATTACCAGCGCGCAGCGCTATGGTGATAAATATTCCTGCGATAGTGTGCAAATGGCCAGACATCGCCTAAAAAACAGTGATGTCCCTCCCAATACGGCTATGATCTTGGTGATAAGGCCCTGTGGCCCTTAACCCCATAATCCACCGCCCATGTTAGGTATGCCTAACACAGGAATTTAGTAGACGTTAAATTCCTGCGTTAGGCCAGAGGTAGCACGATTATTATCATTGCTACCCCTCCTTGCTAATATTGCGAAGTTGCCTTTGCAATATTTTCCCATGTTGTTTCTGTCAGCCACGCCTACTTTGCATCTCATTATCGATGCCTAGCGAGTGGTGACAGAAACGGAAGATAAATTAAGTATACACGTGCCAGCGTGTCCTTGTTTATAATGCAATAGAATTATCGCCTCTTTTCTACCGAAACAGGCAGCTAAAGCGGCGATAATTCTCTTGATAATATGCCCCCTGACTCTTCCAACTGTAGGTTACGGCCTGCTCTCCCTACGGAGGTGTTTCTTTCTGTTAGCTGTTATGTGGTCTTTTTGTTTCAGCGCTTGGACAGGTGCAAGGGATCACTGACAAAATATAGAATACAAAAATATAGAATACTAAAAATATCGAAGTAAAAATATAGAAAGCAAAAATATCGAAGTCCTATCTACAAACAGGTAAGTACAAAAATATCGAATCAAAAATATCAAGAAAAAAATATATAGTTAGTCAAAATATCGAATGTTTTTAAATGTCTTAAAAGCAATTTAAAATTAATGAAATAATAACTATAATTAACTAAAACATACTTAAAAATACTTAAATAACTTTAAAAGTATTAAATTATTAACTTAAGTTTGAAAAAATAAACATACAATTAAATGTTTTAACACATATACATATATTAACATAATCTTAATTAATAATATACAATATTTTTACCGTAGGACAGCGGGAGGGTAAAATTTACTATTACCACTCCAGCAACTGCAACAGTAGGGTAAACGTTGGATAGCGTAGGGGTAAAAATTACTATTCCCACTCCAGTGAGTGCAACAGTACGGAAAGCATTGGTTAGCGTAGGGGTAAAAATTACTATACCCACTCCAGAGAGTGCAACAGTAGGGAAAGCGTTGGATAGCGTAGGGGTAAAAATTACTATTCCCACTCCAGAGAGCGCAACAGTAGGGAAAGCGTTGGATAGCGTAAGGGTAAAAATTACTATTCCCACTCAAGAGAGTGCAACAGTAGGGAAAGCGTTGGATAGAGAAGGGGTAAAAATTACTATTCCCACTCCAGAGAGTGCAACAGTAGGGAAAGCGTTGGATAGCGTATGGGTACAAATTATTATTCCCACTCCAGAGAGTGCAACAGTAGGGAAAGCGTTGGATACCATAGGGTTAAAAATTACTATTCCCACTCCAGTGAGTGCAACAGTAGGGAAAGTAAATACTTCAATTATTAATAAAAATAAATTAAATATTAATACCAATAAAATAATAATTAAAAGTAATTACCAATTTAATATAATATAATAATGAATCAATTAAAAATACAAATAAAAATTAATTATTAAAATTAATTACCTATTATTACAAATTAATTAACAATTACCAATTAATTAATTAGCAATTAAAAATTAATTACCAATTAATTCAAAATAAATACCAATAAATAAATAAAAATATTTAATTAATTACAATTAAATTACTTCCCATCCTGTTCCCGTATAAACCCACAACCTGCTACAGAATTAAATTACGCAAAAATTAAATAACAAAAAAATTCATCACTTAAAATAAATTATAAAATAAATATACACTTTTCACACATACTAACATGCAAAACACTTTAAAAAATTCGATATTATTAAAAATTCGATATATTTAATACCTATATTATATACTTTGATATTTTGACTTTCTTTATTTATGAAAATCGATATTAAATTACTTACCTTAAATTCGATATTTTATTGACTATATTCTGTCCATTCAATATTTTGTCCATTCTATATTTTCACTTCGATATTAGTGCTATTCTATATTTTTGATTCGATATTTTGTCTGTATACCGGTGCAAGACCTCCTCACGTTTAGGAGGAAACTAAAGACCAGGGGGTGTATTATCTAGGGTTAGCGATAATGATCGCCGAGCGCACTTAGCCCGCTATTCTTTAGTGCCGGCTATCGCTGGAATATCTCGCCAAGCTAGCACTGCATTACCAGCGCGCAGCGCTATGGTGATAAATATTCCTGGGATAGTGGGCAAATGGCCAGACATCGCCTAAAAAACTGTGATGTCCCTCCCAATACGGCTATGATCTTGGTGATAAGGCCCTGTGGCCTTAACCCCATAATCCACCGCCCGTGTTAGGTATGCCTAACACATTAATTTAGTAGACGTTAAATTCCTGCGTTAGGCCAGAGGTAGCGCGATTATTATCATCGCTACCCCTCCTTGCTAATATCGCGAAGTTGCCTTTGCAATATTTTCCCATGTTGTTTCTGTCAGCCACGCCTACTTTGCATCTCATTATCGATGCCTAGCGAGTGGTGACAGAAACGGAAGATAAATTAAGTATACACGTGCCAGCGTGTCCTTGTTTATAATGCAATAGAATTATCGCCTCTTTTCTAACGAAACAGGCAGCTAAAGCGGCGATAATTCTCTTGATAATATGCCCCCTGACTCTTCCAACTGTAGGTTACGGCCTGCTCTCCCTACGGAGGTGTTTCGTTCTGTTAGCTGTTATGTGGTCTTTTTGTTTCAGCGCTTGGACAGGTGCAAGGGATCACTGACAAAATATAGAATACAAAAATATAGAATACTAAAAATATCGAAGTAAAAATATAGAAAGCAAAAATATCGAAGTCCTATCTACAAACAGGTAAGTACAAAAATATCGAATCAAAAATATCGAGAAAAAAATATATAGTTAGTCAAAATATCGAATGTTTTTAAATGTCTTAAAAGCAATTTAAAATTAATGAAATAATAACTATAATTAACTAAAACATACTTAAAAATACTTAAATAACTTTAAAAGTATTAAATAATTAACTTAAGTTTGAAAAAATCAACATACAATTAAATGTTTTAACACATATACATATATTAACATAATATTAATTAATAATATACAATATTTTTACTGTAGGACAGCGGGAGGGTAAAATTTACTATTACCACTCCAGCAACTGCAACAGTAGGGTAAACGTTGGATAGCGTAGGGGTAAAAATTACTATTCCCAATTCAGTGAGTGCAACAGTACGGAAAGCGTTGGATAGCGTAGGGGTAAAAATTACTATACCCACTCCAGAGAGTGCAACAGTAGGGAAAGCGTTGGATAGCGTAGGGGTAAAAATTACTATTCCCACTCCAGAGAGCGCAACAGTAGGGAAAGCGTTGGATAGCGTAAGGGTAAAAATTACTATTCCCACTCAAGAGAGTGCAACAGTAGGGAAAGCGTTGGATAGAGAAGGGGTAAAAATTACTATTCCCACTCCAGAGAGTGCAACAGTAGGGAAAGCGTTGGATAGCGTAGGGGTACAAATTACTATTCCCACTCCAGAGAGTGCAACAGTAGGGAAAGCGTTGGATAGCATAGGGTTAAAAATTACTATTCCCACTCCAGTGAGTGCAACAGTGGGGAAAGTAAATACTTCAATTATTAATACAAATAAATTAAATATTAATACCAATAAAATAATAATTAAAAGTAATTACCAATTTAATATAATATAATAATTAATCAATTAAAAATACAAATAAAAATTAATTATTAAAATTAATTACCTATTATTACAAATTAATTAACAATTAACAATTAATTAATTAGCAATTAAAAATTAATTACCAATTAATTCAAAATAAATACCAATGAATAAATAAAATATTTAATTAATTACAATTAAATTACTTCCCACCCTATTCCCGTATAAACCCACAACCTGCTACAGAATTAAATTACGCAAAAATTAAATAACAAAAAAATTCATCACTTAAAATAAATTATAAAATAAATATACACTTTTCACACATACTAACATGCAAAACACTTAACAAAATTCGATATTATTAAAAATTCGATATATTTAATACCTATATTATATACTTTGATATTTTGACTTTCTATATTTATGAAAATGGATATTAAATTACTTACCTTAAATTCGATATTTTATTGACTATATTCTGTCCATTCAATATTTTGTCCATTCTATATTTTCACTTCGATATTAGTGCTATTCTATATTTTTGATTCGATATTTTGTCTGTATACCGGTGCAAGACCTCCTCACGTTTAGGAGGAAACTAAAGACCAGGGGGTGCATTATCTAGGGTTAGCGATAATGATCGCCGAGCGCACTTAGCCCGCTATTCTTTAGTGCCGGCTATCGCTGGAATATCTGGCCAAGCTAGCACTGCATTACCAGCGCGCAGCGCTATGGTGATAAATATTCCTGGGATAGTGGGCAAATGGCCAGACATCGCCTAAAAAACTGTGATGTCCCTCCCAATACGGCTATGATCTTGGTGATAAGGCCCTGTGGCCTTAACCCCATAATCCACCGCCCGTGTTAGGTATGCCTAACACATTAATTTAGTAGACGTTAAATTCCTGCGTTAGGCCAGAGGTAGCGCGATTATTATCATCGCTACCCCTCCTTGCTAATATCGCGAAGTTGCCTTTGCAATATTTTCCCATGTTGTTTCTGTCAGCCACGCCTACTTTGCATCTCATTATCGATGCCTAGCGAGTGGTGACAGAAACGGAAGATAAATTAAGTATACACGTGCCAGCGTGTCCTTGTTTATAATGCAATAGAATTATCGCCTCTTTTCTAACGAAACAGGCAGCTAAAGCGGCGATAATTCTCTTGATAATATGCCCCCTGACTCTTCCAACTGTAGGTTACGGCCTGCTCTCCCTACGGAGGTGTTTCTTTCTGTTAGCTGTTATGTGGTCTTTTTGTTTCAGCGCTTGGACAGGTGCAAGGGATCACTGACAAAATATAGAATACAAAAATATAGAATACTAAAAATATCGAAGTAAAAATATAGAAAGCAAAAATATCGAAGTCCTATCTACAAACAGGTAAGTACAAAAATATCGAATCAAAAATATCAAGAAAAAAATATATAGTTAGTCAAAATATCGAATGTTTTTAAATGTCTTAAAAGCAATTTAAAATTAATGAAATAATAACTATAATTAACTAAAACATACTTAAAAATACTTAAATAACTTTAAAAGTATTAAATAATTAACTTAAGTTTGAAAAAATCAACATACAATTAAATGTTTTAACACATATACATATATTAACATAATATTAATTAATAATATACAATATTTTTACTGTAGGACAGCGGGAGGGTAAAATTTACTATTACCACTCCAGCAACTGCAACAGTAGGGTAAACGTTGGATAGCGTAGGGGTAAAAATTACTATTCCCACTCCAGTGAGTGCAACAGTACGGAAAGCGTTGGATAGCGTAGGGGTAAAAATTACTATACCCACTCCAGAGAGTGCAACAGTAGGGAAAGCGTTGGATAGCGTAGGGGTAAAAATTACTATTCCCACTCCAGAGAGCGCAACAGTAGGGAAAGCGTTGGATAGCGTAAGGGTAAAAATTACTATTCCCACTCAAGAGAGTGCAACAGTAGGGAAAGCGTTGGATAGAGAAGGGGTAAAAATTACTATTCCCACTCCAGAGAGTGCAACAGTAGGGAAAGCGTTGGATAGCGTAGGGGTACAAATTACTATTCCCACTCCAGAGAGTGCAACAGTAGGGAAAGCGCTGGATAGCATAGGGTTAAAAATTACTATTCCCACTCCAGTGAGTGCAACAGTGGGGAAAGTAAATACTTCAATTATTAATACAAATAAATTAAATATTAATACCAATAAAATAATAATTAAAAGTAATTACCAATTTAATATAATATAATAATTAATCAATTAAAAATACAAATAAAAATTAATTATTAAAATAATTACCTATTATTACAAATTAATTAACAATTAACAATTAATTAATTAGCAATTAAAAATTAATTACCAATTAATTCAAAATAAATACCAATGAATAAATAAAATATTTAATTAATTACAATTAAATTACTTCCCACCCTATTCCCGTATAAACCCACAACCTGCTACAGAATTAAATTACGCAAAAATTAAATAACAAAAAAATTCATCACTTAAAATAAATTATAAAATAAATATACACTTTTCACACATACTAACATGCAAAACACTCAACAAAATTCGATATTATTAAAAATTCGATATATTTAATACCTATATTATATACTTTGATATTTTGACTTTCTATATTTATGAAAATGGATATTAAATTACTTACCTTAAATTCGATATTTTATTGACTATATTCTGTCCATTCGATATTTTGTCCATTCTATATTTTCACTTCGATATTAGTGCTATTCTATATTTTTGATTCGATATTTTGTCTGTATACCGGTGCAAGACCTCCTCACGTTTAGGAGGAAACTAAAGACCAGGGGGTGTATTATCTAGGGTTAGCGATAATGATCGCCGAGCGCACTTAGCCCGCTATTCTTTAGTGCCGGCTATCGCTGGAATATCTCGCCAAGCTAGCACTGCATTACCAGCGCGCAGCGCTATGGTGATAAATATTCCTGGGATAGTGGGCAAATGGCCAGACATCGCCTAAAAAACTGTGATGTCCCTCCCAATACGGCTATGATCTTGGTGATAAGGCCCTGTGGCCTTAACCCCATAATCCACCGCCCGTGTTAGGTATGCCTAACACATTAATTTAGTAGACGTTAAATTCCTGCGTTAGGCCAGAGGTAGCGCGATTATTATCATCGCTACCCCTCCTTGCTAATATCGCGAAGTTGCCTTTGCAATATTTTCCCATGTTGTTTCTGTCAGCCACGCCTACTTTGCATCTCATTATCGATGCCTAGCGAGTGGTGACAGAAACGGAAGATAAATTAAGTATACACGTGCCAGCGTGTCCTTGTTTATAATGCAATAGAATTATCGCCTCTTTTCTAACGAAACAGGCAGCTAAAGCGGCGATAATTCTCTTGATAATATGCCCCCTGACTCTTCCAACTGTAGGTTACGGCCTGCTCTCCCTACGGAGGTGTTTCTTTCTGTTAGCTGTTATGTGGTCTTTTTGTTTCAGCGCTTGGACAGGTGCAAGGGATCACTGACAAAATATAGAATACAAAAATATAGAATACTAAAAATATCGAAGTAAAAATATAGAAAGCAAAAATATCGAAGTCCTATCTACAAACAGGTAAGTACAAAAATATCGAATCAAAAATATCGAGAAAAAAATATATAGGTAGTCGAAATATCGAATGTTTTTAAATGTCTTAAAAGCAATTTAAAATTAATGAAATAATAACTATAATTAACTAAAACATACTTAAAAATACTTAAATAACTTTAAAAGTATTAAATAATTAACTTAAGTTTGAAAAAATCAACATACAATTAAATGTTTTAACACATATACATATATTAACATAATATTAATTAATATTATACAATATTTTTACTGTAGGACAGCGGGAGGGTAAAATTTACTATTACCACTCCAGCAACTGCAACAGTAGGGTAAACGTTGGATAGCGTAGGGGTAAAAATTACTATTCTCACTCCAGTGAGTGCAACAGTACGGAAAGCGTTGGATAGCGTAGGGGTAAAAATTACTATACCCACTCCAGAGAGTGCAACAGTAGGGAAAGCGTTGGATAGCGTAGGGGTAAAAATTACTATTCCCACTCCAGAGAGCGCAACAGTAGGGAAAGCGTTGGATAGCGTAAGGGTAAAAATTACTATTCCCACTCAAGAGAGTGCAACAGTAGGGAAAGCGTTGGATAGCGTAGGGGTACAAATTACTATTCCCACTCCAGAGAGTGCAACAGTAGGGAAAGCGCTGGATAGCATAGGGTTAAAAATGACTATTCCCACTCCAGTGAGTGCAACAGTGGGGAAAGTAAATACTTCAATTATTAATACAAATAAATTAAATATGAATACCAATAAAATAATAATTAAAAGTAATTACCAATTTAATATAATATAATAATTAATCAATTAAAAATACAAATAAAAATTAATTATTAAAATTAATTACCTATTATTACAAATTAATTAACAATTAACAATTAATTAATTAGCAATTAAAAATTAATTACCAATTAATTCAAAATAAATACCAATGAATAAATAAAATATTTAATTAATTACAATTAAATTACTTCCCACCCTATTCCCGTATAAACCCACAACCTGCTACAGAATTAAATTACGCAAAAATTAAATAACAAAAAAATTCATCACTTAAAATAAATTATAAAATAAATATACACTTTTCACACATACTAACATGCAAAACACTTAACAAAATTCGATATTATTAAAAATTCGATATATTTAATACCTATATTATATACTTTGATATTTTGACTTTCTATATTTATGAAAATGGATATTAAATTACTTACCTTAAATTCGATATTTTATTGACTATATTCTGTCCATTCGATATTTTGTCCATTCTATATTTTCACTTCGATATTAGTGCTATTCTATATTTTTGATTCGATATTTTGTCTGTATACCGGTGCAAGACCTCCTCACGTTTAGGAGGAAACTAAAGACCAGGGGGTGTATTATCTAGGGTTAGCGATAATGATCGCCGAGCGCACTTAGCCCGCTATTCTTTAGTGCCGGCTATCGCTGGAATATCTCGCCAAGCTAGCACTGCATTACCAGCGCGCAGCGCTATGGTGATAAATATTCCTGGGATAGTGGGCAAATGGCCAGACATCGCCTAAAAAACTGTGATGTCCCTCCCAATACGGCTATGATCTTGGTGATAAGGCCCTGTGGCCTTAACCCCATAATCCACCGCCCGTGTTAGGTATGCCTAACACATTAATTTAGTAGACGTTAAATTCCTGAGTTAGGCCAGAGGTAGCGCGATTATTATCATCGCTACCCCTCCTTGCTAATATCGCGAAGTTGCCTTTGCAATATTTTCCCATGTTGTTTCTGTCAGCCACGCCTACTTTGCATCTCATTATCGATGCCTAGCGAGTGGTGACAGAAACGGAAGATAAATTAAGTATACACGTGCCAGCGTGTCCTTGTTTATAATGCAATAGAATTATCGCCTCTTTTCTAACGAAACAGGCAGCTAAAGCGGCGATAATTCTCTTGATAATATGCCCCCTGACTCTTCCAACTGTAGGTTACGGCCTGCTCTCCCTACGGAGGTGTTTCTTTCTGTTAGCTGTTATGTGGTCTTTTTGTTTCAGCGCTTGGACAGGTGCAAGGGATCACTGACAAAATATAGAATACAAAAATATAGAATACTAAAAATATCGAAGTAAAAATATAGAAAGCAAAAATATCGAAGTCCTATCTACAAACAGGTAAGTACAAAAATATCGAATCAAAAATATCGAGAAAAAAATATATAGGTAGTCGAAATATCGAATGTTTTTAAATGTCTTAAAAGCAATTTAAAATTAATGAAATAATAACTATAATTAACTAAAACATACTTAAAAATTCTTAAATAACTTTAAAAGTATTAAATAATTAACTTAAGTTTGAAAAAATCAACATACAATTAAATGTTTTAACACATATACATATATTAACATAATATTAATTAATATTATACAATATTTTTACTGTAGGACAGCGGGAGGGTAAAATTTACTATTACCACTCCAGCAACTGCAACAGTAGGGTAAACGTTGGATAGCGTAGGGGTAAAAATTACTATTCCCACTCCAGTGAGTGCAACAGTACGGAAAGCGTTGGATAGCGTAGGGGTAAAAATTACTATACCCACTCCAGAGAGTGCAACAGTAGGGAAAGCGTTGGATAGCGTAGGGGTAAAAATTACTATTCCCACTCCAGAGAGCGCAACAGTAGGGAAAGCGTTGGATAGCGTAAGGGTAAAAATTACTATTCCCACTCAAGAGAGTGCAACAGTAGGGAAAGCGTTGGATAGAGAAGGGGTAAAAATTACTATTCCCACTCCAGAGAGCGCAACAGTAGGGAAAGCGTTGGATAGCGTAAGGGTAAAAATTACTATTCCCACTCAAGAGAGTGCAACAGTAGGGAAAGCGTTGGATAGCGTAGGGGTACAAATTACTATTCCCACTCCAGAGAGTGCAACAGTAGGGAAAGCGCTGGATAGCATAGGGTTAAAAATGACTATTCCCACTCCAGTGAGTGCAACAGTGGGGAAAGTAAATACTTCAATTATTAATACAAATAAATTAAATATGAATACCAATAAAATAATAATTAAAAGTAATTACCAATTTAATATAATATAATAATTAATCAATTAAAAATACAAATAAAAATTAATTATTAAAATTAATTACCTATTATTACAAATTAATTAACAATTAACAATTAATTAATTAGCAATTAAAAATTAATTACCAATTAATTCAAAATAAATACCAATGAATAAATAAAATATTTAATTAATTACAATTAAATTACTTCCCACCCTATTCCCGTATAAACCCACAACCTGCTACAGAATTAAATTACGCAAAAATTAAATAACAAAAAAATTCATCACTTAAAATAAATTATAAAATAAATATACACTTTTCACACATACTAACATGCAAAACACTTAACAAAATTCGATATTATTAAAAATTCGATATATTTAATACCTATATTATATACTTTGATATTTTGACTTTCTATATTTATGAAAATGGATATTAAATTACTTACCTTAAATTCGATATTTTATTGACTATATTCTGTCCATTCAATATTTTGTCCATTCTATATTTTCACTTCGATATTAGTGCTATTCTATATTTTTGATTCGATATTTTGTCTGTATACCGGTGCAAGACCTCCTCACGTTTAGGAGGAAACTAAAGACCAGGGGGTGCATTATCTAGGGTTAGCGATAATGATCGCCGAGCGCACTTAGCCCGCTATTCTTTAGTGCCGGCTATCGCTGGAATATCTGGCCAAGCTAGCACTGCATTACCAGCGCGCAGCGCTATGGTGATAAATATTCCTGGGATAGTGGGCAAATGGCCAGACATCGCCTAAAAAACTGTGATGTCCCTCCCAATACGGCTATGATCTTGGTGATAAGGCCCTGTGGCCTTAACCCCATAATCCACCGCCCGTGTTAGGTATGCCTAACACATTAATTTAGTAGACGTTAAATTCCTGCGTTAGGCCAGAGGTAGCGCGATTATTATCATCGCTACCCCTCCTTGCTAATATCGCGAAGTTGCCTTTGCAATATTTTCCCATGTTGTTTCTGTCAGCCACGCCTACTTTGCATCTCATTATCGATGCCTAGCGAGTGGTGACAGAAACGGAAGATAAATTAAGTATACACGTGCCAGCGTGTCCTTGTTTATAATGCAATAGAATTATCGCCTCTTTTCTAACGAAACAGGCAGCTAAAGCGGCGATAATTCTCTTGATAATATGCCCCCTGACTCTTCCAACTGTAGGTTACGGCCTGCTCTCCCTACGGAGGTGTTTCTTTCTGTTAGCTGTTATGTGGTCTTTTTGTTTCAGCGCTTGGACAGGTGCAAGGGATCACTGACAAAATATAGAATACAAAAATATAGAATACTAAAAATATCGAAGTAAAAATATAGAAAGCAAAAATATCGAAGTCCTATCTACAAACAGGTAAGTACAAAAATATCGAATCAAAAATATCAAGAAAAAAATATATAGTTAGTCAAAATATCGAATGTTTTTAAATGTCTTAAAAGCAATTTAAAATTAATGAAATAATAACTATAATTAACTAAAACATACTTAAAAATACTTAAATAACTTTAAAAGTATTAAATAATTAACTTAAGTTTGAAAAAATCAACATACAATTAAATGTTTTAACACATATACATATATTAACATAATATTAATTAATAATATACAATATTTTTACTGTAGGACAGCGGGAGGGTAAAATTTACTATTACCACTCCAGCAACTGCAACAGTAGGGTAAACGTTGGATAGCGTAGGGGTAAAAATTACTATTCCCACTCCAGTGAGTGCAACAGTACGGAAAGCGTTGGATAGCGTAGGGGTAAAAATTACTATACCCACTCCAGAGAGTGCAACAGTAGGGAAAGCGTTGGATAGCGTAGGGGTAAAAATTACTATTCCCACTCCAGAGAGCGCAACAGTAGGGAAAGCGTTGGATAGCGTAAGGGTAAAAATTACTATTCCCACTCAAGAGAGTGCAACAGTAGGGAAAGCGTTGGATAGAGAAGGGGTAAAAATTACTATTCCCACTCCAGAGAGTGCAACAGTAGGGAAAGCGTTGGATAGCGTAGGGGTACAAATTACTATTCCCACTCCAGAGAGTGCAACAGTAGGGAAAGCGCTGGATAGCATAGGGTTAAAAATTACTATTCCCACTCCAGTGAGTGCAACAGTGGGGAAAGTAAATACTTCAATTATTAATACAAATAAATTAAATATTAATACCAATAAAATAATAATTAAAAGTAATTACCAATTTAATATAATATAATAATTAATCAATTAAAAATACAAATAAAAATTAATTATTAAAATAATTACCTATTATTACAAATTAATTAACAATTAACAATTAATTAATTAGCAATTAAAAATTAATTACCAATTAATTCAAAATAAATACCAATGAATAAATAAAATATTTAATTAATTACAATTAAATTACTTCCCACCCTATTCCCGTATAAACCCACAACCTGCTACAGAATTAAATTACGCAAAAATTAAATAACAAAAAAATTCATCACTTAAAATAAATTATAAAATAAATATACACTTTTCACACATACTAACATGCAAAACACTCAACAAAATTCGATATTATTAAAAATTCGATATATTTAATACCTATATTATATACTTTGATATTTTGACTTTCTATATTTATGAAAATGGATATTAAATTACTTACCTTAAATTCGATATTTTATTGACTATATTCTGTCCATTCGATATTTTGTCCATTCTATATTTTCACTTCGATATTAGTGCTATTCTATATTTTTGATTCGATATTTTGTCTGTATACCGGTGCAAGACCTCCTCACGTTTAGGAGGAAACTAAAGACCAGGGGGTGTATTATCTAGGGTTAGCGATAATGATCGCCGAGCGCACTTAGCCCGCTATTCTTTAGTGCCGGCTATCGCTGGAATATCTCGCCAAGCTAGCACTGCATTACCAGCGCGCAGCGCTATGGTGATAAATATTCCTGGGATAGTGGGCAAATGGCCAGACATCGCCTAAAAAACTGTGATGTCCCTCCCAATACGGCTATGATCTTGGTGATAAGGCCCTGTGGCCTTAACCCCATAATCCACCGCCCGTGTTAGGTATGCCTAACACATTAATTTAGTAGACGTTAAATTCCTGCGTTAGGCCAGAGGTAGCGCGATTATTATCATCGCTACCCCTCCTTGCTAATATCGCGAAGTTGCCTTTGCAATATTTTCCCATGTTGTTTCTGTCAGCCACGCCTACTTTGCATCTCATTATCGATGCCTAGCGAGTGGTGACAGAAACGGAAGATAAATTAAGTATACACGTGCCAGCGTGTCCTTGTTTATAATGCAATAGAATTATCGCCTCTTTTCTAACGAAACAGGCAGCTAAAGCGGCGATAATTCTCTTGATAATATGCCCCCTGACTCTTCCAACTGTAGGTTACGGCCTGCTCTCCCTACGGAGGTGTTTCTTTCTGTTAGCTGTTATGTGGTCTTTTTGTTTCAGCGCTTGGACAGGTGCAAGGGATCACTGACAAAATATAGAATACAAAAATATAGAATACTAAAAATATCGAAGTAAAAATATAGAAAGCAAAAATATCGAAGTCCTATCTACAAACAGGTAAGTACAAAAATATCGAATCAAAAATATCAAGAAAAAAATATATAGTTAGTCAAAATATCGAATGTTTTTAAATGTCTTAAAAGCAATTTAAAATTAATGAAATAATAACTATAATTAACTAAAACATACTTAAAAATACTTAAATAACTTTAAAAGTATTAAATAATTAACTTAAGTTTGAAAAAATCAACATACAATTAAATGTTTTAACACATATACATATATTAACATAATATTAATTAATAATATACAATATTTTTACTGTAGGACAGCGGGAGGGTAAAATTTACTATTACCACTCCAGCAACTGCAACAGTAGGGTAAACGTTGGATAGCGTAGGGGTAAAAATTACTATTCCCACTCCAGTGAGTGCAACAGTACGGAAAGCGTTGGATAGCGTAGGGGTAAAAATTACTATACCCACTCCAGAGAGTGCAACAGTAGGGAAAGCGTTGGATAGCGTAGGGGTAAAAATTACTATTCCCACTCCAGAGAGCGCAACAGTAGGGAAAGCGTTGGATAGCGTAAGGGTAAAAATTACTATTCCCACTCAAGAGAGTGCAACAGTAGGGAAAGCGTTGGATAGAGAAGGGGTAAAAATTACTATTCCCACTCCAGAGAGTGCAACAGTAGGGAAAGCGTTGGATAGCGTAGGGGTACAAATTACTATTCCCACTCCAGAGAGTGCAACAGTAGGGAAAGCGCTGGATAGCATAGGGTTAAAAATTACTATTCCCACTCCAGTGAGTGCAACAGTGGGGAAAGTAAATACTTCAATTATTAATACAAATAAATTAAATATTAATACCAATAAAATAATAATTAAAAGTAATTACCAATTTAATATAATATAATAATTAATCAATTAAAAATACAAATAAAAATTAATTATTAAAATAATTACCTATTATTACAAATTAATTAACAATTAACAATTAATTAATTAGCAATTAAAAATTAATTACCAATTAATTCAAAATAAATACCAATGAATAAATAAAATATTTAATTAATTACAATTAAATTACTTCCCACCCTATTCCCGTATAAACCCACAACCTGCTACAGAATTAAATTACGCAAAAATTAAATAACAAAAAAATTCATCACTTAAAATAAATTATAAAATAAATATACACTTTTCACACATACTAACATGCAAAACACTCAACAAAATTCGATATTATTAAAAATTCGATATATTTAATACCTATATTATATACTTTGATATTTTGACTTTCTATATTTATGAAAATGGATATTAAATTACTTACCTTAAATTCGATATTTTATTGACTATATTCTGTCCATTCGATATTTTGTCCATTCTATATTTTCACTTCGATATTAGTGCTATTCTATATTTTTGATTCGATATTTTGTCTGTATACCGGTGCAAGACCTCCTCACGTTTAGGAGGAAACTAAAGACCAGGGGGTGTATTATCTAGGGTTAGCGATAATGATCGCCGAGCGCACTTAGCCCGCTATTCTTTAGTGCCGGCTATCGCTGGAATATCTCGCCAAGCTAGCACTGCATTACCAGCGCGCAGCGCTATGGTGATAAATATTCCTGGGATAGTGGGCAAATGGCCAGACATCGCCTAAAAAACTGTGATGTCCCTCCCAATACGGCTATGATCTTGGTGATAAGGCCCTGTGGCCTTAACCCCATAATCCACCGCCCGTGTTAGGTATGCCTAACACATTAATTTAGTAGACGTTAAATTCCTGCGTTAGGCCAGAGGTAGCGCGATTATTATCATCGCTACCCCTCCTTGCTAATATCGCGAAGTTGCCTTTGCAATATTTTCCCATGTTGTTTCTGTCAGCCACGCCTACTTTGCATCTCATTATCGATGCCTAGCGAGTGGTGACAGAAACGGAAGATAAATTAAGTATACACGTGCCAGCGTGTCCTTGTTTATAATGCAATAGAATTATCGCCTCTTTTCTAACGAAACAGGCAGCTAAAGCGGCGATAATTCTCTTGATAATATGCCCCCTGACTCTTCCAACTGTAGGTTACGGCCTGCTCTCCCTACGGAGGTGTTTCTTTCTGTTAGCTGTTATGTGGTCTTTTTGTTTCAGCGCTTGGACAGGTGCAAGGGATCACTGACAAAATATAGAATACAAAAATATAGAATACTAAAAATATCGAAGTAAAAATATAGAAAGCAAAAATATCGAAGTCCTATCTACAAACAGGTAAGTACAAAAATATCGAATCAAAAATATCGAGAAAAAAATATATAGGTAGTCGAAATATCGAATGTTTTTAAATGTCTTAAAAGCAATTTAAAATTAATGAAATAATAACTATAATTAACTAAAACATACTTAAAAATACTTAAATAACTTTAAAAGTATTAAATAATTAACTTAAGTTTGAAAAAATCAACATACAATTAAATGTTTTAACACATATACATATATTAACATAATATTAATTAATATTATACAATATTTTTACTGTAGGACAGCGGGAGGGTAAAATTTACTATTACCACTCCAGCAACTGCAACAGTAGGGTAAACGTTGGATAGCGTAGGGGTAAAAATTACTATTCTCACTCCAGTGAGTGCAACAGTACGGAAAGCGTTGGATAGCGTAGGGGTAAAAATTACTATACCCACTCCAGAGAGTGCAACAGTAGGGAAAGCGTTGGATAGCGTAGGGGTAAAAATTACTATTCCCACTCCAGAGAGCGCAACAGTAGGGAAAGCGTTGGATAGCGTAAGGGTAAAAATTACTATTCCCACTCAAGAGAGTGCAACAGTAGGGAAAGCGTTGGATAGCGTAGGGGTACAAATTACTATTCCCACTCCAGAGAGTGCAACAGTAGGGAAAGCGCTGGATAGCATAGGGTTAAAAATGACTATTCCCACTCCAGTGAGTGCAACAGTGGGGAAAGTAAATACTTCAATTATTAATACAAATAAATTAAATATGAATACCAATAAAATAATAATTAAAAGTAATTACCAATTTAATATAATATAATAATTAATCAATTAAAAATACAAATAAAAATTAATTATTAAAATTAATTACCTATTATTACAAATTAATTAACAATTAACAATTAATTAATTAGCAATTAAAAATTAATTACCAATTAATTCAAAATAAATACCAATGAATAAATAAAATATTTAATTAATTACAATTAAATTACTTCCCACCCTATTCCCGTATAAACCCACAACCTGCTACAGAATTAAATTACGCAAAAATTAAATAACAAAAAAATTCATCACTTAAAATAAATTATAAAATAAATATACACTTTTCACACATACTAACATGCAAAACACTTAACAAAATTCGATATTATTAAAAATTCGATATATTTAATACCTATATTATATACTTTGATATTTTGACTTTCTATATTTATGAAAATGGATATTAAATTACTTACCTTAAATTCGATATTTTATTGACTATATTCTGTCCATTCGATATTTTGTCCATTCTATATTTTCACTTCGATATTAGTGCTATTCTATATTTTTGATTCGATATTTTGTCTGTATACCGGTGCAAGACCTCCTCACGTTTAGGAGGAAACTAAAGACCAGGGGGTGTATTATCTAGGGTTAGCGATAATGATCGCCGAGCGCACTTAGCCCGCTATTCTTTAGTGCCGGCTATCGCTGGAATATCTCGCCAAGCTAGCACTGCATTACCAGCGCGCAGCGCTATGGTGATAAATATTCCTGGGATAGTGGGCAAATGGCCAGACATCGCCTAAAAAACTGTGATGTCCCTCCCAATACGGCTATGATCTTGGTGATAAGGCCCTGTGGCCTTAACCCCATAATCCACCGCCCGTGTTAGGTATGCCTAACACATTAATTTAGTAGACGTTAAATTCCTGAGTTAGGCCAGAGGTAGCGCGATTATTATCATCGCTACCCCTCCTTGCTAATATCGCGAAGTTGCCTTTGCAATATTTTCCCATGTTGTTTCTGTCAGCCACGCCTACTTTGCATCTCATTATCGATGCCTAGCGAGTGGTGACAGAAACGGAAGATAAATTAAGTATACACGTGCCAGCGTGTCCTTGTTTATAATGCAATAGAATTATCGCCTCTTTTCTAACGAAACAGGCAGCTAAAGCGGCGATAATTCTCTTGATAATATGCCCCCTGACTCTTCCAACTGTAGGTTACGGCCTGCTCTCCCTACGGAGGTGTTTCTTTCTGTTAGCTGTTATGTGGTCTTTTTGTTTCAGCGCTTGGACAGGTGCAAGGGATCACTGACAAAATATAGAATACAAAAATATAGAATACTAAAAATATCGAAGTAAAAATATAGAAAGCAAAAATATCGAAGTCCTATCTACAAACAGGTAAGTACAAAAATATCGAATCAAAAATATCGAGAAAAAAATATATAGGTAGTCGAAATATCGAATGTTTTTAAATGTCTTAAAAGCAATTTAAAATTAATGAAATAATAACTATAATTAACTAAAACATACTTAAAAATTCTTAAATAACTTTAAAAGTATTAAATAATTAACTTAAGTTTGAAAAAATCAACATACAATTAAATGTTTTAACACATATACATATATTAACATAATATTAATTAATATTATACAATATTTTTACTGTAGGACAGCGGGAGGGTAAAATTTACTATTACCACTCCAGCAACTGCAACAGTAGGGTAAACGTTGGATAGCGTAGGGGTAAAAATTACTATTCCCACTCCAGTGAGTGCAACAGTACGGAAAGCGTTGGATAGCGTAGGGGTAAAAATTACTATACCCACTCCAGAGAGTGCAACAGTAGGGAAAGCGTTGGATAGCGTAGGGGTAAAAATTACTATTCCCACTCCAGAGAGCGCAACAGTAGGGAAAGCGTTGGATAGCGTAAGGGTAAAAATTACTATTCCCACTCAAGAGAGTGCAACAGTAGGGAAAGCGTTGGATAGAGAAGGGGTAAAAATTACTATTCCCACTCCAGAGAGCGCAACAGTAGGGAAAGCGTTGGATAGCGTAAGGGTAAAAATTACTATTCCCACTCAAGAGAGTGCAACAGTAGGGAAAGCGTTGGATAGCGTAGGGGTACAAATTACTATTCCCACTCCAGAGAGTGCAACAGTAGGGAAAGCGCTGGATAGCATAGGGTTAAAAATGACTATTCCCACTCCAGTGAGTGCAACAGTGGGGAAAGTAAATACTTCAATTATTAATACAAATAAATTAAATATGAATACCAATAAAATAATAATTAAAAGTAATTACCAATTTAATATAATATAATAATTAATCAATTAAAAATACAAATAAAAATTAATTATTAAAATTAATTACCTATTATTACAAATTAATTAACAATTAACAATTAATTAATTAGCAATTAAAAATTAATTACCAATTAATTCAAAATAAATACCAATGAATAAATAAAATATTTAATTAATTACAATTAAATTACTTCCCACCCTATTCCCGTATAAACCCACAACCTGCTACAGAATTAAATTACGCAAAAATTAAATAACAAAAAAATTCATCACTTAAAATAAATTATAAAATAAATATACACTTTTCACACATACTAACATGCAAAACACTTAACAAAATTCGATATTATTAAAAATTCGATATATTTAATACCTATATTATATACTTTGATATTTTGACTTTCTATATTTATGAAAATGGATATTAAATTACTTACCTTAAATTCGATATTTTATTGACTATATTCTGTCCATTCAATATTTTGTCCATTCTATATTTTCACTTCGATATTAGTGCTATTCTATATTTTTGATTCGATATTTTGTCTGTATACCGGTGCAAGACCTCCTCACGTTTAGGAGGAAACTAAAGACCAGGGGGTGCATTATCTAGGGTTAGCGATAATGATCGCCGAGCGCACTTAGCCCGCTATTCTTTAGTGCCGGCTATCGCTGGAATATCTGGCCAAGCTAGCACTGCATTACCAGCGCGCAGCGCTATGGTGATAAATATTCCTGGGATAGTGGGCAAATGGCCAGACATCGCCTAAAAAACTGTGATGTCCCTCCCAATACGGCTATGATCTTGGTGATAAGGCCCTGTGGCCTTAACCCCATAATCCACCGCCCGTGTTAGGTATGCCTAACACATTAATTTAGTAGACGTTAAATTCCTGCGTTAGGCCAGAGGTAGCGCGATTATTATCATCGCTACCCCTCCTTGCTAATATCGCGAAGTTGCCTTTGCAATATTTTCCCATGTTGTTTCTGTCAGCCACGCCTACTTTGCATCTCATTATCGATGCCTAGCGAGTGGTGACAGAAACGGAAGATAAATTAAGTATACACGTGCCAGCGTGTCCTTGTTTATAATGCAATAGAATTATCGCCTCTTTTCTAACGAAACAGGCAGCTAAAGCGGCGATAATTCTCTTGATAATATGCCCCCTGACTCTTCCAACTGTAGGTTACGGCCTGCTCTCCCTACGGAGGTGTTTCTTTCTGTTAGCTGTTATGTGGTCTTTTTGTTTCAGCGCTTGGACAGGTGCAAGGGATCACTGACAAAATATAGAATACAAAAATATAGAATACTAAAAATATCGAAGTAAAAATATAGAAAGCAAAAATATCGAAGTCCTATCTACAAACAGGTAAGTACAAAAATATCGAATCAAAAATATCAAGAAAAAAATATATAGTTAGTCAAAATATCGAATGTTTTTAAATGTCTTAAAAGCAATTTAAAATTAATGAAATAATAACTATAATTAACTAAAACATACTTAAAAATACTTAAATAACTTTAAAAGTATTAAATAATTAACTTAAGTTTGAAAAAATCAACATACAATTAAATGTTTTAACACATATACATATATTAACATAATATTAATTAATAATATACAATATTTTTACTGTAGGACAGCGGGAGGGTAAAATTTACTATTACCACTCCAGCAACTGCAACAGTAGGGTAAACGTTGGATAGCGTAGGGGTAAAAATTACTATTCCCACTCCAGTGAGTGCAACAGTACGGAAAGCGTTGGATAGCGTAGGGGTAAAAATTACTATACCCACTCCAGAGAGTGCAACAGTAGGGAAAGCGTTGGATAGCGTAGGGGTAAAAATTACTATTCCCACTCCAGAGAGCGCAACAGTAGGGAAAGCGTTGGATAGCGTAAGGGTAAAAATTACTATTCCCACTCAAGAGAGTGCAACAGTAGGGAAAGCGTTGGATAGAGAAGGGGTAAAAATTACTATTCCCACTCCAGAGAGTGCAACAGTAGGGAAAGCGTTGGATAGCGTAGGGGTACAAATTACTATTCCCACTCCAGAGAGTGCAACAGTAGGGAAAGCGCTGGATAGCATAGGGTTAAAAATTACTATTCCCACTCCAGTGAGTGCAACAGTGGGGAAAGTAAATACTTCAATTATTAATACAAATAAATTAAATATTAATACCAATAAAATAATAATTAAAAGTAATTACCAATTTAATATAATATAATAATTAATCAATTAAAAATACAAATAAAAATTAATTATTAAAATAATTACCTATTATTACAAATTAATTAACAATTAACAATTAATTAATTAGCAATTAAAAATTAATTACCAATTAATTCAAAATAAATACCAATGAATAAATAAAATATTTAATTAATTACAATTAAATTACTTCCCACCCTATTCCCGTATAAACCCACAACCTGCTACAGAATTAAATTACGCAAAAATTAAATAACAAAAAAATTCATCACTTAAAATAAATTATAAAATAAATATACACTTTTCACACATACTAACATGCAAAACACTCAACAAAATTCGATATTATTAAAAATTCGATATATTTAATACCTATATTATATACTTTGATATTTTGACTTTCTATATTTATGAAAATGGATATTAAATTACTTACCTTAAATTCGATATTTTATTGACTATATTCTGTCCATTCGATATTTTGTCCATTCTATATTTTCACTTCGATATTAGTGCTATTCTATATTTTTGATTCGATATTTTGTCTGTATACCGGTGCAAGACCTCCTCACGTTTAGGAGGAAACTAAAGACCAGGGGGTGTATTATCTAGGGTTAGCGATAATGATCGCCGAGCGCACTTAGCCCGCTATTCTTTAGTGCCGGCTATCGCTGGAATATCTCGCCAAGCTAGCACTGCATTACCAGCGCGCAGCGCTATGGTGATAAATATTCCTGGGATAGTGGGCAAATGGCCAGACATCGCCTAAAAAACTGTGATGTCCCTCCCAATACGGCTATGATCTTGGTGATAAGGCCCTGTGGCCTTAACCCCATAATCCACCGCCCGTGTTAGGTATGCCTAACACATTAATTTAGTAGACGTTAAATTCCTGCGTTAGGCCAGAGGTAGCGCGATTATTATCATCGCTACCCCTCCTTGCTAATATCGCGAAGTTGCCTTTGCAATATTTTCCCATGTTGTTTCTGTCAGCCACGCCTACTTTGCATCTCATTATCGATGCCTAGCGAGTGGTGACAGAAACGGAAGATAAATTAAGTATACACGTGCCAGCGTGTCCTTGTTTATAATGCAATAGAATTATCGCCTCTTTTCTAACGAAACAGGCAGCTAAAGCGGCGATAATTCTCTTGATAATATGCCCCCTGACTCTTCCAACTGTAGGTTACGGCCTGCTCTCCCTACGGAGGTGTTTCTTTCTGTTAGCTGTTATGTGGTCTTTTTGTTTCAGCGCTTGGACAGGTGCAAGGGATCACTGACAAAATATAGAATACAAAAATATAGAATACTAAAAATATCGAAGTAAAAATATAGAAAGCAAAAATATCGAAGTCCTATCTACAAACAGGTAAGTACAAAAATATCGAATCAAAAATATCGAGAAAAAAATATATAGGTAGTCGAAATATCGAATGTTTTTAAATGTCTTAAAAGCAATTTAAAATTAATGAAATAATAACTATAATTAACTAAAACATACTTAAAAATACTTAAATAACTTTAAAAGTATTAAATAATTAACTTAAGTTTGAAAAAATCAACATACAATTAAATGTTTTAACACATATACATATATTAACATAATATTAATTAATATTATACAATATTTTTACTGTAGGACAGCGGGAGGGTAAAATTTACTATTACCACTCCAGCAACTGCAACAGTAGGGTAAACGTTGGATAGCGTAGGGGTAAAAATTACTATTCTCACTCCAGTGAGTGCAACAGTACGGAAAGCGTTGGATAGCGTAGGGGTAAAAATTACTATACCCACTCCAGAGAGTGCAACAGTAGGGAAAGCGTTGGATAGCGTAGGGGTAAAAATTACTATTCCCACTCCAGAGAGCGCAACAGTAGGGAAAGCGTTGGATAGCGTAAGGGTAAAAATTACTATTCCCACTCAAGAGAGTGCAACAGTAGGGAAAGCGTTGGATAGCGTAGGGGTACAAATTACTATTCCCACTCCAGAGAGTGCAACAGTAGGGAAAGCGCTGGATAGCATAGGGTTAAAAATGACTATTCCCACTCCAGTGAGTGCAACAGTGGGGAAAGTAAATACTTCAATTATTAATACAAATAAATTAAATATGAATACCAATAAAATAATAATTAAAAGTAATTACCAATTTAATATAATATAATAATTAATCAATTAAAAATACAAATAAAAATTAATTATTAAAATTAATTACCTATTATTACAAATTAATTAACAATTAACAATTAATTAATTAGCAATTAAAAATTAATTACCAATTAATTCAAAATAAATACCAATGAATAAATAAAATATTTAATTAATTACAATTAAATTACTTCCCACCCTATTCCCGTATAAACCCACAACCTGCTACAGAATTAAATTACGCAAAAATTAAATAACAAAAAAATTCATCACTTAAAATAAATTATAAAATAAATATACACTTTTCACACATACTAACATGCAAAACACTTAACAAAATTCGATATTATTAAAAATTCGATATATTTAATACCTATATTATATACTTTGATATTTTGACTTTCTATATTTATGAAAATGGATATTAAATTACTTACCTTAAATTCGATATTTTATTGACTATATTCTGTCCATTCGATATTTTGTCCATTCTATATTTTCACTTCGATATTAGTGCTATTCTATATTTTTGATTCGATATTTTGTCTGTATACCGGTGCAAGACCTCCTCACGTTTAGGAGGAAACTAAAGACCAGGGGGTGTATTATCTAGGGTTAGCGATAATGATCGCCGAGCGCACTTAGCCCGCTATTCTTTAGTGCCGGCTATCGCTGGAATATCTCGCCAAGCTAGCACTGCATTACCAGCGCGCAGCGCTATGGTGATAAATATTCCTGGGATAGTGGGCAAATGGCCAGACATCGCCTAAAAAACTGTGATGTCCCTCCCAATACGGCTATGATCTTGGTGATAAGGCCCTGTGGCCTTAACCCCATAATCCACCGCCCGTGTTAGGTATGCCTAACACATTAATTTAGTAGACGTTAAATTCCTGCGTTAGGCCAGAGGTAGCGCGATTATTATCATCGCTACCCCTCCTTGCTAATATCGCGAAGTTGCCTTTGCAATATTTTCCCATGTTGTTTCTGTCAGCCACGCCTACTTTGCATCTCATTATCGATGCCTAGCGAGTGGTGACAGAAACGGAAGATAAATTAAGTATACACGTGCCAGCGTGTCCTTGTTTATAATGCAATAGAATTATCGCCTCTTTTCTAACGAAACAGGCAGCTAAAGCGGCGATAATTCTCTTGATAATATGCCCCCTGACTCTTCCAACTGTAGGTTACGGCCTGCTCTCCCTACGGAGGTGTTTCTTTCTGTTAGCTGTTATGTGGTCTTTTTGTTTCAGCGCTTGGACAGGTGCAAGGGATCACTGACAAAATATAGAATACAAAAATATAGAATACTAAAAATATCGAAGTAAAAATATAGAAAGCAAAAATATCGAAGTCCTATCTACAAACAGGTAAGTACAAAAATATCGAATCAAAAATATCGAGAAAAAAATATATAGGTAGTCGAAATATCGAATGTTTTTAAATGTCTTAAAAGCAATTTAAAATTAATGAAATAATAACTATAATTAACTAAAACATACTTAAAAATTCTTAAATAACTTTAAAAGTATTAAATAATTAACTTAAGTTTGAAAAAATCAACATACAATTAAATGTTTTAACACATATACATATATTAACATAATATTAATTAATATTATACAATATTTTTACTGTAGGACAGCGGGAGGGTAAAATTTACTATTACCACTCCAGCAACTGCAACAGTAGGGTAAACGTTGGATAGCGTAGGGGTAAAAATTACTATTCCCACTCCAGTGAGTGCAACAGTACGGAAAGAGTTGGATAGCGTAGGGGTAAAAATTACTATACCCACTCCAGAGAGTGCAACAGTAGGGAAAGCGTTGGATAGCGTAGGGGTAAAAATTACTATTCCCACTCCAGAGAGCGCAACAGTAGGGAAAGCGTTGGATAGCGTAAGGGTAAAAATTACTATTCCCACTCAAGAGAGTGCAACAGTAGGGAAAGCGTTGGATAGAGAAGGGGTAAAAATTACTATTCCCACTCCAGAGAGTGCAACAGTAGGGAAAGCGTTGGATAGCGTAGGGGTACAAATTACTATTCCCACTCCAGAGAGTGCAACAGTAGGGAAAGCGTTGGATAGCATAGGGTTAAAAATTACTATTCCCACTCCAGTGAGTGCAACAGTGGGGAAAGTAAATACTTCAATTATTAATACAAATAAATTAAATATTAATACCAATAAAATAATAATTAAAAGTAATTACCAATTTAATATAATATAATAATTAATCAATTAAAAATACAAATAAAAATTAATTATTAAAATTAATTACCTATTATTACAAATTAATTAACAATTAACAATTAATTAATTAACAATTAAAAATTAATTACCAATTAATTCAAAATAAATACCAATGAATAAATAAAATATTTAATTAATTACAATTAAATTACTTCCCACCCTATTCCCGTATAAACCCACAACCTGCTACAGAATTAAATTACGCAAAAATTAAATAACAAAAAAATTCATCACTTAAAATAAATTATAAAATAAATATACACTTTTCACACATACTAACATGCAAAACACTTAACAAAATTCGATATGATTAAAAATTCGATATATTTAATACCTATATTATATACTTTGATATTTTGACTTTCTATATTTATGAAAATGGATATTAAATTACTTACCTTAAATTCGATATTTTATTGACTATATTCTGTCCATTCGATATTTTGTCCATTCTATATTTTCACTTCGATATTAGTGCTATTTTATATTTTTGATTCGATATTTTGTCTGTATACCGGTGCAAGACCTCCTCACGTTTAGGAGGAAACTAAAGACCAGGGGGTGTATTATCTAGGGATAGCGATAATGATCGCCGAGCGCACTTAGCCTGCTTTTCTTTAGTGCCGGCTATCGCTGGAATATCTCGCCAAGCTAGCACTGCATTACCAGCGCGCAGCGCTATGGTGATAAATATTCCTGCGATAGTGGGCAAATGGCCAGACATCGCCTAAAAAACAGTGATGTCCCTCCCAATACGGCTATGATCTTGGTGATAAGGCCCTGTGGCCTTAACCCCATAATCCTCCGCCCATGTTAGGTATGCCTAACACAGGAATTTAGTAGAAGTTAAATTCCTGCGTTAGGCCAAAGGTAGCTCGATTATTATCATCGCTACCCCTCCTTGCTAATATCGCGAAGTTGCCTTTGCAATTTTTTCCCATGTTGTTTCTGTCAGCCACGCCTACTTTGCATCTCATTATCGATGCCTAGCGAGTGGTGACAGAAACGGAAGATAAATTAAGTATACACGTGCCAGCGTGTCCTTGTTTATAATGCAATAGAATTATCGCCTCTTTTCTACCGAAACAGGCAGCTAAAGCGGCGATAATTCTCTTGATAATATGCCCCCTGACTCTTCCAACTGTAGGTTACGGCCTGGTCTCCCTACGGAGGTGTTTCTTTCTGTTAGCTGATATGTGGTCTTTTTGTTTCAGTGCTTGGACACTCCTGGGAGTAGCCGTGCGCTTTATAAGTGCCATATAACATAACAAGTAGTGAGCTATTTGGTGTCGAGTTGGCCCTGTGTGGGTGGGGAATGGTGGGGCGGACCGTGGGCTGGAGGGGGAGTATAGAGACCTTGAGCTGGTAGGACCACATTTTCTTCGAAGGGTGGGCATGAGCCCTCCAGAGTTAGAATGGGTGGGACACCAGCTGAAAAGTTACTTAAGGTATATGCTGTTGTTTATGGGTCAGTAGACTCAGTGTCTGAGGAGGAATTCGGGGGTGGGTCAATCAGTTTGGAGAGCAGCTTTTCCCACCCTGGAGTCAACAGCCAACGGCGCACCCGCTTTGCATCCTCACAGTGTATGCCAGTCACCTCAGGTTCGGCCCAACTGGTGAGCCCTGCTATTCAAGCATTCTTGCTCCATCGGTTCCAACTCCATCTACAATCAGGTGTAGTTGGAACTCACCGGTGGAAGAGCGGAAGGTTGTGGGCTCCTTACTTACAATAAACAAATTATTATTATTATTATTATGGATATTTCATCCTGCAGAGCCAACAGATCTCAAGATACGATCTGATTGGCTACCACCACATCAACATAGATGTGGCAGCAGCCATTTTAGGACTATGTGACTTAGTCCCTATCCTAGAAAAGTATAAAACAAATATACAGGGGCATGGTAGGGATACTATTCCACCCTAGGCCTGATGGGAGTGGGGGGTCCCAGGGAGAAGCCATGGGGGCTAAAATCTGTATTTTTTAAAATCTGTATTGCAGAGGACCCACAGAGCTGTTTCAAAAAGTATGGTGGTCTCCCGTCTTTTTGTTTTTTATAAAACCCTGCAATGAGCGAGAGTCAGGGGGGTGGCACCTGCACATTTTTGGGTGGTGGGGCATGCGCCCCTCCCAAGCCTTTATAAGGCTCTGAGGACACCATCCCCAAGCCCTGTAGATGCCCCGGGATCCCATCCACCAGAACCATTAAATAAATTTTGGGGAGGGGGGATGTGTGGACCCCTTCCCAGAGCCTTCATGAGGCCCGGGGGACCCCTTCCCCCGAGGCCGGTGTTTCTACAATGGGAAGGTGATCCGGCTCCCTCCCAACATTAACACAGTTATTTTGAACCCATGGTTGAATTGAGCTGAAATTGCCTTCCGCAGGATGCATTAGAGGGCAGAAGATATATGTGAATGTCATGACACCAGACCGCTTGATGGAGAGGGCTGGCTGAAAGTCCCAGGAAGTAAGTAAATAATACATATATGGACATATTATCAAGAACACACGATAAAATTATCGCCGCTTTAGCGGCAGGAAACGGCCGCTAAAGAGGTGATAATGGCCTTGATAATATGCCCTTGTGAATTCCCATAGCAGCCCAGGTTAACACCAGAACCTGGTCTGTTTTGGGAATTCACAAGGACATATTATCAAGCCCATTATCACCGCTTTAGCTGCAGTTTCCTGCCAATAAAGTGGCAATATTTTTATCGCCTGTTCTTGATAATATGCCCCATAATTTTAGTAGAATTAAAGGTTGCCAGACTTTTAAAGAATCCCCTTAAGGCTACCGTAAAAAGAAACAAATTATCCTCACAGAAGACTGTGAGACCAAAATGTTCTTAGACGCGAGAAATAGAAGAATAGGATGGAAAGGCGCTGATTCAAGAGCAGACACGAGGGATGGCCATCCAATCATGAACAAGGGGAGACCCAAAGCACGCCCTAGGTATATGATATGCATGAGACACATCAGGTGCCTTGATGAGCAGCGAACCAGGAAGCTCAAACCCCACTCTAACTTGATTTCTTCTGAGGTAATCCTTACCTGGCTCCACCTTGACATCCATTCTTGCCCAAAAGAGCCGCTCCCTCCCTAGGCAGGATGTCGATGTATCTTGTCTTCTCTTCCCGGGACAGATTTTCTGCTGATTCCTGGCCCTGCGACCCACGTCTGACATGTTGCTACCCTCACAGTAATGCAAGGCTCTGAATTGCAAAAGGCCGACTGGCTACTCACCACCTCCAGGACATCCTCTCCATGTACCACCTCCAGCCCCTTCTTCCTCGTGAATCTACGGTACATCACTTCCCTGCTCCAATCCAGACCTCGAGACTCTGTGGAGCAGATTTACTAAACTGTCACCCGATGCAACGCAGCAGGTAGGGAGCAGGAGAGCGCCCCCGCAGGATATATGACACTCTCCTCCCCTTTCCCTAGCACTGGCGCAGAATTTTCCTTCCGTGCGCCACTCACACACCTTTGCACCATGGTGCAAGGGAGTGTGCGAGAGTCTAGCATAGGTTTTGTACTTGAAGGGTTCCCTTTCAGTGTAAAATTCTGTGCTAGGCAACTTCTAAAACTTTTCCTACTTTGCATTGTGCTGCACAGTGCAGAGTCAAAAAAGAAAGGAGAAATGAAAACATTTCTCCCTTTAACCCCTCCCCTGCTGGTGACGGAACCACTCCATCATCAGCCGCGGTCGCGCTGTGCTGATGACGGAGCGGTTCCGTCACGGCCCGCTCGGCACGCCTGCGCTGAGCGTTCCATTGAGCGTGCGGGGCCGTGACGGAACCGCTCCGTCATGAGTACAGCGCAACCGCGGCTGGTGACGGAGCGGTTCCGTCACCAGCATGGGCCCGCCGCGCCCCGCCCTCTTAGCACAGCGGCGGAATAGCCGCCGCAGTGAAGGGGTTAATGCCTGTTTTCAAAGGTGTTACTTGTTTACGCAAAACCCTGTCTCACATTTTTGGTAGCTCGGGTTTTGTGTCAAAAAGGGTGGAGGATTGCATTAGAACGCCCATGTCACGCCCCCTTGATGCTAGGAAACGTACAGCATTGCTTTGCACTGCTGCGCGTTACTTTTAGTCGATTTCCAGCACGAAACAATTTTTGTGCTGGAAAGTAAATAATTAAAACAATGCGCCAGTTTGCCTCACTTTTATGATGCAAACCAAGTGCAAAATATTAGTAAACAACCCTTTTGCCCTTCAATGGACTAGTGCGACCTTAACCCGCCCAAATTCCCAACCCCTGCCCTACCCCAAAAAATGGCCAGAGGAGGCGGACTTCCAGCAGAGCACAACATCATTCATCCACCTTCCTCGAGGGGTGATAAGGCTTGCTTTCTTGCCACCGGCCACCATCTACCAACTGTGGGAGTGCCCATAGGGGACTCCTATCACAGTTTGCATTGGGCATGACGTCTCTTGCACCAAATTCCAGCTGTAAACCCACCTGAAAGCCAGAAGCGTTCAGTTTCCATGGATGGGTGGCATCCATCAGTCGCAGGCGTCTGACATCTTATTAGCACCTGCTCACACTGGGATGAATTTGCTTCATTTTTGCTGCATGTGTAATTAGACAGTGGAGGACTTTGATTCCTGCAGTAATTGCAATCCACGTAAAATGACTCCCCCTTCATTATACTCACAAGCGCCGCGACGTGATACTTAAATGAGGCTGACAGACGGATACACAATTCATTATTTTTGCAAATGTGCCGTGAGTGAAAAGCTGGATTTTGATACATGCATTAGGATAAATCTTCCATAATATCTTGGAATATTAGCGCGGAGCCATGAGCGTCTATCTCACACATACCGAAAATATACATACCTGTCTAGCAACCACTGGACATCGGAGAATCACCACAAACTGTGAAGAAAATGGTCATTAGGTAACGGCAGTGCGGGTGAAGAAGAGAACAAGCATTGGCAGAGCCAATAGGTCTCGCCATTGGGACCTTATAAGTGTTTAGCTAGAGCTATTGTCAGTGTGGCTGCTGGCAATTGGAACGAGAGACAAAGAAAGAAGTTGAGTGTGTGTTTGTTGTTGATAGTGAGGTAATGTAAGGAAGTATGGGGCATATCAACAAGGCGGCATTAAAAAAATTATCACCACTTTTGCCGCCGTTTTCGGCCGAAAAGCGGCGATAATTTTAACGCCCTATTAGCAAGGACCCGCTAACGTGTGAATCCATGCTTCTTCATATTTTCCCTCAACGCGAAGCTGTGCATCTCTAAGTTCCTCCCTAGGTTAAGCGACATTTCTCCTATTATCAAGCATCACGCAAAGTATCATAGCGACAGGAGAAGTAGCGATAACCTCTGTTATCGCTACTTTCCTTACACCTGCTTTGAAACTGACTTAGCCATGATATCCTATGTGAGGTGGATATCGTGGCTAAGTATGGGTGGACCTATCAGCAAGCTATCTCCTAAAGTTGTGCGATTATCGCTGCGATAAACACACAGTTAGGCAGCTTGAGCTCTGAATTTTATCGCTGTGGAGATAAGCGTTGCTGATAGCACGTTATCTCCGCGATAAAATTCAGAGTTGGGTGGCGATAATTATCCTAGCACTTAGGGCCCGATGTAGGTACCGAATACCGGTCGGAAACGGCCGATTTCGGCCGTTTCCGACCGGTATTTGGCCTACTGAGATGTAGGGGACCTTTTTTTGTCCGAATCGGTATTTTACCGATTCGGTAAAATTACCGAATCGCAAAAATACCGAATCGGTATTTTACCGATTCGGTAATGCCCATTGATTCCTATGGGCTTCAAGGCCCATAGGAAGCAATGAGGGATACCGAATCGGTATTTACAGAATCGGTAAATACCGAATCTTACAGATTCGGTATTTACCGAATCTGAAATACCTACATCTCCCCCCCTCTAATTTACCACTTCATAAATACCGATTCGGTATGATTCGGTATTTATGAAGTGGTAAATGTAGATTTACCTACATCGGGCCCTAAGTGCGCTTAGGGATAATTATCGCCCCCTCTTGATGATATGACCCAGTGAGAATTAGTGAAAGTGAAAGAGGGTGAATGGATAGTCTGTGTTATATTGAGAGTGAATGTAGGAGATATTGAAATAGAGTAAGTGTGTGTGGGTAAATGTGAGATGTAGAAATAGGGAAGGTAGAAGCGTAGACACTGAGACAAGAAAGAGTAGCACACCGGCAATATAAAAGTCGAAATTATCGTAATTAGAGGCCTATATAAAATGTAAAAGAAGCATAAAAGCAGGACTTGAAGTGAGATAAACAGAGACAAAATAAAGGCATCTGAAGCACAAAGGTTAACTGAAACCTGTGTCTTCAGCCCTCTACACCAAATGTAATCCCAGAATTTTTTGTTTTAATGTATGTAATAATTGTGCTGCCTAAAACAAAAAGCGTTTAGTGACATTTAACAAACGAATGGAACGGGTGTATACAGCTCATTTATATTCTTTCAAAAATCTGTGAGCGCGATGGAATGAATATTAATTGTACAAAATATACTTGGGTGGCGTAATTTTGTTGACTTGCTTTTCTGGGTAGGGGCGAAGCAAGACCAGCAGAGTGAATTTATTTATTTATTTATTTATTTTACGTAATTTGTATTGCGCAGCAAATACCCTAAGGTGTCTCGGCGCATAAAAGACTTCATGGGACAAGAGCCAACTGGGGGAATCATTGGTCAAATAACCAGGTCTTCAATGATCTGCGGAAGGAAATGAGAGTGGGACAGGTTTTGATTGATATGGGTAGGGAGTTCCAGAGTCTGGGGGTTGCCACCAAGAAACGTCTGTCTCCCCAGGTGACAGTTCTGGTGCGAGGGACGGGTAGTAGAAAGGTGGAGGCTGATCGCACCGATCTTCTGGGCACATAGATCCAAAACGCTTTCCTAAGAAAACCAGGTCCAGTCTCGTGTATGGCCTTATAGGCAATACAGAGTGCCTTGAACTTAATCCTACTTCTGATTCGCAACCAGTGAAGATGGCGTATGGCCAAGGAGGTAGAATGATGTTTAGGAATACCGAGCAGGACCCGGGTCGCTGCACTCTGAATGGACTGCAGCTTATTTAGGATTTGTTCTTGTGAGTTGAGGAAAAGGGCATTACTATAATCAATTTTAGAAAAGACCAGGGTGGTTATCAGTGTTTTACCTGCTGAGGCTGGAAGGTATGGAAGCAGCTTTTTAATTTTTCTCAGCATGAAAAAAGATGACGAGACCACAGTGTTCACACGCTGTTTAAAAGACAATTTATTGTCAAACAGGACTCCTAGGTTTCTGACCTTGGTCACCGGGACAGGAGGGGGTCCCATCTGCTTTGGCCACCAAATGGGAGGCCAATCCGGAGAGAGGCTGCCAAAGGTCATCACCTCGGTCTTATCAGAGTTTAGTTTCAAGCAGTTCCTCGACATCCAGGAGCAGATGGCTAGCATCCCCTCCTGGAATCTCGAGGCAACTGCTGGAACATTCCTGTGTACAGCCAGCACCAACTGAGTGTCATCCGCGTAGGTGGTTAGAGACAACCCATGTGCCTTTATGACCCTCGCCAAGTCCGCTACATATATATTAAATAGAGTAGGGCTTAACGAGGATCCCTGGGGCACCCCGCAGGGTAAGGTGAAGAAGGGTGAGTAAAAATCCCCTAGCCTAACTGCCTGCGTGCGAATAGCCAGGAGAGATGTGAGGAGATTTTTGGCCAGATGGTTAACCCCCAGGGATGCGACACGGTCGATCAATATAGAGTGATCGACCATGTTGAAGGCTGCAGACAGATCTAAAAGTATAAGGACTGCAATCCCACCTTGGTCTAAAATGGCCCTAATTTCATCTGAGGCCTTTATCAGGGCGGTTTCTGTGCCGTGGCCCTTCCTGAAACCAAACTGAGTGTCATCCAGTAGTTGATGCTTGTCGATGAACTCAGAAAGCTGCTGGTTCATAACAGACTCAAAGATTTTGGCAGGGAAGGGAAGACAGGCGATGGGTCTGTAGTTAGCTGAATCTCCAGGGTCCAGAGAAGTTTTTTTTTAGCAGTGGTTTGATAACTGCTTTTTCCATATTTCTGGGTAAATCCCTGTTTGAAAGATGGAATTACAGATATCGGTCAGAGGAGGCGTGATGACCTCAGTGATGGAATTGGATATGGAGGATGGGCATGGATCTATGGGGGAGCCTGACCTGATTGCAGTAGTGAGTTTACTAATTTGTTGTGCTGAGACTGCGTGAAAGGAGGAAATAGTAGATCTCTGAGGGAGAGGAAGAGGGACTACAGGACCTTTAGGGGAGGGGAAGGTGGAGTATATTTTAGTAACTTTGGTTGCAAAGAAGGTGGCTAAGGAATTACAGAGATCTTGAGTTGCCTCAATGGAGGGACCTGTGGGGGGGTCAGCAAGGAGATTAACAACTTGGAATAGCTTCTTGGCTGAGTTCTGAGCAGACTCAATTTGAGATGAGAAATAGGCGCTCTTGTGTGTAACGATCGCTCTTTTGTATGTCGCCAAGGCACTTTTGTAAGTGAGTTTATCTATGGGGCTATAGTATTTTCGCCAATGTCTCTTGAGGTTCCTACAGTGTTGTCTGTGCAGTCTCAGCTCCTCGGTAAACCAAGGCGCAGATGGCACTGCGCGATTGGGCGAAATACGTTGAAACGGGACCAACTGATTGGCTGCCTCCCGGATCCTTCATGGTACCTTCTGGACCCTAGACTAGTCATGAATGGTCATGAGCCCAGGAGACGCAATTGAGTGTAGTGCACTGGAAAGAACGAAAGGGAGATTGCACTGTGAATGGCACTTCACCTAAATATATCATATCGTTTCTGCGTCTAGACAACCCTAACACAAATGCGGTCGTCTTTGACATCTCTTCAAATCGAAAGTAAAGCTGAAATGTCAGAAAAAGCGAGCAAGACAAGACAGAGTCTGATCTCCTTATACAACAAGCATTTACAATGCAACGCTCTCGCCTTTGCAAATGTGAGAGCTATTGTTATTGTAAATGACATTTTTTTAATTTTTATTTATGTGTTGGTTTTGAAAACAGATAAATGAATGGCATTGTCATTTGCACACACACAGAGAGCACCCCACACACACAGAGCCACACACACAGAGCCCCACACACACAGAGCCCCCCCACACACACAAACACGAGCCACACACACAGAGCAACACACACACACAGAGCCACACACACACACAGAGCCACACACACAGAGGGGTAGCTAGAGCTTGTGGCGCCCGGGGCTATCCTTCAGATTGCCGCGCCTTGGGGGGGGGGGGGGGGGGTGCTGGGGAAAAAGGACGGCGAGCACTTGAAAGATGTCCGAGAGACACGTAGTATTGCTGCTAATAGTTACCTCGGTCATGCAAGTTACATGCACATACATGACACGGTCAAAGTTGATAACACCGGTGACTGGCAGTACAAAAGAGAAGGTAACTCTCTGAGCCACAGGACGAGCAATGTGGTCACTGAAGCACCCATGTACACTGACGTTTTTCTGCTTTTCCCCGCAGCACCACGCCAAAAAACTATCCATATTGGTGCTTGGTTTGTGAAGTTAAACATTTGCTCTTGGTGTGACCTGCAGATCAGAAGATTAAATTCCAAAAGGACGAACTCACCCTCAGGCAAAGTGTGCAATTGCCCAAGGCCCCACCTTGGAAGGTCCCACTCCACCGGGAACATGATCTTTTTCTCTCCTCATCTCACATCTGGCTATTTATCTCAACCAACCTTCCTCTCTCTGCCTATCTTTACTGATCCCTCATTCTCTCTCTCTACGCAGTGTCATTCCAAGTCTTTTTGATACCACTGGAGCCACAGACTCAGCCACCCACCCCTCTGAATCTGCTGCTGCTCTCCTCTGACCTCCTACCTCACTCGCTCCATGCAGGCAGGCAGGGGTGGTTCGGTTTGAACTTTGTTAACCCTAACTGGCGTAGCTAGGAGGGGGCGGTACGCCCCAGGTGGCAATATTTTTGAGGCGGCCGCGCTCAGAGGCATAGAGGTTCAGACTGGGCTGAAAATCCAAGACATTTCTCCTTCCTCCTCTTCCTTCCTACCATTGTGAAGCGTACTTGGCCAATTGATCCTGCACCGCAAAACACCAGTCGGGCCGAATAGCAAGGTTTCTTATGCAGTGTTAGACAAGGACCTCGGACTAATGTGGTCTTCATCTGGTGTCCTTAAGTTAATCTTTCCCATTTGTAAAGGACTTCTCTCCTGCCCTCCCCCATAAAAATGTAGCGCCTCATTTGGCCCCTTGCGCCATCGGAACGTCACTTTTTGTGACGTTCCGTGGCGCAAAAGCCTGCGTGATATTTATCAGGCAGCACTAAGCTACTTTTTTAGGCTTATTTCTGCCTGATAAATACCAGTCCCTTTAACGCAGTGTTCTGCGTCAAAGGGGCGTGCAATGGGTGTTGTTGGGGGCGTTCCCTGCAACATCCATGGCCTTTTGACACTGTCCCAGATTTACGAGGAATCGTAAATCTGAGGCAGCGCCAAAAGCTTACGCCATCCCAGGGGAGGCGTAGGGGAGGCGCAACAGGGAGAAATATCTTTATTTCTCCACGTTTTTCTTTTTTCGATGTGTGCTGCATTCTGCAGCACACGTAGAAAGAGGAAAAGCATCTTGTGATTATTTTTGTACATGAAGGTTTTCCTTCCCGTACAAAAATAATCATCCCCGCAGCGCAGGCACCCTTGCACCATTGTGCAAATGTGCCTGCATTGGCGCAGGCAGACCATTGTGACCCGGCGCAGGGGAAAAGGACAGGAATGCACCGTATCTTATAGTAGGGAAGCGCAGCAGGAAGGCCTGCGGCACTGCCCCACGACAAAACCTCATAAATGAGGCCCATAGTGATTAAAAACTAAAAGAACTCAGCCTTTTAATCCAGAAAGCGATCGAATTTGTACTCTCCCAGCAGAAGGGTCATGGCTGCTATTCAGCATATCGTAGTCTTGAAGAAGGGGGAGGTTTTCAA
The DNA here is from genome assembly GCF_964263255.1 of Lissotriton vulgaris. NCBI lineage: Eukaryota > Metazoa > Chordata > Amphibia > Caudata > Salamandridae > Lissotriton > Lissotriton vulgaris. Next base: position 71,603,945 of record NC_141689.1, on the reverse strand, counting down.
CCTCAGGTTCTTGAACAAGTTATGGAAAAACTAGAAGTTGAACCTGGTGGCCTTCCAACATATCTTTTCCGCACTTGACTTCACAGATTGGCTCTTTCTCTGAATTTGCAGGTGGCAGATCTCCATTTCTAATTGGCAGTGCTATCAGTCAGACAACCTTCTGCCCCGAGGGTGTTTATGAAGATAAAGGCACATGAATGCTGTGCCCCTGTAACCATACTTAAACTACTGGCTTTTGAAAATGGACCCTCCACGATAATTGCAGCACAGCCTTTAGATTACTGTCACTCTTTTGGCAAAAGCTTGACAACAAGGAACAATTCAGCCTGCTGATTCCATTGCAGCATGTTCACTTTGTCGGGACGCTTTACTGACTGTGCCGCGGGCGGCCGCGGCACTGGAGGCCCGTTGCGGCTGCAGCCGCCCGGCCTTTATTATTTATCAGTCAGTGTTCGTTCCCAAATAAATTATAAAGGTGACCGCGGCCGCAACGGGCCTCCAGTACCGCCTGGGGCGGACCGCCCCACCCGCACCCACCTAGCTGCGCAAGTGCACACACAAACGGAGCCACACACACACATATAGCTACACACACACACACAGAGCCACACACACACAGAGCCACACACACACACAGCCAAACACACACACACAGAGCCACACACACACACACACACGGAGCCACACACACACAGAGCCACACACACACACACAGAGCCACACAGACACACAGAGCTACACCCACACAGAGCTACACACACACACACAGAGCCACACACACACAGAGCCACACACACACAGAGCAACACACACACACAGACACACACAGAGCCACACACACACACACAGGGGCTCCCCGGGCCGCAGCACAGCTGAGGCTCTGACGCAAGCATCACATCTGCTTAGGGGTGAACCTGCATCCACCCAGTACATTTCAGAACAAAGTACTGGCCAACAGGCCCCCTCGCAAGACCCTCGGACTCCGCGACTCTCTGCGCTCTCTCGCGCACCCCCCACCCACCCCCCATACCAAATTCACCCAGCACAGCGCAAGGCCTGTTAAAGTAATACTGTAAAAACACGGAACACCTGGAGCTGAGTGGGCCCAGAGACGTGACCACGTCTGCAGTGCCACGGGTGTGTCACCGGTGACACGCAAACAAGGCACTCTCAGACACTGGCGCGCACAGGCACACACCGACACCCACGTACATACATAAGCAAGCAAACTCAGCACACAACTATACGAAAATATATATACGCAGACGAGCACACACAGAGACATGCAGGCATGCTCCTGAACACAGCCCTACGGGCAATACACATAGGGATAGCAATGAGACACACCTACATAAAGCAGGCATGTACAGGCACACACGAACATACACACGTTCATGCATACATATGCAGAAGCAGAGAGATGTACATGTAGCCACGCACAGACAGGCACACCCAAAAATGTCCGGTTGCAGTAACACAGAAACATTCTTGTTAACATTGTGAAAGTGTTCTCACAGTTTGTGGGCCATGAATTCATGCATCTCCTGACATCCTATCAGCATAAATAGTAACACCTTTTGACCACTGTCAAACTGGGCGAAACAGGACATTTTCATCAGCACGTTTCCAGATGACGGCCTCTTCTGCAGCTTGAGTGTATGAAAGGGCACATTGTGCTAGAGGGCGCATGTCTCGCTGGGAAATCACAGGCGCAGCGCGATTATTATTGAATCAGATATACTGACTACCTCCGTGGGCGTTAACGACTAGGTCGACACGCTACGAGGTTGACACATCTCCTACGCAGGTCACTGCTGTGTATTTTAAGTTCTATTTAAAAAAAGCCAACATGCGCTTAATATCTACTAACAGCCACCATGATGTAATGGCGGGCATTAGATCGTCTTCTGTGGCTGATGTTGGTCCCCCCTCAGCCGTGTGTGGCACAGGCCTGAACCCCGGCATTCCAACTGCTTCCGGGACACACGTGCCATTAGCGCCCTGGTTATTCCATAGCTGCTTTTGCAGGATCGTCCAGAAGAGGCCAGTGGGTGCTGCTCTGTTCGCGCAAAGCGAATAAGCACGTGATTAAATGCACAAATGAATGAATGAAGAGTGGAACCGCCGCAGCCTTGTGTGTATTCATCGATCGGGGTGGTGGCACTGAGGCCAGGTTTCCTGCTTCACTGCACTAGATGGAGCACCCGGGAGTGGAGGGGGCACACGCATCCCACAGCTCGTAGGAAAGGGCTGCGCCATTTGCACGCTCACCTCCTGCACACTAACCTCCTGCACACTGGGCACTAACATCAGCGGCATGCACCACCTCAGCCGCCCCTGCACACTCTACACCCAGGCCACAAGTCCTGCGAGCTAGATAAGGGGCTGCGCCACCTGCACGCTCACCTCCTGCACAAGGGGCATTAACACCAGAGACATGCATGCCCCTACACACACACACACACACACACACGTACACGTGTTACCATCCTTGTGGGGACTATGTGTGAATACCTGCATTGTGGGGACTAACCTTTCCCAATGTTTTTAAAACACACTAATAACAGAAACATGTTAAGAAAAAATTCATGATACAGGATCCTGCTTCAAATTTGCGAATATATTGTTATTTAATCATGCGCACAGTACCATCCTTGTGGGGACTTGAACACGTGCTACCATCCTTGTGGGGACCTAGTCCATAACACTATTTGTGATTGAATACAGTCGAAGGCATATGGCTAAATGTTTATTTTATCAACAATATACACAAACCACATTATAATCAATTCATATATGAATTGCTGTATATAATAAGTGAGTACATTACGGACAGATTATGTTAATGTGCCAGAAAATATCATATCATGCTTAAAGAAAGACACTTAAAGCTGTATTCAACCTATTTATTAGTGCTTAAAATCATCTTGGGAGATAAAGGAACTAACACATAAAGAAATTCACATATGGAACCAAGGAATATGGTCAAGTGGAACCCGGTGCTTGATTAGCTGCTTTAATTTTTGTCAACATAGTTGTTCAAGTCCCACTCCCCACAGAGATAGTGGGTTAAGATCATTGTGTTTAAGTCTCCATAGAAATAATGTGTACATTCAAAGCTTAAATCCCATTATAAAGAATGTGAAGCTAATGATGTTCAAGCCCCCACAGAGATGGTGTGTTATTAGAGTGACGTTAAGTCCCCACAAAGATAGTTGTTATTATAGCAATGTTGAAGTCCCCACAGAGATAGTTTGTTATCATGGAGATGTTCAAGTCCCCACAAAGATAGTGTGTTATTACAGTGTTGTTCAAGTCCCCACAAAGATAGTGTGTTTTTATAGCGAAGTTTAAGTCCCCAAAGAGATAGTGCATGAAGGCGATTGTGTTTAACTCCATGGCTGCTATGCGTTTTCCCCATCTGTGCTGCAAATTGTTGTTTTACATTGTTTCATGACGAGCTGGGCTCGTCATGAGTGTACGAGGAGGCTACACCATGACGAGCCCAGCTCGTCATGAGTGTGGAAGGGGTTAAGGCCTCATTAAAAACGGTGCCAGATTCACAAAGGTGAACTTAGACAAAATCTAACTTTACTACTTTTTAGTATTCACAAAGGTAAATTTAGACCAAAAGTCAAACTTTACTACTTTTCAATATTCACAAAGCTTCAAACAGAAAATGTGAAACTGATGATGTTCAAGTCGAAGCAAACACAAGGAGATGATGGATGGAGTGCTGAAACCTTTCAGTCACTCACCCCCAGTCGCAGATCTGGGTTGAATCCACTATTGTTCTTTAGCTTAATTTGCCACCCCAGTTCAGACTCAGCTATATTCAATTCAGTCTTGACCCTGTGCCTCATGGGACCAGTCCAGCCCGAACTGCCAAACGAGGACCGGAAACAAGCATCCTGGGACTGGTTTCGGGGTAACACCCCCTCATCAGCCAGGCTAGCTTGAATCCAGTGGCAAAGTGAGCAGGGGACCCACGTCTGAGCATACCCTACCAACTCCGGTCGAACAAAGCGTTTTAAAGGAGATGATAGACGGAGTGCTGAAACTTTTCAGTTACTCACCCCCAGTCACAGATCAGGATTGAATCCATGATCGTTCTTTAGCTCACTTCACCACCCCAGTTCAGACCCAGCTATATGCAAATAAGTCTTGACCCTGTGCCTCATGGCACCCCTGGTGCTTCAAGTGAAAACAGAGCTTGCGTTTAATTACAGGAATGCTCAAATCTCCACAGAGATTGTATGTTTTTATAGTGCTGTTCAAATCCCCACAAAGATACTGTTTTATATAGTTTTTTAGTTTTTTCTAAGCCCCCACAAAGATAGTGTGTTAATATAGCCATGCTTAAGTCCCCACAGAGACAGTCCATGAAGATGATTGTGTTCAAGTCCTCAATAAAATAGGGCCTGATTCGCAATGGTAAACTAAGACAAAAAATCAAACTTTTTTACTTTCCAGTTTTAGCAATGTAAACTTAAACCAAAAGTCTAACTTTACTACTTTTCAGTATTCACAAAGTCCCATGCAGAGAATGCAAAGCTGATGATGTTCAAGCCAAAACAGAGCTTGCGTGTAATTACAGGAATGCTCAAGTCCCCACAGAGATGGTGTGTGACTACAGACATGCCAGGTCCCCACTGAGATAGTGTGTGATTATAGAGATGTCGAAGTCCTCACAGAAATAGTGTGTGATAATGGACATGCCCAAGTCCCCACAGAGATGGTGTGTGATTATAGAGATGTCCAGGTCCCCACAGAGATAGTGTGTGATTATACACATGCCCAGGTCCCCACAGAGATAGTGTGTGATTACAGACATGCCCAGGTGCCCATAGAGGTAGTATGTGACTATAGAGATGTCAAGGTCCCCACAGAGATGGTGTGTGACTATAGTATTACCATGGTTGCCATGGTGTGGAGAAGTGTGGCTCAATGCTTCGATCGGCAGACCCTGATGCAGAGGTCTAGCCCGGGACCAGGGTTCAATTCCCGCCTCGGTGGGTCTTGGGCTCAATTTCTTCGGACCTGATCATTCTCACCTCGGTGCCTATTCTAATTCATGGGTCCCATTCTGCAACTCTGGGCAATAGCTTGCTTAATATCCACAACGGCCCCAAAAACGCTAGAATGCCTGGCTTCACCTTGGGGGTGCCCAGGAGTGGGCACTTCACGGAGAAAAGCCAGGAAGAGTTCCACAGCGGTATGCGTACAAGCGCCGAGATGCCTCATGGGTGATTTGTGCACTATACAAGTACTACTACATTTACATTACATTTACAAAGAGAATGTGTGTGATTATAGACATGCCCAGGTCCCCACAGAGATGGTGTGTGATTATAGACATGCCCAGGTCCCCACAGAGATGGTGTGTGATTATAGACATGCTGAGGTCCCCACAGAGATAGCGTGTGATTATAGAGATGTCGAAGTCCTCACAGAGATAGTGTGTGATTATAGACATGCCCAGGTCCCCACAGAGATGGTGTGTGATTATAGAGATGTTAAGGTCCCCACAGAGATAGTGTGTGAATATAGACATGCCAAGGTCCCCACAGAGATAGTGTGTGATTATAGACATGCCCAGGTCCCCAAAGAGATAGTCTGTGATTAATAGGAGGCACATGGATAGCACACAGAGTTAGTGCATGATTATAGTCGTGTACAAGTCCTCACAGAGATATTGTGCGATTACAGTGATGTTTAAGTCCCCACAGTGATAACGTGTGATTACAGTCATATTCAAGTCTCCACAGTGATATGTGTAATGATAGGTATGTTGAAGAACCCCTACAGATCGTATTAGTCTGGTGGTTTATTAAATGAATGAATCCACTAGAGGGATATGTGTTGACCACTCTCTCACATGTTTGAATCCTGGTGCTACGGCTCAGCCTTTATTCCTTCCAAGGTCTATAGAATAAGTACTATTTACTTGTATAACAAAAAACATATGGTATTCAGCAACAAGATACCCTCAGGTGTGAATGTGCACTTTATATATGCACATGAGATGATAAGATGTGATGTGATAATAGTGGTACTCAAACCACCACCATGATAGACTGGAATTATCCTATATGTACGAATCCCACTTCAAATGCAGCATTAACTGATTTAAACTGTGTTAATTCAGGAAGGTTCACACTTCCTTAAAAATCCAAGTATCTGAGTTCTCATTTTGTTTTCTAGCCCCCATCTTATCAACTCTAATCTCTATTAAGAAGATAAACTCCTCCGTAACAAAGGATTGCCGACGCCTTGTCTTTGATTAAACCATAGTTTTTATTCTGTCAGTTGCAGTGAAATGCCGGACGCGTTTCACCTGCAAAGCAGGCTTGTTCACCAGCAATTGCACATAAAGTTTTCGCAATTTTTAACTCATTACTCCCATGTCACGTGCAGGGTTCTTTTCACAAACAATAAAAACAGACTCTTACTTTTCCAAATGTTGTAAACATCGGTCAAACATTTGTACATCTTACACATAGTTTTTGTGCTCTATTTCTAAAAGATCGATAAAACCAATTAGAAAAAATATTGTAAGGGATAACAACAGATTATTACATCCCAAAACTTAAATACTCATATTTATAAAATAGGTATAAGTAAAAAGTACTCGGGACTCGAACCTTGATCTGCTGCATATGCTATAGTACAACATCCAAACCCGTTCAGCCAACAGATATCAATGGCCTTAAGTCGGGAAAAGTGTTTAAATCCATACAGCTACTGTTTCCTATTACTGCAATAGTGTCGATATTTTTACAATTTACCACCTATGGTCCTCTAACTACACTGAGCATGGAATCAGCAGACTTCTAGGCGGTCCGATACTCATTACTTGCTTCACATTGTGCCCCAGTGGGCAACCTAAGTAATTAAAACAACATAAATGTTGTATCTATATTTAATGTGAATTTAATTTCATCACCCCTTTATTGTACCTATCACAGTCCAAATGACAGTTACCTGAGTTATGCCCAAGTGGGCATGTTTGGGATTTTCTGTTGTAACCTTAAAAATGAATTTGATCTGGTCAGTTTTAAAGTGCCAGTGCCTATAAACCCATAAAAACCATTAAAAACAGTTAATATTTTGGGAGAGAGGGATGCAGCATCAGTAATTAGACTACACGTGGGTATGAAAATCTTCTTCCACATTGAGACATGCAGGGATCTTAGTATTAAGTAAGATTGTGTAGTTAGACTGTAATCTTCTCAGTTTTCTCATTTGGTTACCTCCCCGCTCACTTTCTGGGACTGCATCTATCACATAGTACTGTAGTCCTTTCTATTCTTTACCATGGTGTAGGCCAAAGTGTCTTGCTACTGGGTATGTTTTGTCCCCATTTTTGATTGCCCTCAGATGTTGGGGGATTCGTTTGTGGACAGGCAAGATAGTGCTGCCTACGTACCTCAGGCCACAAGGGCACTCGAGGACGTAGACAGCAAACTCAGTTTTGCACGCATACTGGCCTTTGATTTTCTTTTCATGAGGAGAAAATCCTATTGTGTAGGAGGTCGTTTTCTTACCATGGGTGCATGCTTTACACTTCACACACTTAATAAACCCATCTTTCCTTCCTAGCCAAGTCTTTTTTGTTTTGTTTGTGATTGGTGGTAGCATGTTACTCACCAAACTTTGCCTTCATGATTTCGCTTTTCTGAACGTAATTAAAGGCCTCCATTTAAATAGCCTGCAAATTACTTGTTTTGACATTAAATATGCTTATAATTAAAGAAATATGTATTCCTTTGTAATGTGACTTTTCTGTCTTTTTTCCCTTTTATTATCAGTCATGGATCATTCAGGCAGCCCTAGAACACAATTAAAAGTGCTCCCTATTTATGTCCTCTTCCAAGTATGCACAGACAAGTGCTGACAATGCAGCTTTAGGTGACTGCTTATTTTTGTATCGCCTGGGACATCAAAATAAGGACCTGGCACCCCTAATTATAAAACTGGAATGGGCATATTATCAAGCGGCAGCGATAATTATCGCTGGCTGCGCATTGGGTGAGATTTGTTATCGCCAGCTATCTCTGGACATTATTCCCATGCTACCGCAGTATTAACAACGTATAGCGCAATGGCGATAATTATTCCAGCGATAGCGGTGTTTTCCATGGAACATCCCTGGTTTTCCAGCGATGTTCCTTGGTAAACGGCGATAACCTTGCTGATACGACCCTGTGGTCTTATCAGCATAATCCACCCCCAATGTAAAGTATAGGTAAGTCAGCATTTTAGCAGATGTTAGTTCTTGGCGAAAACCGCGGTTTTCGCCCAAAACTAACATCTGCTAAAATGCATGGGCCTCCTTGTAAAAATTGTGATGTGCACATCAGCAATATTTTACAAGCAGTACTGCCCAGTGACTCCCACTTTGCATCTCATTAGAGATGCAAAGCAGGCGTCAGGAAAACGGGAGCTAACATGCACTAATGCATGCTAGCACCCACTTGTAAATAGGGCAATCGTTTTATCTCTGCATTTTTGGCTTTTAAAGCCAAACAAGCAGAGATAAGTCCCTTGTTGATATGCCCCCAGGTTTGTTACAAGATAAGCACATTTATTTCCTTCACCCTGATCCCTGGTTAATGCCATAATAGCAATAGTTATAGGTTATATCTGAAACCCTACCCTGCAGTCAATAACATGCTGAGTTACTTCAAGTGTCAGAAAAATGCACCCTAAATTCAGACAAATCGCTCCTCATTCTCGCCATTCACTTTCACGCTCACCCTGCACTCACAGCAATCACAATGCACTCACACTGATCACCATGCACTCACACCATTCACCTGCTTACCCTGCACTCAGTTATCACTCTGCACTCACAATGCACTGGCACTGTTCACCCTGTACTTCACCCTGCAGTCACACAAGCACACTACTCAACCTGCACTCATGTGACACTTCACTCACCTGTCCCCTTCACAGATGTATCGATGACCTTTTTGTTGTGGAGAAGGGTTCACATGAGAGCGCTCAAGAATTCGTTGATAATCTACAGGATAATCAACTTAATTTAAAATTAAGTTGTGACGTAAGTAAGACAAATGTGAATTTCCTAGATGTGACAGTCTATGTACATGAGGGCAAGTTGGAAACAAAGCTATACCGTAAATTAACTGATTGCAACACCCTACTGCACGCTACGAGTTTCCATCCCAACAACTTAGCCAGGAGCATCCCGTATGGGGAGTGCCTTAGAGCTATGAGAAACTGTAGCAATGATCAGGGCCTAGAGGCAGAGTTGACATGTTTGAAAAACCATTTTGCAGCAAGAGCCTATCCCCAAATCTGGGTGAGCACAGCAATCTGGAAAGCTAGCAAAAAAATAGAACAGAGATCCTTTTTAATCCAGAAAAAACAAGTAAAGCTAGTAAGGGTGGTGAGAACCAGTGCAGGATGATTACCAGATTCAGATTCAGATTAGCTTTATTCGATTTTGCAGTATAAAAATCATAAAAGCAACAATACATAAATAAGCACCAATACATTTAGTTTCATAATAAATAACATCTATTAAAATGGAATTAAATCAATAGAATGAGTCAGCTAATCATTGAAGAACGATTTCTTAAAATTTTTTTAGAAATCCAATCATTACCATGACACATGTAATATTACCCAATTGCTGCAAACTAAGATAGGCGGGTCTAAATTGCCGCCAGGCACCTTGCCTCAAGTACTGTCGAATCCATCTTTTTCGTTCTTTCACGTAGAATTTGCAAAACAGTACTATGTGAAAAGTGGATTGCGACGACATATCACATGGGTAATAAGCAAGCTTTCTAGACCAGTCATTTTTAATCGGATATGTGACCAGCCGATGGAATAGGTTAAACCTAAATCTGGTCAAAATGAACCGGTCAAAGCCCAGGTTACACAAGGTTAAATATGGCTGTATTTTAAAAGTGCTCAATGACAGTTGATGTTCGATTACCGTTTTCTTGGTAATTTCCCCTGAGCATCTAAGTAAGTTGAAATGGGCCATACATAGCTTCTTAAGTTCTTTTTTCGAGACATTCCTGATTGAATTCGGGTTAGTAAAAAGATCAGGGAGTTGGAGGTCATTTAGGGTTTTCTTAACATATTCTAGCCATACGATACGCTTGGCATTATTATGTCCTGATTTAAACCCAGAGCTTCTGAAACCCACACTCTTCGCCTGAGCAATATGGGCTGCAGTTTAATCAGGTCTGTGATATGGTCCATCCCTAGTTCCTCATGGCAATTAAAGACTGAGGTACCCTTCGGGAGAGCTAAAAGGTATCTAAAAAATGTATTTTCTTCTATTTGTAATTCTGTTCTGTCCTGGTATCCCCAAATCCCTGCCTCGTACAGTGCGATACTCCGGCATTTGGCTACAAAGATCTTTAACATAATTTCCGGGGGTCGTTTGCCCAACTTGGAGGAGAAATTTTTCAGCGCTCCACTAGAGCGTTTAAAAGATAAAGTCCTGTTCTTGACTTCTGGACCCCAGGAGCCTGAGCCATCACTTAAGACCCCCAAGTATGGGAAAGTTTTAGTATGTTCAATTTCTAGGCCAGGAACATTAAGAGTTTTGCAAGTTCCCTGGCCTTTACCACACTGCATCACGTAAGATTTCTTGGCATTGATGCTAAGTCCCCTAACTTTCATAAAATCAAGGTATTTGGTTAGGGCCTTCTTGGCTCCCACCTTCGTTCTTGCCATCAATACCGCGCCATCCGCGTACAGTAGTGAGACTATTTGCTTATTACCATACCTCGGGGAGTCAATTTTACTGGCCCCCAATTCTGCCTCAAGGTTGTTCGTATAGAGGGAAAAAAGAAAGGGGGCCAACACGCAACCCTGTCTTACGCCTTTTTCTATACTAAAGGATCCAGTACACTCCCCCCTCAGCCCATATCTTACTTTGGCCGTAGCCCCAGAATAGAGCTGCCTTAAAAATAAGACAATGGCAGGCTCGACTTTCATCTCCTCTAGTACTTGCCACAATTTGGAATGTATTACAGAATCAAAGGCGGCTGATAAATCGACAAAGATTGCATAAAAATAGCCCTCTTTAGCCCTGGTGTATTTAGCTTGGAGTAGGACAAAATTCAGGACCTGCTCAACGGTGCCCATCCCTTCCCGGAAGCCATACTGAACATGACTTTAGATGCCATGTTCCTCCGCCCATAATTGCATTTTATTTAAGACCACTCTCCCTACCATTTTCATGAGGGAGTCTAGTAGTGATATGGGTCTATAATTGGACGGATTCTCCCTATCCTTCTTTTTATATATCGGTATAATAACCGATTCTGCCCATGTACCAATAAAGCCTTTTGCACAACAGGCCCGAAGGACCCTTGTGCAAAGTGGTACCCATAGGTCAGTATTTAATTTATAGATGTCATTGGGGATCCCATCCGGCCCCGGGGCTTTATTATTTTTACTGGCCTGCAAAGCTTCTTCCAAAGTAATATCTATTTTTATTTGCTGATGGTCACCCCCTCTTTGTAAGAGACCAGTTTCACCTTCCTCAAGCGCAGGAACCTCCTGCGAATTACTGTATACCTTTGAGAAGAAATCGACCCAGGTTTGATCATCTATTGCTATTTCAAGCCTTGCTGCTTCCTTTTTAGTGAGAAAAGGTGCATTGACTGCCTGCCAAAAAGACCTGGAGTCTAATAATATTAGTGATTTTACTATATGCCTCCAGAATTTGTTCATCAGAAGTGTTCTCGCCCAAACATACCATAATATGCGTAAGAGCAGTAGTTATGATTTCTTTAGACTTTTTGGGCGGGTCTACTATGCTCCATTTTAAAGCCAATCCATTTTGGCGTGCTATGGCAATATTCTGTGTCCAGTTTAAGCACTCAATGGTGGAAGCGCTAGTAAACTCTATGGTGCTTATATTTAAACTGAGTGGGAGGTGGTCACTTAAACCAATATTGGGTATCTCGAAGTCTTCAATGCAGTTGGAAAATCTATTTGGTATAATAATGAAGTCTATAACAGAATGGAGCCCGCTAGCTAGAAAGGTGGTGCTAAATTCAACCTTTGGTGAACGAAGAAAATTAGCAAAACCAAGATCGAAATTGGCCATCATGCTATTTATTATGTCTCCTCTTTCAGAATGTGTGAAATGGCACCTATCCGCATTCTCCCCCTTCCATATTCCTTGAACCCACACGTTACTCGGTCACAAATAGTCATATTAAAATCCCCTAACCATATCAGGATTTTATTTCCCCCCTTTAGTGAGTCATACCCATCTAATTCCACTTGCAATTTAGATAGGACCTCCTTAAAATCCTCCTTCTTTATATTATTATAAAAATTAATAATTAATAATTCCACCTGGTGTTTTAAGGTAACAGAGACCATTTGGAAGTAGTGAGTGCAATTTCTGGTGGTAATCTTAGCAACTTTTAACAAATTGGACACATATATGCATAACCTTCCTTCGTGCCTACCAAACAGAGAGCGCACTGCCGGGACATGGTAAGTTTTAAAACCATCAAGATGTTTCTCTTTGATAAGCCCAGTTTCCTGTATGCATAAAATGTCAATATTCTGCACAAACTCCCCCCAAACCATATTATGTAGTTTGCTCTCTAGCCCACACACATTACAGGTAGTAATCCTCACTTGGCCACGCTGCTGCCTGGAAGAGTATAGGGTTGTACATAACTTCTCGTTGACCGCAGTCACCTGCGACAAGTTGGTCGTTAACACAGGCCCCATAGCAACTTGATCATCATTATATTCATTGTTTCCGGCCATCATGGTCGCTATGCCCTTACCATCCCCTCCAATGGGTGTGCCCGTGGTTACTTTATTAATTAAGGGATTTACAGTAATAATGTCGTTTTCCTGACTAATAGTATAAGGCAGCGAGTGCAAAACCCCTGCTGCTTCGTTACACTCAGTTTCATGTTCCGAGAGGGAAAGTTGGGTAGGAGGCTTCCCCATCTGCGCTACATTAGTGGGTGCCTGAGTTTTAAAAGTCCCCTCCTGTGGCAGCAAACAGCTCCATGACAGCACACTTCAGGGCAGCGATGCGATGATTACCAGCTTTAACAACCAACAAGACAAACTTGGAAAAATCCTGCAAAAGCACTGGCATGTTATCTATAATGATCCCATCCTGAAAAAATTCTCCAAACGGAGGCCTTTAATTACGTTCAGAAAAGCGAAATCATGAAGGCAAAGTTTGGTGAGTAACATGCTGCCACCAATCACGAACAAAACAAAAAAGGACTTGGCTAGGAAGGAAAGATGGGTTTATTAAGTGTGCGAAGTGTAAAGCATGCACCCATGGTAAGAACACTACCCCCTACACAATAGGATTTTCTCCTCATGAAAAGAAAATCAAAGGCCGGTATACCTGCAAAACTGAGTTTGCTGTCTACGTCCTCGAGTGCCCTTGTGGCCTGAGGTACGTACGCAGCACTATCTTGCCTGTCCACAAACAAATCCCCCAACATCTGAGTGCAATCAAAAATGGGGACAAAACATACCCAGTAGCAAGACACTTTGGCCTACACCATGGTAAAGAAGAGAAAGGACTACAATACTATGTGATAGATGCAGTCCCAGAAAGTGAACGGGGAAGTAACCAAATGAGAAAACTGAGAAGATTACAGTCTAACTACACAATCTTACTTAATACCAAGATCCCTGCAGGTCTGAATGTGGAAGAAGATTTTCATACCCACGTGTAATCAAATTACTGATGCCGCATCCCTCTCTCCCAAAATTTTAACTGTTTTAATGGTTTTTATGGGTTTATAGGGACTGGCACTTTAAAACAGACCAGATCAAATTCATTTGTAATGTTACAACATTCATAGGAACCCCTCTGAGGCGGAAAGCCGGAGGTTTTGTTAACTTCACCATTTTTAAAATTGTCACGAAATTTACTGTACTTTTAAGAACAAAACGCTCTTGCTCACCTGGCTGAAAGCGCTGCCGCTACGCGCTAATTCAGACCCCCACCTTCAGGGAAACGCCATCACTGCCAGCGCGCCAAAGGCGTAGCCACGCCCACTGCGAGGCCACGCCCACTGACCCTCTACTTAAACGCTCGAAAGCGCAACGATCCTCATTCATAGGAACCCCTCTGAGGCGGAAAGCCGGAGGTTTTGTTAACTTCACCATTTTTAAAATTGTCACGAAATTTACTGTACTTTTAAGAACAAAACGCTCTTGCTCACCTGGCTGAAAGCACTGTCGCTACGCGCTAATTCAGACCCCCACCTTCAGGGAAACGCCATCACTGCCAGCGCGCCAAAGGCGTAGCCACGCCCACTGCGAGGCCACGCCCACCGACGCTCTACTTAAACGCTCGAAAGCGCAACGATCCTCATTCATAGGAACCCCTCTGAGGCGGAAAGCCGGAGGTTTTGTTAACTTCACCATTTTTAAAATTGTCACGAAATTTACTGTACTTTTAAGAACAAAACGCTCTTGCTCACCTGGCTGAAAGCGCTGCCGCTACGCGCTAATTCAGACCCCCACCTTCAGGGAAACGCCATCACTGCCAGCGCGCCACAGGCGTAGCCACGCCCACTGCGAGGCCACGCCCACTGACCCTCTACTTAAACGCTCGAAAGCGCAACGATCCTCATTCATAGGAACCCCTCTGAGGCGGAAAGCCGGAGGTTTTGTTAACTTCACCATTTTTAAAATTGTCACGAAATTTACTGTACTTTTAAGAACAAAACGCTCTTGCTCACCTGGCTGAAAGCGCTGTCGCTATGCGCTAATTCAGACCCCCACCTTCAGGGAAACGCCATCACTGCCAGCGCGCCAAAGGCGTAGCCACGCCCACTGCGAGGCCACGCCCATTACATCCATTACAAATGTGTCGACCTCCCCAGCGCAGCGGACGAGCGCAGCGGGAGCGCCGTTTGCGCGCCGAAGGCGCGCCTAAGGCAAGCCCGTCTGCGCCCGTCCGCGGCAGACCGGGGCCTGGGGCCATAACCCCTGGTCATTCTCTCACTTACTCCCCTTCCTCACTGTTATCACTTAGGCCCACGGACAGCGCCGGGCCCGCCCCACCAGCTTATGTTCTAAAGCGTGCCGCTACTCACGGCATTTTGAAACCCGAATTCTCTCTCGGCAAGGCACCTAAGCCCAGGTCTTATGCGCCTCATTCTACTCCCGATGACTCCGAGGCCACTCTCAAATGCCTATATCTGAATACTAGATCCATGGTCAAACACCATTTGGATATTTTTCTCTTGCTCCAGGCTGAACAACCTGATTTTTTGTTTCTATCTGAGACTTGGCTCACCGAGGACTCCCTACCCGATATCCTAGCGGCAGTTCCCTCAAACTACTACATGCTACATGTTGACAGACCAACCGGCAAAAGAGGTGGGGGGGTTGCCGCGATCATTCGCAGCACCCACAAAGTCTCCCCTTTTCCATCCCTTGACTTATCAGGAACAGACAACTTGATCTTTAAAAAGGACACTAACACTGGATCATTACTCCTCATCCTTGTATATCGCCCCCCTCAAAAAATGCCTTCTTTTTCGGCATCCCTAGCAGAACAAATTGCTCCTTTGATAATTGCTCATAACAAAATTGTGTTGCTAGGAGACTTTAACCTGTGGCTGGACTCTGCCGACTCTGACCCTCAGGCTGCCACGCTGAAAGAAACCCTCCTCGATATGAACCTCTCCCAACACATTCACCTTCCCACCCATGAAAAAGGGCATAGCCTAGACCAAATTTGGTCTCAAAATATTCCCTTGGCAATTAAGTCCATTATGCCCTGTGTTTGGTCTGATCATTATCTGATCAACTTCACTATGACCACAGGGAGAAGAAAAAATCCCCTGCCCATGCCAGGAGGAAAAACTAGAAGGTGGAAGAATGTTGATGTCCCCGCTCTCATTGGCTCACTTACTTCCTCCCTTCCCTCGTTTGATCAAGACATCGAAAAGATGGAAGAGGCTTTCTCAGGGTGGCTACTCAAGGCTGCTGACGCTCACGCCCCCTGCACCTGCTTTCCCCGCTCCCGCCCCAATGACGCCCACGGGTGGTTTTCACCTCTTTTGAAAACTCATAAACTTGAGGTCCGTCAACTGGAGCGAAAGTGGCGCACTGCCTACTTAGAACAAGATAGGGCCAACTTCTGCAAAGCTCGAAAAAACTATCAAAAGCTTATTTTAAAACACAAAACCGATTATTTCTCGGAGAAAATTCTTAAAGCCCAGAATCAATCTAAAGAACTATTCAACATTGTAGAAGACCTCAGCACCAGTGACAGAACTTCCCTTCCGACAGTCCCCACTCAGGAACTTTGTAATTCTTTAAACTCTTTCTTCTTTGACAAAATCTGCACCATTAAACAAAACATCCCCACCACTCAGCCTCCACTTTTATTTGCAGACATCTTTTACAATCCTGTTACCCTGGACTCTTTCCCCCCCATTGAAAACGCTAATTTATCTAAACTTCTTTCTAAAATCAAATCCGGCTCCCCTGATGACATCTGTCCCCCTTACATCCTGAAAGAGGTGGGCACCAGCATCCCTGGGGGTCTACTTCCCATGCTGAACAGTTCACTTGCTCAGGGCAAAGTTCCTAACAACTTTAAAAAAGCTCTCCTTATCCCCCTTATAAAAAAGGCAGGAGCCAATCCATTAGACCCACTCAACTACAGGCCCATATCTCTGCTGCCATACTGCGCCAAACTCTTGGAGTCTCATGTATGCGACAGCATCTCCACATTCCTTGAAAAATCGGAATATCTTGCACCTAATCAAGCCGGTTTCCGCCCTTGCCATTCCACGGAGGCGGTCATCCTCTCGGTGCAGAACACCCTGAGGCGGAATGCGGATGAAGGGATCCACCAGGCTCTGGTGCTTTTAGACCTCTCTGCTGCTTTCGACACGGTCGACTATACCATCTTGGTCGACCGTGTCGAACAGGCAGGCCTCAGGGGCCTTGCACTGAGCTGGATCCGTTCATTCATCACTGACCGAACTCAATCGGTCAGACTAGGTTCCTTTACGGCTCCCACCATTTCTACCATTTGCGGAGTACCTCAGGGCTCTTCGCTGTCTCCCCTGCTTTTTAATTTGTATCTGCGCCCTCTTTTGTACTCCCTTAGGCACGCTAAGGTCACCATTTTCAACTACGCCGATGATTTGCAGCTCATCTTTCCTTTGAACACCAAGGACTCTGTGGTAGAATTCCAAAACACCATGTCCCACATTTTGAGTTGGATGAGCTGCAATCATCTCAAACTTAATCCAGGCAAGACCGAACTGGTCTTGCCAGGACAGAGTGCCCTTAGCTGGAACCCTAGCTTCTGGCCCACATGCATGGGCGCCCCCCCATCCAAATCATCCTCGGTCAAGAGCCTCGGCATTTTCATCAGTGAGGACCTCTCTCTGAAAAAACAAGTTGGAGCTGTTGTTTCCTCCAGTTTTTTTCAGCTGAAGAAAATAAAAAAAATCGCCCGCTTCTTTTCCCAAGCTGCCCTCACTCAGATTATTATCTCCCTGGTTTTGTCCAGATTGGACTTCTCCAACAGTCTATACCTTGGGCTCCAAACTGGAGAGCTTAAACGCCTCCAGTTGGTTCAAAACCAGGCAGCCAGACTCCTCTTGAATATTCCTAGAAGGCAATCAGTTAGACCTGGCCTGAAACAACTGCATTGGCTCCCGGTCGAGCAACGTGTGGCCTTCAAAGCTGGGTGTATCCTTTTCAAATCTCTACACGACATCGGGCCCATTTTCATTAGAGACTTATTTAAAAAATATAGTCCCCCCCGTAATCTCCGGTCTGCTCATAAAGCCCTTTTGACTATCCCCCCTTACAAGAAAAAGCGTCTCGGAGGCAGCTGCTTTGACTTTCTTGCCGCTGATCTCTGGAACTCTTTCCCTCTTCACCTGAAACTTAGTGACAACATCCTCAGCTTCAGACACACTCTGAAGACCTGGCTCTTTTCCCAGGCGCATCACTAAGCTGCCTTACCTTCACCCACCGATGGCCACGCCTGTTCCTTACTATAGCGCCATGAAGCCCCCGGGCGTACGAGCGCTTAACAAATACCAAATAACATTAACATTAACATTAACAACAGAAAATCCCAAACATGCCCACTTGGGCATAACTCAGGTAACTGTCATTTGGACTATGAAAGGTACAATAAAGGGGTGATGAAATTAAATTCACATTAAATATAGATACAACATTTATGTTGTTTTAATTACTTAGGTTGCCCACTGGGGCACAATGTGAAGCAAGTAATGAGTATCGGACCGCCTAGAAGTCTGCTGATTCCATGCTCAGTGTATTTAGAGGACCATAGGTGGTAAATTGTGAAAATACAGACACTATTGCAGTAATAGGAAACAGTAGCTGTATGGATTTAAACACTTTTCCCGACTTAAGGCCATTGATATCTGTTGACCGAGAGGGTTTGGACGTTGTACTACAGCATATGCAGCAGATCAAGGTTCGAGTTCAGAGTACCTTTTACTTATACCTATTTTATAAATATGAGTATTTAAGTTTTGGGATGTATTAATCTGTTGTTATCACTTACAATATTTTTTCTAATTGGTTTTATCGATCTTTTAGAATTAGAGAGCAAACAATTTGTGTAAGATGTACAAATGTTTCCCCTATGTTTACAACGTTTGGAAAAGTAAGAGTCTGTTTTTAGCGCTGGGATACCTCCGGGTGACTACGCGCTTTAGAAAAATAAATAATAATAATAATAATAATAATAATAATAATAATAATAATAATAATAATAATAATAATAAGTTTTTACTGTTTGTGAAAAGAATCCTGCATGTGACATGGGAGTATTGAGTTAAAAATGGCGAAAACTTTATGTGCAATTGCTGGTGAACAAGCCTGCTTTGCAGATGAAATGCGTCCGGCATTTCGCTGCAACTGACAGAATAAAAACTACGTTTTAATCAACGACAAGGCGTCGGCAATCCTTTGTATGGAGGAGTTGTGCTATATTCTCGGACCATGCCTGGTGGGTCCATTGCGTCGACTCACCCTCTGGTATGGAGGTGGTGTGGGGGACCCGGCAAACGAAGGATATATATATATATATATATATATATTTTTTTTTATCTTATCGTATCTTAGAGCACATGCGTGCTATCACCAACAGAGATAAGAACTACCCTGTGGCACGCCATTTCGAAACCCACCATAACAGTAATAGGGATCTATTATCCTTCTTTCTCATAGATCAACTAGAGAGGAAAGAACGGGGTGGAGATAAAATAAGAGCATTGAGGGCACTGGAATCGAAATACATTATAGATCTCCAAACCATGAAACCTGTCGGGTTGAACAATGATGAAGAACTTTGGGTACACCTAGAATAGGTGATTAAATGGTACATCAGAGACGACACTTTAACTACAGCTGTCTGTGTTACATAAGGGCTTTATAATCACCTTACAGAACTAAGAACTCATACAGGAACTGGAGCTACAGGCCACACAACATCATCCGCATAATTCCCACTCTATCTTCCATGTTAAATGTAAAAACAAACAACATGGATATTCAGGCCCATTCAGGGCGAGACGGGAGAAGGAGAAAATATTTGCCCATACAGGGCGGAACAACATATGCGTATTTGCACATTTCTAAAAAAAAAAACCACAAAGGGCTATACACAAATACGGTGTGAAATCATGTTGTTTTCAGGAGACAGGCAGCCACATTGTACAGGTTTTGAAGTTTGTTAAGTACATGTTGATGAGCATTGTTATAGAGACTGTTGCAAAAGTCTTGCTTGGATAGCACAAGGAATGTAGCTAGTGTTTTCTGAAGATTAGATGGGATACAAGTAGGATCCTCTTTAGCATCCTAAGGGTATGGAAAGCTCCAGAAGTGACAGCATTGATTTGATCAATGTAAGTCAATTTGTAATTGATTAGGACTCCCAAGTGCGGTTTTACTAACATGAAAGGAGAGAGAACCTAAGTCTTGTAGCCAACCGGCGGGAGTCCAGAAAGAGGAATGGCTCCGAAGAGCAGTACTTCTGTCATTCCCGAATTTAATTTTAAACAATTCTCAGACATCCAAAGGGTGACTATCTGCACACACTCACAGAATCTGGCCCAAATGCAGGAGTCCTCGTTAGCCAGAGAAATGACAATTTGCATGTCGCTGGGGTTGGATGTAGGAGAGAAACCAAAAGATTGTATTAGCTTGACCAAAGGGTAACATAGCCATTGAAAAGTGTGGGGCTGAGTGAGGACCTCTGTGGAACCCTGCAAGGAAGACAGTAAGACAGTGAGACCTATTCAACCCGACAAACAGACTGTTCTCGACCATTGATTCTGATGTTTTTCTCTAGGAGATCCATCAGCAGCTCGTGGTTAACAGTATCGAAAGCCACGGACAGATTGATTAGAATCAAGGCCAGACTTCCCCTTGTCTAGGTACAGCCTGAGCTCTTCAGTGGCTTTAATTAGAGCTGTCTCTGTACTGTGGCCTCTACAGATGTCCAACTCGGTGATGTCCAATAGGTTGTGGTATTGAATAAACTCAACTAGTTGAGTATTCATCACTTTCTCAATGATCTTCACTGGCATAGGTAGACATGAGATGGAGTGAGAACTGTTTGGCTCAAGAGGGTAGAGGGAAGGTTTTTTTTATTAATGGAAGCACTGTCACTTTCTTCCAACTAGTGGGAAAAGAGCCAGATTGGAACATTAAATGGAAGTGGTCTATTAATTTGAGCACAATAGTCTCGGCTGCTAGCATGGCAATCCTAGTTGGACAAGGGGATCCAGTTCTGGTTGATTTGACCAATCTTGTGACGTCATCTCTAGACGGTGGAGTAAATGCATTAAAGAGTACCCGCGCCAGTGGAGGTTGGGCTGGTCATGTCACAGTAGGAAACAGTGGGCAAAGTTGAGACTCTATTGAAAACATCTTTTACTTTCTGTAAGAAAAGGTGGGCCAACATATTGCAGAATTATTGACTAGTGTTAGTGAGCTCATTTGCTGTATCTGTTGTGAGTTTAATGACAGTTTGAGATAGTTCCTTAGTGGAATTTTTAGCTGCTCCAATCCTATTTGTGTAATAAAAAGCTTTTTCTTTTAAAATCATAGCCTGATAGTCACCCAGTCATTTCGTGTATTTGACCCTTCCTTTATCCTTGTGATCTGATCTCCACCTTTTCTCCTGTCTCCTACAGCTCTGTTTGAGTGCCCTCAGGTCTTCTTAGAACCAGGGGACAGAAATATTGTTTCTCTTATATTTAGATAGCTTAACTGATGTCAGGGAGCAAGCAACTATGTCTAACCAGTGTGTGTCCTGTGAGACAGCTGAGTCCAAGTCATCACAGAAGGCAAAAAAGGACAGAGGGCAAAAAAGGGCACAATAACAGAGCAACAATACAGAAAGAAAGAATACAGGCCAAAACAATAATACAAACGCAAGAGTAGAGAACACAATCACGGTGGGCTAACAGGAAGCAAGGGCAGAGCGAGCGCAGGAGCTCACGGCCTAGAACCTTCAACAGATGACCGTAGCAGGCTCAGGGGCAGCGTCACACAAGTGGTAGTGTGCAGCGTGGGGAGCGACCTGCCTGAGAGCAGGGTCATGGTCAGGAAGAACCATCTATGGTAGAGGAGCTTCAAAGGCCTTGTCGCCTTTGTAATGTGACCTCCAGCCTCTCCTGCTATCAGGAGCAGTACCCCTTCCTGTCTCCCCTTCTTTTTGGTGGGAAGACAGGCAGGAAAAATAAGAACAGCCTAGAAGGTGTGACCACCTCTGCCAATGCCACCCCTCTGGTGGGGGAGGCAAGGTGAAGCTCACTCTTCAGTGCCTGACATCATGCAGATGGCGGGCACTCTCCAATCAGGATTAGGGTTTTTCTGCCCACTCCCCCATGTGGGGTGAGCACACCAAGGGTGTAGTCACCCTAAGGTCAGTAGCTCATTGGCTACTGACCTTGAGACCCCAAAAACGCTCCCTAAATCTAGTATTTAGGGGGCCGCCCTGAACCAAGAAGGCACATTTCCGCAACCTTCGAAGAAGGACAAAATAAGAAGCCCAGCAGAGGAGACTGCAGAAAACAACTGACCTGGTCCCAAGCCCTACCAGCCTGTCTGCAGTATTGAGAGATCCTGTGCCAAAAGTCACCTTGTCCTGCAGCCAGAGACCTCCAGAACCCCTTGGAGGACTGACTGCCTTCAACAAAGACCGGATCTCCTGTGAACATCAGCTCTGTTCAAAAGGAACTCCCAAGAAAGACTCTGAGCCTGCTGAGGACAAAGAAACCTGATGCCTGGAACTACCACTGCACCCAACGCCTACGGCCCAACCCCGGGTGGCCCTCCGGTCCCAGATAGGTCTCCCAAGTCCCTCCAGGACTCCCCGACAATGCCTGCAGTATCTGCATGGAGACCCCCACAACCGCGAGTGGCCCGGTAATGTAAAATCTGACCTCAAAAGACACCACTGCATCCAGCCGCCCTGCGCCCTGGAGATGAGAATCCGAGGTGCATCTATGTCCCTGAGCCCTCCAACTCACCTGCCTAGCTGTAGGTTCCACCCGGAAGTCTTCCTGGGCCACGCCTGCAACCAAAATCCAAAACCGGCAACTCCCATTGAAAACAGGGCACCCAATGCCAAATCACCAATACCTGCACCCGGCCGCCCCTGTTTTGCTGTGGGTGCACTTTGGGTGCTAACTTGAACCCCCCCTCCTTTGCCCTGAGCTTAAGTCCAGGAGCTTTGCTCCCTCAACCTGGTGGCCTGCTCGGCAGCAGCCACCAAATGGACACCCCCTATCTTCTATTGGATAACATTGGGCCTCACCACTCTGCACCGGGCCGCCCTACTGCCACTGAGGTTGCTTTGAGAGTACATCATCTACCCTGGGGGAACCCTGGTCCTAACCCCAGAAACCCAACTCCCAGAAAATTGCACTTACCTCCAAACCGATAACTTCATTTTCTACCATAGGATTGCATTGACTGCTTCTCTTTGAAAATTCTTTTAAGTGTCGATTTGATTTGTATGAAACTTTGAAAAAACTGCATGTGAAAAAAGTGAATTACTTACCTTTTGTCTAGGAAATGTCTCAGTGTGAAATCTAGGCATTTCACACTGATTAGCAAAAGTAACTTAAAAAGTAATCCAAGAAGTAATGTGTACTATAATCTACAAGGTATCTGAAACGTTATTGTGATTATTGATTTACCTGTAAATCAACCAACTGAATTTGAACCTGCATTCAAAGGTAAATCACTGCATAAATATTGCAAAGTATTATTCCACTTACCTGCACCAGGCTTGGCTTGGTTCTAGAAAAAATAAAATACTATTTTTGATGCAAACAAATTGGTCTGAGTTCAGTCTTTGAGCGTGTGACATCATTTCTTGCCTGAGTGTGCACATTAAATGCTTAACACTACCCTCTGATAAAGCCTTACTGCTTGCCCACACTACCACAAATAAAGAGTAAGGTGCTATCTACTTTAACGTTTGCGTACCTTTGGGGATCCACTGGACTCTGTGCATATTATACTTTACTTTGGTATAATATATACAGAGCCAGCTTCCTACTCCTTCCGTTACAAAACCTATCCTTTAGGGAATGCACATACCCTTGCACTATGGTGCAAAGGGTGTGTGATTTGTCACAATGCATTCAAAAGTGCACTAGCTACGGGGAAAGAGGAAATGTGGCATATCTTCGTAGATATGGTTCATTTTTCTCTCTCCCTTTGTCGCAACGTAGTGCAGCAACTTTGTAGGCTGCTCCGCGTTGTGTCAAATATTGCCAAATCTGGGCATGAGTCTTTTCACACAGAAGGGCATTGTATTGTATAGCAATATATATATAGCAATGACTACCCCTGAGCAGGCGCTGAAGCGCTTACCTACATGGGCAGCATTTTACAGCATATGGACTGTGTGGCTGGAAGGATGTTGTCTTTGTATGGATACTTTGTGGGAAGTGTTTACAAGATGTGTGTGATGACCCTCAACGTGCTGTTATCATGGAATGGAATAGAGCGGTGAATAAAGAGGTGTGAAAGACAGGAATGGGGTTTATGGTTTTCAATAAGCCGGTAGCTTTGAGGAGCTCAGCAGGTCCCTTTATGATATATTTTATGATAATAATCCCGGGTGAAAAAAGGAATGTCAGTAATCATACAATAGAATTCTGCTAAAACAGAGCTAGAGCTTGAAGTCAAAACATTACTCAGGAAATGAAAGATGACAAGAAATATTTGTACTTGTGTATGTACCAGTCCTTGAACACAAACCCCACGAAACACCTCTAAGCAGGAATCCATGTTCTTTGTACTGTAGAATGTTTCACAGGACAAGTGGGAGAACATTCTCAAAAGTTAGTATTTACTACATCATATTGCTAAAAAAGGAGGGAAAAGCCTATGTAGGTCTTGTGGATGTGCAAATTTACAAAACGAAATTGGTCTTGCAGAAAATGTGCGTGTGTACAGTTTGAGTTTCCGTTTTGCCCAGGGTGTGTCAGGTGTAAATTGAAACCCATTTAAGTTATAGTGAAATGGATTGATATCTATGACAGTAGAAGCACAGAGCTGCTTCAGTGACAGAAACACCGCAGGCAAGGGATACATTGAAAAGTTCTGTATCTGAAATGCAGATCCTGAACGCCAGCAAAAAGGAAATTCGAGCGCAGAGGAGATCACATTTATATCGCCACCCCTTACTTACTGTTGGAAAATATAAATATATGCCACGAGAAGTATGGGCCCTCGCAATCTGAACACACAATGTGCTTGCACAAGTGATGTGGAAGCACGGACTGGCACCTGCTGTCTAAGCTGATTCCCACTCTCATGCCTATGTGCTTTGTGAGACTATGCAGAGTGCAAGAAGGGAATGCAAACCTGTCACGTATGCCCGGCCTTCCTCCTGTCAGGACATCACTGGCACAGTAAAAGTTTAAAGAGATGCATGCCTCATGAGAAGCGGTTCTGCAAATGTAAACGTAAGAGAATGTTTTCAAAGAGCAGGATGTAGTTAATTCAAGTCAGCGCCTTATCTGCTAACATCGTCTGCAGACGATGCTTCATTTGAAGGGCAGACATTAGCATATCACTTTGGACTCATTGGCGCCCCTCCCCCAGCGTATACATCCTGGGGTACAGGGGCTGCCCTTGGCTGGCTCTCTGCTGTGCAGACGGGGACGGTCAAGCTCTCGGTCCTTTGTTATGTTGAACCTGGGACGGAGCGCGCTGACACCTGATCCCTCAGCCAGAGCCGCAAAAGAGGCAACAGAAGTATGGGGGAGGGCTGCAGCTCGGGATGGGACACTGAAGGTGTTCTCTTAAGAAGAAACTCTCATCCACAGTCGTTGGATACAATTTAATACATTCAATACCTGTTCGATTGTAAGCGGAGACGGGAAAAGGAACTTTCTTTTTCAGGCTGGTGAAAAAAAGCACAGGCATTTCAGCACCTCGAGATCTTTCAAATGTAAAAATCGGCTGGCAACAATTAGACACTTTTAGAAATAAAAATGAAATTTACATTCCTGAAATGTCAATCCCCAGTAAAAGGAAACATGTTTAATTTCAAGTCCCCAAACTGTTATTTAAAAATAATGTTATGTGCATTAAAGAGGTGGTGTAATTGAAATGTGCTTAATGGATACCTGTTTATGTGTTTGCGCTTTAGCTCTTACTTTTAATTTTATATGTGCAATGTTTCTGGTGTTCCCAATTAAGTGCTGCCGGCTTGACACCTCCACATTCAGTCATAGAAAGCCACATCTTGCTTTATTCAGCATAAACAGTATACACACCTCTCAGTAATCTGTCAAATTATGGTTTTATTCTTTGTATTCTGCAAACTGTGGCTGTTCTTTTTCAGTTACAATTACGTAAAAACAATAGAGTGCAAAAAGAAACCTGCTGTGGTGAGGTACGATTTTTAATAACTTCAAAACTGTATATTTATGTGGGTATTTTTATATGACAGTGGCAACGCAGGGAAGTACACGGCCAAAGGAAATACATTGATCTGGGTTCAGAAAAGGGAAGTGGAGTTTCTAAGGGTAGTGAGATGTAGTGCTGTCTATGTGCTGTCAGATCGTTTGTAATTTTACAGTAACGAATAGATGATGGTGTTGCACTTGCATGCTGAGTGTGGGGGTTGGTCGGTCTTGAATTGTTTTGAATAGCGTTCCACTTTTGTTGGGCTACCCCACTGGTGGTGTTGATGTTACGCAAATGGGTTTTAGAGTATGAAGGCATCAGTGGATTTGTTTTTCTTCCATGGTATTCCATATTGAAGAAGGGAAAGATTGTTGTCATCAAGGTCTCCACCATACCAGGGTGCCAGTGGTTTGGTAATACAGTGTAAATGACTTTTGGTGGGGTAGATTCTACCAAGTCTCACATCCAGAAATAAATAATTATTAAAAACTGACTTTGAAATGGGCACCTACCAGGCCCTATATTCATGTCCTTAATTTTGCAGGAAAATAACACTGATTGGTTTAATGGCAATGACTCTAAAACCCGAAAAGTAATCAATGTCAGCGATGCAGTCCCTGTTTACAATTCACATTTACATTCCCTAACAGTCTTTTCTTTTCCTAGATATGGTGGTTTTATAGGTTATTTTCTTGCAACATAGAACTCTTGCCTACTGCAAACTATGCACATAGGTGCCTTTATGTGTCTGTGCGAATACTGGTTGAGGGCGGCAGCTCATCACAGGTTATGATTGAGAGCTGTAGAGTTGAGGATGAAGGCAGTGAGAGTTTCTCACATTGCTTGTCACGGAGTCATAAATGGTTCAGACTACATGTTCCACCAATCAATGGCCTCTCTGCACAACTCACAGATTGATGGTCACTTATGTGGCAAGTGTAATTACCAGTTTGAATGAAAATATGTACAGGAGATACACTCCTGTTGAAATATTAACAGTACCAAATGAGAATAAAATGTTATGTTTATAGGTAAGAGGAAACAGAGAGAGAGTGTGTGTGTGTGAGAGAAGGCACTGTAAAGAGAAAGTGACACAATGAAGTACATGCAGAAGGACAGAATTAAAAGAGAAAAAAAAGTGTAAGGACATTACGTGTAAAATATGCAGATGTATGATATCAGAAAGATGTGTCAAGAAGAAGTCTGTGCCTAACCAAGTGAGAGACCATAGAGGAAAGTGGTGTGCAAGGGAAACAGGAGTGAATGAGACACTCTGAAGCCAATACTTTTTTCAACACTCACTAATGTTCAGTTTAATTCACAGCCAAAATTCCAGAAAGATTTCCAATTTTAATATTTAAACCCCAAATCATTGTTAATAATTTTTCTGATACTGTTAACATGCCTTGGGAAAGCAAATAGGTCTGGCTTGTGTTAGGCATGTGTTTGCTGCTGTGTGATGTGTGGATGCAATAACCGAAAACTCACAGAGGCACCAAACTAAAGATCAGGTTGCATGCTGTATGAAGCACAGGATTCTACTTCACATGTTTTACATACCAGCATTGATTACATAGGCTACATCTCTTGGAAAGGATTGCTAGTTAGATCTATTTGGCCAGGCCCATTCTATACACGCTCCACCATTTTCATCCTACATAAAGCTCTAATGCCACATGTTTTTGTGCCACCCCACTCTATGCCAGTCCACGGTAATCCACTATACACCAGTCCACTGTACCCCACTTCACTGTAAGCCACACCACTCTGCATTACTCCATTACACACTATTACACTCCAAGCCATTAAATTCTACAAACACTCCAGTCTATGCCACTCCATTGTAGGCCCCTACACTCTACCCTATTCCACTGTATGCCACTCCACTCTATGCCGTTCCACAGTATGCTAGTCCAGTGTATGTCATTCCACTGTACGCCACTCCACTGTACACTAGTCTACTCTAAGCCATTCCAATCCACGCTAATCCACTATATGCCACTCCGCAGCACTCCACTCTACGCTATTACACTCTATGCCACTCCATTCCACGTCACTCCACTATATGCCTCCCAACTCTACACTAATTCGCTGAACGCTATTACACTCTGTTCTATGACACTCCAGTCTACGGCAGTCCACTCTTAATTCCTCCAATCTACGCCACTCAAATCTACGCTATTACACTGCAAGCAGCTTCACTCTATGCCACTACACTCCATGCTATTCTACTCTGTCACTACACTCTGCGCTACTCTACTCTACACCACTCCGCCCTATGCCACTCCAGTCTATGCCACTCCACTCTCCGCTATCCCACTGTATGCTACTATACTCTATGCCACTCCACTCTTAGCCAGCAGAGCGGGTGCGCTTTGCTTCCCTGTAAGTAGCCTGCCATAGACAGGGTGTAGGTAGAGAAGTACAGTAATCCAAAACATTTATTCATTGCGATTGTGGATGCACATCCATTGCAGAGGAATCCAAGTAAGAGATAATTGAAATGGTAAAGTAACCCCAAGAAATCTCACAGGGATAGTTTTGAAGCTGATAAAGGAACTTTGATATATACACCATCTTAATGAAAGCGATCAGTGACAGGGGAAAAAGTGCAATTTCTCTAACTAAAATGTTCTCATTTGATTTCTTCAATGTGTACCATACTTCTGGAGTAAACACCCATGATTACAGGATGCTAGAGGTGGCTTACACATAACTCCTAATCACATTGCTTTGACTGTGAGGTATGAATTAGCAATAAATACCTGAAAGCGCTAGGTCTTTGGAGGGCACTGACGAGCTATATCCCTTTCAGTGTATGGAAACGCACAACAGCATTGTAGTCTGGAATTACTTCTTATGCAATTTTATATAGCGCAAACTCAACCCGAAGCTTTTGGAGTGCTCTACATGATTACCAGTAACATTGCACAGGGTCCATTCCCTTTTTTGGGGATTAAGAGAATTTTCCAGAATTACAGAATGTTGACGCAAGACATATTCTCCCAATTAATCTTTAATGACAAATAAACCTCTGTAAGCCTTTATGCTGGCTGTTCTGAATTACACTTCTTGTTTTATTAATGTTTACAAACTGGCTATTCTGAATTACACTTCTTGCTTTATTAATGTTTACAAACTCACTAAAAGAGTTAGGCTGGGTGCTTAAACCTCGTTCTGCTCTCAGTGTCCCAGTCAGTCACATCTCATGTTGCCTTTCCATGCAAAGGTGCCGTCTTTTCAGCAGGGCCCATCCCCCAGTCTGGGAGAGTTTCCTGTTCAGGTCATTCCAGCGCACTTGCCTCTTGACGTCCCCACATTTCTCACCCCAATAATTCTTACAGATGGGATTTTCATCAGGAAAAATGTGTCACGAAACTTGCTGGCAAATGGTGCAGATTTTGTGTTTGTGTAGTAAAGTGGTAAACATAGATTTTGTTTGTTACTTCCTCCCTCAATTCTGAGTGCAAAACTGAGTACACAGTGCACATTACTCATCATTAATTACGGTACCCCTTGCTTGACTTATTTATTTATTACTTTTTTATGGATCATGCCTCTTATAGAAGTGGCATGTTCGTACACTGTGCAAATAAAACATAGCAAAAGTATTTTCTCTCAGATTAGCACTCACATTAAAATAAGATAAATAGGCAGGGCTTTAAGTTGGCTGGGTCTCACCGGTGCTGAGCACTGGCAGTTTTTTAAAGGAGGCCTGGAAATGGGCCTCAGGAGCAGCAACATTGTCGTCGTGTCACCGGGGCTTTAAGTGGAAATTTTTTGAATATTATATACAAGCTATAGTTGCTTATTTATCTTATACAACTAACAACCATTGACCAAGCCAATAGTCCTGACTTGTAGGTATGATATTACTTGTGTATCATATATCTGGATGCAATGACAGAACAGCAAAATACAAGTCGGGCGGCACTCATTGATTTTTAGTTTGCGTGTTTTAAGCCACGCCCTTAATTACATTGACTACGCCCCGTTGAGAGAACCCCAAGTTTTTTTCATCTCACTTAAAGCCCTGACAATAGGTTAAACCATGGGTTAACTTGATATGATTTTAAAATGAGAGTGTTTCTGATTGTCCAAACGGTAAAGGGTGTATGTAAGTAATTTGCAGGGATGAGGGGACAAGGGGTAACAAAGTATGCAACAGCTTTCCAGCCTGACATCCAACACTGCAGCTCCATTGTGTCTGCTGTGTCTTACCATGTACCACCAAGTATCCATGTGGCAATGTAGAGTGCAACCCTAGAGCAATTGAGCTTTCAGCAAGGGTGGGAGCCCTACCTAATGATCATGGATCAGTTACACTGAATCAGGAGGTTTGTAGATGGTGCATTTATCATGTGTAGAAGTGGTGTTCTCTGAAGAGATGTCAGGAGTGAATTAGCAGAAGGCCACCAGTAACACCCTTAAATACCCAGTGATTACTGTGTTTTTTCAGTCAAAGCAGGCAATAGGAACAGTACTCTTAAAAGATTTTCCATTGTTGATGCCTTCAACACTAATGGATGCAGTGAGACACCTGGCTAGAAAATGCAGAGCTGTGTGCCTGGAGCGCTCCTGAAATTTCAAGAGTCGCTTGAAATGCAGAAATTTTTATTTTTTATTTTTATAAGTCAGAGGATGTGATAGAGACACAGCACAGTTGGCCATGTACATACAGTCTAGTGAAACCTAGGCTATTGCGGAGACAGGATAATACCACTTGAACATGAAAGAAGCCACACTCTGAAAGGAAAAGCATGAGGGTGGGATGCTATCTACAGGCCCGCTTTAGAGCGGTGCAGCTGGTGAATCCACACCTGGCACTGAGCTCAGGGGTGGGCTGTGTTTGCTGCAGAGTTCATTTTGTGTACATAAGTTTTCAGACAAAAATGTCAAGATAACTCTGGTGATTAACCTTCCTGCTGGAGAGAGTTCAGAGTTTTTGCTAGTAGTAATTTTGATTCATCTGAAAGTAGAGCAGAGGGTTGATATTGGGGGTAGGCATAACTCGCGTAATCAGGTGGAATTATCTAAAAATTCTGTGAGATTATGCATAACTACGCAAAAAGAGTAATTCTAGGTTTAGTGCTATTTCATAATGCAAAAATACAACCTTGCGTCCAAAAATGAGCATAAGAAATCTTTTTATGTTAAGAAATAGTGCTAAATGCAACAGAACACGAATAGCAAGGGAAAGGAACCGATCATGCCTGCGAAATGTGCACCTGGGGTAGGTTATTCAAAAAAATGACCTTCCCCCGTGTTTAGCACTATTTTCTTATTGCCAAAAGCCCCCCAAACAGCCATAATGGGCGTGAACAGGCATTTTCCACTAAGCAGTAGCGCTAAATGTGCTGTTGCAGTTGAATTTTACCTCCAACTTACTCCCAGCTTCTAGCGCCAAATTCTATTTTGGAAGCAAGGAGGCATTTTAGATTGATAAATAGCACTAAATGCAGCAGAACACAAATAGCAATCTCAAGCAGCCACTTGCACTCACTAAGTGTGTTCTCCTGGTAGGATTGTTTTTCCCCAAATTACTCTTAATTACGCGAGCAGGTGTAATTGCATTATTATCGGTATTTGTACGTCAAAGAGTACCTACCGAAAAGGAATTAAAAAAATTACGCTGATTAGCGTGATAGAAATTATTCCCAGGTCTATTTAATATGCCTACAGCAAAGAAAGTGTACCATGCAGACAAAAGGACTGTATTTTATGTGAGTTACTCAGTGGATAACTGCTCTTGTTGCACAGATTTTTTCTTACTTGCAGTTCATAAATTACAATCTTAAATAGCACAGTGACCAAAGAACTTTCATCAAAGAACTGCATGCAAACTGTATGGTATAGGTTAGAATGTTATGTTTTCACCCCAGACTTTCAATATCCTATTATTGCTAAAAACTGTTTGCTTGGATAGTAGTGCATTTGGATTAGAAAATTGTATCCCAACCACTGTGGAATGTTTTAAATCCTGAGTTTTTGTGTCTCCAGAAAAAATACTCAATGGATGACATGCGATTCCTACACCTCTTAATCCCTAGTGTCTTTTGTAGCATTACCTACATATTAATTTAGAGTTGTATGATTCATTGTCTCTGTATAATGTGTGTGATGTATAATGCTCTGACAACCTACACTAGTATCAGTGGTGCAATAAAACAAATGCATGTGAGAGAGGGGCTATGAAGAGATGAGGGGCACATTTGAAGGGTTGTAGTGAGGTCATCCATGCAGAAGGAGGTCATGGGGGAGGGGCACCAAAAAAGACTGTTGCACCAGGCACCACCAGTACTGAAGTCGACTCTGG
Organism: Lissotriton vulgaris; assembly: GCF_964263255.1. Classification (NCBI taxonomy): domain Eukaryota; kingdom Metazoa; phylum Chordata; class Amphibia; order Caudata; family Salamandridae; genus Lissotriton; species Lissotriton vulgaris. The sequence goes on along the minus strand of NC_141689.1, from coordinate 71,571,676 downwards.
CTAGCTAGTCCGGCAAAGGATGGTTACAGTCTTGGAGTGAATTGTCTTTGTCATAGCGAAAAAAAAGGCAAGGGCTCTGAACACTGGGCCTGAATAGTCCTCTAAGTTATTTGCAAAACATGATCAGAATCATTTACTTTATATCACAGTGCAGTGCCCCATCATTCCTTAATTGAAGATAAAGATCACATGGCAATAGTGAAGTGTTCCAACTCAAATAGATTTTAAAAATGCTCATAAAACCACAATTTTCAGACACAAAACGACTAAATTCAATAGCAGCATCATGTAAATAAGTTTTTTTGTAGAGAAAAGTTTAATTTAAATTTTGAATATTTGGATAAATAAACGATTATGGAGCTTTCCCTTTGAAATGTGCATCCTTTCTGCTGCTAGTATTTGTTTCTGGTGAGCAATGTGTGTTTAAATGCAAAGTGTGTTTAGGACTGCAGTACCACCTCCTGCCTACGGGGACAGAGCGAGCAAAAATATAAACACACTTTATGAAACACAGGTCCCCACAAGGCAATTTTTTCAAAAGTTGTAAAAATTGGCACAGATGTTCCTGAAGTCATTTTTAATCATTTAGAAGACATTACCTTGTGGGGACCTGGGTTCAGGTCCCCACAGTGCAATCAAGTCCCCACAGCGTGAGTGTGTTATCATGCCCAAGTCCCCACAAGGATAGTAACACAAACCCACACACACACACACACACACACATACTACACCCTGCCACAAGTCCTGCGAGCTAGGTAAGGGTCTGCGCTGTCTGCACACTCACCTCCTGCACACTAACACCAGCGGCGAGCACCACCTCAGCCGCCCCTGCACACACTACACCCTGCCACAAGTCCTGCAAGCTAGGTAAGTGTAGCGATTGCATGGCAGACAGGGGGCGTCCCATACCACTACCGAAAGTTTCATTGTTTTCCTGTCCGATCTCAGAGGCAGGCAGTAACCCTGAAAACTACAACTCCCAGAATGCCTAGAGGCAGGAACCATGTGGCCTAAGGAGGAACTCACATAAGCACCTCCTTTCCGCCGCGACGGTGCTTGTCAATTCGTTCTGGTTTTCTTCGAGAGATGGCGGATGTTGTTCCCCGCCGGATTTCAGCTGGAAGACTTCAAGCCTTGGATGTTCGGGACTTTGTTGTTTATGGTCGTATGGAATACAGGTATCGAGGCGGCAGGAGCGTAGGCTCGCCTCCTACTCCCCTGGTAATGACTTGTATGTGTTAATTAAGGAAGCCGCGGTGCAGTTCTGAAAAACGCTTGCACTCGCGTTTTTTGATATTGCGCGTAGCGGGTGAAACAGAATTGCTTTGAACGCGTCTGACTTCGAAGACGCGTTCCGAGTCTATTTTTGGTTTCAGGGTTCAGTTCGTGAACGGTGCTTGCTACCACGGTCTCGTGGTGAACTCCGCATAGGAGATACGTCTGTAGCAGCGTGATTTCAAGTGTCGGGTTGTGCAGGAACAACACTGACATTGAGGACAACTTTTACTTTGTGTTTCACTGTGCCCTGCCTTTTGGAACCCTCCTGTTATGTTTGCCGAACCAAGAGACCTACTTTGATATTGCTGGTTAAGCATTCCCTGGAACTTTGCTAAGGACAATACAATCCTGGGGTCTTTTATTTTTGTATGTGAAGAAAGGGAAGGAATAGCCCTGGTTTGCGGTATCTGTCCTGGTAAGGTCATACCACGTTCTCTTGCATATCTTAATACCCCTCAGATGAGATAGAGGTTACATATTGTGCATTCTCTCCCCTACTGCAGAGTGGATATCCTGCCTGTGTAAAGCAGTTCTTTTGACCAGACTTAAGGGACCCACTGGAAACACCGCTCTTTATTATTTTGTCCACTTCCCTTTTCCCCGGGGTGCGAGTCCACGCAGAGGTTTCCTCATCCTTTGTTGGGTGTCGCGCTCGGGAGGAATTGGGAGGCATCTCTTCTACCGTCATCTCCGCTGGACACCAGGTGAAGGTTAGTGGCAATTATATCCTTGAGCTGCTGCCAATCCCGACAGTAAGGGGCTGCGCCACCTGCAAGCTCAACTCCTGCACACTGGGCACTAACACCAGAGACATGCACGTACCTGCACACACACACACAAACACACACACTACACCCTGCCACAAGTCCTGCGAGCTAGGTAAGGGGCTGCGCCGTCTGCACACTCACCTACTGCACACGGGGCACTAACGCCAGAGACATGCACCACTTCAGCCACCCCTGCACACACACACTGTACACCCCTGCCACAAGTCCTGCGAGCTAGGCAAGGGGCACCGCACTTACCTCCTGCACACGAGGCACTAACACCAGTGACATGCACCACCCCGGCCGTCCCTTACACATTCCGCCACAAGTCCTGCGAGCTAGGTATGGGGCAGTTTGCAGCGTGTGCTCCACACTCGCTTCCTGTACACGGGGCACTAACACCAGCGGCATGAACCACCTCTGCCGCCCTCTGCACCCTGCCACAAGTCCAGTGAGCTAGGCGAGGTGCTGCGCGTGGAATGTGCACAAGTGGCATGCCCTGGTGCCCACTAACCTCCTGCGCGAGGGACACCAAATCCAGCAGCATGTATCACCCCAATCAGTCCCTGCACACTTTAAGTACTGCACACTTTAAGTATTGCGCACATGGTATTTGTGCATAATAAAATTCTAACGAGAGGCGCCTGCAAATGGTTCTGCGAAGTAGGTAAGGGCTTGCATACTGTGTGTGTGTGCGTTTGTGTGTACACCTGGTATGTCATGCTGGATTCCAGGCTCATTACACACCAAACACTAGTCACCCCAACAATACCGCCGCTGTCTATGCCTTGAAAGGCCAAGTGCCATTTGACGCCATGTGGACTTACGTTTTAAGCGCCGAGGAGGCTCTTGGCACCCTCGTGCCACCGTAACATGTTACTGCCACGAGGCACCAGGGTGCTAAGTGGCGCATTATGCGCCCTACCTAAAGCATGACCCCATGCTCCAGGGGCGCCGTGCTTTCTCACAGGTTGACCTGGGAATAGAAAACACTGCTCCGTTCACCTAGCACACACGGATCCAGCATGTTATGTTATGTTATGTTAGTATGAATTTGTAGAGCGCACGTTCACCCCAGGGTTTCTTGGTGCTGTGTACCGCTGGGGAACCCGTCCTGGCTTTCCCTGTGAGATGGTCCCTATAGGGCATCCCCAAGGTGAAGCCGTGCATCCCCGGCAGCGAGGGGGCCGTTGTGGAGATTAAGCAAGCTATTGCCCAGAGTTGCAGCGTGGGACCCATGGTTAGAGAGGCACTGAGGCGAGATTTATCGAGCCTGCTGACATTGGTTCTGTACCCTGCCACGTCGGGAATTGAACCCTGGTCCCGGGCCGACCTCTGCTTCTGGGTCTGCCGTCTCTAACCGGTGAGCCACACTTCTCCCCTAGGAGCTGTTTCTTTGTGTACTGGGGCTGTGCACAGGTGCTGCTGCAGTACTCTGGAATCTCACATCTATTGCACTGGCATGCATAAGCACATCTATTGCACTAGCATGCATAAGCACATCTATTGCACATCTTCTATACTAGTCTGTATATTCACACCCCCTGTACTCATCTTTATGGTAACATCTCTAGCACTGGTCCGTATAGTCACATGTTCTCCACTGGTCTGTATAGTCACACCTCTTGCACTAGTCTGTGCCTCCCACATGTTTATTTACCAACATTGAGTTGGCTTGCTTGGTAGAAGGCCTCCTGCAAAGCCGAAGTGACGTTGGGTGTACCCACCATTTAAACGCACATACATAACCTTTGCATGCTGCTATAATGGTGCTTTTAGTTAAACACATCTTTCTAGCAGTCGGTTCACCCATACCCTACTGCATCGCTTTCATACACAGCTGCACCCCCTGGAATGGAATGCTGGTAACCAAGGTTACAATCCGACTTGCAAACAAAGACTGTCGAACTTCACATGACACTGGGCAGCACCACTGCATGTGTGTTCGCCTTGCTTGTCGCACCATACTCACGTAATATACCATTGCATGCCATGCGGGCAGTCACCTCCATTAACTGCCCGCTCCTGTTTATGTTCGCATGTGTGCACACGCTTGTGATCTATTTCAATGGTCCAATGTCAAAACACAGCTCCTTTCATTCTTTGGCAGCCTCGGGATGACCCCACTTAGTTTGTAGACAGTGCAGAGATGTCGCCATTGGGAACATCTGAGAGGATCATCCCGAAGAGGCCAGTGGGTCCTGCTCTGTTCGCGCAAAGCGAATAAGCACGTGACACAGGCCTGTCCATTTAAGACTAACTTCCTGCTGGCATAAAAGGTTCCTTATCTTCTTTATGGGGGCCATCTGGACCCATAAAGAAGATAAGAAAACTTTTACTCCAGCAGTAAGTCAAGTAAGTCAGTCTGAAAAAGACGGGGCTTACAGAGAAAGAAGAACGTCACTAGGACCTCTTCTCCAATGACTGGCCACCGTTTAGGACGCCAGCCAATGGAGAAGAGGGGCGGAGCTTAACCTCGCTAGTGAACAATCCTCTATCTCATTAAATCTCGCCAGCTCGACTGCGCATGTGCGCAGTCTTTCACAGGCTGAGACCCCAAAAAATTTTGGCAGAAAGTGATGGCAAAGCGGCGGTAAGACGAGCAGTTGCGAAGGGATACCGAGGGCAAAGAGGCAAATGCAACCAGCTGTTTTCAAGCACTCGTGCTTGTGCTGGCATCCACCTTGAGGGAGCGAGCAGCGGCGCACGGGCTATCTGTTTTCAATTACCGCACTAGCCGCTGCTCGATCCCGCAAGGTATATGCCAGCACAAGCACGACTGCTTGAAAAGAGCTGACCGATTCCCAAAGGTTACTCCTAGAGCAGGGCTGTGTGCTACGTTCTAGGGGAGACCTAAAAAGGAGGTGCGAAGGGAAGTATTTTCTAAAAGTGTAACTACTAGGAGTCTCTTGTGTGGCATGTCTACAGGAGTCTCCTGTGTGGTATATGGAACATCTACAGGAGTCTCTCGTGTGGCAAATCTTCAGGAGTCTCTTGTGTGGCAAATCTTCTGGAGTCTCTCGTGTGGCACATCTACAGGAGTCTCTTGTGTGAGACATCTACAGGAATCTCTAGTGTGGCACGTCTATTGGAGTCTCTCGTGTCCCACATCTACAGGAGTCTCTTGTGTGGCATATCTACCGAAGTCTCTTTTGTGACCCATCTCCAGGAGTCTCTTGTGTGACACATCTACAGGAATCTCTAGTGTGCCACATCTACTGGAGCCTCTCGTGTCCCACATCTACAGGAGTCTCTTGTGTAGTATATGGTACATCTACAGGAATCTCCTGTGTGGCACATCTACAGGAGTCTCTAGTGTGACACATCTACGGGAGTCTCTCATTTGGCATATCTCCAGGAATCTTCTGTGTGGTATATGGAACATCTACAGGAGTCTCTCATATGGCAATTCGTCTTGAGTCTCTTGTGTGGCAAATCTACAGGAGTCTCTTGTGTGGCTAATCTTCTGGAGTGTCTCGTGTGGCACATCTACAGGAGTCTCTTGTGTGAGACATCTACAGGAATCTTTAGTGTGACACATCTACAGCAGTCTCTCGTGTGGCTAATCTTCTGGAGTGTCTCGTGTGGCACATCTACAGGAGTCTCTTGTGTGAGACATCTACAGGAATCTTTAGTGTGACACATCTACAGGAGTCTCTTGTGTCCCACATCTACAGGAGTCTCGTGTGGTATATGGCATATCTACAGGAATCTCCTGTGTGGCATGTCTACAGGAGTCTCTCAAATGACACGTCAACTGGAGTCTCTTGTGTGGCACGTCTACAGAAGTTTCTCGTGTGACACGTCTACATGAGTCTCTCTTGTGGCACAGCTAAAGGAGTCTCTAGTCTTGCACATCTATAGGAGTCTCTCCTGTGACACGTATACAGGAGTCTCTTGTGTGGCATATGGCACATGGCACATCTACAGTAGTTTCTCATTTGGCAACTCTACAGGAGTCTCTTAAGTGGCACACCTACAGGAGTCTCTTGTTGGGCATATCTGCCAGAGTCTCGTGTGTGACATATCTACAGGAGTCTCTAGTTTGGCACATCTTCAGGAGCCTCTTGTGTGGCACATCTACAGGAGTCTCTTGTGAGACACTAATACACGAATGTCTTGTGTGACACATCTACAGGAGTGTCTCGTGTGGCACATCTACAGGAGTCTCTTGTGTGGCATATCTACAGGAGTCTCTCATGCAGCATATCTACAGGAGTCTCTCGTTTGGCAAATCTACAGGAGTCTCTCGTGTGACTCATCTACAGGAGTCCCTCGTGTGGCACATCTACAGGAGTCTCTCGTGTGGCATACCTACAAGAGTCTCTCGTGTGGCAAATCTACAGGAGTCTCTTGTGTGACACATCTACAGGAGTCTCTCGTGTGGCTAATCTTCTGGAGTGTCTCGTGTGGCACATCTACAGGAGTCTCTTGTGTGAGACATCTACAGGAATTTCTAGTGTGACACATCTACATGTGGCATGTCTACAGGAGTCTCTCATATGACACGTCAACTGGAGTCTCTTGTGTGGCACGTCTACAGAAGTTTCCCGTGTGACACGTCAACTGGAGTCTCTTGTGTGGCACGTCTACAGAAGTTTCTCGTGTGACACGTCTACATGAGTCTCTCTTGTGGCACATCTAAAGGAGTCTCTAGTCTTGCACATCTATAGGAGTCTCTCCTGTAACACGTATACAGGAGTCTATTGTGTGGCACATCTAAAAGAGTCTCTAGTCTTGCAGGTCTTCAGGAGTCTCTCCTGTGACACGTATACAGGAGTCTCTTGTGTGGCATATGGCACATCTACAGGAGTTTCTCATGTGGCAACTCTACAGGAGTCTCTTGAGTGGCACACCAACAGGAGTCTCTTGTGGAGCATATCTACCACAGTCTTGTGTGTGGCATATCTACCGGAGTCTCTTGTGTGACATATCTACAGGAACCTCTTGTGTGGCACATCTACAGGAGCCTCTTGTGAGACACTACTACACAAATCTCTTGTGTGACACATCTACAGGAGTCTCTCGTGTGGCACATCTAGAGAAGTCTCTTGTGTGGCATATCTACAGGAGTCTCTTGTGTGGCATATCTACAGGAGTCTCTCGTGAGGCATATCTACAGGAGTCTCTCATGCGGCATATCTACAGGAATCTCTTGTGTGGCACATATACAGGAGTCTCTTGTTTGACATATCTACAGGAATCTCTCATGTGACATATCTACAGGAGTCTCTCGTGTGGAATATCTACAGGAATGTCTTGTGTGGCATATCTACAGGAGTGTCTCGTGTGGCATATCTACAGGAGTCTCTCATGTGCCACACCTACAGGAGTCTCTTGTGTGGAATATCTACAGGAGTCTCTAATGTGTCATCTGGCACACCCACAAGAGTCTCTTGTGTGGCGCATCTACAGGAGTCTCTTGTGTGGCATGTCTACAGGGTCTCTCATACGACAAGTCAACTGGAGTCTCTTGTGTGGCACGTCTACAGAAGTTTCTCGTGTGACACGTCTCCATGAGTCTCGTTTGTGGCTCATCTAAAGGAGTCTCTTGTGTGGCATCTGGCATATCAAGAGTCTCTTGTATGGCACATCTACAGGAATTTCCTGAGTGGCGCATCTACAGGAGTCTCTAATATGACACGTCTACTGGAGTCTCTTGTGTGGCACGTCTACAGAAGTTTCTCGTGTGACACGTCTACATGAGTCTCTCTTGTGGCACATCTAAAGGAGTCTCTAGTCTTGCACATCAATAGGAGTATCTTCTGTGACACGTATACAGGTGTCTATTGTGTGACACATCTAAAGGAGTCTCTAGTCTTGCAGGTCTATGGAGTCTCTCCTGTGACACGTATACAAAAGTCTTTTGTGTGGCATATGGCAACTCTACAGGAGTCTCTTGAGTGGCACACCTACAGGAGTCTCTTATGGGGCATATCTACCGGAGTCCCTTGTGTGACACATCTACAGAATTCTCTAGTTTGGCACATCTACAGGAGCCTCCTGTGTGGCACATCTACAGGAGTCTCTTGTGAGACACTACTACACAAATCCTCGTGTGTCACATCTACAGGAGTCTCTCATGCAGCATATCTACAGGAGTCTCTTGTGTGACACATCTACAGGAATCTCTTGTGTGACACATCTACCGGAGTCTCTCGTGTGGCAAATCTACAGGAATCTCTCGTGTGACACATCTACAGGAGTCTCTCGTGTGGCAAATCTACAGGAATCTCTTGTGTGACACATCTACAGGAGTCTCTTGTGTGGCATATCTAACGGAGTCTCTTGTGTGTCATCTGGCACACCCACAAGAGTCTCTAGTGTGGCACATCTACAGGAGACTCTCGTGTCCCACATCTACAGCAGTCTCTTGTGTGGAGCATCTACTGGAGTCTCTTGTGTGGCACATCTACAGAAGTTTCTCGTGTGACACGTCTACATGAGTCTCTTGTGTGGCACATCTAAAGGAGTCTCTAGTCTTGCACGTCTGCAGGAGCCTCTCCTGTGACACGTATACAGGAGTCTCTTGCGTGGCACATCTACAGGAGTTTCTCATGTGGCAACTCTACTAGAGTCTCTAGTGTGGTATATGGCACATCTACAGGACTCTCCTGTGTGGTGCAATATATAGGAGTGTGACACATCTGCAGGAGTCTCTTGTGTGGCATTTCTACAGGAGTCTCTCATGTGACATGCCAACTGGAGTCTCTATTGTGACACATCTACAGAAGTTTCTCATGTGGCACGTCTACAGGAGTCTGTTGTGTGACACATCTAAAGGAGTCTCTAGTCTTGCACATCTATAGGAGTCTCTCCTGTGACATGTATACAGGAGTCTCTTGTGTGTCATATCTACCGGAGTCTCGTGTGTGTCATATCTACCGGAGTCTCTTGTGTGGCATATCTACCGGAGTCTCTTGTGTGTCATATCTACCGGAGTCTCATGTGTGTCATATCTACCGGAGTCTCTTGTGTGTCATATCTACCGGAGTCTCATGTGTGTCATATCTACCGGAGTCTCTTGTGTGTCATATCTACCGGATTCTCTTGTGTGGCATATCTACCTGAATCTCTTGTGTGGCATCTGGCACACCTACAAGAGTCTCTTGTGTGGCATATCTACCAGAGTCTCTTGTGTGTCATATCTACCGGAGTCTCGTGTGTTTCATATCTACCGGAGTCTCTTGTGTGGCATATCTACCGGAGTCTCTTGTGTGTCATATCTACCGGAGTCTCTTGTGTGGCATATCTACCGGAGTCTCGTGTGTGTCATATCTACCGGAGTCTCTTGTGTGGCATATCTACCAGAGTCTCTTGTGTGTCATATCTACCGGAGTCTCTTGTGTGGCATATCTACCTGAGTCTCGTGTGTGTCATATCTACCGGAGTCTCTTGTGTGTCATATCTACCGGAGTCTCTTGTGTGTCATATCTACCGGAGTCTCTTGTGTGGCATATCTACCGGAGTCTCTTGTGTGACATATCTACCTGAATCTCTTGTGTGGCATCTGGCACACCTACAAGAGTCTCTTGTGTGGCACATCTACAGGAGTCTCTTCTGTGGTATGTGGTGCATCTACAAGAGTCTCTAGTGTGACACATCTGCAGGATTCTCTACTGTGGCACGCCTACTGGAGTCTCTCATGTGGCACGCCTACTGGAGTCCCTTGTGTGGCACGTCTAACGGAGTCTTTCGTGTTGCACTTCTACAGAAGTCTCTCGGGTGACATGTCTACAGGAGTTTCTCATGTGGCAAATCGACAGGAGTCCTTTGTGTGGCACATCTTCAGGAGTCTCTAGTGTGGCACATCTTCAGGAGTCTCTAGTGTGGCACATCTTCAGGAGTCTCTTGTGTGGCATATCTACTGCAGTCTCTTGTGTGCCATCTGGCACATCAAGAGTCTCTCGTGTGGCACATCAACAGGAGTCTCTACTGTGGCACATCTACAGGAGTCTCTACTGTGGCACATCTACAGGAGTCTCTACTGTGGCACATCTACGGGAGTATCTAGTGTGGCATATCTACCGGAGTCTCTTGTGTGGCATCTGGCACACCTACAAGAGTCTCTCGTGTGGCACATCAACAGAAGTCTCTTGTGTGGCACATCTCCAGGAGTCTCTTGTGGGGCACATCTACAGGAGTGTTTTGGGTGGTATATGGCACATCTACAGGAGTCTCCTGTGTGGCACATCTACAGGTGTCTCTAGTGTGACACGTCTACAGGAGTCTCTGGTATGGCATGTCTACAGGAGTTTCTCATGTGACATGTCGACTTGAGTCTCTTGTGTGGCACGTCTAAAGGAGTTTGTCATGTGAGACATCTACAGGAGTCTCTTGTGTGGCACGTCTAAGGAGTCTCTTATGTGACACATCTACAGGAGTCACTTGTGTGGTGGTGCGCTGTTTAAATATCGACCTACAGTAATATCGAGTTGTAAATATCGCAGGGAAAGAATATCGAAATCAAGAATAGAGACAACCAGAATATCGACCTGAAGGTAAGAAATATTGTTTTTTTAAATATCAAAGTTAGTAATGTCGATAGCAAAAATATCTATGTTACTAATATCGATATTTATATTAGTGGAATGTATTTTATTATCTATTTTATATGTTAGTGTTTATATTTTTTGTTAAGTATTGTACTGGTTTTTGAATATATGTATAACATTTTTAAAAGTTAGTAATGTTTTTTTAAGTAAATTGTGCGTTTTAGTACCATAGCAGGTTGTGGGTTTATAAGGGAATAGGATGGGAAGTAATTTAATTGTAATTGAGTAATTATTTATTTTTATTTATTGGTATTGATAATTAATTTAACGTTAAATAATTATTAATTGGTAATTAATTTTTTATTAATTGATTAGCTGGTAATTATATTAAGTGTATTAATTTACTATTGGAGTGTGTTTTGAGTTTATAGGGGAATAGGGTAGGAAGTAATTTAATTGTAATTAAGTGATTATTAATTTTATTGTTGGGGATTGATAATTAATTTATTGTTAACAAATTATTAATTTGTAATACATTCTTAATATTTAATATTTTTTGGTTTTGAAAATCAATGTATTGTTCATTAATTATTAATTTGGTAATACATTTTTAATAATTATTATTTATTGGTATTTATCATTATTGTAATTGTTAATTGATTACTATTGGCAATTATTTGTTATTGATTATTTATTGGTATTGCTAATTCATTTATTGTTATTTAATAATTAAATCATTATTTATTTAAAAAAAATATTTTAAATTATTTTGATGGACGGAGCATCTGAATCAATCAAACACTCACACCCAGTCAAAAGATCTGGGTTTAATCCATCACCGTTCTTTAGCCCACTCTGCCACCCCAGTTCAGACATGGCTATATGCAAATCAGTCTGACCCTGTGCCTCATGGGAACAGTCCAGCCCGAACTGCCAAGCCATGCCTTCCCTGGACCGGAAACAAGCTTCCTTCCCTTGCTCACTTTGCCACTGGATTCAAGCAAGCCAGGCTGAAGACGGCTGGAATGCCAGAAACCGATCCTCGGAAGCTTGTTTCCGGTCCAGGGAAGACATGGCTTGGCAGTTCGGGCTGGACTGTTCCAATGAGGCACAGGGTCAGACTGATTTGCATATAGCCATGTCTGAACTGGGGTGGCAGAGTGGGCTAAAGAACGGTGATGGAATAAACCCAGATCCTTTGACTGGGTGTGAGTGTTTGATTGATTCAGATGCTCCGTCCATCACCACCCCCTTTTGTACCACCTTGTGGCAGACAGTCACAAGCACCGGTGTTGACAATTAAGTGCCAGCGCCGAGCAGCGGAACCACCGGCTCAAATAAAGCACTGCTATTAAGAGTAGCACTGGGTAGCAACTGTCCCATCAGCTTTACCCTTGGCTGCCCCATCATTATCATTGCTTCTGCTTATCTCAATGTCTTAAAGGGGGTGAACAGAAGGGAAGCATGGACGTCACAGCCATGCTTACCTTCACTACCTCCTTGTGCTTCCTTCAGCTAACACTTTAGCAGCAAATAGAGGGTTGTTGAGGGGATAAAAGTGGGACTGAGAGTCAACCCTATGATGTCATCAAGGGCCGGGGTGTGTGTGATGTCATTTTTAAACTGAATGAATATGTTGACTATAAATTCGTGCAGCGAGGCAGTGCACAGGAATATTCTGAACAGTGTAAGTTTCACTACATACTTGTAGTAGTCTGTGATAAAAAGTAAGATATTGCGAGTTTAAACTGATTAATAGAACTAATAATAATATTTATTTACAGAATGTTCCTACCAACTCACCATCATTCACCCGAAATATTTATTTTAATAGCCCTAAAATGGCCAATAAATGGACATGTGGAAAAATCTATAGGAAAGGGCTATTTAAAAATAATAAAACCCTTGCATAAAAGGTCACATCAAGAACCTTTTCTACAGAGACCTCAAGTGACACTCATTGGGAGTGAGACTCACACATTTGGATGTCGGGATGACGTCTCACACCAGGGTCCATAAGACGCATGGCTAGGCGGGCTGGAAACTGACCTCCACTCTGTGCAGATCCCGGCTGCTTGTAAGGCAGCTCTTGACAGCTGAAGACACTACAGGAAGTCTTCGCGCGCGCGCACCACCAGAAGTACTTATCTTGGGCACACCAGAGCTCTTTTCTGCTTTCCACATTTAATCCGCCATATGCATGGATTACCCTTTCAGTGCAATGGGACATCATGTTGTTTGGTGTTATTTTATTCATTTTACACTTAGTATAAAAACATTTCATGATTCCATTGGTGTCCCTTCCAGTAATGTTCCTGCTGTCAAATGTTGTGTGACATCACTTCCTGTGTATCCAGTCCTAACAGGTCTGCCTGCATTTGACAGCTTCACCAAAGACATGTAAAGGCCCCAGGGTCAAGGGGTTAGTCAGTGTTAAATGGTTGTTTTTCACTGGAACTTTATGGGCAAGCGTGGCTTTTTGCTGAAAATGTAACAGGATGTGTTTACCCATCTAAAAAATACTGCAGAACATAACACAGTGCCATACAGAAAGGAAAACAGTACAGCTGAAACATAACAGGGTACAGTACAACAAAGCACTCAAAACAACTCCACTCAACAATCATAGTACAACACAACAACATAGCTTTGCAAAAAATGCAGCACAAATTCTCAGAGGCACAACAAGCAACAGACCATATCACCACCAAAACAAAATGCCACACAACTGTACACGAACATTCTTGCCACATATTTCCACCTCCAGAAGCCTGCTTTCATATTACGGTGGGAGAAGGTGTTCACACCAACAACTGCCTTCAATTACTACCAAAGACATGAAATTGCGCAAGTCATAATTGTTTTATGATCTGGCCCAGAACCGCTTCTAACAAAGCAAAAAAACTTTGGGCTTGGTTTTTCCTTCATACATTCAAGATTCCTGCTTTCCCCACATAAGAAAAAAAAGTAAGGGCCATATGTGTCAAGCCTTTTTCCCGTTTGCAAACGGGCAGATTGTCAGAATCGGCCCGTTTGCGAATTGGAAAAAGCCTTTTGGGATGTATCATCTTAAAACGCCATTGCAAAATAGAGAATTGCAAAATTTGCGATTTTTCTATTTTGCGAATGCAATTAAGGAATTGCAAATTGCGATCCCTTAAATGCAATTCTGGAAGCACCAGAAATTTGCTATTTGGGCTTAAGGAATTACAAATTGCCACCAACTTCAAGTTGGTGGTAATTTCCGATTTTGTTTAAAAAAGCACTTTTTTGATTTTTTAAAAGTGCCATATGTCGCACATACATGCCCTTAGAGCATGTGTGTGTGCAAAATGTGCACACATGCATATTTCAGAGGTGCAACGGGCTATTCTTTGGGCCCCCTTGCATCCTTGAAATTGCATTCTCAATTTGCGATTCTCTAATTGGTAATCCCAAATAGGGAATGTCTTCCCATTCATTCCTCTGGGCCTCCTAGCCCATAGGAATGAATGGGAAGGTATTTCTTATTTGGAATCTCAATTTGTGATTCAAAAATAAGGAATGTGTAGGGTTTGCAAAATTTTGAACAAATCCTACATACATTGCATTTTGCAATACTCTAATTGCGATTAGCTAAAATTGCAATTTGAGAATCACAAAACTCTTATTGGATACATATGGCCCCCAATGATGGATGGAATGCTGAACAAATCAAACGATCACCCCCAGTCACAGATCTGGGTTTAATATATTGTTTTTTTGCTCACCAGTGTGGACCCAGCCATGTGAAAATCAGTCTTGACCCTGTGCCCCATGGGAACAGTCCAGCCCGAACTGCCAGGCCAGGTCCTCCCTGGACCGGAAACACACATCCTGGGACCATCATTTATGTGTCTCTTGCTTTCCTCTCATAAGCAGACTTTCCCAGTGCATAATTGGTGACCCCTCCCTTAATAGTGAATGGCACAACAGTGCTTATGCAAATAATTTGGAATCAGCAGCATGGACATTGGGGCTGCTTTATGCCCATTGCTCCATTATCAGAAAATTATGCAATGTCATTTGCACTAAGCAATCTGTGTAAAACGTGTGGCCTCATTCACATTTTTGCACTTTTCCATTGGCACGAATGATTAACTTAATTTGTAGCAGACAGAAATGTCCAGAGCTGGTGCGAGCAATGACAACTAGCCCTTATGCTGTTTCCCTGGCACACTGCAAGCAAACAGCCAGTGTAACTGTGGCGGTTTTACCTGGATGTCCCAATTGGAAAACTGTAAACAATTAGAAAATCTAGCCATACATTCTTGTAAGCCTTGTTTGAAACTACAATAGCAGTGGCCTGCAACTCCTTCAATCGAAGGGTACTGGACAAGTGAATTTCCATAATTGTGAAATATCAGGGTAATAATACTCCCGTGATATAATGTCACCTTGAATTTTAGGGCCATATGTACACAACTTTGTTCTTGTGACTTCCAAACAGCGAATTTGTAGAAATTGCTATTAGGGAATCGCAAAATGAGATGTATGTAACAGTGGATTCCTCTAACAGCGATTTCTACAGACTTGCAATCGCAAAAAGGAAATCAATATTTTGGAAATAGCAAAATTACGCAATTTCCAAATAAGAAATCGCAATTTAGCAAAAGTTGCATTTTGGATGCAGAACGATTATGTCAGACCAGAAAGTTTAGGAATACAGGGTGCTGCGACTATTCTCTTACCAAGTAAAAAGCCATCGCCAAATTCACCCTGGGACTGTCAGCTTTGTATTCTACTGTGGCGGAACATGCAGGCGTCATGGGTGTAGCTTGGGAATCTAGCCACAGTGTGTGTTATGGTGCATGAGGCATCACACACTACCTGTACATTGCGTGCATGTGTGCTTTCCTATTTATATAGATGAATGCATTTCTTGAGGAGGACATATGGCAATACGTGTGCCATCAACAAAGCAAATAACATGGTGGAATTGTGCTAACCTGTGAAACATTAACTTGTCCTGTTGCAAATGCTGGAGGGGGTATTTGGAAAAGAAACATATTGGTTAAGTTTGCTAACCAAGACGTTCAGGAACATGTGAAAGAATCTGGAGAACACACTTTGTGACCCCTCGTACTCCTGTCATTGCTATGACCCCCTGGTAACTTCCAGAAGCTGGAAGGTGTGGACAAGCCATTACCTGCATGTGTGGTGGGACTGCATTGCTTCTGATTGTTGGGGTCTGAAGCAGAGGTTGTTACTCAGCAGTTAATTCAGGATTACCTGACTGCTGAGTCTGCACTTCTCATAGATCTCCTCCTCAATCTGCTCAAACATGCTGACCCTCACCCTAGGTGTCCTCTCCTGTCTCCTCCTCCTTCTCTGCCTACCAGCCAAAATCCTCATCTTCCTCGCCAGGACATACAGAGCTGCCATTCTGAAAGGGCCAGATGCAGTTTGGGTGCATTTTTACAGTTTGCACCTGTTTTTCACCTGATACAGATTGATGGCAATTGCATTTCCTAAATGGCCATTTTGTGACTATTATACACAACAAAATACCCCTCTGTGCTTCAATTTATTTAAGTAGTTTAAATCAAATAATATCCACTGAACCAAGACCTTCATTCAAAATAACAATATAACAAAAGCTAATATTTTAGACTCAATTTATTACATAAAATTCATATAAAAACATGTAACACATTACATTAAAACATTTTTTGTTAAAATCTAATGAAGATGGATTCACCTAGTCAAGGATTTTTTATCATATAATTCAGAATCTCATCACTATTCACATCTCAATATCCAGTTTCACATATATGTTCTGTACATCAAATATTATGAATTTTAAAAATATTTATACAATTGTGCATACATATAAACAAAGATCCAAAATAAATAAAACAATTTTGTGACTATTGACAATTAGGAAATCCTTTGTACATGGTGTTTGCGATTCGCTATTTGGAAATCCCTATTTGTGATTTCCTATTTAGCGATTTCCAAAATGTGGCTTCCACTGGATAAAATTCGCATTTTCCACCACCATAAATGTCTTTCTAACCTTCCGAAATTCCATTTTCCATTTCCTAATGGCCTAAAATTGTGACCCGCACCATTAGGAAATGCAAAATGCCTTCCTACATATGGCCGTTCGACCCTAAGGGGGTCATTAGGATGACGGGCGGACTTAGTCCGCCCGCCATCCTATCGGGAATAGGGACCGCTTGCCATAAGGGCATGGTCCCGATGGTGGAATTAGGATGCGCCCGCCACAGTGGCGGGCGCATCCCTCAGTTTTAACATTGTGGCGGGCGGTGCTCTCTGCACCGCCCGCCACAATGTCTAAAATTAATGTATGCATTTGCATACAAGAAGCGGCAGGCACCGCGTGGTGCCTGCTGCTTCTTGTATGCAAATGCTGGGGGGTACCACAGGTACCCCCCATGTGCACCCCCTTACTCACCTTCACTCTGGGGGCTCACAGGTGGCCCCCAGATTGAAGACCACATGCTTTTTCATGGCGGCGCGATGCCGCCACGGAAAGGCATCTCCTTTGGCCCATCATAATATGTCTGGCGGTGTCTATTAGACACCGCCACCATACTATTCCTTTTCCGCCCTGGCCGCAAGGCGACCGGGGCGGAAAAGCGGCAGACGGTCTTTCCGTCCGCCGCGGTCCCCCCGCCATCCTAATATGGCGGGGGGAATTCTGGTGATGATGTCGGGTGGATTGCACCCGCCAGGTCGGCGGTGGCTACCGCCAGCCTGGCGGGGGCAATCTGCCCGACATCATAATGGGCCCCTTAGTTTGCACAAACCTTGACAGCAAAGTCTCTTGTTAACTTGTACAGCAAAAAGCAATCTCTTCTCTACTGAACCTTGAAAAAACACCCTGGCAACAACTTGCCTGATAGAGTTCTGCAGCACTTAGTGCCCGGAAAAAAAAGAATTCTTTGAAAAAGTATTATATCTCTTGAACATTGGACATGGGAATGTGCAGCTCTCTTTTTCTAAGCGGGTAGCTATCTTATCATATCTGAAAGTGATATTTCCTTTCCTCGCTTTCTATTTGCAACCGTCCCTGGTGACTAGATTAATAATTAGGACATTTGCTTTTCTCCCTTATTGGTACCTCAGCATTACTTCATCAGAAACTGTTGAAATCTGGAGTAGTCCGAGTCTGCACCGCGGGGTAGTGGATCTTTAAAAATGGTTGATGGTGTCAAATCTGCGTTTGTGTTTAGCATATTCTTAAAATCCAACCAAAAATGTCTTGGAGGTTCGGACAGGGGGTCTGGACATAACTTTAGATATTTTCAAATGGGAGAAAATCTTTATGATGCTATTAAACCTTAGCTTAAGATTAACACATCACAAGTTCGTTTTATTAGTTTATAATGCGTTCTTGGGATGCTTTATGGATTACAAGTTTCAAATGGAGGTACAGAGCCCTAACAAAGAGAGCTCAACAACAGAGGACATTCAAGGCATCAGCAGAACAGCGCTGATGCCAGTCTGTAAAAAAACACAACTGTGACTCAGACTGGTCATGTTAGCAACTTTGGCTCGGTCTCATACATGCACCTTCATTTCCCATAATTTTAAGGGCAGCATTGTTGAGCCAACAAAGCCCTCCTGTTGACTGGGCAGCTCCAGCTATTACATTTCCTTCTCCTAATTTTGCCAAACATTGACTTGCTTTTCAGCCAATAGGCAAGACTCAGTAGTTATCTTGCTTTGCTCTACAAAACCATCCCCAGGAACAAAGATGAAAACAGCAGGTGACAATCCTTCTATACCTGCACCCTATAGAGCGGTTCAAGGTGTTTTCAGTAAGAAAAGAGTAGATACCCTTCCTCCCCTTCAGGCTTATGACTGAGTCATTGATTTGATGCTGGGAGGGCATACCTCATGGAAGAATATATCCCTCAACTGTGAGGGAGAATTAGACATCACCAGTACCTGAAAGAGAATTTGGAGTAAAGCTTTATCATACATTCAACATCTCAGGCTGGGGCTTCTATCTTCTTAATTTCTCAGCTAATTGTAAATACAGACTATGCATTGATTATCGAGAACTAAATTCCTTTACCATCTAAAATTGTTGCCCTCTCCCGTTCATCTCAGTCCTACTCAATCAGGTCAAGATTGTAAGATATTCATCAAAATTGAGTTGAGGGGAGCAAACAAACTCGAGAGATAATGAGAGGGGGGCAAATGTAAAGCCTTAAATACAAGGTACGTCACTCCTAATATTTAGTTATGCCTTTTGAACTTTGTAACACCCCAGATGCTTTTGTGATAGTCTGGATGTTTACATGGTGGCCTCTTTGGATGACATTCTAATGCACTCTGACACATAAGAGCAAAATCCCACTCATGTCTGTGAAACCTTTGCCACAGTTAGAAAAAAGATTATTGTACGCTAAAGCAGAGATATGTCTGCTTGAAGTCTCCCACATCACTTCTTGGATTTAGGGATCTCTGGACATGGAATTAGTATGAACACATCCAAGGTGAAAGCAGTTCTGGAATAGCTAACTACTCAATCAGTAAAACAAGTACAAAGGTTCATAGTTAAAACAAAAAGAAAACATGCACAGTACATTCCAGACTTTTCTAGCATCGCAGAACCCACTGTCTTGCTAACTAAGAAAGCATCTTCCTTTCGTGAGTAAGGGGAACAAGAACAAGCATTTGTAGAACTCAAAGCAGTCTTTACATCCACACTAATATTGAGATACCCTGATGTGTTATTGCCTTGTATGGTAGAAATACATTTGTGCTCATTTGCAATAGAAGCAACGTACTCACAAGATGAACCCTAGACTCGTGCTTTGCATCCTGCAGCCTACTATTCTGGCACACTCTCAGGAAATGAAAGGAATGCCACTGTCTGTGACATAGAATTACTAGCAGTCTAAGACATATTCTGACACTCTGGCATTACCTAGAATAAGCATTCACTGATATCACAGTGAGGACTGACCATGAGAATTCACTGCATCTTACTTCCATGAAGTGTGAATGACTGGCATGCATAGTAGACAATTTATTTAATGATTTAATTATGTTGTCACATATTGAGACTGCAAAACACATGGCAAAGCTGATGCTTTTTCAAACAGAGGAAGCTGAAGGGCCCTGCACACCACTTTGCATTCTCTTTGCAACAACAAATAGAGGAGAAGATCTTTTAGAATTGATAAAAAAAGACACATTAGAAAATTGAGATTTAACAGAGGATACTAAAGGAACAAGACAACAGGTCATTATGGGAGGAATTATTACATCGAGGAGAATCTTGAGATCAACCCCATAGGCCTGCTCGACAAGCTGCCACAAAATGAAGTCATGACTCTCCGCCAGCTGGGCATCTAGGGTTAGAGTTGATCACTCACTGCTGAAGACCACATCCATGGATAAGATCAGAAAAATGAAAACACAAACTCAGCTTCCTGCAATGCAAATGGAGGAAATCAAAGGGTGAAAACGACAAATACAACACAGCTATAATAGAGCAAATGAAGCAGCCTTCAGAAAGACATCACCACCCCACACGGATTATTGATGCTGACTGCCAGGGTTGGATAGGGATAAAAAAAAAGTGGCCCACATTTGCATAGTGCCTTTGCAAAACACTACTTTGGCAAAGTTTTTTTTTTATAAAAGGGGGCGGGGAGTAAAAAAATACACGGATTCGCTTGCACTAGTGAAACGCACCTGAATACAAGTGAGGCCACTTTTGCTCCGGCCCCCTGCCCCCGCTCAATAGGCATATGTTAATCGGCCGGCCCCAGCAAGAGAAAGGGAGTGACACCTCTGCCCTTTTATGAAAGGGAGGTAATTGAGGCCCATCTGCCTCCAGAAAGGCCACTCAGGCACCTACTGGGCCCTGGTGGCATCCAAACAACGCAGAAACCGCCAAATCGTCCCCTCCCCTCAGACTGCTTAAAAAAAGCAGTCCACAGCTGGAACTGGACACCGGCCCCTCGGGCATTGCCCGAGTGCCCGTATTATCAATCCGACGTGCTGACTGCCCATCAAAGAAATTCCACAATATTCTGGAAGAATTTCTTACGCCAGAATGTCAAAACGCAGAGACCGCATGACTGCACGCATTTGAGGACAAAATATCTATTATTATTATTATTATATTTAATTTTATAGAGCGCACAGCTACCCTGAGGTTTCCCGGCGCTAAACCAATAAGGAGAGTGTACAGTAGCAGAAATTAAAGATCAAAGAGCCACGTTTTGACATCCCTTCTGAATTTTAGATAGTTGGATTCCGTCCGAATGGAAAGAGGAAGAGAATTCCACAGGGATGGGGCCAGAAAAGCAAAAGATCGACCTCCCATTCTAGCTCTTTTCGTCCTGGGGATCCGAAGTTTATGTTGGCTAGATGAACGGAGAGTGCGGGAAGGAAGGTACGGATGAATAAGAGATTTCAAATACTGGGGAGCTTTGCCAGTGTTAATTTTGTGTACAAAACAAAGAGCCTTGAATTTGCATCGATTGTCAATGTTTAGCCAGTGAAGACTACGACGGTGCAAGGAAGTGGAGGATTTGTAGGGTAGGTTACATAGGAGACGAACTGCCATGTTCTGAACCGTTTGTAGTTTTCGAATGACCTCTTTGCCCGCACCCAGGAAGAGAACATTGCCATAGTCGAGGCGAGATGTTATTAGCGCCTGGACTACGGTTTTCTGGGTTTCAAGAGGAAGCATCCAGGTGATTTTCCTCAACCATTTGAGGATGGTTGTACAAATGGAGGAGACTCTCACGGCATGTTGTCTCATGGACAGCTGATCATCGAATATTATTCCCAGGTTACGAGCAGTTTTCGAAGGGTTGGGAGAGGTGCCCATTTGAACAGGCCAGTGGGAGGGTCCCCATAAGGCAGGATTGTTGCCAAATAGGAGGAGTTCCGTTTTCCCTCCATTCAGTTTTAACTTGTTATTGTACATCCAAGACGCAATATTATTAAGTCCGTGACAGAGGGACGATGTGGTGGAAAGATGACTGGTGGAGAGGGAAAAAATAATCTGTGTGTCATCTGCATATGAGAATATAGAGAGCCCTGCCTGCTCTGCAATATCCGCTAAGGGTCGAACATATAAATTAAAAAGAAGGGGGCTTAGGATAGAGCCTTGTGGGACACCATATGCAGATGTATGAATTTTTGACATAGATGTAGCCGAAAAGACTTGAAATGTCCGATCGGACAGAAAACTAATGAGCCATTCAAGGGCAGAGTGAGAGATGCCAGATGTTTTTAAAGTGTTAATCAGAATGGAATGGGAGACCGTATCAAATGCGGCACTTAAATCTAATAGAATAAGTGCCACGGTCTCCCCTCTGTCAACCAGGTGACGAATGGTTTCAGATACTCCCAGCAAAGTGGATTCTGTGGAAAAACCAGAACGAAAACCAGATTGTGAGGGATGTAGAATGCTGTGAGATTCAATATGGCTGGTAAGTTGCTTATTTATATGTTTTTCCAGGATCTTGGAATAGACAGGAAGCAGGGAAATTGGTCGGAAATTGGCAGAAATACTAGGATCAGCATTGGCCTTTTTGAGCAATGGTACAACCATCGCATGTTTCCAGGAACTAGGGACCTTAGCCTCCCTAAGAGAAGTATTTAATAGATCCACTATGAGTTTTAGGGAGGGTGGGTCAAGGGTAAGCAAGATTTGAGGAGGGAAGGGATCAAGAGGGGAACCAGATTTAATGCTTTTCACTAAATTAAGTAGTGTGGAAGGAGTAAGTGGATCCCAGACCTTAATCTCCGCCCCTTCCAGCTGAGAGAAGTCTGCGGCCATAGAAGCAGAAGGTTCAGAAACTGGACAAGCATTAGATGGACCAAAGTTGGAGTATATACTCTCGATTTTGGAGACAAAGAAGTCTGCTAAGGAATCACATTGTGATTTATCCAAACAAGGGGCCTTGGGTTGACTGGTGGCACCCGAGATTTCCTGCACTACCTTGAACAAGGCTTTAGGACGATTTTGAGCGTTCAGGATAGATGAATTAACATATTCTGTTCTGGCAGTTTTGCATAGAGAATGGAGTTTTGCTTATCTATGGAACTGACTCAAACATTTAACGGGTCTACATTAATTATAACACTCTTCTAATGCACGACAGCAACACCATAATGATAAGCAAAATCATTCTCCCATCTCTCACCACCTTCAAAGCCCTCTTTGAAAAACAATCCTATGACATTATCAGGGCATGCAGGCCTCCAAGATCACCTTCAGACCCAGCTGCTCTCTAAGGTCTTCAGAGATGTCCTTCGAGCAACCTGTGGAGGGGGAGTAGCCAAAAACATACTGAATGCCTCTTTGTCACTCTAATCTACCCGAGATGAAAATATATTACATCAGTGCTCAACTCAAGAAGAAGTATCTTGACCCATCAAACCAGCAAACTACAGGTCAAATTCTCATGCCCCATTTCGTTTTTAAAATATTTTTTTATTTCCATGCCCCATTTCTAAGCAAACTATTCAAAAGAGCAGTTTTAGAGGCACCTGGTGGGTACTTCTATCAATTTGGGAAATCTAAAACTCACAGAGAGAAGAATAGAGTGACCATTCTGCTGATTCTGGCTACTTTTGACACTGTCCGCCATCAGACCCTACTATGCAGACTACATTGCCTCAGAATACATGAAAAAGCTCTAAAATGGATTGCCCCCCACCTCAAAGACAGACAGTGGATGGTAATCTTAACACGTCTCATATCTGCCTCTCACACCCAACATTGTAGCATTCTTCAGCCGTCCATCACCTTTCCTATTCAACATGTACCTACCCCCCTACCAGACCAGGCTGAGAAGATGGTTCAACTTCACATGCTTCAGATGATATGCAAACCATTCTAAAAATGGATGGCTGAGATGATTTCTATAAGTCAAGGCTTGATGATTGCCTCCACACCATGGATACATGGGCGATGAGTAACTACCTAAAGCTTCACACCCTTAAGGCAGAGGTCATGTCCTGTGGACAATGGCTCAAACACCAGCCTATGGCTATATAGCCCAAGGAACCTGATGCCCAGCCAGCCAACCTAGGAGCAACCAGGGACTCAGATCTTTCTCTGATACCACATGCCAAAGAGCTCACAAGGAGTCCCTTCTTAACGATGAAAACACTGTGTCTTGTCAAACCTCATACCTTGGGTACCAATAAAATCTACAAGCTATACTTGTGATCTTTGACCTTGACTATGTCAATACGTTATACGTTTGAGCCCCTTTTTTCAGCATACCCAAAACTCTGTGGCAAAACTCCTCCGCTGCCTTCAGCACAGAGTACACATGACCTGCAAACACTTACTTGTATGCCTAGACGGTAAATGTTCAAGGTACTTTGCATTGCCAACAGAGCTTCCCAAGGAAAAGGACCACTAGAACTAGTAATAGTAACCGAGGACACTACGCTCCCCACTAGCACCACAAATTGTCATACTGCCTTACAATAAGGAATCCATAGGAGACTCTGCTTTCTATGGGCAAGCCGCCAAGCTCTATATTTGAGTCATCAAGGAACATTTAAAGTTTAGAAGAGAGGTGAAACCATGGTTGTTTCCAAGATAATTATATCAGCTGCTGACCTAAGGATAGAATCCTGAGCTATGGCCATTCAACCTGAATACATACAGTCGAGAGCTCTGGAACAGTTCCAATTATCACATCACGCTAAAAAAGGCAGACCCATGCAATCTACCTGAACTGGGGAATTCCGCCCAACACACCACTGCAATGACCGTGCCACATGGAGGCCGTACTATGTCATCCCATCCATAAGATGCGCCTCTCTGCTCAATATAGGAATTCCAGCTGCCACTTAGCACCTAAAAACCGACTTCCAGGTGCAGATTAACCACATCGGTGCGGTACGATTTACCGCCGGGTGCTGACCCCTAATGGAAACGGGCGTGGTCATGACGGAACGGTTCCGTCATGAGCACAGCTCAACCGATGCTCCTGACGGAACCGTTCCGTCATGAGCACAGCTCAACCGATGCTCCTGACGGAACCGTTCCGTCATGAGCATCGAAGGGGCTAAAGGGGTTGACTGTGGTGTAGCAGCTGTAACTCCGTGCTCCTGTTTGTATCCATATCCACCTGTGAAAGCCCTTGGCTATCAAGCAGTCTTTCCTTCTGATGTTCAGAACATTTACAACTGTTGTTAAGTGAGATTAGGTAATGTGGACATTGGGACACAGCCTATGACAGCCTTTCTTGTAATTCACTTCAAGTAAAAACCTTTGAAGGGAAAGACAAGCACTCTCTGGAATATTTACTGTCCCTTTGTGTCCAGTCGTAGGTGGAACCCATCATACACAGTGACAACCTACACATCGTCAAATTTCATAAACCAGCCGGACCACTCCGAGGACATGATGGCCGCAGCATGTACTCGCTCCATAACTGTTATGTCTAGAATCAGAATAGAAGATGTGGCAGGTCAGAGGCATGGCTGGTGGAAGCAAATAATAGCGAACTAAAGTGATGAGTACATGCGCCGTTAGGGCCATATTATCAAGAAAGGGCGATACATTATCGCCGCTTTTATCTGCAGGAAACTGCCGCTAAAGCAGCGATAATGCGCTTGATAATATGCCCTTGTGAATTCCCATAGAAGCCCAGGGTAACACCAGAACTTGGGTTTTTATGGGAATTCCCAAGGGCATATTATCAAGCCCATTATTGCTGTTTTAGCTGCAGTTTCCTGCCGATAAAAGCGGTGATAATGTATCGCCCTTTCTTGATAATATGGCCCTAACTGCGCATGTACTCATCACTTTATGCTGAAGCATAAAATAATCCCATATGCTAAGTAAAATGCAATTTAAAGGGCAGCTGTTTTCATCTACCACCAGTCATGAGTGATTGGTTTCACTTTCTGTTTCTATGCCTCAATTCTTTGTAAGATTTCAGGACCCAGATTTATTAAGGTTTTGAGCTGCCTTTGTACCGACGCCTGGCGATGCAAAACATAGAATGAGATTCACCAAGGCCACCTTCCTTGGACCTGCTTGGCTTGGTAGATCTAGAGTAAGGCAAGGCAGCGCAAGCTGCTGCCTTATGGCACTCTGCGCGGTGGGCCTTTACAGGGAAGAGCATGGACGTTCCTGCGGCTTCACTCATGTACTCTGAAGCATTCCTAAACTTAGCAACACTGGTAGGCCTGGGATTGTGTCAGGAGTGTACGCCTTCCCACCAGAGGAGCAACAAGGAGAAATTTTATCTCACGAGTTCCTCTTTCCACTTGTGCTGCATTCTGCAGCATGCTTAGGAAGAGGGAAATGCCGCTATGGTTTGTTTTTGTGCAGGAAGACGTCCCTTCCTGCACAAATAGAATCCTACCCGTAACACACACAACATAGGTCCTTGGAGCAAGGGGGCCTGCATCGGTGCTAGGCTGCAGATTGTCTGCCAGCAACTGTAAGGGACAGAAATGCAAAACTCTTGATAGGTAGGTCGAATTCCTGCCCTCTCCCTTTCACGCAGCACAACGCAGGGCAGGTTGTCTTGCTGCAAGCTGTCTTGCTGCAAGCTGTCTTGCTGCAAGTTGTCTTGCTGCAAGCTGTCTTGCTGCAAGCTGTCTTGCTGCAAGTTGTCTTGCTGCAAGTTGTCTTGCTGCAAGCTGTCTTGCTGCAAGCTGTCTTGCTGCAAGACGTCTTGCTGCAAGTTGTCTTGCTGCAAGTTGTCTTGCTGCAAGTTGTCTTGCTGCAAGTTGTCTTGCTGCAAGCTGTCTTGCTGCAAGCTGTCTTGCTGCAAGACGTCTTGCTGCAAGTTGTCTTGCTGCAAGTTGTCTTGCTGCAAGCTGTCTTGCTGCAAGTTGTCTTGCTGCAAGTAGTCTTGCTGCAAGCTGTCTTGCTGCAAGCTGTCTTGCTGCAAGTTGTCTTGCTGCAAGCTGTCTTGCTGCAAGCTGTCTTGCTGCAAGTTGTCTTGCTGCAAGTTGTCTTGCTGCAAGTTGTCTTGCTGCAAGCTGTCTTGCTGCAAGCTGTCTTGCTGCAAGTTGTCTTGCTGCAAGTTGTCTTGCTGCAAGCTGTCTTGCTGCAAGCTGTCTTGCTGCAAGACGTCTTGCTGCAAGTTGTCTTGCTGCAAGTTGTCTTGCTGCAAGTTGTCTTGCTGCAAGTTGTCTTGCTGCAAGCTGTCTTGCTGCAAGCTGTCTTGCTGCAAGACGTCTTGCTGCAAGTTGTCTTGCTGCAAGTTGTCTTGCTGCAAGCTGTCTTGCTGCAAGTTGTCTTGCTGCAAGTAGTCTTGCTGCAAGCTGTCTTGCTGCAAGCTGTCTTGCTGCAAGTTGTCTTGCTGCAAGCTGTCTTGCTGCAAGCTGTCTTGCTGCAAGTTGTCTTGCTGCAAGTTGTCTTGCTGCAAGTTGTCTTGCTGCAAGCTGTCTTGCTGCAAGTTGTCTTGCTGCAAGTTGTCTTGCTGCAAGTTGTCTTGCTGCAAGTTGTCTTGCTGCAAGTTGTCTTGTTGCGTTGCGTTGCCTGATACATGTTAACTGTGGCCTCTGATCCTTTTACTTTTATTACTTACACCAGACAGTGTCTTCCAGTCTGAGCACTCTCATGTAATTAGCTGAGGACACCACAATATGATGATGAGAGCTGCAAAAAGAAGCAAACGCCTTTAAATAATTTTCGTTTTTGAGCCTGTCCACATATTTGGACATACAATTGTGGATTATAAACATAACGTCTGTTTGTAAGCATCACACGGCTCTTCCAAAACTCCAGAATGATGAATTCGAATAGGAGGCTGAAGTGCCTTGTCTGTCTTCTTGGATCGCTACAAGTGATGTCATGAAGGCTAAAGGTCACATGATGTCACTTCCTGGGATATCACTGGGGGGGAAAGCCATGTAGTGTCACGTCCTACAGTATCACCGTGAGGGTCACCCTACCCATGGAAGGGTGAATAAATATTTTAACACAGTTGGGGCAGCATGCCTCAGACATGGAGTAGTTGGGGTGACTTTTTACATATGTTCTGAAACTGCCCACAGCTGGGGCCCTGCTGGATGAAGTCACGACCCCAGTGGTGGACATTACCAAGAAGGGGATTCCCCAATCCCCTGTGCATTGATTACTCAGCTGGTTCCCACCCATGGCTAAGACCAAAGTTACTACTAGGTTCCAGGACTAGGCCTTCATCCTAGCAGAACTGGAAGTTGCAAGACGCTGAAAGGCAGCTGGGGCCAATGGGTCATGGTGTGGAGTAGAGAGCTGGGGAGATGGGTTGGATCCAGAGGCGAGGTGTTTCATAGTGAGGCCAGGCTCGTTGCTGGGGCCGGGGGAGGCGCTAGTGGACTGTTTGAAGGACCCAGATCCCTGCCCGGATGGATAAAATTGGTCTCCAACAGAGAGCACGTGGGAGGTAGTTTGGAGACGTTGTGAGCAGTAGAGGCTCCTGGACGGAGTACTACGGGGCGGTGAGGCGGGGGAGGGGTTGGTGGGGGGTAGTAAACTACAACACACGGCCAAACCAAGGTAAGTACATAAATTAATAAATAAATAAAAAGAATTACATCGCACACGCTGCATCGCCATTTGGCGTTGCAGCGTGTGCAATGTAATTCAGTTTATTTATTTATTTATGTGCTCACCTCGGTTCGGCTGTGTGCCGTAGTTTACTACCCCCCACCCTGCTTGTTTAGGGGATGGACATGGGCCTAAAGTTTGGGCCCACCAATCGCTAGACCAGTACTCGTCAGCTTTTCCAAACAGGATGATCTCCGTCTTACTTCCATTTAGTTGCAGGCGGTTGCTGCCCATCCAGCTGTTGATATGGATCATACACTTTTTAAAATGGGTCGTTGTGTCTATGGGGTCAGGGCCAAACGTAATTAACAGCTGAGTGTCGTTCGCGTAGGACACCACCTCAAATCCATATGACCTAATTTCCCTGGCCGATGGTGTTACATAGAGGTTGAAAAGCATAGGACTCAAGATGGAACCCTGTGGAACTCCTATGCTTACAGCCCGACTACATGAGGCCAGGGTG
Organism: Lissotriton vulgaris; assembly: GCF_964263255.1. Classification (NCBI taxonomy): domain Eukaryota; kingdom Metazoa; phylum Chordata; class Amphibia; order Caudata; family Salamandridae; genus Lissotriton; species Lissotriton vulgaris. The sequence goes on along the minus strand of NC_141689.1, from coordinate 71,543,131 downwards.
CCTATTTGTACTGTTGTTGTTCGGTTCATAAGATAGTTCCTGAACCAGTCAAGGACCCTTACCCTGACTCCCACCTCCCAGACCCGTTGTTCTAAAACGCTACGGGAGATGGTATCAAATGCGGCTGACAGATCCAAAAGGACTAGTATGGCTGATTGCCAATGCCAGCCTGATGTTATCAACTACCTCTACTACTGCTGTTTCGGTACGATGTGCCGCCCTAATCCCGGATTGCCATGGATCAAGAAGTCCATGGCTTTCTAAATGGGTGGTAAGCTGTTTATTAACCAGGGACTCGAGTACCTTTCCAAAATATGGCAGCACTGAGATTGGGTGGTAGTTTCAGGGTGCCATTGGGTCAGATGCGGGCTTTTGTAGGATGGGCTTTACTTGAGCTGCTTTCCATCTGGTAGGAACCGTAGCCTGAGCTAGAGACAAGTTGAATATCTCTGTGAGTTGAGCTATAAGAAGAGAGGCTATGTTTGTGCAGGAGCGGGAGGGAGGGGGTCTGATGGGGCACCTGATTTAATCTTTACTAGAGCTATGGAGACTTTTTCTGGAGTAAATGCTTTAAAATAAATAAATAATGGCAGGGTAGAATCACTCTTTGTTGCTAGATGAAGATCTACATCATTAACTTTGTGATGAGGAAAAGACCTATGAATAGATTTGACCTTTTCATCAAAGAAAGAAGACAGTGAATCTACCCATTCTTGCATAGAGGTATAAGTGGGCTGATCAGAATGAGGAGTGGTGACCCCCTTCAGTATTTTATAAAGCTCTTTGTCGGAGTTTGCGGCTTTGTTGATCCTATTTGGCAAATGCAGCTTTTTAGCCTGTTTGATGTTATTTTGGTAAGTTTGATGGATTTGATTATATTTTGAGCGATCATCCTTTGTCTTAGTTTTTCTCCATTGGCGCTCAGCGGTCCTACTGGCCAATTTATCAAATTTTTATGCTGATGTAAACCAGGGTGAGGCTCTAGCCTTGACCTTAACCCTCGACAAAAGTGTCACTTTATTCAGGGTTGATGTAATTTCGTCTTCAAAAGCTGTTGCTACCTGGTCTATATTCTCCGTATGGGAGAAGACTGATGATTATAATGGGCCGAGAATGTTGCATGGGTGACTTTACCCCATGGCCTTATCCAGGTGAAATCATTGTTGGAACAGTTTTTTTTAGGTGCCTATATGTATAAAAAATAAACATAATTTGAATTACCAATAAGGATAAAGGTATCTGCCACTAATACATGTGGAGCAATTAATTCAAGTAGATGGTTTACAAAATTAGGTTTATGACATGGGGGTCTATAAACCAGGGCCCCTCTCCATGTTCCCATTGATTGAGTTGCTACTTTAAAAATGAGTATTTCAGATTTTTCAGAGATACAGGAATCCAACCTAGTGATTTCAAGATAGTCCTTAGAGGTCACTGCTCTCCCCCCACCTCTTCTTGCAACTCTGTCTAACCTAGTTAGGTGGTATTCTGGCGTAAATGTGATGGCTACCTCATGGAGCCATGTTTCCGTTATAAAACAGATGTCAGGTTTTTCAGATTCAAGAAGACTCTTTATGTCCAACCATGCTTAGGTATTGATCGAGCATTGAAATAAAGTCCTTTCAATTGTTTAGGGAAATCAGAGGCTTCCTAGCATTTTTAGGTTCTGCCTGCAAGTGCGCACGTAGTGCGCATGCGCAAAAAAACCTTATGAGTATAATGTGGGATCGATGACCCGCCCCTGGCTCCCATTGGCTAGCTCCATAAATGGAGGCTAGCCATTGGAAGCCAGATCTGTCCGTCAAGGCCGGACCAGATTCGGGGGCGTTCCCGCGGTTTCTTCCCTCCCCAACGTCATGCGGCGGTGGGCGGGGTTTATTTTTTTTGTAGGTTTCGTTTGGCCATTCTGCGGCCGAACGCCGCCGGAGGAAGTCCAGGTGAGTGCCTTCCTTGCCGTTTCCTCCCCCCTCCCGCCCCCCCTCCCGCTGTCCGTTCCTTTCCCGCCCCCCCTTCCCGTTGTCCGTTCCTTTCCCGCCCCCCCCTCCCGCTGTCCGTGTGCTCGTAGGTGCTTGTTGCCCTATCTGGCCGCCACCTCGCATGCTGTAGCAGGTCCGCTGAAGACGCTGGTCACCGGGGTTCCGGTGGTGGCTGAAAAGTTGCAGCTGCTTGTTTCTTGTTATTATCACCTTACAGGGCATTTAACATCCGGACGCACCGCTGTGGGAATCCGTTGGGGGGGGGGTGCGCCGCCCCACCCGATGACCATGGGCCGCATGGGCTTGAGTGTTACTCGCCCAGCCTGAGTGAAGTGCCCGGCGGTGGCTCCATGTGGGGGCGGGTTGGCCCAGTTTGCCAAAGTTTATCGGTGAGTGTGATGGTTGCAGCCGTTGGCAGAGTTCTGTAGCATGGGTCAGGGTTAGCTTATTAGGCGTGGGGGGACTGCATTGCATTGGGCACGGGTAAGCTCCCCCCACCCGCCTTTGTGGTTATAAGGCAGGGAGATGGAGAGATTGCGTCGGGGTCTTGGTTGGGTCACGCTGATGCCTGATTGCTGGGCGAGTGGTTGCTGGTCCGAGTTGGCGAGCATAGGCTGCTTGCTTGAAGAGGATGGTTCCGGGATTTGTCAATACTTCTTCCGGGTGGTAATACATCCTTGGTGAAGAATAATCGGGGATAACCAGCATTCACTTTTAATTTGGCATTAGGGTGTGCACTGATTACAACATAGAGTGTTGTTGAGCGCACACAGACTTGATTGGTGAGATGCAGGCTTCAAGGGTGCGAATGAAGGTTTAAATATCGGGTGTTGTCGTGTAGGCCTGTGTCGCAGGGAGGCTGTACCGACGCCTTAGGGAACAGTGGCCTGCGAATCATTTGTAGGGTGTTCGTATGCAGCAATGTTACTTTGGTAGAATAGGTGGGTCACTGATTCACCGTTCCCTCTGTGGCATGCCAGGTGGTCGTCAGGAGTGCACATACCTTTTCAAGGCTGGTATGTATTCTTTACTACTGCCCCCATCGCCTTATGGTTTCATTTTCCTGTTCTCTTGTTAAAAGTCAGGCACTACTTGCTGTTTGTTGGCAGTAGAGCGAAGACTCGGTAGCTGTCCCTGAATTTGCAAGTATTTATTTTCTGTTTCATTATTTTATCTTTCTTGGATAAACGCGCCTAACCGACAACAGGCTCCTTCTAGGCGCTGGTGAAAATCTGAGATTGCTCCGGATTGGATGTATTCGCACTCTTTTTGTGTTACTTGTAGACCGTTAGTCCATGTGTTTTATTTGCTGCTTAATTACAATACTGATGTGTATTCTAATAAATTACCATCAATACCATGTGTGGTAAGACTTATGTGCTACGAATCATCACGGATGTGGCGAGGAGAGGTAGATCATCCGTGATGGCAGAGCAGAAAACCTCTGGATTGTTGAATACCTTTAGTATGCGTCGACTTAATGGGACTGTGGACTCATTTATCTCCATAATAAACATGAGAGAGAGAGAAACGTCAGTTTTCCCTAAATTAATTCAATAAAACACAAAAGAAAGAGTTCGCTACCTACCTAACCAAGGATCATTAAGGGTCTCTAGCTGAAGACCAGGTGGGGGGAGGGGTTAATTATTATTAAACTCTCACTCACCAGCCTAGTTGCTGAATGCTTGTAGGTGTGCTTCAACACCTGGTTTTTTTTGGTGCATTGTATGTGTAAGTGATTTAAAGCTTACTTTGCAGTGTGACTAGGGAGTGCTAGGGAGTGAAGAGTGACTAGGGAGTGCTAGGGAGGGCAGAGTGACTGCAGAGTGACTAGGGACTGCAGAGTGACTGCAGAGTGCTTGGGTGTGCTAGGGAGTGAAGAGTGACTAGGGAGTGCTAGGGAGTGTGGAGTGACTGCAGAGAATTCTAGGGAGTGCAGAGTGACTGCAGAGTGCTAGGGAGTGCAGAGTGACTGCAGAGTGCTAGGGAGTGCAGAGTGACTAGGGAGTGCAGAGTGATTAGGGAGTGCAGAGTGACTAGGGAGGGCTAGGGAGTACAGAGTGACTAGGGAGTGCAGAGTGACTAGGGAGTGCAGAGTGCAAGGGAGTGCAAGGGAGGGCAAGGGAGTGCAGAGTGACTAGGGAGTGCATAGTGACTAGGGAGTGCAGAGTGACTAGGGAGTGCAGAGTGACTAGGGAGTGGTGAGTGGTGAGTGCAGAGTGGTGAGTGGTGAGTGCAGAGTGGTGAGTGGTGAGTGCAGAGTGCAGAGTGACTAGGGAGTGCTAGGGAGTGCAGAGTGACTAGGGAGTGCTAGGGAGTGCAGAGTGACTAGGGAGTGCTATGGAGTGCAGAGTGACTAGGGAGTGCTAGGGAGTGCAGAGTGACTAGGGAGTGCTAGGGAGTGCAGAGTGACTAGGGAGTGCAGAGTGACTAGGGAGTGCAGAGTGACTAGGGAGTGGTGAGTGGTGAGTGCAGAGTGGTGAGTGGTGAGTGTAGAGTGGTGAGTGGTGAGTGCAGAGTGCAGAGTGACTAGGGAGTGCTAGGGAGTGCAGAGTGACTAGGGAGTACTAGGAAGTGCAGAGTGACTAGGGAGTGCTAGGGAGTGCAGAGTGACTAGGGAGTGCTAGGGAGTGCAGAGTGACTAGGGAGTGTAGAGTGACTAGGGAGTGCAGAGTGACTAGGGAGTGCAGAGTGACTAGGGAGTGGTGAGTGCAGAGTGGTGAGTGGTGAGTGCAGAGTGCAGAGTGACTAGGGAGTGCAGAGTGACTAGGGAGTGCTAGGGAGTGCAGAGTGACTAGGGAGTGCTAGGGAGTGCAGAGTGACTAGGGAGTGCTAGGGAGTGCAGAGTGACTAGGGAGTGCTAGGGAGTGCAGAGTGACTAGGGAGTGCTAGGGAGTGCTAGGGAGTGCAGAGTGACTAGGTAGTGCTAGGGAGTGCAGAGTGACTAGGGAGTGCAGAGTGCAGAGTGCCAGGGAGTGCAGAGTGCCAGGGAGTGCAGAGTGCCAGGAAGTGCAGAGTGCCAGTGAGTGCCAGGGAGTACAGAGTGCCAGGGAGTGCCAGGGAGTGCAGAGTGCCAGGGAGTGCCAGGGAGTGCAGAGTGCCAGGGAGTGCCAGGGAGTGCCAGGGAGTGCAGAGTGCCAGGGAGTGCAGAGTGACTAGGTAGTGCAGAGTGACTAGGGAGTGCAGAGTGACTAGGGAGTGCAGAGTGACGAGTGACTAGGGAGTGCAGAGTGACTGCAGAGATTAAGCTAATGGCAATGTAAATGACAATGCCATTTATTTATCTGTTTTCAAAACCAACACATAAATACAAATGTTGTCATTTACAATGCCAATAGCTCTAACCTTTCCAAAGGCGAAACCATTGCATTGTAAATGCTTGTTTACTTGAGGAGTTAAGGGAGTCATAGGCTCATTAACGGTAATTTGTGTGCCTACAACAGGAGAGGCAATATATACCTCAGTATCTAACTGCCTTTCCAGTTTAGAAATAGCAGGGAGTATGTTTAACGCTTTAAGCTCTCGACTAGAGTAACATAGTTTTGCAATGATGAGGTACACGGTCTTAAAATATCCTTACCTATGTCAGTTTAAATTAAACGGGCATGGGTCCTGGCGGCGGTCTGGCTCGGACGGTTGCAGACGGGCTTGCCTTCTACGCGCCCCTGCGCACTTCCGCGCCCCTTCCTGCTTTAAGTAAGCAGATGGGGAGGAAGCGAGTGCAGGCTAGAGCGCTAACTCAACCCGGAAGTAGAGTAGTGCAATTTTGAGTAGCTCCCAGCAAACGGCACAAGCCGCGGCGGATCGGGAACAAAGTGCAGGCAGTGCCAAAGAAACAAATATGGAGTGCCAAAGTAGAGCAGGCAACAGCGCACAGGTAAGTTAAATTTAATGGGACGCAAAGATTATGTACAAGTATAGCGATTAAAAACAGATTAAAAACATCAAAAGCATTAAGAACAATAACTCCTCCACGATTGCACAGACGGCTGGGATCATGAATACAGACCGCCGGCTGGGAGTCCGCTCCATCCAGGAGCCGCTACTGGTTGTGAGTGAGAGATGGACACGGTCACACACAATTATGTACTGATTATAATTATAAGATATGTGATAATATTTGAACTGTTGCTTCTGGAGAGTTTGTAAACCAAGGAGGATCATGCTGCTACTCCTGAAATGTTAACCAATGTACTACCACTGCCTGCATTTCAGTCTGCTGATGGAAAGACTTCAACAACTCTCCTCTATCACCAGCTCTGTAAATAAGGGAGTTCATTTTCTGCCCAGAGAGGACAATTCCAACTCACAGCATGAGGCCTAGATAGTGATGGTGGACCCTATGCTCTCGCAATTCTCACTCTGGGGAGGTCTTAAACAAGGAGCATAAGCTTTGTGGTACATACCTTCCAGTGACAACATGGAAGGGGGCTGTTAGGAAAATCAGTAGTTCTCCCCACAGAATGCTTAGAAACAATGGGGTATATTATCAACAGATTGTGATAATTATCGCAAAGCGCGCTTATCGCGTTTTTTATTATCGCCGGCTATCGCTGGATTTCATCGTCGTGATAGCTCGGTATTAACAACGCTTTGCTCCAAGGCGATATGAAATCCAGCCATAGCCATGAGAACATGCTTTATCGTGAGAAAGCAAGCGATAATTTTCCTGCGATACTGAAAACCTTGCTAATAGGCAGGTTTGAACTTAGCCTTGCAATCCTCCTCCCATATAAACGATGTACCGCTAAGTCGTATTTTTAGCAGGAGTTAAAAACCTGCGATAACGGGTGCTTAGCACGGCTTTCATTCTTGCATCGTAGGTCCGGTGCATCCTTGTTAATATCCCGAAGCTGTCTTAGCGAGTGTTTGTCATGGAGTTGTGTGAAGGAACATCCACTTTGCATGTCATTAGCTATAGATATAGATAAATATCGCTGACATGCAAAGTGGCAAAAAAGCGGCTGCTAACTCAAGGTAACAAGCGCTAATGCTTGTTAGTGAGTCCTTGTTAATAGTGCAATAGAGAAATCGACGCTTTTTCGGCGATATGTGCCGAAAAAGCGGCGATACGTCTCTTGATAATATGCCCCAATATGATCAAATACAGCAACATTTTAGAGTACACTATGGGGTTATAGGTCTGGCTTGATTGCAGAGTTCCTAACAAAGAAAGGGACAGGGAGGGTTGTTTAATGGGGTACAGCGTACGTGCCCTAACGACAGTAGACCAAAAAGAGTACATAGTTCTCCAGTTTAAAAAAGGGGGGGAGAGAGATGAACCAAAGTGAGTGAAGGCACACAGGAGGAGAATCCTCCTAGTTGGTACTAGAGTCCTCACACACCCCGCAAGCTAGGTGTCATGCTTCATCATATGGACACGCTTCTCGTCGGGTCGGCGGTGCAATACCCGACGGGCACCCATAAAGGGGCTCTTTAGCGGAGATCTTTTGTTCCTGCCGTATGGTGCCGTGAGTGTGAGGGCCCTATCGACAGGGGTGTATAGATGTGTGTGGGTGGTTAAAAAAGGTTGGGTAGTCCACAGAGGAACTTTAATGGAGTGGTAACCCACCTTACTAAAAACAAACAGAGTGGACGCTCTCTGGCTCAAGGGTCCAGGGGAGCAAGTCTCTACTTTATATCAGTGGTCGACATGTTTCATGCGATGTGTTCTAAGCGATACAGTGCATTTCTTCAGGACCAATTTACTATCTACACTAAGGGGTCCATTACAATGTCGGGCGGTTTGCCTCCGCCAGGCTGGCGGTGGCCACCGCCGGCAAACCGCCCGACATCGCAAGCCCAAATCCCCCCCGCCATATTAGGATGGTGGTGGTGCAAAATACCGCCCGTCTGTTTTCTGCCCCGGTCGCCTCGCGGCCGGGGCGGAAAACGAGTAATATGGAGGCGGTGTCTGTTAGACACCGCCCGCAATATTACCATGGGCTTTTTTCAATGCCTTTCCGTGGCGGCAATGCCGCCACGGAAAGGCATGCGGTGTTCACTCTAGGGGCCCCCTGTGGGCCCCCAGAGTGAAGTACCTGTGGTACCCCCTGCCTTTGCATAATCGAAGAGGCAGGCACCGCGTGGTGCCTGCCGCTTCGATTGTGCAAAGGCGTGCTTTTGTTTCCTAACATTGTGGCGGGCGGTGCAGTGAGCACCGCCCGCCACAATGTTAAATTGAGGAATGCGCCCGCCACTGTGGCGGGCGCATCCTAATGGCAATGTCGGGACCTCCGCCCTTTAGACGGCTGGTCCCGATTTCCGCTATAATGTGCCCCTAAGTGTTATGGGTGGAACGTGCCTACCCACCACTAAATCAATGTGCGAGCACGGAGTCCCACCAAGGCTAGTGGAACCTAAAGAGGAAGGGATGACATAAACACAAACAGGGGGAAAGTGGTCAGTTAAGTCATCACGGGTCAACTCACAAGATGCTATAAGAGATTGCACAGTTGTCACTGACCTTATGAAACCAACAGAAAAAAGCTATAAGAAGCACTTATGTGAGAGGGGCTTTGGCTTCACCCAAAATATCGATTCTCTTGAGTGCACATTTTGATTGGACAGAAATTGTGTGCATCTGCTGAAAAGAGTGTGTGTAACCCACTGTTCTGGCTTGTGGGAAAGCTTATGCTATCTGAGTTGGTAATGGTGAAAAGCCACTGATGAAGGCTATTAGCCTGATCTGCTTATTATGAAACGTTCTGCCAAAGGCAGTAGGCGTGATTATGTTTATTGTGAAAACCGATGCACACATCAATGGATCTTTAAGAGTGGAGTGTCCTTACACTGTGTCAAAGCTTGTAGATTAGTATTTTATTACAGGAAACCATGCAGGTTACCATAGGAGGCAAGGGCTTTGGTGTTGTTTGACTCCATTTCAGGAAGGGTTGTATATTGTTTTTCCAACTGTAGCTTTGTACATATTCGTCATTTTCTTCCTGTATGCCGATAGTTGCCTTGTGGTAAAGCTTATGTGGACTATAGTAGGCCTGGGTTTGAGTATAAGGAGACGCCAATGATAAAGGCTTTAGACTTAATAGGTTCTTTGGGAACATTTATATCAGATGCGATCGCGCTGATATGTTTAATATGAAAAGTTACAACCTTGGCAGTAAGAATGACCAGTTTAATGTGAAAAGCATCTATGGAGGTCTTTACAGGTCACTGCACTCTGTTAAGGCTGTAGGCAGATATTTTCTTACTTACATGGAATCGCACAGATTACCGTAGAAGGCAAGGGTTATTGTGTTGGTTACCCCCTCTCACAAACATTTGGATGTAAATATTTGCAATACGATAATCCTTGTTAGGGCCTTATCAGAGGGATTCTATATTGTTTTGCTTATTTTTAAAAAATATTTATAATTCTCGGACTGGGACTGATGGTTTAGTTTCAAACTTCTACCTACCTGGCGCAGGTAATGGCAGTGGGGCGGTGTTATAAAGTTAGCACGCTAGTAGCTGGGAGTGGGAGGAGCTAGGGGGCGAGAGGAAGAGGAGGAGTGGACGCAGGATATAGTTAGTTAGAGCAGGGACGAGGTAGGAGTAACATGCAAATAATAAAGCTCCAGTTAATACCAGAGTAGTAGTTGTATTTATTGTAGCTGGACGCTACAACTGGCGACGAGGGTGGGATTGAGCAAACCCCACTGTGCAGAGCCTCGAGAAATCGCCTTGTCCCCAGCAGTTGTCGCGCTGAAAACGCACTGCACACTAGAAGCGTGTGTCCCAAGTGCAAAACTGATAAGCAGGAATCGGGAGCCCACTCCGACCCTGTGGAGTGCCCCAGAGGCGTGGACGGCGCTCACGACGCGCTGCCAGCAAGCGCTGCTGAGAGCGCTGAGATTTGAGTCCAAGCGAAAGTGGACATCGGAAAACCTCACGCCCGATGCGTGAGGTTTGGGAGGCCATCGGCGGAAGAACGCGGGAACTGCTAAGGCAAGTCGGGAGCCCACCCCGATCTCACCTGATGTCCGTGGTGGTGGTGGAGAAGTGAATCCTGGCGTGGACTGCCCCAGAAGCCGACCGCCGGTGAGTTCTGAGTGCCCCCGAGTGAATGAGCCTGGAGAGCCAGCCTCGTGTGTGCCTGCAAGGACGGCGGCCATCTTGAAGTCAGGCGCCTAGTAAGGACAACCCTGTGCAAGTCAACGGCGGCCATTTTGAAGTCAGGCGCTGGTGAGAAAACAAGCATTGGCGACTACAAGAAACAAGCATTGGCAAAATAAACAAGCATTGGCGACTAGTGAGGAAACCGCATGGATTGGATGAAATAGAGGAGATGACACGAGCTTATGATCAGGCGGAGAAGTACGCCGCCGTCATGGAAACGGAACACAAAGGGAGTCATGAACAGGCGCGACGCGTACACGCCCGGAGTGACAGTCGAAGAAGCTCCAGAGACAAACAATGGAGGTCGCACACATCCTCCCGTCAAGAGCAATCAGGCTATCAACGTCAAGAACCATGGAGGAAGGAGAGACGACAGGAAAGAGTGAGAAAGTGCTACCGATGTGGGTATGATTACCCTCATGTGGGCAGCTGCCCGGCCATGGGCCAGAGATGTCGAAAGTGTGGTCGCACTAACCACTTCGAAGCAATGTGCGGGGAGTACAACAAAGAGAAGCGAAGTGGCCACTCAGGTACTACACGATCTGACACACGAAGCAGAGCTCCAAGAGTGTCGCGGTCCGACACTCGAAGACATCATGTGCGAGCTGTCCAAGATCAGAAGGAGCGGTCCCCTGAATCGTCACACTCCAGCAGAGAGTCACGTCGGTCTCGGTGGGAGAGGAGGTCACCTTCCAGAGAATCCAGACCTTCGTCCCGAGACTCTGTCTACACCATTGAATACCTGAATTTGGCAGCAGACCCGGACCAGCTTAAGAGATACCCTCGGCTGGACATCAAAGTTGGAAATCACGACTCAAAGTTTGTACTAGACTCTGGTGCCTCCTTAAATTACATTCCAGTTACTGAATATGAAAGGATGAGTCCGCGACCCCCCCTGACATTTGCACCTGTGAGAGTCTTCACGTGGATGGCTAAGAAGCCACTTCCCTGCCTAGGGAAATTCTCAACGACGCTTACACACGACGGCACAACTATATCAGCAGTCATCCATGTTATCAAGGGCCCTGAAGCAGACTGCCTTTTGAGTCTACCAACTGCTGATCGACTCCACCTGGTGGAAATTCTCTTCAAAGTCAGCGACATCCGAGACGTGACTCGCCTATTTCCCAGGTTGTTTCAAGGTCTGGGCAAATTGAAAGACTGTCAAGTACGACTACACATCAACGAACAAGTCAGGCCTGTCGCCCAACACCCTCGGCGGGTACCATTTCACCTACAGGCCGCTGTTGAGGAAGAACTCCAAGATCTATTGGCTGCGGACATCATCGAACGCACTGATGGCCCGACCCCATGGGTTTCGCCGGTCGTCATCGTTCCCAAAAAGGGCACGGCCAACAAAGTCAGACTCTGTGTGGACATGCGCTTGCCCAACACTGCGATAGAACGAGAGCGGCACCCGGGGCCACACTTGAGCGACATGATCGCAGCACTTAACGGAGCCACTGTGTTTTCCAAATTGGATCTGAATAAAGGTTATCATCAACTGGAATTGGAAGCGGGGTCTAGATATATCACTACTTTTGCAACTCACATGGGGTTGTTTAGATACAAAAGACTGAGCTTCGGTGTGTCCTCGGCAGCCGAGATATTTCAGGAAATGATCCGGCAAGTCATTCAAAATATTCCAAACACGCTCAACTATAGCGATGACATCCTTGTCTATGGTTCTGATGTCAGAGAACACGACATTGCACTCAATCGTGTCTGCCATGCCTTGGTGGCAGCCAACTTGACTTTGAACAAAGAGAAATGCGAGTTTCACCAGGCCACGCTGAAGTTTTTCGGTCACATCTTTTCTGGTGCTGGCATGAAACCTGATCCTGACAAAATCATGACTTTAAACAACACCAAGAGTCCCCGAGATGTCAGCGACCTCAGATCGTTCCTGGGAATGGCCAGCTATTGTGCTCGCTACATTAAGGATTACGCTACGATCAGCCACCCCCTCCGCATGCTAACCAAGCAGGGTCAGCCGTTTGAATGGACTCCCCAATGTGAGCAGGCATTCAAGGAAATCAAGACGGCGGTGGAATCGGCGAATCACTTGTCATATTTCAACCCAAAGCGAAAAACTGAAATAACTGTAGATGCAAGTCCGGTGGGACTGGGAGCGATCCTGGCACAATATGAAAATGACTCAGATCAACGCCGCATCATTGCCTACGCGAGTCGTAGTCTGACTGAGCCGGAACGAGCTTACTCCCAACCTGAAAAAGAAAGCCTAGCCGTGGTATGGGCATGTGAACATTTTCATGTCTTTATTTACGGAAAACATTTCACTCTAATTACTGATCATCAAGCTCTCATCACCATCTATGGAAATCCAAGATCCAAGATGCCCCCGAGGATCGAAAGGTGGGGCCTACGGTTACAAGAATATACCTTCACTATACTTCACAAACCAGGGAAGTCTGAAAATCCAGCGGACTACATGTCCCGGCATCCTCTCCCATCATCAGCTTCCAGATCCTCCATTGCGGAAGAGTACATTCATTTTGTAACAGATCAAGCTCTTCCTCCAGCTATCCCTATGGAGACTATTCGGGAGATTACAGCACAGGACGTCATCTTGCAGAGAGTCCTTCACAAAATCCGCAACAATCGATGGAGGCATGATCCTCAGGACGATGAAACGGATTCATCGACTCAACGTGAACTACAAGCCTTCCGGCATGTGAGTGGTGAGCTTTCTGTCACGACTGATGGCATATTGTTGCGTGATCAGAGGATTGTAATTCCTACTCAACTGAGACAAGGAGTGGTTGCTCTTGCACATGAAGGACATCGAGGAATAGTGTCGACCAAACGAGCACTAAGGGAACGAGTGTGGTTTCCGTTCCTTGATCAACTAGTGGAAGCCACCTTGAAAGATTGCCATCTCTGCCAACTCACCAGCAAGGGTGATCCTCCAGCTCCTTTACATATGACCAGCCTGCCCAGTGGTGTATGGCAAGAAATTGCCATAGACTTTTATGGACCCCTGTCATCTGGCAAATATGTGCTGGCCATCATTGATGAGTATTCCAGGTACCCCATTGCCTGTTTTGTGTCGTCCACGAACACTGCCAGTACTCTCAAAGTCCTTGATGAAGTCTTTGCAGCGTGGGGAGTTCCCAAGATCGTCAAATCAGACAACGGACCTCCTTTCAACGGAAATGACTTTGCTGCTTTTGCGAAGCACTTGGACTTTCATCACCGCAGGATCACGCCTCTCTGGCCACAGGCGAATGGGACAATTGAGAGGTTCATGGCCACCCTCAAAAAGACCTTCCAACATGCTACCGTGGAAGGGAAAGATTTACAAACAGCACTCAATGAAGTCCTTCGAGCTTATCGTACAACTCCTCATGCTACGACTGGCCAATGCCCGGCGACCCTCATGCTGGGACGTCCCATGAGGAATCGCATTCCCACGTGGGATGGAGCCCTGGAAGCATCATTATCTGAGATGGACTCGTGGGAAATGAGAGCCACTGATGACCGCAACAAAAGAAAAATGAAGGCCTATGCCGACAACCGGAGGAGAGCACGGTCATTATCATTAAATGAAGGGGACAATGTTATCGTCAAGCAAGAGACGCAGAAAAAGACTGACTGTCCATTCAAGGATGAACCGCTGGTGGTCACCCGAAGGAAAGGGACTATGGTAACTGCGGAGTCCGAGCAGCGGCGAGTTACGAGAAATATCTCGCACTTCAAGAAACTGCCAACAGACACCTCGAGAACCATGATGAGTGACATAAACAATCCCCGAGTTGAAGAACCACAGCCAAATGGTCAAGAGAACATTGCTCCGATCACTGAGACATTGAGTACTGATGGTCTGAGGGCCAGATCGCCACGACCTCATCGTGACATACGTCCACCCAAGAGACTGATCGTGGAGATGGACTAAGAAGTCAGTATGTTCTGTTTGTTTTGTTACAAAAGGGGGAGATGTTATAAAGTTAGCACGCTAGTAGCTGGGAGTGGGAGGAGCTAGGGGGCGAGAGGAAGAGGAGGAGTGGACGCAGGATATAGTTAGTTAGAGCAGGGACGAGGTAGGAGTAACATGCAAATAATAAAGCTCCAGTTAATACCAGAGTAGTAGTTGTATTTATTGTAGCTGGACGCTACAGGCGGGACGGTGGGGGGAGTAAGTTGACAGACGACGGAATAGTGAAACAAAATACAAACATTAATAAAAGCACTTTCCTTGCGCTCGCCGCATTGCCGAGTCGTCGATGCAGCAAGCGCAAGGTAATTAGTAGTCTTTATTTTTTTGTTTCCCTATTCCATTATCTGTCGGCTTACTCCCCCGCCCCATCGCTCTTATCTATGGCGGCCACGCCTGCGACCTATTGGTAGAAGTCGTGGACTTATGAAAACCTTTTGGAACTTTAATAGTTTTTAAATGCATTTCTTTGGGAGTTCTGGTTGCTTCTGGCAACAAATAAGGGCTATTGACACTGAGGGGCAAATTTACAAGCCCCCTGCGCCACCAGTACGTCAGTTTTTGTGAGTACTGGTGGCGCAGGGGGCTCCTCCATATTTACAAGGACAGGAAAAGCCACCCTGCGTGACTTTTCCTCTCCTTGTAAATATGGCCCCTTCACCCCTTCACATGCAGCACTTTGCATTGAAGGGGCGTTCCATGGGTGTTACTGTGGGTGTTTCCACGCAACACCCATGGAACCTGACACATCTCCAGATTTACGAGAATTCGTAAATCTGGAGATGCATGTGAATGCTACGCCACCCTAGAGGTGGCGTAACGAGGCGCAACAAGGAGAAATGTTTACATTTCTCCTCGTTTTTTCCTCTTTCAATGCGTGCTGCATTATACAGCACGCATTGAAAGAGGAAAATGCCTGTAGGGATTGTTTTTGTGCAGGAAGGTGCCCCTTGCTGCACAAAAACAATCTCCCCACGGCGCAGGCATGGTGCAAGGGTGCCAGCACATGGCTGCAGTTTGAGCACCAGCGCAGGGGGAAGCACAGAGATGCGACTTATTCTTGTAAATGTGTCGCATCCCTGTGCTTCGGAAGTGCTGCAGCGCGACGCAGCCAAAGGGCTTGCGGTGCCCGCTGCGGCACTTCCTCGTAGATCTGCCTCTGTGTATTGATTGAACAGTGCAGTCTGTTGCACTCACAATGGAGCCGGCAACAATGTAGCTCAAATCAACTCAATTTGTTTATAAATTCACTTTCCAAACACATTTGCAAACCGATTCCCCTGAAAAATCCTTTCAATAAACATAATGTACCCTGCCAGACATATATTTCAAATAAATACTAATGCATATGGCCTCACTTCTACAATCCTAAACTATTATCCTTGATTTAGATTCAGTTTAGGGAACTGAATTGCTCAATACATGTGTGATATGTCAGACATTCACATTATGTTTAATTAAGGGATTTTTCATAAGGATGTGATATTATGGATAAATAGATTGACAGTAGGGTATAATGGAGTCTTCTCTCTAATTGATCTCAGAATCCTCCTGATGAAGCGCAATGAGCCCGAAACGCATTGGGAACATGTAGAAGAATCTGATGGACATATCCATGAACTGCAGTAATAAAAGGTGGAAAAAATGAAGGAGGAGCAAAAAGTCAAAAGAACACATGAATTTTGAATAAACTAGTATTGTTTTGAGATATATTGTTGAAGTATAAGTGAATTTATAAACAAATTGAGTTGATTTGAACTATGTTCTGGCCAGACTGCACCGTGATTGCAGCAGATTGCACTGTGTTCAAACAATACACATATTGTTACTTTGCCTGATGGTTGCCAGCTAATGGAAGCCTCCACAGCTTATGGAAACTAGCAATAGGTCTGATTTGTTTATTTATGAAAATGTATGACAAAGACAGTAGGCCCCACATAGTTATTGTGAAAAGCAGATGTCAAATCCAATATGTCTTTAAATATGGATTGTCATTTTGATGGAGCTGGGATTCGCGTGTAAGCGCCCTGCTCTCATACAAAACCCTTGCCTAAACCGTATAATCATATTAACACCATTGTTCGTCATTTATTAAGAGTTTTCCCAAACACGCGGGTGTCCCCAGGATGCTTGCTTGTATGTCTTTTCTCATACTAACGAAGCTTGCACTAAAAACGGCTGCTTCGCTGAAATTCAGTCTGCGCATGCGTCGGTCATACCCGTGTGATGTGACGCACTCGCATTCTGGAGGGAATTTGTGCTCATGCGCACTGTTGCAAACATGGCTGCTTGTCTCTCACCACGCTCTCCGCTTGCTACAGCTGCTTCAGCCTATCTGTCTTTTCGCGCTAAACAGTAATGCTATAGTCATTATAAAATAAGGGATGTTTAGAATTTCATCATGATATACAGTGTGATCATTTTTTATGTGTGATATTAATTTGTTCTCGCTTACTTTTCATGTACCGCGTCTTTGTGGGCTGGGGCATACATGAGCAACGCCATGCTGAGGCTCCTCTGAACCATGTCATGTGACCTGGGAAAATCCTCACTGCGCAGAAGCTAAAACTAGCCAGCTGGCTCCTGAAGCTCGATGCGCCTGAGAACCCATCTCGAAGATGCAGTATTGCACCTTGAACTGTCATACACTGTTGCTATATGCTGTACACTTGTATTGTATTCTGCATTCCTATGCCTGGGAACGTGAACCCGAGGGGCGGGTGTGCAAAATTGAATAATAATGATGGGAAAGCCGAACTCTAGGAGGTGGTAATGACCGCACCACCTCTCCTGACCAATCATAATGTGGGAAACTGTCACTTGCAACATTAGTGGGTGGTCTGAGGGACCCCAAAATAGTATAACTGCCCTAGTTTAGCTTAGGGAAATTGTCCGACTTGTCCGAGTAGCAGACCTGTCACTGACCCTACGAACTCTATAGGTGCTCAATCTGAAGTGCTGCGGAGCACTCTGTCCATACTTTCCACAAACTCCTAAGGGGTGGAAATAATCCTAAGTGCTGGCGAAGCACTTTGCTGGGGAATTCGAAAACCCAATCGGGGTTACTGGCGGATTACTTGCAGAGAGGGGTAACGCTGGCGTTGCTTCTGAAGCTGTGGGTGTTGGTCGTACCTTGGTGAGCCCAGTCCTGATCCCAAATCCTGAGGGGTATCCTGTCCTTACTGTCCGTGAGCTGTACCTGCTCGCAGTCTGGCATTCCTTCCTGAGGGTCCTTGTCCCCGTCCTTTCAACTGACCCGTGGCCTGGGTTAGTCTTCATTCTGAACTAGGTAATTATCAGTCTGGGGGTTTGCGTCTCGCTCTCTCTCTCTCTCGTCTTCCCTCTCTATTTTTCTTAATAAAGCTCTCTTGCCTGTGATATTGCTCTATCACCTTGAGAACAAGTTATATGCAATTGTTTTTAGAATTGTTCCACTTCTCTCCCCTCCCTTAGAGAATTACCAAACTGTTATATTTTACAGTATGTTCCAATTTTTCCCTTTCCTTTAGCATGATTGCGGTGAACTTAGTAAGAATAGTTTAAAACACTTAGGTTAAGTACATGTTCTAGGTCCCATCCACATCCTATGTTCTAGTATAAAGTTGCAGTGACTAGTTTTGTTCTAAAAATTCCCACCTTTTAGTCTTCCCATATACTCAAATGGTCTTAGCATTAATCTATAGCTATTTTATGGTGTTGATTTTGATGTTAGACGCATTATTCTGCCTATCACTTATTGCCTTGTCATATTCTCCTTGAACTTTTTATAAAGCTTTAAACATCCTCAGGTGTCTGTGGTCATTTTACAGAAATTGTGGATAAGTATTGTACTGATTATAAGGAGTATCTGATCTCAGGCCTGTCTACTATTTCCCTGTTAGCTCCAGATCTGTCATAAGAATTGTGCCTGTGGTAAGTCAGGTGCATGGTAAGCAGAGGTGAAACCAAACCTTAATTACTCATAACAGCGTGCAGGAGGAAAAAACCAAGTAATCCTCTCCCGGTTCACCCAAATTATTAGTGTGGTATTTGAAAATTCGCATGCCAGGGCCCAGTGCGTGTAAAGAATTGGTAACCTCGGTGGCCCGGGAGAACTGCGCGCTCTATCAGTAATTTTCTGGTAACCAGAGGATGGTTTGGACTAGTTAGATTAGGTAGACAGGATAGGTCATAAAAAACCGTGAAAATAAAATGTGCTGCTGATTTTCTACTATATTGGTTCAAATATTTTGAAATGTTTTAAGGATTTATATGTAAATGTATATGATTTTTGCATTGCTGCTATAAATGTTATATTAACCATTGTTTGTGAATGTTCAGTGTAGTCCGAATCCCCGGGGAAGTATTTAGCTAACGGTGAGCAGAATCCGGTTAGCTGTTGAAGTCACTAGGTAGGAGGTATTAGTGCAGGGTTAAGGATAACTGGAAGCACTAATTAGGACCTTTGTTCTCTGGAGTGAATGATAGCTACGAGTCCTTTATAAAACTTTCATTGCGATATCACCTAGTAAGGGTCGCATACGGAAGGAGTAGTAGGGTCTCCGAGGCTTGTCTGGTAAAGTAAGATAGTTCGCTGGTGAAATCCTGGCTCAGTACATATCCCCGACTAAGGTGGATGAGTCAGAAGAATAACGGGTTCTATGTTACTAGTGTGAAGGGACAGGCAAAGAAGTCTATCCAGAGTGAATGAAAAGTAGACAGAAGTGGTTTACTAGTAGTGAAAGAAAATTCTTTTATCTCTTTAGAACACTCAGACATAGTGGCAAACGTTGTGTGTTGTTGACTAAGACTTGCACTTGCACTTTAGAGAGAGTAAAAAGTTTCCGTTACCTTGTGAAGGAGGGAGTCAGTCGGAGAGCTGCTCTGACGTCACTCCGTGCCGCGCTGGTATTGGTCAAGACAGCGGGTGTGTAGTGGAGCTGAATTTGTAAAGGAGGGGTGAGTGCCGAAGCGTGAGACTCTGTCTTGCGAAAAGGCCGCGCACCCATTGGTCAAGGGTGTTTGTATTCTCTGACCTGATTGGGTAGTGCGAAATAAAAGTCGCGCTAGCATTGGAAGCACAAAGGTAAACAAAATTAATCAAGCCGAGTTAGAAGCGAGTCTGGAGAGTTGCATGTGGTATCCAGATTTCATACCAAATCCAAAGTACCTAGGATTTCATAAGGATCAGCTTATACGAGGTAGACCGCACATGATGTATGGAGTAAAGAGGAAACTGTCATTCTCTGATAAAATAAAGAATTTTTTCAAAACTGACAAGCCCATTAGAACGAGGGAAGGCGTGCTCATTCCCCCGCCAAATACCCCTGCCTCCTTCATGCTGTTTGATAAAGGGTACCACACTTGTGTCTGGTTAGAAAATTGGGCAAAGTATACTGCAGATGACGGAGTCCTAGCATTTCCTGTTGAAGGTACATTTAATGGTCGGATTCTGTTTAACTTAAGGACCCGCATGAATGAATTACACCCTAGACCTAGGTTGACACAGTACGAAGCCCTGGAGGAATGGGAGATTGAGGCTGCAGAGCGAGATAAACCCCGGATGGATAAGGGAGTGAGTAAATGGTATCCGAGGGTTCAAGCGCAGACCAAAGAGCAGAAAATGAAACAGTGGAGGCAATCTATGTTGACTGAAGGGCTATTTCTTATGATGGGGGTATTGGAAGAGAGAAAATGAAAATGTAAAGAAAAGACCCATCACCTAATGCCCGTAGGGGACTCAGAAGATGAGCACCTGGAAGATTTGTTAATGAAAAATCCACCTCCATATGTTGCAGAGTCAGAGCCTGTGCATTCTCCAAATCCCTTTGCCAAATATCCCAGATGTGGGAGGGATAGTGATACAGATGGAACAGGTACAGACAGTAAAGCCAGTGAGGGGGATGGGTTTTGCAGACCTAGATCCACGGTCCCAAATTATCAGCCGTTCGGAGAAGGTCCACCCCGATTGGTCACTCCGACTGCTCCAAGTATTTATCCTCCCTTGGTACCTCAGGTATTGCATGACAATTCTGCAGAAAGAGTGTTGCGGGAAAAAGAGAAAGAAGCCCTGGCTAAACAGCGAGAGGATTTAGTTCGAACCATTGCCCAGATACATCCCCATCCTGATTCCCTGACTATTCCAGTAACTATTGGTCCAGCTATTCCACTGTATAGAAATGACCTGACTAGTCCCCATCCTCCTGTTATCACCCCAATACTGCCTACTCCTAGCATCCCGTCCCCGAGGAAGGAAGTATTCATAGATGAGGATCAAGAAAGTGAGTGTGAATCTGTGGTTTTGATGGATTTGCCCATAAGAGAGCCTAGAACCAGTACATCGGGGGCAAGAAGCCAGACAAGACCAAAGGAGGTGTTGATTGAAGGTGCATCTGGGGTTAGGAGTGCCACCGTAGTTTCCCCAGAAGAATTGGACAGATGGGCAAAGGAGCTGGAGAAGGAGACCACTCCCCAATCAAAAGCATTGGAAATATATAAATTAGGAATAGAAATAGAAGAAATGATGGCTGGAAATGTAGGAGTCGAGCGCCTAAGTTCATATAATGAAGAAGAATTACTGTTTATCAGTAAAAATCTTACCCGGAGTGCTAGGTTGCTCCATGGAAGGATAATGGATACAGCCACAGAAATGGGAATTGATGTTAGTCGCTCCAAAATTCTTCAGAAACCCTACAGAGTAGATTTTTCAGACAAAGATCTAGAAAGCTTAAATGTGATGGGAAAACAGATCCAAGTAAAAGAATTATTGAAGCTTTTGCAGAAATGGGGAGAGGTGGGAAAATGGAGAACCCGGTGGGCAAAGAAAAAAGAAGACAGCAGGGCTAAGTCACAGGCTTCAGAATTCGTGTTAAAGGAAGTAACGCCAACAGAAAAATTGTGCCCCATGAGAGAGGTCCCGGGAGGGAAGTATGTCCATGTCCCTTGGTCTCGACAGGATATTGTGTCATTTACAAATGACTTCCCGAAATTGCGGGAGAAGCCTGTTGATTGGTACAGGCAGGTAGAACGCTTCATAAAAGTTCAGAAGTGTCTGCTGAAAGACCTGGATGGGTTTTTCGACATTGTGGTCCCTGTAGATTTGTGGACCGACTGTAAAATTGAAATTGATTGGCCCAGTGAGGAATTCCCCAGAGATGAGAAAACAGGAGCTCCCGCACCTGAAGTAATGAGGAAATATGATCAGGTCATACAATACCTCAAGAAAAAGGTGCCCGCAAAGGAGACAGATTGGACCAGAATAGATAGAACCACCCAAGAACGGGATGAAACTGTACATTCCTTTTATGAAAGGTTACTGCAAGTATTCAAGACTTACAGTGGAATCGACAATGTAGACATGAAAGACATGACCCATTTCAGTTACAGATTTGTGCTAGGATTAAGGCCTGAAATTTCACAATGGATTCGAGATAATAAAATCAGTTGGCAGGGAAAGCCCATTGATGATGTCCTGAAATATGCAAAATACTGTGAAGATGAAATCGAAAATAAAAAGAAGGCCCTCAAGGAGAAAGTAATGTGGGCACAGGTGAAATTAGCTGAACAGCAGGAAAAACAGTTAAGTAAATTGACTTCTAGTAATAATGCTCAGAATGCCACTGCTGGGGGAGGAGGAAAGCCCCGAGCTAAGATGAGTCGGGAAGAAGCCATGAAAAAGTTTCCGTGCCATGGGTGCGGCCAGATAGGGCATTGGCGAGACGAGTGTCCACACCTGCAGGCCGGTAATGCCCCTGTAAATGGTTTAAATCCACAGGTGCCGAAAGAGGGGACAAGAAAAAACCAGCAACAGGTAAAATTACCTCCCGTACCTCGCGCTCCTAGACAGAATTTTAAGAGTCAGGGTCAGCAGAATGAGAGGGCGGAAGTATGGGAAGTCGAGAGTGAAAGAAACGCAATCATTCCGCAGTATTTGTTAAATGATACCTTCCTCTGTGAAGATCAAGATTGACGGGGCCTGAGAGGGGAGGATGAGGAGTGCGTGCTTGGCGCCTCCTTACCGGTAGACCAGACTGGACCATACATTGAAGGAAAGGTTGAGGGAAAAGACGTCACCTTTCTGTTGGACACTGGTGCTACTAGATCTACTGTAAGAACAGTGGATGTTCCTAACCTACCCCTCTCGGGAGAAGCGATCCAAGTAGTGGGCGTCTCAAATCAAATAATAAGTACTCCAGTAACTGAACCAATGGAAGTTTCTATAGGAAATTTCAAAGAAATGCACAGGTTTGTGGTCTGTGATTCCAGTCCTGTGAACCTGCTAGGACGTGATTTGTTGTGCAAGATGCATTGTACCATCTATTGCACACCAAAAGGCGTCGAAATTCAGACACCCGATGAAGATGGTTTGTACAAGCTGATGTTAGTCAGACAAGATTCTGATATCAAACCTTTAACAGTTGAGGATTTACCTGAAGAGCTCCAGTTAAGAGTAATTCCAGAGGTGTGGGATTTCACCGGAAAGGATGTAGGTTTAATGGCAAATGTGGACCCAGTTAAGATAGCAATAAAAACAAATGCTGTATACCCCAAAACCAGACAGTACAAGATGAGTGCAGAAGTAAAGGCTGGAGTAGCGACTGAAATTACCCGGCTACTCGAAGCAGAAATAATAGAGGAAGTGATGAGCAGTCCCTGTAATTCACCAATCATTGGGATCAAAATGCCTAGTGGAAAGTACCGGGTGGTGCAAGATTTAAGCAAGGTAAACCAAATTGTTGTGCCTTGCTGCCCTGTTGTGCCCAACCCTGCCGTGATACTATATCAGATTCCCTGGAATGCAGAATGGTTCACTGTCGTCGACCTGTGCCATGCATTCTTTTCCATCCCATTGCATCCAGAAAGCAAGTTCCTTTTCAGTTTTGAATTTGATAGTCATATCTATGTCTGGAATCGTGTCCCCCAGGGGTACACTGAAAGTCCATCGATTTTCAACCAGATACTGAAAAAGTGCCTTGAATCCCTAGTGCTGCCAAGAGAGTCTGTTTTGGTGCAGTACATAGATGACCTGTTAGTGGCATCTAAAACCCAAATTGACTGCGTCACTGACACCATTGCCTTGTTGAATCACCTAGGAAAGGGAGGACATAAAGTGTCACCTGACAAGTTACAATTTTGTAAAAATTCAGTGAAGTATCTGGGGCACCAGATCGAAAAAGGAATCAGGAAAGTTACTACAGAAAGAATCAAAATAATTAAAGCAATGGAACTGCCCAGAACTCAGAAAGAGGTGAGAATGTTCTTGGGAGTCGTGGGTTACTGCAGACAATGGATTGTAGGATTCGCAGCTCTAGCCAGACCCCTGATAAAAATGACCAAGAAAGGCGTAGAAGACCCCGTCAGTTGGGATAGTGAGAGCATGAACGCTTGGGTAACTTTGAGAAACTGTCTATGTTCCGCTCCTGCATTGGGTATGCCTGACTACACCAAGCCCTTTGAGCTATTCTGTGACACAAGAGAGAATTGTGCTCTTTCAGTCCTAACCCAGGAGCACGGATTAATGAAAAGACCAGTGGCCTATTTTTTGGCCACCCTAGATCCGGTGGCTGCTGGATTACCTGGATGCTTGAAAGCAGTTGCTGCTACTTGCGTCAGTCTGGAACAGAGTGAGAACATTGTCATGGGACATCACGTCACTGTATATGTCCCTCACTCTGTTGTCATCCTACTGACTAGAACTAAGACCCAGTACCTCACACCTAGTCGGCTGACTAAGTATGAGAGAATTTTGATTGGTGCCGAAAATGTCACTATTTCCCGGTGCAATGTCCTAAACCCTGCGACTCTGTTACCTATCCCTCTGGATGTAGAAGTTGAAGAGGAAGGGGAACATAATTGCATCGATCTAACTGAGTTCAGTACAAAGCCCCGTCCTGACATCCGTGAAATAGCGTTACTTGATGGGGATAAAACAATGTTCGTGGATGGCTCGTGTTTAAGACATGAGAGTGGGAGTCTGAGTGCTGCCTATGCTGTGGTTACATTGACAGAAACCATAGAAGCATCTTACCTGAGCGAGGTGAAATCTGCACAAGTGGCAGAGCTCATCGCGTTAACCAGAGCATGTAAGAGGGGTAAGAACAAGAGAATAACTGTTTACACAGACAGCCAGTACTGTTTCGGGGTTGTTCATGACTTCGGCCAGTTGTGGCTGCAAAGAGAATTCATGACTTCCTCAGGCACACCTATCAGAAATGGAAAGGTGGTGCATAACTTACTGGAAGCTATCCAATTACCCAAAGAATTGGCTGTGGTCAAGTGTGCGGCTCACAAATCTGGAAATGATGATGTGACTGCCGGTAATAGGTACGCTGACCAAATTGCACAGTTTTGTGCCCGATACCATATGTCACTCCAAATTGCGTTGTGGGATGGAACCAGCTGCCAACTTATGTTGTTTGAGAATGTGTCAACGTGGGAAGAATTAAAGGATTTGCAGCAGGCAACAGACAGGCAAGAAAAAGGAAGGTGGGCAGCAAATGGATGCAAACTGAGAGATGATGGTGTGGTGGTAAACTTGGCTGGGGTGCCTGTACTGCCTGATAGCTTGGTCGACCCCATGATCAGAATGATACATGAACCAACACATATGGGAAGAGACGCAATGTGTCGGGTGTTTGACAAGGTGTTCTGTAATTCAAAGTTCAGGAACCAGGCGGAAAGGCTTTGCCAGAGGTGCCTGGTGTGTCAGCAATTCAATGCAGGGAAAAAGACTGTAGTAGAACAGAGCACGGTTGGAAAGGCAATAGGTCCCTTTGTCAGGATGCAGGCAGACTTTATAACAATGCCTAGGTGTCAGGGGTATAGATACATCTTAGTCATAGTTTGCCTATTCTCCCGGTGGGTGGAAGCATATCCCGCAAAGAAAAATGATGCCCTCACCACGGCCAAGTTATTGCTCAGGGAGTTGATACCTAGGTATGGAATCCCAGAGACAATCGAAACGGACCAAGGTGGGCATTTTGCCAACGATGTCCTAGAAGAACTCTGTAAAGCATTCAAAATGAAGCAAAGACTGCACTGTGCCTACCATCCAGAGGCTTCTGGGGTAGTAGAGCAAATAAATGGCACCCTGAAATCCAGACTGGCCAAAATGTGTGATTCCACAAAGATGAACTGGATAGAGGCTTTACCCCTTGTGCTGATGAGTTTGAGAAGTATCCCGAACAGAAAAACTGGCCTAAGTCCCCATGAAGTGTTGATGGGAAGAGTGATGCGACAGGCATGGGTACCCGGACACAAACTGCTAAGCATTTCTGATGATATGGTATTAGAATACTGCAAGCAGCTGGGTGACCAAGTGCGTTCTCTCTCTCAGCAGATTGGAGAGACTGAAGACGAGTGGCCAAAGACTCCGGCACATAAACTGCAACCAGGAGATTGGGTGGCGTTAAAGAAACACACCCGGAGCAGTTGCCTGAAACCAAGGTGGGGAAAGCCACGACAAGTGATCCTCGTCACTACAACTGCTGTAAAGTGTGCTGGTGTACCGAAGTGGATCCACGCCAGCCACACAAAGCGGGTATCTGGAGAAAACGCGACTGGAGCTGAAGGCAGCTCAGCTGAAGAGGCTTCCGAGGAGGAAAGTCCGGAGCTAGCTGACATCGAACTGCCGAGCACAAGTCGAGACGTTGAATGGTTCCCCGCCGACGACCAGGTTCATGATCCAATACGAACCAGGAAATATTCTTACTTAGACAGTGAGTGGGATAGTCCAGGTGAGTTAGAAATAGAGGAAGAAGATCAGGTCAACGAAGATCACAACACACCTGATCAGGAAGTAGGCCAAGTAGGGTCAGATCAAGACATCGAAGCTCCTCCTGAAACTCCAGAAACTGGAGAGGGACAGTTAGAAATTAGAGCTGACGTTCATGCAGACGAAAACGAAGAGATCGAAGAGCATGAACAGGAACAGATAGAATTAGATCAAAGTGCTCAGACAACGGAAACAACAGTAACCAGAAATAAAAAGCAAGTACGATTTGAATCTGAGCAAGGACAGATTAGGGACCAGGCAGAAGAAATAGATGAAAGACCTGGAATAAGTCAGACAGGCAGGGAAACAGAGGTGCCACATCAAAAAGTAAAAAGAGTGCACGAAGAAGGCCAAGTTTCATCTACGACTGGGAGGCACGGAGGCAGAAGTGCACCCCGATACGTCAAGAGACTGAGGCTCAGACTGAAGACAGTCGAAGAAAAACTGAAAGACAGAAAAAGGGCTGAAAGTGAAAGAAAGGCAGCCCAAGGCAAATCGCTAAGAAAGAGCGACAGATTAAAGAAACAGAACCGACTGTATCGGAGCCCTGAGTGGACATACTTTGTGTTGGAAGAAATAGACGAACCACGCAACAGTGGCAGCAGTGACGAAGAGTCCATCGCTGATCGGAGTTCTGACGAAGACCCTCCTTGAGAAAGCCCCGAAGTGAGCCTTTGGTGCAAAGAAGCGAAGAGGGGTAGCAAAAGCCACCTGTAAGCTAAAAATGTCTGATCCGAATGTCTCTGGGAGATCCCGGTGTGGGTGTCTTAAAACCTGTTGTAAAATATGCTTGTGTAGTATAGCAATGCTAATAGTAATGTGGATAGGACTAACAGTTTTCCTACCTTTTATGATAAGTAAAGATCCCAACTTGTCCCCTACTGAACCCGAAGCAGTAGACGTAGGGGTTGTACAGACTGCAGAAACACCACGAAGCCTAGAAAGACGCGACAAACGAGTAGGACTGACACACACACGACCTAATTTAGAAGCATCAGATGAGGATGGACTACACTTTCACAAAATGAGAAACAAGACGCATCTAAATGTTTTTGCTAACTTGTTAGTGCATTATGTAGAAGCTATGGAAATAGAGGACTGTTATGTCTGCATGAAGCTACCAACTTCAGTGGCTGAAGGTGTGACATATCACCATCTACCTTTAACCTATGGAATTTCCTGTAGTATATTAGCTAGCTTGTTTTATAGGAGCACTTTGCAGTATTATTATTCAAATGCTGACGTAGTATTTTCTGAACTTCCTATTAGAGGACACTTGAACCTTGTACATACTAAAAGTGACGTGACCCGTTATATGGGAGAATATTTTCTGACTATAGGTAACATAGATTTAGATGAAGCCAGACAAGCTAATCTGACCTGTTCTCTGCATGAGCAGGAAAAGATGTTCATAAAGATGGCAGACAGAAGGAGAGAAAAGTTTCAGAAGAAGGCAAATGACGAAAAGGATAGAGTCCCTAGGTGGGCTGAGCACATGGATAACACCTCGCCAGGCGAAGCTAGTCCTGCCTTGTTGCTGGATTTTGAACGAAAGGGGAAACTTTGTATCCATAGGGAAAAGACAGAGTACTATAACAATGTATTCATCGGTTCCAGCGAGTGTGAACATAACTACAAGGTAATTGGAGGTTGGGGTTTCAAAAATGGGTCAGAACCTGTGTTTCCCGGAATATATTATATATGTGGGAACAAGGCTTATTTCAAATTGCCGGATCACTGGTATGGAAGCTGCTACTTTGGCATTGTCTTCCCGAAAATATACCATGTGAACAATGCGGCTGGAAGCGATGAAGAGACTAATGGCTTAGTGCGTAGTAAACGTGAAAGTGTAGGTGAAATTATAGGTGATATTTTTAGTGCACTGATACCTGGAATGGGGGTAGTTCTGAACACTCATAGAATCTGCAAATTGTCTACAGTAGTGGACCGGCTATCAACGGACACTGCTGCTGGATTCCTGATGGTCAATACTGAAATGGTTGCGATCAGATCAATGGTTTTGCAAAACCGTCTTGCCCTTGACACCCTATTAGCAAAAGAGGGCGGAGTCTGTAGAATGCTGAAAGCACAACATTGTTGCACTTACATTCCTGATAAAAGTATCGAACTAAAACAATATGTGAAAAACATAACTAATTTGGAAAAAGAACTCAAACCATTGGAGGTTGACAGTGCCTGGACGAGACTGACTGGAGGTCTCTCCTCTATAGGTAGTTGGTTTACTAACCTAGGTAGAAATCTTTTGTGGAAAATACTGATGCCAATAGTTATAATAGGTGTAGTTGTATTGATCATTTTTATCTGCTGCAAATGCCAGAAGTGCAAAAAGAAATATGCTGTAAATAAGAGGGGGGTGAAAAGAAATATTGATGATTTAGAATTAGAGGAGTTAAAGAGTGAAATTTACAAAAAGGTGAAAAATCACCACTCTCATAGAGAAGCTGCAAGAAAACTCAACGATAAATTTGTTGAAATTCAAATGAGTGATGTGGATGAATGAGAAAAGTTGGCATCTGTTTCCTTCTATGTGGTGATGATAGTAAATATCATCAAAGAGGGGATTGATGGAGCTGGGATTCGCGTGTAAGCGCCCTGCTCTCATACAAAACCCTTGCCTAAACCGTATAATCATATTAACACCATTGTTCGTCATTTATTAAGAGTTTTCCCAAACACGCGGGTGTCCCCAGGATGCTTGCTTGTATGTCTTTTCTCATACTAACGAAGCTTGCACTAAAAACGGCTGCTTCGCTGAAATTCAGTCTGCGCATGCGTCGGTCATACCCGTGTGATGTGACGCACTCGCATTCTGGAGGGAATTTGTGCTCATGCGCACTGTTGCAAACATGGCTGCTTGTCTCTCACCACGCTCTCCGCTTGCTACAGCTGCTTCAGCCTATCTGTCTTTTCGCGCTAAACAGTAATGCTATAGTCATTATAAAATAAGGGATGTTTAGAATTTCATCATGATATACAGTGTGATCATTTTTTATGTGTGATATTAATTTGTTCTTGCTTACTTTTCATGTACCGCGTCTTTGTGGGCTGGGGCATACATGAGCAACGCCATGCTGAGGCTCCTCTGAACCATGTCATGTGACCTGGGAAAATCCTCACTGCGCAGAAGCTAAAACTAGCCAGCTGGCTCCTGAAGCTCGATGCGCCTGAGAACCCATCTCGAAGATGCAGTATTGCACCTTGAACTGTCATACACTGTTGCTATATGCTGTACACTTGTATTGTATTCTGCATTCCTATGCCTGGGAACGTGAACCCGAGGGGCGGGTGTGCAAAATTGAATAATAATGATGGGAAAGCCGAACTCTAGGAGGTGGTAATGACCGCACCACCTCTCCTGACCAATCATAATGTGGGAAACTGTCACTTGCAACATTAGTGGGTGGTCTGAGGGACCCCAAAATAGTATAACTGCCCTAGTTTAGCTTAGGGAAATTGTCCGACTTGTCCGAGTAGCAGACCTGTCACTGACCCTACGAACTCTATAGGTGCTCAATCTGAAGTGCTGCGGAGCACTCTGTCCATACTTTCCACAAACTCCTAAGGGGTGGAAATAATCCTAAGTGCTGGCGAAGCACTTTGCTGGGGAATTCGAAAACCCAATCGGGGTTACTGGCGGATTACTTGCAGAGAGGGGTAACGCTGGCGTTGCTTCTGAAGCTGTGGGTGTTGGTCGTACCTTGGTGAGCCCAGTCCTGATCCCAAATCCTGAGGGGTATCCTGTCCTTACTGTCCGTGAGCTGTACCTGCTCGCAGTCTGGCATTCCTTCCTGAGGGTCCTTGTCCCCGTCCTTTCAACTGACCCGTGGCCTGGGTTAGTCTTCATTCTGAACTAGGTAATTATCAGTCTGGGGGTTTGCGTCTCGCTCTCTCTCTCTCTCGTCTTCCCTCTCTATTTTTCTTAATAAAGCTCTCTTGCCTGTGATATTGCTCTATCACCTTGAGAACAAGTTATATGCAATTGTTTTTAGAATTGTTCCACTTCTCTCCCCTCCCTTAGAGAATTACCAAACTGTTATATTTTACTAGTATGTTCCAATTTTTCCCTTTCCTTTAGCATGATTGCGGTGAACTTAGTAAGAATAGTTTAAAACACTTAGGTTAAGTACATGTTCTAGGTCCCATCCACATCCTATGTTCTAGTATAAAGTTGCAGTGACTAGTTTTGTTCTAAAAATTCCCACCTTTTAGTCTTCCCATATACTCAAATGGTCTTAGCATTAATCTATAGCTATTTTATGGTGTTGATTTTGATGTTAGACGCATTATTCTGCCTATCACTTATTGCCTTGTCATATTCTCCTTGAACTTTTTATAAAGCTTTAAACATCCTCAGGTGTCTGTGGTCATTTTACAGAAATTGTGGATAAGTATTGTACTGATTATAAGGAGTATCTGATCTCAGGCCTGTCTACTATTTCCCTGTTAGCTCCAGATCTGTCATAAGAATTGTGCCTGTGGTAAGTCAGGTGCATGGTAAGCAGAGGTGAAACCAAACCTTAATTACTCATAACAGCGTGCAGGAGGAAAAAACCAAGTAATCCTCTCCCGGTTCACCCAAATTATTAGTGTGGTATTTGAAAATTCGCACGCCAGGGCCCAGTGCGTGTAAAGAATTGGTAACCTCGGTGGCCCGGGAGAACTGCGCACTCTATCAATTTCACTGCATTAAAGCCTGGAGACAGGTAGAATGTTACATGGCATCTTGTATGTTCCTGTGATAGGTGAAGGGTCTGGTGCTGGCTACCTCTTTTTTTTATAATATATTTTTATTGTTTTTTTTCACATTACAGGGATATAAATAGAAACTGTGACATTCAACATAAAGACATTTAAAACGGGCATGTCAGTGGTGGTACAAGATTAATATTTGAGTCTGCCCCGCTATTCAAACGAGTGAGCGAAAACACTTAACATTGAACATATAGGTAATTGCGTGCATTCGTGTGGTGCATATAAGGACAACACATAGGTGGGTGTGGCTGTTGTTTGGTGTTAGCTTACACTACTTGCGGTGGGTAGTTAGCAGTTCATCTGCTGTGTGCGTTTGAGTTAAGGAGGCTTCTATGTGTCGAGATATTTGTCAAGGGTTTACCACATAGCCCGGGTGGGTTTTTTCCAGGGTGTTTGCCTTAGTGTGGTAATGTCCGCCCCCCCCTTAGGAATGTGATCCAGTTTAGTCACCCTTTGAATGAGGCTTTGGTGGTGTCTTTCCACTTGGCAAGTACGATTTTGACTGCTGTTGTCAAGAGGAAGTCTAGAAGGAGCCTGTCCTGTTGAGTGGCCAGATCTGTGGTGATGTGTGTGGTGGTGGTTGTGGGAAAGGTGTGCTGTAGCGTGCAGCCTAGGGCTTGACTGATGAAGCTCAGCACCTTTTTCCAGTATCTGGTGACTTTACTGCACTGGAAGATGAGGTGAGCGAGGTCTCCCCCTGCTTCGCCGCAGTTCCAGCAGTTGTCGTTGTCCTTGATGCCTATGGATGCAAGTCGGGCAGGTGTCCGAAAAATCTGGTGTAATAGCCAAAATTTCCTTTGCGCTATCACTGGGGAAATCATGCTTGTTGATGAGGCTTCCCAGAGTGTCTGTAGTTCCTGTTCTGTGAGATTGGAGCCGAATTGTGTTTCCCAGTAGGTGTTTTTTTTGTGTTTAGTTTGGATGTGCCTGGTCTGAGCAGCTTGTATAAGTGTGAGAGCTGGTGTCCTATCTTGTTTAAGTTCTCCATGTAACTGAAGATTTAGGGCTTGTGTTTGGATAGCATAGCTTTTGTTAAGGCTGTCTTTATGGCCAGGAAGTTGTACAGTTCTACTTCGGGCGGTTGTGTCTGTTTCTCATACTGTTGAAGGTTTGTGGCGATCCCACCTCTTCCAGCTGAGCAGGGTAAGAGAGACCTACTTTTTTCCATGTGTGCATGTCAAGGGTTTTGCCTCTGTATTTGATTTTAGGGTTATTCCAGAGTGATTCCCATGGTAAATTTCTGATTCTGACTTCCATCTTTTTGTCTACCATGAGCAACGCTTGCCTGGTGATCTTGAAGATCAGGTTGTTTGTGCACGTATGCTTATTTGTTGTTAGGAGTGTTAGGGGGTCTGCATTGGTTAAGAAGGCTCTCTCTATAGCGAGCCTGGTTCGGGTGTCGGGTTGTTTGGGCAGTATCCAGTACATTCCTTGTCTGGCTATGAAGGCTGTTTGGAAAGTTCTTAGGTCCGCTACGTTAAGGCCCCCTAGCTTTTTGCTTAGTCGTAGTTTTTGGAGGCTAATTCTTGTTTTTTTGTTGCGCCATATGAACTTGTTTAGCATCCGGTCAGTTTTTTTTATGGAAGTCATCGGTGAAGGCCAGGAGGAGCTTTCTGGCTAGGTAATTGGCTATAGGAGTGATCATCATCTTCACGGTTTCTACACGGCCCCACCAGGTGATGAACTTGGGCGACCAAGTGTCTATTAGGCCTCTTATCTTTTCCAGGGTGGCTTTCTCATTTTTTCTAGGGTCGATCTTAACGTCCCACAGAAGTGGATGCCCAGATATTTCACTGAGCCTGGTTCCCAGGCTAGTCCAGAGGATCCCAATACTAAACTGTGTGTGTGTATGTTGAGAGGCATACATTCCGACTTGTCTCTATTGACTTTATATCCAGAGTGTTTTGCGTATCTATCTATGGTTTGCATAAGGCCAGGTATCGAGCGAGTAGGCTCTTCTGTTATTATGAGCAGGTCATCTGCGTAGGCAGCAAGTTTGGCTGTCGTATTGTTATTGTTCACTCCCGCTATGTTACCGTTATCTGTGATGTCTCTTATCAGGGGTTCAAGATCAAGTAGGGACGACAGAGGAGATAGGGGCAACCCTGTCTCGTTCCCCTTTCTAGATCGAAGGGGGATGAAGTGGCCCCGTTTATTGCTATTTGGGTTTTGGAGGATTTGTATAGAGCCATGACTTTCCACACGAAGCTCTCCCCTAGGCTATGAGCTTGCATGCTTTTCTCTAGGAGGTGCCATGATACCCTGTCAAAGACTTTTTCCACATCTAATGTGATGGCTACCGTGGGGTTAATTGTTCTGGCTGAGTGTTCTATGACTTGGCAGAGGAGTCTCGTGTTGTCGTGGGACATGCGTCCTTTTAGATATCCAACCTGGGGGCTGCTAATTAGCTGTGGGAGCACTCTATTTAGTCTTGTGGCCAGAATGTTGGCGTATAGTTTGCAGTCTAGGTTAATGAGTGATATAGGGCGGTAGTTTTTGGGTCATTGTGGGTCTTTGCCTTCCTTCGGTATAACTATAATGTTGGCCTGTGACATCGATTCTGTGACTGCCCCTGCCTTCCCGCAGTGGTTGAAGACTTTCTCCAGCACTGGGCTTAGTTGGTCTTGGAATGTTTTATAGAAGGGTGCTGTGTATACGTCCGGTCTGGGGGCTTTACCGTCTTTTAGAGCCCTAATGGCTGCGATGACCTTGCTTGTTTTTATGTGTTGCCCTAGTGTCTTTGCCTCCTCCTCTGAAACCTTGGGTAGATTGAGTTTGTCTAGGTAAGCTGAGCATTCTTCCTGTTCTACGCTTGCGTCTTTCTTGTATAGTTCTTTGTAGAATTCCATGAAAGTGTGGTTGATTTCCTTATTTCTGGTATGAGGCTTGAGGTTTGTGTCTGTGATTGTTGCAATGGTTTGTTTCCTCTGTTTGTATTTGAGGTATGATGCCAGTGATTTGCCCGCTTTGTTAGCCTCGCAAAGTTTGATTTGTTTATATTTCCTGATCCACATTCCCGCCCGATCGCTTAGAATTCTATTGAATTCATATTTTTTTCCCCGAAAGTTTAACTAGTGTGGTTGCGTTTTTGGGGTCGTTGATGTGTTCCCTTTCTAGGCCTTTGATCTCCTGTTCAAGCTGGTTTAGTTTCGCTTTCACCTCCCTGTCTCTTCTAGCCTTGATTTCTATCAGCGTCCCCCTGATGGTGGCTTTGAGGGCATCCCAAAGGTTTTTTGGGTCAGTCTCTGGAATGTCATTGTCTGCAATGTAATCCTCTATGGCTCTCTGTATTCTATCTCTGTCTTCCTTCTTTGCCATGGTTATGTTGCTGAATCTTCATTTGCTTGTGATGTGCTCGTTGTGTTTGCCTGTGAGTTGTAGGCTGATGCATGAGTGGTCTGATATCGTTCTAGCCGCGATGTCTGTGTGTTCAGTCAGGTGTGTGTGAGTTGTGCACGTTAGAGTAAAAGGTGTAGTCTCTGGTGTCGGGGTGTTGTAGTTGCCACGGGTCCTCTAGGTTGAATTTGATGCATACATTTTTTAGTGTAGTGAGGGACGGTGGGGGGCGGGTCCGTGATCTTGTTTGTCTGTCTAGGGTGTGATCTAGGGCGAGGTGCTAGTACATTCATGTCACACGGTTGGTGTGCTTCTTTTTGTCTCCCTACGTTCTCCCAATAGCCAGTGTCGTCTGTGTTGGGGGCATAGATGTTGGCTATCAGTATGGTTTCCTCTCCTCTTTTTAGTTGAGTGATCAGAGTCTCCCCTGATCGTCGCATTGTTCCTTTTCAATAGTAATCTTGGATCTACTGTTTATCAGGGTGATTACTCCTCTCTTTTTCCCTACCGCAGGGGAGCAGGCAGTCTGACCTATCCATCTTGTCCTGAGCTTGTTCGCTTCCTCTCTGGCTAGTTTCGTCTCTTGCAAGAGGATGTTGTCCTCTTTGGTCTTTGCTAAATAGTCTAGCACCTTTTTCCTTTCAATCGGATGATTCAGGCCCTTGACATTGAGGGAGACTATCTTCAGGTCAGTTTGCAGAGCGTTACTGTTATTTGATGTCATTTTTTCTGGCGCCTGTTGGTGTTTGAGTTGATGAGATGGTGGGGCGAGTGTTATGCGAGTGTGTGAGCTAACTGGGCGCATGCTGGTGATAAGGACATGGACATAGACTAACGTAAAACAAAAGACGATACAGACGGGACATACTCTATGTACATTCTCTCTGTTTTCACCTCCCTTCCTCCCCCCTATCTTTACCTCCCTCCCCTCCCCCCTTCTGCCATGTTGTACAGTGGACGTGCGACGGCAAGGTCCCTCCCACCCGCTACCTTCCCAGGATAGTCAGTGATCACTGTACGAAGTCCGGGTATAGTTGTGGCTTTTACGTGCGGCCAAATGATGCCGGTAGCTTTTACTTTGGCCCCCCCTTAGTGAAGTCAAAAGGATATAGACAGTCTTGTGTTTGCTCGTGCTGGTCCAGTGACTACTTGTGTTTCGGTGTGTCCATACGCGCTTCCCTCTGTCTAGCAAGCATCTTCTTTGAGGTCAATTTGTTTGTGTCAACAAATTGCATCTTTCTTGAGGTAGCTAGGTTCAAGTGTCTGAGTTATAGTCCTTACTAAGTTCGCTTTCGCTGGTCTGCACCCTCTTTGTGTTCCGGTGTGTCCATTTGCGTTCTCATGTGTCTCGCGTGCAACTTCTTTGAGGAAGATTTGTTTGTGCAAACTATTTGGAGTTTTTCTTGAGGTAGATCGGTTAAAGTGTCCGGGTACATATTTGGGCCTACCTAAATATTTGATTCAATGTTTGCAGACCGTGCAGAATGCGGCTGCGAGGCTGATAAAACACATTCCTTTCAAACAGCATGTCTCTCTGCATTTGCGCAAGCTGCACTGGCTTCCGGTGGCAAGCAGAATTAAATTCAAGGCGCTAACTCTGGCTTTTAGAGCTCTCCGTGGCACCTGTCCCAGCTATCTCAAAGCAAGACTCCCTAGGTATGAACAGGCGAGACTCTTACGGTCAAACTCCCTACTCCAGTTACACGCCCCGCGAGTCAGAAAGGCGCGTTTGGGTGGCAGGACTTTGTCAGCAAACACGGCGAAGCTGTGGCACGCCCTACCGCCTGCCATTCAGTCGGCAACATCAGAGATTGGGTTCAGGAAGCAATTAAAAACTTGGCTCTTTACTCAAAAGATCTGATCCACCGGCATTACTTACTGTTCCCTCTGAGCTGCTCACATAGCGCCGGGACACATTCTGGCGAGGTAGCTGTTCGCGCTCTAGAAATCTCGGTATTATTATTATTATTATTATTATTACATTGGACCCTTCTGTGTCCTTGTCTCGAAGGCTTATTGCTTCTGTTTGTCCTCTTAGTCCATGTGGTGTTCTAGAGAGGCCCTTCTTTTGCTGGATGATATTGACATCTTCATAGCCTGAGTCTTTGGGCCATCTAGGTAACAAGCAAGCTCCTGGGGGTCCTCGAATATCATGGTTATTCCTTTGTTGGTTATTTTAAATCTTGACAGTCCAGCGAATGAGAAGGTGATGTTCTCTCTCTTTAGCCTCCCTCTTTGTGATAGGAACCCTTTTCTGATGTCGACGGTTGTCTTTGAGTAGTCTTGCGTTAGGATGATCTTGTTTCCGTTCCACATCAGATTGTGGTTCCTGCTGGCTACTCTGAAAAACGCTTCCATTTGGTGTGAGCGGAGAGGTTTGCATATAATTGGTCTTGGGCCTGTAATGTTAAAGTGTTTTATGGCTGGCACCCTGTATGCTTTGTCCAGTTCGAACGGGTCATCAAACTTGAGGTTGGTCAGTTTGGCAATAAGTTCTTGTAGGAGTGATACACATGAACCTGCTTTGTCTTCTTCGTCCTCCGGTATTCCCAGGATTCTTATGTTGCCTTTTCTGCTTCTGTCTTCGAATTCTGCCGCCTGTTTTTGGAGATATGTGGTAGCTTTGGCTATGTTGCCGATTGCCTTACCAGTGAGCTGTGATCTGTCCTCTATGTCACTGACTCTCTGTTCTACCTCTGAAAGTCTGCTGTTGGCCGTGTGGATGTCCGCTCTGACCGCCGCCAGTTCAAGCTGGATCGCGTCCGTGGTTTTTTTTGTCGTTTTTGCCAGGTCGTGTACCTCCGTGAGTTTTTTGAGAATACTTTCCAGAGTGCTGGTTATGTCTGCCTTTTGTTTGATTGGAGGTTTGTGTGTTCCTTCTGGTTTCATCTTCTTCACTAGCAGTTTCCCAATATTGCCAGCCATTTCACTTTGCCCTGGGATTATTCTACTTGTGTGCTGGAGTGGTTGGTCGAGGGTGCCTTATGGGTCTGTTCTTCCTTTAGACGTGCCTTCTTTGGACCCGCTTTGCTGCAGGTGGTGGCCGATGAGCCGCGTTGGTGCGGCCTACGTTGTGCTGTAGTTGTCCTCGTCACTGTTAGGGGTTGGCGTGCTAGTTTTGTTCCCCCTTGTGTGTGTCCGGTTTTTGTTGTATTCGTTGGTGTGGGACCGCTCCTTGTGGCCGGGGCTGTGGTTGGCTCAGTTTGCGGTTGTGTTGGTTTGGCTTTTCACTTATGTCCTTTATCTATCCTCTGCGTTGATCCGGATAGTGGGTGGTGTCTTATAGTTGATTTAGCCCCTGCCTGCTCTGGGCTCGCTTTAG
The DNA here is from genome assembly GCF_964263255.1 of Lissotriton vulgaris. Taxonomy (NCBI): domain Eukaryota; kingdom Metazoa; phylum Chordata; class Amphibia; order Caudata; family Salamandridae; genus Lissotriton; species Lissotriton vulgaris. Next base: position 71,505,902 of record NC_141689.1, on the reverse strand, counting down.
CGTCAGTTGTGGCTAGTGTGCCGCCTTAGTTCAGTCTTTGTTCTGTAATGGGCACCCTCGTATTTGTTATGTGCTGGAGTGTTGTTTTTCTTTCCCCTCGTGTTCGTCTGGTCCTGTGCCTGCGTTGCGGAAGCTCGCGTTAGCGCTGATCACGCTCTCTGTATGCCCGGCTATGCGATATCCCCTTCCGTTCTAGAAAGTGCCTTGCGATCAATTTGTTTGCCTACGCGATCTTAGGCTCTTAATGGTATGCGTAAGATGGCTGTGCTGCATGTTACGTCTGATGTTACAGCACCGCCATTGTGTCCTTTCACCTTCTGCCGGAGCGCTTCTTTCTAAGTTCGTTTTGTTCGTACTGTCTTGGTTTTCGCCCTGTAAGTTTTTTTTTTTTTGTTCTCCCGGTATTCCGATTTCATATGGATTGCTTGTGGGATCGTTTGGCTGGCTGGAGACGCGTTGTGGGCTCGATGTTTATCCTTGGTGTAGCGGAGCTCTGGACTTAGGCAACTCTCCTCATTGCCATCCAACCTGGCTACCTCTCTGACAATCCCGGGAGTAGAAGATTTGCACTGCGAGGATTCTTATAAGGCTCTCGTAGGAAGGGTGGTATATTGTTTTGCCAGCTCTAATTTTGTATATTGGTCTACTTTTATGTCGGTGTACCTCACCGTTGCATTGTAGGAACGCTTATGCATAATGTAGTGGGTATGAGGGGGGTTATGGTGACGAGCCAGTGAAAATGGGTATACTTCTGTTTGGGTCTTGGGAAACGTATATGTAAAACGTCATAGGTCTGATATTTTTATGCTGAAAAAGTATGACAAAGGCAATAGGATACACTTATTTTGTGTTAAAGTCAACTGGACTTCACGGTTGGATTGATATTAGACTGTGTTAATGCCATTATACAGGCATTTTGTTACATGGAATTTTGCAGATTCCCTTAGTACGCAAAGATTTTTGGTATCGGCTACTTCCTTTTACAAACCATAGGGGCAGAAGATTTGCATAGTTATGATCCTTGCTACACCGTCTTAGGAGACCCAGGCAGGTGCAGTTGTTGGGCCAGGCTCTTATAATTAAACAAAAACTCCACATACATACATGTGCATAGAGGGTCTTTGGGCCAGCCCTCTACTGTCTATTCCAGTGTCATTCACATTTTGCTTCTCCCCAGGACAGCATACTGCATGGGGTAATGGGTTAGCCCAAGTCTGCTTTTGGCTCTATATCCCTCCGGTGACATCATTTGTGCGATCACATGTGCCCTAATCTCCTTGAAAAGCAGAGCTCTTCGGTGTATGGGCTGGTGGCCAGTCCTTTAGTTTGCATGTTTTCCTCTAAGTCTCCTTTCATTTCGTTCCTTCTTCTCTTTGAGCATCCTGCAGCCCTCCAGACAGACCTATCGGAGTGCTCGCTCTCACTCATTTCGTCTGCAGTATGCTACTTTATAGGTGACCATTTCTAGACTGGGTTTGAATGGGATTGTCCACAGTGAATCATTGTTGTACCGCTCGGGTGCGTTACCATGTTTAGAAGCGTTATGTTGGCCACTTTACAACACTGATACACTATACATATTACCATTGGAATATGTCCTCCCAGTGTGATTTTAACTTGGCAGCCAATTTGGAATGGTATTGTGCATAATGTGGCATTGTTTTTACTGCTCCAATATGGCCAACACGTTGCTGCTCAACATAGCACCTACACTGGATCTTTGACACAACAAAACACTATCTACAATACCATTTCAAGATGGCTGCTGCTACTATGTTTTTTTGTGCAAGCATATGGCTGCATGGTTTCTTCTTTCTAATTCTATTCTTTTAATGTATCTTCCTTATGATTCAAGGTGGTTGTGTGCCTGTTTTGTTGCTGATGTGTAAGTGGTTGAGAGCAGGCAGGAGTCAGTGGGTGGTTGAATGGTTGCATGAGCACATGCATTAGTGAAGGAGTGCATACATGGTGACTTCGTAAGTGCCTAAACTCATCAGTGACTGAAGAGGCAAGCCAGACAATTGAATTGCCAGTGCTTGTTTTTATTTGTTTATTAAATGATACATTTTAAAGCACAGTGAGCTGGGATAATTGGTTAAAACGGCAAAGAAAAGGCACTGTAGGTGCAACATCCATCAAGGTATTGCAGGAAAATACTTTGAGAAATGTTAGATTTCAAAGGATACTAGACTGAAATAAGGTGAAAATATAGAAATCAAAATGAATAAATATATTAATGGAGACAAATGAACATGAGAATAATTTAGCTAATAAATATGGGCTGTTATTTCAAAAATAGCAATGTGACGTTAATTGAAAGGTGTAATATGAGAGTTAGGGTAAATATTATGGTAGGGCTTTGCGTTATGTTCTGCCCATGTGCTATCTTGGATCACGGTGTCTGCTTTTTGTGCAATGTGTGATGTCATTATAGAATGTTAGTGCTTGGATTTTTTCTTTAAACTTGTAGAGCTCAGAGGTGAAGGGTCAGAACAAAGTAGCTCTAAATGGGGTGCAAACCCTAAGCCATCTCCTATAACGGAGCCTAATATTTGTTTAATAAATCTAGCATACATTGTGTGGGAGTCTAGCACATACATATTTTGAGTCTGCTCTACCTATTCTGGCTGTTATTTGAAGAATGTGTACTACAGAATATGTTTACATTGTATATTATACAGTGCTTAATTTGAGCCAGTGGTTTCTGGTGCTCTACACCAGCAGTTAATTTTCAACATCGGCACTTATGATAGTCTGCCACTTGGTGGAGCTGTCTGTCTAATTCAGAAATGAGCACAACAACAACATACATTAAAAAAGGCTAATACCTGTCTCCACAATTTTTTTTTTAAGAAAAGCTTTTATTGAGTTTAAGGATAACATATTTTGCGCTCCCTAAGTGAGTACAAAAGTCACAAGCCCTCTCACATAACCACATCCCTCCCAGCAGGCCCTTAGTTATCACATCCAGTACTGTCTTGGCCTCAAGCCTTTCTTATAGCTTTGGGGGCCTAGAATAGTCTGAATTGTCACACTTGTAGGAGTGTGATGGCTAATAGTTGTGTTGATACTGTCATTGGCAGAAGGAAGGGCGAGCTGCTGTGGCCTCCTGACGAGGGCACTGCTACTTATTCTTTGACAAATCAGGCACTGTGTGTAAGTATTCTTATATGCAAATGTGCAAGATGTCTGTTGCCGTAGACGTAGATTAGGCTTCAAGAGTTTTGATGCTCTCCTGATTATTACATTTACATACATACCAACATTTTAGAAAAGGACAGTGGGAGATGTTTTAAAAGTAATCAGGAGAATGTATTTCTCCCATTGACTTCTATTGAGACTGGAATTGGGTCTATTGTCATGTATGGGACTAAATGTAAATATATTGGGGGGGTTTCTTTACCTGTCAGGAACACGAAGAAAGCGCTATGGCAGGCAGAGAGAGCATGATAAAAGTGTTCTTCACTGCCTGCCGGAGCAGGTTACTAGCAGTGCATACTCTGAGTCACACAAGACCAGCCCCTGCCGGCAGAAGCCTGTTGACGAATCAGGAGGCGGGAGAATCGCTTTGAAATCAGTAGTCTCAGCCTGAATCAGGAGAGTTGGCATGAATGCATTTAGTATTCTTGGCACATTGTACTTGGGTTTATCTGCAAGGTTCCTAATTTTAGGTTTTGTGTTGCTTGGGTGAAGTGCATGTATCGCAGCTGCAGAAGGTCTATCCCTCAGTGTTCCAGGCGGTTTGTTTCTAGGATTCTTGTGTGTAGTATATGTAGTGGTAGCTGCCACAGTTTATCACAAAGGGACAGATTTTTCAAGGCTGTGTGCTACTGCGGTGTCACAAAATAGTGACGTAAACCGCCGCTGATCTCTGAATTGAGATTTAACTTGCTTTGCGCTGGAATGTGGCCCTGCACGACTGCTTTGCTTTATTTTGCATCACGGAGGCATCCCATGGGCTGTACATGGGGGTTCCCATGCATCACTCCTGGGTTCTGATGCAAAGCTGTATCTACCTTAACAGGGCTTTGTGCCAGAAGGTGTGTCTCTTTGAGGCAGGTGTAACATTTCATGAAATATTTACTTTCTGAACCCTTTTGTTATCTCTGCATGTGAGCTGTAATGTGCAGCACACATACAAACTTGCAGAATTTTTAAACTGTGGGCCTTATTTAGATATCGGCGGATGGAATACTCCGTCATAAATGTGACGGATATTCTGTCTGCTGTATTACAATCTCCGTAGGATATAGTGGGATCATAACACAGCGGACGGGATCTGCCCTCCACCAAAATCGAAATGGTTTGTCCTTCAATGTCCAAGTGTGCAAGGTTTGCCCTGCAACATTTTGTGTGTTCTGGGTCTAGTTCCACATTGTCCTTTGAATCCATTTGAGAGATTGTGTCCAGTTGCAGGTGCCATTTAGGGGTCCTATTTTTAAGCCATGGACTGTAACTGCGGTAGACGCAGGTTGCATGCTACCCTTTAAGGTCATGTGTTCTGAGGTCATGTGACAAGAATTAACTTGTGCTTCTGACCATTCTTTGATCACACTCCAGAGGCCACACTCTTTGATGGGCATTGTAGCGCTTGGAGGCTCAGATGGTGGGTTTTCCATCCTAAGAACAAGTGAACTGCAACACTGGCCTTAACCAGCAAAAATACAACAACAACCGGGTAATACCTGGAATGCTGAATTATTCAAAGCCGCATTCCATTCCATCATTTTTCACTCACTCCAGACAAAGGCCAACCTTATGCAAAAAAGTACCAACCCTGCTCCTCCGGAGAACAGCCTATCCTGACCTTCGAGGCGAGACCACCCCCAAAAGGGACCGCCTTGCTTGGGGTTCGTCAGTAGGGTTTAGGTTGAGCCCACTGATTTGCAATGGGCTGGGTTGGTGAGTGTAAGTGTGAGAGTGGGGTTATTGTTATGGTTAACGCTGAAATTCACGGGGGGATTACCTCAGCTGTTGCTGTGAGATTAAGGGTGATATTGGGGTTACTGTAAAGGGTAACAATGAGGTTCACAGTGGGATTACCACAGCCATTGCAGTGAGAGTAAGGGTGCAAACAGGGTTAGAGGGTGCCTTGACTTTTTGCCTTTCTGCAATCAGACATTATGGGTTTGGCATTGTAGTCACTCTAATGCTAATTAAAGCAATTGTTATTAAGGGGTGTCCACCTTGGGTCTCCTGTCTCTTATTAGCGTAGGTCTTAACTTTGGTGTTCTTTAGTTTCACATAGATCTCACAGGACCACTAACTTTCGGAAGCCTGGATGGGATTTCAGGACACATTATTCTGGGAGGATGGGTCGCCTTTGAAGGCAATGTTTGGAATAATTAGAGCCAAATTGTGAATTTTAAAGCAATGATATTCATGAAAACGTATTAAATATTAAATAATATACTAAAAAGAGTCTATGAGGTAATGTGATAACACCACAGAAGGTTTGCGGAAATGAGTGCCGAATGGTGGGTTTTAAAATACACTGGACAAGAAACTTTGATCACATCTGTGTGGGATTTATTTACAACTGATTTGGCAGCACGATAGGTAGCTATAACCCAAAAATCTATTTGGAAATAGTAAAAAATTGTGGGCCAGATGTATCAAAGGGTTTTACCCATTTTGTGTCTATGGGAAAATATGTTCGTACATATATATGGCCCTCTATTATATAAGGAGTACTAGCGCCAGTAGTGAAAACGGGATATGATTTGAATACAATTTAATGTCGAGAATTGGGAAGCTGAGTGCAAAACGATGAGTTTGAAGCGCATTGAGCTCGGAACATATTTATTTATTTATCAAGCACTTTTACGAATGAGTTACATAAGAGCAAATAAGAGTGCATAGCAACAGTATAGAAAGAAGTACACGATAGATAGCAAGATACATATGCAAACAAGCATCTTAACGCCTTAACCGCAGCGTTTTTTCCGCCGCGGTGCGGGCGTTCTATTGGGTGGGCCGGGCTCCGTCGGCAGTTGGCCGACGGCAGCACCCGCGAGGTAGTGCTGGCCGACGGGAGCACGGAAGGGGTTAATAGCCTATCATAAATCACGAGCTGTCCTAATCTTGTTCCACATTTTGACTGAGTACCCCATCCACCAAGCTCCTAGACCCAGCAGCAAGCAAAAAAGAATGGACAAACCCAGATGGAAAAAAGCACTGCAAACACCCGTGGGTGATGTTTGGCTCCTTTGGGATGCCATATCAGTAACATTAGAGCTCAAGGGAATATTTTGGCTTAATCTAGTAAAACCAATAAGATAGCTCAGTGCGTTAAAAACTTGCTGCAGGGGAGGGGTGTAACGCATATCTAAAAATATTCTAAATAAAACCCATTCTAAAGCACTAAATAGAAAAGATATTTCTCCAGGCTCATAGTATGTTTGAAGCTAAGAGAACACTGCTTAGCCTTTATTCAGGTAACAACCAACCTCCTAACTCTACCTGCCCTTACAACCTAAAGCAAAAGCAGAAAGGGCATGAACAAAGGAAGCAATAAGTGCTTCATTTGAACCGGTGGTTGCAGGTGGGGCCCACAGGCACTCTTTTTGGGTCCTGTATTTATTTTTTATCAAACGTCTTTGACCCAGACCAAAAGAGAGAAAGGCTGACAGCGAGAAGAGGGACAGAAGAAGTAAGCTGGGATGAAAAAGAACCGGCAAGAGTGAGAAGATTGGGGTCTGAAAATACGGTGGTGCATGAAAGAGGCTTGGCCTGGAAGTAAGACAAGCCAGCCTTGGTATCCAGCAAACCTGACATTCGGCTGTGGTGCTGCCAGGTTTCTGGGACTTTCTTTGGACCATAGCATTTATTCTTTTACACATTAAGCACTGTATAATCTAGATTTTTGCTTCAAATCTTTCTCCATCACATTTCTTGCAGTAGAAAGTATCATGGGCTCCCAAAAATGACCTGTGTTATTATTTTGTAACAGATGCACTGTTCCTGTTTGCACCTCAAACAGGGACAAGGAATATGTGAACTTGCTTGAAGCAGCCACACCATATTTCACTGTGTAGGCAGCACCCTACCTGCACTTAAAGGGGTGACAGAGATTGCCCTGCACGCTGGTGCAGTGAGTGACCGCACCTGCCTGCAGGGGGGTGTCTGGGATGTCTAAAGAAAGCCTCTTCCATCCTCCAGAGTGGCACCCTTGGTGAACTGCCACCTCTTTGCGGTGTCATGGGGCTGATGTGGATGATGGCTTCGTTTGGGACCAATACGTGCAAAGCAGAGCTGGAAAGAGGGGGGAGACAGACAATCCCGCGGTGGGGGAAGAAGTCAGTGGGCACAGTGGGCACAGAGGCGCCATTTTAAACGAACTGAGAGGCACCAGTTCGGAGCCGGATAGCATTAGTGGATAGGAAGGACAGCTGGGGGCCGATGCAAGCATGGAGCAGACCACAGAATGGCGGAAGGGGTGCTGGGTTGATACACCCACTAATAGTGGTGGAACACCAAGGACCATTTGGAAGTGTTAGGGAAGCAAGAGACGAAGGGACAGTGGGTTTATGGTAGAGTAGGAAAGAATCACCAACAGAGTTTAGGGGCAGTAGGGAAGAGGCGGAGCAGGTTCTGGGACAGCAGAAGGGGAGATTCAGTAGAGGCAATGAGGAGAGCAGGTAGATAGGTGTTTCTGTAAGATGATTTTGAGGGTGAAGGAACAAAAGAGGGTGAGTTAAGGAATATGGGAGTTGTGGTAGTTAGGATAGGGGCGGGCAGGTCTGGCTCAGTGTTTATAAGCTAGGTTCACCAGCGACCACAGAGATCGGAGAGGCGGGTAAGAAGAGATGGTTTATTCGAGGGCATCCAACCTGGCCGCAGTGGCGGACAAGTCAGGACAGATAGACAGTGGGCTTAGTCTGCCTCTTTTGAGAAGATAACACAGCTTTCTACTATGGTTTATAGCTTTTGGGGAGGAGGAGTAGTGGGCGGGCGTTGCCTGCTACGTTTAGAGCAGCGGCTGTGATGAGTAATATGGAGGAGGTGGATGAAACACAGCTGGATTATGAGGATCTGGTGGAGGGTGAAGAAGAGAGGTTATTAATAACTCCACAGAGATTGTGCAGCAATGGGAATGGCAATGGAGGGCAGAGCATGTGTCGGGCACTCAAGGCCCGATTCACAAAGGTAAAGTTAGACCAAAAGTCTAACTTAGAGCAAAAGTCTAACTTTACTACTTTTCGGTATTCACAAAGGTTAATTACTAATAGTGACTTTACTACTATTAACTATACTACTAGTAAGTTTAATAGTAGTAAAGTTACTAGTAGTAACTTACCTTTGTGAATACCAAAAAGTAGTAACGTTAGACTTTTCGTCTAACTTTACCTTTGTGTATCTGGCCCTTAGACTCATGGTGTAAAGTTAGACTTCAGCTGTAAAGTTAGACTTCAGGTGTAAAGTTAGACTTTAGGTGTAAAGTTAGACTTCAGGTGTAAAGTTAGACTTTAGGTGTAAAGTTAGACTTCAGGTGTAAAGTTAGACTTCAGGTGTAAAGTTAGACTTCAGGTGTGAAGTTAGACTTCAGGTGTAAAGTTAGACTTCAGGTTTAAGTTTACCTTTGTATATCGGGCCCATAGTGGTTACCAAAGACACAGAGGTTTGTGTTTTACAAGCACAAAGGCAGAGGAAAAATTGCCTCCCAGAGAGGAGAAATGGAAGACAGGATGGTGCCTCGTGTGCTGATGGCTTCGGAGCGGGTCCAGAAACTGAATTTGGGTACTGCGTCATTAGGCATGCATGAATTGTTGCAGAGGCTTACGATTGGGGTTGAGGGTGACGGGGAGGATATGGTAGAAGGAAAGTTAAGAATTGCAATATTTGACCTGGATAAACTACGGCGGATGAGGTGATTGGTAAGTGATGGTAACAAGGAAGTGCAACACATACACTGTGGGGGAGTAAGAGAGAGAGAGGACGCTAACAAAGAGAGCAAAGACATAGAACCTAACACATTCCTGTACATCAGTATTAAAAAGCCATTGGGGTTCAATTGATGGTGTCAACTAAAGAAAATATTTGGAAGGGGAATTATATTGAGCTTTTCAAATTACTATGTAAAGAAGTGCGGGCGAAAGAAGAGTCTCAGGAGGAAGAGTTTAGACCAGAAGGTCTAAAGTGCCTCATATATGAAAGTGTTTATTGTGAGAAGTTTCTGGAGCACAGTGTAGCACTTTTTAAATACATGGATGTTATAAGCAGAGCCACTGGAATTATGCGATTGTGCGCCCGCAGCATTTTTTGGAAAGTTACAGAATTGCATTATTTGCCATATAATCCATCGTCTGATGCATAATCTGCAGATTTTTTTTAAAGTGTTTCTAGCTCAAACAGTTCAAAAGTTGCTCAAATGCAGCAACATGTGTCTTTGCCAGGCACTGGAAGGCCTTTTGCAAAGGTTGACTGGTAACCTTTCTGTTGCTTATTGCAATATTTGGCTTTTAACTGGTACAAATGAGGTGCAAGCAATTCCCAGGCAGTGTTCACAAGTGTAAAACGTACAAAATAATGAAGCAATACTATCACAAAATATGCTGCATTATGATGCAGAATTTGCCTTTTATTGCTGCATAATTTAGTCAACCCAGCCAAATAATGTGGCCCTCCCTTCCCCCATAAGTCCAGTAGCCCTTGTTATAAGGAAGGCACACCTGACTTTTGGCGAGTTTGTGTTGGCGCGGTTTGATAAGGAATTTTGGGCCAGGCTGACTGAGGACGTTGATGCTGTGTGGGGTGAGTTAGGTACTGCTTTAGGGTTACAATGGATGGTGTCTACGAGGCTTGAACCTTCAACATACATGGCAATTGACCTTTCTTTGATTTACCCAGCTTTTTCAGGGTGTCCCACTCAAGGAGGGGTGGGAGCGTCTGGAAGGGGACAGAATGCACTGGGAGGTACCTGCTGGGTCTTTAACTAAGGGTCTTGCATATGTAGTTCTGCAGGTTCTAAATGTGGAGCAAGGCACCATCTTACAAACGGCAGGGCTAAAACAGGAGGAGTGGGACACAGGTCACAAGTCGGGGTTGTGCAAGAGGAAGGGGACGAGGAGGTCAAGGCAGATGGGAAACTTTTTTACGCCAGGTTACAATTGTGGTTGCAAAATTATCCATTAGCTGAAGTAGCAACATAGCTGGCGGAAGGTGTCATGAAGGTCCTTTTGTTAGTGTTACTGGGGCTCCCCATGAAAGGTCGTTCGGCCCCCTCCGACCCGAGTAGAGTGCGCCAGTGCTGGAATAGGTCCCTTAGACAGGTGCAGATACGATGCCCCTATGCACCAGACAATCCACTGACCATATGCGAGGCATTGCCCCACGGTGGGAATTGGCATAGACTGCAGGCATGGAGAGAGGCAGGAATCTCCATAATAGGAGAATTATACGAGGAAAATACTTTTGCTCCCCTTCAGAAAACTGAAACCATTCTTAAACAAGTCAGACCTGAAAACAGCAGTTCAGGCACTTGTCATTTTAAGGATCGAGCAGGGTTGCACAACGATGGCCGTTCTTCCCAAGATCTCAACAGCCCCACTGAAAGCTTGTCTTAATGCGGCCACAAGAATTATAACAGGATCCATAACATTTGCCCGCATCACCCCACATTTGAAAGCTCTCAACTGGCTGCCCTACGAAGCAAGAGTACAATTTAAGTTGGCATGCATCACTCACAAAGCGGGACATTACCAAACACCTGTGTACCGAGCCCAGAAAATCACACTATCAGGAGGATGCCGTGTCTCCAGGAGCCATGGAGATCCACTACTGAAACCGGCCCGTTTTCGTAAGAAAAGAACTTTTGACCGAGCGTTCTCTGGCGCAGCTCCTAGAATCTGGAACGCTCTCCCTCCCAACATTAGAAAAGTCCCGTCCATCTCTGCATTCAAAAACGAAGCAACATCTTATTATATGAGTAAATACCTCCCAGAACCTCAACAGACTCGCCAGCATCATGGATCCTTCATGATCAGTAACACGCTACCTCTCTTCATACATTAACCTTTTTGTGGTCTTGTATATATGTATATTAAGCTTAATGTTTTGCTCTAAATCATTGTACAACAACTGATGACTTGGTAACATAACTATTTTTGGAAATGCAAATGTAAAGCGCTCTGACACCCTACCTGTGGTCATGTTCGCGCTATATAAAACCCCAAATAAATAAATATAAATAAAATAAATAAATAAACGATCAATTAGAGCTGTATGATCTCTCAAAGGGAGATTTTCTTCTGCATGCTGCCCTGACAGCAGCCATGCGAAAGCACTGGCAGGAGGGCATTGCTGAAACTCAGACTTCCACAATTTGTTAATACATAGTGATAGCTGCTGGAATTTTCAAGGCGGTTACTTGCCTTTATAGGCGCCTGACTCAGGAGATGCGCCGGCCTCTAACTGCCTTGTGCATCAAGTGGGAGGGAGATCTGGGTGAGGCTATAGATGAGAAACCATGGGGGGAGCTTGTGGAGAGGGCCTGGAAGAGCTCCAGGAATGCACGATTCCAGCTGATCCACTTCTATGTTCTACACAGAGCGTACCTCACCCCGGGCAAAATTAACACACACTGGGTCCCTCACACAGCCAGGAACAAGGTCACTAGCAAGTTTATAGATTTGGGATTGATGTTGGCTAAAAGGGCGATTACTAGACACTGGAAGGGGCGAGAAGTGACCCTAACTTACCAGGATGGATGAGGGAATTTGTGAAGTGGGCGGAATGCAAGGGGACATTCAGACTGCAAATGCCCCAAAGGACAGGGAGTGAGAAGACGCTGGAAGCAGCAAGGGTGTGGATGGCACTAGTGGAACTCCTGAGACAACCGGCTGAAGATAGGGATGAAAGCCTAGAAGGAGAGGTCCCTAGTAAGGGGCAACTGATCACCCGGCGCCACAAGCGTTCCTGACTGATGGTCACACAATGTATTTGTATCATACACCCCACACTGCACTACCAGCGATACATGCTGGATGGAGTAGGAAATAATTTACAATATGGGGTCCCCTAAGAACACACATAGGTGAACTGAGCATAAGCGGCATGCCTTGGGGGTGGGGATGGTGGAAGTTTGGGGTGGGGTGGAATGGAGTTGCATGGGGCGCACTGTACTTGAAGAAGAGCCTTGAGGGGATTAATAAATCGTATATTACATTGACATTCAACAAGGGGCAGAGGTCTTGAAGATAGCCCGGGCCCACAACTAATACTATTCTCCTATGTCACAAGCGAGAATGCTGGACAATTGCCGTTGGAAGAATTGTGTTTATTGTGCTTAACTGCTTCCTTACGCATATAGGAGCTCACATTTAATGCTAACAATTTCTGAGATTTGTTTGAATGTGTCATTTAATAACTCAATAAAATCTGTATAAATATATATATATATATGAAGGTCCTTTTGTCAGGCACTGAGCAGAAAGTATATAAACTGCACCTGATCACTCTGAAGTAAGACAATGCAAACTGGACGAAGATGTAAGAGATGAGGATGAGGGGGCAGTTCCAGGCTTGTCTTTGGAGCACTTGATTGACCACCCATTGACGTGCTGACCAAGAAAAACGAGGGCCGGTTTCATCTTCTTCAGCATTTGCTTTGGCCAGAAGGGGCCTCCGTGAATGGTTTTGTCTCTGTGGAGTTGGCAGTTGTATGTTCTTTTTCAGCAGATGATGCACTTGAGATGGTGAGGACAGCAGGTGCAGGCACCTTCATGGTAAAGTGTGACATTAGGTCTCCGTTTCATCTTTTGCCGGTGAATTCGGATGATTTGGAGCTGTTGGATATTCAGTTTACTGGGTGGTTTTATGTTGACAAGGTGCTGCCCATGGGGGGTTCAATGTTTTACACTTTGCAATGGTTATTTACACACGCGTCAGGTTGAGATTTGGCTACACATTATTTGGATGATTTCTTCTTTGTAGGATTTGGGTCCAAAGCACTGTGCCAAGGCGTCCAGGAGATGTTTCAGGGTTTGGTGGAGTTCCCTTAGCAGACGGGGGCCGGTAAAGGCTGGCCTTTCTGGAACTTGTGACTAAGTCTGTATATTGGAGTCCAGGCTACCAAAAATGAAGTTTGGAGAGAGTATGGTGCAGATATTGCTGGGCAGCTTGACCTTTCCCTGCAGAGTTGTGCGGGCAGTTAGACCCTTTTGTATGCACCAGGCTTGGCTTTATCGGGTCACAGGCATCGGCACCATAGTGCTCAGTTACCAGCAAGAGTGAAAGCGGATTTGAAAGTTTGGTTTACTTTTTTGAAAGACTTCAATGGAATACAATTGGCAAATCTAGGTAATGAAGGTGATGGAGCGAGGTGGAAAAACAAAATGTTGTGCTCCCCTCGTGAAGTAATTTCCTCATAACTGTAACCTTTATTAATTGTGTGAAGTGAAAGCATTAACCAACATAGTATAGAATGCACACACATATACATGTGGGAATGCTAATTTTGCTTGTATGGCGAAAATATAACTAACTAATCAGTGTTGTTGCCGTGATGTGAATTAATGCAAAGCTTTAAATAAACAAAACGGCATAAATGTGCTTTTTGTGCCTGTATTTGTGGCAGAAGCTGGAGGATATGTTAGTATAAATTGCATTTATGTGGCTTAATTGCTAGGTAACAACTAATATGGAAACCTTAGTATGAGGGGAGGTAAACAGAAGAGCTATAGTTCCATATTTAACGTTGTTGTGTGTTTGTTTCTATGATAGTTCCCATTTAGGCCTGTGAGGCCTAGTGAAAATATGACTGCTCTATTAACTGTGAATAGATGATGAACCGAGCATGCGCAAAACCCAAGTCCGAGTTGAATGCGAGCTGTTTGTGCATGGACAAAGACAGTTCAAGGCCAATATGCCCTGGAAGTCCTGATGACTGCCAAGAGGACGGACGTTACTGAACGTGAGAACATTACGAGGTGTTGCAAATGGAGGATGTGACTAGGCCAAAGACTTTCTTAAATAAAGGACCCTTTGGATTTTAGCTGACCAAGGATGATTTGGATTCATGTCAGAATGATGAGGTGATGCTCATCCGCCCCAAATTTGTCCAATCAGAAACCGAGTTTGTGTTGGTAGTTACTTTTTAGATAGATAAAGTTAGTGAGATAGTGTATAAAACCCCCTGATTTTATTTGAAATTATGCTCCTCTACAATTTCTTCCCGAGATGCTGTCGGACTGCTGATTTTTCCTGAGATGTAAGATTTTCTTGAATAAATGCTTATTTCTTTGAATGAGAACTGAGCCTTAGGTGAGGGTATTAGTTAGGGAAAATAGGAGAAAATGGATTTTGGAAACTATCTGTCTTTCACTTAAACTTCCGTTCTGAAGCCTAAATAATAATGTTTATTTCTGATTTTCTGAAATAAAATGAACATAACAGTTTGAGATAAAATTTTCTTCTTTAAAGCTATTTTGAATAAAGAAATAAATAAAGTGCATAAAAATTGTCAGACATGCTAACTTTGCTTCTAATAAAAATTAGATAAAAGGAGAATTAAGCTGGTCTTGTATTTTCCTACGCCTAATTTTTTACTAGCAGATTCATTGACCATTAAGGTGGTGTGTCTGAATAAAATGTTTTGTTAATGAACTATGGTCAAACTCATTTAAACTGCAGGTGTAAATAGTATAAATATTTAGTTCTGATTTAGACACTCCGACATGATACAGCAGCTCTCCTTTGAATTTCACTGATCCATGAAGTAGGATGACAGCGTATTGCGAGTAACTTCAGGGAAAGGTGATATGGTTTTAGGAAATATTTTCGGAGTAGCACTGTATCAAAGGTAGTGGAGCATAGAAATACTTTCGAATGCAGTGGGTGGATCTGGGTTAGGCCTAGGTGTGTAGGAAATAGGTGTGTAGTCAAGGGGAGGTTTGGTTAAAAGTTGTTGCCGGAGGGGCCTGTGGCAGGGTAGCAGTTTAAAGTGAAAGTTGGTAAAAGGCAGGGGGTTTAGGGGGAGGGAGGAATTCTGGACATGTGTGCAATAATGTATGGGGCATTCAACCAGTGTAGCCTGCGAGTAAGGCTTGTGCCAGGGATGTATGTAATTGAAATGCACACCTGCGTCATTAAAGCAGAGTTTTTCCACAAAAGAAGGGTATTAGGTTTGCACCATCTCACTCGAGAAAGAGACAGGGGGTTGGGTCCTACTATAACTCCAGCAAAAGACGGGAAACGTCCTTTACGACGCAACTTTTACCACGCAGTACCTTTACAACGCAGGTTTTTCAACGCAAGTCATTACATCGACTTGCGCTGGGGGGTGCTCTAGGATAGGTAATAGTTTAATTTACTATCCAACACCTTCCCTACTATCCACAGGGACTGGAGTTGGAATAGTAAATTAAACTATTCACTATCCAGCACCCCCCAACGCAAGTCGTTGTGACGACTTGCGTTGAAAAACCTGCGTTGTAAAGGCATGCGTGGTAAAAGCATGCGTTGTAACAACGTACATCCACAAAAGACCATTAGGGAAGGCCACTGAGGCTTTCACAGCCTAAAAGGAGAAGTGAGCGAGAGCCTGATGCACTTTGAGCCGGCGGCTCCTGCGTAAAGGAAGGTGGGCATGTTTTGATTGGACAGAGGGCGAGAAAGTACAAAATAGTAGGAATCGCCAATACTTACCTGGCCTGAGACATGAACGGGTTTGAGTTCTCATAATCCTCCCTAGTTCCACTGCATCCACACACTAGAAGACTCTTACAATATACATGAAGAGGAGCCACAGAGCAGCTGCCACGCCCAATCGCAAATCTGATAGGCCAGTGAGGAAAAGGGGCCAATAGGAAGAAAGGGGAGTGGAGCAGGGGCGGTCGCTCTTCCTCCACTATCACATGTAAACAGAGAGAAAGGACTGTCAGCAAGGCTGTTGTGCTCTTTTCTTGGTCAAAGATTGAGGGGCCTCTGTAAGAGGTGGAAATCTACTTCTCAACACTAAAAGTCCATATAATTTGAAACAGCCTTTACCTGGGTGCAGTTAGTATCCATCTCTGGCATGGAGAAGTGTTATGGTAATGTTTGGGAAATACGAGGTTCACCTACCAAATTACTGCCAACTTGTTTGTTTCCTGGGACTAGAGATAATGGGCTGAATGGCTGCATTTGGGAGTCTAAGTATTCTTCAAATTCAGACACCTCTAGGTGAGATCCCATTAACCCTTTGTGTTAAGGTGACCTGGCAGAAGCAGTTCTGCTGATTTTTGCATCAAACTCAAAGAAAGAGAAAATGCCTGTCCTCGTTATGACCCTATTTTGGGCGCCAGGCATGAGGTTTTAAATCTGTTCGCCTCATTCCTCGTGATTTGATTGGTCAGTTAGTGCAGGGATTTCCTTGCAGGTGAGAGGTGGTCGCATCACCTACAAAATGATGATTTGACAAATTGCAAATCTGGGCCCTCTATGGTTTTTCCAGAATTGTTTGGGTGGCAGGAAGATATACACTGCATATCAGCTGTTGATGCAGGACATTATCAGTGAAAGGCCAACGTCACCCTTCGCTATAGGGAAGTACATTTTAGAACCCCTTGGAACAACAAACCTCGCTATACCATGGGATTGTCATATGTCACTAATGACAGGAAGGCACTGAAGATGAAACCCAGGACAGGGGCCCTCTGTCTAGGCGGAAACAGAGCACCCACGAAGGCAGCCTCTGATTGGGCGGGAGGACCCACCGGGGTCGCCCATTGGAGGATAGGGACACAACCAGCATTGACTGTATGTAGATTTTGTCATGCACGAGGCAGTGCAGTGGTAAATCAAGTCCACGCGCGGCATGAGGGAGGGCACAAGGGTGTCAAGAGAATCCGCGGATTACACGTGATTTCCAGGGGTTTATTCACAGTTCATGAGTGTTAGGGGAGTCTGCATGGGACAACTAGTGCAAAGATTTGTGGGAAACACAGGGAAGAATGAGTCTTGTGTGGAGTGGAAACACAGGACACACATCAAACAGGTGTGAGCAGAGCACAAGTGCACCATGAAGAGGCCTGCAGAACTTGTGTTGCTCGGGTGCTGAAGCAGACATGCATGTTAAAGGTGAGTGCAGAGATTGATTCTTGATTTCACCTCATGCCTCTTGTTTCCACCACCCTACGCTGTCTGTCTCGTGCCTCCTTTCGTTCCTGCTTGCTCCCTTCATGCTTGCTCCCTTTTGTTTGTTGTATGTCAGGGGTTTTCCAGTCTTTCTCCTCCCCCTTAATCCCTTACTGACATTCTCTCTCTTGCTCTGGAACAAAGATGATGAAAAATAAGTCCAGGTCCCGAAAAATGAGTTCTGGTGCCACCACCTACAAACACCAGCACAAATTAAGCACAAGCCTACAGGCGGCACACGTCTAGAAAAACTAACGACCGGTCTGCAATGGAATCACACCATCAAATGGTGGTACAGTGTTAATTAGCAATAACACACTGTGCCCTATACACACGCTAATAGTAATAGTAAGTAACTTTGATAATCGGTTCAAATGGAAAAGCAAACGTTATATTTCGCAGTGACGAATCCTTGGGATGCGGGGCAAACTGGTGAGAATGTGGCAATACGTTTGCACCTAAAGCACAGCACTTTCACGTGCGCGGCGACTGGAGCGTCGAGTGGTGTTTCGGAAAAACACACATTTACAAGCAACGACCTCCGGCTGTCTTCAGGTCCCTGCAAAGCTGGTGTTCCGGGGACAGGCAGCTCCGCAGCAGCGGAGAGGCCGATAAATGGCCGAGATAACATTCCGGCCAAAAGAAAGTTAATAACCGGGGCTGGAAGGAAATGGGCCGCGCTTTGAAGTGGCGTGGGGGGCCCTAAAAGTCCCATCACGCTCGCGGCCTCCGTTTGACTGCAGGCGCTGCTGCTGTCGGATCCTCATGTTCATAATGCGCCCTTTGATGGGGCAGACGTGTTACATATTAACAGGTGGAGGGGGCAGAAGTGAACGCTCCTGGGGGGCTGCGGGGGGTGGATGAGGGATTCGGTCCTGTACACTTTGGCCTCTCCTCGAGGGCCACCGATATGGAGCTCAGATAGCACAGATTGGAAGCTCCAGACTTATGCGGCGTGTAATGAAGGCGCGCGTGCAATCAGTGCCTCGCGCCCTCCGGGTGTGGGGAGGCGCGAGGTCACGTGCTGACAGGCTTGAGCTGGGGCAGACGTTCAAAGTGCACTGTACACAAGAGGGAAGGTTTCCAAATATACACAAAGTGATGCCTTCTGACGCACTTCCTGTTTATAATGTCTCTTTTGCGGGCAGAAAAGGGAGAGAAGCTCTAGTTAAAGGCATTGACTATTATTGCATTCTAATCGCATTTACATAGCGCCTACTACGCGTGGTGATGCGTTGAAGTGCTTGGAGGGTACCACACTCCTTTGGAACAAAAGGTTAGAAGTACAGTTTGCCTTTGCTCTCAAGGAAGCCATTCCGTGCGTTTATTCCACTTCTCTGTAGTAGATTAGATTAATAGGCCAGGTGGGTCAGGTTTGACCCCACAGACACTAACCCCACCAACCTCCTGGAACGAATGGACAACGGCCTTACTCAAATGGACCCCACACAGGAAGCGGGACACACACCCTCATTACACATCCAGCAACACAGTTAAATACAGCCATGCCACAGCACTCACCTGGACCGACCACTCCATCGTCCACTTCACAATTGCAGGATCACAACACACCGCCACCAGCCACCCCCACACCTCCTTCCGCAGCTGGAGCAAAGTGGCACAGCCCCCTCAACACTACCCAGCCGGACACAACAAACAACCTAGAACAAGCAGTCCAGAACTGCAACACCTGCATCACCAACGCCGCCGACTTAGTCACACCCATCAAACCAGCCAAAACCCGCAGATCCACCAAATGAGCCAGCTGGTACACACCTGACCGCAGTACAATGAAACACAGCTGCAAACAACTGGAAAGAAGATGGTGCCCCAGCAGAGACACTACAGACCGAGCCACCTTCGAGTCAGCCCTCAACGAATACCACCAACGACTCAAACACACGGAAAAGGATACTCTTTCAAACCGCATCCAAGCAAACGGCAACCACACCAAGGAACTCTTCACTATCGTCAGAGAGTTCTTCTGCTCCAAAGTCATCAAGAACACAATTCCCCCCTTGCAGGAACTATGCAATGCTCTTTAAACAACTCCGGCAACAAGATCTACACCATCTCTAGGAACTTCGTGACCCAACCCACCTACCTTCTCAGCCACTTCACTCCAACCGCTGTCCCCCCACTCCACACCCCCGAGATGCGCGTCTCCGTTGGGTATAGCTCACCACACCGGACACCACAGCAATCATGAGCGACATCCACTCTGGAGCACCCACGGACCTCTACCCCCAACGCCTTTTCAACCTAGAAAGCAACCAGATCAGCCTCAAACTGACCACCATCCTTAACGCATCTTTCGCCAAGGCCACCTTTCCCGATGCAGGGAAACACGCTGAAGTCTAACCCTCCTCAAGAAACCGTCCGGTGACCCAAGCAAACTCCAGAACTTCCGCCTGATCTTGATGCTCCCTTTCCCACACAAAATCCTGGAGAAGGCCATCAACCGGCAGCTCACAAAACACCTGAAGAGAAACAACTTGCTAGATGCCTTCCAATCTGCGTTCCATGCCAACCACAGCACTGAGACTAACCTGATCACCGCAAATGATGACATCTGCGCTCTACTGGACAGGGAAAAAGGGGCAGCCCGGATCCTCCTTGACCTTTGGTCAGCCTTTCACAGTATCCTACCACACACTCATCAGATCGGGATCAAGGAAGACGCACCCAAGTCGAGCGCATCATTCCTAACAGAACAAACACAGAGAATTGGCCTACCTCCCTTCACCTCAGAACCCATGAGTACCATCTGTGGCGTACCTCAAGATTCATTCCTCAGCCCCACCATTTTCAACACCTACCTGGCGCCTCTAGCCAACATCGTCAGAACCCACCATCGCAGCATCATATACTATGCCGATGATACTTAGCTCATCCTCTCGGTCTCAGCAAACCACACCAACACTAAGATTACTTCCACAACTGCATGAAGAATCTCACAGACTGGATGAAGGACAACTGTCGAAAGCTCAACACTGACAAGACCAAAATGTTGGGCTTTGGCAACCACGCCTACCTCTGGAACAACACCTGGTGGCCCGCTGAACTCTGGCCCACTCCCAGACCACCTCTATTACCACTCAAGTTACCAAACAAAGAGGCAGGCGCTGGAGACTGGAAGGCAGGAAACAGAAGTTTTATTCCGACGGAGCAGAACACATCAATTCAGACAACAGGGTATCTTCACGGGGTGCTCTAACCGCCTCTCCGAGGCCTGGCCTCTTATACACAGGTTTATGATCTTTATTACAGTTTATTGCATGTGGCACATTCTTGCAAATATTTCGAAGTACGGAAGGGCATCCTCGGAATCCCCGCTTCAGGCCTGTTCCCACACACATTTACAGTAGAAGCCCCCCCCCCCGGTCACAACAGGTGACGATTGTCGCGCAGCTGGACATTCCGCCGATTCCCGGAATGCATGTGGTCGATCGGGTCTCATGGGGTGGGGGCTTTGGTCAACTCGTGGATCCTTTGATGGGAGAAGCTTCCTACTGTATGGGGGCAATAAACAGCATCCGCAAGGCTAGGTGGCGGTCTGGGAACGAGCAGGACAATCGGACACAGAGGAAAGGGGGGTTTTATCAAAAGGACCCGGGATCATGAAAGGAGTGGAGGGAGGTGTCGAGCTGGGAACAGGATGGGGTTCCGAGGCAGGGTTGCGCCGAAGAGGGGTTGATGGCCCAAGCATGTGAGAGCGGGGGCTGTCAGCGCGGGGGGGATGCCTGCGAGGTCAGGAGAGAGAGAGAGAGAGACGCGCTGGCTGTGGGCGATGGGCAGAGCGGCCATGGTATTTAAAATGGCTGCCGCTTACGTGCACGAATGGACTCAAAAGGGGGACAAGATGGCGCCGATAATGTTGACACTGCAGTCTAGATTTTAACAGTCCTCCCTTTTCAACATATCTAGCCAGCTTGTCTAATCAATGTCTATCTGCATCAGATTCCTAACCTCGACGTCATACAGTGCTCTCATGCGTTCCTTTTCAAAGCCCACAGTCTTAGGGCAGATACAATTCGCACATAGCGAACACAGAGGCGGCAGGCATTGAATTCCTAGGCAGAACCCACATATTACAACTACAGGAATTAGGATAATAGTAAACAGTCTCCAGCCCCAGTTCTTAACAGTATTCCAAAACCATCCACCAAGCGACCATTCTTCCTGCTCCTGGTGAACTTCTGAGGAGAGTCTGTGGAGATGTTCGATGGCTTTGTACACTGAGGGTGAATTGTCCGGTATATATGTACAGCAGCTGGACCCAATAATGCGGCATGCTCCACCACGATCCGCTAAAACCACATCTAGAACAAGGCGGTTCTGGAGAGCCACCAAGCGGACCGCTTGAAGCTCGGCTGTATTGTTGGCAAGGATGCCAGCTGTGATGTTCATTGTTGTCTCGACTGCCTGAGTCAAATGTCGGATGGCACGGCTGTTTGCCATCGGGCCCCAGAGCGGAACAAGTCCCTTCATTGCATCGAGGAACTGTGCTCCTATAGAGTCGGCTTGTTCAATGTCCTTGGCTCGTTTTTGTCTATGGTGATTCGCCGGAGCCACATAGGTCGGAGGAAGGATGAAGGAGATAAAACAGGTGCCCCCCCAGCCTTTGGGGAGCCAGGTGTAAGCTTTTGTGCCGCAAACAAAGTACATATTTGGAGAGGATACAAAGGAAGGTGGATCGGTGGAGTCCAAAGTTCTGGTGATGCGGCAGGCACTGCGGCCCACCAGCTGGGTCCCAAGCCCTTCTATGCACATAAGGCCTGTGACGTTGATGACGGATAGGGCCACAGTCAGGGTGGCAGCTGTTCGCTTCCGAAGGTAGGAGAAGGTGGGTCTGGTCGGATTGTTAAACACCTGCATTTCAATTCGTTCTTTGACAGGGATGTCCATGTGGATAGAGTCGTTGGAGGTCTGCGGGCAGAAGTGTGTCTTCGTTTTGTTTCGCCAGACCTCATGAAAGAAATGCGTCATAGTTTTGCTGGAGGTGGCATTATCCCTATAGCTCTCTTGCAAGAGGATCAGCCAAGCAAGGCAGGAGCCGTGAATTGAGAAGGGTGAAGGGATGAAGGGTATCGAATGTCCAGTGGCGTGGGGTAGTAACCCACAGATCCAGCAGTTGGTGGAATTGGTGGCAAGATTGTGCTGGTGCAGTAGTTGCACGAAGGAGTTGTTCCAAAACTCCTTTCGCCTTTCTCTGAGTTGGGGTGAAAGAGAAATCAGATAATGTTCCTTCATGGTGGTAGGCTGTGCAGTGGTCAAGAATGTCTCATGAGCGGGTGTGCTTTCTTCCACAATCCAGAGGGTGGTCATGAGAAGGAGGCAAAAGAGGATTGCGATAAAGAGTGCAATTGTCTTTGAACTGTGGATTTTGTCGGTCTTTGGGTTTCTGTAGTGAATCTTCGGGTGTCCGGTTGCTTCCATCATCTTCTTATCGGGCGCTTCCATCATCTTCAAGGGAGCTCGGTAGCGGGCAGAACCAAAGACCTCGTCTGGCTTTCTCTCCTGACAGCCTTTGTAGTGTTAGGCCACCGATCTGAGAATTATGACTTAGTCAATGGTCTACTTAGCCGAAACTCCCTCCTTTCGTCGCAGATTATACCCTTCTCTGGATGGCACTGTGGGGTCAGGAATCTTTGCTAGTTCAAGTGTCTCTGTGTCTGGATAGCAGTCCAGTGATGGTCGGTCTTTGTTCAGGAGCTCTTCCTGAGTAGTCACGTCTTCGGTCGTCGTCAGAGTCAGGGGGATCCGCTTGCAGTGGTGCGCATGTACCCAGGTCCGTTTTCCTTCCACTTGAAGAGCTGTTCGGGTGGTGAGGAGGACTTGCCAGGGGCCCGTCCACCGGGGTTCCAGACTCTTGGCCCGCTGGAAATTTCTTATTAGCACGTGGTCCCCGGGTTGCAGGTTGTGTCCGGGACCCCTGGAAGCGTCAGGGATGGCATGCAGCACCTGTTGGTGAATGACAGACAGAGTTTCAGTCAATTTATACAAGTAATCAGACATTAGGACGTCCGGGACGTCATGAATGGAAGTCGGTTTTGGTGCAGACCAGACGCTCATGGGTCGGCCGAAAACGACCTCGTAAGGTGTCAAGTGGTGTTTGGTGGGGGTGGAACGCATCGATAGCAATGCCAGTGGGAGAGCGTCTGGCCATTTCAGTCCTGTGGTAGCCACTATCTTAGCTAGTTTTAGTTTTAGTGTGGCATTGTGTCGCTCAACAAGTCCAGCAGACTGGGGGTGGAAGACTGCGTGAAACTTCTGTTTTACACCCAGCCCTTTCAAGATGAGCTGGATAACTTCGGCTACGAAGTGGGGGCCATTGTCGCTCCATAAAATTCGGCAAAGGCCGTAGCGAGGGAAAAATTATTTTAATAGTACTTTTGCAGTGGCCATAGCAGTGTTATCACGGGTTGGGTATGCTTCCACCCATTTGCTGAATGCACACACCACAACAAGTACGTATTTCAGGACTTGGCACCTGTCTAGTTGGATGTAGTCCATCTGTAGGACTTCAAATGGGTGATTGGGAACCCCAAACCCTCCCCGGGGTACTACAGTTCCTTTCCCGGGGTTATGTTGCAAGCATATCAAGCATTGTTGGACCAGACGTTTGGCGGAGTCTGTGATTTTGTCGTTGTGCCAAACTCTGGAGACTAGTTCGATCATGGGGGCTGATCCTATGTGTGCAGGGGAGTGTGCCATAGTCAATATGGGAATCAGGTATGAGTCAGGTAGCAACCATTTGTTTGTGTCTTTTGTCCGCCAGCAGCCTTCATCGTCTTTCAGTCCCACCTGTGCTCATTCAGTCAATTCGTGTTATGAGCTAGCCATTTGAATGTCCCTAATAGTGTCCCTAGCGTCTGTCCATTTCTCTGCTTGTGACCTGGTCACGTACATGCGTGTCGTCGTCCTATTCTCAGCTGTGGTCCGAGCAGTGATGTCGGCTAGTGCATTTCCCTGTCCAATAATGTCAGTCACTTTCTTGTGTGCCTGGCATTTGATGACTGCAAGTCGTTTGGGGAGAAGGACGGCTTCGATCAGGGCGGAGACTAGATCTCCATGTAAGATGGGGGTGCCGTGTGAGGTCAAGAATCCCCTTTCCTTCCAAAGGAGCCCAAAATGGTGAACCACCCCGAAGGCATACTGGCTGTCGGTGTAGATGTTTGCTGTGGTTCCTGCTGCTAGGATGCATGCTCGTGTCAGGGCAATTAGTTCTGCTGCCTGTGCAGATCTTTGTGTGATGCGGGCTGTCTCTACTACAGTTCGGGCTGTGGTGACCGCATAAGCAGCTGAGGTGGTGCCATCAGGGAGTTTGATGCAAGAGCCGTCCACCCATAGCTCTCCATCGGGGTCAGGAAAAGCCGTGTCTCTGAGGTGAACCCTACTCCTAGTCTGTTCGTCTGTGAGGGTCACACAGTCATGTACAGGGGACACATTGGGCTCGTTCTCCGGTAGGGGCAACAAAGTTGCCGGGTTCAGTGTGGTGCATCTTTTCAGGGTGATGTGGGGTGTAAGCAGAGTCAGTTCGTATCCAGTCAGTCGTGCACTCGTCAGGTGTTGCGTCTTAGTTTGGTTCAGGAGGGTGTCAACTGCATGGGGTACTAATACCGTGAGGGAATTCGAGAGCACGATCCCCTCACTTTGTCGGATAGAGATAGCAGCGGCGGCTACAGCTCGAAGGCAGGCAGGCAAGGCTCTGGCTACGGGGTCAAGAGTGGCAGAGAAGTAAGCGCATGGTCGTTGCTTTGGGCCAATGGACTGGGTCAAGACAGATAAAGCACATCCCTCCCTTTCGTGAGTGTAGAGGGAGAAGGGATTCGTGTAATCGGGGGTTCCTAGGACAGGGGCCGAACAAAGGGCATCTCGTAGTTCTATGAAGGAGGATTGGCATTCAGGGGTCCAAGGGAGTGGGAAGGGGACATCTTTAGCTAGCAGGGAAAGCAGCGGTTTCACAATGAGACTGAAGTTTGGCAACCACTGCCGACAGAAGGAGGTGAGACCTAGTAGGGAGCGGACTTGTTTCTGAGTCTTAGGGACAGGGGTTTCAAGAATGGTTTGGATCCGGTCGGGGGTAAGTTTCCTTCCGTCTTTGGACAAAAGGTGGCCTAAGTAAGTGACCTGGGGTTGGCGGAATTGCAACTTCTTCTTGGAGACCTTGTGGCCATTTTCCGCAAGGAAGTGCAGGAGTTGAATGGTGGCTGTGACTGCTAGTGGAGTGGTATCGGCCGCCAAAAGGATGTCATCGACGTATTGTATCAACGCCACTCCATCGGGTAACTGGACTTCATCCAGTTGTCTCTTGAGGGCCTGACTGTAGATGCTGGGGCTTTCTGTGTAGCCTCGGGGTGCTCGACAGAATCTATATGAGCGGGCTTTTAGGGTGAAGCCAAAGAGGTATCGGCTGTCTGGATGGATGGGGATAGAGAAGAAAGCATTTTTGAGGTCAATGACAGTGAAGGTGGTGGCAGTAGAAGGAATCAAAGTCAGGATAGTGGTGATGTCTGAGACCACGGGGTACTGGGGTACAACTACTTTGTTGATCTCTCGAAGGTCGATGATGAAGCGGTACGCTTTCTCATCTCCCTCTCCTTGTTTCTTGATGATGGGCAAGATAGGGCTGTTGCAAACATTGCTAACCACTTCCTCTACCACTCCTGCGTCTATCAGTGACTGAATAATCTTTACCAATGCCTTCTCGCACTCAGGCGATATCCGATATTGTGGAAGTTTTGGGAGTATTGTGTCCTTTCGAACAGTGATGTGCACTGGGTCAATCATCATGCGTCCTACGTCCGAATCTGTCTTGGCCCACAGATACGGAAGCAGAGTGTCAAGTAGGGACGAGTCAGTGTCAGTGATAGAAAACATGCGTCGGGAAGGGCAACGTCTGAGCAGAAAACGTTGTGTTAGTTGTGTTGTTCTCTAAGTCGAAGGAGATCGGAGTGGACAAAGGGTTAGTGGAGGGCGTTCCATCGAAACCTATCGATGTTATAAGCGAGCCAGACAAGGGTGCCCTTGGAATCAGTCGTTTAGATAACGCACTACGTGTCGCGCCAGTGTCTACCAGAAATGGAGACTTTGTACCCAGGACCTTAGCGGTGACATAAGGACCTTGCTGGTCAACATAGAGCTCGACTGGATCCCTCCCTTGCCCTAGGCAGTCCTATGCGAAGTCGCGGGCATCGTCGTAGTCAGACTGCTGGTACTGGTTCTGTCGGGCACGGTCAAATGTATTCGGTCTGTTTGATCTATCGTTATTTGTGTCATTCGTGGACCCCCGTTGCTGTCCTCTATTTCTCGGTCCACCCACTACGTCCTTGGGGTCCCTATTTCTGTTCATCTCCAACAGAACCGGACACTGGGATTTCCAATGGCCGAATCCTTTGCAGAATGCACACTGGTCCTCGCTAATGTCTCTACGTCCAACATGGGGTGTCGGGGTATGGTCTTTAGGGGGTGCGTTCCTAGGGACATTTGTCTGGTAGTTCCCTTTGTATTGCTCTCGTCCTATAGTCGCCCCTTGCAACTGCGCAATCATCACCCTTTCTTTTAAGTCTTTCGTCTTCTTCTCTGTCACTCTATCATTTTCATTTTTCTGGTGCTCATAATATTGGGCCATCTGGAGGATAGCCGCGGGTTTGGAGGCCGCCCAACTACTCTCGCTGGCCTGCAGTTTCTGAGAGACCTCCTGTGACAAACCCTTTACATAATTCTGGACAAACAGATGGTGTCCGGTCGCAGTGGTCATGTCCTGGCCGCTGTAATCGGAGAACACCGTTTCAAACCGGGAGAAGTATTCCGATACGTCTTCCTGGGGTTTCTGACGACACGCCGTTACTAT
Organism: Lissotriton vulgaris; assembly: GCF_964263255.1. Taxonomy (NCBI): domain Eukaryota; kingdom Metazoa; phylum Chordata; class Amphibia; order Caudata; family Salamandridae; genus Lissotriton; species Lissotriton vulgaris. Next base: position 71,478,931 of record NC_141689.1, on the reverse strand, counting down.
CGACCAGTCCACTTTCTTTTCTGGGATCAGGGTTTTCAATTTCTGTACAATTTTGTCTGGAAGTTCTAAAATGGGTTTCAAGGGTTTTTGTCCAGGTTCTCGTTGCCTATTTATGCCATCGAGTTGTGACCAGGTATGTCCGAACAGCTCAAGGTGGTTGACTTTCCGGATTGCTTCCACACATCAGCTGGCAGACATAACCCGAAAAACCAGTCGATGTCAGCCAGGGTCATAATCGTGGAACCTAGGGCTGTACCTAATTCAGTGTAGAAGGCATTGGGGTTTTTACGTAAATCGGCCAGAGATGTCCGGGACGTCAGAATATCTTGCCGATCCCATGGCTGATAGACCCAGATGTACACTACCCTCCCTCTTGCATCTTGGTGGTTGACGTCATCGTGTGTTCCCAGACCTCGTGGGGGAACCCAGTAGGGGGCAGCCTCTCTTATTGGCATCATGGTGCTAGCTTGCTCAGTTTGTGATTCGGTCGCTACGGGTGTCGTAGGTTTAGCTTCCGATTCTTGTTCAGTGAGGTGGCGGAAAACCTCAAGCGTACGCATAAGGAGGTCCGTCACGTCACACTCGCCCTCATCCCCGATATCGACCTTTCTATACAGAGTCGTTAGGCTCTTGGGACCTTTGTCTCGATATCGGTCCTCATACGCATTCAGGGCATGATAACACAGTCGTACGGCAAAGTGCCGTCTGTGGCTCCCTGCATATGAGTTGAACATATCCGTGATGTGCTCCTCACTCTCTTTTCTTTCTACCAGTGTCCTTACTATCTTGTCAATCCCCGCTCGCTCATCTTTAACCTGTTCGTTCTTGTGGAATCTGTCTTTCGGGCCTCTGGGTCATCTTATACTGTCGCTTGTGCTGTATCTAGTACAAGGGGTTCGGCCGGCGCGGAGGCCATGGGGACCGAAGCTCTGGTACTACTCTCGCCTGTGCTTGGGGGTAGTGGGTGCTGTGCTAAAGGTTGGGAAGGGGCATATGGAGGGGGCATGCAGATGATCGGAGGACCTAATAAAAGTTCATCGTTGGCTTGCTGTTTCGAGGGTAATTCAGGGTAGAGCGTAGAGGGTGTTCTAACCGGACACTGACTTGATGTCTCTAACTCTTGTTTCTGTTTGGCTTCGTCTCTCTCCTTTATCTCTTCTTCTAATTTCTTAGCAGCTAGGTGGGCTGCCTTTCACAGCTCTTTTCCCAACCTCTTTTTACGTTGTTCTGTTTCTTTGCGCCACATGCCGAGACTATCAAGCATAGTGGGCGTTGTCTTGTGTTTCCCAAGGGCTGTTTCTAGCGCACTTATTTTATCCTCTTCGAAGGATCCTATCAGTGGCCAATGACTTTTCTGATACTTCTTCGTATATTTATGCCACAGCTTGCTATAAGCTATAGCGATCAATCCATGCTTCATGAACATGTCCTTATTAGGGGTGCCCTCCAGTGGAGCTGGATGGTTCATCTCTAATAAGCGGTCCGGGCTAAACAGGCTACCAATCAGTGGGGAGAAGATAGGCATGACGGATTACAACGGGGACAAAAGTCTGCACTACCTATCTTATCACTGCGTGCAAAGACTAGACAGAATATTTCTATTCTTCGTTATTTGCAGGCGGTGAATACCTCAAAAGAACCAATATCGAACAGTCAATGCTCGGTCAATCAAACAATCAATGGGGAGAATAAGTAGGCACGACAGGTTACAACGGGAACAAAAGTCTGCGTTACCTACCCTTTCACTACCTGTAAAGAGAGAACCTGTTCTTCCCTGTTTGCAGACAGAGAATCTCCAGAAAACAATCCGCGAACAACAGTTCGGGCCAAACAATCAATCAGTGGGGGAGGAAGATAGGCACGACGGATTACAACGGGGACAAAAGTCTGCGTTACCTATCCTTCACTACCTGCAAAGAGAGAGCCTGTTCTTCTCCGTTTGCAGACAGCGAATCTCCAAAAAGAACCAACAATTCAAAGAGTAATACTAGTATTTTCCAAATCAAACAATCATTTCGCAATTTGTCGTGTTACACGACCTTACCCGGACCGCATGGACAGTTTCTTGTCTTCCGAATCCAGCGCCCGATCGTCCTCTATTGTTCGTGACCGTCGCGGCACTCCTGATGGTTCCCAGTCAGGACCGTAGATCACTCGAGAGAGGTCTGTTCGGAACCAGTGAAGTTCGGATGATCGGCTGTCAGACTAGGGTCTATCGGACAGGAGCTCTCCCGATCGTTGCACTCTGTCGTCAGGACCTCTCCCACTGGATCCACGAGTCACTGATGGGCTCTACGTTGGGCGCCAATTGTGGAAAAAGGTAGGGCCGATGACCTTTTTCAAAGTTGCCCGGCGCTAACCGCCTCTATTACCACTCAAGTTACCAAACAAAGAGGCAGGCGCTGGAGACTGGAAGGCAGGAAACAGAAGTTTTATTCTGACGGAGCAGAACACATCAATTCAGACAACAGGGTATCTTCACGAGGTGCTCTAACCGCCTCTCCGAGGCCTGGCCTCTTATACACAGGTTTATGATCGTTATTACAGTTTATTGCATGTGGCACATTCTTGCAAATACTTTGAAGTACGGAAGGGCATCCTCGGAATCCCCGCTTCAGGCCCGTTCCCACACACATTTACAGTAGAAGCCCCCCCCCCCGGTCACAACAGGTGACGATTGTCGCGCAGCTGGACATTCCGCCAATTCCCGGAATGCATGTGGTCGATCGGGTCTCATGGGGTGGGGGCTTTGATCAACTCGTGTATCCTTTGATGGGAGAAGCTTCCTACTGTATGGGGGCAATACACAGCATCCGCAAGGCTAGGTGGCGGTCTGGGAACGAGCAGGACAATCGGACACAGAGGAAAGGGGGGTTTTATCAAAAGGACCCGGGATCATGAAAGGAGTGGAGGGAGGTGTCGAGCTGGGAACAGGATGGGGTTCCGAGGCAGGGTTGCGCCGAAGAGGGGTTGATGGCCCAAGCATGTGAGAGCGGGGGCTTTCAGCGTGCGGGGGATGCCTGCGAGGTCAGGAGAGAGAGAGAGAGAGACGCGCTGGCTGTGGGCGATGGGCAGAGAGGCCATGGTATTTAAAATGGCTGCCGCTTACATGCACGAATGGACTCAAAAGGGGGACAAGATGGCGCCGATAATGTTGACACTGCAGTCTAGATTTTAACATCGGCATCAACCTGGACAGCAAACTCACCATGAAAAACAGTCTCCTCCACATCACCCAGCACCTTGGAAATCTCCACTGGCTCCCTGCCCAGAAATAATACCAATTCAATTTACTGACACACACAATCAAAGCCCTGCACAACCGAGGACCAACATGCATAAACCACCGTCTGAACTTCCCCAACCTTCCAGAAACCTCTCCTCCGCCTCCCTCACAAAGAAACCGGAATCCACTGTAGCCACAGCGGAGGCAGCTCCCTTTCCCACCTCACCGCCAAGTCCCGGAACCCCCTACAAATCCGAACATCACCCTCGCTGACCGATTTTAGGAAGAGATTCAAATTCTGATCCCGGAATAGTCTGTGACATAAAATAATTGAAGTGGCCCATAAAGGACATCGTGGAATCGTTGCCACAAAACAAGTTCTCCGAGTCTTGTTCCCTTGTCTTGATGACAGGGTTGAAATGGAATTAAGGGCCTGTCATCTATGCAACTGCCTTTCTGCGAAAACTACTCACCACACCTTAAGCACGCCAGAAATCCCAAATCATGCATACGAGAAAATAGCCATTGACTTTTCCGGTTCACTCGACAATGGACATGACCTGGTGGTGATTATGGAGGAATATTCACAATTTCCATTTATCAAAACTCTTTAATCTACTACTCAAGAACGAGTCATCAAAAGACTGGATGGCATCTTTGCAACATGGGGTGTTCCATCCATAATGAAGTCTGACAAAGGCCTTCTGGCCTGCTTTTCACTAGTCGAGATTTTAAAGACTTTTTGTAGCATTTGAATATAAAACATCAGAAGAGCACACCTTTATGGCCACAGGCCAACAGACTAGTTAAGCATTTTATGAGCACACTAATGAAAGTACTGCAACATGAAAAGCAATGGCAGTCCCTATCCCACCCCATCATTGTAATCAGGTCCTAAGAATTGAAAAAAATATATCATAAACGTTACAAAATATATTTCTTTAAACAACATACAAAATTGATACAAAACTAATATAAAATATTCATAGACATAATGGGTTTTTTAAAACTATTTCTATAAAAAAATAATTTACTTAAAAGAAATAATTCAAAATTGCATATAAAAAATACCAATTTCAACAACATTTACAAATTAAAAACACTAATTATATTTACAGTAAAAATACTCCCTACTCTATCCTTCCGCAATCCCTACATCCTGTAAATCAATGTGAAATTGTACAAAAAAATTAACTAAATCACAACAAAAAAATAATAATGAATCTTTTAAAACACAAAACATAACACATTAAAATAATGGGAAAATGTATTGTAATCAATGAAATAGTTTGCATAACTAATAACATAATTATCCAATTGAACTAAATAAATAAATAACAATTGGCAAAAAAATAAAGAATGAATCAATTGACCTTGTACATAACTACTGGTCTAAATAATCAATTAAATGTTTGTTTTTTCATTTAAAAATCTTAATGAACTATTGTAATAGTTAAATGATTTGCACAATGATGTATCTAGTTAATCAATTACATTTAACAAATAAAAAAAATGTAAATCAATATTCAAATATCTTTCCACCATACGCCCCTAAAACATAACAACCCACCAATAATTTAATAATTGAAACTAAAACACAAGACTTTTAAAATATTACTAACAATAATAAATAACCACAAAAGAAAATTATGGTCAACTAAAATTAACACATTAAAAACTTAAAACACACAGCATCATAAAACAAAGATATTAAACACTTAAAAACATTATATTCTTTCCTGCAATATTCTGTACAATGATATTCTTGTCACCAGAATTATCTGACGATGTTTTGACAGGATATATATTTTTTTAATAACTTTATTTGGTTCATATTAAAACCATAAAATATATCATCAAATGACAGCTATCAATTAAGAACAAAAAGTAAAATTGTAAAACACCTGCAGTTACAATCTTTACATTTCATGATACACACAAATAATCTAGCCTAGTTTGTGACAATTTGTAAATCCTAGAATTAATTCGCAGAAGCCAACAATCTTCTAATCTTTCTGGCCAGCCAGATATAACTAGTAATGGCCAAGCAGATAGTACAGGTTTGAAGCTGTTGCAGAAAAATAAGAGCACATCTACACTCGTTAAAATGTGTAAAATCTGTTTATAGTATTGATGTCTCAGCCCACTATAAAAACTGCAAAATACTAGGAAATTTAAAATGCATTGTACTGAGAAGCTATTGTAGCGACGTGGAATGGTGGTTCCCAAAGCTAACATACTTTTCCAGGAATACTACTAAAAGCTGGCCTGCATTGAGCCAATACCCAGTCGGCATAAATCTCTGCCGCTCATGCATAACTGTAGTTAAATATTGTTAAATGCTCTGGGTAGTTAGCAAGTGATAGTGTACAATGACTCTAGTTTTATGGTCCTCATTGAATGCTCTAACCACATCACAATACTCAACTAACAGGACTTTCAGTTTACCTTTGGTTATGAGTTGCAAAGGCTCTGGGTTTTCAAAATATTCTTGAATACCTAAATTCATGAACAGATTTTTGATATAGGTTATCTGAGGTATGAAGTGTGCATGCTCTAGTGAAAAACAATGAAGCAGAACCTCTCTAGTGAAGACCCCCTCAGGTCTTGTCCAAATTGAGTGCCACAATAAAAGTGGATGTAGTGCAATAAGGCCTTCCAAATATGGCATACTCAATTCTAGGTGACAAATACGTTTCGAACAACTGTTCGGAACGGTCAACATTTGTCTATATCAGGTATTTTCCCCCTTTGTACGATATCAGTAATGGCCCATATTTTTCTAAAGCAGCCATTTTCACCCTTCGAACGATATCAGTATTAGTGTATCCCCAAATGTGAGCACCATATGACAACGCTGAAACACATTTCGGGCCTGATATAGATCTTGGCGGACTGATAACTCCGTCACAACGGTGACAGATTTCCCATCCTCCGAAATATAAATCCCATGAAATCATATGGAATTAACATAAATCCCATGATATCCTATGGGATTAATATTTCGGCGGACGGGATATCCAGCACCATTGTAACAGAGTAACCCGTCCGCCAAGATCAAAATTAACGATTCAGAAAAGGGGGTGGTGATGAACAGAGTGTCTGAATTAAGCAGACCACTCTTACCCAGTCCAAAGATCAGGGCTTGATCCATCACCGTTATTTATCTCACTGCCCCATCCCAGCTCAGAACCTGGCTATATGCAAATCAGTCTGTCCCTGGCCCAGTGCATCATGGGAACAGGGCAGACTAAACTACCAAGCCAATTCTTCACCAGAAAGGAAACAAGCTACCGGGGACCGGTTTCTGGCATTTCAGCCGTCTTCGGCCCGGCTTGCTTGAATCCTGATGGAGCAGTGAGAAAGGGACTCATGTCTGAGTATACCCTGCCACACCTATAGTGGCCAAAAACGATTCAGAAAAGGGGGTGGTGATGAACAGAGTGTCTGAATTAAGCAGACCACTCTTACCCAGTCCAAAGATCAGGGCTTGATCCATCACCGTTATTTATCTCACTGCCCCATCCCAGCTCAGAACCTGGCTATATGCAAATCAGTCTGTCCCTGGCCCAGTGCATCATGGGAACAGGGCAGACTAAACTACCAAGCCAATTCTTCACCAGAAAGGAAACAAGCTACCGGGGACCGGTTTCTGGCATTTCAGCCGTCTTCGGCCCGGCTTGCTTGAATCCTGATGGAGCAGTGAGAAAGGGACTCATGTCTGAGTATACCCTGCCACACCTATAGTGGCCAAAAACGATTCAGAAAAGGGGGTGGTGATCAAAACGGTGTTGGATCTAGCCCTGATCTCTTGACTGGGTGAGAGCTTTCTGCTTAATTCAGAGACTCTGTCCCTCACCACCCCTTGTTGTAAATATTTTTGTCCACCCTAAGCGTGGAAGGGTATTCTCAGTTGTGAGACCCTTGCTCATTGCACCATCAGGATTCAAGCAAACCGGGCCGAAGACGGCTGTAATGCCAGAAACCGGTCCCCGGGAGCTTGTTTCCTTCCCAGTGTAAGAATTGGCTTTTGTAGTTTGGTTTGCCCTGTTCCCATCATGCACTGGGACAGGAACAGACTAATTTGCATACAGCCAGGTTCTGAAACTGGGATGGTGCAGTGAGCTAAAAAACGGTGTTGGATCTAGCCCTGATCTCTTGACTGGGTGAGAGCTTTCTGCTTAATTCAGAGACTCTGTCCCTCACCACCCCTTGTTGTAAATATTTTTGTCCACCCTAAGCGTGGAAGGGTATTCTCAGATGTGAGACCCTTGCTCATTGCACCATCAGGATTCAAGCAAACCGGGCCGAAGACGGCTGTAATGCCAGAAACCGGTCCCCGGGAGCTTGTTTCCTTCCCAGTGTAAGAATTGGCTTTTGTAGTTTGGTTTGCCCTGTTCCCATCATGCACTGGGACAGGAACAGACTAATTTGCATACAGCCAGGTTCTGAAACTGGGATGGTGCAGTGAGCTAAAAAACGGTGTTGGATCTAGCCCTGATCTCTTGACTGGGTGAGAGCTTTCTGCTTAATTCAGAGACTCTGTCCCTCACCACCCCTTGTTGTAAATATTTTTGTCCACCCTAAGCGTGGAAGGGTATTCTCAGATGTGAGACCCTTGCTCATTGCACCATCAGGATTCAAGCAAACCGGGCCGAAGACGGCTGTAATGCCAGAAACCGGTCCCCGGGAGCTTGTTTCCTTCCCAGTGTAAGAATTGGCTTTTGTAGTTTGGTTTGCCCTGTTCCCATCATGCACTGGGACAGGAACAGACTAATTTGCATACAGCCAGGTTCTGAAACTGGGATGGTGCAGTGAGCTAAAAAACGGTGTTGGATCTAGCCCTGATCTCTTGACTGGGTGAGAGCTTTCTGCTTAATTCAGAGACTCTGTCCCTCACCACCCCTTGTTGTAAATATTTTTGTCCACCCTAAGCGTGGAAGGGTATTCTCAGATGTGAGACCCTTGCTCATTGCACCATCAGGATTCAAGCAAACCGGGCCGAAGACGGCTGTAATGCCAGAAACCGGTCCCCGGGAGCTTGTTTCCTTCCCAGTGTAAGAATTGGCTTTTGTAGTTTGGTTTGCCCTGTTCCCATCATGCACTGGGACAGGAACAGACTAATTTGCATACAGCCAGGTTCTGAAACTGGGATGGTGCAGTGAGCTAAAAAACGGTGTTGGATCTAGCCCTGATCTCTTGACTGGGTGAGAGCTTTCTGCTTAATTCAGAGACTCTGCCCCTCACCACCCCTTGTTGTAAATATTTTTGTCCACCCTAAGTGTGGAAGGGTATTCTCAGATGTGAGACCCTTGCTCATTGCACCATCAGGATTCAAGCAAACCGGGCCGAAGACGGCTGTAATGCCAGAAACCGGTCCCCGGGAGCTTGTTTCCTTCCCAGTGTAAGAATCGGCTTTTGTAGTTTGGTTTGCCCTGTTCCCATCATGCACTGGGACAGGAACAGACTAATTTGCATACAGCCAGGTTCTGAAACTGGGATGGTGCAGTGAGCTAAAAAACGGTGTTGGATCTAGCCCTGATCTCTTGACTGGGTGAGAGCTTTCTGCTTAATTCAGAGACTCTGTCCCTCACCACCCCTTGTTGTAAATATTTTTGTCCACCCTAAGCGTGGAAGGGTATTCTCAGATGTGAGACCCTTGCTCATTGCACCATCAGGATTCAAGCAAACCGGGCCGAAGACGGCTGTAATGCCAGAAACCGGTCCCCGGGAGCTTGTTTCCTTCCCAGTGTAAGAATTGGCTTTTGTAGTTTGGTTTGCCCTGTTCCCATCATGCACTGGGACAGGAACAGACTAATTTGCATACAGCCAGGTTCTGAAACTGGGATGGTGCAGTGAGCTAAAAAACGGTGTTGGATCTAGCCCTGATCTCTTGACTGGGTGAGAGCTTTCTGCTTAATTCAGAGACTCTGTCCCTCACCACCCCTTGTTGTAAATATTTTTGTCCACCCTAAGCGTGGAAGGGTATTCTCAGATGTGAGACCCTTGCTCATTGCACCATCAGGATTCAAGCAAACCGGGCCGAAGACGGCTGTAATGCCAGAAACCGGTCCCCGGGAGCTTGTTTCCTTCCCAGTGTAAGAATTGGCTTTTGTAGTTTGGTTTGCCCTGTTCCCATCATGCACTGGGACAGGAACAGACTAATTTGCATACAGCCAGGTTCTGAAACTGGGATGGTGCAGTGAGCTAAAAAACGGTGTTGGATCTAGCCCTGATCTCTTGACTGGGTGAGAGCTTTCTGCTTAATTCAGAGACTCTGTCCCTCACCACCCCTTGTTGTAAATATTTTTGTCCACCCTAAGCGTGGAAGGGTATTCTCAGATGTGAGACCCTTGCTCATTGCACCATCAGGATTCAAGCAAACCGGGCCGAAGACGGCTGTAATGCCAGAAACCGGTCCCCGGGAGCTTGTTTCCTTCCCAGTGTAAGAATTGGCTTTTGTAGTTTGGTTTGCCCTGTTCCCATCATGCACTGGGACAGGAACAGACTAATTTGCATACAGCCAGGTTCTGAAACTGGGATGGTGCAGTGAGCTAAAAAACGGTGTTGGATCTAGCCCTGATCTCTTGACTGGGTGAGAGCTTTCTGCTTAATTCAGAGACTCTGTCCCTCACCACCCCTTGTTGTAAATATTTTTGTCCACCCTAAGCGTGGAAGGGTATTCTCAGATGTGAGACCCTTGCTCATTGCACCATCAGGATTCAAGCAAACCGGGCCGAAGACGGCTGTAATGCCAGAAACCGGTCCCCGGGAGCTTGTTTCCTTCCCAGTGTAAGAATTGGCTTTTGTAGTTTGGTTTGCCCTGTTCCCATCATGCACTGGGACAGGAACAGACTAATTTGCATACAGCCAGGTTCTGAAACTGGGATGGTGCAGTGAGCTAAAAAACGGTGTTGGATCTAGCCCTGATCTCTTGACTGGGTGAGAGCTTTCTGCTTAATTCAGAGACTCTGTCCCTCACCACCCCTTGTTGTAAATAAGATCAAAATTATGCCATTAATCTTATACTGGATTTTATGCTTAGCCCCTTCAGCGCGGCGCAAATTTTTGCGCTGTGCTGAACGTTCCATTGGGGCTATGGAACCATGACGGAACGGTTCCGTCATAAGCACAGGCCAACCGACGCTCATGACGGAACCGTTCCGTCATGAGCATGGAAGGGGTTAACCTGGTGGCAAATCAAAATAAAAAATGTTTTCAAAGGCCTGGCTCCCAAAATTTCTTAAGTGTGATCAGTTTTCCAGATAATCAAATTGGAGAGCCAAATAAGTGAACGTTTTGACTTTACTTATTTTTGTTCCCTTAAGAAAATCAGGACTACATCTAGTACCTGCACTGCAGATCATCCTGACAGTCTTGCTAAAATTCAGAGTTAAATCCAATTCATCCATGAAAGTGATAAAATGATCTAATAGATACGGAAGGCTGATCGAAGTAAGTGAAAATAAGACATCATCGTCCATGTACAGAAGTACTGAATAGGTCACAAACCAATTTGTGGCAGGTCCTTAATTTTACCCACTTGAAATCACTCCACATTGTTAATATACAAAGAGAAAAGAAAAGGAGCCAAAACGCAACCCTGCCTTACCCCTCTGCGAGGACTGAGTGAATTAGAGCTCTCGCCATTCCTACCGGAATGGACACTTGCAGTAGAGTCTATATATAACTGCCTTTAGGAATTGACAATCAATAAATCGACTCCAATATTGATCATAATGGCCCACAATTTCAACAAGCTGACACAGTCCGTAAAGAACATATATAGAAACCTTTTTTAGACAATGAACATTTACGGATCAGGAGGTTTAGATTTAGACATTGGTCTATGCTTCAATCCCTTTATGGAAGTCATATTGAATGTCAGATAAAATCGTGTTCTCATTTGGCCAAGCTTCGAGACTTGATATCAAAATATGTCCCACCACGTTCACAAGGCAATCTGATAATAAGATAGGCCTGTAGCACTTGGGGTCACTCTGTCACCTTTTTTAAAGATGGGGCCAATTATTGAATGTGACTATGCTGGTAACAACCCACTTCTTGCCACAACCCTTAAAATATGTGCTATTAAAGGATCTCATAATGCCAAGTTCTTGTTAAAAATATCAATGGGGAAACTGTCAATGCCCATTGCTTTCCCTTTCTTTCTATTTTTAGTGACCGTGATTGCCTCTTTAAGAGCAAACTCTAGTGGGGAGACAGGTGACCACAATTGTGTGTGGATGATTTTCAGTACTCGGTTAGGCGTAAATATGACCAAAATGGCCAACGCAATCCTAGTCCGTTATTAGGGCTTCAATAACAGGAAAGGAATCCTCCCTAAAAAGGGGAATTTAATGCATGCCAAAAGGCACTTCGACTAGATTCTTGCTGACTTCCTCTGTGACATCTTTCTTCCTCTCTAGTAATGTTTTTTTTTTTTTTAATAAGCCTACACCTTTTGGCCTCTACTTGGTCTCTAGAACCCAGATTTACTAAGGACTTGCATTGTCCTTGTGTGAGCCAAGGTGACGAGAGGGCAACGCAAGCCTTAAGTGAGATTTACTATGCCACGTAAATATCTTTATTTCTCTTCGCTTTTTCCTCTTTCTCAGTATACTGCATTCTTCTGCACACTTAGGAAGTAGAAAACGTCTCTAAGGATTGTTTGTGTGCAGGAAGGCGTCCCTTCCTGGGTTTAACGCAGGCACCATTGAGCTGTGGTGCAAGGGGGCCTGGGTTGGTGTGAGGTTACACTCAGTGCGCCAGCAAAGGGAGAGAGCAGGAATGCACCATATCTTATTAGATATGGCGTAGTCCTGCCTTCTCCCTGTCATGCATGCAGTGCAGCACCTTGTCTTGCTGCGTTGCGTGACATTTGAGTAAATCTGACCCTAGGAGATCTACGTAAGGCTGCTGTTAGCACTGTATGTGTTTTTGCACATGCAGAGTCAAACCAACCAAACAGTTTAGAGATTCTTCGTTTCGAGAATTTAATTATGGTTGAATATGACCCCAAAGGCATTCTTGATATCTACATCCCCTACTGTCCTCCCTAAAAGGTCTCAAAGCATTACAGGTTTTCCTTACATAAGTCTCAAACAAAAAAGTCTGGATTGACTTTCTTCTATATAAGGGAGACCCTGTGTATCCTTCCTACCTCCAGATTCTCAACTTTCTCTAATATAGTTAAACAATTGGTGGGCAATTTAATATCCAAGGTAACAGAGTTATGATCATTCAAACAAAGTGGGTGAATTAAAAAGTGAATGTCAAAAGTGCTCAGATTAGCAGAGAAGAGGAAACAATCAATTGTTGTGTATAAAGTCTTTCTGTATATGTTGGTATGGGATTGGGGATAACAACAAACATGATTGGCCAGAACAAAATTATGTGTCATCAAACATTTATTCTTGGCCTTGCCATACGGATCATGTCGAAAATAAGGCTGGTCTCTGATCTCAGTGCTGACTATCCTTCAAATTTCCCTCTGCAGTAACACACAGAGGTGGGTATTAAAGTTTCCCATCCAGAGAATATAAACGCCTTTTCTGAGATCGCGTAACACAAAACAAGGGCAACCTTGTATGCCCACGGGGGCCAGAGCCACTATCCCATACATGAACAATGTCTTGTGGGACTCATTAAGAGTACTGGAAACCTTTAGAACAATTAGAGGAATCCACCATCCAATTCAATATAATTTCATCATACCAATACCTTAGTATTTGGAAAAAAGAGAGAACAATGGACTGATAGAGGGTACTGTCAATAATATATATTTGCATTTCGTATGCAGTGGTCTGTGAATAAGTGAACAAAGTTCAGACCACGCAGTGCTACAAAATAGTGAACATTTACCATGTATCTCATAAGCCACTGTGCATTCCCCTGGTACTGTATATTATTTACAACTGTACATAGTAGGATGCAGAAGGACAATCTGCAGCTAAAATCATTATATCAGGAAACCAAGACGGGGAGGTTTGTCAACATTTAGACCCTGTGCCAATGAATGGGGTCTCCTCAGGACCAAGTCATCTGACTGCGCAACCTGCACACGATTGTATAATTCTAGGCCAAGTATTGAGGAGCAGATTTACAAGCCCCTTGCGCCACTTTTGCGTCACTATGCCCCATTTTAAAAATGATGCAAAAGAGGCGCAAGGGCCTTGTAAATCTACCCCTGAATGCATAGGATGTGACGGCAGGCTAGACAGAACGCAGATCTGTACTCATATGTGAGAAAGTGGTCAGAAAACTTGTGGGTCTCCTTCCTGGGAGAATTACATATTAAAATGTCATAGGAATAATTGGGAATGAGGATTCTATCCGGTTACTGTCTGCCATCCTAGATGAAGTGTGCCAGGGGAATACCCTCCTGTAGTGTCGTGCATGCAATAATGACAGACACTTACTTCATATTTATGGAGCTTTATTAACACACTCCTTACTCGTCCCTGTCCCTACTCTAACTGCCCTTTTCCTGTCCTCGCTCCTCCTCTTCCTCCAACCCCTTAGTTCCACCCACACCCAGCTACTAGACTGCTCACATCATTACATCTCCCCCTTTGTTAACAAAAGAAAGAACTGACTGGATCAAAGTTCTTCAATTAGCCTCTTGGGCTTTTGAATGTTCCTTCTAGGACGGAGATTCATGCCAAGATCTCCAGACGCAACTTCAGTCTGACTTTCAGGTCTCTGTACTGCAACCACTTGATCAGGTTCCTCTGACTTTCGTTGGTCTAGTGTTCTGTCAAGAACCTCTTTCATGGCAGGTGTACACTTTTGGAAATGCAAGACATTTCGAGTAATCCGTCTTTTCTCTGACTCCGCAGTAATCATTGTAGTGTGAGTGATTACCAAGGGTTGATCTTTGAATTTACAGTCCGTTTTCTTTAGCCGGTCTTGTTTAACCACCACACAGTCTCCTTCATGAAAGGATGGAGATTTTGCTCTCCTCCGAGTGTCTGCATAGACTTTCATTTTGCTCTTGCCGGCGTGATCAGCCAGTACCAGCTCTTGATGGGCACGTGCTGGAGACACTGGTCGCAGCACTCCTTCCCATGTCGGGATCCGCGTTTGAATGGGTCGCCCCACATGAGCGTGGCAGGACACTTTCCTATGGTGGTATGTGGGGTAGTCCGATACGCTCTCAGAACCTCATTGAGAGCCACCTTTAAGTCCCTTTTGTCCAAGGTAGCTTGTTGAAAGGTCTTTTTCAAGGTCGCCATGAATCTTTCAATGGTGCCATTGGCCTGTGGCCACAGGGGCGTGATCTTCGGATGCCTGAAGTTGAGGTGCTTCGCGAATTCACTAAAGTCATGTCCATTGAAAGGAGGACCATTGTCCGTCTTGAGTTCCTTGGGGACGCCCCAGGCAGCGAATACTTCATCTAGCACAGCAATCGTGCTGGAGACATTGGTGGAAGAATCGAACTGTGCTATTGGAAACCTCGAGTATTCGCCCATTATTGCCAGGACATATTTGCCTGACTGGAGGGGTCCATAAAAGTCCATGGCAAGCTCTTGCCATACCCCACTGGGTACCTTAGTCATTTGGAGAGGAGCGGGCGGATCTCCGTGGCTAACCAATTGACACTGAGGACAGTCCTTTAAGGTGAGCTCCACCATTTGATCCAGCAGTGGAAACCACACCTTTTCTCGGAGTGCTCTTTTCGTCGTGACCACTCCACGGTGTGCCTCATGGGCTAAGTTGATAACGCCTTGTCGTAACTGCTTCGGGATGACAATCCAATGATCTCTCAGTAGGAGCCCCTCTGAGGTGGCAGATAGCTCTTCGCTGATGTGCCTGACCGCTTGCATCTCTTGACAAACCTGAGGGTCATTCCTTTCTTCCTCACTGTTATGTATTCAGCGGTGTGTTCACAGTCGACGTACTACCTTCTGAAGGACGTTGTCCTGTGCAGTGGCTTCATGTATCACTTCCAGAGGAACCGCCGGTGGCCGGGCTACGCCCACTACGAAGTGTATGTACTCTACCACGATTGAGGGAGGTGAGACCTGGGATGCTTGAGGATGTCGGGACATGTAATCCGCAGGATTTGCTGACTTCCCCGGTTTGTGTATTATTGTGTAGGTGTATTCCTGTAGGCGGAAACCCCACCGTTCGATTCGAGGTGGCATCTTGGCTCTGGGGTTTCCAAAGATGGTGACGAGCGCCTGATGATCAGTCACCATAGTAAAATGTTTGCCATAGATAAATACATGAAAATGTTCGCAGGCCCATACAACCGCAAGGCTTTCTTTTTCGGGTTGGGAATAAACCTTCTCAGTGTCTGATAGGCTGTGGCTGGCATAGGCCACAATGTGTCGTTGATCAGTGTCATTGTCATACTGTGCCAGTATTGTACCCAGTCCCACTGGACTGGCATCCACCGTTATCTCTGTCTTCCTCTTGGGGCTAAAATAAGCCAAATTGGCCGCTGATTCTACAGCTTGTTTAATCTCTTGGAATGCCCGCTCACACTGGGGAGTCCAAACAAACGGTTGTCCTTGCTTGGTGAGGGCTCGTAGTGGGTGACTGATGGTGGCATAATCTTTTATGTATCTGGCACAATAGCTGGCCATGCCCAGAAAAGATCGGATGTCACTCACATCCTGGGGGCTCTTGGTGTCGTTGAGTGCCGTCACTTTCTCTGGGTCAGGCTTCATCCCGGCTCCAGAGAACACATGTCCGAAGAACTTGAGAGTGGATTGATGGAACTCACACTTGTCCTTATTGAGGGTAAGGTTGGCTTCCAGGAGAGCATGGCATACCCGATCTAATGCTTTGTCATGTTCCTGGGTGTTTGACCCATACACCAGGATGTCATCACTGTAGTTCAGCGTATTGGGTATGTGTCTGATGGTCTGATGAATGACTTCTTTAAATATTTCCGCCGCAGAGGAGATACCAAAACTCAGCCGTTTGTATCGAAACAAACCCAGATGAGTGGCAAACGTAGTTATGTATTGCAACTTCTCATGTAATTCCAGCTGGTGGTACCCTTTGTTTAAATCAAGTTTGGAGAAGACTCTTGCTCCATTTAATGCGGATGTCATGTCACTCAAGTGGGGTCCTGGGTGACGCTCTCTTTCTATGGCGGTGTTAGAAAGCCTCATGTCCACACATAGACGCACCTTCTCAGGGGTGCCCTTCTTTGGTACAATGACAACAGGTGATACCCAGGGTGTTGGACCGTCAGTTCTCTCAATGATGTCTGCTTTTAACAACTCCTGAATTTCATCCTCTACCGCTTGCTGAAGATGAAAAGGCACTCGCCTGGGGTGTTGTGCCACAGGACGCACTTGCTCATTATTGTGTAGTCGAATCAAGCATTTGTTCATTTTTCCAAGCCCCGTGAACAACTTGGGGAACTTATGGATAATGTCCGGATCATCACTGAATCGGTATAAGATCTCAACCAACCGGAGACGCTCCGCAGTAGGCAGACTGAGAAGGCAATCAGCTTCCGGACCTTCAATGACGTGAATGTATGCCGGCACAGAGATGGATTTGTGTCGGAGTGTCGTTGCAAATTTGCCCAGACATGGAAGGGGTTTTTTAGGCATCCAGGTGAACACTCTGACATGTGCTGGACTCAAGGGGGGTGACGGCTTCATTTTGTTGTATTCAGTTACGGGGATGTAATTTAGGGACGCCCCACTGTCTAACACACATTTAGTTGCATGCGTTCCCACACTGATATCTAATGGAGGATATTTCTTTAGTTGATCAGGGTCCGCTACCATGCAGACATATTCATCCGTGTATTCTGATTCCAGAGATGCCGATCTCGATTCTCTCGACGGTGACCTTCTCGGTGACCTTCTCGTCCATTGGGACTTGTGAGACTCCCTGCTGGAGTGAGAAGAGCCGGAGGATGACTTTTCTCGATCCTGTAGTGCTTGCACATGATGTCGCCTTGTGTCCGGACGAGACGACTTTGTAGCTTCACTCATTCTTTCTTTGCTATATACTCCACACATCACCTCAAAGTGATTCTTCCGTCTGCACTTTTGGCATTGTTGCCCCATCGCTGGACACGCATCTATGTGCGGGAAGTCGTACCCACATCGATAGCATTTTCTTGAGCGATCTGGTTTCTTGTCTCTCCGGACAGACTCGTAGCGTCTGTGTCTTGTGTGTTGGTGGCGGAACGCCGGTCGGGACTTTCTCTGTCGTTCTTTTGATCTTCTGCGAGTGCTGTGGGCTTGCATCCTATATGCTTGTTCTCTTCTTTCACTACGCCCTGTCTCCATCCTTTTGGCATGTTCCTCCTCCTAATCATGCACCCTGGTCATCTCCTCAATTTCATCGAGATTATGCTTTTCCTCAGCAACCGCCTTCGAAGTGTCTCTGAGTGACAACCATCAATGACTCACAGTCGAATGGCATCCTCCGTTGAGAACACATCAAAGTTGCAATACTGAGACAGTCGGCGTAGCCTAGAGATGAATGTGCTCATCATTTCCTCCTTATCTTGACGGGCCTGATGGAAGATGTATCTCTCATAATCCACGTTTCTTTTGTGTAAGAACTTTTTGTTTAACGCATCTCGCGCTTTGTCATATGTTCCTGTATCGTCCGTCGGCAACTCTTTGATCAGTTTGCAAGCTTCTTTTCCAACCAGATTGCACAGTGCAATTAGTTTATCTCTGTCTCCCGTGACCTTGGATCCTTCAATATAATCCTCAAAGTCTTTGAACCACTCTTGCCACCTGAGGCCCATGCTTCCGCCAGCTACCAGAGTCAGTGGTTCCGGGGGGCGCAGATGTGAAACTCCTGTCGCAACTGGTGCGGTTGCTGCTGCACCGTCGCAATTCCGGGGTGGTGAATTCACCATTTCAGTGCGGTTTTGTCACTGACACTCTCCACTTGGCTGTACTTGTCACTCTTTGCCACTGCTTGTTTGCTTATTTCTTGCCTTTGCTTGTTGTGCTTTCACCAATGTTTGTTTACTGGCCTCTTGTCTTCACCAGTGCTTGTTTGGTTCTTACCACTGCTTGTTTTGCATTTACCAGTGCTTGTTTGCTTGCCTCTTGTCTTAGCCAATGCTTGTTTGCCTGCTTCTTGCTTTTGCCAATGCTTGTTTTGCATTTACCAATGCTTGTTTGCTTACTTCTTGTCTTCGCCAATGCTTGGTTTGCATTTACCAATGCTTGTTTGCTTGCTTTTGCTTTTGCTAATGCTTGTTTTACATTTACCAATGCTTGTTTGCCTGCCTCTTGTCTTTGCCAATGCTCGTTGCTTGTTTCTCGCTTTTGCCAATGCTTGTTTTGCATTTACCAAGCCTTGTTTGCTTACTTTTTGTCTTCACCAATGCTTGTTTTGCATGTGCCAATGCTTGTTTGCTTACTTTTTGTCTTCACCAATGTTTGTTTTGTGATGTCTTGTACTGCCTGACCTCAAGATGGCCGCTTGCAATCTGCACAGAGGGGTTGTCCTATCAGCTGCCTGGTTCCAAGATGGCTGCCACTAAGGAAATCTCGGTTCCCACGAGATTTCAGCTTCATTCATTCCTCTCACGCTGATTCAGTCACCGGACTCACCGAAGAACCGGTCTTGCAGGCAGCAACACGGTGGCAGCGTTCCACATACCCTCACTTGCTGGACCATCCAGGTAGGATCGGGGTGGGCTCCCGACTTCACTTCTTCACTTTCGGGCCATTTCCGACACCATGCCACATTGCATGCATCTGGTGTGAGCTCCCAACTTTGGCGCGAAGAAGCGCTCGGCTCCGATTCGTTTCAGCGCTCACTCACGCTGGTCAGGCAGGGCTCCACACGATCGACGAATCGCAGAGCTGGGGCACTTACCGCTGGCCTTTGGCTTCAGGCGGCGGTTTCTCAGGGGGCACACGTGTCGCGACGGCAACCACTTTTCTTGTGCTGCCCGGGACAGGACGTTTACTTTAATCATCCAAGGATGGCAGGTCACAGCATCCCACCCTCGTCACCAGCTGTAGTGTCGTGCATGCAATAATGACAGACACCTTATATTTATGGAGCTTTATCAACACACTCCTTACTCGTACCTGTCCCTACTCTAACTGCCCTTTTCCTGTCCTCGCTCCTCCTCTTCCTCCAAACCCTTAGTTCCACCGACACCCAGCTACTAGACTGCTCACATCATTACACCTCCCTGATCAGGATGCTAAGGAAGGTGCTCTTTCACCCCATTTTGAGACTGCCATGTATCTTTTGAGGTCTGATATTCTCCATGTGCCCACTCTTAAGGTCCTAGTCTTTTTTTTTGTAAACAGATTTTTTTTGTCAGAGTGATACATACAATGCAGCATCTCTGAGTCCCCGAGACAAATGCCGCATATAAGATACAAAAGTTGGACTTTGACAATTTTACACATTTATGTAAAGGAAAATATGAAAGGCAATACAAATAAAATCAATCCCTGCAAAACAACCAACATCCCCCCCTCCCTCAACACCCTCCAGCGCGCCGTCTCATCATTCTAGAACGGTATATCACTGACCCAGACTTAAGGGCCTAGTCTTGTTGCAAAATAAAAACCCAAATACTGAAAAGCTAAATTGGATTATACTGAATTTTAAAAGGGACGAGAAAGGAGTGTAGAAAAACAGCACTGGAAAATTGTTCCTCCCCAACCTTGCCAGGTCCTACCACTCATTGCCCATGTTGGGTGGCATGATATGCTAAGGTCTGCTGCTACCCATTGGTGTCCACCTTTATTTCCCTCCTTTGAGCAAAATTACTACCATGCCTGTGCCACGGGTCAAGCCCACGCTGTTGAAAAAGGGATTAAGACCACACCATCCCCCTCCTTGGGTCCTCATTGTCCATTTGCAGGAGGATTTTATCCAAATGCCCAGAGGAGGACTTTGCTCGTTTGTGTTAGCAATAGTATGTTTTCTGGTTGGGTTGAGACTTACCTTTGCACCAAACTGAATGCCAGTACAGCAACAAATACATTATTGTGAGGCTTCATTCCCTGTTTTAGGGCTCCCTTCTGACTTTCTAGTGATCCGGCGCACATTTGATTTCATCCCTAGTTCAGGGGAATACAAAGCATTAGGGATAATTCAACACTTACCTCAAGTCTCCAGGCAAAGTACTCACTCTCAAAAGCAAGACAGCGAAGATATGTGTCGAGACTACTTTAAAGTGGCCTGAGGCCTTACCCTTGGCCCTTTGACCAACCCCGGCTATTATTTCCCAGAAAACAAGACTGACCCCCTTCGAGTTAATGATGCGCCAGCATATTGCACTGCCCACAACCTGCCTGTCCTCCCTGCTGCCATGAACTTACAGCTAAATGATGATACTGTCTTGCAGTACTGGAGGCAACTGATTTGATGTCTCTGCAGTTACCATTCTCAGATCTGGGCTGCTCTGCCCAAGTGCCCATCCAACCTGAATCCCGGCAACTGGTTGTATGTGAAGGTACCCCAGCAGAAGGCATCTCCGCAGCCTCTGTGGAAGGTCCCCTACCAGGTTGTACTGATTACCAACATCTCTGTCAAGTGTCAGGGGCTACCCATCTGGCAGGTCTTGACACTCGACGCATTGCAAAGATGCACCTGCCCGACCGATGCCACTGCTGCTCTTTGAGCCACTGCTTCTGCCTCTGGACATGATCCTGGACCCAGCACTTCACAAGGATCACCATTTTTGCTCCGTGATGCTGTAGGGAGGGTTCCAGAGGTTTCCTCTGTTATAGCCTGTGTCTCCTAGTTCCTTGCTGCTCAGCCTGTGTGAGTGTGATGCAATAGAATGTTCATGAGTGCCTGGTTGGGATGAGTGAGCAGTTGAATGAGTGGGGCTGAGCAGTAGGATGCTGATCCCGGTGGGGCCTTTACCATCTTACTTGTAACTGAATAAACTACATAATCTACACTACTGGCTACTGGACTGATTACCTACAAGGACCCTACTTCATTTACAAAAACCTCGCCTTCTTTTTGATGCTACAACCTCTGTCCGACGTGAAGAACCACCTTCCTGCTACCAGATAATGCTCTTTGGCACCGCTTTTGTTCCCTGGCTCCTTGTGGAGTATCTCATGAAAACTGAGGGGGACCACAGTGTAAAGCAAAACTGTGCTACCTCCACCCATCCAAGAAGTTATTGATCTGTGTACAAGAATAACACCTGCCTGCTGTTGCTGAACAAATAAAGCCAAGACATAAATCTTTCCTCTTGCTGGATTTCCACTTACTTGACCACCGACGTTGTGGGGTTTACAAGGCAGTTGCATCATTTTTACGCTGCCGTTGCGTCACAAAAGACGCAGCAGCAGAGTAAAAATGTGGCCCAATTATAACGTGACTCATCTAGGGAGATGCGTCATGTTGTAAAGCCCAGTGATATATTATACCTGCGTCAGGTATAATGTATGCAGGGGGTGTTCCAACGCAGAAAAGCCTCATAGAAGTGACGCAGTGAAATCTACAAGATTTCATTGAGCCCCTTCTAGGACGCCCCTGCGTCAAATTCTTACGCCTGCGTGAAGCAGGCGTAAGGAGTGACGCAGCACAATGAGGATACGCCTCTCCCTGCATTCCTGGAGTGGTGTGGTGCTTGCGACACGACTCCAGCAAAGCGTGACTTTTGCATTAACAGATGCGTCAACATTTCTGAGGCATGTCAATCCTTGTGCCATGGTGCGCCTTGTTGTAAATATGGCGCATCCATAGTGACGCAGGGTTAATCCAACTGGCACAGGTAAAAATCTGCCCCCAAGTTTTTAGCGTCTTCATGAAGTTTACAGAATCAGGGCAGGTACAAAGATGAAGAGAGAGTCTATTCCAGTGATATGGGGCCATTCACAAAAATATCTGCACCCAAACCTTGTGGCGCCGAACAGCCTCTACCAGAGTTTGCTGGCTCTCTCTCTCTCTGAATTACCATGTGATGCAACCCCAAGCATTGCTTCTGGCAGACTCCATTCATCTTACTTACTCAGAGAATGGGCTGATTGAGCACTGAGATCCCAGCAGCTGGAGTATCTTTGTGGGCCAAAGTGCACGTGGCACTGTTCTGCAAGTCATACCCGACTACATTACCCCACTTCCATTTCTGTTTACCCACAGGCCAGTTATTTCATAAACATTGTTTTTGAGAGGAAAATGCGTATTTCATCTGCTGCAAGTACGCTTATCTCTTGTTACCCCGAAACGGGGCTCTGGGTTGTTATCCTGGCTATGTGGGGCCCACCATTAGACACTCTGCCGAACACCCCCTCCAATGACACCGAAGATGCGCTGAAGTAACCGAGACAAATCCATTCTTCCCAATTCTGTTTCCTATGTGTGGTGTGAGAACAAGGGTCACGTGCTTCAGCTCCTATTGGTTTCGATTTGTGTCATCTGATTCTTTCCACTGCAATTTCAAGATGTGTTAGCATCTTATGCTCAACATCAATGCAAGCGTGAAGGCAGCTACTTTGGTTTGTATTGTGATTAATCAATCAATCAATCAATCAATGACATTTATAGAGCGCGCTACATACCCGTAGGGTCTCAAGGCGCTGGGGGTGGGGGGTGCCGCTACTGCTCGAACAGCCAGGTCTTCAGCTTCTTCCTGAAGGAGAGGTGGTCTTGGGTCAGGCGCAGGTCGGTCGGGAGGGAGTTCCAGGTCTTGGCGGCCAGGTAGGAGAAGGACCTTCCTCCTGTAGTCGCTCTTCGGATGCGGGGTACGGCGGCGAGGGCGTGGTTGGCTGATCGGAGGTGGCGTTTGGGAGCGTAGAAGTTGATTCGGCTGTTGAGGTAGCTCGGGCCTTGGTCGTGTAGGGCTTTGTGTGCGTGGGTGAGGAGGCGGAAGGTGATTCTTTTGTTGACGGGGAGCCAGTGCAGGTCTCTCAGATGTCCGGAGATGTGACTGGTTCGTGGGATGTCGAGGATGAGTCTGGCTGAGGCGTTCTGGATCCGCTGGAGTCTCTTCTGGAGCTTGGCGGTGGTGCCGGCGTAGAGGGCGTTGCCGTAGTCCAGTCGGCTAGTGACGAGGGCCTGGGTGACGGTCTTCCTGGTCTCGGTGGGGATCCACCAGAAGATCTTCCGTAGCATGCGTAGGATGTTGAAGCACGCCGAGGAGACGCTGTGGACTTGCCTGGTCATGGAGAGGGAGGAGTCCAGGATGAAGCCCAGGTTGCGTGCGTGGTCTGTCGGTTTGGGTGCGGTGCCCAGGGCGGGAGGCCACCAGGAGTCGTCCCAGGCGGAGGGTGAGGAGCCCAGGATGAGGACCTCCGTCTTGTCCGAGTTCAGTTTCAGGCGGCTGGTCGTCATCCACTCGGCTACCTCTTTCATCCCTTCGTGCAGGTTGGCTCTGGCGGCGGCGGGGTCGTTGGTCAGGGAGAGGATCAGCTGGGTGTCGTCGGCGTAGGAAATTATGTTGAGGTTGTGTTGGCGTGCGATGGCCGCGAGGGGGCTCATGTAGACGTTGAAGAGGGTGGGGCTCAGAGAGGATCCTTGAGGGACGCCGCAGATGACTTCGGTGGCCTCTGACTTGTACGGTGGTAGGCGGACTCTCTGTGTTCTTCCGTCGAGGAAGGAGATGATCCATTCCAGCGCCTTGTCCCGGATTACGACGTTGCTGAGTCACTGTACTAGGGTGCGGTGGCAGACAGTGTCGAATGCCGTGGAGAGGTCTAGGAGGATGAGGGCCGCTGTTTCTCCGTTGTCCATCAGGGCTCGGATGTAAGCATGGGCGGAAAATCCGTTACGCTCGCGGATTTTGCGGATTTTCGGGAAATCCGCAATCCGCGAGATTTGCGGATTTCCCGCAAAATCCGCAAATTCGCACGCAGCAGATTTTTTTGGCGGCGCGCGGCGTTGGTGATACAATTTTTGCGGCGCGCGGCGTTTATCATCGTTTGCCGAGTTGTTTTTTTCGATAGTTTGCGAGTGCTGCGCCATTTTGGATCTTGCTGTGTGATCCCGCGGGAATTGGCGAGCGCGATTACGTCATCGCGGCTTGCCAGCGATAGTTTGTCAACGCGAGTACGGCGAGATCACGTCTCGCGGTACTTCGCAATTGCGAGATTTGAGATGCGGCGAGCGAAAATATAAATTTGCAATTCTGCACAAGAAATCCACCAGCAAGCAGCATAAACCTTCTAGAAATGATGATTTTTATGTGAATAACTCCTTAGTTTGACATTTGCCTGCACTTTTTTAGCGAGGAGTCCATTTTGGGGAGGGGGGCAGGGGGGTGGGAGGAAGGAAGTGCCCCATAGTCTTCAACTTCCTGTTCCTGTTCAGCAGGCTCCTCCCAGTGCTTTGTCCATCTCCTGGTCACTTTTCATTTGGATGTGGAGCTGGAAGGATTACTTTTTGTGGATGCTGCTGGATCTTTGGATTTGAGGCCTTTTTGACTTTCTTTGGATCACTGTTGGATTAGAAATTTTACAAGTAAGTTTGTTTGGGGCATTACAGTTGCTGCAACTAAAATTTTGGAATTTTCGATTTTTGGGCTGTTTTGGGGCCTTTTGCCCAGGGGTACTCAGTGGTGGGTGGACTGATTCTTTCTGTGGGTTGTCTTGAACTTAAACATCATGGAGGCCATAGATGAATTGGGATTGTGCTGATTTTTCTGTGTTTTTCGATTTTTGACCTGTTGTTGGGGCCTTGACCAGGGGTAGTGAGTGGTGCATGGGCCTAGTCTTTCTGTGGGCTGTCTTGAATTTAAACATCATGGAGGGCATGGATGGAATGGGATTGTGCAGATTTTTCAGTGATTTTCGTTTTTTGGGCCTGTACTTGTGGCCTTTTCACCAGGGGTATTTGAGTCTAGCATGGGCCTAGTCTTTCTGTGGGCTGTCTTGAATTTAAACATCATGGAGGGCATGGATGGAATGGGATTGTGCTGATTTTGCAGTGTTTTTCGATTTTTGGGGGTGTTCATGGGGAGGGACATGCCATGTGGCTGGTGGCCATTTTGAGTGCAGCTACAGGCACTGGCCATGTGCTGGCAGGCAAGTGGCCATTTTGAATGCAGGCTTTGTTGTTAGGCCTCCAACCATTTTGCCTACTTTTCAACCTTTATTTATGCCCAGGGGTAGTGAGTCTTGCATGGGCCTAGTCTTTCTGTGGGTTGTCTTGAATTTAAACATCATGGAGGCCATGGATGGAATGGGATTGTGCAGATTTTTCAGTGATTTTCGTTTTTTGGGCCTGTACTTGTGGCCTTTTCACCAGGGGTATTTGAGTCTAGCATGGGCCTAGTCTTTCTGTGGGCTGTCTTGAATTTAAACATCATGGAGGCCATGGATGGAATGGGATTGTGCTGATTTTGCAGTGTTTTTCGATTTTTGGGGGTGTTCATGGGGAGGGACATGCCATGTGGCTGGTGGCCATTTTGAGTGCAGCTACAGGCACTGGCCATGTGCTGGCAGGCAAGTGGCCATTTTGAATGCAGGCTTTGTTGTTAGGCCTCCAACCATTTTGCCTACTTTTCAACCTTTATTTATGCCCAGGGGTAGTGAGTCTTGCATGGGCCTAGTATTTCTGTGGGTTGTCTTGAATTTAAACATCATGGAGGCCATGGATTGAATGGGATTGTGCTGATTTTGCAGTGTTTCTCGATTTTTGGGGGTGTTCATGGGGAGGGACATGCCATGTGGCTGGTGGCCATTTTGAGTGCAGCTACAGGCACTGGCCATGTGCTGGCAGGCAAGTGGCCATTTTGAATGCAGGCTTTGTTGTTAGGCCTCAAACCATTTTGCCTACTTTTCAACCTTTATTTATGCCCAGGGGTAGTGAGTCTTGCATGGGCCTAGTCTTTCTGTGGGTTGTCTTGAATTTAAACATCATGGAGGCCATGGATGGAATGGGATTGTGCAGATTTTGCAGTGATTTTCGTTTTTTGGGCCTGTACTTGTGGCCTTTTCACCAGGGGTATTTGAGTCTAGCATGGGCCTAGTCTTTCTGTGGGCTGTCTTGAATTTAAACATCATGGAGGGCATGGATGGAATGGGATTGTGCAGATTTTTCAGTGATTTTCGTTTTTTGGGCCTGTACTTGTGGCCTTTTCACCAGGGGTATTTGAGTCTAGCATGGGCCTAGTCTTTCTGTGGGCTGTCTTGAATTTAAACATCATGGAGGGCATGGATGGAATGGGATTGTGCTGATTTTGCAGTGTTTTTCGATTTTTGGGGGTGTTCATGGGGAGGGACATGCCATGTGGCTGGTGGCCATTTTGAGTGCAGCTACAGGCACTGGCCATGTGCTGGCAGGCAAGTGGCCATTTTGAATGCAGGCTTTGTTGTTAGGCCTCCAACCATTTTGCCTACTTTTCAACCTTTATTTATGCCCAGGGGTAGTGAGTCTTGCATGGGCCTAGTCTTTCTGTGGGTTGTCTTGAATTAAACATCATGGAGGCCATGGATGGAATGGGATTGTGCTGATTTTGCAGTGTTTTTCGATTTTTGGGGGTGTTCATGGGGAGGGACATGCCATGTGGCTGGTGGCCATTTTGAGTGCAGCTACAGGCACTGGCCATGTGCTGGCAGGCAAGTGGCCATTTTAAATGCAGGCTTTGTTGTTAGGCCTCCAACCATTTTGCCTACTTTTCAACCTTTATTTATGCCCAGGGGTAGTGAGTCTTGCATGGGCCTAGTCTTTCTGTGGGTTGTCTTGAATTAAACATCATGGAGGCCATGGATGGAATGGGATTGTGCTGATTTTGCAGTGTTTTTTGATTTTTGGGGGTGTTCATGGGGAGGGACATGCCATGTGGCTGGTGGCCATTTTGAGTGCAGCTACAGGCACTGGCCATGTGCTGGCAGGCAAGTGGCCATTTTAAATGCAGGCTTTGTTGTTAGGCCTCCAACCATTTTGCCTACTTTTCAACCTTTATTTATGCCCAGGGGTAGTGGGTCTTGCATGGGCCTAGTCTTTCTGTGGGTTGTCTTGAATTTAAACATCATGGAGGCCATGGATGGAATGGGATTGTGCAGATTTTTCAGTGATTTTCGTTTTTTGGGCCTGTACTTGTGGCCTTTTCACCAGGGGTATTTGAGTCTAGCATGGGCCTAGTCTTTCTGTGGGCTGTCTTGAATTTAAACATCATGGAGGGCATGGATGGAATGGGATTGTGCAGATTTTTCAGTGATTTTCGTTTTTTGGGCCTGTACTTGTGGCCTTTTCACCAGGGGTATTTGAGTCTAGCATGGGCCTAGTCTTTCTGTGGGCTGTCTTGAATTTAAACATCATGGAGGGCATGGATGGAATGGGATTGTGCTGATTTTGCAGTGTTTTTCGATTTTTGGGGGTGTTCATGGGGAGGGACATGCCATGTGGCTGGTGGCCATTTTGAGTGCAGCTACAGGCACTAGCCATGTGCTGGCAGGCAAGTGGCCATTTTGAATGCAGGCTTTGTTGTTAGGCCTCCAACCATTTTGCCTACTTTTCAACCTTTATTTATGCCCAGGGGTAGTGAGTCTTGCATGGGCCTAGTCTTTCTGTGGGTTGTCTTGAATTAAACATCATGGAGGCCATGGATGGAATGGGATTGTGCTGATTTTGCAGTGTTTTTCGATTTTTGGGGGTGTTCATGGGGAGGGACATGCCATGTGGCTGGTGGCCATTTTGAGTGCAGCTACAGGCACTGGCCATGTGCTGGCAGGCAAGTGGCCATTTTAAATGCAGGCTTTGTTGTTAGGCCTCCAACCATTTTGCCTACTTTTCAACCTTTATTTATGCCCAGGGGTAGTGAGTCTTGCATGGGCCTAGTCTTTCTGTGGGTTGTCTTGAATTAAACATCATGGAGGCCATGGATGGAATGGGATTGTGCTGATTTTGCAGTGTTTTTTGATTTTTGGGGGTGTTCATGGGGAGGGACATGCCATGTGGCTGGTGGCCATTTTGAGTGCAGCTACAGGCACTGGCCATGTGCTGGCAGGCAAGTGGCCATTTTAAATGCAGGCTTTGTTGTTAGGCCTCCAACCATTTTGCCTACTTTTCAACCTTTATTTATGCCCAGGGGTAGTGAGTCTTGCATGGGCCTAGTCTTTCTGTGGGTTGTCTTGAATTTAAACATTATGGAGGGCATGGATGGATTGGGATTGTGCTGATTTTGCAGTGTTTTTCGATTTTTTTGTGCTCTATAACTGAACTGATGTTCCTCTGTCTTCCATTTTTTTTAGGTGCACAAGACTCAAGAGAACCACCAGTGCCAGGAAGAAGTCCTGCAGCGGTGTGTGTGTGCAGCATAACGTCACGCGACGTCACGTCTGGCCTCAGACAACTCTACAATTCGTGCAACTGCGGCCTGCTGTCTGACCTGCTCTGAAGAAGATGGCCCCGCCCCCAAAGAAAGTTCTCCGTAGCTCCTCTAGCAAGAAAGTTGCTAGTAAGGAGCAGAAGAAGCAAGTTACCAAGGAGGCTAGTGTGCCACCCGCCACTTTTTGTGGGAGCAAAAAAAAAAGTACGCCTGCAGCAGCAGGATCTGCTGGGGACCAAGCTGGGAGCAGCACCCCTGCTCCATTGGGTTCAGTGCCTCCACCACCACGCCAACTTAAGTCAAAGCCCTTGAGTGCTTCAGAGGCAGTCAGTGTACTTCTCCAATCACCATCGACCAGTGATGTTGGCTCATCGCAAGAAAGTAGCAGCAATGTCCCTGAATCAACACAGGTTGTTGTAACTCATCTGACAAGTGTTGAACAACCACAGCCGCAACAACAACACCATGTGCAAGTACACGCCCAAGTACATGTGGAAGGAGAGGCAGCAAAAGGAGATGCGCAAGCAAAGGTGCATGGAGGTTCACAAGTGCCCACAATAGTTGTTCCTCCCGAAGTAGGGGCACATTTGGAAATCGACAATGAAGCCGAGGTATCATTGGAAGCCACTCCTCCTGATGATCATTCATTGTCTTCCACATCCCTAGCAAGGAAAAGATCAAGGGGGGTGTCTACATCTTCTTCAAGCCCACCTCCTTCTGATGATACAGATCCACCTTGGGAACCACAACTGCGGTCTGACAGTGAGGCACACCATGATCTGACACCGGTACCTAAGCGTAAAAGGAAGGTCGTCCAAAAACTCAAACCTATGGAGTGTGATGAGGCTCAACAAGAAGTGACAGATACTGCTGGTGATGAAGCCTCTCACGATGACGACGAGCCAGTCATCACAAAGGTCACTGCAGCCCCACCGGGCATGCAGCAAAGAGACATTTTGACCCTATCCCGAGAAGCTGCTGAGCGTGATGATGATGTCGGCGAGGAGGCAATGGAAATGGAATCATTAGATTTGGAGTTAAGTGGTACACCAAAACCTACCGCTTCCATATTTCTTCGCAAGAAGGTACCCACCTCGTCCTCGACCTCAATTCGTGGTGGTGAAAGTGCAAAACGTACTGAAGTTCGGCAATCCACATCCTCCACTTCATCTGGCATTAGCAGCAGGACCACCACCACCAGTATCGCCGCCTCCTCCGGCCCCCGAAGACATTTCAAGTCTCCAGTTTGGGACTTCTTTAGTGTTTGCCCAAAAAAGGAAAACTTAGCCATTTGTAGCCTTTGTAAGCTTCGATGTAGTCGTGGTAAGCTTGGTTCTAACTATGGTACCGGAGGCCAGAGAGGTCATCTTGAGAGAAGGCACGCTGTCCAATGGTTTCCGCACCTAGAGGCGGTCAAGAAAGCCGGAATTGCACGTAATGAAAACGTTGATTTTTCATCTGCTGATGACGAGGAGGTAGAAGAAGACGATTCAAACACTTCACTTACACCCAGTTCCATGTCAGCAGCACACCCCATGGGAGCCACACTAAGAGTGTGGGAGAGAGTGAGACATCAATGCGGAAAAGTTCATCAGCGAGCGTAACTGGGTCGAAGAGATCATCATCATCCCGTAAATCATTGGTCCAGGGCAACATTAAAAAGATGTTGTTTACAGAAGCGCAATATGAACACAACCACCCAATGACCCGTCTGTATAACACTAAGCTGGCTAAAATGCTAGCTCTGGACCTTCTCCCTTTTTCTTTTGTAGAAGGGGTTGGTTTTCTAGAATTAGTGACAGCGCTCTGCCCTAAATGGAAGGTTCCTAGCCGGTTCTATTTTGCCCGAGTTGCGGTTCCAGCACTACATGAAGATGTTCTGAAGGTGATTGGGGCAGCTTTGCAGAAGAGTGCTGTTCACACTATACATCTGACAACAGACATGTGGACCAGTGGCGCAGGCGCTGATTACATGTGCATCACTGCACACTGGGTCTCTTTTTCAGGGGCTAAAGCAAAGCTAAACTCAGGTGTTGACACTAACATTGTTTTTAAAGGTGCTCGGAAACATGCAACACTAGCCATGTTTGGTTTGGAGAAACGTCACACAGCAGAAAACATTTTGGATGTCTTTAACACAAAGGTCCTTAACTGTCTGTCCCCACTAAAACGCAAGGTTGGTTATGTTTCCACGGACAATGGCGCCAATATAGTTAAGGCCATGAGGGACGGTTACTATTTCAGAGTGCCGTGTTTGGCGCACTGTATAAACCTGGTTGTCCAAAAATTCTTGGGTAATAAACGCAGTGCAGCGTACAGTGTATTGGAGACCTGCCGAAAAATATGCAAGCATTTCAGGCATTCTTTTAAGGCCCAGAAGCAGCTGAGGAGCCTGCTATATCAATGTCAAATGCCAGTGAAAGCACTCATCCAGGAGGTGGTAACACGTTGGAACTCAACCTTCTACATGCTTGAGCGTCTGTATGAGCAGTATACGGAACTCGATCAATATTTCTTGAAAGAGGGTATAGAGGAGCTGAGGATGGGTGGGCCGCAATGGAACATAGTTGAAAGCCTGACACGCATGCTTCGTCCTTTTGAGGTCTTCACGCGTGCAGTCAGCAAGGAGGACTCTAATTTGGGAAAAGCTATCCCATTGTTGTACATGCTGGAGGACCAACTGAAGGAGGTGTGTTCTGTGTTTGGAAAAGATGACAAAAAGCAAGACTCTTTGCTTCTGGCTGAGCAATTATTAGAGCTCCTACAAGGTGATGAACGTCTTAAAAAGATCCACTCAGAACAGCATTACATTTGTGCTACTATTCTGGATCCACGCTACAAAAAGGCGCTGGCAGGCCAAGCATTCTTTCCTTTTGATGATGAACATGTTCCAAAGTACAAACGTTGGCTAGCCTTGTCAGCCAAGAAGTTTGAAACAGAACGGCTGGAAATTGAAGGAAATGGCAGTACATCAGCAGGCCATCCCCAGTCAAAACAATCCACTTCTGCACCTGTGGCTGTGGCACAAGTGACCTCTCAGCCGTTAAAGACACCGGCAACCGGATCATCTGCACGAAAGACAACAGAAACATTGGAGGCTGAAGAGGATTGGCTAGCTCTGCGTGGGTTTGGTTCTCAAAAGGTCAGAGGCACAGCAAGAGCTAAGCAAAGTGGAGGAACCTTGGATGAGGACCTTGAGTCGATGGTGAAGGACTATCTGAATGACTCAACAGAGGTCTATGTTAATTCTGACCCATTGGCGTATTGGCATGGGAAAAAAGAATTGTGGCCACAGCTCACCAACCTGGCTTTAAACTACTTGTCTTGCCCACTCGCAAGTGTGTCTTCTGAACGGGTTTTCAGGGCGGCTGGTGGGATTGTAACTCCCAAACGGAGCCGCCTCTCGCCCAAAAATGTGGAGAGGTTAACAATGATCAAGATGAATCAGCACCTCATTCCACCAGATTTCAGAGTACGAGAGAGCGTGCCGGATGAAGAGGAGGTGGCCAGCAACATAGATGAGGGAATTTCTACTCTGTCAGGTGACACTGACCTCACCCTGCCTGAATTAGCAGAGTATGATGACGAAGCCTTATTCTTATTCCTGGACCGTGATACCGACTTCGAGCCCTGAAAATGAGACAACGAATCAATAACTTTCTTTTTCATCCTTATTCACTTTTATTCCTGTGTGTCTGTCTTTCTTTGTTGTGCACAGTTAATATAATTCAAACTTTAATCAGATAATCACAAAAACAAGCCCATCAGCAGAACTGTCTTCACTTGTTTGCTAATTTATTTGAAGGTGCCGCAGTCTGCATTCCTCAGGTTCACAAGTTCAGAAGAACATGCTCCTCTATCCTCCTCCTCCAGACTCCTATTTCCATCAAAGCAGAGGGCTGGTTTACGCCCAATGAAGAAAGACTCAGCACTTGTGGGGGTGTTGTTCTACCTCTTTGCAGGTGAGTTGACTGGGGCCATTGCTGGGAAGCACTAAAAGTGGTTTGGACCAAATCCGAGGCGGAAAATTTTTTGTGTTTTTGATGACTTGCTTGCCTTTGAGGTGCTCGCGTCCAGCGCGTTTGGACCGAAGGCCCAGAAATATTGCAAGTATGAGATTTTGCTTTTGGCCTGTTTGGGGGTGTTATGCTTCTTGGCGGGTGGGTTTCCGGGTCTTGGGGCATTCCTGGGAAGGTCTAATACCGGGTAGAAGTGGTTGGGAGTTGGGACAAAATCCAGGCCGATTTTTTTTTTGGCTATTTCTGACATTTTGCTCTATGTAGCGTTTTCGGGGGCCTGTTTGGGGGGCTTCCTGGTGTTTGTGGGTGAGTTTCGTAGTCTGGGAGCACTGCTGGGACACTCTAATCTTGATTGCATTTGCTTTTCAGGAAATCCGTCGTGCCAACCCCGACTTATGGCCTAGCTACGCAGCGCGTTTGAACCGAAGGCCCAGAAATATTGCAAGTATGAGATTTTGCTTTTGGCCTGTTTGGGGGTGTTATGCTTCTTGGCGGGTGGGTTGCCGGGTCTTGGGGCATTCCTGGGAAGGTCTAATACCGGGTAGAAGTGGTTGGGACAAAATCCAGGCCGATTTTTTTTGTGGCTATTTCTGACATTTTGCTCTATGTAGCGTTTTCGGGGGCCTGTTTGGGGGGCTTCCTGGTGTTTGTGGGTGAGTTTCGTGGTCTGGGAGCACTGCTGGGACACTCTAATCTTGATTGCATTTGCTTTTCAGGAAATCCGTCGTGCCAACCCCGACTTATGGCCTAGCTACGCAGCGCGTTTGGACCGAAGGCCCAGAAATATTGCAAGTATGAGATTTTGCTTTTGGCCTGTTTGGGGGTGTTATGCTTCTTGGCGGGTGGGTTGCCGGGTCTTGGGGCATTCCTGGGAAGGTCTAATACCGGGTAGAAGTGGTTGGGACAAAATCCAGGCCGATTTTTTTTTTGGCTATTTCTGACATTTTGCTCTATGTAGCGTTTTCGGGGGCCTGTTTGGGGGGCTTCCTGGTGTTTGTGGGTGAGTTTCGTGGTCTGGGAGCACTGCTGGGACACTCTAATCTTGATTGCATTTGCTTTTCAGGAAATCCGTCGTGCCAACCCCGACTTATGGCCTAGCTACGCAGCGCGTTTGGACCGAAGGCCCAGAAATATTGCAAGTATGAGATTTTGCTTTTGGCCTGTTTGGGGGTGTTATGCTTCTTGGCGGGTGGGTTGCCGGGTCTTGGGGCATTCCTGGGAAGGTCTAATACCGGGTAGAAGTAGTTGGGACAAAATCCAGGCCGATTTTTTTTTTGGCTATTTCTGACATTTTGCTCTATGTAGCGTTTTCGGGGGCCTGTTTGGGGGGCTTCCTGGTGTTTGTGGGTGAGTTTCGTGGTCTGGGAGCACTGCTGGCTATATATACTTTACTTTGCAAGAGGTTTGAAGCAAATCCATGGTGGCAGAGGGGACTTAGGGCCTAGCTGCAGAGCGCGCGCGGAGTGATTTGGGAAATTTGTGAAAAATTGACTAAGTCCCCATTTTTGTACTTTTGCTCTTTGGCTGTTTGGGGGTCTTCTACTCGTTTTCTCCTGGGTTGACGGCTCCGGGGCCATTGCTGGGAAGCTCTAATACCGGATAAAAGTGTTTTGGACCAAATCCCAGGCGGAATTTTTTTTGTGTTTTTGATGACTTGCTTGCCTTTGAGGTGCTCTTAGGGGGGGTTCCGTCTGTTTGTGGGTGAGTTTCGTGGTCTGGGAGCATTGCTGGGACACTCTAATCTTGATTGCATTTGCTTTTCAGGAAATCCGTCGTGCCAACCCCGACTTATGGCCTAGCTACGCAGCGCGTTTGGACCGAAGGCCCAGAAATATTGCAAGTATGAGATTTTGCTTTTGGCCTGTTTGGGGGTGTTATGCTTCTTGGCGGGTGGGTTGACGGGTCTTGGGGCATTCCTGGGAAGGTCTAATACCGGGTAGAAGTGGTTGGGACAAAATCCGCGCGGAAAAGCCTTTAGTTTTGGCACTTTTTGTAACTTAGGGTTCGTTAGGGTTAGCCCTAGCAGCAGGATTGCATGTGTTTCGGGGTGTTCTAGATTTTTCCAACTGAGTTCTGGGGTCTTAGAGCACTCGTGAGAATGTGTAATTTTGGTTGCAAGTCATTTGAAGAAAATCCATGGTGGGAAAGGGGGGATTTGGCATAGTTAAAGAAAGCCTTTGCCACTATTCTTAACTTAGGGTTCGTTAGGGTTAGCAGTATTTCTATTGCATGTGTTTGAGTGGGGGGGATTTCGAGTCTTGGAGCGATGCTGGCTATGGCTACTTTTGCTTGGTTGCTTGCAAGTGGTGTGAATGCAATCCACGGTGGGTAATGGGTAATTAGGAAGGGGGTACTTCGGCCTACTTTTACTTTCAAAGTAAGCTTTGTCACCAGTTTTCTGCTAGGCCTCGTTTTTTGAGATTTGATTGGGGGTCTTCTACATTTTTGCGACTGGCTTTAGTAAGGGTCTGGGTGGGAGCACTGCTAGGAAGATCTAATTTTGTTCTAAAACACAGTTTACAGTACACCTAGCTTGAGGGGCAAGATCCGCTACATTAATTTGCCCATACTTATTTATCCTTCAAAAGGTGACTCAGAGTACGCACTTTCAAAAATATTGTACTGTCTACTAGGAAAATCAAATTGTGACTTTTTGCACTCCACAGCCTACATACCTTATATTTATTTATCAGTGGTGTTGTAATATTATATCACTTCCTGTTTTTCGTTGAATAATTACAGGCCGGGTTTCAGTCTCTGCAATGGGGAAAAAAGGATGGAGTCAGGCTTCACAGTAGCGAGCCACAATTCAGCATCAGGCAGGCAGTGGACAGGGTGTCTTCTGGTGACCAACATCGATGGACGAGGCGTCGGCTGCAATGGAGGAGTGCCGCTAATAGGAGGATTTTTTTTCTGCAGGCAACTTACTTACCACTTCCAACAGGACCACAACAACCACATAGATACAGTATCCCTTGCCTTTTTCTCTGACTGTGACTGCATTTCTTGGCTCTCTCTCGGCTTCTACATTGATCCCTTAACACATCACTTAGTCCACTCCACTATCACATCTGCACCACACATAGTAATTTGTAAGTGCTCCTACGTAATTCGCAAGTCGCAGCACGCCCCAGGCCGTAGAGGACTGGGATGGCCCCAATGATGAAGCATGTCACCAAGGGGCAACCCTGGTGAGTGAGGGGACACCTAGAAAAAAAGCAGTTTCTCCTTTTCTATCTACTATACCTTCCATACCAACCCCACTGAGTGTTGTTGTGAATGGATTTATAGTGACCAGCAAGGCTCTCGGGTATCTGGCTACAGAGACCTTATGTTGAATATCGTTATCAATAATTTACACATAGGCCCTTTACTGTTGCATTCTTTCTTCCACAGTTGTCGAATGTACTACTTACTTTTCACTGACATGCATGCAGTAGTGCATGCACTTTCAAAGATTGATGGATAGGTTTGTACCCAAAGAATTGTTTATGTTCAATTGTTTGTCTATGCTGTGCTTTTTTTTACAGGGTGTCTTCTGGTGACCAACATCGATGGACGAAGCGTCGGCTGCAATGGAGGAGTGCCGCTAATAGGAGGATTTTTTTTCTGCAGGCAACTTACTTACCACTTCCAACAGGACCACTACAACCACATAGATACAGTATCCCTTGCCTTTTTCTCTGACTGTGACTGCATTTCTTGGCTCTCTCTAGGCTTCTAAATTGATCCCTTAACACATCACTTAGTCCACTCCACTATCACATCTGCACCACACATAGTCATTTGTAAGTGCTCCTACGTAATTCGCAAGTCGCAGCACGCCCCAGGCCGTAGAGGACTGGGATGGCCCCAATGATGAAGCATGTCACCAAGGGGCAACCCTGGTGAGTGAGGGGACACCTAGAAAAAAGCAATTTCTCCTTTTCTATCTACTATACCTTCTGTCAGGTTACGCAGCCCCTAAGCGCCTACCGTACTATGAAACTACATTTCCCATGAGTAGGCGGGAGACTTGCAGGAAGTTTATCTGGGGAACAGACGCGCTTCCTGTTGCGCGTTATTCTGGTTTCTGTTCTGCACCGGCATGAGAGCGGACGCTCTGCATGCTTTTCTATCGTGTCTCCTGTGGACTATCACCTTCCCCCCCCCCCCTGAGGCTCAGTGGGGAGCGCTTCCGTGTTCTGTCCTTGGCGGTAGACGGACTTCACGCGTCTTCAGGTAAAGCCGCTCTAAACTCTTCGGCCGCCCGTGCGGTCAGCTGATTACTGCCTGAACGGATTGTTAAGGGAGGTTCTGTGACTGTTTTCTAACAGAATTCTACCTTTGATGAATTCCTGTTTGGTTGAATTGTGTGTGGCGGAGCACAGTGGCGGTCTATACCACGTGTTAGCGTTCACATCGGGGATCGTTTTTGTACTATTAAAACGGAGCGCGGTAGTAAGGACAACTACGCGTCTCCGTTGTATAACTGTGTATTTCAAAGGACCTCCATAACTGGGCATGTAGTGAGGTAACTACAGGCTACCCCAGTTCTCTTTGTGTAGTGCACCGTGGGGTGTGTTGTTGGCAGAATTCAGTGGTGGTCGCAACAGCAACTACGTTTTTCTGTTTGACCTTCACCAAAGATTCTCTACTGGGTCATTACTTAGAGAGCGCAGTGTTGTAGTTCTTGCTTCCTACACACTACCGTTTCCCTCTTCCTTTTTGTTGGACCATACATCTTTGCTTTGACTATTTGGAACCCCCTTTGTACATTGAGTCCTCTACCATGTTTGTGGTATGTTGTGAGTAGTGGGTTTGATGTCTTAGTATAACGCGAGTTTGTTTGGTGCGACAGGAGTGTGTTCGTTAACTATATGTTTATGTGTTTCTTAGGTCTTCCTCACAGATTGTGGCAGAAGGGCTATAGTATTTCCTATCCAAGGTCATGTTTTCTTGGTGCTCAGGTACTTGTCTACTTCCTTGGTTATTTAGTGAGACTATATGAGAGTACCCTTGTATGTTAGGACAGCACTTCACTGATGCCTGTCTTGTCTTCTGTTACAGGTATCCTTTCCCTGCTGACCCTACCTTTACCCATCCCACATTTTTTATTTTAGTTTGTTATTTTTCTCCCCCGCCTAATGGCTCGAACACCCTGTGTTTACACTTCTGGGTGTTGGTGACATTTGGAGGTGGAACCATATTTGCATCGACTGGATCACGGGGAGTAAACCTGACACCTTCCAGACCAACCCCATTGAGTGTTGTTGTGAATGGATTTATAGTGACCAGCAAGGCTCTCGGGTATCTGGCTACAGAGACCTTATGTTGAATATCGTTATCAATAATTCCACACAGGCCCTGTACTGTCGCATTCTTTCTTTCCACAGTTGTCGAATGTACTACTTACTTTTCACTGACATGCATGCAGTAGTGCATGCACTTTCAAAGATTGATGGATAGGTTTGTACCCAAAGATTTGTTTATGTTCACAATAGTTTGTCTATGCTGTGCTATTTTTTCTTGTCTCCCAAAACCTTTCCCAAAAACCCCCGTACCCATCCATTTTTCAAACCCTAACCCTCTTCCCCCGGGCTGTGTGGTTTTGATTGATGTGTGACTAAATTATTATTACAGCAATAAATCCACACACTTGCTGGGTGGGGAGGATAAGGTGATAGCAACAGGCTGGTGAAGAAATCCGAGGATATATTCTTACTCTGCTTGACAAAGAACCATTGCTAATGTGAAAGAACTTCAACCGAATTAGTAGTTATACTTTACCATTTGTTAGGCTACAATGTGGCACTGCTCTACTGTACTTCTGTCACCTGCTATATTCTCAGTTGTACCGTTGAATTGCTCAGGAGGACAAACCAGATTTCATTTTCTTTTTTTTCATAGGCATGCAACTGCCACTGTGTCACACCACTAGTACCACCGCTATGAGGAAATTTTATCCGACCAAGATTGCCAACCTTATTCGGTGTTTCCCGTGGAGCCAGCCCTGGGTCTAGCCCTACTTTCAAACACAAATTACAGGTAAGATAAGCGTTTGGTGGTTTGGGGGTATAATGGAGTATTAGTACGAGAGACGAGAGACTGAAGGTAGTACTACTAAAGTCCTAGGACTCTTGGATTCACTTCACTTAGTCTGTGAGAGGCACTTAGTGTTGAAAACATTTGGGCATTTACACTTAAAGGAAGAAAATGGAACTAAACTTTCAGAAAAACAGTCAACGTTAAACCCCCACCCACCAGGCAAGCAGTAAAAAACAGGTATGCTCAGATAAAGTTTGAAAAAGTATATTTATATCCCTAACAAAATAATCTCCCGCAAGACCCTCCCTAACCCCAACGATTGTCCTTCAAAAGTCCCCAAAAACCCAACTCCCAATTCCCACCCCCCAAAAGTCTCTAAAAAAGGGGCAAGGGACACTATGGGTGGATGCGGTTAACTTTTTGGGCCAGGGCATCATGCTCCTCGCGGAGCAAGGCGAGCTCCTGCTGAAGGCGGGACACCATCAGGGTAGTGCGGCGCAGGCGTGCCTTCACTGCCTTGCAGGTGCAATGCCTGTGAGAGGCAGCTGTTGGCCTTGCTGCTCGGCGGTGGCGTTTGCCTTTTGCAGCCCGGCTCAGTCTGGGTGGACCACTGTGCTGGGTGGCAGCCCGTGGGGCCACGGAGGCCGATGCAGACTACGTTGTTGTAGTTGTCGACTGCACACTTTCCACGTCCTCCAGGGCCACCAGCCGCCGATATTCCGCAACAGTGGCCTCGATCCTCCGTTGCCGGGCCGCTCTAGCCAGCTCCTTCCTCCTTGTTCGTTTGGAAGGAGAACCTATATGAAGAAAGAAAGACATAGTCTGTAACCAATGCTCTTTAAGATTAACTCAATCATTCAGCAGAAATTTGTGTTGCAGTACAACTAGCAACTTGCAAGCGCATTACATAACTATTGAGGCCAGTATCTATCTAACCTCACACTTCTTCATCCTTGCTCTAACATTAGTGGGAGTTTAAGGAACAAATTCTACGAGCACTGTGGACTTCCATTGGAGTCGACTATGAAAGTACACCAGTCTTATTCTTCTTCTTATCTCTTGTTTTGGAAAATTGGTACGTTATTTTCTGCAAGCCGGCATAATGCCAGCGCAGTAAACTTGCACCCGAGAAAAAGAGACGCACGCCATGAGGAGTGACCTAGACTTGCGTTGCCGTTGCGTTACTGTACCCGTCAGTACATGCAGGTGGTGAAGCTCTTACTTTTCTATTACGGGTGGCACTGAGAATACTCTGTTACAACTCAAGGGCTACTGCTTAATTAATTTAACTTTCACCCTACAGTGGAAATGAGTACTAGAAATGGAAAATTGAAGAAGATAAATAATCTGATTATCTATCACTTCACATGGGATGTTTTTGCTTATATATGGGATGACTTTAGGTGCTTTGCTTTTTATTGAGTGACCAGTGATACATCCACACATGAATGACTGAGTACTACTAAACTTATTAAGAGAGGTAGGGAGTGGCCACCATAATAACCGGATCTATGCAGTGCTTGCAATACAAACTACTGCTACTATTTATGGTAGTATTTGGACAAAATTAAAAGTTCTTTTCCTTGCCTTTCCTACACTGGAACGGACGTGCGGGTGCAGTGTTACATGCTCTTCAAAGTTACACTTAGTTCATCCACTGACCGTCTACTCTCTCTAGATCATGGGTACTCACAAACTTTCTCTCAGGGGCTACATTTACAGTGTAGTTTGGGGCCGAGGGCCGCACTGG
The DNA here is from genome assembly GCF_964263255.1 of Lissotriton vulgaris. Taxonomy (NCBI): domain Eukaryota; kingdom Metazoa; phylum Chordata; class Amphibia; order Caudata; family Salamandridae; genus Lissotriton; species Lissotriton vulgaris. The sequence goes on along the minus strand of NC_141689.1, from coordinate 71,438,705 downwards.
TGGGGGCGGAGTCAGAGGGGGCGGGGCTAAAGCAAAACGATAACTTGTGACCATGAGGTTGCACACAGGTCCCTGCAGCAGATGCCCTCATCCACTGAGCCACCAGACCCAGCATTTACATACATCTCTCTCCCTCCTGCTCTCCCTCCTGCCCTCCCTCCATCTCTCTCTCCCTCCTGCCCTCCCTCTCCCTCCCCCTCTGTCATCTCACTGTGTGTGTGTCTATCTGTGTCAGCCTTCAGCCCGGGTTGAGACCGCTTCCTCAACGCGCACACACAGACAACAACACCAAAGTACTTAACAGGTCTTTAAAAGACCATTAACATATTATTGAGGCTTTGTTTGTTTTAGCGCCCCTGCTTCTCCACCCTGACAATCACTGCTTGCCCGGCCCCACAGAGCAGAGGCTTTGTTCTATTTCACCTCTTTGTGGCCTTGCATCTCCACTCTGCTCTGTGGGGGAGCAGTGATTGTCAGAGTGGAGATGCAGGGGCGCTAACAGGTGAAATACAAAAAAGCCTCTGCTCTGTGGGGGCCGGGGGAGCAGTGATTGTCTGCAAGGTCTGCGCACCGCCAAGGAAGGCTTGCCGGGCCACCACCGGCCCGCGGGCCGTACTAGGAGTACCCCTGCTCTAGATACACATATGCTATCTAAGAGTCAGATAGTAGCATGATCCAGGTATATGGACACATACAGTTTCTGTGTCACCCACCCAGGCTGTTGTCCTTCCACCCATCATTGCTTCATCATTCACCCAGCCATGCATCTCATATTCTTGCCTTCCCAGCTAGTCTTCAATCTCAATAAGTAAGGAATATATAAGAGCTTACCTCTGGCCGCCACCACCACCGTCTCAACTCTCACAGCCGCCGCCTCCTCCCCTGAAGAATCGCCCTCCGCCTCCGTGTCGAGCACCACCACCTCCACACTGGCCCCGCCACCAGATGTTCCACCTACAAAGTACATTTAAGAATGTTAGAATAAAGCACTCACTAGTCACTAGTATTTGGTCTAGGAATGAAGACATGTGAAAACAATGTAATTTGTGACTGTCTACGTTAAAGTTAAAAAAAATGTCCCTTTTTCCAGGGAAGGTTGTCTTGCTGCACTTTTTGGCACAACTGATGAAGGCTGTTTTTTTAACACGCACCATTTTTCTCCACACAGACAGAAGATGGACTTCTAACAACAAGATCAAGTTGAAACCAGGTGAGAGCTCGGCTCGACCACAAGAAATGTCTTCAATTAATCGTCAGCACTAACCACTTTTCCATTATCAGTTAAACGTTTAGTTTTATTATGACTTCATTTTAATAAATGTGTTTACTTTTAATAAAGCTTTTAAACTTAAATACAATCTGTGTTTTTTGGTCCAGACTAGAGTGACTGAGCGAAAGGTTTTGCAATTTTTGCAAGCATGAGTCCAGATAGAACACTTCAAAAGACATTATGGACAATCCCAGAGGACTGCACTAAGTTGATAGAGCTATTGCTGACTAGAATCATGGGAGTTTCGCCAACCGTGCAATCTTAGTTAGCTACACAGACAGACTAATAAGAATAATCTAGTAATACCACAGGGAGTCATAGTAGAGGCAGGATAAGAATTTAGATACAGTCTACAAGAAGAGCAAAGACAATTTTGAAAAAAGTCAAATGAGGAACGCTAGGAAAAATAGGTACTAGTCTAAAATGAAAACTTACTGGGGCCAGCAGAGGAGCCCTCGCCCGCCCGATCCTGGCCCTGTTGAACAGCATCCGCCGCCTGCTGCTCCTGTGTCCTCCTCTCGCCCCTGGGGGGAGCTGACGTACAACATGAAAGAAAGAACAGAAAAGATGGATGATTGTTGCTTGTCAATGTCAACCAAATCAAACATTTCAAAAGAACAATAACAAAATATTTCCGCGAAATTATATTGATTATGGTTACTTTTCATTTATTTGCGGAACTGTGACTTCGAAAGTAACGTAACTCACTAAACAAAGTACTGAAACGTTCACCTAGGACTGGCAGGCAGCAGTCCGCAGGCAAGACGCAAAGTGACAGACAAACTCCATTGTGATTTCAGTCAGATCAGTGACAACACTAACAGTTGCCTGCTACATTACCAGTCATTTAAATAGTCAAACTATCAATCCACCGCCACTATTTTTCTTATTGTCAGGGTTACAAAGGAAGGGGCAGATTTAAGCCCTTGCGGCTCTTTTGCGCCGTTCTTGCGTGACTTTTGTGACGCAGCAGCTAAACAAAAAAGGGCGCCATGGTGCGGCGTATAATATTATAACAACGTGACGCATTTGGGAGATGCATCCCGTTATAAAGCCCTGCGCCATCAGGGGGCGTTCCGGCGCAAGGGAGGGCATTCCTGCGCTGGAACACATCCTAATAGTGGCTGAGGGAAATCTACAAAATATCAATCAGTCACCTTTAGGACAATGATGCGTCACACAAACCCTGCACCTGCTTGAAGCAGACGTACGGCTTGACCCAGCATTGGGGAGATAGGGTACCCCAGAGCATTGATGGAGCTGCGCCATCGTTGCGACGCAACTCCAGCAGTAAAGCTTCGGTGACGTTTTGGGCCCATGCTGCGCCGCATTGCAAATACGGCGCACCATGTTTGGTGGTGGTAGCGGGCCGCACAATTAATGGCGCATCCCTGCTACTTTGCAGGGATGCGACGGTAATTGCAATTCTGCCCCTTAGGGGCATACTTACTTACGCGTTCTGGCGCATCTCCAGAGATGCGCCAGATCAAATGCGTCAAGCAAAACTACCCTTGCGACACGGCAGATGTGCCTCATTTACAATGCGGCGCGCCCTGGCGCAAGGGTAGGCACTTGCGTGACGCATCTCGTCACGTAAGAGCGGCGCATCGCTGGAGTCACGTCGCCAACGCAATGCAACTCCAGTAATGCTCAGGGCCACCCAATACTTAACATGCTGTGTCAGTCCTTTCGCCTGCTTCGAGCAGACATAAGGAATTGAATTGACGTAGCAGCGTCGCAGAAGTGCCTGCGTTAAATCTTGTACATTTCACGCAGGCAATTTTGCGAGGCGCACAGCCGCTGGACCGCCCACCCTGCGTACTAGGAACGCACCCATTGTGGTGCAGGCCCATGGCTTTATAACGTGACGCATCTCCCTAGATGCGTCATGCTGTAAATGACTCGCAGGGATGCGGCACGTTTACGCCGCTGTTGCGTCACGCAAGGCAACGTAAACGTGGCGCAAGGGGCTTGTAAATGTAATCTGCCCCCTAGTGTCTAGCATTACGCAGTTCTGTAAAGTACACTCATACATAATAGTTACTCAGGCCAATGAGACCACGAAATAGAAAACAAATAAGCATAGTAGCAACGCCACTGAGAAGGAGAGCAGTGCACCTGAAATGCACAGAAGATTTTGAAATATAATTTAACTACAATGTAATCGTCATCAGCGGCATTATTGGCTTGCTCCATGTAAAAAACAAATATTTGCAATACAACAACACAGAGCAGGAGAAAACATCATAGTAGTGAGTGATTAAATGGCTACTACTACTCACCAAGCCCGGGGATCTCCAAGCCGAGCTGGTCCAGCAGGTCGCGCTCGCGGTCCAGGAGGTCCGTCCAGCGATGGGTGACCTGGCTGTAGGTGCGCTGGACCCCGTAGAGGTGGCCCAGCACACCTTCTCCCACCGCTTCCGGCGCTCCCGCATGTTGTAGCCGCCGGCCGCGATCCTGCCGCCTCCCGCGATGGTCCTGGGCAGGCGGCGCTGGACGAAGTAGACCAGAGCGCCCACTTCCTCTGGGCTGAATATCTCCCGTCGCGTCACCTGCTCCCCCCTCAATCTCCCGCATGCTGTCCTGCCACTGGGTCCAGCACTACTCCCCGCCGCCGCTGCGGCCCTCAAGTGCCTGGGCAGCTTCACGGCGCCTGGCTTGACCATGGTCTGGGCAGGTAAGGTAGGAAGAAGTAGAAAATTAAGAAAGAATAGGATAGGGAAGAAGAAAAGAAAAGAGTTTAAAAAAGTAGTTTAAAAGTAAAGAAAAATAGCAGAAAAGACAAAAATATACAGCTAGGAAAAGAGAGGGATAGATAAGAAGCAAAATCGTAAAAAAAAAACTGAAAACAAGCAAAGGATGGCAAAGATACCAAGAGGATTAAACACCATGCCCAGACACAGGAAATGAATGAAAAACAAGATGGCCGGCGCCCGTTCACGAGCGCGAAAGAAAGTTCGCGCGAGATTTTCCTCGCGATCTCGTGCGAACCTGTAGATTTCCCGCGCGATCTCGTGCGAACCTCTACTCGCAATGCGCTTACTGCGCGAGATTATACATAGCGGGCGGAAACGGAAATACGTCACGGAAACAAAATGGCCGCGCCCGTACTCGACCTTGGGGTAAATTCGCGTGTTGCGCTGCAAGCGGCTCGCGAATACTGCAAAAAAACTCGCGAAACAACAAGCCGCAAAAAAATAAAATGCTCATTCGCACGAATTGGCGGCTTCCGCGGTCGGTTTCGCACGACGCCGCGCCCCGCGAATAGCGCGAAAAAAACCGAGAAACGATTTCAGCAAAAGCAAAAGCAATGAGCAGGTGCAAAAGGTCAACCTCATGATTTGTAAGGATTCTTTGTAGTGCTTCCTGAGGGGGCCCTCCAGAATTCGGTTGCCTGCTTGCAACTATTTTGTGTGACCCTGCTCTGACCTTAACTGTATGCCACAAAGGTCCTGATTTACAGCTAAAGGAGCAGACAAGCAGGTGCCAGGCTGGAACTTTAAATTCTTTCAGTGACACATTAATTAGCCCCTAATTCATTATTGTCAGTTGGGGCAGGGCAGGTGTTGTAACTAATTTTGCAACAATGAAAGCACTTAGCAAGTGCAAAAGATCACTAATCAGGGCGCACTAAGGAAGCAGGTGCCAGCTAAAAAAATATTCTGTGACACATTAATCAGCCCCAAATTAATTCAGGTCACTTGAGGCAGGGAAGGTGTGCTTTGCTTTGCCGAAAATAATGTACACTGGACAACCAGAGGGTGTGGTGATGAAACAGAGGGTGGCATGGGTGGGCCAGAGGGTGGCATGAGTAGTCAGAGAGTGGCAGTGGTGACAGAGAGTGGCAGTGATGAAGAAGAGTGTCCCAAACAGGCTGGACACGTAGAAACAACAAGTTCGCAAAACTTGCGACCCGACAGGTAAGTTCGCAAATTGCGAAATTGTAAAAACCCTCGCGAACTGGCAGAAACACGGGCGAACACAAAAAAAAAAAATCCGCAAATTCGCGGGAATTCGCGGATTTTGCAGATTACGAATCCGCAAATCCGCAAAATTCGCGAACGCGAGATCCGCAAAATTCGCCCATGCTTACTCGGATGTCATCGGTGGCGGCGATGAGGGCGGTCTCGGTGCTGTGATTTGCTCGGAAGCCGGACTGTGAGGGGTCGAGGGATCCATTCGTCTCGAGGAAGGCGGCCATCTGCTTGTTGACGGTCTTCTCGATGACTTTGGCTGGGAACTGGAGGAGCGAGATGGGACGGTAATTCTTGAGTTCGGTGGGGTCCGCTGTGGGTTTCTTGAGTAGAGCGCTGAGTTCGGCGTGTTTCCAGCTCTCCGGGAAGGTGGCGGTGTCGAAGGATGTGTTGATGATGTCTCGCAGGTGTGGTGCGATGACAGCGTCAGCCTTGTTGAAGACGTGGTGAGGGCAGGGGTCGGTCGGTGATCCGGAGTGTATGGAGTTCATCGTGCGGATGGTGTCTTCGGTGCTGATCGGGGTCCAGGCGTGGAGGGTGGTGGTGGTGGGTGGTTGTTCGGTCTTGGTGTGCGTTGGTTGGTTGTTGAAGCTGTTGTGTATGTCCGCGATCTTGTTGTGGAAGTATGAAGCGAGGGAGTTGCAGAGGTCTTGCGATGGGGTGATGTCGTTGTTTCCTGCGCTGGGGTTGGGTAGCTCTTTCACGATGTTGAAGAGTTCCTTGCAGTTGTGTGCGTTGTTGTCCAGCCGGTCCTTGAAAGCAGTTCTCTTGGCGGCGCGGATCAGCTGGTGGTGCTTCCGGGTGGCCAGCTTGAAGGTGGTCCTGTTGTCCGGTGTTGGCTCCCTCCTCCAGACTTTCTCGAGGGCTCGGCAGTTCTTCTTGGAGCTCTTGAGTTCGTCGGTGAACCACGGGGCTTTCTTGCTGCCGGGTCTGCAGGGCGGGGTCCTCAGCGGGGCGAGTTCGTCCGCGCAGCTGCTGATCCACTTCGTGAGGTTGTCGGCGGCCTGGCTGGGGTTTGCTGAGCTGGCAGGAGGGTGCTGGCTCAGGGAGGTGGCGAGCTGGTCTGCTGTGATCTTGTTCCAGCTTCTGCGGGCGGCCTGTTGCTGGTGGTGGTGGGTCGTCGTTCTCTTGAAGGTGAAGTGGACGCAGCTGTGGTCCGTCCATTGGAGCTCTGTGGCGTGGCTGAAGTCGATGTCTGTGCTGGATGAGAAGACTGCGTCGAGTGTGTGTCCGGCGAGGTGGGTGGGAGTGGAAACCAGCTGCTTGAGTCCGAGATTGGCGAGGTTGTCGAGCAGGGTGCTGGTGTTGCGATCGTTGTTGTTCTCCAGGTGGAAGTTGAGGTCCCCCAGGAGGATGTAGTCAGCGGAGGGGAGGGCATGCGGGCTGATTACTAAATTCTTTGCTTTTTTTTTCATAAACATGTTCCTGGCTTCAAGTAAGCTGAGAGAGTGATTTTTACTTTGCTATTTGGCCTAGCCCAGAAGGCTCTGGGCACAGAAGAAGTCCCTTCAAGTAAAGGTTTTTAGGGAAATTAAACAAACCTTGTTTTCTCTTCTGAGTAGAGAACCATAACTTGTTTTTTTCAAAATATTTTTGCAGGGATTTTTTTATGGTATACTTTGACCTCAAGATTTTGGCAGTGCAAAGCTACAGATGGGTGCAAGGAGTGACCTCCAACCATCTGTTGTGCCTGCCACCTGTACTCTAAAATCTGCACATTTGAAAGAAGGGCTCCTGAAGTAGGAATTTAGGGAACCAGCTGAATGTATAAATAATTGGAAGGTGTCAAATGAATCCAACCTCTACAAATCAAATAATAACCATTGACAAGGCAAACATAAATGCAACAATATGTATGTACAGAAGAATAGTCTGCATAGGACAACATTAAACATAGGGGCGGTTCCTCAGTAATGGCGGAGGAGCACCGCCCCGCTGCTAACAGAGCAAAAATAAATTGACAATTAAAGCATTTTATTATCATTTTATTTTTGCCTAAAAGCTAGCCACTGAGTCTTCATTGGGGTGCGTGGGGCCAGGCAATCCTGTTGGAGAGGCATGGCAGGGGGAGTGGTGAGCACTTTTAAGTGTGCATGTGTGTTTTTCCGGCCAATCATACATGTGCATTTAAGTTTCTCCAAACTGACTGTATTGCACAACCAGCTTGGAAAAACACCCAAGGCTCCAATGCACTGTCTGAGCGGCAAGCGAAGCCGCTCAGACCAATCCCAGCATGAGAGAAGCATTCCGAGCGTGAGAGAAGTGCTGGGATTTTGCATCAAGGAGCCTGCGCAGTCGGAGTCCAGGATCAGTGGAGAGAAAGAAGTCTGTGGCCATCGCAGCACAAGGTAAGTGTGCTTTTGTTTGTTTTTTGTTGTGCGTTTGTTTTTTTATTGTATGCCTCCCACACCCTGCCTCACCACTAATCACTAATAGCAGCCGCCACTGATTAAACATTGAACGTTTATTAAGACAACCAGATTCTTCAATACTAAATTTGTAATGATGGAGATTTATAAAGACACAGGTGATGCAAGGACAACACAAAGGTTTCAGTTAGATTTACAAAGTCGCGCAAGAGGCGGTTTGCGCCGCCTTGCTTGCCTATGAAAAGAAACGTAATGCAATGCAGCAGCCTGTGCTACGTTGCATTAGATTTCGAGCTCTGAAGCATTCCATGGGCGGAGCATGGGCGTTCCTGTGCATTCACCCATGGTTCAAATCAATTCTAGCTTTACAAAGGTTTGCAAACCTTGGATTGCATCAAATCGGTAAACACCCACAGAGAGAATTTTTCTCCTCCTTATCACCTCTTTTTATGCGTGATGCATTCTGCATACAGATTGGAAAATGCCCCTTTGGATTGTTTTTGTGAAGAAAGGTCTCCCTTCTTGTACATAAACAAACCTGTCTGAAACACAGTCACCCTTGCAGTATGGTGCAAGGGTGTTTGCATTGGCGCTAGGCAGCAGGCAGTGCACAGCCCAAGAAGAGAGCAGAAATGGTCCATATCTTTGTAAATATTGAGCATTTCTGCTCCCACCGTTTCTCTCCCTTGCGGCACCACGTTGCGTAAAATATTAGTAAATATGAGCCTAAGTCTTGTAGTGCAGAAACAGCCGACCCGTCAGATCCCAATATGCAAATAGAAAATGAATGAATGGTTAAAGAACGTGATATGGATCAATCAGTATCCTAATCCAAACAAGATCTAGAGCTTGAATCTAGATCAGAAGCACAATCGGGAACACCCGGCACCGACCGCTACAACGATTGAATCTGAGGCGTCAGCAGCAACCACCATTGCCTCTGTGCAGCGCCTTCGATCACGCCTTGGACTCCGGCCATGACCAGCACCCAGCCGAATCAGACCCAGATGTGACCAGAGATGTTTTAAGGTGTGGGCAAAGGGGACCATTGCACAGAGACCTGCTTCCAAGAGTCCACCTGGGAAATCGATGTTTCTCAATCTGTTATTAAAAAGCTAGCAATACCTTGAAAGCTTTAAAAGCTGTTCTTTTTTAATAGCCTTTAACTTTAGTGCAGTTCGACAACTTTTCATGGGGTTTGGCAGATGCTTAGCATGCTTAGCCTACTTTTGGTGTTTTTAAATTGGTGCAGGTTCATCTAGGAGGACACAATTAAAAAGATGGAGCACATCGTTTGTTTGCTTAATGAACCTGCAAGAAATCTGGCAAACATTTAACACATTTTGGGACTGATACAGAGTTTGGCAGATGGGTTACTCTATCACAAATGTGATGGATATCCCGTCCCTTACTCCAAGTGTATTATATTCTTTGGTGGTTGTAATGACGCGGATAGGACATCTGTCTCGTTTGTGACGAAGTAATCTGTGTGCCAAACTCTACACCAGTCTCGTAGTTATTTGTGGGAGTGGCAGGTTTTGTTCTGGAGAACGGCAGAGTTAAAATGGGCACAAAAACATTGTCATACACTGCCAGCTTGGTGCTTTTAAAAGAAATGGTATGCAGTTTTGTAGGCAGTAACCAAGATAAACCCAGTGTAGGAATGTCAACATTCATACAGATAGAGCAAGGGGGGGGGCAAATTTAATGGGGTTTAAGGAAGTGGTTTATTAATTAAGAAAGATGTGGGTCCTTCTTAAGTGATACATCTTTAACTTTCTGCCTACTTGGAACCAATTAGCTCACTGTAGCCCCTGACTCTCAATACATAATATTCTGCATTAATTTACAAACATATACATGATGTCAGGTGCAAATACCTATGTTGACATACTCCTAAGAGTTCGCACACCTAGCGAGCCCTGAACCTTAACATCATGATACTCTCCACATACGCTCGACACAATATATTGAGGTGTACTTATCAAAAAGCAGGCCTACTGACTTGCCAGAGTGTCGCCCCATTAATAAAAGCAGAAATATGCCATGATAAACCAATGCACCGCCATTAGAACCACAAAGGATGGTACCCTCTTACAATTATATTCATTAGTGCCTGTAATGATTCACTGCACTGGGAAATATGTGTTTTGCTCCCGATGGTATACTTCAGTCATCAATAATTATTTCTTCAGGTCTCCCGGCCTCTAAACTGTGCAGTTATCAGGGGGCCAACCTGATTTGTGTTGCTTCCCTTCCTCACACAGGACCAGTCTCCTCTCTGGATTCCTGTACCTGGCTCCTGAGCCTAGGGTCTTCCTCAGCATCACCCCCAGTAAGCCAAGGCAGATTGCCCTCCCTGCCTCCACCCTGCAGATCCCACTGCCTCATTTGGTCCACCCTGCAGATCACCTGGGTCAGTGGACGTTAGGAACAAACTCCCTTTGGAGATCACACTCCTGCAGGTCCAGTCCACAGAAGGCAAATCCTCTAGGATCCTCCCATCAGGGCTATCTCTTTATTGTGCCCAGAAGGGGTAGGGGGGCAGTGCCACTGGTCCTGGAGAAAGACGTCCTAGCCCTTGGGTGCCAATGTGTTGGACCCGGCCCTTTAGGTAGGTTCACTCCGAGACTTTTTGCTTTTTCCTAGCCTGTTTCTGGAACCTGGTGGTGGTGATTTTAGAACGTAAACAAAAAGATTTTCCTTTCTGTGCAAACCACTAATGTTAGACTCTAAACCTTATCAAACATTTGGAATGGAACCTGAAATATATACCTCAACACAAAACTATTAAAATATTTGTTTCGATTTTATTAAAAACCGGCAAATAATGCCAAAAATGTCATGATCATTATACACATATAATACAAAATACAAAATTAAAAGATTTTTCTTGTTACATAAAATACAAAATATACATATCAATCAATGGTAAAGTAGTCCTTTTGTCGACGCGTTTCGGTGTCTTGATCTTTTTTTGTAAACACCTTCCTCAGGACAGGTAAGTAAAGTCTAAAACATTTCAAATTTAAAAAAGCATATATCTTTTTAGTTCTTCTAGTTATCCTTAAACTCGAACCATGTATTGCCTTTAGGTTATTCTTTCAAGATGTTCAACGGGGCATGGACATGTTTTGTCTCACACAGGATTTATTTCAAGGAGTAGGGGTCATCATTCTGTAATTTAGATGCTCCTGGAGTTTTCAATTCTCCTTCTCTGTTTTATTCCGGACGTTCTCTGTTCCGGTTGTACCACCATGCATTAATGGATGTGCATTAGTAGAAATACTCCTGGCGTGTGGTGAAACACCGTCCTCATCGGCCTCCTTCCGTCTTCTTACTCGAGTAAGAAGACGGAAGGAGGCCGATGAGGACGGTGTTTCACCACACGCCAGGAGTATTTCTACTAATGCACATCCATTAATGCATGGATTGCAGAATGATTGCAGAATGATGACCCCTACTCCTTGAAATAAATCCTGTGTGAGACAAAACATGTCCATGCCCCGTTGAACATCTTGAAAGAATAACCTAAAGGCAATAAATGGTTCGAGTTTAAGGATAACTAGAAGAACTAAAAAGATATATGCTTTTTTAAATTTGAAATGTTTTAGACTTTACTTACCTGTCCTGAGGAAGGTGTTTACAAAAAAAAACAAGACACCGAAACGCGTCGACAAAAGGACTACTTTACCATTGATTGATATGCATATTTTGTATTTTATGTAATAAGAAAAATCTTTTAAATTTTGTATTTTGTATTATATGTGTATAATGATCATGACATTTTTGGCATTATTTGCCGGTTTTTAATAAAATCGAAACAAATATTTTAATAGTTTTGTGTTGAGGTATATATTTCAGGTTCCATTCCAAATGTTTGATAAGGTTTAGAGTCTAACAGTAGTGGTTTGCACAGAAAGGAAAATCTTTTTGTTTACGTTCTGTACTTCCCAGTCCTTTCTGGCACAAGGGAAACTCTCTCTTTTTGTAAAGGTGGTGATTTTAGGCCTCTGCGCACTTTTTCAATGTGGTACAACGTAAAGTGCTTGAGCTCTCTGTGTATGTGTGGTGAGTGACCTGCCCTCCCATAGGACTGAATGGGGAATATGTATGCCCATGGTAGTTCCTGATGTGTGGGGAGTGCAGGGGCGCGTTTGATATGTGCAAACTCGTGAGATTGAATGCTGCATAATGGTATATGCGGCATGACTGTGTCTAGTCTAGAAGTGCCACCTTTAGAAGTTGGTATATTTGTGTAATTTGTGTCTGGCATGTGATTGGCTGGTGAGCCTGGTCCAGGAGTGCCTGGGCCTGCTGTGGCTTGACTGTCTGGTTTGAGGGTGACAGGGGCTGCAGAGCCCCAGGAGGTTGTCTGAGTCAGCCCGTGGATGAAAGGCAGCATCAGCTGCCAGGGAAGTGGGAGGAGATGGCACCTGATAGTGAAGGGCTGTGCCTGCCTGACCACAATGCTGGCTTCACCCCCCCCCCCGCTGGGCGACTGTCACCTCTGTCCCTGAAACTGAAGGGACTTCCCTATAACCAGTTCTAGCTGGTTCTCACACTGCCTGCACAAAGACTTCAAAGACATTTCCCTGTATAAGAAGGGGCTGTGTCCCCTTCCAATTTGTTCTTGTTTCTAACTTGAATCTGCCAGGGGTCTGCTGCTGCTTGGGCTCAGGGGAATCCCTGGGCCCAGCCCAGCCCCTGGACACCTGATGGACTTTTCCTGGATGCTAGAGGATTTTCCTGCTGGGGGCTATGCTGCTCCCTCTTTTATTCCTGGACTGCTGAGGTCCTGGACTGCTGAAGGACTTTTTATTTGCTTTACTTGGCTGCTAGCGCTTATGGGCACTTTATTTCATTTATAGCGCTGGGAGCGCTGTACTTTTCCCCTCAGCGCGTGGTAGCACTGTTATGGCCGTGTGGGAGATCGGTGTGCTCATCGGCACAACATCGGGAGTGAAAGGAGGCCCGTGGTGCCTTCCTGCGTGCAGAATCACCCCCGACGAAACTGCTGGGTTGAGCCGCCCCCACTGCGGCTTGTGGCCGTGGGAATCATCAGCCCGTAATTCACTGCAGCGGCCCGGGGGCCTGAGAGAGCCCTGCAGCTGTTTACCCCGCTCCGCAAAGCCGCGGCCAAAGAAACGAAGGGGCCGCGACCTGATTGGTCAATCGCCATCCAGAGCCGTGCTCTGATTGGCTGTCGGGTTGCTGAAGCTGCCTCGTGAAGGAGGGCCTGCCCCGGGAGCCGCGCTGCTACTGGCTGACTCCCGGGCGAGGAAGGGGGGCTCGCCGCAAAGGCCGCAACGTGATTGGGCCAGGTGAGGAAGAGCAGAGTCACCCGACCGGAGGCTCGTCTACCGAGCCGTGCCTTGATTGGTCCCTGTAACCGGGACCTCTGGGGACGCCGCCGAAGCCGTGTGTTGCCCCCGAAGCCGGGGGAAGAGTGAGCGACCCCGCCGAGAACAGCCCGGTGAGTGGAAGGGCTGGGGGGGCTCCGTGAGGTTACAGCTGTTGCCGTGTGAGGGACTGAAGTCCGTCCTTGTCAGCCAGAGAGAGGGGAGCCCCGCCTGGAGAGACCAGCCCAGTGAGTTGAGAGGACTGGGGGGGCTCCGTGATGTTAATGGCGGTACCGAATGGAGACCGAGTCTGGGCGGTCCCGAATGGCAGTGGGCCGCCCCAACGTATGTAGAGCCCGGAGAGGGCTCCTGGGCCATCTCCTTGAGGCTGAGTCCCCCGAGAGGGACTCCAACGACCCCCTGCAGTTGTTTACAGAGCCTGCTAGGCTCAGGGGGCATATGTGTTAAGAGCCTGTGTGGCTCCAACGTTGGGATATGTGTATGGTCAGAGCCTGTGTGGCTCCAACGTTCTGCGAGTGGTGACAGAGCCTGTGTGGCTCCAGCGTGGGCGCAGTTTGCGCCTAAGGGTCAGTGAGGACCCTGTCGCAGTTTTGAAGTTCCCAGCTGCCCAGCAATTAGTGGGCAGTTGCACCGTTTAGGTCTTGTGTGTTCCCAGGTGCCCAGCAAGTAGTGGGCACCTGCTACGTTTAGGTTTTGCGCCAGTGGCGCACCCCTGACTGGCGCTGCATGGCAGCGCGCCCTGACATCCTGGACACAGGGCTCTTTTAGTCCCTTTATTAGATGGGGGCTGGTATGTGATTTCTATGTTTTTAATAGTAATTGCTAATGTGAGTTTTGCGCAATGTGGTTACCTGCTATGTTTAGGATGGTAATTGCCTACTGTGTGTTTTTGCGCTATTGAGTTAGGTTCTGGCACCTCTGAATGTTTTAGGCATCATGTGTCTTTCTTTCCCTGCGCTGCACCTCTGAATGTTTTAGGCGTCATGTGTATCCTAGCGCTGCACCTCTGAATGTGTTTGTGATGCATCATGTGCCTTGTTCTTAACACCGCTGAATGTGTAGGTTTATGCATCATGTGTTTCTCTTTACTACTCCTCTGAATGTATATTTATGCATCATGGGTAATGTGTTCTTTCCACGACCCCTAAACGCTGTGTGATACTTAGGTGGTTGTCCTTACACCTCTGAATGTTTTAGGCATCATGTGTTTTCCTTTATTACTCCTCTAAATGTTTTTCATGCATCATGGGTAATGTGTTCTGGTTTATACCCCTAAATGTATTTTATTCTTAGGTGGTTGTTCTTTTTAGTACAGGTGGTCCTGGTGAGGTCCTGGTACCTGTTCCCAGTAGTTACTGGATGTATTTTATAACTGTTATCTTGTGCTATACTTATTCTAAGTTCTAAAAGTGCTATTTCTGATTCTGACAGTGGCCCACGTGGCCCTGTCCTGTACATAATCCCTTGTGAATATTGCCCGTGTGTACAGACAGGCTTTTTGGCCCTAGTGGGCAGTGATATAGACTTTAATCTTGCTCACATCTAGGATATGTATTCCTAGCTTGTGTTGGCCCTTTTGAGCCCTTTATTCCAAACCTAGAAGAAGCTATCTATTGCCTATTGGCTTTGGCCTGTCATTTTTGCTTATAGTAGAGGTTGGATCCTGTGGTCCTGACTTTATATTACACATTGGTATGGTTTATGTAGGTACTCTGACAGAGCTAAGGGTTATTTCATCCTTCTCAGGCGTACAGGCCCAGAACTAGAGGGACTCCATTTTGATGGAGCTGAGAGGCTTCAGGGGTAAAGGTAAAGTTTATAGTTAAAGCTGTTGTTCGCCCTAAGCGAACCGGAGAGAACCGGCCAGAGCTGAATCTAATCAGGAAGTGTCTCTGGGCTCAGGTCTCTAGACGAAACAAGCAGCTGGTCACTGTGGGAGCGTCTAGCGCAAGGAGCCTGGTGCATGGGATTGGTGGGAGGAAGCTGCTGGCTGGAACTTTTCATGAGGAGACAGCATTCTATATCAGTGAAGTGCAGAGGCGGAGTCATTGAGTTGTTGGAGTTGCAGAGAGAGAGTTCGAGCTAGAGAGAGCTGAGCTGAGTTGCAGTTAGTTGAATTGGAGGAGCAGAGAGTGTTGGTAGAGTTGGAGGAGTGGAATTGCAGGAGGAGAAGAGACAGAAAATGCTTGGAACAGAGAGAAGACAAACAGACAGTCAGTGAGCTGGAACTGAAGGAAGCAGTCAGAAGCAGTTACTTATCAGGAGGAGTTGTGAATAGCTGGAGTCTGAAGTAATGCCTTTTAGAAGAGACTGAAGTTATATCGTGGATTAACCTGTGGGAGCAGCTGGAGTTAATTGGACATTGGCACAGAGACCGTACCCAGAGTGAACAAGCTAGTGGAATGAACAGTTATCAGAGCGGCAGAAACCATTAGATTGAAGTTGGAAAGTGGAGAGAGTCCGTGGGGGAGAGAAATCCAGTGCAAAGTGATCAGCGCAGATGTGTATCCAAGAGTGCAGGAGAGAGAGAGTCTGAGATGAGCCAAGACACAGACGAGAGAGGAGCCCAGATGACAGCTAGAGCAAGACTTCACACTCCCAAGGTGACCTCATTCCTTTATAATTATACCTTAACCTTGTCCTTATTCCCTAGGCTATTGTATGTCTAATCCTTTTCTTTCAGCGGTGTGTTAAAAGTTCCTGTTACCCCGCAGATAACCTTGTACTGTATGTCTAATCTTTTTCTTTCAGCGGTGTGTTAAAGTTACTGTTAGTCATAGAGACCCCGCAGATTTGTATATTTGTATTTCATCATTGTTATAATAAAACTTCCACAGTTCTTAGTGAACCGACATGTGCCTTGTATTCTTGTTCAATCAGGGTAACCTGGTCTTCTAGTCAGACATTTTTTGCATGAACGGATGCGAATCCCGATCAGGTAAGGAGTGACTGAGCAAGTAGGAAGGAAGGGAACATTTGATGCCAAGAGCAGAAGGTACATACTTCAATTTGGAAAGCTGTTCTAACTCCTAATATTGTAGCAGCAAACCCTTAGTGAATAGAGAGAGAGACTTCCCAACATAGAGAGACAGAGAGCTGAAGGTATTCATAGGAAAGTGGTCGTCATTGGTAAGTGTATAAGAAGGTGAGCAACCCAATATACCCTTGCGGGCTCGGGCAGAGTTTATTATAGTAGAGAATGGCCAGCAAGGGGTTTTATTTGTTATGTGAATTTTCACCACTGTTGACACTTGTTTAGAGGCAATCAAAGTACCTAATGTCATTGGTAAGTGGCGTTAATGAGAGCACTGACTGAGGTTAGTGTGTATACCCACAGGATTGTGGCTTGTGTTTGTATGAAATAGTGAGAGCACTGATTGTGGTCAGTGTGTAGGTCTGCCGGATTGCGGACCGTGTGTAAATGAGAGCACTGGGACTGCAGGCCCATGTGTGTAGACACGCTGGATTGCGTGTCGAGTGAGCACTGAGGGTGAGCAGTGTGTAATGGTAGATAATCAGAACTGCCCCAGGGTAGATTAGTCTGGACCCATGAGGTCGCGAGACTAGGAGGTATGAGTGTGGTGTAGGGCATGGATGTCCTTAGTAATCAGTGAGTATTCTTAGTATCCCTATAGATTTAGTGGTGTTTCTGATGATATGAGCTTGTATATTGCGAGTTCCCCATCCTCAGGTAGGTACCCAGGTGCCTGGATAGATGGTCCTGAGGAGGGAGGTGGTTACGTTCCGACTGGGTTAGAGGGGCTCTCAGGAGCTGATCCCATCTGGTCCGAAAATCCTGTCGGTACACCGTGCCAGTTGGCACCATGTATATTGTGTGATACTATCTGATGTGTTTTTACAATACAAAAGTTATTTTATAAATAACCTTGTGTGGAGTTCCTTTTGTGGTGTGCCTAGTATGTTGTTGCTGTTGTGTGCTGGCGCAAATGCTTTACACATTGCCTCCGAGTTTAGCCTGACTGCTCGTGCCAAGCTACCAGGGGGTGAGCAGGGGTTATCTTGGCGTGTGACTCCCTTGCCCTGACTAGAATGGTGGTTTCTGCCTGGCTTTGGCGTCAGCCTTAGCCAACCAGAAATAGCCAGTTCTAACATTGTTGGTCAGCGGTGCGGATTTGGACTTATGTTTGCGCAGTGCCACAGCGACAACTGGCTACATTACAAAACTCTGCAATTTTTTTCAGATAGTCACATGCTTGGGATTATTGTTTTTGATTTTTGTTTTTCCTCTAGAGTGTCATTTTCAAATGTGTTCCTGCGCTTTATGTTTAGTGGCAGATGAGAGAAAGTGACAGGGCGGGACGCCAGTAGAGGGGGAGGTTCCCATAGCTTAGGAATCCCTTGCTGGGTCCAGTGCCCAATCCCTGTTCCTGTCCCCATGTGTGTGTGTGGGTAGATAGGAGAGAGAAGGGATGTGGAGGAGAAATGGCTAGCTCAGGAGGGTGGTTGTTCCCGGAGTGTAGTGTGTGTGTCTGGATTCCCCAGTGTGGTAGGATCCAGTGGTGGCAGCTTAATTGTGTCTAGTACATTTGTAGTGAAGTAGTGTGGCTCACTGGTTACAGGCGCAGACCCGAGAGCAGAGGACGGCCCGGGACCAGGGTTCAATTCCCGGCGCGGCAGGTTTCTGGACCAGGGTCAGCGGACTCGATAATTCTCTCGCCTCGGTGCCCACTCTGATCAGCGATCACACTCGGCAACTCTGGGCATGAGCTTGCCTCATCTTCACTAACGGCCCCACCAGACCGCCAGGGATGCCTGGTCTCACCCTGGAGATACCCATTAAGGGACCATCTCTCAGGGAAGCCAGGAAGGGTTTCGCAGCGGTCGAAGCGCCTTGGGACCCTACGGGTAAGTAGTGCGCTATATAAATGCCTATACATTTACATTTATACATTTACATTTACATTTGTTCCCCGCCCGCTCCCAGAGTTTGGTACCTGTGTCACGTGTGGTCAGGTTGAGGAATCAGGGGTGGTAGAAACTGCCTTTCCAGTCCAAGGGGGGGGGGTTGTGTGTGAATGAGTGGTGTGTGGAACTGGAGGAGTTGGTGTGAGGTTTTTTTAAGGAGCTTGCACGTGAGGTGTACCTCTGGTGGTGTGCAGGAGGTCCTGCAGAGGCACTGGACAGGAAGGTGGATGTCTGGCGGTGTGCTAGATGTCTTGCAGAGGCATTAGGAAGTGATTCTAAAAGGAGTGGCTTGTGTATCTGATGATCCTGTGAAGGGGAAGAGGTTCATGTGTAACCCAGCTAGGTCCCAGTAGTATGGTAGGGGTGTAGGGGCTCACGCCCTGTCTCAGTGGAGGCGGAGTGAGTGTGGGACGGTGTGTCCCACGTTGGCCCGAAACCCTATCTCAGGGCCTGGAGGGTTCCCTAAGGGAGCGCCAGGTCAGGGGCCTAAGCTGTACATAGGCCATTTGAGGAGGCTCTTCCTGTGTCTAGAGGACGGGGAGTGTCTGTAACCAGAACTCCGGCGGTCCTGGTGTTGGGCAGTACCGCTCCTAAGTGGAGGGTGCAGAAGTCCTGGCTCGCTGAGCATTTGACCGTCTAGAGTGCTTGGCCATTTGTGGGGCCTCTGGAGGTCGTTCCCCGAGGAGGGGGGAAAGCCAGGTTGGGGTTGTGGCCTGACCTAGAAGGAGTACTGAAGGGAAGTGTGTCACTGATACGCCGCTGGCGTGTGCTCTGTCTAGCCTGGGACATACTGAGAATTACCCTGTGATAGGGAGTACTGGAGGAGAGTGTGTCGCTGATACGCCGCTGGCGTGTGCTCTGTCTAGCCTGAGACATACTGGGCTTGTAGTCATGGAACTGGAAGGGGGTGCGGAGGGACGGTGTCCTTACTTCTGACCTCGGTGCAACCTGAGGGTTTAGATCTTAGGTTGGGAGATTAGGAAACTTCCAGGTCAAGAGGAATCTCTACCAAAGTAGATCAGCTGAAGAGACTAAGGGGGCTGCCCTTGCTGTGTGATCTGGGGCTCACCTGCAGTTTGTTGTTTCCACTAAGGTAGAGGAAAGGGGACTTTGCTGTGTGCTGTGTCCCCCCACCTGCTTGAAGAGGGACTGTGCTGTGTGCTTTGTACCTCAGAAGTGGAATAGTTTCCAGGTGGTAGACCAGTGATGGAGTGAGGTCCTGATCTGGTAGGAGAATTGTGTTCTGGTGAGTGCTTCTCTGTGAGGGTACGGAAACCCAGAAGTAGAGGTAGGGTGGGGCATTCTTGCCCGTGACCTCGGGTCAGCCTTGGGGTGTGGACCCTAGGTTGTTGGATCAGTGGTAGTTGTAGCTACACTGAGAGAGAGAGAGTGGAGAATGGCTATTGTGTGCCAGGGGTTACTGCCCCCCGCTCTGTGGATTGGTTAGAACCTGTGATATTTGGATGGCCTAGGGCCTGGTCTTGGCCGTGGATGACTAGGGAGTACCAGTGGGGTATCCTAGTTGTGTCAGAGAGTTATTGTTTGGAGGTAACCAGGTGGGTTCAGAGTGGCGTAGAACCGGAAGGTGTCCCTGCTGTGCGGGTCCGTGTCCGTGTTTTGTCGCCCAAAGCAGGGAAGCCCATCAGTGGAGTGATTGGTCTACCCTGCGATTTGGCTGGAAGGGGGTTGTGTTGGACCCGGCCCTTTAGGCAGGTTCACTCCGAGACTTTTTGCTTTTTCCTAGCCTGTTTCTGGAACCTGGTGGTGGTGATTTTAGGCCTCTGCGCACTTTTTCACTGTGGTACAGTGTAAAGTGCTTGAGCTCTCTGTGTATGTGTGGTGAGTGGCCTGCCCTCCCATAGGAATGAATGGGGAATATGTATGCCCATGGTAGTTCCAGATGTGTGGGGAGTCCAGGGGCGAGTTTGATATGTGCGAACTCGTGAGATTGAATGCTGCGTAATGGTATATGCGGCATGACTTTGTCTAGTCTAGAAGTGCCACTTTTAGAAGTTGGTATGTTTGTGTAATTTGTGTCTGGCGTGTGATTGGCTGGTGAGCCTGGTCCAGGAGTGCCTGGGCCTGCTGTGGATTGACTGTCTGGTTTGAGGGTGACAGGGGCTGCAGAGCCCCAGGAGGTTGTCTGAGTCAGCCCGTGGATGAAAGGCAGCATCTGCTGCCAGGGAAGTGGGAGGAGATGGCACCTGATAGTGAAGGGCTGTGCCTACCTGACCACAATGCTGGCTCCACCCCCCCGCTGGGTGACTGTCACCTCTGTTCCTGATACTGAAGGAACTTCCCTATAACCAGTTCTAGCTGGTTCTCACACTGCCTGCGCTAAGACTTCAAAGACTTTTCCCTGTATAAGAAGGGGCTGTGTCCCCTTCCAATTTGTTCTTGTTTCTAACTTGAATCTACCAGGGGCGTGCTGCTGCTTGGGCTCAGGGGAATCCCTGGGCCCAGCCCAGCCCCTGGACACCTGATGGACTTTTCCTGGATGCTAGAGGATTTTCCTGCTGGGGGCTATGCTGCTCCCTCTTTTATTCCTGGACTGCTGAGGTCCTGGACTGCTGAAGGACTTTTTATTTGCTTTACTTGGCTGCTAGCACTTATAGGCGCTTTATTTCATTTATAGCGCTGGGAGCGCTGTACTTTTCCCCTCGGCGTGTGGTAGCGCTGTTATGGCCATGTGGGAAATCGGTGTGCTCATCGGCACAACATCGGGAGTGAAAGGAGGCCCGTGGTGCCTTCCTGCGTGCAGAATCACCCCCGACGAAACTGCTGGGTTGAGCCGCCCCCACTGCGACTTGTGGCCGTGGGAATCATCAGCCCATAATTCACCGCCACGGCCCGGGGGCCTGAGAGAGCCCTGCAGCTGTTTACCCCGCTCCGCAAAGCCGGGGACAAAGAAACGAAGGGGCGCGACCTGATTGGTCAATCGCCATCCAGAGCCGTGCTCTGATTGGCTGTCGGGTTGCCAAAGCTGCCTGGTGAAGGAGGGCCTGCCCCGGGAGCCGCGCTGCTACTGGCTGACTCCCGGGCGAGGAAGGGGGGCTCGCCGCAAAGGCCGCAACGTGATTGGGCCAGGTGAGGAAGAGCAGAGTCACCCGACCGGAGGCTCGTCTACCGAGCCGCGCCTTAATTGGTCCCTGTAACCGGGACCTCTGGGGACGCCGCCGAAGCCGTGTGTTGCCCCCGAAGCCGGGGGAAGAGTGAGCCGACCCCGCCGAGAACAGCCAGGTGAGTGGAAAGGCTGGGGGGGGCTCCGTGAGGCTGCAGCTGTTGCCGTGTGAGAGACTGAAGTCCGTCCTTGTCAGCCAGAGAGAGGGGAGCCCCGCCTGGAGAGACCAGCCCAGTGAGTTTAGAGGGCTGGGGGGGCTCCGTGATGTTAATGGCGGTACCGAATGGAGACCGAGTCAGGGCGGTCCCGGATGGCAGTGGGCCGCTCCAACGTATGTAGAGCCCGGAGAGGGCTCCTGGGCCATCTCCTTGAGGCTGAGTCCCCCGAGAGGGACTCCAACGACCCCCTGCAGTTGTTTACAGAGCCTGCTATTTATTTTTATTTTTATTTTATGGAGTTTGTAGAGCGCGCAGCTACCCCCGAAGGGGTGTCCCGGCGCTAAAATCCAGGGGTTACCAAGTGAAAGGGGAAGTGAAAAAGAAGGTGATGAAAGGGAGACTAGAGTCAGGAGAAGAGCCAGGTTTTAAGTTTGGCTCGGAAGATGGTTTCAGAGGGACAAAACCTCAGCTCAAGTGGAAGGGAGTTCCAAAGTCTGGCAGCAATGACACCGAAACCTCTGCCACCGGTTCTGGACAGTCTGAAACGGGGCGAGATCAGGAGGCGGAGGTCATTGGATCTCAAGGATCTGGTGGAGCGGGATATCGAGACCCGATTTTTCAGGTAAGTAGGACCGAAGTTGTTGACGGCTCGATAGGTAAGAGT
The DNA here is from genome assembly GCF_964263255.1 of Lissotriton vulgaris. Lineage (NCBI taxonomy): Eukaryota > Metazoa > Chordata > Amphibia > Caudata > Salamandridae > Lissotriton > Lissotriton vulgaris. Next base: position 71,416,860 of record NC_141689.1, on the reverse strand, counting down.
GAGGACCTTAAACTGGATGCGGCTAGCCACAGGGAGCCAGTGGAGTTGCCTCCGATATGCAGAGACAGATTGACGGTACGGGATATTACCGATCAGTCTGGCTGCAGCATTCTGGACAATCTGCAGCCGACCAATCAGGTACTGGGGAGCCCCTGCATAGAGGCTGTTGGCATAGTCCAAGTGGGACGTGATAAGGGCCTGGGTAACTGTGCGGCGGGAATCCATGGGGAGGTAAGGGAGGATCTTTCTTATCATGCGTAGTTTCATGAAGCAGGCGGAAGTAACTTTATTGATCTGAGTTTTACATGACAGGGAGTCATCAAATTGGAAACCAAGATTCCGTGCCGAGTGAACCGGGGATGGGGCAGGATCAAGAGCCGTAGGCCACCACCAAGAAGAGGGAATAGAGGTTTTCTGATTAAAAAACAGAACCTCAGTTTTATCTGCGTTCAATCTAAGGTGGTTCGTAGTCATCCAGCCACTGATGTTATTGAGACATTGGCGAAAGTTGAGGAATGCGGAGTCCGAGTGGTCCCGAAAGGAAAACACCAGCTGTGTGTCGTCGGCGTAAGAGACCACCCTGACTCCGTAAGACTCCACAACGTCAGCCAGGGGGGCCAGGTAGACGTTGAAGAACAGGGGGCTTAGGGCGGAGCCCTGCGGCACCCCACATGATAGAGGTTTTTTCTCTGACTTAAAAGGGCGTAGCAGTACTCTTTGACTTCTGGATGAGAGGAAGGACTCGATCCAGCTGAGGGCAGTGCCACCGATGCCTATCTGCTTAAGACGATCCAGGAGGATGGAGTGAGAGACCGTGTCGAAAGCTGCGGACAGGTCGAGGAGAACCAACATGGCCTCCTCGCCCCTGTCCACGCACTCTCGAATGGTCTCAGACACCTCCAACAGGGCCGTCTCGGTACTGAATCCTGCTCTGAAACCGGATTGGGATCCATGAAGCAGAGAGTGGTCTTCTAAATAGTCCGTAAGTTGGAGCTGTACGGCTTTTTCCAGGACCTTGGCGGGTTTAGGAAGAAGGGAAATGGGACGGTAGTTGGAAAAGACAGCGGGATCTGCGTCTGCCTTTTTCAAAATAGGGATCACCAATGCCTCCTTCCAGGTGGTTGGGAAGAAGCCATGGTGAAGGGAAGCATTCCAGACGGTGAGGAAAGGGCAGGCCAGTGAAGGTGCCAGTTCTCCCATGATTTTAGCGGGGACCGGATCAGAAGGGGCACCAGATTTACAGCCGATGAGTAGTCTGATAGCCTCGTCCTGGTTGAGTTTGTTGAATGCAAGGAAGGATGGAGACTCAGGGGGACTAGTAGGGGAAGATGGAGTGACAGACTCTGTGGGGAAGGAGACACAGAGTTTGTTGATTTTTTCTAGAAAGAAATCTGAGAGTCCCTCACAAAGAACCTGACTGGCGGTGTTCTGGGAGGCTCTAGCCGGAGGGTTAATAAAGTCTTTAACGATGCTAAAGAGCGTTTTTGATGAATTTTTGGCTTTATTAATTTGAGCGGCAAAGTGGTCTTTCATCGCGCCTTTTTTAAGTTTAAGAAATTGTTTTAGGGCCGTTCTGTAAAGATGTTTGGCTTCAGGGTCGTAATTAAGTCTCCACTTGCGTTCAAGAGCCTTACATCTGCTTTTCTCCTCCCGAAGGGAGGTGGAAAACCAGGGAGCAGAGGGTCGCGACCTGGTGGAGGAGATGGTTATCTGGGGGGCAATAGAATCAATTGCTTTAAGGAGAGTAGAGTTTAACCTAGAGACATTTTCATCAATGTCCGGGGAGAGGTGCTCCGATTGATAGTGGAATATTGGATCCAGGGTAGCGCAGGTGACCTTATGCCACTTTCTTCCCAGTTCCTTCCTAGGGGCCATTTGGGCAGATTTGCGTCCCAGAGTGAAAGAAAATGGGACGAAGAAGTGATCGGTCCAGGTCAGAGGGAGAGGCTGAAGGACAGTGATGAGCGGGAAATTGGCGAATATAAGGTCCAGGGTGTGGCCTGCCACGTGGGTGGGACCTACAACCAGTTGTTTAAGATTGAGGCTCTCCATGGTGTCCACCAGGTTGGTAGCCTTAGCGCATAGCGGGTTGTCGATGTGGAGGTTAAAATCGCCCAGGACAATGAAATTTTGATGTTTAATAGATAGATCAGCCAATAAGTGGACAAGGGCATTGAGGGAGGGGGCGGTGACGGGAGGGGGACAGTAAACTAGTGTGCCAGCTAAGATTGCTGACGCGGAGTCAGAGGCTCAGGGGGCATATGTGTTAAGAGCCTGTGTGGCTCCAACGTTGGGATATGTGTATGGTCAGAGCTTGTGTGGCTCCAACGTTCTGCGAGTGGTGACAGAGTCTGTGTGGCTCCAGCGTGGGCGCAGTTTGCGCCTAAGGGTCAGTGAGGACCCTGTCGCAGTTTTGAAGTTCCCAGCTGCCCAGCAATTAGTGGGCAGTTGCACCGTTTAGGTCTTGTGTGTTCCCAGGTGCCCAGCAAGTAGTGGGCACCTGCTACGTTTAGGTTTTGCGCCAGTGGCGCACCCCTGACTGGCGCCGCATGGCAGTGCGCCCTGACATCCTGGAAACAGGGCTCTTTTAGTCCCTTTATCAGATGGGGGCTGGTATGTGATTTCTATATTTTTAATAGTAATTGCTAATGTGAGTTTTGCGCAATGTGGTTACTTGCTATGTTTAGGATGGTAATTGCCTACTGTGTGTTTTTGCGCTATTGAGTTAGGTTCTGGCACCTCTGAATGTTTTAGGCCTCATGTGTCTTTCTTTCCCTGCGCTGCACCTCTGAATGTTTAAGGCGTCATGTGTCTCCTAGCGCTGCACCTCTGAATGTGTTTGTGATGCATCATGTGCCTTGTTCTTAACACCGCTGAATGTGTAGGTTTATGCATCATGTGTTTCTCTTTACTACTTCTCTGAATGTATATTTATGCATCATGGGTAATGTGTTCTTTCCTTGACCCCTAAACGCTGTGTGATACTTAGGTGGTTGTTTTTACACCTCTGAATGTTTTAGGCATCATGTGTTTTCCTTTATTACTCCTCTGAATGTGTTTCATGCATCATGGGTAATGTGTTCTGGTTTATACCCCTAAATGTATTTTATTCTTAGGTGGTTGTTCTTTTTAGTACAGGTGGTCCTGGTGAGGTCCTGGTACCTGTTCCCAGTAGTTACTGGATGTATTTTATAACTGTTATCTTGTGCTATACTTCTAAGATCTAAAAGTGCTATTTCTGATTCTGACAGTGGCCCACGTGGCCCTGTCCTGTACATAATCCCTTGTGAATATTGCCCGTGCCAGTTGGCACCATGTATATTGTGTGATACTGTCTGATGTGTTTTTACAATACAAAAGTTATTTTATAAATAACCTTGTGTGGAGTTCCTTTTGTGGTGTGCCTAGTATGTTGTTGCTGTTGTGTGCTGGCGCAAATGCTTTACACATTGCCTCCGAGTTTAGCCTAACTGCTCGTGCCAAGATACCAGGTGGTGAGCAGGGGTTATCTTGGCGTGTGACTCCCTTGCCCTGACTAGAATGGTGGTTTCTGCCTGGCTTTGGCGTCAGCCTTAGCCAACCAGAAATAGCCAGTTCTAACACAATGGATATCAGAAGGTCTTGAGTTCATCAATGCCGTGGGGTCAGGTGTCTTTCCTCCTCCCGCTGGGCGTGCCCCCCACAGTTGCTTCGTCCAAGTCCAACTGTTTTCAACTCTCTCCCTTGTGTAGGTTTTTTTTGTGGGAGTGACACATTCCAGAAACTAGGCCAATCATAGGGTTACACATCATCACTCAACCGCTGCCCAAAACATCCTGCACAGCATTTTGGAAATTTCCAAGATGGCATCATTAAGTGTGATCTGTTAAAAGACCTACCCTGAGAGTCTCACTGTCACATCTGCCTGGTCCATTCCCTCTAATACGTCAAAAGGCAGCCCCTCCTGTGACTGGCTCTAGAAATCCGGCTACCCTACTTTTTTCTGTGTAATTGGCACATGTAGATTCAGTCCCCACACTCTCCTCTTCAAGGAACAGTCCTAATTTACTGGCTAAAGGCCCTATTCTGTGTAGAGACCTTTGATCCTCCAGCTGGCCAGCAGGTTAGTTTTCTTGGCCCAGGCGATGAATCAGAGTTCTGACTCTCATTAGGAGTCAAGTCAAATAGAAATTATGAATCTTGAAGTCTTTCAAAGAGTGCGGATATGGAGAAATTATGATCAGATCTGCATTTGGTGGCCCGATGCTCCATAATATTGGTGCATTATCTGAGTCTCTAGCCCTAACTATGGTGAAACTAGATCTTGGTGAAGATTTCACCCATAGTTTATAATACTGCACTATAGATGTGCATACTCACGGTTGCTGCCCACTCATAAGGCCTGTGAACGTCAGTGCCAATCATTGAAGGGTCTGTTCTACTACAGACCACCTGTGCTCCGATACTGGGCAGAGTTAGGAGACAGACACATGTGTGTGCATGTTTTCACATGAAACCAGTCCAGATTCTTGTACCCTAGCTTCCCAGCAGCAGACCTTATCTTAAAAGGCAGACACTGTTGGTTAGCACTTCCAATCTATTAGAGCAGAGCTCACAGTGAGTGAGACTCAGGTGGTGAGACTCCCTGATGCTAGAAGTCCGTAAACAGGTCGTCTAAAAAGCGAAGGATGTATGTATGTATTTGTATTTATTGCTTATTAAGCGCAACTGTCACCCCCAAGGGTATCCTGGCGCTGAGACCGAACCATGCATCTATTAAAACAGCTACATTACTCTGGGAAACAGATAAGTTTTGAGGCTCTTTTTAAAGGTAAGCAGATCAGGGCAGCTCCTTAATGCCAGGGGGAGGGTGTTCCACATCGTGGCAGCCGCAAAACTGAAAGCGCGACCACCCATTCTCGTTCTGTTAATTTTAGGGACTTTTACCAAGAACGCCGAGGATGATCTTAAAGGTCTGGCTGCCTGATACCAGAGGAAGAGGGTCTGAAGAGGTATTGGTCCCAGTCCATGCAGGGCCCTATAGACAAGGCAGAGAGCCTTAAACGCAATTCTCTGCTGGACTGGAAGCCAATGTAGATCGGCTAAGGCTACCGATGAAGAGGCGGACCGTGGTCGAGACAAGGCCAATTTAGCGGCCATATTCTGTATCCTTTGGAGCTTTAGGATCAGAGTCTTCGGGGCAGCCAAAAGTAGTGCGTTACAGTAGTCAATCCTACTGAGAATGGAACTACGCACTACCTCAGCTCTGGAGCCCTGTGGAAGAAGTGGCAAGATTTTCCGTAAGGCACGGAGCAGACCCATGCATGTTGCTGCCGTTTTATTTACGGAGGCATCAAGCTGCAAGTTGGGTTCGAATAGAACTCCCAGGTTGCGAGCTGACTCTGACGCCTCCACCGATCCCGGAATGGACATAGGCCAGAAATCGGCCGGTAGTGTACGGGGAGTTCGGTCCAAAGAGCAGTGAAGTACCTCCGTTTTCGATCCGTTGAATTGTAACGCATTGGCTCGCAGCCATGCTGCTGTGGCTGCCATACAACGGTGAAAGACATCCCTTGAAATAGTCTCTGAGCCCTCAAGTGAGAAAATCAACTGAGTGTCATCGGAAGGATGACAAGTGCAAAGTTAGAGTTCCTATCCCTTGGAAGGATGATTCCAAAAAAACTGTGTGGGTAGCAAGACTAAATGTTTGTTCTCAAGAATTGTCCTAAAATACTTTTCTGTTAACTCTTCTCGCAAAAAGTGTCTGGCCGCAGCAGCTATGTATCTCAATTGACTAACAAGGAACCCTCTAAAACACAAGGCACTGAATCCAAGATGGCCATCACCACTACAAATCGCAAGAGTCCAGTGGCCTTGTGAGACATGTAGTCTGTCTTAACTTCATTTTAGTGTTTCGATCAGAACGAGCTTCTCAGATTCAAAATCTCACACCAAGCAGTACGCACATTTATATATACATACTACTATAATAAAGAGAGAGCCCAAACCTTTGAGGCAGGTAATCCCAGGAACCACAGCACCAATCACAACACCCAACACAGCGTTGGAAAGGGCAGTTGCAGCAGAAGGACACAGGCTATGCAGACGCCCACCATATACATATAAAAGGTAAAAGAACCGTGCCAGCAAAGTAGTCCCTTGTGGGTGTGTCTGCGTTGTGCTGTGGGTGTGTGCTGGGGGCGTGACAAACGCTGGGGGTGTGTGGTACGTTCCGCCCTTCATGCCATGTCTCATATTGTGTGCTAATCCCACCCTGCTCCCTTTAAATACCCCTGCACCCCATAATCATAACCCACCCCTACTCCTTAAAGTACCCCAACACCCTTAAACACTAACCCATCCTAACCATATAAATATACCCTGTACCCCAAAACCCAAACCTATCCCTAAACCCTAAAATTACCCCTGTACCCCAAAACCCAAACCTAGCCCTGAACCCTTAAAATACCCCTGTACCCCAAAACCCAAACCTAGCCCTGAACCCTAAAAATACCCCTGTACCGAAAAACCCAAACCTAGCCCTGAACCCTAAAAAAAACCCTGTAACCCAAAACCCAAACCTACCCCTGAACCCTAAAATACCCCTGTACCCCAAAACCCAAACCTAGCCCTGAACCCTAAAAATACCCCTGCACCCCAAAACCCAAACCTAGCCCTGAACCCTTAAAATAGCCCTGTACCCCAAAACCCAAACCTACCCCTGAACCCTAAAAATACCCCTATACCCCAAAACCCAAACCTAGCCCTGAACCCTAAAAATACCCCTGTACCCCATAACCCAAAACTATATCTGAACCCTTAAAATACCCAAAGACCCCAAAACATACACCTCAGTACCCCAAAACATATACCCCTATTCCCATACTTACCTTATCCAAACATAAAAAAAACATGCTTTTACCATTTACAACGAATTTCGTTGTAAATGTATGCGTGGTAAAAGCATATAAAATGTAATACCATGTGTTGTAATGGCATTGCGGAGTCATGGTACTTTCGTAATGAAAGTATGCGGAGTGATGGTATGCGGAAATAAAGTTGCGGAATAATGGGTGTTAACCCTCCCCCGGTAAGTACATTGGTGGCACGGCGGCCCACATCTCCAGCAACATACTCATATTTTTTCACCACCCATTTGAAAAATGCACAGGTCTCTCTCATTGATGTCCAGCACCGACATACACTTTTAGACACACCTCCCGCCACAAGTGCTAGAATTGCGAACTTTAGAGCTGGGGAGCTACGTTCGAATCTCGGCATCAGCTCAACATTCTGTGATTCCAGGCAAATCGTGTTGTCTCCCCGTGCCTACCATAAATGAATGTGTTCTTCTGTAATGTAAATTGTGCTCATGCCATGTTGTCGAGTTCGCGCTATATAATATTGCAAGGAAAAATAAAGTAGGGAAACTTGAGTTCCCACACTACTGAACGCGCACTCTTAAGTGCATCAGCAGTGCACTGTGAATCGGAGCGTTTCACAGGCCTGTCACAGATAAGAAATGCAATTCAAAACGAAATCCTACAAAACAATATACTACTGGCCGGCAGCAATTCATACCCAGACAACGTCAGGACGGGCTGCTAGTATATATATATAGGTAGTTATAATTAGGACCTAGTTTCCATAGGAAAAAAGCTTTTTTTGTTTTGCTAATAACTTTGGTGTCGTTTGATGAATCCTAACAAAATTTTCAAAACTAGCTTGCCACTCACTTCAGCGGCTGTCTAGGGTAATCTGTCAAGCGGGGGCTGAGACAAAGTGGGGGGGTCCCAAAACACATTTTCCCCGTGCAATTTCCCACAGGGATTTTAGATACAGCTACAGCCTGAACCGCTGAACGGAATGATACCAAATTTGGCAAAAAAATTAGATATTGGTCCAAATCTGTTTGTTCACCTTGGAAATAATAAGGGAAATACAAATTTGTATATATATAGGGACAGGGATCTGATAGTTGCCGAGGTCATATCTAATTGGCTGCCAACACTTCAACTGCGAAGTAGAGGCAGTAACATAACATAACATAACATAACATAACATAACATAACATAACATAAGAGGCAGTCATCTTGGGACTCGGCTTTAGCTGAATCCTCAAACAAACTTTTAAACAAAAGAGAAGGGGGCAGGGTAGAAATACTCTGACCAACTAGGCCTCTTGGGGGGGGTCTCGCATGGACTCCGCCTGAGCAAAAAGCTTTTTTTTTCAGCTCGAGTTGGCTTGATCTGCGTCTCATGCCAAAAACTCAAAAAGAAAAAGAATTGCGGGCTACCGCGCTTCTCTACTAATTAGCCCCAGGGTTGGCCAGGTCCTAGGGGCATGCAGGCTAAGACAAAATTAAAGAAGGGGAGGTGACAAGCCCCCCTTCTAGGGCACATGTATGAGGGTATGCACAGACCCCCCGGCCCAAATGGACCTCCTCCAAACCCAGGACTAATGGTAAATAAATTGGGGTGTCCTCATGGATTCCCTGCCACCTGAACCACCACTTCCATGGCGCTATTTTCTTTGTAATGGGGGCCTCCTGCACCACCTCCCCAGGGTAAAATGTAACTTTAAAAATGTAACTTTAAAAATGGGAGGGGGCCGCATGGCCCCCTCACGGACCATTCTCGGCCCCTTGGACCACCACCTACATGGGACAGGACCTACTAAACCATAAGTAAAGCTCCCTGTTTTCCGTTTTTACTGATTTTTACAGACAGAAAACATTCATTTTCTTGTCTGTATTTATTTTAAAATGTGAATAAAAACGGAAATTGCGTTGCTTTTGAGTAATTCTAAAAACTGTCTGCCATGACTGCCAGGCTAATAGATTTGTGGATTGATAGATAAGGGGGTTAAGAAAAAGAGGAATTTTTGTCAAGAGGCTTTAACAGCAGTAGATATGTTCAAGGTTGATATTGAAATTTGCATATTTTGTATAGTGCATTGATTTATCTTCTACAGGTGTTCACAGCACTGAAACCTCGCAGACATTCAAGCATGAGTGCATATTTATTGGTTAAAAAAATGTGGAAATATACTAATTTCAGCTTAATTTTTCCACAAAACCCAAAATAAATATGGATAAAATTAGCAAAAAATAAATATGGATAAATACAGCCAGAAATGGCAAAAAATAAATACCATAAAACCGGGAGCCCTAATCATAAGAGAGGGGCATGCTGTCCCTCCTCCTAAAGCCAATAATGGTCCTGGGGACCGTCACCTCCCAGGGCCAGATCTTGCTCTGTCCCTGGGTGGCCACCCCGGGACATAGCTGTTTACTGTGGCTTGGTGGGAGCTTTGACCGCTCCCGCCAAAACACAGTAAACACACTGCTGCCAGCAAATGAGAGTTGCTGGAAGCAGAGCTTTTGTCTGTTTCCCTTCCTGCTGTCAAGCGAGCATGGAAACAGGGGAAAGGATTGCTTTAACGCACCAGGGCTGCATGCTTAGCAACTCCTTGTGTGTGAAAGCAATGTAGGCTCCCCCCAGGAGGCAGGGAGCCAGCAGGCACTGCAGGGGCCTTGAGGCTACCCTGAGGTCCCATAGCACAGTGGGTGCCCTGGGGTACCCAGTACAAATGGCTGGGCCCCAGGGGAAGGGGTCCTCGGGGCCTAAATTGGCCAGGTGAAGTGGGTCATGTGGCCCCCTTCCCCTATTTACCATACGGGTACCCATGGCTGAAATTGGCCAAGGGAGAGGAGAGCTGTGTGGCCCCCTTCCCTTTAAGCTTATAGCCGGACCCAGGAAATAGGGTCCCCCGGGGCCAAAATCAGTTCGGGGAGAGGGGCTATGTGGGCCCCATCTCCTATTTAAAATGAATTATTCAAAAAGGCTGGACCCCGGGGAATGGGGTCCACAAGCCGAAAATGACCCAGGTGGGGGGTCGCATGGCCCGATTGTATTGTGGCCAGGCCCCCGGGAGATGGGTCCCTGGGGCCAAACTCAGCCCAAGGATCGGGGCCACAAGGCTCCCCTCCACCATTCAAATGTGGCCTGGCAACTCAGCACTCACACTCAGTGACCCACTTATCCACTCACAGGCCCACACAGACATTCACACACCCACTCAAATACCCATTGAGACACTCATACACTCATTTACACACCCACTCACTCACACACTCATTTTTAAAGGTTACAGATTACAGATAGGAAATAGAATTAAAAATATCTTTGAAATTCACTGAAAAAAGCAGAGGTTATAGAGAAGTTATAGTTAGGCTCACATTTTACTTGTACAAAATCACTGAAATTCAGCTGTTTTTGTTACATGAGCTAACTATAACTTACGCCCGCGCAATGCACTGCTGAAGACCTCACATATTACATCACTCATGACTTGGTCAGTGATATTACTGATGACATCACTGATGACATCTTAAATTATGTCATAGATGACTTCATCCACAGAGGCATTGACATACCCACTCACACCCCTATACAACCTCTCAAACACTTACTAACACACCCACACAAACACTCACATACCCATTCATAGACCCATACAAGTACTCACCCAACCACTGACTCATCTGTAGAGCCGATCAGACTCCCAGTCACTCACTCATATAGGCACTCACACAACCACTCAATCACTCATAAAGTTACTCATACAACCAGTCACTTACCCATACAGCAACTCACAGAGCCACAAAGTCACCCATACAGCTAATCACACACCCACTTATTTACCTATACAGCACCTCACACACACACTCACTCACCCATAGGCCTATCAACACATTGACTTGCTCACCCATACAGGCACTCACACACCAACACAACCACTTATATACCTATTCACACATCTGTATAAGCACTCACACATTTGCTCGATCACCTATACATCCATTTACACAGACACTTACTCTACAGTGCAGCCAGTCACTCACCCTTACAGCTATTCAGACACCCACTCACTCTGGATTGCGTGACAGATGGTGCACGTATCATTGCAGGATATATATATATGTGAACAAGGCTCCTCGGAGCCGAAACGTCATACGATGTGCTTGCACTAAATAAACGAATTGCACTAAATTGGACCGTGTCTGCGTTTGTCTGTGGAGCGGGAGGGACGCCTCGCCTGCGGAAAACTTTCGCTGATTGCTTGGATATATATATATATATATATATATATATATATATATATATATATATCCACGCTCCAGTACCTTCAAACATACCCAGCCGGGTTGGAAGGAAAGTCAGCACTCACGAAAACAGCAGCAGCAGTTTCAGCAGAGAAGTTTTATTTATCAAACAAACGCATTTCGGGAATGAGTTCCCTTCGTCAGTGTTAACATCAGAGTGCGTTACGCGGCACCATTATCTGTGTTTGCAACCATTATTGAAACAAACAACGGACTAAAGTAATTGCACTCAAAATGCGCGCCATCTTGACTTGTGTTAAATTTGCATAGATAACCATAGAAACATTTCGTATTTCATTCAGTTTCAACATGCATGACATTTGTAACCATTCAAAATTTCTTCAACATGTAGCACATATCAGGCAATGTTTGTCTTAAGAACGGTTCTTAAATAAATAATTATGCCGTGGATCGGCTACCCATAACTGTATCCTATGAGAAATTGAATCCCACATTAATGCTGAATACAATTATTCATAAAACACCTCTCTGAGCAAATTAGCATTGTCCAAGACAATGCTCATTATATACAAGATGTATCTAATTTAAAGTGCTATTTTACGCAAAATCTAGCCGTGGATCGGCAATTGCGGCCTATCTGGCCGCTAACATCTCAGAGTAGTGTTGCTAAACAATGTCAAGCTTTGCAAATGGTTTTTGGTCATCTAGCAATTACATTCTAGTACAACTTCATTTTTAAAAATTCAGAATTTCCATCACTTAAGTGTTTTCAGTATCAAACCAACACATGCGTGCTGAGCATATGTCATTCAGCCCAAGTGGGTTGACAATTCTTCCCCAATATTCAGTCCTTTCGGGGCCCTAGTTTCAAGATCAATAATGAAACGGGACTCCAATCTTCTCAATGTCTGTAATCTATTTCCTCCTCTGGGATTTTCTACCACTTGATCCAAACAGAAATATCTGAGGAGATTCCTGTCACTATTGTGTTTAATGGCAAAATGCCTGGCTACAGGGTACGTAAAGTCCTTGTTTGTTATGGACCGCATATGCTCTAACACTCGAAGTTTAACAGGATTGATGGTACTCCCCACCTATCTATATGAGCAGGGACACATCAGACAATATACTGCATGATCCGTATGACAGGACATAAATTTGGTGATTTTTCTCCCTCCTCTGCAGCCTGGTACTTCATACGACAACGTTCTTTTGCTAGCATAACAGGCTTTGCATTTTCCACATGGAAAAAAGCCCTTAACGTCTTTAAGTGTCCCTATCTGTTTTTCTTGTGGTTGTAAAAAGCTATGAACCATCTCATCTCGTAGGGAACGTGCTTTCCGGAAGGTTATTGAGGGTTTCTCCGGAATATCAGACCCTACTATTGGGTCAGATTTGAGAATGTGCCAGTGTTTGGATAAGATAGATCTTAATTTAAAAGAATCCATACTTAGGAATTAGCATTTAAAAAACCTTTAAAATTCACTCAAAAAGCTATAAGTTTTAGGGGTGTTAGAGTTAGCTGGACATTTCACTCATACAAAACCATTGAAATTGCTCCTATATAGTTAGTTGTATATTTCGGGCACCCGCAATCGACTGCTGATGATGTCACATATTACATCATTCATGACATGGTCAGTGACATCACTGATGACATCTCAAATGACATCACTGATGACATCACTGATGACATCATCCAGTGAATGTGGTTTGCTTCGTTATTTAAATATGCATGATATATATAGCAATTTGCATTGAAGAATGAGTGGATATATAATAATAAATATTTGGATGGAGGATTTAGTAGCAGTGTAATTGACTGTTTACTTGACCAATTTATAGTGTCTCCCTAAATATAGTGGATAGTGACTAAACTGTTTGAATATCTGTATCACTTTGTCAGTTGTTGTGTAAACTGGTTCTCCAGTTAGTTACTAGCTATGTGAAAGTCTATATTAGTTATTGATTAGTTAACTGAGTATTTGTATGGGAGAGTGAATGTGTGTTTGGTTCGGTGGGGGGTGTGTGACTGCCCAAAGATGTGTGAATAGTTGATTCACTAGATATATGAAGTTAAAACTACATGTTCTAACAGTTGTTTGGGTGAGTGAATATCTTTATGGGTGTGGTGATGAGCAAATATATTTCTCAATGGTACATGTCCAACAAACTAGAAAAATAAAAGGCAGTGTATGTGTCAGTTGTATATAAGTAAGTATACATAAGACTCAATGATTGTGCGAGTGACTGTATGGATAACTTTATACTTGTAATAATGATTTTATAATTCACTAAGTATGACTTACTATCTAAATGAATAGATGAAGTTGTTTTTGTATAAGTGTGTAGCTAAGTAAATATGTAAGTATGATCCATTGTTTGCATAAGTGAGTAGGATGACTTCATATGTGAATAGGATGTGTGCTGGTGTGTAATGTCAATTTAGGTGTATAAGTATTTTTGATAGTGTTCTATTGTTCATTGACAGCATGTATGAGTGAATCTACAGGTAAGTGATTAGATGCATGTATACATCTATGAATCACTGAGTGGGTTTTTAGATACTTGTATTGCTGTAACAATGGATTCAAATATGATACTCTGTATTTTACAAAGAGTGATTAAATATTTTACTAGTGTACGAAAAGGTGTATGTGATTGTCACGTGGATGATGTCATCAGTGATGTCATCAGTGATGTCATTTGAGATGTCATCAGTGATGTCCCTGACCATGTCATGAATGATTTAATATGTGACATCATCAGCAGTGGATTGCGGGTGCGTGAAATATAGTTAGTACAACTAACTATATAGGAGCAATTTCAATGGTTTTGTATGAGTGAAATGTCCAGCTAACTCTAACACCCCTACAACTTATAGTTTTTTGAGTGAATTTTAAAGGTTTTTTAAATGCTAATTCCTAACTATATAAGGCCTGAAACCTGTGGTTGTTTTAGTGGATTTCAAAGGTTTTTTAAATGCTAATTCCTAACTATATAAGGCCTGAAACCTATGGTTTTTTCAGTGAATTTGAAAGGTTTTTTAAATGCGAATTCCTAACTATATAAGGCCTGAAACCTATGTTTTTTCAGTGAATTTCAAAGTTTTTTTTAATGCTAATTCCTAACTATATAAGACCTGAAAGCCCACCAGGAATCTCCTGTATGCGCCAGGGGACTGCATTGCAGAGAGGTGTAATGAAGCCATGCCCCTTTTTACACCTCTCTGCAACACAGCCCCCGTGCATGTTTGAAGAGGGGGAACTAATTCCCCTTGCATACTGGGGGCCCCTGGGGGGCAACTAGCCCACCTGGAACCTCCAGTATGCGCCAGGGGGCTGCATTGCAGAGGTGTAATGAGGCTATGCCCCTTTTTACACCTCTCCGCAACGCAGCCCCCTGGCACATTTGCAGAGGGGGGCTGAATACTGGGGGTCCCTGGGGGGCCAACTAGCCCAGCAGGAGCCTCCAGTATGCGCCAGGGGCTGCATTGCAGAGAGGTGTAATGAGGCCACACCCTTTTTTTACACCTCTCTGCAACGCAGCCCCCGTGCATGTTTGAGGAGGGGGAACTAATTCCCCTTGCATACTAGGGGTCCCTGGGGGCCAACTAGCCCACCTGGAACCTCCAGTATGCGCCAGGGGGCTGCATTGCAGAGGTGTAATGAGGTGTAATGAGGCTATGCCCCTTGTTACACCTCTCTGCAATGCAGCCCCCTGGCGCGTTTGCAGAGGGGGAACTAATTCCCTTTGCATACTGGGGTCCCTGGGGGCCAACTAGCCCACCAGGAGCCTCCAGTATGCGCCAGGGGGCTGCATTGCAGAGAGGTGTAATGGGGCCACACCCTTTTTTCACCTCTCTGCAACGCAGCCCCGTGCATGTTTGAAGAGGTGGAACTAATTCCCCTTGCATACTAGGGGTCCCTGGGGCCCACTAGCCCACCTGGAACCTCCAGTATGCGCCAGTGTGCTGCATTTTACAGAGGTGTAATGAGGCTATACCCCTTTTTACACCTCTCTGCAACGGAGGCCACTGGCGCGTTTGCAGAGGGGGGACTAATTCCCCTTGCACACTGGGGGTCCCTGGATCATATCTGCCCAAAAGCCGATATTCCGAATGATTGAAAATGACTTTTCTTGAGAAACATTTGGATTTGGATTATCATGTCCTATACTTTGGAATTTTTGAAAGACTGACTTTGAGGATGCTATAAATTATTCAAGTCTACCCGAATTGTGTGGGTAAAATTGATACCTAGTCACTTTGAATAAGAATGTACTTACGTCTCGTCTAACCCTCTATATCCCTACACGCTCCCTCAGGTCCAGTGACCAAGGCTTACTATGTATCCCTCGGACTAAGAATGCTAGACACGGCGGCAAGGCATTGTCTGTGGCTGGACCTTCTCTATGGAACAGTCTCCCAAGAGCTCTCAGACAATGCTCAGAACATTTACCATTTAGGAAACAACTTAAAACCTTTTTGTTTCAACTTTAGCATCTATTCTAGCTAACTCCCATACATCTTGCTGTTATGGCTGCCAAAGCGCAGAGATACTCCTTCGGGAGTCGAATCAAGCGCCATACAAACCCGCAAATAAAAATAAATAAAAAATAATATTTGGAAGAAATATCTAGTTATATGACAACAGGATACCAACATAACTTGAAGGAAATAAGAACGCCCTGAAGAAGTTCTGTTGTACAGAACGAAACGCGTCGGCTGGCTGTGGTACATAAACTTAAGGAAAATAAAAGCATTTGAATATACACCAAGATTCAGCGCTTCAATAAGGACTCTAACTGATATGATTTCATTGGACTTATCGTGCAAGTGGTGCTGTGCCAAACGTTTGAATATTCTCCACTACTCTCTACTACTTACTCTCTACTACTCCACTACTCTCTAATACTCACTCTCTACTACTCATTCTCTACTACTCTACTACTCTCTACTACTCTATCTCTACTACTCACTCCCTACTACTCACTAGCTACTACTCTCTACTACTCACTCTCTACTACTCTCTACTCTCCACTACTCACTCTCTATATATATATATATATTACCTACTGGCGGTCACCAGTAGGTAGTTATAGTTAGGATTTTTTTCAATGCAAAATCTCAAAATTCTATTGTGAATAACTTTGGCGCCGGTTGACGAATCTGCCTGAAAATTTCCTCAAATTTGCCTCGCGGAGCTCCGGTCCTTCCCTGAAAGTTTGGGGGGATTCGTCAAGCGGGGGCCGAGATAAAAGGGGGGTACCAAAACGTGTTTTCCCCATGTTAATTTCCATAGGGCGGTCGACCTCACTTTTAGCCCGAACGGCTGAATGGATTTCCACCAAACTTGGCAAAATTGTAGGGACTGGTAGCCCGATGTGCCTTTGCTATGTCTCAAGATATGTGCTCCAATGGATTTTGAGTAATTTAGGTTCAAAAAAATATATATATCTATGGCCGCGCCCCGGGACGAGCACCGGGGAGCGCACCGGGCGCGCTACGCGACTTGCGCACGGAAAGCTGATTGGCTCTCGGGTGTCTGTAAACATTCGAAACAGTCCGGAGCGGCCGCCATCTTGTGTCTCGGTAGGATTGAGACACAAGAGGTGGCAAAAACAAAGGGGGAAATGATCAAAAGGGGGCAGGGTAGACCCCCCCTGACTCCCTAGGTTTGATGTGGGGGCCATAAAAGGGCCCCGCGGGGCAAAAATGTTTTTGTTTTTTTTATTTTCACCGGGGTGCGCCCGGTACGCACACCGGGGTTTGCACCGGGGAGCGTACCATGGGGAAAAAAAGAAAGACAGTTTTTTAAAAATGTAGCATTTTTATATAAATTGGCGGTAGTTCTGAAAAGAACTGTTTTTTTAATTCTTTTTTTTTTTTTTTTTTATTGTTTTTTTGAACATTTTTTATTTTTTGGGGATTTTCTGAACAATTTTATATTTTTTTTGTAGTTTTTCTGGGGTCACACAAAACACAGGGAATTGCAAACAGCTCAACTGGAGCAAAAGAAATAGAAAAAAATTAAAGTTGCTTGCTGCAGTGATGGTTGTCTGCAGCTCGATTGAGTAAAGTGATGCTCTGCTCACCATATGATATTGTTTTGTTGCAATATATGCAAACAAATTTTAATTTTGCAAACTTGGTTTGGACATTAGGGACCATCTCCCTAGCCTCTGCACCCGATAGAGTGGGTTGATTGGAGGTGCTTGAAGAAGAAGGATGGGGAGGGTTCTTGGTCAGTTCCCTGACCTCTGCTCTTGAATAATTGTTCGGGGGCTTCCGCTGCATATGCCTAATCATAGTGTGGTTCCCAAAAGAATATTTTTTGTTTGGGTTCCCTCTTGACAGTTCTTGGTGACAGATGAGGCAAGTCACCTTAGCTGCATTCACTTTTTTGGCACCCCTTGGCATCTTGAAAAACTCCCAAATAAAATGTTCCTTGGGTCTGTATGGGGGATTGTCCTCAGGCAGATATTGCCTCTCCTCCTGCTCCTCTTTGTCCTCCTCTTCTTCATGACCACCAATGTGGTCTTGTGGTGGTCCTTGTGGTGGTGGTGGTGGTGGTGGTGGTGGTGGTGCAGATGCACCTTCAGCTGCTACTAGTGAAGCCATTTCTCACAGAATGAATGCAGGTCTTCTTCACTCAAACAACAAAGTGAAAATGAGGAAAAAAGGTGGGGTCTTTCATCATTTGGAAAACAAAACTGTTGTGCACCAATCAAAAGTGTTAATTTCAGATCTCATGACCTGGGCTTTCTCATTATTTGGAAACTAAAAGTGTTCTGAACCAATCAAAAGTGTTATTTTCAGGTCACATGACCCGACGCGCTTACACTACGCGCCCCGGTGCGGGCCCCGGGGCGCGCCCGGCGGCGCTTACGTTGCACGATTGTATGCGCTCGGGTGCTTCACGGGGCTACGCGATACGTCACGATGTTGTTTTCGTTCGCGGGAATAGTGCTAACGGGACGCTCACGGTACACGCCCCGGAGTGCGCCGAAGCACTGCGCTTACCGGTGAGCGCATCAGTACGCGCCCCGGGAGCGCTCCGGGGCAAAAAAAAAGAAAATATTACATAATTATACAATATAAAATTCGTTATAAAAAATATTACATTTCATACCTATAGAGATTTGCTATTAAAAAACCTTTGAAATTCACTGAAAAAACCAGAGGTTTTACACCAGTTATAGTTAGAAATTAGCATTTAAAAAACCTATTAAATTCACTGAAAAAAACATAGGTTTCACACCAGTTATAGTTAGCTGGAAATTTTACTGACATAAAACCATTGAAATTCCCACGTTATAGTAAGTTGGACTCACTATAACTTGATGACGTCACATATTACATCACTCATGACATGGTCAGTGACATCACTCATGACATCACTGATGACACCATCCAGTGAATGTGTGTCTTTCTGAAAAATAAATATGTTTTATATATGTATTTGTAAAGGTCGATGGAAGAATAAATGGTTAAATAAGTGTGTAAATGGATGTTTTTTTAAAAAAAATTGATTGGTTAACTGTATCTTAGTGAATACATATATTAGCGAGCAACTTTTAAATATTGAAATATATGTATCAGTGTTTCACTTTGTGTATAAGTGGCTGCATGGGTTGGTGACTGACTCACTGTTTGTATGTGTTTTGAAGACAGCATATGTGCAGGACTGTATGGGTGGATGAGTGTGTATATGTGTGTGTTAGTGAGTGAATGACTGTCTTACTAGTGTCTTTATCAGTAACAAGATATGTTTTAATGTAGTATATGTGAGTATTGATGTATATAAGTGAGTATATGTGAGAGTGAGAGATTGTAAGAGTTCCTGTTTAAATAAGTATGTGTTTCTATAAGTGATTGTTTAAGAGAGTAATTATGTGTAAGTTTCCTTAGAAGTAAGGTGGTAGTGTGTGTATAGTTGTATATGCAAATAAATTGATGTTCAATAGTTTATTTGCATGTGTGAGTAACTTTTGGATGACTGTCGGTGTGTAACAGGATGTATAGGTGTATCACTACATATGATGAGTGAGTATATGTATGAGTGACTATATAGAACTGTTGGTGAATGAGTGGATGTGTATATAGATTTTGGAATTACTGAATTGGTTGTTGTAACTGGTATGGGTATCTCCATTTTTTTGAAAATGTTAGTTTCTATTTTTGAATATGTGTTTCAAGGGTTACATTACACTGAAAGGATGTCTGTCACTTTCTCATAAGGATGGTGTCATCAGTGATGTCATCAGTGATGTCACTGACCATGTCATGAGTGATGTAATATGTGACGTCATCAGCAGTGCATTGCAGGCGCGCAAGTTATAGTGAGTCCAACTAACTATAACGTGGGAATTTCAATGGTTTTATGTCAGTAAAATTTCCAGCTAACTATAACTGGTGTGAAACCCATGGTTTTTTCAGTGAATATATATATATATATATATATATGTATATATATATATATATATATATGTCTATATATATATATACACTCATAAACTTACTATTACGTCAGAATTTGTGAATTCCAAAGCAAATGCAAACTTACACGAACATGTAAATGTACCTTTGTGAATGAGACCCCAAGGCATTATTAGGTGTTGTTTTCGCTCAGCTCGGTGGCATATATTAATCAACTTCGGAAAGATGAAAAGGTGTTTTGGCTTTGCCCAGATTCAAACACATGATCTGCAGATCCCAGCCGGGCCCTGATGTACTGATGTACCTGATGTACTAATCTCGACTTGTAAATTGTACATTCTCAGGTGATCACAAAAGGACCTGCCTGTTCAATACTAATTAGGCAGATTACAATTTGTGGCCTGCAGTGATTGGCTGGGAATGCAAGCCTCAAAGCCCGTTAATGACAGCAAAACCCTGCCCCTACATGTGCGTGCCCAAGCAGGGAAGCAGTTTTTAGAAGCCGCCTGGGTCCAATAAAGGGATAGACACTGCAGTAAAAAAATCTTTCTCATTTGGAAACACATAGCAGGGAGCAGGCAGTGGGCCTTTGAAATATATTCTATTGAAAATGCAGAATAGAAATTAGGACGCCTTTCACAGCCCCTCCAATTTGCGATACGTAATACGCATCAGAAAGTCTTTTCCGCCTCTTAAGAAGCCCTTGATACATTTAAAAAAAATGTTTTGTTGGAAAATCAAAGACTTTGTGGTCTTAATTTTACCAGCAAGCACTTAACTCAACAATGCCCTTTGCTCGTCCTGTTATTAACCCCCACCCAACCATACTGATAGCACATGCATACTTTCATTATTATGGCACATGAAGATGTTTCATGCGTGCGTTAATGCATTCTATAAAATCTACTACTATATGTGTGGCAGTAAATGCCGTTTGTTTACATAAGCAGGCATTAATACATCCTTGTGCAGCAGTAAATGACCCTTTGTCATGCATTGTATAAAAAACAACAACAGCATGTCACTGTGTGTTTACATGTGCAGGCATTCATGCATTGTCTAAAATGTGCAACTAAGTGTGCATTAGTAAATGCCCCTTTGTTTACATGTGCAGCCGTTCATGCATTATATAGTATTGTATTGTATTGTATAGCGTTTTTGTAAAGCGCATGGTTACCAGAAGGCATCCCAGCGCTGGAATAGAATCACACTTTAGGAGAGGTAGCGGGAGGAGGAACAGAATCATTTAGGAAAGAGATACATTTTTAAAGCTTTTTGGAAGGGGAGATGGCCGGATTCCGCACAGAGTTTCAGTGGGAGAGAATTCCAATGTGACGCCGCTTTAACCAAAAAGCGGCTGCCTCCGGTGCGTGTCTTCTTGACTCTGGACACGGTGGCCAAAAATCCATTGTCTGAACGCAGGGATCTATTGGGTTTGTAGGGAGTGACCAGGCTTCTCAGAATTGGGGGTCCTTTGCCTTGTAGGATTTTGTGAGTGATACATAAGGATTTAAAAAGGATTCTTTCTTGCACGGGGAGCCAGTTGAGGGCTTTGAGAGCAGGTTTAGCTGACGATCTGAGGGGGGTACCCGTTAGAAGCCTGGCAGCGGCGTTTTGGGTTTGTTGAAGCTTGTTGATTGTGGCTTCAGGGGCTCCCAAGAAAATAGCATTACTGAAGTCTAGTCTGGAAAGGACTAGCCCTTGAATCAGTAGCCTCCCGGAGTGAAGGGGAAGGACTTTGCGGGCGGACCGAAGTAGACCGAAGCAGGTGCCGCTGTTTTTGTCGCATGTGTCTTGAGCGAAAAGTCCTGCTCAAGCCAGACCCCTAGGCTTTTGATTTCCTTTTTTGGGATGGGTGGGTCCTCTAGACAGGCCGGCCAGATGGAGAGAGGCATAGGGGCCGACTTGTGGCCCAACATCATGATCTTGGTTCTCGACCCATTTAGCTTGAGTGAAGAGTCGGCCATCCAAGCATGGATCTTTGTCAGACACTGATGGAGGTTGTCAGGACATTGGACGAGCTGGGACAGTGAAACCACCAGTTGGGTGTCATCGGCGTAGCTTACTATTTTGATCCTGAAAGGGGCGACCACGTCCTCCAGGGGGACTATATACATATTAAACAATGTGGGGCTCAAAGATGAGCCCTGCGGAACCCCGCACTGGAGGGGTATTAGGGCGGATCGAGAGTTGCCTTCCCAAACCTGAAAGGTGCGATTGGAAAGAAATGATGTTAGCCAGGTTAGCGCGGACCCTCGTATTCCTGCTTCGGCCAGACGCTTGATCAGGACACGGTGATTTACAGTGTCAAAGGCAGCACTCAGGTCCAGGAGGATCACCGCCACTGATCCTCCCGAGTCCTGAATGCGTCTTGCCTCCCCGATGACGGAGAGGAGGGCGGTGCCGGTGCCCTGGCCTGGGCGGAATCCGGTTTGAGATTTCCGCAACCTGTTTTTTGACTCCAGAAAGTGGGAAAGTTGGTGGTTCACCACTTTTTCTGCGATTTTGCTAAGTCCAGGGAGCAGGGAGATGGGTCTAAAGTTGGCAAGTTCCAGCGAGTCGAGATGGGGTTTTTTGAGAAGAGCCTTGACAATGGCTCCTTTCCAGCTAGGTGGTACAATGCCCTGGGAGAGAGAAAGGTTAATGAGTTCAGTAGCCGGGGTGGCAATGAGGGCAGCTATCTGTTTTAAGAATCGCATAGGGACCGGGTCACTGGGGGAGCCGCTTTTGATGGTGGATAAGGTTTTTAGGAGGGCCTCCTCGGAGATTGGGTTAAAGGCGTTAAGCTGGGGGTCCAAGTCTGGGGGCAAGATCTCATTAGGTGCAGGGCTCTCCATTTGAGGAAGGGTGGATATAATGTTTTTAATTTTCTGATCAAAATAGGTAGCTAATTCGTTGCACTTGGCCCCTGTGGGGTCTTGGGGTAATGGGGGGTCAGGGATCTTCAGGAGTTCCTTGACTATCTTGTAGGTTTCTCTCGTAGAATTGGCGGAGTTTTTGATTCTATCATTATAAAATGTGATTTTAGCATTTCTGAGGGCGACTTTGTATGCTCTGATGGAATCGCGATAAGTGTGTTTGCTAGCGGTATTCCAGTCAAGTCTCCAAATACGCTCCAGCTTTTTGCAGCCTTTCCTGAGGATCCTGAGCTCAGGAGTGAACCAAGGGGCAGAACCAGCTCTGATCTGCTTTTTCTTACAAGTTTTTTTTGGAAGGGCAGCATCCAATGAGTTAATGAGCCAGTTTTTGAAATTGGTGTCGGCAGTAGTTGGGTCCGTAGCGGGTCGAGGAGGTGTCCTTTGTCGTGTGTAGCTCCTGTGTTTATGAGATGGATCTGGTAAAATAAGAGGTCCAGGAGCAGGTCCGTGGCTGCCTTGTCTGAGGGATAATTGAAATGAAGGTTCAGATCGCCTAGGATGGTGAAATTGGGGACCGACGAGGCTAGGACAGTGACCGTTTCTATGAGAGAGCTGGAGAAGTGGCCAAGGATCCCTGGGGGGCGGTATATTAGAAGACCTGAGAGGGACATAGTGGGAGAGAGCTGGAAGTGGAAGTGACAACTTTCTGAGTCTGAGATAGTTCTTATAGAGTATCGCCAGTAAACCTCCTTTACCTGATGGTCTTATCTGTGAGTGAATAAGATAGCCAGGGGGGAGGGTGCGGACTATGTCGGCCTCGGAGTTAGCAGATAGCCACGTTTCTGTGAGAAATAGAATGTCCAAATTATAGTCCTGTATCAGGAAGTTAAGCTCGAGAGAGTGTTTCGGGCGATCCCTACAGTTGAGTAAAGCCATAAGTAGGTCAGTGATGGCTTGTTGAACAGGCCGTGGACCAGACGACTA
The DNA here is from genome assembly GCF_964263255.1 of Lissotriton vulgaris. Taxonomy (NCBI): domain Eukaryota; kingdom Metazoa; phylum Chordata; class Amphibia; order Caudata; family Salamandridae; genus Lissotriton; species Lissotriton vulgaris. The sequence goes on along the minus strand of NC_141689.1, from coordinate 71,393,470 downwards.
ACTATAGCAAAGGTCGCAGCGCTTGAACATAGATTCAGGATTAAGCATCTGGTGACAGTGTCTATTCCTACGGGATCTCAGGGAGAGCAGCTCACTTTGCGAGTAGCAAAAGGGACTATTGGTAGAAACGGGCATGGATTCTCGCCCTGAGCCCGGCAGAGCCCGGACGGGCCCAGACGGGCTTGCCTATGGCGCGCCATCGGCGCGCCCGTTGCGCCTGCCCGCTGCACGGGCGGGAAGTGAGTTTAATTTGTGGTGTTCTGGCCCCAAATCAGCCTTCAGGCTAGTGCGCTGTCCGGGCCCTCACCCAAGATGGCGGCTGCTGTCTGCGCCTGGGCAGGGGGGGGAGTATGAGCCTGCAGGGCCCGTGAATCGACCCACGGAGGCTGGCAGGAGTCCCTAGAGGGAATCGATCCTCAGGTGAAAAAGTGCAAGGATTGTTCAAATATAAATATAATATAAAAAGTGCAACTGTGTGTCCATTAGTAAATGCCCATTTGTTTACATATGCAGGCGTTCATCCATTCTATAAAATCTAAACCTATGTGTACAGCAGTAAAAGCCCCTTTGTTTACATACGCAGCCATGCAGGCATTCTACAAAATCTACACTTGTGTGTACAGCAGTAACTGCTCCTTTCTTTACATGTGCAGGCATTCATGCATTCTACAAAATCTACACCTGTGTGTGCAGCAAACACCCCTTTGTTTACGTATGCAAGCATTCCTGCATCCTACAAAATCTACACCTGCGTGTGCAGCAGCAAAAGCACCTTTGGTTACATATGCAGGCATCCATGCACTCTACAAAAGCTACACCTATTCGTGCAGCAGCAAAAGCCACTTTGTATACATATACAAGCATCCATACACTCTACAAAATCTACATTTTTGTGTGCAGCAGTAAAAGCCCCTTTGTTTGCATATGCAGGCATTCATGTATTCTACAAAATCTACACTTGTGTGTGCAGCAAACGCCCCTTTGTTTACATATGCAAGCATACATGCATTCTACAAAATCTACACCTGTGTCTGCAGCAGCAAAAGCTCCTTTGTTTACATACGCAGGCATTCATGCACTCTACAAAATCTACACCTATTTGAGAAGCAGCAGAAGTCACTTTGTTTACATATACAGGCATTCATACATTCTACTAAATCTACACCTGTGTGTGCAGCAGCAAAAGACCCTTTGTCTACATATGCAGGCATTCATGCACTCTACAAATCCTATACCTATTGTTTCAGCAGCAAAGGCCACTTTGCTTACATATACATGCATTCATGCATTCTACAAAATCTACACCTGTGTGTGCAGCAGCAAAAGCTCCTTTGTTTACGTATGCAGTCATTCATGCATTCTAGAAAATCTACACCTGTGTTTATAGCAGTGAATGCCCCTTTGTTTACATATGCAAGCATTCATGCATTCTAGAAAATCTACACCTGGATATGCAACAGTAAAAGCCGCTTTGTTTACATACCCAAGCATTAATACTATCTACAAAATCTACACCTATATATGCAGCACTAGGTGCCCCTTTGTTTAAATATGCAGGCATTCATGCATTCTATAATATCCACACCTGTGTGTGAAGCAGTAAAATGCATTTTCTTTACATATGCAGGCATTCATGCATTCTATAAAATCTACACCAGTGTGTGTAGCAAACACACCTTTGCCTACATTGCAAGTATTCATGCATTCTACAACATCTACACTTGTGTGTGCAGCAGCAAAAGACCCTTTGTTTACATATGCAGACATTCATGCACTCTACAAAATCTACACCTATTCGTGCAGTAGCAAAATATACTTTGTTCACATATGCAGGCATTCATGCATTCTACAAAATCTACACTTGTGTGTAAAGCAGTAACTGCCCCTTTGTTTACATATGCAGGCATTCATGCACTCTACAAAATCTACACCTATTCATGCAGCAACAAAAACCACTTTGTATACATATACAGGCATTCATACACTCTACAAAATCTGTGTTCAGCAGTAAAAGCCCCTTTGTTTGCATACACATTCACTTTCTACAAAATCTACACCTGTGTGTGCAGCAGCAAAATCCCCTTTGTTTACATATGCAGGCATTCGTGCATTCTACAAAATCTACACCTATTCGAGAAGTAGCAAAAGCCACTTTGTTTACATATACAGATATTCATACACTCTACAACATCTACTCCTATGTGTGAAGCAGTAAAAGTCCCTTTGTTTACATATGCAGGCATTCATGCAATCTATAAAATCTAAACCTCTGTTTATAGCAGTAAATGCCCCTTTGTTAACATACGTAAACATTAATACTTTCTATAAATTCTACATCTGTGTGTGTGCAGCAGTAAACCCCCTTTGTTTACATACACATGCATTCATACTTTCTTCAAAATCTACACCTGTGTGTGCAACAGCAAAATCCCATTTGTTTACATACGCAGCCATTCATGCATTCCATAAAATCAACACCTGTGTGTGCAGCAGTAAAACCCCTTTCTTTACATATGCAGGCATTCATGCACTCTAACAAATCTGCACCTATTCGTGCAGCAGCAAAAACCACTTTGTTCATATTTGCAGGCATTCATGCATTCTACAAAATCTACACTTGTGTGTACAGCAGTAACTGCCACTTTGTTTACATGTGCAGGTATTCATGCATTCTACAAAATCTACACCTGTGTGTGCAGCAAACACCCCTTTGTTTACGTATGCAAGCATTCATGCATGCTACAAAATCTACACCTACATGTGCAGCAGCAAAAGCCCCTTTGTTTACCTATGCAGGCATTCATGCACTCTACAAAATCTACACCTATTTGTGCAGTCGCAAAAGCCACTTGTATACATATACAAGAATCCATACACTCTTCAAAATCTACATCTATTTGTGCAGCAGGAAAAACCCCTTTGTTTACATATGCAGGCATTCATGCACTCTACAAAATCTACACCTATTTGAGAAGCAGCAGAAGTCACTTTGTTTACATATACAGGCATTCATACATTCTACTAAATCTACACCTGTGTGTACAGCAGCAAAATACTCTTTGTTTACATATGTAGGCATTCATGCACTCTACAAATCCTACACCTATTGTTTCAGAAGCAAAAGCCACTTTGCTTACATATACAAGCATTCATGCATTCTACAAAATCTACACCTGTGTGTGCAGCAGCAAAAGCCCCTTTGTTTACATATGCAGGCATTCATGCATTCTAGAAAATATACACCTGTGTTTATAGCAGTTAATGCCCCTTTGTTTACATATGCAAGCATTCATGCATTCTAGAAAATATACACATGGATATGCAGCAGTAAAAGTAGCTTTATTTACATACCCAAGCATTAATACTATCTACAAAATGTACACCTATATATGTAGCACTAGGTGCCTCTTTGTTTAAATATGTAGGCATTCATGCATTCGATAATATCTACACCTGTGTGTGAAGCAGTAAAATGCCTTTTGTTTACATATGCAGGCATTCATGCATTCTATAAAATCTACGCCAGTGTGTGTAGCAAACACATCTTTGTCTACATTGCAAGCATTCATGCATTCTACAACATCTACACTTGTGTGTGCAGCAGCAAAAGACACTTTGTTTACATATGCAGGCATTCATGCACTCTACAAAATCTATACCTATTCGTTCAGCAGCAAAAGCCACTTTGTTCACAAATGCAGGCATTCATGCATTCTACAAAATCTACACTTTTGTGCGAAGCAGTAACTGCCCCTTTGTTTAAATATGCAGGCATTCATGCACTCTACAAAATCTACACCTAATCGTGCAGCAACAAAAGCCACTTTGTATGCATATACAGGCATTCATACACTCTGAAAAAAATCTACAACTATCTGTGCAGCAGTAAAAGCCCCTTTGTATGCATATGCAGGCATTCATGTTTTCTACAAGTTCTACACGTGTGTGCAGCAAACTCCCCTTTGTTTACATATGCAAGCATTCTACAAAATCTAAACCTTTGTGTGCAGCAGCAAAAGCCCCTTTATTTACATATGCAGGCATTCATGCATTCTACAAAATCTACACCTATTCAAGAAGCAGCAAAAGCGACTTTGTTTACATATATAGACATTCATACACTCTACAAAATCTACTCCTATGTGTGAAGCAGTAAAAGCCCCTTTGTTTACATATGCAGGCATTCATGCATTCTACAAAATCTACACCTATTCAAGAAGCAGCAAAAGCGACTTTGTTTACATATACAGACATTCATACACTCTACAAAATCTACTCCTATGTGTGAAGCAGTGAAAGCCCCTTTGTTTACATATGCAGGCATTCATGCAATCTATAAAATCTACACCTGTGTTTATAGCAGTAAATGCCCCTTTGTGTACATACGTAAACATTAATACTTTCTATAAATTCTACACCTGTGTGTGTGCAGCAGTAAACCCCCTTTGTTTACATACACATGCATTCATACTTTCTACTATTCTACTAAATCTACACGTGTGTGCAGCAAACTCCCCTTTGTTTACATATGCAAGCATTCTACAAAATCTACACCTGTGTGTGCAGCAGCAAAAGCCCCTTTGTTTACATATACAGGCATTCATGCATTGTACAAAATCTACACCTATTCAAGAAGCAGCAAAAGCTACTTTGTTTACAGATACAGACATTCATACACTCTACAAAATCTACTCCTTTGTGTGAAGCAGTAAAAGCCCCTTTGTTTACATATGCAGGCATTTATGCATTCTATAAAATCTACACCTGTGTTTATAACAGTAAATGCCCCTTAGTTTACATATGCCAGCATTCATGCATTCTGCAAAATCTAAAACCTGGATAATCAACAGTAAAGTCCCCTTAGTTCACATATGCAGGCATTAATACTATCTACAAAATCTACACCTATATATGCAGCACTAGGTGCCCCTTTGTTTAAATATGCAGATATTCATGCATTCAATAAATTCGACACCTATGTGTGTAGCAGTTAAGGAACTTTGTTTACATACACATTATTACTTTCTATCAAATCTACTCCTACTAAGAGTCCCTTTGTTTACAACTGCAGGGATTCGTGCACTCTATAAAATCCACACCTGTGTGTGCAGCAGTAAAAGCATGTTTGTTTACAAACCCAGGCATTAATACTTTCTGTACAATTTTCACTTGTACGTGCAACTGTAAAAGCCATTTTGCTTACATATGAAGGCATTTATGCATTCTATAAAATGTACACTTGTGCATGCAGAAGTACAATACCTTTTCTTTTACATATACAAGCATTAATACTTTTTATAAAATCTACACTTAGATGTACAGCTGTAAGTGCCCTTCTGTTTACATACGTAAACATTAATACTTTCTATAAAATCTAAACCTTTGTGTATTCCTTAGTAAACCCCCTTTGATTACATACACAGGCATTCATACTTTCTATAAAATCTACACCTGTGCCTGCAGCAGGAAAAGCCTATTTGTTTACATATGCAGGCATTCATGCAGTAGACTCCTTTTGTTTACATACGCAGCATTCACACTTTCTCTAAAATCTACACCTGTGTTTGTTCAGTACTAAGCCCCCTTTGTTCATATACGCAGGCATGAATACTTTCTACACAATCTACACCTCTATGTTCAGCAGCAAGTGGCCCTTTGTTTACATATGCAGTCATTCATGCATTCTAGAAAATATACACCTGTGTTTATAGCAGTAAATGGCCCTTTGTTTACATATGCAAGCATTCATGCATTCTAGAAAATCTACACATGGATATGCAGCAGTAAAAGTCGCTTTGTTTACATTCCCAAGCATTACTACTATCTACAAAATGTACACCTATATATGCAGCACTAGGTGCCTCTTTGTTTAAATATGTAGGCATTCATGCATTCGATAATATCTACACCTGTGTGTGAAGCAGTAAAATGCCTTTTGTTTACATATGCAGGCATTCATGCATTCTATAAAATCTACACCAGTGTGTGTAGCAAACACACCTTTGTCTACATTGCAAGCATTCATGCATTCTACAACATCTACACGTGTGTGTGCAGCAGCAAAAGACACTTTGTTTATATATGCAGGCATTCATGCACTCTACAAAATCTACACCTGGATATGCAACAGTAAAAGGCGCTTTGTTTACATACCCAAGCATTAATACTATCTACAAAATCTACACCTATATATGCAGCACTAGGTGCCCCTTTGTTTAAATATGCAGGCATTCATGCATTCTATAATATCCACACCTGTGTGTGAAGCAGTAAAATGCATTTTCTTTACATATGCAGGCATTCATGCATTCTATAAAATCTACACCAGTGTGTGTAGCAAACACACCTTTGCCTACATTGCAAGTATTCATGCATTCTACAACATCTACACTTGTGTGTGCAGCAGCAAAAGACCCTTTGTTTACATATGCAGACATTCATGCACTCTACAAAATCTACACCTATTCGTGCAGTAGCAAAATATACTTTGTTCACATATGCAGGCATTCATGCATTCTACAAAATCTACACTTGTGTGTAAAGCAGTAACTGCCCCTTTGTTTACATATGCAGGCATTCATGCACTCTACAAAATCTACACCTATTCATGCAGCAACAAAAACCACTTTGTATACATATACAGGCATTCATACACTCTACAAAATCTGTGTTCAGCAGTAAAAGCCCCTTTGTTTGCATACACATTCACTTTCTACAAAATCTACACCTGTGTGTGCAGCAGCAAAATCCCCTTTGTTTACATATGCAGGCATTCGTGCATTCTACAAAATCTACACCTATTCGAGAAGTAGCAAAAGCCACTTTGTTTACATATACAGATATTCATACACTCTACAACATCTACTCCTATGTGTGAAGCAGTAAAAGTCCCTTTGTTTACATATGCAGGCATTCATGCAATCTATAAAATCTAAACCTGTGTTTATAGCAGTAAATGCCCCTTTGTTAACATACGTAAACATTAATACTTTCTATAAATTCTACATCTGTGTGTGTGCAGCAGTAAACCCCCTTTGTTTACATACACATGCATTCATACTTTCTTCAAAATCTACACCTGTGTGTGCAACAGCAAAATCCCATTTGTTTACATACGCAGCCATTCATGCATTCCATAAAATCAACACCTGTGTGTGCAGCAGTAAAACCCCTTTCTTTACATATGCAGGCATTCATGCACTCTAACAAATCTGCACCTATTCGTGCAGCAGCAAAAACCCCTTTGTTCATATTTGCAGGCATTCATGCATTCTACAAAATCTACACTTGTGTGTACAGCAGTAACTGCCACTTTGTTTACATGTGCAGGTATTCATGCATTCTACAAAATCTACACCTGTGTGTGCAGCAAACACCCCTTTGTTTACGTATGCAAGCATTCATGCATGCTACAAAATCTACACCTACATGTGCAGCAGCAAAAGCCCCTTTGTTTACCTATGCAGGCATTCATGCACTCTACAAAATCTACACCTATTTGTGCAGTCGCAAAAGCCACTTGTATACATATACAAGAATCCATACACTCTTCAAAATCTACATCTATTTGTGCAGCAGGAAAAACCCCTTTGTTTACATATGCAGGCATTCATGCACTCTACAAAATCTACACCTATTTGAGAAGCAGCAGAAGTCACTTTGTTTACATATACAGGCATTCATACATTCTACTAAATCTACACCTGTGTGTACAGCAGCAAAATACTCTTTGTTTACATATGCAGGCATTCATGCACTCTACAAATCCTACACTTATTGTTTCAGAAGCAAAAGCCACTTTGCTTACATATACAGGCATTCATGCATTCATGCATTCTACAAAATCTACACCTGTGTGTGCAGCAGCAAAAGCCCCTTTGTTTACATATGCAGGCATTCATGCATTCTAGAAAATATACACCTGTGTTTATAGCAGTTAATGCCCCTTTGTTTACATATGCAAGCATTCATGCATTCTAGAAAATATACACATGGATATGCAGCAGTAAAAGTAGCTTTATTTACATACCCAAGCATTAATACTATCTACAAAATGTACACCTATATATGTAGCACTAGGTGCCTCTTTGTTTAAATATGTAGGCATTCATGCATTCGATAATATCTACACCTGTGTGTGAAGCAGTAAAATGCCTTTTGTTTACATATGCAGGCATTCATGCATTCTATAAAATCTACGCCAGTGTGTGTAGCAAACACATCTTTGTCTACATTGCAAGCATTCATGCATTCTACAACATCTACACTTGTGTGTGCAGCAGCAAAAGACACTTTGTTTACATATGCAGGCATTCATGCACTCTACAAAATCTACACCTATTCGTGCAGCAGCAAAAGCCACTTTGTTCACATATGCAGGCATTCATGCATTCTACAAAATCTACACTTTTGTGCGAAGCAGTAACTGCCCCTTTGTTTAAATATGCAGGCATTCATGCACTCTACAAAATCTACACCTAATCGTGCAGCAACAAAAGCCACTTTGTATGCATATACAGGCATTCATACACTCTAAAAAAAATCTACAACTATCTGTGCAGCAGTAAAAGCCCCTTTGTATGCATATGCAGGCATTCATGTTTTCTACAAGTTCTACACGTGTGTGCAGCAAACTCCCCTTTGTTTACATATGCAAGCATTCTACAAAATCTAAACCTTTGTGTGCAGCAGCAAAAGCCCCTTTATTTACATATGCAGGCATTCATGCATTCTACAAAATCTACACCTATTCAAGAAGCAGCAAAAGCGACTTTATTTACATATGCAGGCATTCATGCATTCTACAAAATCTACACCTATTCAAGAAGCAGCAAAAGCGACTTTGTTTACATATACAGACATTCATACACTCTACAAAATCTACTCCTATGTGTGAAGCAGTGAAAGCCCCTGTGTTTACATATGCAGGCATTCATGCAATCTATAAAATCTACACCTGTGTTTATAGCAGTAAATGCCCCTTTGTGTACATACGTAAACATTAATACTTTCTATAAATTCTACACCTGTGTGTGTGCAGCAGTAAACCCCCTTTGTTTACATACACATGCATTCATACTTTCTACTATTCTACTAAATCTACACGTGTGTGCAGCAAACTCCCTTTTGTTTACATATGCAAGCATTCTACAAAATCTACACCTGTGTGTGCAGCAGCAAAAGCCCCTTTGTTTACATATACAGGCATTCATGCATTGTACAAAATCTACACCTATTCAAGAAGCAGCAAAAGCTACTTTGTTTACAGATACAGACATTCATACACTCTACAAAATCTACTCCTTTGTGTGAAGCAGTAAAAGCCCCTTTGTTTACATATGCAGGCATTCATGCATTCTATACAATCTACACCTGTGTTTATAACAGTAAATGCCCCTTAGTTTACATATGCCAGCATTCATGCATTCTGCAAAATCTAAAACCTGGATAATCAACAGTAAAGTCCCCTTAGTTCACATATGCAGGCATTAATACTATCTACAAAATCTACACCTATATATGCAGCACTAGGTGCCCCTTTGTTTAAATATGCAGATATTCATGCATTCAATAAATTCGACACCTGTGTGTGTAGCAGTTAAGGAACTTTGTTTACATACACATTATTACTTTCTATCAAATCTACTCCTACTAAGAGTCCCTTTGTTTACAACTGCAGGGATTCGTGCATTCTATAAAATCCACACCTGTGTGTGCAGCAGTAAAAGCATGTTTGTTTACAAACCCAGGCATTATTACTTTCTGTACAATTTTCACTTGTACGTGCAACTGTAAAAGCCATTTTGCTTACATATGAAGGCATTTATGCATTCTATAAAATGTACACTTGTGCATGCAGAAGTACAATACCTTTTCTTTTACATATACAAGCATTAATACTTTTTATAAAATCTACACTTAGATGTACAGCTGTAAGTGCCCTTCTGTTTACATACGTAAACATTAATACTTTCTATAAAATCTAAACCTTTGTGTATTCCTTAGTAAACCCCCTTTGATTACATACACAGGCATTCATACTTTCTATAAAATCTACACCTGTGCCTGCAGCAGGAAAAGCCTATTTGTTTACATATGCAGGCATTCATGCAGTAGACTCCTTTTGTTTACATACGCAGCATTCACACTTTCTCTAAAATCTACACCTGTGTTTGTTCAGTACTAAGCCCCCTTTGTTCATATACGCAGGCATGAATACTTTCTACACAATCTACACCTCTATGTTCAGCAGCAAGTGGCCCTTTGTTTACATATGCAGTCATTCATGCATTCTAGAAAATATACACCTGTGTTTATAGCAGTAAATGGCCCTTTGTTTACATATGCAAGCATTCATGCATTCTAGAAAATCTACACATGGATATGCAGCAGTAAAAGTCGCTTTGTTTACATTCCCAAGCATTACTACTATCTACAAAAAGTACACCTATATATGCAGCACTAGGTGCCTCTTTGTTTAAATATGTAGGCATTCATGCATTCGATAATATCTACACCTGTGTGTGAAGCAGTAAAATGCCTTTTGTTTACATATGCAGGCATTCATGCATTCTATAAAATCTACACCAGTGTGTGTAGCAAACACATCTTTGTCTACATTGCAAGCATTCATGCATTCTACAACATCTACACGTGTGTGTGCAGCAGCAAAAGACACTTTGTTTACATATGCAGGCATTCATGCACTCTACAAAATCTACACCTATTCGTGCAGCAGCAAAAGCCACTTTGTTCACATATGCAGGCATTCATGCATTCTACAAAATCTACACTTTTGTGTGAAGCAGTAACTGCCCCTTTGTTTAAATATGCAGGCATTCATGCACTCTACAAAATCTACACCTAATCGTGCAGCAACAAAAGCCACTTTGTATGCATATACAGGCATTCATACACTCTAAAAAAAATCTACAACGATCTGTGCAGCAGTAAAAGCCCCTTTGTTTGCATACGCAGGCATTCATGTTTTCTACAAGTTCTACACGTGTGTGCAGCAAACTCCCCTTTGTTTACATATGCAAGCATTCTACAAAATCTACACCTGTGTGTGCAGCAGCAAAAGCCCCTTTATTTACATATGCAGGCATTCATGCATTCTACAAAATCTACACCTATTCAAGAAGCAGCAAAGGCGACTTTGTTTACATATACAGACATTCATACACTCTACAAAATCTACTCCTATGTGTGAAGCAGTAAAAGCCCATTTGTTTACATATGCAGGCATTCATGCAATCTATAAAATCTACACCTGTGTTTATAGCATTAAATGCCCCTTTGTGTACATACGTAAACATTAATACTTTTTATAAATTCTACACCTGTGTGTGTGCAGCAGTAAACCCCCTTTGTTTACATACATATGCATTCATACTTTCTACTATTCTACAAAATCTACACGTGTGTGCAGCAAACTCCCCTTTGTTTACATATGCAAGCATTCTACAAAATCTACACCTGTGTGTGCAGCAGCAAAAGCCCCTTCGTTTACATATGCAGGCATTCATGCAGTGTACAAAATCTACACCTATTCAAGAAGCAGCAAAAGCTACTTTGTTTACAGATACAGACATTCATACACTCTACAAAATCTACTCCTATGTGTGAAGCAGTAAAAGCCCCTTTGTTTACATATGCAGGCATTCATGCATTCTATAACATCTATACCTGTGTTTAAAGCAGTAAATGCCCCTTAGTTTACATATGCCAGCATTCATGCATTCTGCAAAGTCTAAAACCTGGATAATCAACAGTAAAGTCCCCTTAGTTCACATATGCAGTCATTAATACTATCTACAAAATCTACACCTATATATGCTGCACTAGGTGCCCCTTTGTTTAAATATTCAGATATTCATGCATTCAATAAATTTGACACCTGTGTGTGTAGCAGTTAAGGAACTTTGTTTACATACACATTATTACTTTCTATCAAATCTACTCCTACTAAGTGTCCCTTTGTTTACAATTGCAGGGATTCATGCATTCTATAAAATCTACACCTGTGTGTGCAGCAGTAAAAGCATGTTTGTTTACAAACCCAGGCATTAATACTTTCTGTACAATTTTCACTTGTACGTGCAACTGTAAAAGCCATTTTGCTTACATATGAAGGCATTTATGCATTCTATAAAATGTACACTTGTGCGTGCAGAAGTACAATACCTTTTGTTTACATATACAAGCATTAATACTTTTTATAAAATCTACACTTATATGTACAGCTGTAATTGCCCTTCTGTTTACATACGTAGACATTAATACTTTCTATAAAATCTAAACCTTTGTGTGTTCCTTAGTAAACCCCCTTTGATTACATACGCAGGCATTCATACTTTCTATAAAATCTACACCTGTGCCTGCATCAGGAAAAGCCCATTTGTTTACATATGCAGGCATTCATGCAGTAGACTCCTTTTGTTTACATACGCAGGCATTCACACTTTCTTTAAAATCTACACCTGCGTTTGTTCAGTACTAAGCCCCCTTTGTTCATATACGCAAGCATGAATACTTTCTACACAATCTACACCTCTATGTTCAGCAGCAAGTGGCCCTTTGTTTACATACGCAGTCATTCATGCATTCTAGAAAATATACACCTGTGGTTATAGCAGTAAATTCCCCTTTGTTTACATATGCAAGCATTCATGCATTCTAGAAAATCTACACATGGATATGCAGCAGTAAAAGTCGCTTTGTTTACATTCCCAAGCATTACTACTATCTACAAAATGTACACCTATATATGCAGCACTAGGTGCCTCTTTGTTTAAATATGTAGGCATTCATGCATTCGATAATATCTACACCTGTGTGTGAAGCAGTAAAATGCCTTTTGTTTACATATGCAGGCATTCATGCATTCTATAAAAGCTACACCAGTGTGTGTAGCAAACACATCTTTGTCTACATTGCAAGCATTCATGCATTCTACAACATCTACACGTGTGTGTGCAGCAGCAAAAGACACTTTGTTCACATATGCAGGCATTCATGCACTCTACAAAATCTACACCTATTCGTGCAGCAGCAAAAGCCACTTTGTTCACATATGCAGGCATTCATGCATTCTACAAAATCTACACTTTTGTGTGAAGCAGTAACTGCCCCTTTGTTTAAATATGCAGGCATTCATGCACTCTACAAAATCTACACCTAATCGTGCAGCAACAAAAGCCATTTTGTATGCATATACAGGCATTCATACACTCTAGAAAAAATCTACAACGATCTGTGCAGCAGTAAAAGCCCCTTTGTTTGCATACGCAGGCATTCATGTTTTCTACAAGTTCTACACGTGTGTGCAGCAAACTCCCCTTTGTTTACATATGCAAGCATTCTACAAAATCTACACCTGTGTGTGCAGCAGCAACAGCCCCTTTATTTACATATGCAGGCATTCATGCATTCTACAAAATCTACACCTATTCAAGAAGCAGCAAAAGCGACTTTGTTTACATATACAGACATTCATACACTCTACAAAATCTACTCCTATGTGTGAAGCAGTAAAAGCCCATTTGTTTACATATGCAGGCATTCATGCAATCTATAAAATCTACACCTGTGTTTATAGCAGTAAATGCCCCTTTGTGTACATACGTAAACATTAATACTTTTTATAAATTCTACACCTGTCTGTGTGCAGCAGTAAACCCCCTTTGCTTACATACACATGCATTCATACTTTCTACTATTCTACAAAATCTACTCATGTGGGCAGCAAACTCCCCTTTGTTTACATATGCAAGCATTCTAAAAAATCTACACCTGTGTGTGCAGCAGCAAAAGCCCCTTTGTGTACATATGCAGGCATTCATGCATTGTACAAAATCTACACCTATTCAAGAAGCAGCAAAAGCTACTTTGTTTACAGATACAGACATTCATACACTCTACAAAATCTACTCCTATGTGTGAAGCAGTAAAAGCTCCTTTGTTTACATATGCAGGCATTCATGCATTCTATAACATCTATACCTGTGTTTATAGCAGTAAATGCCCCTTAGTTTACATATGCCAGCATTCATGCATTCTGCAAAATCTAAAACCTGGATAATCAACAGTAAAGTGCCCTTAGTTTACATATGCAGTCATTAATACTATCTACAAAATCTACACCTATATATGCAGCAATGGGTGCCCCTTTGTTTAAATATGCAGATATTCATGCATTCAATAAATTCGACACCTGTGTGTGTAGCAGTTAATGAACTTTGTTTACATACACATTATTACTTTCTATCAAATCTACTCCTACTAAGTGTCCCTTTGTTTACAATTGCAGGGATTCGTGCATTCTATAAAATCTACACCTGTGTGTGCAGCAGTAAAAGCATGTTTGTTTACAAACCCAGGCATTAATACTTTCTGTACAATTTTCACTTGTACGTGCAACTGTATAAGCCATTTTGCTTACATATGAAGGCATTCATGCATTCTATAAAATGTACACTTGTGCATGCAGAAGTACAATACCTTCTGTTTACATATACAAGCATTAATACTTTTTATAAAATCTACACTTATATGTACAGCTGTAAGTGCCCTTCTGTTTACATACGTAGACATTAATACTTTCTATAAAATCTAAACCTTTGTGTGTTCCTTAGTAAACCCCCTTTGATTACATACGCAGGCATTCATACTTTCTATAAAATCTACACCTGTGCCTGCAGCAGGAAAAGCCCATTTGTTTACATATGCAGGCATTCATGCAGTAGACTCCTTTTGTTTACAAATGCAGGCATTCACACTTTCTCTAAAATCTACACCTGTGTTTGTTCAGTACTAAGCCCCCTTTGTTGATATTCGCAGGGATAAATACTTTCTACACAATCTACATCTCTATGTTCAGCAGCAAGTGGCCCTCTGTGTACATATGAAGGCATTCATGCATTCTGTAACATCTACACCTATGCAGGCAGCAGTAAAAATCCCATTGTTTACATATGCAGGCATTCATTTTTTCTATAAAATCTACACCTATATGTCCTCTGTTTACATACGCAGGCATTAATGCCTTTTCTAAAATCTACACCTGTGCGTGCAGCAGTAAATACCCCTATGTTTACAAATGAAGGCATTGATGCACTCTACAAAATCTACACCTCTATGTACAGCAGTAAGTGCCTCTCTGTTTACATATGCAGGCATTAATACTTTTTTCAAAATCTACACCTATATGTACAGCAGTAAGTGCCTCTCTGTTTACATATGCAGGCATTAACACTTTCTACAAAATCTACACCTATATGTACAGCAGTAAGTGCCTCTCTGTTTACATATGCAGGCATTAATAATTTCTATAAAATCTACACCTATATGCACACAGTAAGTGCCTCTCTGTTTAAATATGCAGGCATTAACACTTTCTACAAAATCTACACCTATATGTACAGCAGTAAGTGCCTCTCTGTTTACATATGCAGGCATTGGTGCCCTCTATAAAATCTACACTTATATGTACATCATTAAGTGCCTCTCTGTTTACATATGCAGGCATTAATAATTTCTATAAAATCTGCACCTATATGCACAGCAGTAAGTGCCTCTCTGTTTACATATGCAGGCATTAATACTTTCGATAAAATTTACACATATGTGTACATCACTAAGTGCCTCTCTGTTTACATATGCAGGCATTAATACTTTCTATAAAATCTACACCAATATGCGCAGCAGTAAGTGCCCCTCTGTTTACATATGCAGGCATATCAGCGTGTCTTATCATGTAGTGTAACTCAAAGGCTTGTGTGATGCACATGCATGTGTTGCTTTATACAGCGCGAAAACCTTCTTTTTGTAACAGCTTTATGGCACCTTTGTCCAAAGAGAAAAAATAAAGAATGAGTTTAAAAAATGGAAATAAACCATTTCAAAGTGGATGTATTTTTGGGTGACTGAGTCTAACTATCTTTCATTAAATAGATAGATGGGACAATACGATGGGAAACATCCATTACTTTGCAGTCACTACATCGCACTACTTTTACAATGCAGCTGTTACAACGCAACTGCCTTTACATTGCATGCCATTACAACGCAGCTGTTACAACACATGTCGCTACAACACATGCCATTACAACGCATACCATTACAAGGCATGCCATTACAACGCACTATAAGGTTAGTAATAGAAATTTTGTTTTGTTTTAGGGTGGGTATGAGTTTTGGGGTAGATGGGAATAGTATTTTTTACCCCTACACTATCCAACACTTTCCCTACTGTTGCACTCACTGGAGTGGGAATAGTAATTTTTACCCCTACACTATCCAACACTTACCCTACTGTTGCCCTAAAAGTATTATGCGTTGTAATGGTATGCGTTGTAATGGAATGCATTGTAATGTTAGAGGCGGCAGACCCGGAAGCAGAGAACGGCCTGGGACCAGGGTTCAATTCCCGACGTGGCAAGGTTGTGGACCAGGGTCAACGGACTCGATAGTTCTCGCCTCGGTGCCTACTCTAACCAGGGATCACACTCGGCAACTCTGGGTATTAAGCTTGCCTCATCTCTACAACGGCCCCACACAGACGCCGGGGATGCCTGGTTTCACCTTGGAGATATCCAGAAGGGACCATCTCACAGGGAAAGCCAGGATGGGTTCCCCAGCGGTCTTCAGCGCCAGGACACCCCGAGATGGGGTAACAGTGCGCTTTACAAGTATCATCATTACAATGGTAGTTTTTAAAAATGAGTTGTAATGGAATGCATTGTAATGGTAGTTTTTAAAAATGAGTTGTAATGGCATGCGTTGTAAAATCATGTGATGTAATGATAGTTGTGATGTAAAAACCTCATTGTAAAAGCAAGCGTTGTAATTATTTTCATTGTAATATCATACATTCCAATACGATGCTTAATGGAGGGATGGATGGATGGTTGGTTGGATGGACGCACGGACAGCTGGCGTCCAGATGGACAGACGGGGTCCAGACAGATGGACAGGCAGACAGTCAGATGGATCAATGGATTTGGCATGCCTAACCAGTCTTTACCATCCTGCTGTAATTATTTTACTTCATATTCCAGATTCCCACCTTTGTTCCATAATGAAAGAAGATCTTGCCTCTGTACATGTCATGTATTATATCTTCTTTCACTGCCCAATGTCAAAAATAGCCCTTCAGTACTGTGCACAACTCAAAGGTGGAGAGTGTCAGTTGCAGCGTCAATCCCATCATAATGCACATTCTGAAGATTATGAATTTGGAAATATTTAAAATGAAACTATAAGATGAAACAATCCACATCTGGTTCACAGATATGGTGCTCAACTTACTGATGCTGGTAATGTCTTTTTGTTCGATCTTCAAAGTGACGTGAACCATACTACTCACCCCAACTTACATCTCTGCAAAAGAATACCTATCAAGAACTACTGATTCATTTACATCCATCCATTATTTTTTATCTGTCATTTTGTTTTTGTCGGCATTGGCTGTTTTACCACATATAACCCCTTGAATACCAAGTAAAAATAAACACGTATTTATTAACTAACATACACTCTGAACTCTTTATGAGGTCAGAGGGCTAAGTACATGAAAATCTCTTAGGAAAAATACGTTCAAGTTGCACGATTTACAATGGTAAGGGACACGACAAACCATATACTAAGTAAGTGGAATGTGAAAGTCGATAATAGGAATGGAGCTGTCCAGAGGCTGTAGGATCGCTGGGACCACGCTATACTAACTTGAGGTAAGTACTAGGAAGCCCACGGAACGCGTGTGCAGAGTGTGAACTCACACGCGAGATGCGTACAAAGGTCTATGGACAGTACAGTTTAAGAAAAAGGTGAGTACGGACGTCCCTGACTAGATAGGACCAAAACGACTGTGGAACCGGACACTAGGAGAGTCAAGCTACCCTTGAGCACCGAGATGTTCGTGTTACCTCACCCACAGGCTGCGGGTGCATAGGTGCCAAGTCGTGTCGGGTTCCGGCGTTGAAGTCTATGGAGCCTGGAGGAAAAGATGCTGCAGGCGGTCAGGAGGAAGATGTCCGGTGTGATCCAAGGGTGGATCAGTGAAGAGAAGAACCTGAAAGCAGAGGGGACAATGTTCAAAGTCACTAGCCAGTGACTGGAGTGGAACCAGGAGTGGAACCAGATGTCGTTGTTGCGATCAGGTGAAGGTGTACGCTTGTCTCTGCAGCCACGTGGACCAGGTGGTGTCTTCGACGACCAGGATGGAGGCACGAGCTGTCCCACGCAGGCTCTCGCTGTCGGCGGTGTCGGCTTCAGAGTCAACAGGCCTTGGCAAAGGCAACCCACGCGGTGAGTGGAAACGGCATCTGGAGTAGACGAGGAGGGTCCGGGATGCTCCTCTTTTGAAAGAGAGCAAGAGCCAGTCTGGAGCAACCAGTCCAGCAGTGAAGATTTCGCAGTTCGTCGTCTAGGAGACCACTAGCCAGCCGGCAAGAGACCAGACAACGCGTCGAGCAGCAACAGGCAGAAGGGCCTCACGCAGATCTCGTGGATGCTGGAGGGCTGATCTTCAGTGCAGGAGCTGCTCGGGGTCGGGGCTTCTCAGTCCCCAAAGCACTTGGACGAGGATACCTCTGAAGTCGTGCTGGAGCGAAGTGCTGCTTCTTTCAAGATGGCCGGTCCCATGTGTCTCGTCGCACCCACGGATCTCAGCTGTGCTGCAGATGTAGGTAGAGGTCGGAGAGGTCTGGGAATCCGGGTCTCGTTGGGCTCTGAAGTCTGGATCCTTACAGGAAGACGACAAAGGGAAGCCGCTGTACGCTGATGGTACCTGCTTGTGCAGGGTGGACACTCCTTGCCCACAAGGGAGATTTATTCAGTCTTCTGTGGAGTAGAACGTCGAAGTCCAGAGTTTCTTCTTGTAAAGTTGTTCAGGATAATCTAATTTGGAATGGGACCAGCTCCTACCTTTATCCGGCTTAAGGGGGCTGTACTACGACTAGGCCCCTCCTCTGGGTGGGACCAGGAAGGGGGGTGGTTACACCCCCTATCCTTTGTCCGGTCATGTGCCAGCTCTGGGGCTGGAGTGCCCCAGGAACTGGTTTAGACCGGTGTATGCACAGGAACACCTTGTGTGCCCCAGGCATGTCTCCTTCCTTTCAGCCCTGTCCTACCTAATACACAAAATCCTGTCTGGGGTGGTGCTAGCACCTCCCAAGGCAGGAAACCCTTTGTCCAAGCCTCCCTCGCTAGAAGGACTCCCAGCAGCAGGAGGTCAGACTTGTGTCTGTGGTGGCAGCATCCATTTTGTGATGCTGAGGCTCGAGTTAACTTTAACCGGGGTTCAAAGTTACATACATGTCGTGTCCCTCTAGAAGGGTGGAATGCTACCCCGGTCGCCAGAAGAGGGGGTAGTATTCCAATTCATATGACACCTTACTCGACGTGTTTTGATAATGCTATACCAAAGTTAGCAATAACCGCGAGGATTATAATGCACGTAAGAGTATATGGTATAGCGTTATCATGGAAACAGCTAAAGGACTTGGTTCCGAAAGCTGCAGACGGGCTTAGCTCATGCTAGAGCACCATCTCACATAATTCCAAGCACTCTGCCTTCAGGATTGATAAGGCCTGCCATAGGAGTGACTGATAGGAGGATATGTGTCCATTTTAGGGTTAGATATAGGGATACTATATCTAAAGCAAAGGCTGATTACACCACCTTGCCCCAGCTGATTGATCAGCCAGTTGTGTCAGATTTGGATGGCCAGCCAGGGGTAGCATAATACATGCTGCAGCCCCTGGTAGGCCCTGGGTGCACCTATGCCCTGGGTACCTAAGGTACACTGTACAGGGGCTGATAAGGTGACTCATTATCCAATTAAATATGTACCTAGAGTATATGAAATCAATTTTACAGAGAGAGCAGTGGGCCTGGGGTCCTGAATAGCAGGGCCCCAGGTCAACTAAGTCGGAAAACCAGCAAAACACCAGGCAAAAAGTTGGGGGCAACCATAGTCAGATATCCACCTTCCTACATAACTCCCCCCAAACGAAAGGAGATAAGGCTATCCTTGACCAGGTAAGCCTATATTGCCTGAGTGGCCATATGAGGTGGTATATGCACTGGCATGGTTACCCCCTATCTCATGGTCTACTAAGCAATCCCTCACCCTAAGGGTATCTGAGGGTCTAACTGAATAAATGATGGACCCTGCCTGGAGTAAGCACCTGACTACCTTTCCCCCGTGAGGTATCTTAACCCTTAAGTTTAATCAAGGGGGTTGTGTGCACACTGAATGGCACCCATCATCACCGTGCCTATTCCCTAGGGAATTCTAATTCAGAACAAACAGCAGCAAAGGTGCACCACAAAACATAAAACAGTAAGTGTAAACGACGTTTAAGCAAAATAAGGAGATATTCCTCAGTGATGTTGGAGTTCTTCTTTGAATCTTTATTTTCAAAAGGTAATAAAACACATACAGCCGACGCGTTTCGTCCCACACTGAGGGTCTCCACCATAGGGAATCTCTACCTGTGGTGTGTTTTGGCAAAGTAAAAGGCTGGTGCTGGGATGGAGTGCTGAAGTGAGACTCCACTAATGTTGGGCTCAACTTCCTCCAATCACTATCCACCATATGTGCCTTTCTTTCCAGGACTGAGTTGCTGTGAGCTCTCAAGGTCAACCTCTGGCTACCTAAAGCTGGAGGCTGAGTCCCTCTGTTTGGCTTACTGGAGGGACAGGTCAGGTTTGGGGCCTTTAGGTCCCAGGTTTGGCTGTGCCCAACAGTGTCCATCTGTGGGAGGTCCCTAACTAAGTTTAAGGGGGATCCCTCAGGAGTCTGTTTTATTTTCACTTGGCTAGGACTACTAGCTTCAGTGCCCTTAATCTGCTGATTGGGGAGTTCTTTTGGACAGGGGGCCCTTTGGGGTCCACCATTGGCCTCCCTGACCTCTACAGCCCTGGGCTGACTGAGGCAGGGTGAGAGGGGCAGGTTACCTGCTCCAGACTGGGTCCCACCTTGGAAGGGCCCACTGACATCAGGGGTTCTGCCAGGCTAGGCCTGACTACCTCTGGGGCAGTTTCTTCACAAGGGGTCAGATCAGTTCCCTGAGGAGGCTGATCCTTTCCTAAAGTCTGGTGGGAGGGAGATTTCTCTTCCTCCTCAATACTCTATGTCTGAGTGGAGTGATCCATAGTTTCAGGCTTCACAACACTATTATCTGTCTGAGTTTGAGCTGTGGCCATCACAACTCCACCAACCTTTTTAGGAAGGGACTCAGTTTGGGTATGGGCTGTGACCATCACAGCCTTGCCAACCTGTTCAGGGAAGGAATCTATCTGAGATTGGGCTGTGACTGGCACAGCCCTCCTGACCTGTTCAGGGAGGACATCTTGGACTGGGGCTGTGGCCATCACTGCCCCACTAACCTTACCATGGAGGTTTACCATTTTAAAATGGATTTCTTGCTCTACCTCAGCCCAGGCTGAGATATCTAAACCATTCCCCAGTAGGTAATCTACAGGCAAGTTTGATGACACTGCCACTCTCTTGGGAAGAGTGACACCTCCCCAGCTGAGATTGACCACTGCTATGGGATGATCTCTCTGCACTCCATCAATGTTGGTCACCTGGTATGTGGCTCCAGGTATAAGTTGCCTTGAGGGGAGTAGGCTCTCAGTCACCATGGTGATTCTAGCCCCTGTGTCTCTATAGGCCTCAACTTTTGTACCATTGATGAGGGGCTCCTGTCTGTACTTGTCCAAAGTGTTGGGACAAGCTGTGAAGTTGGCAAACCCCATGCGAGTCTCACAGACAAGATTATCTAAGTCAGGGGACCTGGTTAGGCCAGAGTCCCCAGGAACTCCCAAAGTAAATCCACCCAAATTCTTGGGGGCACTCCCACCACCTGGGGGATTACTACTAGTAGTAACAGGAGGCTTGGAAGTGTTACTTGGGGGTATGTTCTCCTTATTGTTGTTGGCCCTTGGGCAACTGCTGTCAGTTTTCCAATGGCCTACCTGTTTGCAGATATGGCAATAAGGTTTCTTCTGGGTATTTGAAGGATTCTGGGACCCACCCCCTTCTGAGGATTTTTGGGGCCCTGATGTGGTTTGATCTGAAGATTTATTCCCACCCTTCTCTTGAGGCTTGGTTGATTCTTTCTTTTGGTCACCACCCTGGTTCTTAGGCATAATCCTGGTTCTGACCCACTTGTCCGCCCTCTTACCCAATTCTTGTGGAGAGGTCAGATCAGAGTCTACCAGGTGCTGGTGTAATAACTGGTTCTGACAATTATTTAAGATTTGCTCTCTCATAATTAGATTATACAATCCTGTGTAATCAGTAACCTTACTTCCCAGTAGCCAGCCTTCTAGAGCCTTAGTGGCACAATCAACAAAGTCAGTCCAATCCTGAGACTGAGTTTTCTGGGTGTCCCTGAACAGCAACCTGTACTGCTCAGTTGTTAAGCCATACCCATCAATCAGTGTATTCTTCAGGACTTGGTAATTGTTAGCATCCTCAGCTCTAGTAGTGAGGAGCTTATCTCTACCTTTACCTTCAAAGGAGAGCCACAATATAGCTGCCCACTGACTCTGGGGGATGCACTGGACAGTGCAGGCCCTCCCCAGAGCAGTCATCCATTTGTGGATGTCATCCCCTTGCTTAAAGGGGGGCACTATTTTACTCAGGTGTCTAGTATCAAAACTCCTGTCTATCTCTAGGGATAATGCTGCCACCAGTGGGGTCTGCCCCACTCAATTTCTGCTCTCTGGCAAAGGCAAGTCTTTCTTTGGCAAGGGCAAGTTCTTCCCTCTCAATACTCAGATTGACTTCCCTCATCTTAGCTTCATACTCTCTTCTCTGAGGGGATGTCATCCCCCTCTGAGAAGATGCCTGAGAGACATGGGTGTGAATAGATCTGTTAGAGCCTCTGGAGTGAGACCTAACTCGTCTATTCCCGAGGTTAAGCCTGCCTGGGGATGGGCCTGGGGCTCCCCCAGTACCATTCTCATGTATCCTTAAGTTGGCCCTGGTAAGTCTGCTGACTCCTCCCTGACCATGGTTTACCTCACCATCAGATGAGTCTCCATCTTCCTCCACTTCATCAGTTTCAGGGAGATTAGAGTCCTCCTCTACTGGGGGTACTGTTCCCTCTGTAGGGTCAGATGGGCCTGGATTAGAAGCCCTTCTGGCATCAAATGTCTCTAAGAGACCTATCAGAAAAGGAATTGTAGGGTTAGAACCCTGTTTTAGTTACCTGGAGGTACACAATTGTCTCATCTCCTGGAAGCTAAGGGCTGCATATCTTGACATGACCTGTGGAAGGTCAATATCACCAAGGGGAGCCACTGTGTTCTCTCCTGTGATAGACATGCTTTTCTAGTGAGGTGTAAGTGGTGCACTTACCTACACTATGGGTTTACCTACTGATCCCTTGCTAAGAGTTGTAGTCAGGGTGTGCTACTCCCTTTCTACTACAACAGCTGGTTCAGTAGAACTCAGAGTATTTCTAAGCTTGTCATATGCACCTATGTTACCTTATGTGATCTTTCAAATGATATCTCAAGATTATATTTGGTAAAAACAACAGCAAGCTCAAATCCCAACCGCTGCACACCAATGTGAGAAGTTGGCCTGATATATGATGTTCACTAGTTCTAGTGGTCACCTTGTATCAGTCCAAACAACCCTTATGGTGATTGGTTGTAAGTCAACCTTATAGACCAGCTATCCTAATGGTAGCATGGACAAAGCAGTCTTAGGCTAAACTCTTTTGGCATGTGAAGCCGGCTGTTTTACCACATATAACCCCTTGAATACCAAGTGAAAGGACACCACACAGGTTGTTATGAAAATAAACATGTATTTATTAACTAACATACACCTCAGAACTCTTTATGAGGTCAGAGGGCTAAGCACATGACAATCTCTTAGGAAAAATACGTTCAAGTTGCAAGATTTACAATGGTGCCCTAGGGGCACGACAAACCATATACTAGGTAAGTGGAATGTGAAAGTCGATAATAGGAATAGAGCTGTCCAGAGGCTGTAGGATCGCTGGGACCACACCATACTAACTTGAGGTAAGTACTAGGAGGCCCACGGAACGCGTGTGCAGAGTGTGAACTCACACGCGAGATGCGTACAAACATCTATGAACAGTACAGTTTAAGAAAAAGGTGAGTACGGACGTCCCTGACTAGATAGGACTAAAACGACAGTGGAACTGGACACTAGGAGAGTCAAGCTACCCTTGAGCACCGAGATGCTCATGTTACCTCACCCACAGGCTGCGGGTGCATAGGTGCCAAGTCGTGTCGGGTTCCGGCGTTGAAGTCTATGGAGCCTGGAGGAAAAGATGCTGCAGGCGGTCAGGTGGAAGATGTCCGGTGTGATCCAAGGGTGGATCAGTGAAGAGAAGAACCTGAAAGCAGAGGGGACAATGTTCAAAGTCACTAGCCATTGACTGGAGTGGAACCAGGAGTGGAACCAGATGTCGTCGTCGCGATCAGGTGAAGGTGGACGCTTGCCTCTGCAGCCACGTGGACCAGGTGGTGTCTTTGAGAACCAGGATGGAGGCACGAGCTGTCCCACGCAGGCTCTCGCTGTTGGCGGTGTCGGCTTTGGATTCGGAGTCAAAAGGCCTTGGCAAAGGCAACCCATGCGGTGAGTGGAAACGGCGTCTGGAGTTGTCCAGGAGGGTCCGGGGTGCTCCTCTTTTGTAAGGGAGCAAGGGCCAGTCTGGAGCAACCAGACCAGCAGTGAAGATTTCGCAGTTCGTCGTCTAGGAGGCCACTAGCCAGCCGGCAAGTGACCAGACAACGCGTCAAGCAGCAACAGGCAGAAGGGCCCCACGCAGATCTCGTGGATGCTGGAGGGCTGATCTTCGGTGCAGGAGCTGCTCGTGGTTGGGGCTTCTCAGTCCCCAAAGCACTTGGACGAGGATACCTCTGAAGTCGTGCTGGAGCGATGTGCTGCTTCTTTCAAGATGGCTGGTCCCACCTGTCTCGTCGCACCTACGGATCTCAGCTGTGCTGCAGATGTAGGTAGAGGTCAGAGAGGTCTGGGAATCCGGGTCTTGTCGGGCTCTGAAGTCTGGATCCTTGCAGGAAGATGACAAAGGGAAGCCGCTGTACGCTGATGGTGCCTGCTTGTGCAGGGTGGACACTCCTTGCCCACAAGGGAGATTTCTTCAGTCTTCTGTGGAGCAGAACGTCGAAGTCTAGAGTTTCTTCTTGTAAAGTTGTTCAGGATAATCTAATTTGGAATGGGGCCAGCTCCTGGCTAAAGGGGGCTGTACTACGACTAGGTCCCTCCTCTGGGTGGGACCAGGAAGGGGGGTGGTTACACCCCCTATCCTTTGTCCGGTCTTGCGCCAGCTCTGGGGCTGGAGTGCCCAGGGAACTGGTTTAGACCGGTGTATGCACAGGGACACCTTGTGTGCCTCAGGCATGTCTCATTCCTTTCAGCCCTGTCCTACCTAATACACAAAATCCTGTCTGGGGTGCTGCTAGCACCTCCCAAGGCGGGAAACCCTTTGTCCAAGCCTCCCTCGCTGGAAGGACTCCCAGCAGCAGGGGGTCAGACTTGTGTCTGTGGTGGCAGCATCCATTTTGTGATGCTGAGGCTCGAGTTAACTTTAACCGGGGTTCAAAGTTACATACATGTCGTGTCCCTCTAGAAGGGTGGAATGCTACCCCCGTTGCCAGAATTGGCGAGGGGGTAGTATTCCAATTCGTATGACACCTTACTCGACATGTTTTGATAATGCTATACCAAAGATAGCAATAACCGCGAGGATTATAATGCACTTAAGAGTATATGGTATAGCTTTATCATGGAAACAGCTAAAGGACTTGGTTCTGAAAGCTGCAGACGGGCTCATCTCATGCTAGAGCACCATCTCACATAATTCCAAGCACTCTGCCTTCAGGATTGATAAGGCCTGCCATAGGAGTGACTGATAGGAGGATATGTGTCCATTTTAGGGTTAGATATAGGGATACTATATCTAAAGCAAAGGGTGATTACACCACCTTGTCCCAGCTGATTGATCAGCCAGTTGTGTCAGATTTGGATGGCCAGCCAGGGGTGGCATAATACATGCTGCAGCCCCTAGTAGGCCCTGGGTACACCTATGCCCTGGGTACCTAAGGTACACTGTACAGGGGCTGATAAGATGACTCAGTATTCAATTAAATATGTACCTAGAGTACATGGAATCCATTTTACAGAGAGAGCAGTGGGCCTGGGGTCCTGAATAGCAGGGCCCCTGGTCAACTAAGTCGGAAAACCAGCAAAACACCAGGCAAAATGTTGGGGGCAATCATAGTCAGATATCCACCTTCCTACAATCTACACCTGTGTTTGTTCAGTACTAAGCCCCCTTTGTTCATATACGCAGGCATGAATACTTTCTACACAATCTACACCTCTATGTTCAGCAGCAAGTGGCCCTCTGTGTACATATGAAGGCATTCATGCATTCTATACAATCTACACATGTGCAGGCAGCAGTAAAAATCTCATTGTTTACATATGCAGGCATTAATATGTTCTATTAAATCTAAACCTATATGTCCTTCTGTTTATATACGCAGGTATTAATACCTTTTCTAAAATCTACACCAGTGCGTGCAGCAGTAAAAACCCCTTTGTTTACAAATGAAGGCATTGATGCACTCTACAAAATCTACACCTATATGTACAGCAGTAAGTGCCTCTCTGTTTACATATGCAGGCATTAATACTTTTTACAAAATCTACACCTATATGTACAGCAGTAAGTGCCTCTCTGTTTACATATGCAGGCATTAACACTTTCTACAAAATCTACACCTATATGTACAGCAGTAAGTGCCTCTCTGTTTACATATGCAGGCATTGATGCACTCTATAAAATCTACACGTATATGTACAGCATTAAGTGCCTCTCTGTTTACATATGCAGGCATTAATAATTTCTATAAAATCTACACCTATATGCACAGCAGTAAGTGCCTCTCTGTTTACATATGCAGGCATTAATACTTTCTATAAAATCTGCACCAATATGCGCAACAGTAAGTGCCCCTCTGTTTACATACGCAGGCATATCAGCATGTCTTATCATGTAGTGTAACTCAAAGGCTTGTGTGATGCACATGCATGTTTTGCTTTAAACAGCGTGAAAACCTTCTTTTTGTAACAGCTTTATGGCACCTTTGTCCAAAGAGAAAAAATAAAGAATGGGTTTAAAAAATGGAAATAAACCATTTCAAAGTGGATGTATGTTTGGGTGACTGCGTGTAACTATCTTTTATTAAATAGATAGATGGGACAATACGATGGGACAACAGAAGATATCTGAGAAACAGAAATCCAAAAGCCTAGCCACTAACTATAGTACCATTCACAACACTCATTGGGTTGGACTGGTAGGTATAGTAAATGAAAAAAGAGAATTGCTCTTTTTCTTGGTGTCCCCTCACTCACCAGGGTTGCCCCATGGTGACATGCTTCATCATAGGGGCCATCCCAGTCCTCTACGGACTGGGGCGTGCTGCGACTGACGAATTACGTAGGAGCACTTATAATTTGACTATGTGTGGTGCGGGTGTGATAGTGGAGTGGTATAAGTGAATGGTTAAAAATACCTGCCTAGTAAGCTTTCAATGAATTTTATTCTTGCTTCCAGGTGGTAACATTAAAATTTGGGGTGGAAATACTAGGATACCCAAACGCAATGTGTTAAGATTGATTACATATATATGTGATCTACACTATATAGGCATGACCACCAGGAAGGTCAATACACGGATGGTGGAACACCGTAGTAATTTTAGGTGTAAACACTCCAACACTAAAATGACCACACATTTTTTGGAGAAGGGACATACCCCCAATGATATGCGCTGGGTAGTTTTAGAAACACAACAGCCACACACAGACATGGAGAAAAAACTACTAGGGAAAGAACAGCGTTGGATTTTTAAACTCCGTTCTCATATTGTGGGTTTGAACGATGAAATCCCTTGGGGACAATTCACGTAACCGAAATGAAAGGGTACTTAACCTAGTGAGCTAAATACTAAGTACTAATTTCATCGATTTGTTTACAAAAAATCCAATATGAAATGAACAGGAACCCAGATCCAATGTTTGGAGGTGTTCGGGATGTTGTGGTGCATATTACCCATGAATCCCGACATTTTTATATTTTTCAAAAACTTTTTGGCAAAGTGACTGATAATAAGAACGAATAGCGGAAGTATGCCCAAAATTATTTAAAGGCAGCAATGGTCGCCCCATTAAAGAAATATCTACTTTTAAAATTGTCAAAATGTATCTAATACACCTAAGATGGCCGCCAATACCGATCGCGCTGTTTCTCAGCGCGCTCTAGCCCCTAACAGAATGTTATGCGGAAGTACCAGGCGAGCTGTGATCTTAAAACAAACCCGGCGCCCCCGGTCCAACAACATTCGGACCGAAACGGCGCGAGTAGGTGCTAAAAAGAGGGAGGTATCCTGTTAGCAAGTAAGTGTAAATACACGAGTATGTGGCAAACAAAGTGCCTTTTTATACCGCTTTGAGGGCTGACCAACAAGCGCGTGACACACAACCTTGTAGGTCTAAACAAACAAGACAAGCAGATGAATTATCCACCCTTTCACTTCCATCTCTTTTAGATTGCTGGGATACTGAACCTCTTCGAGTCCATGGGGCGCAGTTAGGTCCCACTACATGTATGTAAATATGTACGAGTGTGTAAGCAAGATGAGTGACTGTTTTCTCACAGCAAGGTGCCTACCACGTTTTATGCATGAGAACTACCACGTTTTTTATGTATGAAAACGTCCTGTTGAGGACCACGGAAATGGAATCACGTTTTCCTCGTGTTATCCAACATATGTGTTTTATGTGTGTTTATACTGGGGGTAACACCCCTTGACTATTCAAGTTGTTCTTTGTTTTACAGAAACCTTGTGATTCAATCGAATGCGTAGGTACTATATGCATGCACTAATTTCGATTGCAGCATCTCACAAATAAGCTCATTGTAGCGTTTAAGGAGTGGCGAACACAGGGCTGGTCCCTGTGTAGTCCCGAAGAAGTGCTTGGGGTATGCACGAAACATGTTGACAGGAGTTGATAGGTACACCTTAACACATTGAGTTTGGGTATCCTAGTATTTCCACTCCAAATTTTTATGTTACCACCTGGAAGCAAGAATAAAATTTATTGAAAGCTTACTAGGCAGGTATTTTTAACCATTCACTTATACCACTCCACTATCACACCCGCACCACACATAGTCAAATTATAAGTGCTCCTACGTAATTCGTCAGTCGCAGCACGACCCAGTCCGTAGAGGACTGGGATGGCCCCTATGATGAAGCATGTCACCAGGGGGCAACCCTGGTGAGTGGGGGGAAAACCAAGAAAAAGAGCAATTCTCTTTTTTCATTTACTATACCTACCAGTCCAACCCCAATGAGTGTTGTGAATGGTACTATAGTTAGTGGCTAGGCTTTTGGATTTCTGTTTCTCAGAGATCTTCTGCTGACTAAAGTAATTAGAGGGTGAGCCTATGCCCTTCCTCCCTCTACCTCCCTTTCCTTTTGTGCTACAATACGATGGGAAACATCCATTACAACGCAGTCACTACATCGCACTACTTTTACAATGCAGCTGTTACAACGCGACTGCCTTTACATTGCATGCCATTACAACGCAGCTGTTACAACACATGTCGCTACAACACATGAACTAGCTCGCCTGCAACAAATTCAGAACTCTGCCGCCAGGGCTGTGGTTGGCCTTCCGCGCAGATGCTCTGCCAGAGCCACCATCAGGAAATTACACTGGCTGCCAATTGAATCCCGCATTCAATTCAAAACTCTCACCACAGCTTTCAAAATTCTTAAGTCAGACGGTCCTAAACTCCTGCGTCCGCTTCTTGTACCCTACACCCCCCAGCGCACTCTTCGCTCGCTGGGTCAGCATCTGGTGACGGTTCCTCGAACCAAGCTTTGCAGAATGGGCGGCCGCTCTTTCAAGGTTTTAGGGGCAAAACTTTGGAATTCCCTACCTCTGCATATCCGTACCCTGACCAACCTGACTACCTTTCGAAAGGAACTAAAAACCCACCTTTTCTCCATCATCTAAAATCCTCTGTGACTTTCCCCCTCCCCTCAGGTACTGTTAAGGTTCAGCGCCGGGACGCTCAGTTGCTGGGGTAGCTGTTTGCGCTTCAACAAATTGTTAACATTAACATTAACATGCCATTACAACGCATACCATTATAAGGCATGCCATTACAACACACTATGAGGTAAGTAATAGAAATGTTGTTTTGTTTTAGGGTGGGTATGAGTTTTGGGGTAGATGGGAATAGTATTTTTTACCCCTACACTATCCAACACTTTCCCTACTGTTGCACTCACTGGAGTGGGAATAGTAATTTTTACCCCTACACTATCCAACACTTACCCTACTGTTGCCCTAAAAGTATTATGCGTTTATTTATTTATTTATTTATAACAACATTTGTAGAGCGCGAACGAAGGCCCTAGGGCATCTCGGCGCTGATAACTTAAATGTTTAACCCACAAGGGGTGCTGAGTCAGGATCATAAGTTAAAAAGCCAGGTTTTCAGATTTTTTCGGAAAGACCAGAGGGAAGTGCTGGCCTTGATAGAGAAAGGGAGAGTGTTCCACAGCTTTGGTGCCACTACAAGAAATCGTCTGTCACCCCAATGGACCGTTTTGGTTCGAGGGACCACCAGATCAAAGGAGCTTGAGGAACGCAGTGTTCTGGAAGGGCAGTAGGGGGTCAGGTTCTGAGTGAAGAACACTGGTCCAGCATTATGTAAGGCCTTATAGATCAAACACAATGACTTGAACTTGATCCTTTTCTTCACTGGGAGCCAGTGGAGTTGCCTTATGATGGGGGACACTGATTGGTATTTTGTGGTTCGCCCTAGCAGCCTGGCTGCTGCGTTCTGGATGGCCTGCATTTTCGATAACACTCTCTCCTGGGCACCTAGGAACAGAGCGTTGCAATAATCTAGGGTGGAGAGAACCAGGGCGCTAACCAATGTTTTGGCTGCATTTTCGGGCAGGAAGGGCAGGATTTTCTTAATAAGCCGTAGCTTGTAAAAGGCTGAGGAGGAGATCTGGTTGGCGTGTGGGAGGAAGTTCAGACGATCGTCGAACAGAACGCCTAGGTTCCTCACCTTGTTGACCGGTTCTGGGGGCTGACCCATGGATGAGGGCCACCATAAGGGGGACCACTCCGGGGAAAGATTGCCAAAAATAACGACCTCTGATTTATCAGAGTTTAATTTCAGGCAATTATGGGCCATCCAGCTCCCAATTGCCTGCATACCCAGATTGAATATGTTGGCTTTTTGAGGCCCGTCATTCTTGACAGAGAGGACCAGTTGGGTGTCGTCTGCGTAGGATGTTAGGCTCATCCCGTGTGCTCTGATGACATTGGCAAGGTCCGACACATAAATGTTAAACAGTGTCGGACTAAGGGATGAGCCTTGGGGATCACCACATGGCAGTGACAAGGGAGAGGATTCAAACGGTCCTACAGTAACAACCTGGGTCCTGTTAGCCAGGAAGGAGGCAAGAAGATTTTTTGCGTTGCCTTGGATACCTATACTCTCGACACGATCGACCAAGGTGGTGTGGTTGACCGTGTCGAAGGCCGCCAATAGATCCAGTAGGATCAGAACAGCAGTGCCTCCCGCATCCCGAATGGATCTAATGTCATCCGCCGCCTTGACCAAGGCGGTTTCGGTTCCGTGGAATCGGCGGAAGCCGAACTGAGAGTCGTCCAAACATTTGTTTTCTTCTATAAAGAGGGAGAGTTGTGCGTTCATGATTTTCTCCACTATTTTGGCTAGTAGTGGCAGGCTCGCAATGGGTCGGTAACTTTTAAGTTCTTCTTTATCCAGGGTGGGCTTTTTAAGAAGCGGTTTTATGAGTGTTTTCTTAAGGGTGTCCGGGTAGGTGCCTGTCGAAAACATGGGATTGCAGATTTCGGTTATGGCAGGAAGAACTGCTTCCATGATAGGCCGTAATACCTTCATGGGACAGGGGTCCAGGGCTGACCCCGATTTGATGGTGGAAGTGATGTTTAATACCTGAGAGCCGGACACTTCTCTGAACTGATGAAGCGTAGGTCTGTCAAGGTGGGTGGGGGGCCTGTGGGAACGAGTTGAGGAATTGGCAAAGATCCGATAAATGTCGTCAACTTTGCTGAAGAAGAACTTTGACAGAGCATCGCAGAGAGCTTGGGACGGGGGAGGAGTGAGATCCACAGAAGAACCCGCTAGTTGTTTAGTGGTCTCATAAAGGCATTTATGCGAGTTTTGAGCGGCTTCAATTTTGCTACAGTAGTGCTTTTTCTTGGCGTCAAAAATAAGATTTTTGTATATAGCTACCGACTCTTTATACAAGGATTTAGCTTCCTGATTGTAGTCTTTTCGCCAGTGTCTCTCTCTGTTTAGGCACTGTTGCTTTTGTGTGCGTAGTTCATCCGTATACCACGGGGCCGAAGGGGTGGATCTATTACGTGACCGTTGTTTAACTTGAACCAGGTCTTTGGCTGCGGAACTGATCCAGTTGTGATATTGGGTAGTAGCAGTGTTTGGGTTAGGAGATAAGGTAGGGAAGGTATCGTTGAGCGTGGTTTTTAGCCTGGTTTCATCTATATCATCCCATGCCAAATAGGGTTGGCGAGGGTTGGGGTTTGATTTGGTGGTCGAGGAATCGCGTATTAGTAATGTTGTCAGGATGAGGTGGTGGTCAGACCAAGTTAAGGGAAGTATTTGTGTGACTTGAAAGTCTGTGGCATTGGAAAAAATGCCATCTAGCGAGTGACCTCCTTCATGCGTGGGAGAGTGAACCAGGGGAGTAAGGCCGAAGGTAGCCAGGTCGGCTGATAGCGTGGCTGTATCAGGGTTGTCAGGGGCATCAAAGTGGAAGTTAAAATCACCCAAAATGGTGAAAGAATTGTCAAGTGCAGACATTTCCAGAAAGGACCTGAAAGAACTGATGAAGTCGTGTCTGGGCCCTGGGGGGCGATAAAGGAGGATCCCTTTAAAGGTATATGAGGGGGACAATTTAATTGCAAATTCTATGGCTTCGCAGGATGTCTGTGGAATAGTAGTAAACCTTACAGTGTAGGTGTCACGGGCGATGATGGCAATCCCACCTCCTTTTTTCTTGGTTTGCCTGTCTAATCTATGGGTGTTAAACCCTGCCGGAACAGCTATGACTAGGTCCGGATCGGAAGTTTGGCCCATCCATGTTTCTGTCATGAACAGAAGGTCTATTTTGTGGTCAAGGATCAGCTCATGAATGTCTTGGCTATGTTTGCCAAGCGAACGGACATTAGTGAGAGCTATAGTATGGGATTTCATGGAGTGGTTCTTACCACTCTGGGGTTTGCGGGTAGGAAGTATCCTGGTGTGACAGCCAGGGCAGTAGATGACAGAGTTGGAGAGCAGAGAGTTTGGATGGGATATAGTGCAGGTTTGGCTGGTCTTGGGACGGAGATGCTGGAGCTGGGCGGCCGAGTAATAAATACGAGGGGACAGGGGGGATGAACAAGGGGGGGTGGCCCTAGGCCCGGGCCAGGCGCGGACGGGCGCAGACGGGCTTGCCTTTGGCGCGCCTTCGGCGCGCCGCCGGCGCGCCCGCTGCACCCCCCCGCAGCGCGGCCAGGCAAATCTGTTGTTTTTATGCATGGTTTGGGCGGGAACAAGGGGAGGGTGGGAAGGGTTCAGGGCAAACCGGCCAGCCTTCCCAAACAAAGATGGCGGCCAAAGTGATCGTCAAAGCTTCCCAGCGCCTGAGTACAGCGGCGCTGTGGGAGCAAATGTACAAATGCCTCAGCGAATTAATCTCGCATTGAGGTGGGGGGGCGGAGGTGTAAAATAGCACCTGATTAAAATATTATACAATTTTTAAAAAGTAAACAGATTAGTGATCAATCGTTTAATTAAATTGTCAGAGAACAAGTGCAAGTGAGCAAGCAAACCTCCGGCTTCCGCCTCAGAGGGGAAAACATCAGTCAGCAACTGGGTTCGTGGATACGCCCTTTAAGTACCCTAGGAGGGCGGGAAGGGTTCAGAGCAAACCGGCCAGCCTTCCCAAACAAAGATGGCAGCCAAAGTGATCGTCAAAGCTTCCCAGCGCCTGAGTACAGCGGCGCTGTGGAGCAAATGTACAAATGCCTCAGCGAATTAATCTCGCATTGAGGTGGGGGGGCGGAGGTGTAAAATAGCACCTGATTAAAATGTTATACAATTTTTAAAATGGTTGTTGTAATGGCATGCGTTGTAATGGAATGCATTGTAATGGTAGTTTTTAAAAATGAGTTGTAATGGAATGCATTGTAATGGTAGTTTTTAAAAATGAGTTGTAATGGCATGCGTTGTAAAATCATGTGATGTAATGATAGTTGTGATGTAAAAACCTCATTGTAAAAGCAAGCGTTGTAATTATTTTCATTGTAATGTCATACATTCCAATACGATGCTTAATGGAGGGATGGATGGATGGATGGTTGGTTGGATGGACGGACGGACAGCTGGCGTCCAGATGGACAGACGGGGTCCAGACAGATGGACAGGCAGACAGTCAGATGGATCAATGGATTTGGCATGCCTAACCAGTCTTTACCATCCTGCTGTAATTATTTTACTTCATATTCCAGATTCCCACCTTTGTTCCATAATGAAAGAAGATCTTGCCTCTGTACATGTCATGTATCATAAAAAAGTTCTTCTTTCACTGCCCAATGTCAAAAATAGCCCTTCAGTACTGAGCACAACTCAAATGTGGAGTGTGTCAGTTGCAGCGTCAATCACATCATAATGCACATTCTGAAGATTATGAATTTGGAAATATTTAAAATGAAACTATAAGATGAAGCAATCCACATCTGTTTCACAGATATGGTGCTCAACTTACTGATGCTGGTAATGTCTTTTTGTTCGATCTTCAAAGTGATGTGAACCATACTACTCCCCCCAACTTACATCTCTGCAAAAGAAGACCTATCAAGAACTGCTGATGCATTTACATCCATTGTTTTTTTATCTGTCATTTTGTTTCTGTCTGCATAGTTTGTGGACATTAGAGTGATGTTCAAAACAGTGAACACAGAATAAAAGCAATTAGTTAAACAATGCCTCCCTTACCTTTAAACTCTTTCATGGCACAAGAACAGAAAAGAAAAATGGTGGCAGGGGGGTTCACCGTTCATGACTGTTGGGATAGGAATGTCCCCTGGAAGGGGTACAGTCATGTTTTCTTTGCCCTGAGTGCCTGACTGTGAGTAATTGCCAACTGGGTTTTTTGATTGTGTCCTAAGCCTTATGTGAGCACAGATGACCAAGCCTTGGACGTGTCCTGTCACCTCGAGGGGTGCACCAGGTATGTCCCGTTTTGCAGAGAATGGACTACTGAAACTGTCATGGGTTTAGCATGTGGAGTGCTGGTGGTCAGTGCCGTGTTTTGTGAATCCATAGTTGTGACCTTTTAGTTTATGGCATTGCCATATGAATTTCTGCCAGCTGCTTTCGAGTTTCTTGAAGAAGCTCCTATAGAGATGCAAGGGAATAAAAATTAATAAGTAGAGACACTGTGGCAAGATAAACATTTTTAATATTGTCTCATCTGCCAATTTAGCCTAGGTTTAGTCTTTCCCACTTTCAAAATAAGGAAGGAGATTCTGTGTATCATTTTTCATCATTGAGAGAGTTAATGGTTTCCATCATGGAAGAAAGAGGAACGGTCAGATACCTAGCAGATGTAACAAACCAAGCGTAAGGATTTAAACAATAGATGTTAACCACTATTTCAGTCTTATCGATATTTAATGTGTATCTGGAATCTTGCACAAATGCCCTTGCGTCATCCTCAATAGCTGGCAGTACCTTCATGGGGATGATGTTAAGATTGAAATATCATCAGCGTATGCTAGGAGCTTAACTTCCCAATTCTTTTTAGTAAGCTTTATTAAAACAGATAAAGAGAACCTGGTACATAGTTATAGTAAACGGCATAAACAACCAATCCAAAGGATAGCAAAGAATATACATGGAAAACAAATGATGAAAAAACCTAATACACCGTAACATGTCAAAATTAAAAACCAATGTTAAGAGTGAAATAAAATCGAATAGTACCATAATAAGCTTATCATTTTTGTTTTTGAATTTTAAAGATTAGGGAAGGAGTAAAAGAAAGAAAGGAGGAGGAAAGAAAGAGGTAAAGAAGAGAGGAAAGAAAAGAAAAGAAAAGGAGGAAAGGAGATAAAAGATAAGAGGTATCAGCAATCCAATCATATAATCTAGTAAAACTTTCCAACAACAAATAAAACAACATCACAAATCACAATATACAATTATAAAATGTGAACATTGTAAAAAAGGAATAAATACAGCACTCAAGGTGGTTGAAAAACAAAGTTACTATCTTTGGCATGCAAGGCAGAGGAATAAATGTAATTAGTGAGAGGAGACCAAAGGGTCTCTTTGCGAATAAGCTGCTGTGAAGAGCTAACATAAGCTCTGTCTAACCTGTGATGATGGCATAAAAGATTCCACAAAGCAGAGAAGGAGACTTTAGAGATATCTTTCCAATGAGAAGTTAAAACCTGAAAAGCAATAACAATGGACAGATCTACAAATGAATTAAGTTTACGAGCACCCAACCAACAAATGGAATTACTACCCAAAAATATCGAGTGAAGATCAAAAGGAAAATTAGTGGTGCAAATAGAGGCAATAGACTTGCATACTTTTGTCCAAAAAATATAAATATTAGGACAAAGAAAAAAGGAATGGATATATGTACCAGGAGTATTCTTACAGGACCAACAATTAGGGGATAAATCATAGCTGAATTTGGAAACAGCTAATGGGGTTCAAAATAATCTCTGATAAAAATAATAAAGAGTTTGAGTGGTACTAGCATTGCATGAAGTATGATGATCCGTGCCCAAATGGAGTTCCATAAGTGTATAGAAAGAGTATGTTGTAAGTCCGTTTACCATAAAAGTTAAATTTTACTTTTGGGGCGAGAGGGTAGAGAAAAAAAAGGTATTTATATATATGAGAAACCCGGACAGAAGGGGAAGTGGGTAAAGCATATATAGAGGGGTCAGATGAAGAGGAGGGAGTCTCAGAGAGAAGTGAAAGTTGCTGAGCTCAAATCAATCTCAAAGAGTCAAATTCAGAAAAAGAAGTAACAGGTAAATTGTATTTAGATTGGGCTTCCTGGAAAGATAAAAGCTGCTTATTATGTATTAAATGTTTAACCTGTATAATCCCCATTGATAATCCAATGTTTCCAGAAGATAGTACGATTGGAAATTTTAATGGATTTAATATGCCAGATAGAGGAATTTAAAAATAACTGGAGTGATGAACGCGATTTAGAAAGGATCGGATAGAGAGTCGATAAGGAATAGTAGGACATTTGAACGAGCGAGGAGGGTGAACAAAGTTGGATAACGAGGAAAAGGAGAGTGGATGAATAACATATTCCTCCAATTTATACCATACGTAAATGGGAGGGTCATCTGAAGAAGAAAGGTAAGGCAGAATTTGACTGATCAAAAAGGAGGAGTGATATAGGCGAAAATTAGGAAAATTAATTTTAGGGGCAGACAAAGCAGACAGAGATTCTGGCTTTCTGATTATTCCAGAGAAACTTTTTTTTTTCTTTTTAAATATCTTTATTGGTCTGCATTATCTGTCACAGTATTACAGTAATTAAGATTAGAATGAGATACGTTGCAGGTTGTAGGTTGTAGGTTGATTGCTTTATTTCGATATGCATATATCATAAAAGCGATACAAAAGATTAAAACAGCATGTCGAAAAAAGTATGACTGTACAATAAGTAGAAAACATTAAAACACATTAAAACATCATAAATTAGTTAAAAGGAGATTAAATTGATATGGACAGTCTTTTAAGTCTAATCAACCAGGCCCATTTTAAAAACTTGGCAACGGCACAAACAATCGGGGGGGCTGTATTAGTTAATAGAATCCGAAGGGCGACAGAGTGCTGGCGAGTACCCAATTCTCTGCAGATAGGACCAAGCCAACGTGACCTTGGTCGGCCGTAATCTGGGCATTCAAAAAGGAAATGTGGCACAGTCTCTGGTTTATCGGGACAGAGAGCACAGTATCGTGAGGAGGGCTGGGATTTGTTCCACCTGGAACAGAGGTCAGCCAAGGGTAACAACCCCAGCCGGAATTTAATGTACAGGGACCGGTCCATGGCAATTGTTATTAGGTCCATGTATGGCTCGTAGGCAACGACATCTTTTATCAGCAGAAAAGCTGCGGTGGTTTTGCAGTGCTGCTGATTGCTGATGCGCTTCACGCGGACCCACTCCCAGAACAGTTTTTTTAGGACCTCCTTCGGGGGGGCGGAGTGACTATGCCAACAAGAGTCCAGGCCTAGGTCCCCTAGAAGTTGTTTGATGTTCTTCAGCCATTTGATACTGTGCCAACCGTCGGAGTGCATCACCTCAGCAAGGCCGTCAGCATAGGGTTTTAGCTCCGGTACCCTCCACAGACGGGCCCAGAGCAAGAGGGGTCGCAGGCGAGCCTGGTCCCCTAATGCTTTGCAGCCAGCATCCATGAGCACTGGGATAGTCGGACTACTCGATGGTATGGCAAGGAGATCTTTAATGAATTTATTTTCCGCCTTGCACAGTAGATCCACTTTGTCCAGGCCCCACAATTCAGCTCCATATAGTGACCCAGGGACCGCACGAGCTTTATATATGTCAAGTAGGGGGGCAACACAATGTTTGGTTGAGTTGTTAAACTCTTTAAGGAGAGCCCCCCCCCACCCTTTTGTGGGTCATTACCATTTTGTTGATATGGGCGGTCCAGTTCATCGCGTCGTTGAGTCGGATTCCCAAGTAGTCGAATTCTGCCACTCTTTCTAGGGGTATAGAATTCAAAATAGGGGGGCGGCCAAGTTTGCGGGGCGGGTGCAAAACTAGGTACTTGGTCTTTTCCACATTGATGACAAGGCCCCTGGAGATGCAAAAGTCCTGGAAGCGATTTAGTAATGTCTGGAGACCTTGGGGGGTTTTAGAGATGAGGAGGGTGTCGTCGGCGAACAGCAAGGTTGGAATTTTTACGCCTCCCAAGGTGGGAGCGTCTGCTGGTTCGCCGAGTAGATGGTCTACCACCCCATTTATATAGAGGGAAAATAAGGTGGGGGCCAGGACACAGCCCTGCCTAACTCCCCTCTCGACCCTGATCTTATCGGTCTTTTCCCCGTTCAACCCCCATCTAACCTGGGCATAGGTGTTTTTGTGCAGATTGATGAGGAGGTTTAATAAATACGGGGGCATCCCAAGATCGTGTAGCACCCTCCAAAGTTCCTCCCTGGGAACCAGGTCAAAGGCAGTCTTTAGGTCAATAAAGGCCAAATAGAGACTGCCTTTGCCTAGCTCCACCACCTTCCAGTATATTAACAGGAGCCTAAATACCTGTTCAATGGTTCCGGTACCTGAACGGAACCCGGCTTGCATGTCGGACAGGATGTGGTTTTCATCCACCCATTGCGAGATCCTCCCCAAAATCACTTTCCCCGCCAATTTCTGGGACGAATCTATTAGGCTTATAGGCCTATAGTTCCCAGGTAGGTCCCTACTGCCCTTCTTGTAAATGGGGACCACCTCAGCGCCTCTCCAGGAATCTGGCACCGGGCCACCCGCGACAATTGCGTTGAGGAGTGCAGAAATTATTACCCCCCACTCTTCCGGGTATGCTCGGAGGATATCGCCTGGGAGGCCATCCGGGCCAGCTGCTTTAAGAGGGACCAGGGTTTTGATCTGTTTTGTAACATCCAAAACAGAAAAGGATTCCAGGTCTTGGGCCAGACTAGAGGGCGGGGGGTCAAAGGGGTCATTTAGTGGGCCTTCGATGGCAGAGTAGAGTTTTTGGAAGTGGGAGAACCAAGTTTGGGCGTTGATGGTACAGGGCCTCGAAGTATCGTCAGGACGGTTCCTGATACCCACCAAATCCCAAAAACGTTTTGCGTCTTTCCCTCGACTGGCAGTCAGAAGGTCCTGCCAGAAGTTATCCTCCCACTCCATCTTGGCGTTTTTTTGGCAGAGTGCATAGTGCCTCCTGGCCACCCTAGTCCTAGATGGTAATTTGGACTTTACTGCTTCTATGAGAAGTGACTTCGCCTCCCTGCACTTCTGATTGAACCAGCCCAATCTGCCTCGTGGGCTAGGTTTCCTTCTATTCGTGTTGGCTGGCACTACGAAGAGGTCGCTAATAGCCTGGGTTAAAATACGGAACCTCGAGGCCTGCTCCGACAACCCTTCCACCTGGTGGTCAAGGTTGGTCAGGGCTGAAGCAAGAAGCTGCCTAATGGCAGAGGTTTTCTCCTCTGAGAGTGCTAGCTTTGCCCACTTTAGCCGCCGGCCACAGTTGGTGACTTCCGACAGGTCCGGGGGGGGGTTACAGGGAGTTCTAGTCACAGGGCAGGATATCCACCTGTGAGACATGGTGAGAGAGAGAAGATTGTGGTCACTCTCGACAGATGGTATAATCACCATGTCCTCCACCATGCTCCACAGGTGTATGTCAAGGAGGAAATAATCAATCCGTGACGTGTGCCCTGGCCTGTTGTAAGTGTGGGCCCCAGCTTTGTCCGACCTGGTTCTGCCGTTGGCAGCCCTCAGGCCAAACTCCATGGCTATCGAGTTAATCTGGAGGGCCACTTCTGTCCACTTCTTAATTGGATTCAGTTCGAGGGACGGGAGCCCCCACCTGGCATCGAGTTCCTCTTGATCAGATAAGATTTCAAGGTCCAAGGGCTCGAAAGTGCAGTTAAGATCGCCCCCCACTAGGGTGCAGGACCTATGAGGTGATAAGCGGAGCTGGGCTTCTAAGCAAGATATTACTGGGGATTCTCTGCCCCCCTTTGTGCCTCGGGCGTAAATGTTAAAAATATTTAAAATAACTCGGCCTTGGGAGTTTTTCAACACTATGTTCAGGAGATCCGGGCATTTAGTGTCCCGCTCCACCACCCTGCAGTTGAGTTCTGAAGCCACCCAAATTAGGAGGCCACCCAAAGGGCGGCCCCTGCCGGTTGCACTAGGGGCTGCTGGCAGAAAATGGGTCGAGTAACCTGCCTTATGCAGGGGCACCCCACTCCAGGTTTCCTGGAACAGGCATATGGAGTATTGCTCCACCAGCGAGTTCCAGTCTGGGAGTGCTAGCTTCCTCTCGAGGCCCGCCACATTCCAGCTGAAAACCCTAAACGAGGGGTCCGTCACAGCTGCAATGCTACGGTTCTCGACGGGGGACAACGTCACCACCGCCCCCACAACAGGAGGGCCGGCCGGTAAGCCGGGAGGTTCCCTGGTTTCCCCTTGCTCAGAAACATACTTGGCAGTAACCTGGCTCGGGAGGCAACAGATTTTAGGGGAGGGGATGGGCTCAACAGCAGGACTTGAAACCTCGGAATCATCCCCGGGGACGTCATGGAGTCAGCAGCCCCAGAAGCCCCAGTTCTGCATCACCGGCGCTGGGTAGAGCTGCTGTGCGAAGACTCCCGGGGAGGGGATGCCGTGGGCGATGTTTAGAGGAGTGGGCCCGACAGGGCATAGTAGAGCGGTCGGGATCGTTCTTGGGTAAAAGAAGGATAGGTCGACAGCATCGACCCCCATTCCAGCCGTACGGCCTTGGGAGCATATTGCGTGGGCAGCTCTTATGTCTTGAAAATTAACCACCACGCAATCGCCCTCAAAAAGTTTTTTCCCGTGGCCAATCCAACTCACCCTGCGCACCCCAAGGATCAGGCCGTCTACACCCACTGGAAGAGGTCTATTAGTTTTCATCCAGTGGATGACTTTGTTTTTCAACGCCTGGTGTGTTTCCTGTTGTGATTCTTTTAGGAGGGGGACTTTGGTGAGGACAACAACATAAGGGTGACATTCTAGTGGGAGATTTACCGGAGGGCACTTGCGTGGCGGAATGTGCTCGGGGGCCGCTAGGGGAGGATTTTTTGGCAAGGAGGGGATTTTAGACGGAGGTCGCTTTTTGGGAGGAGAGGGTGGTTTAGTAGCCCTAGCGGTAGGTGCTGCTCCATTGGTTTTAACAGGCGCAGCAGTTGCCGAGTGGGCACTTGGGCCAGTCCCTTTCTTCTGTGGGATCTTTTGGGCAGGGTTCGGCACAAGTGCCGTTACTGCTGAGGGGGGAGTGCCATGTACCTGAGCTACGTGGGTGAGTTCACTAGTCGTCGGCCGCTTCGCACCAGCCACCGGGACAGAGGTGGTGGCTTTCCCTGAGGCCGGTGTTTTAGCCGGCAGAGACGGCTGGACTCTAGTTGTTTGACCTGCTGGGACCTCCTTAACCATATTCCTATCAGGGATAAATTCAGACGGTCTAGATTGGACTTTCAACAGGGTTTTCAAAGAGAAAAAGTTATCCCTAGTGGCCTGTTCAAAATTGTCGAGTCTAACCCCCAGGCTCCTAACTTGGTCAAGTAACGGATTAAACAAGGATTTTATCAAATTCTCGAGAGACTCGAGAGAAGTAACCTGATTTACTAGAGCCGGTGTGGCTGGGGGCAGAAGGGACGGTGATGGGGGCTCGGCTGCATGCTGGGAGGGGCCTGCAGTCCTAAGGGGTTCCGGCTCCCCAGTGCCTTGGTGTGTAGTGCCCCTATTAAGCTTTATCCTAGAACGCTTGTGAAGCATGGAATAGTTCCCCCTCCGAGTGTTGATTCCCCTTTTCCTCTTCCTATGGACCCGCGGGGATGGAGTCTGGGGAAGAGGTGATGTGTGAGGTGAGGGAACAATGGGATCCGCAATGGGCCTGATGTCGGGAGGGCTGGCTGTGTATGAGGATGGACCAGAAGCAATAGCCTCGATGCAGCGACTACCCGGAGAGGGAAGAGATATGAGGCTTTCTATCCTGTCTATTCCAGCCTCTAGCACTGCAATGTGATGCTCATCAGGTTGGAGCAAGATGGCAGAGGGGATAGGCGGCGATAGAGCATGAGCCACAGTTCCCAAGGAGGAGCGCTTAGATGGAAGGAGGTCAAGTGAAAGGCGGCGTTCCGTCATTGCGATCTCCTTTTCAATGACGTTAGCCACCCGGGTGATGAATTTGTCCATTGTCCCAATCATCGTGGAACCCCCTGAGGCACTTGCTCCACCACCCCTCAAGGCTTTACCAGATCTGGTGGACATGGTGGATCCGAAGCCTGTAGATAGACTCCGGGGGGTAGAAGACGTGGAGGTCGATGAAAGAAAGGGGGGTGGCCCAGCCCAGCCTCTGACAGCCCCTGACTGCCACAGACTGCCCGCCCTTTGCTCGGGCTTCGCTCGGCGTCCCGCTCGCGTCCCGCGGAGCGCTTTGCAGCGCGTTAATCAGGGAGCGTTGCAGGCGGGGGGCGTGGCTGGTGGTGGGCGCGTCCGATCGCGCGCAGCTGTGTCAGCAGGGACTCCTGGATCTTCGAGTCCCTGCTACAGCGCCAACGCCGGTTTGGT
Source organism: Lissotriton vulgaris (assembly GCF_964263255.1). NCBI lineage: Eukaryota > Metazoa > Chordata > Amphibia > Caudata > Salamandridae > Lissotriton > Lissotriton vulgaris. The sequence goes on along the minus strand of NC_141689.1, from coordinate 71,349,945 downwards.
GTTGCTCCCGGCGCCTTCTGAAGCCCAGCGCCTCCAAGTAGCTCAGACCCTCCTTGGTCCGCGAAGCGGCACCCGCGGAGCGGGTGCGGCAAGGGGCAGCGCCAGGCAGAAACGCTGAGAACAGTCCCTGGTTGTGCAGGACGTGAGGATGGCTCCCCAACACAGCGTTCAACACTTCCAGCTCCCAGGTAGGATCCCATTGCATATATCATACTGCACATGAAAACTGTGAAAAAAGGGAAGCAATGCAGTTTTCTTTATGCATACATATGTTCTCTTATAATAATCAATATCCCCCACCCACAACTTCCCCTCGCACTCAGCTCGCAATATCCGTACACTCCATATATGCCTGCGGTATCCACATTCATTGCATAAACTTCTTCCTCTTCCAACACCTACGATTTCGTCATTGTTCATGATTACCTTCAAAAACTACTGCACCCAGAATTGTGCGATTACACTATGGGGAGAGGAGGGGGAAGGGGGGAGGGGAAGCAGGGGGGAGGGGAGGAGAGGACAGAGGAGGACGGGGGGAGGGAGGTGGAGGGTTCGGGGGAATGGGGGGAAGGGCCGACCTGCTGCTTCTTGGCCCCGTACCACCGTAATTCTAGTGGCAACACAGTGTACTTCTAACTACTCATTGATCACAAATGCTTCAAATTCAAGTAAAAACGTCTGCCATTCCAGCGATATGTGTTTCTTACGTAACCCCCTGTACTCTTCTCTCTGCAATTCAGCCCCTTCCGCCCTCCCCCACCGAACCACCTCTCCATGCCAATCCATAGGTTATGGGGGCCTAGTGGACTTCCACCTTGTGGTTACTGCTCTTTTAGCTAATAGAAGGGCTAGATCTACAAACCGGGAGGAAGGGTTCTTTCTTGTCTTAGTAGGGCCTAGTCCCAGTATACAATATTCCGGGGCGGTGTACGGTCTTGCGGGTCCGATCGTGTTGAGGACCTTATGTACCGTTTCCCAGTAATGACCCAGTCTGAGGCATGACCATAACATATGCAGTAATCCCGCATCTGGTGACAAGCAGCGTGGGCATGTGTCAGCAGCACCGGGGAACATCATGTGGAGCCGGTGCGGGGTAAGGTACGCTCTTTGCAGCAGCATTAATTGTATAAATTCAAACTTTGGATTCCGTGATATCCGCTTGGGAAATTTCAGCATTATGTCCCATTCCTTGTTAGTGAACTCATGTCACACATACAGCTCCCACTTTTCCCGTGTAGTTTGTAGGGCAATCACCCTATCAGTGCGTATCCCATATGCCAACCATTTCATCAGGCGTCCGCCATACCCCAGTAAGTATTGCATAGTGAGGAGCGGGTTCGTAGATGGCTCGACTCCATCCCTCGCCCATGTTGTGCCAATGTAGTGTGTTACGTGTGCATGTAGTAAAAACAGAGCTTCTGGAGTTTGGCGTGCTTGTACAAATTCTGCATATGGCATAACCCTGCCCTCGGCGAAGAAATCCAATAATCAGAGGGGCCCCTGCAACGAATACGGGCAGACGTCAGGGGAAGAGAGCACAACTGTTAGGGGAAAAGTCCACCCACATAGATTGAACAATGGCTCACAAGGAATCCACAGATTTGTATATATTGCGCAGGAGCTCACCAAAGGGGCAACAGAAGACTCACGGGGATGAAAGAATTTCAAATATAAGAGTACAAAATCTTTATTTTCTTTTTATCATATTTGATTAATATATTCGTTTTTCAAAGCATTAGACATCATAACAACTCAACACATAAATAGAAAATTATTACCAAAATAAATATACATAATATAACATAGTTTCCCCACATCAACCTCTCCACAAGCGAACACTCGCAGGTACTTCAGTCACACACATACATTCACGCAAGTGCCACATTCACAGTAAATTCCTCAACGTAATTCCCAAAATGGCACAAGAGAGGGATCCAGCGGAGCCTAGATAGCACACTGCTAAAGAGTCCAGGTCGATAAATTAGAATCCCACAACCAGGTAACGCCAACGCGCATTTCGGTGCCAGGCCCAAATCTACAGGCGCACCTTCATCAGGGCTTGCACGTCGAGGAAGGGGGGAAGACACAACTCACAAATGGTACACCTGTGACGAAATCTGGGCCACTGGGAGTGCTGGTCCGTAAAAGAACGCTGCCGGTCCGTGGACGGTCTGAGGAAATAACAAGGGGGCTCACTTTAGTCTATTCAGAACCGGTTACAAAGGTTTATACATCCACCCACAGTAATTAGAGCGGTTTCCAAGGCGATTTAGATCCACAGAAAGATCGTTTGGAACTCCATGGATTTTCGTGTGCATGTATCGAAAGTCATGCAGCAGTGATCATAGATTCAGGCCCACGATCGGTAGAGTTCATCAGGCTTTAGCGTAAACGGCCATCTGGACTCCAATTTCTAAAGTATAAGCCAGAGGAAGAAGCTCTCCTCACATCGAGTCCTCACGGGCGGTCAGCGGGTTTCAGGGCGAAGAAATCACCTACAGTTGTGACTTCTGCATCATTCCACGGCTGTAGCATACGCTTAGTAAGCGTCCCTGATCTGAGGGGCAGTCCAAGTAGAGGTATGGTAGGTGCATAAGGGGTCTTCGTGTGTGTGTGTGCATCTGATGGCACATTTCTAACTGTTAATTGCGAGGCGCAATAGGAATGGTGAAGTTATGGGGAGGGGCACACCCGGTAACAATAGTCTATGGATATCTCCTCAGTTCCTGTCATCTTTGGTCATGTTTATCTCATGGAGGTTACGACCTGCCAGCCAATAAGCTAACCATTGCAGCTGACATGCATAATTGTACGTTGCTAAATCTGGGACGCCCATACCTCCGCTTGAGGCCGGTAACTGCAACTTAGCGAGACTAATGCGTCGTCTCCCGGAGCCCCAGATAAGTTCTATCATCATTGTGTTCATCCTTTTAAAAGTGCTCTCCGGTATTAAGAGTGGGATGCACGTAAAAAAGTATATGAAGCGTGGCAATACCACCATTTTGGAAATAGCTATCCTCCCCGCTATTGACAGCAGTAGTGAAGTCCAGAATTGAATTTGAGTTTCAAGAGTTGTAAGCGCCTTGCCCAAGTTCCCATCTAGGAGGTGTCATGGTTCACGTTATATTTATATCCCCAAATATTTAAACATCGTAGGTGCGATCTGAAACCTAAGCGGTGGCAATTGCATCTGCGCTTCCGTTATATCGTCACTAAAATAATAACCATAGGATTTAGTCTCATTTATGGTCAGCCCAGATATTTCACGGAATGTCTCAAAAATGGTAGGGATGGGGCGAGACTGTCCGACATGTCCCTGATATACAATATGATGTCATCGGCATACGCCAAGACTACGTGTGTTACTGCATTACGCGTTATTCCCCGCAGTGTAGCTAATATTCGGAGCTTATGCAATAAGGGCTCCAATGCCAGAATGAAAAGTAGGGGTGACAACGGGCATCCTTGTCGCGTCCCTTTATGAATCCCGAACTGTCCGGAAATACAATTGTTGGTGCGGACACGTGCCGTTGGGTGCAGGTACAATAAGCCCACCCATGCCAGGTATGCAGGCGGCACACCAAAGCGCGCTAGTGCGGCAAACATATAATCCCAGCGTAGGGAATCAAATGCTTGTTTTAAGTCTAAAGATACACATCCCTCTTTGCCACATCTCGCATCACCATGAGACATTATTTGGTTTAATCTTCTGAGATTCAGCGCCGTACTCCTTCCCGGCACGAAACCGCACTGGTCTGTATGAATAAGTGTCGGGATGTAGTGGTTCAGTCTAATGGCTAGGAGTTTACTAAGTATTTTATAGTCCGTGTTCAATAACGGCATCGGCCTGTAGTTTGGTATGTGTAATCCGTCCCTGCCGGGTTTTAAGAGGGAGACTATCAATGCCTGAAGGGTCATAGGGGCTAGGGCATTAGTCGCTGGTGATTCTTGATATAAAAGATGTAGCTGTGGGGCTAATAAACCAGTAAACCTAACATAAAACTCAGCCGGCAAACCATCAGTCCCGGGGGTTTTATTGTGTGGCAAGGCTTTAATTTGGTGTCAAATTTCTGCCGTCATGATGGGGCGCGCCAGGTCGTCCTGCTGTGCGGGCGTAAGTTGGGGAATAGGTAGATCCTCAAGAAAGGAATCGAAAGTCACGTCCTGCATCGGGAATAATATCCCTGGAAGGCAGTGTTTATGTCTAGTTGGGCGGTGGTCAATACACCCGACTGATCATACACCTCCACTATGGGGGTATAAATGGGTGTAGCACTCACCATGCGTGCCAGCAGTGGACCCGACCTGTCAGCCTGAGTATGTTGTTTAGCGGTGTAAGCCCTATAATCAATTATCCGGAGTTCCTCCAGTAGCTCCGCATGTTGTATATGAGCCTCTTGGAGTTGCGCAAGATGGTCATTCGTGCCTGAAGCTTCACATTCCAACATTGCCAATTTGCCTTCCACCCCTGTGAGTTTTTCCACCACATGCTGACACATATTTAGTTTAGTGCCTATGGCCACACCCCGTATGGTTGTCTTAAAGGCGTCCCATTCTATTTGCCTGATACTATCCGTGCCTGCATTTTCAGTGAAAAAGGTGGTTATGGCCTCTGAAATAGTTGCTCTAAATACCGGGTCCTCCAGCATTTCAGTTGGTAAACGCCAGGTCGGAATCGGAGTCGGAATCCTCCCCCATTGTAAGGACAGTTGAACTGGGTTGTGGTCTGACAGCATCTGACAGCGTCTTCCCTATGTGGATTACCAAGCTAATAGACCCCAATAGAACAGTGAGACAAAAACAACGATCTATTCTGGTATGTAGTCTGTGGGGTGGGGAATAGAAGGAATACTCTCTATGTCCTGCATACTTAGATCTCCATGCATCCCGCAGATCCCAGCCCTCCGCCCAATGTGCCAATGCCTCTGACTGCTTTCTACTTTCAGTGGTGTGTAGAGGTGGGTGAGACCTATCTAATGAAACATCTAGAACCGCATTATAGTCTACCCCTAGGATCCATCTGTGCTCTGACCAGTCCGACAACACCCCGTTAAGGGAGGTAAAATATAGCGCCTGCTCAGTATTAGGGGCCTAAATGCATCCCAGTACCACAGGGATGCCATCTAGTATTCCATGTACAAACACATAGCGTCCCTCCTTGTCTATCCGTTGTTCCATTAATTGAAAGGGGTCTGAGTTCCGTATCCAAATGGCAGCCCCTCTAGAGGAGGCAGAGTATGCTGTAGCAATTAGTTGGCCCTTCCATTTCTTATTTAGTTTGGACCCCTCCGCCCCATTAAGGTGGGTTTCCTGCAGGCATGCAATGGAAATCTTCCTCCTATTCAATTGTGCCAATATTCTGTGCCTTTTATGCACCGAGCCCATTCCGCGCACGTTCCAGGTGCAGAATTTATATGTGTTAGGTGTCGTCATTGTGAGGAAGTGGCAATGTGGATTCGCAGCTCATCACTTGTGTTCTGTGAAACTGTATTATACATGAACTGAGTGCCCTAACTATTTTAAACTCCCCAACTCTAAGGTCCACATACAGACCATAGGGGGGCCTAACAATTTGTACCCAACGTGGGTGAACCAAGATAGCGCAACTATGCCTTTGCTTGGGGGGGTTGGTTCCAACACACTTACACAAATGCAAGCAATTAGTTAGTGTCTCTTAAGTGCACCCTGTTAGTCCAAGGAAACCCCCAGTCCACCAGGGCCCCTCGCGGCTCCACTGAACCTCCTTGTTGCTGTTGTCAGTGAACTCAAAAGTCATTTGCCATCTGCGCCATGATGCGTGGAAACAGCTGAAGACTAGCGTCCGATTCAGAAGGCTCCATGTGAGTGTCAATCAAATGATCCACTTCTATTCATTCTTGGGCGTCGTGGGCCGCCAGGGCTGATGTTGTCAGGATCGTTTTCTCTGCGATTGTTCCTACCAGCTCCTGTGTCAAGGCGGGTTTGGTGATGTCTTCGACCTGGCCACGTCTTGGTTAGCGTGTAGTCGACTGCATCTGACGTGAAGGTCGGTCCTGTTGTGCCGATGACAGCGGATCCTGAGAGGATTGTGACGTAAGCGTGACCTCCATCCATTCTGACGCCTCCTTTGGGGAGTCGAAGAAATACGTTTTATGGTCGTGCATGATTTTTAGACGCGCCGGAAAGAGGAGTGTATACTTCAAATTGCGGTCACGCAGCGCGCGTTTCACTCCCAGGAAGGTCGATCTAGCTTTCTGGACTGCTGGGGTGAAATCTGGGTAGAGGGAGATTGTTCTGTTTTCATATTTCACCGGGGCGTTCTCTCGGGCTGCCCTGAGGATTGTGTCTCTGTCCTTATAATGTAATATGTGTGCGATCATATTAAGGCTCTTAAAGTCATACCGGTAACATGGAAAGGTAGAAACTAATTACTGGAAGCATCATCATCTTAGAAGTGTCCAGCCTGCCTCACCAAGACAGAATTAAAGGAGACCATTTCCCAGCCATATCAGAATTATTATTATTATTATTTTTTTTTATAAATCTTTTTATTAAACAGACTCGACAGTAGGTACAGTGCCACAAAGGTCAATAAGTAAAGTACAGCAAAATCAAGTATATGTGTAGATACAACAGGATGATACATTGGAAATCATGGGGAGGGGGATCATCATTGTCCAGGTCGCGGGGAGGAGTACATATGTCACCACGGCATGCATTCCAGGGGGCCCATGTCTTGGACCATTTCCAGGGACAGCCCCGGGCCGCATACACAGTTTTTTCTATTAGCATGCATCAATCAAGATCTTTTTCCCAATCAGTAACTGTGGGTGCATGTGAGGCCCCCCAAAGTTGTTATATCAGAAATTATTAATAAAACATCATCCAAGATGAGTTGAACTGTTTTAGCAATTGAGGAAGAATATTGTATCCCTAAACAAGTAATGCAATTAGTATTCCATTTGAAATCTGTCCCTTCAAACATGCTTATAAGACAGTGTTTATTTAAGCGAAGAATTTCAGACTTAGAAAAGTGTAACTTGTAACCAGACAAGGCAGCATAAAAAGACAAGAGATCAATAAAAGCGGGTAAAGAAGTAGCAGGGCCAGACATATATAACAAAATATTGTTGGCATAGGCTGTGAACTTGACTTCAAGAGATTAATGAGTAAAACCCAAGAAAGCAGGAGAGTTCCTAAGGGTCAGACATATATAACAAAATATCGTCGGCATAGGCTGTGAACTTAACTTCAAGAGATTTATGAGTAAAACCCCAGAAAGCAGGAGAGTTCCTAAGGGAGTGAAGAAAAGGTTCAAGAGAAAGAATAAAAAGCAAAGGAGACAAAGGGCAATCTTGACGAGTGCCTCATTGGAGAGTAAAATAAGGGGACTGAAAACCAAGAAGACCAATGTGGTAGGGGAAGAATACAGCAAACTAATTAGGGATAAAAAACAGGACCAAATCCATGCCACTTAACAGCACGCATCATAAGAAGCCAGTGAATGCGTTAAAACGTTTTCTCCGCAATTAGGGTAATAGCTGCAATCAGGGAAGAACTTTTAGAGGCAAGATGTATTATGTTGAAAAAAGTTCTAGAATTATCTGCAATTGTTCTACCTTTGACAAACCCTGTTTGCTCATATCCAATCAAGTCGGGGGTTTGACATTATTTATACGCAGAGCAAGAACCTTAGCAAAAATCTTACAATCTAAATTAATTAAAGAAATGGGGCGATAATTACCGCAAGAGGAAATATCCTTACCTTTCTTAGGAATTAGACAAATCATAGCTTCAAGAAAGGAGCCACGAACCTCCTTTTGAGACATAAAATGTTGGAATAAAGATAAAAGATGAGGAAGTAAAATCTGGGAGAAACAGGAATAAAACTCAGCAGTGAAGCCATCTGGGCCAGGGGACTTATCCTTAGGTAGATGGCCTAGGGCGGACTTAAGTTCAGAAAGGGATAGATCATTTTCTAATATGGAGAAATCAAGAAGAGAAGAGGGGCGTGGAGGGAGCGCGTCAAAAAAAGAGTCCAATGCCTCTTCGGAGGGAGAAGATTCTGGAGTATATAGCGTTGTACAAAAATCTGTGAAACAATTTAGTATTTCCTCATCCTTAAAATGATCAGCCCCACTGTTATCAGTAAATTTATCAACCTTGGAATGTTGGGACTTTAACATCAAATAGTTCGCCAATAGTTTGCCAGCTCTATTGCAACCCCATAGAAATTAGAATTAACTTTGAGTAGGGTGCCAGAGGCCTCCTCTGTCGATTTCTTATTAAAAGATAACTTAGCCTGAATTAACTTCTTTAGAGTATCTTCATTTTTAGAGGTAAAAAAGGCATGCTCAAGTTGTTTGATGGAGGCTAACAAGGAAGCGGAATCCTTTGCACACTGTTTCTTTTTAACAGCAATGTAGTCAATAATTAAACCTCTGGCCGTCGCCTTGAAGGCATCCCATACAGTGGGAAAAGGAATATCCGGAGTAGCGTTCCTAAGGAAGAACTCTAGCAAGAACTCTTTGAACCGCTCCAGAAACCTGAGATCCTTGAGCAGATAGTTATTTAAACACCATCTACGTGGCTTGAAAGGGTCCGAGGGAAGAACCAGACTAATCGAGACTGGGGCATGATCGGAAATAAGAATAGACCCAATGTCAGCATTGATTAAGTTAGGGAGTAGATGAGAACTTAAAAAATATAACCTATTCTAGAAGAAGATTTATGAGTGGCAGAATTAAAAGAATATTCAAGCGTGTCTGGATGAGATATTCTCCACGCATCAACAAGGCCCTCGATTGAATTGTAGTCATGAAGGTTTTTTGCATTCTGTTGGGAATGTACTTAGCGTTGGACTTCCTGTCTGTGAAGGGGTCCATGACCTGATTGAAATCCCCACCCACAAGTAAATTAATATCAGGACATGAATGAAAGGTGTGTGATATATTCCTTCAGAATTGTGAATCTACACAAGGCCCATAAATGTTGAGAAGGGAGATAGGGGAACCATTAATATTTAACCCCTCCCCTGCTGGTGATGGAACCACTCCGTCATCAGCCGCGGTCGTGCTGTGCTGATGACAGAGCTGTTCCGTTACGGCCCGCTCGGCACGGATTCCGCACCTGCGCTGAGAGTTCTATTGAGCGGGCGGGGCCGTGACGGAACCGCTCCGTCATGAGCACAGCGCAACCGCGGCTGGTGACGAAGCGGTTCTGTCACCAGCATGGGCGCGCCGCGCGGCCCCCGCACCCCCTTAGCACTGCGGCAGAATAGCCGCCGCAGTGAAGGGGTTAAATGTAAAAGGAGCCATCTTACATCAACATCTATCACCTCCTTCTCCAAAACCATAGAAAGAGAATTGTGAAATAAAGTGACCACTCCATTTTTTTCCTATCTTTAGACGGGGAACAAAAACCTTGCCCACCAATTGCTTTTTAAGTGAATTGATCTTATTCTTATTGAGATGAGTCTCCAGGAGCATTACTATTTTACATTGCAGCCTCGACAGATGAGTAAGAACCCTCTGTTTCTTGACTGGACTACGACTACTGGCCATATTGAAGGGCAAAAGTAAAGCAAAAGCCCCAGTTAGGAATCATAATTTGATCTCCCCTACCCCACAATTGACATCAGGTACCCCGTGCTGGGTGCAAAACATGGTAATAGACTTAAAACTAGACCTAGAAGCCACTTTAGCAGCACAAATTAAGCCTTTAATTTCTAAAGTGGATAGGCTTACTTCTCTAATACACTCTAAATGGCCACAAAAAAAGCAGGTACAAGTGTCTGTCCAGTCACAAGGGACCATAGAATCAACCCCTGAATGTCCAATGAGCACTCAGGCCCCCAAAGGTGTATTAAATAAGGCTCAAGGTACTGCAGTCCATGGGAACCCAGTTATACTCCCTAAGCCGCAAACAGGGAATATTCCCGCTCAATCAATATCTGCTCAGATTACAAAGGGGAATACTCCTGTCCAGGCGATTCAACATTCTGTTGTTGATAATACTGCTACCCCCACTATTCAAGCTAAAGAAGTAGCAGGGAAACTTAACTCAACTTCTGCACCTCCCATTATAAACAAACCTGAAGGGCCCAAACCAAAGCAGACACGTTTTAGGTCCATAAACCTACCACCAGAGGTTTCCCCTTTTGTAGTCGTGTTGACGGCGGTTCCCCCATTGAAGGAGGGAGTAAAAGAATCGTTTACCGAGCTTAGAAACAAATGTGCTCAATGGCTCCATTTACATAAACCCCTACCTAATAACGTGAACGGTGAAATCCTTACCGTGCGTAGAGGGGATTGGGTGGGCAGAAGCAAGAAATCAATAGTAGGGGACGTAATAACTGTTAATTTTAGGGATGTAGGGGCAGCAAGCTACGTGTGTAATGCACCCAATAGTGGTCCTGCGACCCAAATTAATCCACTTCCCCTGTCTTATTTTCTATCAAAGCCCGTACGACCTAACACTCCCTGTCCCAATTTTCAAAGCAACAGTGGACCTGGATATTTTCCACAGCAACCTGCTAAATCTTGGTTGCAACCACCTTATCCGCCCCCTTTTTTTCCACATCATGTTAATTTACAGCAGCAGCCCCCAATTGCCCCACTCTTTCCTATGCATCAAGCAAAAGCCCACTGGCAACACCCTTTTCATTTTCCGCCACCTTTACCTCAGTCAGTTTATCAATGGCCACAATCTTTTCAGCCACCTCAATTGGATAAATATTCTTGGCAACAAACGTGGCAGGACCCGCCCCACTCTCAAGACCCCATGTCCTCACAATTCGCCCACCCAAATAGATATGCCGTGCTAGATGAGGTAGATTGACTTAGCTCACTAGAAGCATTGGATCTAAACAACCCTAATTCTGAGATGGAGTATTCTTCTTTTTCCTCTGCCAAGCCCCCAGTTGTACCCCACGAATCTATTGAATTGTCATCATTAAGTCCTTCCCAGCACATAGGCAATCAGGGTAGCCTGGATATATGTACAACTACTGCTAGCCCCAGACTAAGTCCGGTTACCATCTTTCAGGAAGAGGGTCCTGCTTTATTATCACCAGTAAACCAGCAGGAGTTGCCTGTTGCTGGTAATGCTGGGAAACCAGCAGGAATCTCTCTTATTTCCTGGAATATTGCTGGTCTTACTAGTAAATTGGGTACACCCTTTTGGACCAGCTTTTTGGGCGAGGGTTTTGATTTAATTTTATTACAGGAAACTTGGTGTCCAGACCCTATTAATATTGAAGGGTATGCATCTTTTTGTCTCAGAGCAACCAAATCCAGCTCGGGCAGGGCTAAGGGAGGCCTTTTATTGTTAGTGTCAACTAAGCTGTGTGATTGTACGGTCAAATATAGTACAACTGTGGGGACACACAGCCAAGTTATAAGGGTGGAATGCAGAAAGAACATTGACTTAGTTATTGTTAACTTCTATAACAACATTTTTGACGCCACCAGGGGGGATATTTTACTGCCTTTAGAAAAGGAAATCATTAAAGCTTTAGATATCTCGAAAAGAAAGGCTGAGGTGGTATGGGCTGGGGATTTTAATTTGCAGCCTTGCCATCCATCTAACGGGAATATCTGTGGCTTTGATGTAGTATTAAATAGCCATTGGAGAGATCAGGGGGGGAAGGAGGATTCCCCTCATTTCCAACACTGCAGCTATGGTTCCACCCTAAATAATATGCTAGCCATGCTAGATATGACCCTGTTAAACTGCAATGTTAACAACCGGGCAATAACATGCCCTACATTCACGGGTAGAGATGCATGTTCATTTATTGATCATATCTTGTTGTCTAGCAGTGGAGACTACACTGATTTATACGTGAATGAAGAAAGTCTCAGTGACCATAATAGCCTACGTGTTACCCTCTTGGGGCATGGCACCTCAACAGTTTCAGGTGGTAAATGTACAACCGATATAGTGCCTACTAGACCAAAGGGCCTTAGGGTTAAATGGACCGGTGTAAATTCCAAAGTTAAGCAGAAGGAGGTTGTCACCCAATGCAAGAATCAAATTAGTTATTGTTTGGATGATGACAGTGATTCTGGCTGCTTAATAGAATGTTTTGTATCTTTGAACATCATTATTGAGGGTATCTTCACTAAGACCCCGTCAGCCAACAGTGGTCAAAAGCAGGGGTGGTTTGATAAGACATGTATCGTCGCCCTCCGTAACCTAAAGAATGCGCTAGGCACCAAACCACGTGTTAAGACTGTGATACAACACCTCAGGGCTAGTTATAAATTAGCCATCAATAAAAGGAAAAGGGTATTACAGTCTGAGGCGTGGGACAAGCTGAGGGAGGCTGCTGAGACTAAAAACAGTAAACTCTATTGGGAAACGATTAATAGTTCGTTTCTCAGTAGAGAAAATGTTCCAGAACTGACCTCATATGTGGCATGTAGCGACTGGGTTAATCATTTTTCTAAAATATTTAACCCTGAAGGGCCAATTTCTGAGTTACCACCACCAGATATAAACCCATGGTTGCCCCTTTCGTTGGCTATAACATTGGAAGAATGTCAGGAAGCAATTTCTTTAAGTAAAGGAGGCAAGGCACCTGGCCCCGATGGGGTTCCGCTGGATTTATATAAAGATGAAACAGCGTTATGGGCTCCCATTTTGACAAGGATTTTTAATTGTGCGGCTGAAAATGAATTCCCTTCTACCTGGGGTCAATCGATCATCATCCCTTTACATAAGAAGGGCGATAAGTCAGAGGCCTCTAATTATCGCCCAATTTCATTACTGGATGCCTCTGTAAAGGTGATGAGCAGGATTTTACTGAAGAGGCTAGAAGACTGGGCAACTGATTTTAACATCTTAACTAAAGTCCAATACGGTTTCCGCAAAGGTCTGGGTACACTGGACCAATGCGTAAATCTGGACCTTTTAATCAGTAAATATACTGTGGCCAAAAGTGGCAACCTCTTTTTATGTTTTGCTGATTTGAGCAGCGCTTTTGATTTGGTTAACCATAGTATTCTTTGGGAGGTTCTGCTTGAAGCAGGGGCACCAAGGGAAATAGTGTATTTTTTAGCCAGACTATACGAAAAACTTTCATGTAAAGTCCGCTATGGTACCCTTGGCGAATGTACCCCGTTTTTTAAAGTGTCTCGGGGCATTCGTCAGGGTTGTGTTTTAGCCCCGCTTTTATTTTCCCTTTTTATTAATGGTGTAGACCGATCCTTGACCAACATTTTAGCAGATGCCCCCCAGATTGGTGGTAAACCTGTTCCGCTGTTACTTTATGCGGATGACGCTGTTCTTTTATCTCGAACACAGTTGGGCCTACAGCGCCTTATTGATAATTTCACGCAGTTTATACAAGCTAGGCAGCTTCGTGTGAATAAAACTAAGACATACGTAATGTCATGTGGTCAGGCAGCCAAGCAGGTAAAACATACTTTCTTCCTAGATAAGGAAAAGCTGACCTCTGTTAAATCCTTTTGTTATTTGGGAATAACATATAGTAACAGTGGGTCCTGGCATGCGGAATTTGATGCCGTAAAAATAAAAATGTTACGGTCCACTAGTAGCATTTTTCGTTTTGCCTCTAAACTTGGCTCACGAAGTATCTATGATATGACGAACATATATAATGTATGCTGTGTTTCCTCTGCTCTGTATGGGGCAGGGGTGTGAGGTCACTGTGAGGGTATTCTCTTGCAGAAGGAGGAAAATAAGTTCTTAAGGAGGCTATTATGTGTTCCCCCTTCCGCCTCCATACAGTTGATCCATGACGAAGTTGGGATCGAGTACATCTCTGACTTAGCAGCAGTTCGGCCACTTTTATTGTGGCGATCTATTTGGGCTAAGCCGGAGACCCGATTCACTCAGGATATTATCCTTGACTGTATAGGTTTGGATCATTCCTCACGGGTATTATGGTTAAGATACATCCATCATTGGTATCTACTTTTGTTTAACATTAATGTGTTTCGTGAGCCGGAAAAGGTTGTATCCATTTCAAAAAAAGAAATTAAGATAACGTTCCTTAATTTTCGTAAGGCTGAGCGAGACAAAGCTGTTGGAAATCTTGCTACTTTGAAATTTTACAAAGATCTAAATTTAGCTTCTGGACTGCAATCCTATCTTGTATTTGTGACCCGCCCTTCCCACCAGTATGTTTTAACACGGGTCAGATTGGGTATTGTACACCACTTGGTTGCTTTTCCAAACACAAAGACTAGTTCAAACACACCTTGTCCGTGTGACGGTACTTCTCGTCAGAGTAGTTGCCATTTTTTACTTTTTTGTAAATTTTATCAGTATTTTAGGCTTAAATACCTTAAACCAATTTTTATCAAATATAACATCTGTACCACACAAACAGCACTGATATTTTTATCCTTACTAGTGAACGAGGAGATTTGTTTCTTCTTGGCTACTTTTATTTTAAAATGTACAGCTGCCAGGAAAAGAATTGTACTTTAATGTTGTTTACTGACCTGTCTGTACTTGTGTTATACAGCTGCCAGGGTTTATTCATGATGAAATTAATGTTATTATCCCTGTCTGTATACATATGTTTTATCTTTCTTTGAATTTTATATCAATGTCTGTATCAAGGTATTTATGCAGTGCCCCACAGTATTGAATGATTATTTAATAATTCTAATATACAGTCCCCAGTAAAGGCCTAGTAAGTAATTTCTATTGATTCCCAGTTAGTCCATGTAAGAACGTCGTGTATTTTATAAGAACATGTTTGACCTATAGAGGCATGAATACCTTCCACTTGCTGCACTTTAGCTTTTTCCCTTTTTCAGGAAAGATTATTTTGTGATTTTAATATTTCAATTGTGTTTTTGCTTGTATGATTTGTATGTACAAATCGAATAAAAGCTTTTGAACTTGAACTTGACTGGACTACGTGGTCCCTTAACATTCTATGAAACAATGCGAACATTATCAATCATATTGACCAAAGAAAAAAGAAAACATTAAGCAATAAGATATACAATTTATAACTGTTAGCAACCGCAAAATCAATTTATAATTTATGTAGTTGAAAGATGTGCACATGCAACCTTGTAATACAAGGTACCAGACAATGAATATCAGAAAGCAGTAAGGAAAATAAATAATAAAATGTTGACAAAATAGAAAATGAGAAGAGCTGGAAAAAAATAGAAACAGTGTTCTGTAGAGACATAAGGAATATAAAAAGGAAGAAGAAAAAAAATGAAGGAACTAGAAAAAAGGAGACCAAAATGGTAAAATGATAGGAGAAGAAAGTTGACAAGAGGCAAAGAAGCCTCAGTCAAAAGGAACAGAGCATATTGCCCGAAAAAAAAGAACAACATAGGTAGGCGGGAAGCCGCAGAAAGAAGACAGACGCAACAAATCAAAGACAAGGAGGAACGGCGAAGACCATAGAAGAAAAATATAATAAGGAGCGACCATAAGAGCAGCAGTGTAGTATAACAGAATAACATGAAACAAGAGATCTCGAAATAAACTACCTAAGAATTACGTAGACAATAAGGAGAAGAAGACACTTACTGAAACCAGAAGAATTATAAACAATAGGAATGGGAAGGAGGGCACCATGAGGAGAAAAAAACATCAAGAAGGGTAACCGCGCCACACAAGACATACCTGTGAAAAAAAGAGAGACAAAACATTATCATCGATCCAACAGCTGAGAGGACGGATAATAACCAATGTAAAACATAAAATATAAAACATACGAAGATAAAACAAACAAACAACCACAAATGTGAGTATTAAGTCCTCAAAATGCCTATAAAATGAGAAAGGAGAAGCCAACAATGAGCAAAAAAACAGCATTTAAAGTTGAGCAACTAAAGGAACCACATGAAGAAGCAGTCGAAAGTCATGTTTTCCCAAGCTCCATTTTCTCTTCTTTGTGACGAAGAATAAACTGTCTTATATCAGCTGGACGGTCAAAAGAGTAGGATCTTTCCTTATGAGTGGTTATAAAAAAAAAGGATGAACAAGACCATATCTAGCGTTCATAGAGCAAAGAGCAGGGCGAAAGGAAAGAAACACTTTACGTCGAGCACTGGTGGCGCGGGAAACATCTTGAGGGAAAAATATTTTTTAACCAGCCCACAACATCTGCTTTCTCTACTTGGCCGCAGACAAAACCATTAATAGTTAAGTATATTCCAGAAATAGAACTATAATCCCTCTAGGACGCTGGACCGATGATGCAGAGGGAGATCCACCAGGGCTGAGACCAACGCGATCAGCTCGTTGTAGGTTAAGTGGAGTATTTTCTTTAAGGCCAACTATTTTAGGTATATTCAGGAATACCATAAATTCTAAGGTTGTTGCGTCGGTTGCGATTTTCCAAATCCTCCGTCTGCTGTTTGAGGAGAATTATCTCTTTAGACATAGCTTCAACCTTTGAGGAGACATCCTGAGCGTTACTGAGCCTCTGCTCCACCACCGATACCCTAGATTCTAGATTGGACCATTTCTCCTCAAGCCGCTGAAGAGTAGCATTGGTGTCAAGAATTAAGAGTTTCATAAGTTTAAACTCCTCCATAAGGTCCTCTGGCGTATTAGGTAGAGGAGATTTTGTAGGTGAGTTAGGATCCTTCTTAGGAAGCTTAGAAGCAGCAGTGGGGGAGTCCTTACGCAGGCAAGACATACTTTCAGAAATGCCCTTCTGAATAAATAGGGAGGAGGGGTCCATAAATGCACCAAAAAATAATGTCACTGCATTACCTCACACCACAGGTGTAGTTGGCAAGCAAAAGTTAAGTGAAACCAAGTCTCAATTATAAATGCGAACAGAATACCGCTCTCCAAAAAGCAGAAGAACCACCCTGTCTTAAAAAGCAAGAATACATTGAAAAAATACGCTGTAACCCTGCACCAGCACTCCAATAGTATTTAGAAAATGTGATCAAGTCTCGGAAAAAAGCCGCTCTAGTGACAAAACAGTCTCTAGCAAAGGGTGGTACGTCACAAAGCCGGAGCTGGCATGTGAAGACTCAAACCAAGCCTACGTCATACAAGATATTTGAAGAATTAAGCGGCTATGAATGCATAGAAGAAGTCTCCTTGTTGGTTATATCATCCATAGTGTGAAAAACTGGCCTTATTTTAATAAAACCTGATGCAGAAACCTGGTGCAAAATTAACAGTACCAACCCAACATCCAGGGTATATATTGTTTGTGACAGGAGAATACAACTCTTTTAGGAGCTCATACGCCTGCTGGGAAGTGCCTTAAGCGTTATTAAATAGTCCATTTCCAATCCAGCGACATGCAGTGACAGAAGGAATTATTGAAACAGACTGGCAGCTTCAAAAATAGAAATACCGACACTATTTCAAAAGAGATCACCAATTATTGACCATTGGGTCACCCACAAGTCCTGAAGCAAAGACATGCCAAGACAAAAATCCAGGAAATTAATTGCCACGCACTGACTGTAAAAGCCGGCGTCCCTCGTTTATAGCTGAAATGAGGGCGTTTATGAGGGAAGCACGATGGGGGGGAGAACACGTGAATTAATCAATAAAAAACGAAAAAAGCACAACTACCTGTTCCCCCACGTCAGCGCACGAAAATCATTCAGGTCATACGTAAAGAATACTGGTTAAGTCGCTCCAAAGTCCCGAAGGTCTCCACTGGGGTACGGAGCTTCACAAAGTCGTGGCCATCTTGTGGCGGCTCAAGCCACGCCCCCTCATTATGCAGGTTCAAGGATGGAATCAAAGGAGAAGATTTGAGTGTGCATATATATAGATATACCGCAAATAGAAGTGGGGATAGAGGGCATCCCTGCCTCATGCTGCAATTCATGTGAATAGCCTCAGAAGGGGCTCACAACAACTTGCACGACATTAAAAAACATGGACCCAAACCCCATCACAGACATGGCTGCCCACTAGCACTGCCAGGAGACCCTGTTGAATGCTATTTCTTAGCTTCCAACATGATCATCCCAGCGGGACTTTTTTACTCACCTGTGCCAGGTAGCACAGATATAGCTTGATTAATATGGTAAATGGTATCCCGTGAAGGGATGAACCCATGTTGGATGGGATCGATTAGGGACATTATGACCACAGTTAGTCAAGTGGATAATACCAGTGTATAGATTTTAGAATTGCAATTACGTAATGATATAAGGCGATATGAATCACAATTAAGTGGATCTTTGTTCTTTCTTACAAATACGGATATAAATGTTTCTCCCCGAGATGGCGGTATCGGTTCAAGGAATTCCGGGGAATTCACAAGTTCCAGCAGTAGAGGGGTGATGATGTTTTTAAACTTCTTATAGAATTCTATTGGTATAGCATCGCAACCTCCTGCTTGCTAAGTTGAAAAGCAAGTAAATGGCCCATCTCTTAAACTGTTCTCAAAACACAGCAAAACTTTAGCACAGAACTTAGAACAAGCCCTGTCCCGAATCATTTTTTTCACTTGCATGTGCAATGTGGTCAATTGTTCATATAGGTCAGAGACATTATCTGGATAGTTTTGATGCCTATGCTGAAGTGAATATTCCATTTCCAATTAAAGTGCATCCCTTAACTTTGCGTCAGCAACGTGCTCTTTCGTACCCTTTTAAATGGTATAACTAACAGTCTGGCTCCGAACGAAAGCCTTTAAGATGTTAGAGCCCATTACTGGATTTGCAGTACCTTTTTTCATATTGATAACCTCACTTAGACCAGAGCCCATTAAGGTAATATTTGTTGAGTATAATTGGCATGGAGGTGCAACAGAGGACAAGTAACAACAATGGGTTATGATCAGATACAATCCAAGGATGTATTAAACACAACGGGCAAAAAACTATGACTGGCAAAGAACAAATCAATGCGAGAAGATGTACCATGAGCAGAATGAACAATTAAACTGGGTTCATCTCCCTGGCAGGCCCACCAAACACCACAAAAGGTGCTTGTTTTGAGAATTTGTTTTATAGTTGCCTTGTACTATGTACGCCACTGACTTGCTTCTAGAGATGTTGGTGAGTCCAATCACGGATGGATAGTCAGGTTAAAATACCCGCATATAAGAATTGGGTCTTGCCACATACTGAGCTCACCAGTCAGAAAAGTGAACATTGTAGGATCTTTTGTATTTGTGGCATAAATCACACAAACTCTAAGTTGTAAGTTACTGCTCCCAATTTGATTGATCAACCAATGCCCAAACCTGTCCAACTTGACCTGATGAGCAACCCACTCATTCTCCCTAGAAAGTAATGCCATCTCCTTCTTTGGAAAAAACATAGTTGATGGACAGAATGTAGAACAATGTCATACATTCACCCCAGTACAAGGATCTGGGCCTAAATCCATAGTTTCTTTGCACTCCACACCACCCTGGGTTAGACACTGGCTATATGCAAATCAGCTCTGACCCTGTGCCCCATGGGAACAGTCCAGTCCGAACTACCAAGCCATGTCTTTCCCAGACCGGAATCAAGCATCCAAGGACCGGTTTCTGGCTATCAGCCGTCATTCAGCCTGGATAGCTTGACTCCCGTGGTGTGGAGAGCCTGCGACTCACGTCTGAGTATACCCAGCACACTCGGGGTGAAAATTGCAAAAAAACACAGTTGATGGACAGAATGTAGAACAATGTCATACATTCCCCCCAGTACAAGGATCTGGGCCTAAATCCATCGTTTCTATGCACTCCACACCACCCTGGGTTAGACACTGGCTATATGCAAATCAGCTCTGACCCTGTGCCCCATGGGAACAGTCCAGTCCAAACTACCAAGCCATGTCTTTCCCAGACCGGAATCAAGCATCCAAGGACCGGTTTCTGGCTATCAGCCGTCATTCAGCCTGGATAGCTTGACTCCAGTGGTGTGGAGAGCCTGGGACTCACGTCTGAGTATACCCAGCACACTCGGGGTGAAAATTGCAAAAAACACAGTTGATGGACAGAATGTGGAACAATGTCATACATTCACCCCAGTACAAGGATCTGGGCCTAAATCCATCGTTTCTTTGCACTCCACACCACCCTGGGTTAGACATTGGCTATATGCAAATCAGCTCTGACCCTGTGCCCCATGGGAACAGTCCAGTCCGAACTACCAAGCCATGTCTTTCCCAGACCGGAATCAAGCATCCAAGGACCGGTTTCTGGCTATCAGCCGTCATTCAGCCTGGATAGCTTGACTCCAGTGGTGTGGAGAGCCTGGGACTCACGTCTGAGTATACCCAGCACACTCGGGGAGAAAATTGCAAAAAACACAGTTGATGGACAGAATGTAGAACAATGTCATACATTCACCCCTGTACAAGGATCTGGGCCTAAATCCATTGTTTCTTTGCACTCCACACCACCCTGGGTTAGACACTGGCTATATGTATGACATTGTTCTCCATTCTGTCCATCAACTGTGTTTTTTGCAATTTTCACCCCGAGTGTGCTGGGTATACTCAGACGTGAGTCCCAGGCTCTCCACACCACTGGAGTCAAGCTATCCAGGCTGAATGAAGGTTGATAGCCAGAAACCGGTCCTTGAATGCTTGATTCCGGTCTGGGAAAGACATGGCTTGGTAGTTCGGACTGTACTGTTCCCATGGGGCACAGGGTCAGAGCTGATTTGCATATAGCCAGTGTCTAACCCAGGGTGGTGTGGAGTGCAAAAAAACGATGGATTTAGGCCCAGATCCTTGTACTGGGGTGAATGTATGACATTGTTCTACATTCTGTCCATCAACTGTGTTTTTTGCAATTTTCACCCCGAGTGTGCTGGGTATACTCAGACGTGAGTCCCAGGCTCTCCACACCACTGGAATCAAGCTATCCAGGCTGAATGAAGGCTGATAGCCAGAAACCGGTCCTTGGATGCTTGATTCCGGTCTGGGAAAGACATGGCTTGGTAGTTTGGACTGGACTGTTCCCATGGGGCACAGGGTCAGAGCTGATTTGCATATAGCCAGTGTCTAACCCAGGGTGGTGTGGAGTGCAAAAAAAACGATGGATTTAGGCCCAGATCCTTGTACTGGGGTGAATGTATGACATTGTTCTACATTCTGTCCATCAACTGTGTTTTTTGCAATTTTCACACCGAGTGTGCTGGGTATACTCAGACGTGAGTCCCAGGCTCTCCACACCACTGGAGTCAAGCTATCCAGGCTGAATGAAGGCTGATAGCCAGAAACCGGTCCTTGGATGCTTGATTCCGGTCTGGGAAAGACATGGCTTGGTAGTTCGGACTGGACTGTTCCCATGGGGCACAGGGTCAGAGCTGATTTGCATATAGCCAGTGTCTAACCCAGGGTGGTGTGGAGTGCAAAAAAACGATGGATTTAGGCCCAGATCCTTGTACTGGGGTGAATGTATGACATTGTTCTACATTCTGTCCATCAACTGTGTTTTTTGCAATTTCCACCCCCAGTGTGCTGGGTATACTCAGACGTGAGTCCCAGGCTCTCCACACCACTGGAGTCAAGCTATCCAGGCTGAATGAAGGCTGGTAGCCAGAAACCGGTCCTTGGATGCTTGATTCCGGTCTGGGAAAGACATGGCTTGGTAGTTCGGACTGGACTGTTCCCATGGGGCACAGGGTCAGAGCTGATTTGCATATAGCCAGTGTCTAACCCAGGGTGGTGTGGAGTGCAAAAAAACGATGGATTTAGGCCCAGATCCTTGTACTGGGGTGAATGTATGACATTGTTCTACATTCTGTCCATCAACTGTGTTTTTTGCAATTTTCACCCCGAGTGTGCTGGGTATACTCAGACGTGAGTCCCAGGCTCTCCACACCACTGGAGTCAAGCTATCCAGGCTGAATGAAGGCTGATAGCCAGAAACCGGTCCTTGGATGCTTGATTCCGGTCTGGGAAAGACATGGCTTGGTAGTTCGGACTGGACTGTTCCCATGGGGCACAGGGTCAGAGCTGATTTGCATATAGCCAGTGTCTAACCCAGGGTGGTGTGGAGTGCAAAAAAACGATGGATTTAGGCCCAGATCCTTGTACTGGGGTGAATGTATGACATTGTTCTACATTCTGTCCATCAACTGTGTTTTTTGCAATTTTCACCCCGAGTGTGCTGGGTATACTCAGACGTGAGTCCCAGGCTCTCCACACCAGTGGAGTCAAGCTATCCAGGCTGAATGACGGCTGATAGCCAGAAACCGGTCCTTGGATGCTTGATTCCGGTCTGGGAAAGACATGGCTTGGTAGTTCGGACTGGACTGTTCCCATGGGGCACAGGGTCAGAGCTGATTTGCATATAGCCAGTGTCTAACCCAGGGTGGTGTGGAGTGCAAAAAAACGACGGATTTAGGCCCAGATCCTTGTACTGGGTGAATGTATGACATTGTTCTACATTCTGTCCATCAACTGTGTTTTTTGCAATTTTCACCCCGAGTGTGCTGGGTATACTCAGACGTGAGTCCCAGGCTCTCCACACCACTGGAGTCAAGCTATCCAGGCTGAATGAAGGCTGATAGCCAGAAACCGGTCCTTGGATGCTTGATTCCGGTCTGGGAAAGACATGGCTTGGTAGTTCGGACTGGACTGTTCCCATGGGGCACAGGGTCAGAGCTGATTTGCATATAGCCAGTGTCTAACCCAGGGAGGTGTGGAGTGCAAAAAAACGATGGATTTAGGCCCAGATCCTTGTACTGGGGTGAATGTATGACATTGTTCTACATTCTGTCCATCAACTGTGTTTTTTGCAATCTCCTTCTTTGGGACATCTATCCCAGTTGCAGCAAGGGTGTGATTCAATTTATGGAGTTCCATCAGAAAAGACTGCACCAACCAAACAGGAGGAGGCATCGCCATCGTCCATAAGAACACCATCAGAATCACGACCAGCTTCGACGATAACCTTACACCCGCCGAACACCTCCACTTCCAGATCCACACCGACCCCAGGACCACACTTAGAGGCACCCTCATCTACAGACCACCAGGAACCCGTAAACAATTCAGCGAAGACATCACTGAGTTCATCAGCCTACACGCCCTCGCCTCCGAGAACTACATTCTACTGGGAGACCTCAACTTCCACCTGGAAAACAAAAACGACAGCAACACCACCACCCTTCTGGACAACCTGGCCAATCTCGGACTCAAACAACTTGTTGACACCCCCACCCATGTAGCCGGACATACGCTCGACCCAATCTTCACCTCCAGCAAACACATCTCCTTCGATCGCACCACAACTCTCCATTGGACGGACCATAGTTGTGTTCACTTCAGCTACAAAACTACCTCGACCCACAACCCCCCACAACCTATTCCGCGAAGAAACTGGAACAAAATCACCACTGACCAACTCATCACATCGCTCAACCAAAACCCTCCCGCCCTCTCATCGGACCCAAACCAAGCTGCCACCCGACTCAAACAATGGATCACTCACAGTGCTGAAGAATTAGCACCCTTGAAAAACCACCAAAGCAAACAGGGTAGCAAAAAGGCCCCCTTGTTCAATGATGACCTTAAGAAATCCAAGAAACTATGCCGTACTCTCGAGAAAACATGGAGAAAAAACCCAACCACTGACAACCTGACCTCCTTCAAGACAGCCACCCGCAAACACCACCAATTGATCCGATCCACCAAGAAATCAGCATTCAAGGATCGACTGGACAACAACGCCCATAACAGCAAGAAACTATTCAACATCGTCAAAGAATTTACCAACCCCACCGCAGCCTCAAACGACATTACTCCTTCCCCAGACCTCTGCGATTCGCTATCATCCTTCTTCTACAACAAAATCGCCGACATACATAATAGCTTTGAGAACATTTCCAAAGAACAGTCCACTCCACCCACCTCCGAACCTAAACCGCCCTCTAACAACCTTAGCGCCTGGAACCCAATCACCACGGAAGACACCATCCGCCTAATGAACTCCATCCATTCAGGTTCGCCAACCGACCCCTGTCCCCACCACATCTTCAACAAAGCAGACTCCATCATCGCACCCCATCTCCGTGATGTCATCAACTGCTCCTTCAACTCCGCTACCTTCCCAGACAGCTGGAAACACGCCGAACTCAGCGCCCTCCTGAAGAAACCCACAGCTGACCCCTCTGAACTTAAGAACTACTGCCCCATCTCCCTCCTCCCATTCCCTGCCAAAGTCATTGAGAAAGCCGTCAATAGCCAGCTCGCCGCCTTCCTCGAATCCAACAACTCCCTTGACACCTCACAGTCCGGCTTTCGAGCCAAACACAGCACCGAAACCGCCCTCATTGCAGCGACAGACGACATCCGAACACTACTAGACAACAGAGAAACAGTTGCCCTCATCCTACTCGACCTCTCCGCGGCCTTCGACACAGTCTGTCATAGCACCCTCATACAACGCCTCAGCAACATCGGCATACAAGGAAAAGCCTTGGACTGGATCATCTCGTTCCTCGCCGGGAGAACCCAGAGAGTCCGACTTCCCCCATTCAAATCAGAGGCCACGGAAGTCATCTGCGGAGTACCACAAGGATCATCACTCAGTCCCACCCTCTTCAACGTGTACATGAGCCCACTCGCATCCATCGCGCGAAAACACAACCTCAACACCATCTCTTACGCTGACGACACCCAGCTGATCCTTTCCCTCACCAAAGACCCTAACACTACCAAAACCAATCTTCACGAAGGCATGAAAGAAGTAGCCGAATGGATGAAAAACAGCCGCCTAAAACTTAACTCAGACAAAATGGAAGTCCTCATCCTAGGATCATCCCCCTCTGCCTGGGATGACTCATGGTGGCCATCGGCCCTGGGCACAGCACCCATTCCCACAGACCACGCACGTAACCTAGGCTTCATCCTAGACTCCTCCCTCTCGATGACCAGACAAGTCAACGCCGTCTCTTCCTCCTGCTTCAACGTACTTCGTATGCTCAAAAAAATCTTCTGTTGGATCCCCTCCGAGACAATAAAGACTGTCACCCACGCACTGGTCACTAGCCGACTGTACTATGGAAACACCCTCTACGCCGGAATCACAGCCAAATTACAGAAAAAACTCCAACGCATCCAAAATGCATCAGCCAGACTCATATTGGACATCCCTCGCCAAGATCACATTACCGGTCACCTGAAAGACCTCCACTGGCTTCCCGTCAACAAGAGAATAACATTCCGTCTCCTCACCCACGCACACAAGGCCCTCTACAAACTAGGACCCGAATGCCTCAACACACGACTGTCCTTCTACACACCCACCCGCCAACTAAGATCCTCCAATCAAGCCCTCGCCGCAGTCCCGGCATCCATAGATCCACCATGGGAGGAAGATCCTTCTCCTACTTGGCGGCCAAGACCTGGAATTCTCTCCCCACTCACCTCCGCCTTACACAGAACCACATATCCTTCAGAAAGGAACTTAAAACCTGGCTATTCGATAAATAATGCACCCCCTCCCCAAAGCGCCTTGAGACCCTCTGGGTGAGTAGTGCGCTATACAAATTCCTGAACTTAACTTAACTTAACTAACAGCAAGATGAGTCTCGTGAATACAGAGAAGATAGGGCTTCAACGTGTCTAGTTGCGCTCGAACATATATAATCTTAGCAGTAGAGCGCATACCATTAACCACATCGCTGCAGCGGCTTTTCCCGCTGTGTCCGGTGTTTTTGAAAATACCGCGTTACATAACGAGCTCAGCTCGTCATCAGCATACGAGCGCCGTAGCTGATGACGAGCTGAGCTCGTCATCAGCATCGAAGGGGTTAATATTCCAAACAAAGAGGGGGTATATCCTTGTCACGACTCCTAAGAATATTATTTATTAGTGGGTTAAAACTTTCTCCTGCACATGGTATCACAATTTAACTCAGTTAGCTCAGTTGATGGTGTATTTTTTCCAGTGCTTAATTTGAGCCGGTGCACTCCGGGGCAGAACACCGGCACTTAATTGGTTTCTGGTGCTCAGTACCTGCACCAAATTGGCAGCACCATACTTTAGAACAGTCCATAACATGGTGCGCTGCTCATCTAATTTAGAGATGAGCAGAACAATGGCAGTATAGGAATACAATATACATTTAAATAGTGCTAATACCTGCCTCTCCAGCCATTCCTTTAGCTTTGGGGACATGGAATACTTTGAACTGTCGCATTTACTTGCGAGAGAGATGGCTAGTAGTTGTTTTGGAAGCGATGACAAGGGCGATGGGTGATGAAAGCTGCAGGGCCACCTGGTCAGAGCCCTGGCACTTAATATTTTACAAATTAAGCACTGATATTGTCCTTTTATCCCATAAGACCCCTGCTGACTTACCAAAGTTGCTATATTTTTGTAGTGTAGTTCCTAGTTTCCCACTAGGCCCTGCGCATTGGAATAACATAAACAGTAGTATCGACGTGGAACTGCTTATATTCCAGGCCTCCACTGACTATGCTAAACTTAATTGGGTTGTGTTACCAACTAGCTCAGAGGTCACTGGAAACTTTCTTCTCTGCATAGGAAGTGATCAGCTTCCTTGGCACAGACAAGAAGGGATTCAGCTTTCCAACAACCGTGCAACATGACAACTTTGCTCCTCAGATCAAGAGTCGATCTCTAGGGTCGTGTGAAACAATAGACATAGATTTCACTCAGTCAGTCTAGTGCAGTTTACTTTCACAGTATGTAGAGAATAGAGAGACGGGCGTTTATCAATAAAGGGTTAACATTTATTGAACAGTCTTTCTTCTCATACAAGAGAAATGTATTGCCACAATTGCAATAACTGTTATTATAAAAAGTACGTACAGTAAGATAAGAATAGCGAAATAGAACTGTAAAAGCATTGATATGGTTTCTTAGCCATACAATGGTTTAAAAGTAATAAAACATATATACAGTCATATATACATTAGGCTAACATACTCAACTGGTGCTTCTAACTAAGCCTACCCCAGTGTGCCTGACCTAAGCCTAACACGTGAGAAGGGGGAGTAAGTAAGTAGCTTAAGTTAAGTTGGTTTTGCCAAGGTTTGTTTCAAGAATTCTCGTCTAAGGGTTTAGTCAACACCATACCTCTGAATAGAATGATGGAGGATTGGTATCTCCTTCAGGGGTCTCTCTCGATATCCCAGTCACCTGCGAGGGTAAACTGGAAGCGCCGGGACTGGATTTCTCTGCACGAGAAAGGCAGCGGCTTCTCTCAGCGCGTCGAGGAAGGAGGGGTGACAGCGTCTGCGGGCAGCTGGGCTGGATGTCTTCGCAGAGGACGGCTGCACGGCTCCTCAAGCGTACTGCACCATAGGTCGCGCTGTAGCGGCGATAATGGTAATCAGTAGCTTCACCACCACAGGATAGCAGGCTGCAGCGACAGAGTGCTAGTTTTTACCAACACGGGGTCATGCAGGCAGCTGGCATCAGCAACATGTTCGCTCATTGCTTAAGGCAACGTTGGTAATATTTATACCTGACAGGTGCCGGGTTTGACGCAAGTTTGCTGGACATAAGACGTCAATTAAAGATGTCACTAGGAAGTGATAGTTATCAGTTGCTCATTAGAGTTCCATTACTAATCAAAACATAGCAAGCGGGGATTTCCAGGTTTGCTAAGTTTTTATCTTGTTGAAGAACTCGGAGTGTTATCTAGGAATATCAGATAGTGACTGCTGCTCTGTCATTGCACTAATTGGTCGCAAAGGAAGTAGCAGAGAGTCATGCTGGAATGTGGCTCTGTGGCTCTGCTCGTGTGAGGCCAGAGATGACTTTACAGAAAATCGCACTTGAACGGTTATGCCAATATAGGGAATAAATGGATTTATAGCCGAATAGGGGCATAAGGTCACAGTATCGATCAGGAACCTAGATAAGCACATGACACCCACTCCACGAATTCATGTCCATCAAAATTACTAAAACTAAGCAATTAGATGCATGTGTAACATGGTGTAACATAGCCCACCCCAAAATACATAAATGCATTCGAAATAGGCGTACTTGTAATACATGGAATTTAGGTACTGTACGTAGTTTTAAAAGCATAGTAATTCATTCAGAAATTATTGCATATGAAATCAATGAACGATTATGCATAAAGAATTACACATGAAGTATCTCTGACAGAAGAAATGCGAGATAAATCATCACATAAAAATGCATTGTAATAATATGTGTGCTAGAGGCTGGTGTTATGTTGTTATGTCTCTAGATGTGTTTTTAGAAATAGAAGTGTGAAGCTTCTGTTCTCTAAGAATAGTTTTTACGTTAAGCAAAGAATTGTTCGTGCCAAAAAAGGTCAATATTAGAAAAATGTCCAATTCAAAGAAAATAGATTTCCAAAGCTCTTGGCAGTTTTTGTTGATCAAAACTGAAGGCCGAATTCAGAGTTCATGAGAACGCTGTGTGTCGGAAAGCTTCTCAAAAGTTATTGTTTCTGTACGGGTGAGAACATCGTATCAGACAGGCTCTCAAAGAATTGGTCTACAAATTCAGGTGATAGTTCAACCAAATTAGATAGCGCTGTAACTTGGCAGGTGTGAGAATGATTGCTGTCATCGAAGACAGGACCAGCCCTGCTCACAGAACGTTGTACCTGGATGATGTTGCTTTTGTCACTCGCTCCACTGTTACCACTTGGCTGTAGTACAGGAGTCTCCACGAATGCCGTCATCAGGATTGGTAGCCGCTGGGGACAACACAATGCGTGAGCCGTTATTGGACTTAGCAAAGTATCGACGTCCATTGGTACTGCTGATGGAAGTGAAAGACAGATGTCCAACACGCATTCATCGCCGCAAAGCATACACCGTAGCACAGGTAAAATGCAATTTTGCCATATTGGTCTGAATGAAAGGAACCAGGTCATGTTTAGATCTCTCAGCCTGGCCAATCCGAGGACGTTAGTTATCCTGTCCCTGTAGCGCATTGCTAGGATTGTTTCTTCCATTCCCATGGGAGCTATGTCTGAGCCGAGGCTTGCCATAACGTAGCAGAAGGGTCAAAAATAGAATCCCTGCGATGAGTCCAAAAAATAGTGGGATACCACCAAAGATGGAGTGCACAAAATTAGGAAAGATTCCCAAAATTGCCTGGAAGGGTGTTAGCAGTCCCGTAAAGACTGTCTTAAATATGCCTGGGATGCTTGTAGCACTAGACATGTTAAGGAGTTGGTCGAGCATTTGTACGAAATGCACGGGGCAATTTGTTGATAAAAGGTCATGGACCTCAGTAGCCGTCCTTGCGACTAGAAGATCATACGTCTCTTTAGATGACGTTATAGGCACTGTTGTCTGTAAAAGCACAGATTTCATTTTGCTTAATGTATCAATTCGTATAGAATAGAGATTCAGACGAGGCCAGAGGGGAGTCACTAAGTCTGGAGGCCCGCTCGGGAACAATGCTTGCATGCAACATTTGACCATGGACGTTACTTGTACTAGATAACTTTTTCCGGGCGCGAGGCCACAGCACCTGTGATCCGTTCTTAGAATGTAACTCCCGTTTGCGAGTTGCATAAAGAAGGGCTCTATCTGAGTTGCAGGTGTGACTAGCTGGTGGCATGAAAGGTTGTTTGAATTGCCATCACATGCTCCGTGTAAATTAATACCCTGACACAAAAGTATACCGCTTAGTGAGTGTTTACAGTTGTCACCACTAAGAAATACATTTTTGTCGCTGTCACTATAGCAAGAATGAGTGTATGGTAATTTCCATTCGGATTTTACATATCCCTTACCCAATTGTTCATACTGGCCAGCAGGTATGTATTCAAGGCATTTTTTAAAGCGGAAAGTTGTTATCGGAATTGTGATAATTCCGTGTATTATCCATTCAATGACAGGGCTCTCTGACATTGTCAATGGTAATCTCTCGAGTTTCTCGATGCTCAAGATTGTATAGTCTGCTCCTTTCTGTGCCAAACTGATCTGTTTATCAGTAAGGTTAAAAATGGAAAATAATGACGTTGTGTTTATCAGACGCCAAGGCACATAGCCTGAACGAAGATTTTGCAGCGTCCAGCCTAATTCTATAATAGAGCGTAATTGAGACTGGCCATGTTGTAACATTAGCAAATCTCTGTCTATCACATCAAAGGCAGAGGATACAATATTGTCCAAAGAATATATTCTGGAAGACAGAGTCATTAACCCATTGTCTACCACAGAAAGTGATTTTTCCAAATTAATACGATCAATTTCTCGTATCTTTTCAGCAGTTTCAATTTGCTTTACTTTCCAAGCCTCGTTGTAAGCAGCATAGATGCTGGTCGCTATGAAACGCTTTTGACGCTGTTTGCGTGGTCCAAGAATGAAATCGCGCAAATCAGCACCATCTTTTAATAAAGACAAGTGTTGCTTAATTTCAGCCAGTGTGGATGTAGTTAGCCATTCTAGGCAGAGTTTCCCTACACTGTATGTTGTTATAATCCCTGGATGTTGTCTCTGGGAGTATCTAGGGTCTAATCTGGTCATTTTTAAACCCTGTGTTTTATTCAGGAACCTATCTTGACAGCTATTTGTGTCTGTAGGCCAGATTAACCACTTTTTCCAATCAGGATGTGTTCTGTTGAAATGTAAAATTTGTGACACGTCTAACTCAATATCAGCTGTTGTATTTTCAGGTATTGGCTTTGGTATAGACGGTGTTTTAAGGTCTTTGTTCTTAGCTAGGCCAAGACAAGATGTTTGGTGTACAGTGTCATTTAGAAATAACATTTGTTCTGGTATCATGCAGGTTCTAAATAGTGCTTCTATGCCTTGCACCTGCCAATCTTTTGTACCCCAAATTGATTTTGTTTCAATATTATTTTTCCAATAATCAAAACCAAATGTCATCATTTTGTCATAAAATGCTTCTGAATATATCAATTTAGAATTTGTCAGCATTGTTTTCATTCCTGTTTTATCTAACAGTTTATAATAAAACGTTTCTGCATCACTGGTGTTAAACCCTGAAAAATATTTGAATTTCTCAAAAAATGCTTTAGAACTGCTTTTAGGTGGTGTAGAACAATGTTCCCATTGATTATACATAAAAACATTTCTAGGCTGTGCAGATTTATGCAAGTAATGATCCCCATAGTGGGTGTAACAGAATAACTGCTCATAACTAGATGAACCTTGTAAATAATCATGATCTGTGAATCTAGCTGACATTACTAAATCAGACATCATGTCATTAATACTGTTAAAGTCCCAATCATCAGAGAATGTACTTGGTGTCACAAAGTCACTTAAGGAAACCTTTAGTTGATGAGGATACTTCAGGATTTCGACCGGACCATAGATCTCATAGTCTGTTTTCTCCCATACTACCCCACCAGGTATTGGAATTGCTGTGACATTTACTGTTGACAGTTCTCTTTTCTTCACGTGGGATGATCTGTGTGGTTTCAGGACTAGGTTGATGTTCTGACTTGCTGTGTCCATTGTAATATATTTTCCTTCAATGAATTTTCCCAAACATAGTACCATGATGAGCCAAAGCAGGAGGAAAAATACACCTAGACCGAACCAGAACTCTAGCCAAGGGGAAATTAGGTAGATTTCCTTCAGTTGATGAAAGAGTTCCGTTGCTTTTTCTTTAAAAGACTTTTTTGTTTCTGGCATCACTTCCGGGTCATTTAAATCTTCAGAGAAGTTGTCGAAGTTGATGAAATAACCAGAGGCAGTTCTGTCAATTGATGGGATTGTTTTTTCAATCTGTCTCTCGGTAGCACTTTCTGATGCCACATCATTGTAGACTGGTGTTGTTTCTTGACGAACTGTTTCAAGCTGTGTTTCAAGAGGCACGAGTTCCATGGCATTATTGCATAGTCCTTCATTGTGCACTGCAGGCTGATCGAATGTGATTAGTCTTTCAGTTTGAACCTCTTGGATTGTTGCAAGTTTGGGTATTCTGTTGTTTCTTGGGAGTCCACTGGGCCTACTGTTGATTATAGGCCACATGCTTGTGGTTTTACCAGGTCGATGGACACGACTCTGTTCTCCTTTTTACCAGCAAGGGGCGGTAGCACAACTGATCTTGTTCCGGTGACTGCCAAGACAGGTACTGCTTTTCTGTAAGAAGGCCCAAATTCCTTCTTAACCGCGATCTTTTCTCTGACTAGATCCCCAATCTTTGGAATCCAGACAGGCCTTGCTGGGGCTGTTGCGGGTGGTGCCTCGTCAGTGGTATTTGGCTGTTGCTTTAACTTTATGTTGCTTAATGATTTTCTTGTTTCATTCAGTTCCTGTAAAACAGCCAAACGGTCTTTTACTTCAAACTGCTTTGTTTCTTCTTGTACCACTGACATCTGACTATCGAGGTCCTGAACGTTCATTCTAATTCCGAACAATAGTTCGTATGGGCTGAAACCTTGTAGAGAATTTCTTGGCATGTTGTTAAGACTAGTCTGGACACTTATTAAATGTTTGACCCACCCAGCGCCTGAACCTAATACCTTCGCTGTTATAGATTGCTTTATGTCACGTTTTTTTCTTTCTACCACACTATTCCCTTCGGGATGCGACGGACAAGAATACCGCAACCCAATTCCCATGCTGGCCATGGCCTCCTTATAGGCTCGAGAGCTGAAAGCAGGACCCTGGTCAGAATGGAACGTGGTAATTGCGTATGTGCCGATAAAGACTCGCAAATCTTTTATAACCGTTCTAGCGTCAGCCGAGCGCTGGGGCCACATCCATATGAACCTCGTACAGGAATCCACTGCTACCATGATATATCTATAGTTGCCGTCCCTTTGTAGGGGACCACAGTGGTCCAGGTAAACGCATGCAAATGGTTTATCCGAGATGAGAAGGGGTGTCTGCGCTGGTCGTTTCACTGTTGATACTTTTATCCTTTGGCATATGTCGCATTCTAATACATACTTTTTAGTTTGTATTCTCAAGCGAGGCCACCAATATCTCTGTTTTAATAGTGATATTGTTGCGGAAACGCCAGTGTGTGCAGAAGCAAGCCCTTCGTGTGCCGCTTTAATTAGTCCTAGTCTGTGTTCCTTGTTTGGAATTACTCTATCCCCCACTCCAGGGATTCGAGCAAAAGGAACATTATTTGTATCCGTTAAGTACAAGTACTTTTCAGGAAAGCCTTTTGGGAGTGTTTTCTTATCATTTTTTACTGACGCACTGACAGCTTGTAGAATATCGCTGTCTATTTTTGTTTGTGACCGAGTTATCGCAGCTACGGAAGCCGTTTGCACAGCTGCCTTGGCGGCTTCATCAGCCAATGAATTCCCTGCAACGTGAACGCCATCACGTTGATGACTCAGTGTATGTATCACGTGAGTCTTTTGTAGTTCTTTTTGTAAAAGAACTACCTGTTCCCAAAGCATTTTATGCTTTATTGTGCCACCTTTTGCATCTTTGAAACCATTTTCCACCCAATTCTGCAAGTATTCATTATAAGATTGTACGCAATAAAAAGAATCGCACACTATTAGTGTGGGGAATTCGCGATCGGTATTTTCTAGCGCCATCTTAAATGCTACTAATTCAGCTCGTTGAGCCGAGCAATCTCCTAGAGATTGTGTTTTAGTGACCAATGGTCTAAATTTTCCTTTGTGCCAGCGACCTTTAACAATCGCGCACGCAGCACTGTAAGCTTGCTTACCCCCAACTGCGGGTTGTGCTGATCCGTCAGTATATATAATACTTCCGTATTCTTCGAGAGGCAGGATTTCAATTGGCAGAGGACATTCGTATTCATATTGTAAAAATTCCTGTGTTTTTAAGTTAGGATCGAATTCGTAAACTACGTCTGTTGCAGCAAGAGAATTAACCCACTGAATCCATCTCGGATGCAAAGCTTTAGCATTAGGAATGCTTGCTTTAGTTACCGCTTCTAAAGCCGGTATGGGTGTTACGATTATTATTCGTTTACCTTGTGCTAGGGGTCTTTCTTTCGCTACAGCAGTCTGAACCGCAGTTAGAATTTTCTCCGTTGAACTGAATTTTATTTCAGCCTTTGTGTACAAATGTGATTTGTAAGCTATTGGTACCTTTTCTCCCTCATTAGAGGTTAGGTACGTGAATCCGCATCTTCCTGGGATGACTCGGATTACAAGATCACGTGTGTTGTCACGTGTATCTAATTTTGTTTTTGCTAACATGTCTGTTTGCAGTGATCTCAAAATTTCTGTGTGTTTTTGAGTCCAATTGATTTGTTTTAAATCAGGTTTTATTAGTTCGTAGAGAGGTTTAACCCTCTCTGCGTAATTTAGTATGTAAGTTCTTCCGAAATTCAGAAAACCTAGTATTGATTGTAAATTCTTCAGCGTTTTTGGAGCTTGGAGTACAGCGCACTTCTCTAAGAAGTTGTCCGCTAGGCTTTTCCCTTCACTTGATAATTCGTACCCTAAAAACAGTACTGTCAGATGGGCAATTCGGGACTTTTTAAAGTTGAATTTGTAACCCTCTGCTGCGAACCCAAGTATAATGGTGTTCACTCTTTTCAAGTGAGTATCCAAGTCGTCGTCTGTGAGATAAATATCATCTACGTAAGATAATGCTTCATCATCATAGATTTGTAGTAACTCGGTTACCCTAGCTGAGAATAGTCCTGGGCTGTTCTTGAACCCCTGTGGGAGTCGACAGAATTTTTTCTGTGACCCAAATGCGGAGAAAGCGGTCAAGTATCTGCTTTCTGGTGCAATGTTTTGACAAAAGAAACCATTAGAAATGTCTAATGTCGTTTTGTATTTTTTCCTAACTATGTTATTCATTAGGGCTGCACTATGCGAGTTTTGTACTGCAAAAGTTTTGCAACATGTATTAAGGTGTCTGTAGTCCAAAACTAGACGATATGAATTGTCTGGCTTGGAGACAGGAAACAAAGGATTGTTCATTTGAGAGGTGCATGTTTCAATCACCCCCTGGTACTCAAGTTGATCTAAGATCTCCCTGACCTGTTTTTTAGCTTCTTGCTTTATGGGATACTGCCGTTGGGCAGTTGGTTCACTTTTTAGTTGGATTTTGTGAGGAGGTGAATCCTCATCCCATCCTACATGATTTTTATACAATGCAGGTGCCTGGGCTACTGCCCATTTCCTTGCATATGTATATTTTTTGTGAATCGGAATGTGATTCGAGAAGGCAGGCATAATCACTTCTTCGCCACGAGGGCACTCCCTGACAAACTCCGGGGGCCAATCTTTTTCAGCTAACAGAATATCATAGCCTTTTGAGAGCTTATCCCAAAATAGACCCTTAATTTTCCTAGTCTTATCACCCTCTATACGCAATGTTATTTCGTATATTTTATGGGGCTCGCTAAGTCTGGCGTCGGCAGTTTCAACCTGAATGTATTCATTCGTGTCCACTGTCTCCAGATGACTCATCAAGATCTTGCGCGCTATACTGATTTCTGCTGCACTGTCCAACATTGTCAATGCCCACTCCCCGTTTTTCAACTGTGTCCTCAGTATTCTCGGCATGGTTGATTACTCTAATACTGGCTACCTTCTTTTTCTGAAATTGAGATTTCTTATTTTGAGCAGGTTCCTTGTCTTTGGACTTGGTGTGCTCTCCTGGGTCTGACCGTCCTCTTCTTTCCGAATTCTGTGGAAGAGATCGAGAGGGACGTGTATCAATACTTTGATATCTATCAGGTTTTTTTATATTATCCCTATTTCTAAGGTTATATCTTTTCTCAGAGGGCTCCCGTTGGGGAGACTGGCGTTCTCGAGTCGGAGTTCTCTCCCTCCGTCGAGGAGACCTTCCTCTGGACTGGAAAACTTTTTCCTTGGGAGTGGATTGTTTATTTCCATCCCAGCTCTTTTTAGGAGTGTTTAAATTATTTTTAATAAATAATTTTTCTGGATTTTCGAGCAGTTGGGGCTTAACTGGTTTCCCACCCAAGCTGTCTCTACCTAATTCTTCATAGCATTTTTCTATGATTTTGGCAAGCTCAACAGGATCTTTTATATCTGTTTCC
This sequence comes from Lissotriton vulgaris, assembly GCF_964263255.1. NCBI lineage: Eukaryota > Metazoa > Chordata > Amphibia > Caudata > Salamandridae > Lissotriton > Lissotriton vulgaris. The sequence goes on along the minus strand of NC_141689.1, from coordinate 71,314,124 downwards.
CTCAACTTCTGGCGAATCGCCACATATGCTGCTTCTCCCTTTACATTGGCTAATAATATAGCCGTGACCTGCTTGAAGTCTTTCAGTAATTTCATACCTAGATTTAAAGCTGGTTCTGGACCGAATTCATTTTGAATCTGTTTTAGCACGTCTGGTATTACCGCCATAGACGGAACACCGTGTGTTTTTGTGTAAATGGAAGCAAAGACTGTACCCCAAGTGTCGCAGTCCTCCACGTGTGGTGCGATTCCCATAGGAAGGCAGATGGTCAAGATTCTGTGTTTCTCAATAGGGGTAGTATCAGGAAATACTGCCTCTATTTGAGTGATTTTCTGGGCTAACCAGAAAGGAATTTGTTCCCGTTTTACGGGTGTTTTACCAAGACATGACTGTATGTTCTGTGGTGTAATTTTATTTGTGTTCCCCTGGTGAGGGGTCAGCTGGTGTGAATTAACAGCTGGCTGGACTGTTGCAGTCCGTATTACATATTGGACTAATTGCCTATGTATTTTTATTAATGTGTTTAGCTGTGCTAACAGCTCTTCTCTAGACATTTTTGCAATGTCAGGATGTGGTGTGTAGCTGGCTAGAACCGGCCACGTGGCTCCTGGTCTACCTAGTGGACCGAGCCTAGTTATGTGATCATTGTGTTTTAGGGCGCCATTAAACCAGAGCAGGTGCTCTTGAAATTTAAGTGGAATTTCAACCTCCTCGAAAGGGGCGTACTCATCCGGAGGTTCCTCTATTTTGTAATAGTGAAACTCTTGTGTTATAGCGTTTACCGCTGGAAAGTTTATCCATGAATAGAATACCCCTGTCTGCCGATACTCGTGAGCCTCTATCACGAAAATTACTGTACCACCTTGAGGTGGCAGTCCGTTTTCTATAAGTTTTAAAGTTATAGATCTTCTTCACTGGACCGGGATGATAATAGCATCCGGGTCTGTCTGTAGGAGACTCGTGTCTTCCTCTATTAGTATGGAAGCCAGCCTAGCTGCTTCCTCATTGTCTGACATTTTAAAAATGCAGTTTTTTGCAGAGTAGGTCTCCAAGGAGACAAAGATTAGATGCACAATATTTTGGAACACTGTATCCTTCAACGTTGAATAAACCAGAGCTTTACATAGGAATCTCTTCCTACTAAGGTCGGGCGGATTTTAACCTTTCACCCACTCCAGACGTCTATTGGAGTATTTACGGGCGAAAGGGGTGTGAAATATGCACGACTGAGTTACTCTACAAGTCTTACGTTAGTTTATCGCCTTACCAAACGTTGGGCGCCATGTAGTGTAGTTCCTAGTTTCCCACTAGGCCCTGCGCATTGGAATAACATAAACAGTAGTATCGACGTGGAACTGCTTATATTCCAGGCCTCCACTGACTATGCTAAACTTAATTGGGTTGTGTTACCAACTAGCTCAGAGGTCACTGGAAACTTTCTTCTCTGCATAGGAAGTGATCAGCTTCCTTGGCACAGACAAGAAGGGATTCAGCTTTCCAACAACCGTGCAACATGACAACTTTGCTCCTCAGATCAAGAGTCGATCTCTAGGGTCGTGTGAAACAATAGACATAGATTTCACTCAGTCAGTTTAGTGCAGTTTACTTTCACAGTATGTAGAGAATAGAGAGACGGGCGTTTATCAATAAAGGGTTAACATTTATTGAACAGTCTTTCTTCTCATACAAGAGAAATGTATTGCCACAATTGCAATAACTGTTATTATAAAAAGTACGTACAGTAAGATAAGAATAGCGAAATAGAACTGTAAAAGCATTGATATGGTTTCTTAGCCATACAATGGTTTAAAAGTAATAAAACATATATACAGTCATATATACATTAGGCTAACATACTCAACTGGTGCTTCTAACTAAGCCTACCCCAGTGTGCCTGACCTAAGCCTAACACGTGAGAAGGGGGAGTAAGTAAGTAGCTTAAGTTAAGTTGGTTTTGCCAAGGTTTGTTTCAAGAATTCTCGTCTAAGGGTTTAGTCAACACCATACCTCTGAATAGAATGATGGAGGATTGGTATCTCCTTCAGGGGTCTCTCTCGATATCCCAGTCACCTGCGAGGGTAAACTGGAAGCGCCGGGACTGGATTTCTCTGCACGAGAAAGGCAGCGGCTTCTCTCAGCGCGTCGAGGAAGGAGGGGTGACAGCGTCTGCGGGCAGCTGGGCTGGATGTCTTCGCAGAGGACGGCTGCACGGCTCCTCAAGCGTACTGCACCATAGGTCGCGCTGTAGCGGCGATAATGGTAATCAGTAGCTTCACCACCACAGGATAGCAGGCTGCAGCGACAGAGTGCTAGTTTTTACCAACACGGGGTCATGCAGGCAGCTGGCATCAGCAACATGTTCGCTCATTGCTTAAGGCAACGTTGGTAATATTTATACCTGACAGGTGCCGGGTTTGACGCAAGTTTGCTGGACATAAGACGTCAATTAAAGATGTCACTAGGAAGTGATAGTTATCAGTTGCTCATTAGAGTTCCATTACTAATCAAAACATAGCAAGCGGGGATTTCCAGGTTTGCTAAGTTTTTATCTTGTTGAAGAACTCGGAGTGTTATCTAGGAATATCAGATAGTGACTGCTGCTCTGTCATTGCACTAATTGGTCGCAAAGGAAGTAGCAGAGAGTCATGCTGGAATGTGGCTCTGTGGCTCTGCTCGTGTGAGGCCAGAGATGACTTTACAGAAAATCGCACTTGAACGGTTATGCCAATATAGGGAATAAATGGATTTATAGCCGAATAGGGGCATAAGGTCACAGTATCGATCAGGAACCTAGATAAGCACATGACATTTTGACTGAACACTTAAAATAGCCTCTTGTGTCCCACCCAAACCTGCTCCCGACCGGCATAACCCACCTACCCCCCCTTCCTCCCACCAATACCCATTGCCACTTCTGTCCTATTGTCCCAAGCAGGACTTGAAAACTTTGGTGTGAGCCCACACTGATGACTCCCATTGTGTTGAATTGCAATATTTTATGTTATGTTATGGTATGGACATTTATTACGCGCACAGCTGCTCCAGCGAAGGAGCGTCCCGGCGCCTGACAAGGTAACAACATAACACAAGCTTAAAAGGGTGGACTAATGGGAAAAACAGATCTAAGGAAACAAAAAGGTCTTAACAGCCCTACGAAATGAAAGCAATTCAGGAAGGGTACGTATCTCCAAAGGGAGGATATGACTGACAACAAAGTCCCCTCCTAGTGTATCTCAAAAATTAAATAGCATAAATATGCCCAACCTGATTTTCCAGTAAATGTAAGAAAAAGAAAATCAGTTACAGCTGTGGAGGAGACAATGAAAAGAAATAAGGAAACCTTCCAACATGAGCCCAATCGATCCAAATATATATGCCCTTACCCTGCATGGTATATTAAGCCTACCATGTCAAGCGAGGGCAGACATAAATTTAGAAAGTCAAAAAATGTGCCTGGGGTTCCCCAGGAGCAACCAGTGACAATCAAGCATTAAATATATTTAGAGCACAGAGGCAAATCCTTCAATATTAGGTTCCACCCATTGTTTGAGAAGGTCCTGTGCTTTTCAGTGGTCCTCACAGTAGACTGTTTGGCCATTAAAGCATATCTTCACGTTGGCAGGCTGTAATAAGGAAACTGTAGCCCCAAGCTTTTGAAAAGAACTACATTTCTGGCGTAGTCTCCAACTGCGTTCAACAGTCTCCTGGCAAAAATCAGACCTGACTAATTACTCAACACCACAGCCTTTGACTGGTTTAGTTATTTGAGCCAGCTGAAATATATGTTGCCTCAACATAAAATTCCCCAAATATATCAGAATGGCATGTGGATGCAAATTTGCTCTGCCCTTAGTTGCCTTGAGAAAGGGAAACCTAAGTGCTCGCCATATCTGACAGTGGATGTCCCAGACACTGAGTTGAGAGAATGACTGCTGAAATAAATGAACAATGTATCATCAAGGATAATCCCCCTCTTTCCCTTAAGGGATCCTTTGCACTCATAGATTATATTGCCAAATTCAATTCTCAACATCTTCCAACTTTTGAGACATGACCTGCAGTCTGCCATCACGTTGACTCATTTGGTTTTAATTGCTTGCTTTGACGTCACCAAACTGGCCAACTGAGCCTCAATGTCATTTAAGCGCCTATAAAGAGCATCCATATTTTAAGAAGGAGAAAACCTTGACACTGATGTTTTGAAAGACTAAGTAATGCTTCTTTGGAAATTCAATTAGGTATTTTTTCACTAAATAGACTTTCTGTAGCACTGCCGTCTGGTAGATGTGGAGGTGAAGAGTGGTACTCCAGTGTTTGTTGTTAAGGTGATAACTGTCCAGTATGACTGTTAATATCCAGGTGCAGAAACCTCACACCTCTTTGTGCCTCTGTTGTGGGTACACCCTGCTGTGAAGAGCATCACTCCATACAACGCTGTGTCTGGCCAGCAGCCTGGAATAGACAGTGAATCCTCTTCTCCTTTCTGATAAATGTATAAAGGTCTGAGATGCTGACACATTTGCTGTTTCAATTTCCAAGGGCTGCTGTGCAGTCACAGGAGCTGTCTGCTGGGTAGCCAGCTTCCCAGAGGTTCGGAGACATCACCTGAGCCTTGCCGTGCTGCGAGAAGTTGGTCTGACCTGAATAATTTAGAAGCCGGTCTGCCTGCTGAAAGAGGAAAGGAACCTGTCAACCCTACATGAGGTGTGGCTGTCCAGGGGGCCCAGAAGTAGCTTGACTCCAGAGGTATGTGGGTCCACCAGACAAAGGAAGACTATAGAGAATAGTCTGTGTGCCCTGATGAGTGTGGCCGCAGTCTTTCCATGCTAACGGATCCAGCCAGGAGCCGCGGAAAGCGTCTTTTGCTGTTGTTGACAACAAATGGGCCTGAAACGGATTATACTGCGGCAACCAATGATTGTGGTCATAGCTGATTGTGCTGCCACTAAGAAACTAAGCCCGAGGCGAACCATGCTGCTGCCATCAAGAGAGGCGCATAAGGTGAACTCTGCCACTGCAACCAAAGATCCTGACTTTACAGCCCTCATGCCTCTGTGACCTCAGATCCTTAGAAGTCTATCTGCTTCACCTCACTCATGACCCAGAAGCGGACTTGCCATCCGTTCAAGACATCCACCTGTACAGAAATCCGCACATGTCGGAGAGGATGTCAGACGGCAGCCCTCACTGTTGTTTTGCCTCAGTCCTTCACCGGAGGGCAGACCTTACCTCCAGTCAGCACATTTTCTCCCAGAAGTCACATGCAACCCATAACAAAATTGATTGATGCAATAAGTGAATAATAGATTGTCGCATATTTATTTCCATATCGGTTGCAACCCCTAATATTATAAATAAATAATAAATAAATAATCCATATTTATAAAGTGTGAAAATATTATTCCTTTAGATTTCAAGGTGCTGGGGGCCATCGGGGAGATTAAGTGACATATTGCCCCAAGTCACCTAATGCTGAGCTGCAGCTGGTGCTCGAACCATGACCAAGCGCTCCGGAGTCAGCTGCTTTGGCCGCTGCGCCACACCTCTCCCATGTCACACACCATGTCACACATACATACAATATTGTATTGTTATTGTATAAATTAACATTTTTATACAATGTCAAATGTATTGAATAACAATTTATTATTCACTTATTGCATCAATTAATATGTTATGGGTATCATGCCTAAGTGTCATTTGAGATGTCATCAGTGATGCTATCAGTGATGTCACTGACCATGTCATGAATGATGTAATATGTGAGGTCATAATCAGTGCATTGCGGGGGCGTAAGTTATAGTTATCTCAGGTAACTATAACTGCTGAATTTCTATGGTTTTGTGCGTGTGAAATTTGAGCCCAACTATAGCATCCCTATAACCTTTGTTTTTTGTAACTGCAAAATGTAAGTGAGGATGAGTGTGTGAGTGGCTGTATGTGTTGTAGAGTGGGTGTGAGTGGCTACATGTGTGTGTGATTGGCTGTATGTGTCTATGAGTGGGTGTGTAATAGTTTTGTGGGTGTGTGAGTGGCAGTATTGGTGATTGTAAATGGATATGTGAGTGGCTGTATGGGTTTGTTAGTAGGTTTATGAGCAGTTTTGTGAGTAGATGTCCGAATGGCTGTATGAGTTTGTGTGTGGATGTGTGAGTAATCTTATATTTGTATTAGTGGGTGTGTGAGTGCTTATTTGTGGAGGTTGCAGGTTGATTTGTGTATTTGTTTACTTACAGTAATTTTAATTAAAGGACCATATTTTCTCATGTCACCAGGAGAGAAGTAGTAATATCCCAGAGAGCAAACTAATTACAAAAGATTGTGCTCTGATAGATGTACAATGCATTCACCTCAGTCAAATATTTCAGTTTGATTTTTATATCACAATTCACTGAAAAAAACACTTGCTATGACTTTGCCCGGTATAAAAAGTTTGGATCATTTGTCCTTTATAGAAGTTGCAACTTAACTAGGGCATCTGCTATGTTTATTTTTCAGACTCCATTGAAAACAAAATTGTATTTATTTAGTGTTTTTTGGATTCGCGAATCTGCGCGACTTTCCACAATATGTATATTCCAGTTCCACAGGAGGTCTATTGGGCCAGAGTGCTTTTTAACAACACTGAAAAACATAAATAGTCAATATAAAATTGATGTTTGAGATAAGTGGTTTACTAATATAATAAGCAAGCTTATATTCTAATAAGCAAATATATTTCAGAACATTATTTTAATACATTTCCAGATTCGTGATGATGTTGCAACCTCAAGGCAACGTCAACACGAATTCCATGTGACAAGTAAAGACAGTGTTTGATTAGTTGAAATACCTCTCAACCTTCTATATAGGAAGTCCCTCTACTTTGTTTTCTGTTTGTGTGTGTCTCTGAATCTAACACCTTTTACACTAAGCTGGATAGCTGTTTTTTGGATTTGCAGTTTTTTCAAATTTGAAATATGGAATCTTACAGTACCCAGGAGTCAGAACAGCAGCGGATGGAGAGTGGATCTTAGGTGTAGCACCCTACCCCAAATAAAGAGTCCTTAGCATGGAAGTTCAACATACATCTGCGTCACCTGGCAAGGTCACAGATGGACATAGATGTGCAGCAGCCCTCTACATCACGTGCAGCACACTTGGCACCTGTAGATTTGCTACCACCAACAGCTCCAGATATGATACCAACAAAAGCTCCTGAACTGCTAAAAATTGGCACTTTCTGTTCCGAATGCATCAACGTCCTAACTGCTGGGGAACAGTCTATACCAGCTATTCTTGAGGCTCCCAGAAGCCACAAATGTAAAAATAAAATATGAAAGACTTGTTGCACAAATTGTGCGCGTTCTGTTTTTTTAGTTTATTTTTTTTGCAGTTGCCTTTTTTTCCAACTAAGGAAGAACACCCAAAAACATTTTAAAAACACAAAAAATCTAAAGATTTTAGTACAAATAAAAATTTTCTCGTTAGAACTACCTTTACCTTTTCTGATTTAAAGAAATACAAAGTATTATATGTTACATGTTTGCTTGTAAATGTGTGAATGTCTATTTCTGTTTGACTGACTGTATGGATGAGTGGGTGTTTGAGTGGCTGTATGAATGAGTGCATGGCAATGTGAGTCACTGTATGGGTGAGTGTCTGTGTGGGTGGCTGTGTGAGGAGCTATATGGGAGAGTGAGTGGGTATGTGAGTGGGTATATGAGTGAGTGAATAGGTGTGTAAGTGACTGTATGAGTGAATGAGTGGGTATGTGAGTGGCTGTATGGGTGAATGAGTGTCTGTGTATGTAGCTGTATGGGTGAGTGAGTGGTTGTATGGGTGAATGGGTGTGTGAGTAGATGCACGAGTGAGTGAGTGGGTCTATGAGTGGTTGTATGAGTAAGTGGCTGTGTGGTTGAGTGGGTATGTCAGTGGCTGTATGGGTGACTGAGTAGGCATCTGAGTGTCTGTATTAATATATGAATAGTTGTGTGAGTGGCTGTAAAGCTGAGTGAGTGTGTGTGTAAGTGACTGAATGGGTGAATAACTGGATATGTGAGTAGCTGTATGGGTGTGTGACTAGCAGCATAAGTGGCTGTATCAGTGAGTGACTGTGTGAGAGGCTGTATGAATTAGTGATTGGGTGCAAGAGTGGCTGTATGGGTGAGTAAATAGGTGTGTTAATGGCTGTATGGGTGTGCGAGTGGGTGTGTGAGTGCCTGTATGAGTGAGTTAGTGGGTATGCCAGTGGCTGTATTAGTGTTTGTCTTGCTGTGTCAGCATTTGTATCGGTGTCTGCCTGGGTGTGTCAGTGGCTGCATTGATGTGTGCCTGAGTATGTCAGTGGCTGTATCAGTGTGCGCCTTGGTATGTCAATGGCTGTATTAGTGGGTGCCTGGGTGTGTCAGTGGCTGCATCAATGTGTGGCTGTATGTGTTGGTGTCTGTAACAGTGTGTGCCTGGGTGTGTCAGTGGCTGTATCAGTGTGTGTCTGGGTGTGTCAGTGCCTGCATCAGTGTTTGGCTGGGTGTGTCAGTGACTGTATCAGTATGTGCTTGAGTGCATAAGTGGCTGTATCAGTGTTTGACTGGATGTATCAGTGCCTGTATTGGTGTGTAGTGGGCGTGTCAGTGACTGTATCGATGTGTGCATTAGTATGTCAGTGGCTGTATCAGTGTGTGCCTGTGTTTGTGAGTGCCTGCATCTGTGTGTAGCTAGGTTTGTGAGTGGCTGTACTTGTGTGTGCCTGGGTGTTTCAGTAGCTGTATCAGTGTATGCTTGGGTGTGTTCCCTCAAAATGTGAAGTTATGGAAAAACACTGCAAGAACAAATTAGTCAAATACATTAATCCAATAGATGTGCCATTGATATGTATAAAAAGAAAAAAACACAAATGCTAATTAGTATTACAATTCATCGAATTACAAAATTAACTTACAATTTGAACAATGCATAAGAACATAATTGAAATAAATCACTAGATAGTTGGCATGCTGTAAAGGTATGTTATAATATACACAAGCATTTCATTTTCCTTTTTTGCTGTTCTCAGTTTCTATACTCATACACCGTACATTATGTACAGTTGAAAGAATCAGCATTGAACAGTGGGGAAAAAACATCATATAGATTAAACAAAAAAAGAAACTGCACATTATGTCATTGCAGTTAAGCAACACTGAGCAGTGCACTCACTGTAATTATTGTAATCAATTATTTTACCTATATGTGCACTACACATTTGAGAAATTGTTTTCTGAAAAAGAGACTCCTATTATCAAAACTGCTACTATATATATATTTACATATGACGCACACCAATATATGGTTAACCTTATAAAGACATCAGCCTCTAGTAGGCAGAATGATATCATAAATATGGAGAATTGCTTTAGAACAAATATACTATACCACTTTCACAACTGTAATCCTATTTAGAACTTTGGCTGGAGAAACAAAAGGTAAGAATTTGTTGGCTTATAAGGCAATCTTTGCTTCAATTTCTATCCATCCACTATTAGGTTTTACATAGACAGTGTAGTGACCAGATGTGACAGTAAGTCCTTCATGATATATGATAGCCATGTGATTATATGTTTTTCCAGAAATAGATAACTATCCTGCTTTGAAGTTTGCAGTCGCTGTTTGTAATGTACTTCCATCTGATGTGCATTGTTGTAAAATTAAAATATGATACTTGCCAGTTCTTCTTAGACATACTGTTGAGTGACATAAGATCTGATCAACAATTTAGGAAGGTATTGTTTTGTGTAGCTTGTTTGAATAATCTGTCAAAAGACACAGGCGCATATTACCAAGTGTGGCGATATTGAATTATCGCCGCTTTAGCCGCTGTTTTCGGCCGCTAAGCGACGATAATTCCATCGCCCTATTACCAAGCTGTCGCTAACACCAGTTAGCGACAGCTTGTAGGCGATAGCGAGCGGTTTGGGGCCCACTTTGCTGTCAGCGATATTTATCGCTAATGACATGCAAAGTGGGCGTATCCAACCCGATAGCGACTGACAGCAGTCACTAACATCGCTATCGCCTATTACCAAGAAAGGCGAAGCGATGGAAATATTCGCGCTAAGCGCGAATATCGCCAAACGCTAATGCCTGCAAATACCAGTTCTAGCCATGTTATCCAATGGGAGGTGGGTAACATGGCTAAAAGCATTTGCACGCTAATGCGTGAACACCGCTGGTTTTCCAGCGATATTCACACTAACGCCTGCAATATTATCGCTTTTGAGATAAACGTTGGTAATAGGACGTTATCTCAGCGATAATATTGGGCGAAGCGTGGCGTTAAAAAAACTAACGCTAAGCTCAGTTAGCAATAAATATCGCTAACTGTTGGTAATATGCCCCACAGTTTTGCAATCCCATAGAGATAACTAAAGAAATCCCTCTGAATCCATTTCTATACTTGATGTAAAAGAGCAATCTTCACAATCATTGCTCCATGGGTAAGTAAGTCCAAATACCGCATCAATTTGTATTTCTTCTTCTTCTAAAACTCTAAATAGCACCAGTAAAAACTCCTGTGCATTTGCACAGATCCACTACATATATCTACAAGGTCTTGAAGTTTTAAAGCAGAATGTGTTGTAGTCATATCAGTACGTAAACATTGCAACAAAGCACACAGTGCAGAACACAATCTGTTCTGTATTTCTGTTCAATTGCATATATAAGATGTGATAATTGAAAAAGTAAATTCAGAACAGCATTTTCATAGCAGTTGACACCAGAGGGGTTTGACAACTGGTAACTAACAATATTTCCCTCATTGTCAACTTTTTGTTCTTATCAGCTTCTTTGTTCTTCTTCCTTTTCTTCTTTTCAACAGCATCACTACAGTCCTTTGTTAGTTTTCGTTTTGCAAACATGGTGCATCTTTCATAAATGGGATACTATCCTAAAGGAAGCGCATACACATTTCTTATTTGATTATACTCTTTAACACAACTTGGATCTGCACTTACTTTGCTACCAAATACAAACCAGACAATGTTGTAACTTGAGATAAGGTTACATATGTCATTACTTCCTTAAGTACTGTACTCCTAACATTAACCATTGCTGAATCTCCACTTAAACCTTGAAATGTAGGAATACTTACGGTATATGCCAGAGAAACTGGAAAATTTCCATCGCACATATGCCTTTCACAAGTAAAAAACATAAAATGGACCTTCCAATTTGCTTCAATTTTAATTGCTAGATATTCTATCTCACTCCTGTTAGGAAAGCTAATGACATTTATAATTTTACTAATAGCACCATTAACTAATTCCTCCTCAATATGTACATTTAGAAGCAAAATTACTCTGCATTTCTTGCAAACTCCTAAAAGTGTCTCCAATACTGCAGTTTTTTAAACAGATTTTTCCAATGAATCCAACTTTGCAATCTTTCATTTAGCAATCCTCTGAAGCCCTGATGTTCCATTTTGTCTACGGCCGTCAGTTCTACTTTCTCCAATTCCAGCAATTCTTTTTTGAAAGAGGCAAAGTCTGCTAGTGTAGTCATTAGGAAAACAATTGGTTTTCCTTCTTGAATGAAAGGGAGCATTATCTCTGCTGCTGTATTGTTCGTTGAAGCAATTTTTTAAGAAGATGAGTTTGTAACAGACTCTTTCCATCTCTTAAAAGAACACCTACTCTAATATCCTTCAGAATATTCCCATATTTAATGTCGGGTGCTTGTCTCATATTCTTAATTAATTCTTTGTATTTGAAGTTTGACGAAATATTGACATTCCCATACTTCCCAAAGAATTTTGGGTTTCAGCGTGGAGCAGTGTTTTAAACACTGGTTGTCCTTTGACTGATGTAGTAGATCGCCAAACACAATCAAGTGTTTTCCTCCAAATAGCTCATCATAGTCTGTCCTTAGAATCTGTTGCATTCTTAAGTGTACAAAGGCAAGCATTAAGTTTGAGACCATGCTCACGTCATCAATGATTAAAAGTTTTAACTTCTTCAGTACTTTTGAGATTTCACGATCAGCTTCACTGAAATAACTCCAGTATGTTATCATGTTCCACAGACAGCTTCAGAAGTCGATGTAATGTAATTCCTTTAATGTTGTGTGCAGCTAATCAAGTGGGTGCTGTTACTACACATGACAAATTGAACTCTGCAGTTTTCTGTAAGAACGCAGTGATAACTTGTATTAAAACAATTTTGCCAGTGCCAGCTTGACCACTGGCACACAACAGTATTGGCTTAAATGACATGCATGTACAATCTTTTTTGTCATGGAGGAATCCATGCTGAACTCTGTCTTTCACCTTCATGTATACTTCTTTTTCCTCTTCTTTTAGTTGTGCAACTAACTCTTTCACATCAATAGTTTCCTGTCTTGCTTGTTGTATTGCCATTTTCACCTCATTCATTGCAATGGTATCTTCATTTTCAATTATTGGCATCCCCAAGAGGACCTTAACTTACAGGACATAAACTTCAGTTGCTTTGTGAACTCTCTTTAGCTATTTCAACAGTGATAGTTCCTTCCTGTTCAATTTCTTCATTTAACATTTTCAAATAGATAGGAAATACGAACACTCAATTGTATCCATTACAGCATTGATACAATCTTTGTAGGAGTCAAAGTCACTGAGTAATTTTGATTCAGAAGGTCATGGCTTAAACAGTTGTAGAGGCGCCAAGTAGAGGAACTCTCTTTTTTTCAGGAGTTTGACAGCTCAGTTTTCCATGATTAATTAGACTGCCTTTTGTGTGTCGTACCAAACAACCATCACAACCAACTACTGCAAGTTTAACTTCAATTGCATTTTCAGTTTCTATATCTGTAGTTTTGAAGTTTTTCATACAGACATACATTTCCAACATGTGGCTCCTTTTTGGATAGTAGATGTCCAGAATGTTTGCTTAAACCATTTCTGTAATTTCTGGGTCAAAATCTGCAAGGTACTGTATTTCAGGAAAATACTTCAACACTCTATTTCACGTTCATACTAGACCTAGACTCACCCAAACAATTCCTCTTGATTTAGAGTATAAACTAGCTGAACTTAACTGATCACAGCATTCATAGAATGCATTTTCCCTATCTGAAAACATCTTCAAACTAAAGTTGTACAGTTTCTTGGTTAAACACTTTTCTGCCGATATCTCTTACTGAATCTCCTTCATCTCTGTCTTTTCATATTTTGTTATGTATGAAGAAACATAACGAGCAACAGCTATAGAGTTGTCTGCCACAAACTGAATATCCGTATTGGCATTCCAAATTGTCAGAATCACAGGATTGTAGTCGTTGATATATTTTGAAGCTTCCGTTCTCTTTAGATTGTAGGTATTTTTGGGTGAGTTTTGAGTAATCGCATGTATGACTGCAGACAAAAAAAACTGTTGACTCTACCTTTGGAAATTACAGGCCTTGGAAATCCAAAACATTATTTAGTGTAAAATTGACATTTTGCTCTGTACTTCCATCAACAGTACTTCCCACCTATATGTGTTGAACTTGCTATTTCATGTCTTTGGAACATGTAACATACTGCTCTATGAAAGAAAGTACAGACTCGTCTATTTCTGTTTCAAATTTTGGTGCATCTTTGATCCACAATAACATATGAATATGAGGAGCACCACTTGCTTGGTATGCTTTATGCCAAAAGAAATCAGTAACTTCTCCAAGCGGTGGATTGTTTTTTGTTGCTAATGAACACAAGCATGACTTCAAATCGGTGGTTAAAATACCTAGAAACATTTACAGGATCCAAAGAGCAAAGTTCTCCTGGTGTCTTCAGATTGATATCCTTAATATTATAGTTTGCTTCTCTCAACAGGTCTTGCAAGTCGTCCCAAGCCTATTCTGCACAAATGAGGGTCACAAACTAAGTTGGTGAACCTATATTTTGTGACATACATTTTGGTTCCCCATGAAGATGATACCAATATTCATTGGTGCAATGTTGGCAGGCCATCAAAGTTATTAAATTGTTTTCTAACTTCTCATTCTTTCCATGAATTTTAAAAACAAAGTCTATTGCGGATATACTGTATAGATTAACTCCTGTTTTAGGAATATGGTTAACAGCGTATGGTAGTCCAGACAAATCACTTTCAAGTAGCAGATAGAAAATGCATGGAATACTTTAATGAAATTGAAAGTCCTTGGAAAATAATAGGTTCAGTCTTTACTCAGCTGCTGGTATTTGCACTGGGCAGTCATCATACCATCTGCTTACTCCTGTTGGAAATAGTTGTGGAAAACAGCTATCCTCTAAGAATTACTCCTAGACACTCATTGATGCTCCTTTAGCTTGTTTTATCTGGAGTAGTTCAATGGTATCTCTCATAACTTCTTTCAAATGCAGTAGCTGGATGCTGTATGCTCATATATTTCTTCAGTTTTAGTTCTAGCCACTTTTTCAAACTGCCCCCTTGTAGGTAACATGTATTCCTCCATGTAATGTAATGTAATGTAACTAGGTACTTGTAAAGCGCGCGGCTACTCCACAGAGTGTACCGGCGCTGAAAAGGCCACAAGACAGACAGAGAGCATACAAGCTGGTCGGCCTAGAACTAGTGTTGAAAAAGCCAGGTTTTCAGTTGCCTCCTAAAGGCGAGGAGATCCTGTACCTGTCTTAGAGAGAGGGGCAAACTGTTCCATAGCCGAAATGTCACCACTTGAAAGGATCGGCCACCCCTACGAGAGTGGAAGAACTTTGGGATGGTCATCCAGAACTGTGCTGAGGACCTCAGAGTCTGAATCCTTTTCCTAATATAAGGAGCCCCTGTATTATGGAGGGCCTTAAAGACCAAGACTAACGCTTTAAAAGGGATTCTCTTCCGAACCGTTAGCCAGTGCAAGGATATCAAGTGGGGGTTCATTCGTGCCCTGGGGCCTACCATGAGAATAGCTCTGGCTGCCGCATTCTGGACGACCTGCAAGCGATCAAGTAGATAGTCAGGGAGGTCCAGATACAAGGCGTTGAAGTAGTCCAGTCTTGATACAATCAGGGCCTGGACTACAGTCTACCTATGTGATACCGGAAGTAGGGGCAGGACATTCTTTAGCATTTTTAACAGCCCAAAGCAGGTGCTGGCCATGGTTTGAATCTGAACCTTTACGGACAGGTCAGTGTCCAGCTTAACCTCGAGATTCTTCACGGTGCTTACTGAGGTTGCAGGGGGTATATTTCCTGTGGCCACCATTGGCTGGCGCCATGC
Source organism: Lissotriton vulgaris (assembly GCF_964263255.1). Lineage (NCBI taxonomy): Eukaryota > Metazoa > Chordata > Amphibia > Caudata > Salamandridae > Lissotriton > Lissotriton vulgaris. The sequence continues at coordinate 71,298,930 of NC_141689.1, read as the reverse complement.
TTCACCAGAATGATAGCCGAAGAAAATAATCTCTGACTTTTCCAGATTACACTTCAATTGGTTTCGTCGAAGCCAGGAAAACACCTCGGTCAGGCAGGCAATTATCTCACTGCCTCTAAAATCAGCACCCCTATCACAGGTGAATAACAATTGCGTGTCATCGGCGTAAGATACTATTTTTGAGCTGCATTCCTCAGGCTAGGAGCGAAAGGGGGCCATGTACATGTTAAAAAGTGTGGGGCTCAAAATCGAACACTATGGAACCCCTACATTCACAGGGGGGATGGGGGCCGAAAAGGGAGGGGATCATATTGTTTGCTGTCAGCCACTTAAAAAGGAGGTGTCACCAATGCCACACTCCTGGAGTCTTTGTAGGAGTTTGTCGTGGGGCACGGTATCGAAGGCCGCTGAAAGGTCCAGCAATATCAATACCGAGTTGCTACCTTTGTCTAGTGTTGCAGGAGGAGCTGGAGGAAATGGAGGCCACAGTCATCAGTGTGGAGATGGTGCAAGGAGTTGAGAGTACGGACACAGCATGATAGGATCTGACACAACATCAACAGGGTGAGTAACGACCAGGGACTGGGGGACGGGGGGAGATGGGCACAATGACACACTTGCACAACGATGTGTAGCACACTGCACACCCACAATGACCCAGGACCATGTCCCTGATCCCCGTGGCACACTGCAGCACATACACATAGCAATCACAGCACATCCAACGACAATGTGGAAGAAAGTGAAACACCGACACTGCAGAACAGAGGACACAACTGGGTCCGCTCATGCGCAAAAACAGGCCGATTACATCTAACAATCTAACATAGCAGGAAACAGTGAGATTGAAATGTACATGTACAACCTCACATCCGTCATGTAGTCCAAATGTCCACTGTCCCGCATCAGATATTCAGCACCTCCCAAACAGTCACAATGTACATTGTCATACAGTCTGCATGTAAACAAGAACAAGGCGCCAACATACATGTCAACAAAATGTCAACATGCATCTCCATTTCACATTGCAGAGGGACAAACAACAGCTCCAGCAGAGCAGACCAGACAACCCATCAGTGATGCTAGAGAGGACCACCACACCTTCGACACTGACGCGCTACAACAGCTCATGGACATCTTAGGCAACCCACCCCAGGAGCAGGGCTGCCCAGCTACATGGAGGAGACTCCTGGCCCTGCACAGACCACACAGCAGGAAGCACCCGCCACCACCGCTGGCTCCCAGCACTTCACCGAGGCACACATAGCATTCCAATGCCATGTGTTAGAATGCCAAAAGGAGGTGGCCGAACAGGTGCGGGTGGAGTCAGAGCTCATTGAAGCTGAACTAGATCACATATGTGGGTGTCTAAGTCCCATCAGGGACCACCTACACTCCACAAAGGAGTGCAGGTGTCAGGCGACAGAGACACATGCATTTGCACATTTCTTGTAATGAACCACGCCCAGAGCCCCGGAATTATCATTCACACACCCACGGTGGACCTCCGTACGACGGCCCAGTCCACTCCTCTTACACATTGAGTGGGTGACATGGTTGTATCCGCTGTAAACAGCACAATGTAATGTGCATACATTATGACCACACGGACACACGCAGATAGTTTGTGGAACTGGCTACGGGCATGTGCGCCCAACTCCTTCATTGGCAGTACGACTGTTTCAACTCTGGCAGTTGGCGTTTGGAGGTAGTCCTGGCGGTGGTGGTGTGTGCCCCCTGCGGTGATGCAACGTCCGGGCCAGTCAGGATTCGATTTGATGTGTGAGCCCTGGTGGACCACAATTGAGGCCTGAGGCCGCGGACAGCGCAGGGTCACATACACATGGCATTGATGACTCAAGGCCATCGTCTCAGAGGCCATCCAATATCCCAGCAGACAGGGTATCTGACTTGAGCTGCACAGAGTTAGTGGCCCAGGATGCACTGTGACCGGAAAAGGCACACCTCCACGGGACGGTGACTTGCGGTGCACTGAGGTAGGGCCACGCGGACTGAGCGGGTCCTCGTCGATGCCAAAGGTGAAGACATCCGGAAGCTGCAAATTGAGGAGTGGAATGCTACTGCCTCATTATTACCACCAAGTCGGTATCAGCTACATGAGGGTGAAGATGATCGCCAGTCCATAGACTCAGACGCCACCAAAGTTCAACCAGAGAGTGTCAATGATTTTCGCGAAACAGACTTAGTACACTGGGGCTGAGAGGGGATGCAGTCTGCGATGAGGCCGGTACAATGATATGAACTCTGACATTGCTAAATCAAGACTCAGTCCCAAATGTGTGACCTACTTGACCGCAGTGTAGGCCAGAGGCAGCGGTCAGCAGGGGCCCACAGCCACGTGTCTTTGGCTTGCGATGCCTGGAGTTAGTGACACACGGACAGTTTTTGGTAGTGTTCGATCACCTCCTCAAAAATGATCCTTTTTTCCTCCCGACTGGCACGCATCTTCCTCCTACACCTCTCCTTGCGTGCAATAATATGAACTCTGCCATTGCTAAATCAAGACTCAGTTCCAAATGTGTGACCTACTCGAGCGCAGTGTGGCCCGAGGGCAGTAGTCCATGTGGGCCCACACAAACGTGTTTGGAATGCTATAAACAGACTTGGTGGCACCACATCGAAGGGAGTATAGTGATATAAACTCTGCCATAAAAAATGTACTCTGCCATAGTGTAGTCAAGACTAGCCCTGGGCATAGTGGGCGTAGTGGGGCTTCGCGGAGCTACGTGAAGTGGGCGAGAAACTACGCCCACCTCCGCACTCCGCGTAGCCCCACTACGCAAACACCACTGGCCGCCACCCGCCTCCCTCCCGCCCTCCCTAAATACTTTCAATGAAAAGTGTAAAATAATTAAAACGCACTTACCTTGCCTGCCGCTGCCCGCCGCGTCCCTGTGGCTCGCTATCTTCATTCTTCCGTCTTGTTTACTAATGCGCATGCGCGGGCGGCCGCGCATGCGCATTTTCTCGTGAGAAATGCGCATGCGCGGCCGCCCGCGCATGCGCATTAGTAAACAAGACGGAAGAATGCAGATAGCGAGCCCCGGGGACGCGGTGGGCAGCGGCGGGCAAGGTAAGTGCGTTTTAATTATTTTACACTTTTCATTGAAAGTATTTAGGGAGGGCGGGAGGGAGGCGGGGGGCGGCCAGCTACGCTCCGTCTGCGGAGCGTGCGTAGTGCCGCCTGGCTACGCCCGCTCCGCAAAATGCGGAGTAGGCGGCACTACGCACACTCCGTGCACGGAGCGTAGCTGGCTGCCCACCCCTAGTCAAGACTCAGTTCCAAATGTGTGACCTACTAGTCCGCTGTGTATGCCAGTGGAGTGCGTCATAGAAAAAGGAGCACTGCGGGCCTTGTGTAGTAAGCTGCTGCTCAGCCAGAATGACTGCTGGATGGAATGTTAGTGTTTGGAATGTGTGCGTGCGTGAATCAGTTGGATGAAGGGCTGAGCAGCAGTGAAGCTGCTCCGGGTGGGGCTCCTTCTAAGACTCAGACTTTACCTGTCTATGTATCTAATTTACCACTTAAATAAATCTACGTGGTAAACTACCTGGCTTGGAGCGTCCTTTCTTCAATACTACATTTTGGTACCAAGATACATAGACAGGTAAAGTCGGAGTGTTAGTAGGAGCCCCCCCAGGAGCAGCTTCACTGCTGCTCAGCCCTTCATCCAACTGATTCACGCATGCACACATTCCAAACACTAACATTCCATCAAGCAGTCATTCTGGCTGAGCAGCAGCATACTACACCTTGCTAGCGGAGGCCGTGAGGGTCTGAGGAGGCTGCCAAGGTTGCTGGCATCGGGCTTGGAGCTTGCACCGACACGTGGTGGGCCCACTTTGACACACTTCAGTGTCTGCAGGAGAGCAGTGAGGCCTGGGTGCGCAGGGGCGGGCAAAACAGGTTCGGGGACCAGCAGCCCGGGGTGCAGCAGGGGCACAGGGTTGCAGGCAACAACGCTCACGGCGACGGCCTCATGGCGGGGTGAGAGGCACGGCCCGTGCAGAGACATTGGGCATTCCAGAAGAGAACGACGGCCAGATTTGCGTGCTTTTTATTCACACTCCTACGCTGGCCTGGCGTACGCCTGGCCATCCCACTCCGCTCACGCTTACGGGGCGGGGGGGATGTAACAAGTTACATTTTCGCGATCTTCCCCACTGGCTGCGGTGACATGGTTGTGTCCACTGTTCACTATATTACATACACCAGTGGTATATCAACATGGATATGTGTGTGGTCTGCATACTGCAGTCTGTCCATCACATCCACATCACACTTGGCATTGTGTACATTCTCATTCATGGGTCGCTTGCCTCCTTCGCACATGCCTGGTCCCCACCTCTCCCCACAATCTGCTATCGTGTGGCTGAGGGTGCCATGCCGTTGATGGCTTATGTACATGGCTGGCCAGGTTCCCACAGTAAGTTGCGTTGTAGTGTCTGGTGGGTGGGCCTGTTGTTTGGCATGTTGTATATGAGTTTGTAACGTGCATTGCTAGTGTTGTGAGTTAAATGATTGTGAGGTTGAGGTGTGTGGTGTGTTCATTTGGTACTTGCCAACGAGCAGTGCATTTCCATGGGTGCCATCCTGGTAGCGCTGGTTGATGATGGACTGTTGGTAGATGTAGGTATCATGCACACTGCCTCGGTAGTTGGTGACGACGTTGGTCGAGATTACCCGGTGGTCCACTATTGCCTGGATATTGATGGAATGCATGTGCTTTTTGTTGCGGTCATTGTGTGCAGTTTTGCCAGGGGGCACAAGTAGGACATGTGTGCAGTCAATTGCCCCCTAACATGTGCGGGAAGTCAGCTATGGCATAGACGCCTTGCTTGGTCTCCAGCTGTTCGTGGGCAATGTGGGGAAGTATAGGATTTGGGGTACCAAGCTGATGATATCATCCAAGACCGTTGTGAGGAACTTGGATTGGGATGGCTGTGAGACTCCTCCGACTCTGGCGGTTGTTGGTTGGAAGGTACCAGAGGCCTACAAGTGCAGCACGGGCAGCAGCTTTCTCTGAGTTTGAATGTTGGTTGTCCACTGTGTTGGTATCCTCAGCCTGTGGGCATGATGTTCAGGATGCAAAGAATGGTTGTCCTTTTGAGCCTGTAGTGGGCAATGACATTCTCTGATGTTGGGTCTGTGAGGTTGGTGCATTTTCTAAAGGTCGCTGATGTTGTCTGCTCTGCCTCTGTGGTGGTCCGGGGGGGGCGGTGGGGGTTGTGGTTTGCTGGGGGTGGTGGCGGAGGGTGTTGTGGCCCTGTTCAGGCTCCAAGCTGCATGATCAGGGGCTCCATGCCATCTGTTGATCTTCAGGTGTGGCTCAGGCCTGGGCTCCCTTTTCTGGTACAGGCTCCGACTTTACACCAGGTCAGAGCAGGTGTTAATTTCCTGCTGCTAACACGCCTTATCGCCTGTTTTGGGTTCTTATCGCAGATCTAGCTGGGTCTAGAGAATGTTGCGGAGTGGTGTTGTTGCTGCTTTTTGCACGTGGACACCTACTCTGCATTGTATTAGAGATAGTTGCCTGGGTCATCTGTGGCGATGTTTTTTGTGGCTGCTATCGCAGGTAAACTGGTGATATGGGCTGTAACCACCAGCTTGTGAATGGGGCGATAAATTTATCGCCACTTTGGCTGCGATAAAGTGCCGATAACGCTGCGATAAATCCTTGGGAATATGCCCCTAGAAGTATAAGTGGGCATATGGGTCTGTAAGTGCACATGTAACTCACTAAAACTTCAAAGTGCTTAAAAGGTAAGACATGTGTCTTACCTTTTGAGCACATAGCACTTTGCCCTAAGGCCTACCTAAAACCTAACTTAGCTGTGACTTATATGTAGTAGAAGAGAAGTTTAAGACTTGGTAAAGAGTAAAACTGCACACACAGGTTCTGCAATATCAGGCCTGAGACCTATTTAAAGGGCTACATGTCTGGATGGGTGACTAGGACAATCAGTACATGAGTACACAGTTGAGTGAGTGTATCAGTCCCTCTGTGGGTGTGTCACTGGAGGTGTAAGTTACTATGACGGTATATGACTGGATCTCTTAGTGACTCTATGGGTCTCTAAATCTGTATCTAAAGGGCTGTATGGATTGCTTACTGGCTGTGTTGGGAAGTATTTGTTTATTTAACTGTCTGTGCAACTAGCTCTGTTATTTCTGGATATATAAGTGCTGTGTGGGTGTCTGAGTGAATCTGTAACTGCCTTTGTCACTGTCTGACTGGGTGTTTGAGAACTCTATGCTTTTGTAAATAGTGTGTCACTGAATTGGTGAGAGACTTGATGTATAACTGGACAAATAGGTCTGTAACTGCACATGCAACTCACTCAAACTTCAAAGTATATGTCTTACCTTTAAGCGCAATGCACCCTTCCCTATGGCCTACCTTTGAGGTGACATATGTAGAAAAAAAGGTTGTCTTGGCAAGGGCTTTTAAATGCCCAGTTGACCTGGCAGTAAAACTGCACACACAGGTTCTGCAGTAGCAGACCCGACATGTTTAAAGGGCTACATGTCTGGAGTACAAGTACTTGAGTAAATATCTGAGTGAGTGTATTAGTCCCTCTGTGGAAGTGTCACTGGATGTCTAAGTAACTATCTAGGTGTGTCATTAGCTGCCTTAGTATGTCTATGGGTCTGTACATGTGTATGTAACTGGTTGTATGGATTGCTTACTAGCTGCATTAGTGAGTGTAGGGGTTTGGACTTATATGTGCAACTGGGTCTGTTACAACTGGATAAATATGTGCAGTGTGGGTGTGTGACTGAATGTGTAAGTGCTTCTGTCTCTGTCTGACTGGGTCTGTGAGTGGCTCTATCCTTTTGTAAATCGGTATGTGAGTCGCTGTGTAGGTGAGAGACTAGATGTATAACTGGATGTATAGGTCTATAAGTGTACTTGTAATGCACAGAAACTTTAAAGTACATGGCTTACCTTCTAAGCACATAGAACCTAGCCCTGTGACCTATCTATGTACTACCTTAGGATTTACTTATATGCAGTAGAAGGGGAGTTTAATGCTTGGCAAGGAGTTATCAATGAAAGTCGACCTGGCATTAAACCTACACCAACAGGCTCTGCATTAGCAGGCCCAACGCACGTTTAAAGGTCTACTAGTCTGGATGGGTCGGTTGGGGAGGAGTGCCCAAGGTTACAGGCCACCATTGGTAGTCCCATTTATGGGTATCACGGCCTACCAAGAGCACCGCCGTCTTGGCAGAAATAGGCTTTAGATAATTGTCTGCCATCCAGTCTGAAATGGCCAAAACATCCGCACAAAATTTCAGTTGGTCCTGAGCAGGATTGTTGGAAAAGGTGAATACCAAGTGGGTATCGTCCGCATAAGATACCATTTTGATGTTCCGTTCTTTGGCCAAGTGGGCTAGAGGGAGGACATACACGTTGAACAACGTGGCAGATCTTTTAGGAACACCACAGCTAAGGGGGTAGTTCCTAGACAGATAATGTACCTGAAAGGAGCGTTTGGATAGAAACGAGGCGAACCAGGCCAGAGCCCTACCTTTGACCCCGATCTCCTCTAGCCGTTGGAGAAGAATCTTATGGGAGACTGTTTCAAGGCTGCACTAAGATCGAGTAGAAATAGTGCTGAAGTATTACCCTCATCTAGCGTGGCCCACAGATGCTCTGTGACCACCAAAAGGGCTGATTCCGTGCTGTGTCTAGATGGCAACCCATTCTGAGATCTGTCTAGAATATGATTAACCTCCAGATATTTGGTCAGAGTGATGTTAACATGGGACTCCATAATATGGGCCAGGTAAGGAAGCAGAGATTGGTCGAACGTTCTCTGGCAAAGATGTGTCTAGTGTGGGCTTTCTCAGCAATGGAACGACTTTGGCATGCTTCCATGACATAGGAATCACTGCCGACAGGAGCAAACCATTGATGAATTCCCGCCGCTCAATCATGAGACAGTCATAAAATTTCCTAAAGATGTCCGGTTTTATAGGATCGTCGGGAGAGCCTGATTTGACTTTAGCTGCCAGGACAGCTAAGTCTTCAGGAAACATGTGAGGCAGAATTTGTAGGGAATAAGGGGGTGCTCTTGAAGTAGGGTTCACCATCGGTGCAGAGGTACTCCACCTCATATCTAGTGCGTTGTAAATACATTCTACCTTATTAATGAAGTACCTTGCCAATAAATCACATTGAGTGTTGGAAGATATGGTATCATTAGTTCCTGTCAGAGATTTTAACATTACTTTCATACGAGAAAAAATGGTTTTGGAGTGGTTGGAGTTCGATGAGATCGGGTTGGCATAGAATGAGGCTTTGTTCTTTTGAACTAATTTGTGGTAGGTTTTTATATCCATCCCATAGGTATTCTTAGCAGTAGCATCATAAGTACGCCTCCAAGCTCGTTCCAAATTTAAAAAAAATTATTTTCCCACCGCAGGATCTCATTGTACCAAGCGTGCGTTTGTGTGCGCTTAGCCCCTGTCAATTTCCTTGGGATGCAATGGTCAAGCATTTTAATCCAGCCCTTGAAGGCTCTGTCAGCTGCCACCAACTCAGTTGGCCAGTCTGGATGGGACGTATTTAAGGCAGATAAGAAAGTAGTTTCATCCAATTTGTGCCAAGGACGCATTATGAGGGACTGACAAGGGGACCTCAACGTAGTGCCGGCCATATCAAGACGCATGGAGATAAGAAAATGGTCCGTCCAAGTCAGAGGGAGGGGAGTATTAGCTGACAAATTTAGAAGATTCGATAATATTGGATCCAGTAGGTGGCCTGCCTGGTGTGATGGTCCCTCCACTAACTGAGTTAGTTGGCAGGCCTCCAGATCACCCAGGAAGTTAGAGATCTCCTGGAACTCCCGGCATTCCAGATGTAAGTTATGGTCGCCTATGATGTTTACATTTTCTGACTCTAGGACAAGAGTGGAAACAGTATGTACCAAAGCCTCTTGGAATGCCCTGGCTGGGCCTGGTGGGCGATAAATAAGAAGCCCAGTAAATGTGAACTTATGTGATATAGTAGTTTTAAACAGGGCGCTTTCGCAGTCAGGAATAGTCTGTGGGGAGAGTGTATAGTGAAAAGCGCATTTGAACATAACCGCTAGGTCGCCCCCCTTCCACTAGGGCCTGTTCTGTGTAAGCAGCCTGTAGCCTGTAGGTAAATCCAAGGCGAGGATTGCTGTGGAATCCATTGTTATCCAGGTTTTGGTCGGAAATAATAATATCTGGAGCAGGGACCAAGAGAAGATCGAATATATCAGCATGGTGTTTTACAAGTGACCTGCAATTAAGGCTGTATATATTGATATGAGTTGAACCTGAAACCTTATGGGGACATCCAGGGCCCAGCCTGACTTTGAACCCACAGTTGTTGCACTGTTTCTGGTGAGTGTCATGGTGCCATTTGTAGTACTCGCATGGCTCTTTGGGTTGCTGGGCAAGCAACAATTTACGTGCGTAGAATAACCTTTGAGGAGACTTAGGACCAGGAGTGCTGGCGACTGGCGACGTACAGGAGCATACGGTTGCCTTAGGCGCCCTCCACTCAATCTGCAGCAGCTGTGGTGGACCAGGGCTGGGACCGGCAAGTGCAAAGTGTGTGAAAAGTAAAGTGTAAATAGATTAGAAAGCCCAACAGCGTGAGGCAGTAATAGCAGCAGTAGCATAGAATCACAACAATCACTTGGAAACACTAGGCAGGGATTAAAAACCAACACTCTAGCTACCCGGTCCGCAATGACCTAGGCACATTTACTGGGGTAGGACTTGAAATTCTAATAAAGGATACCTTTGGTCAATTAATGGCACTTTTCCCTTACATTGTCTTGGTGTTCTCCAACATTTGCCAAAGACAGAAATGGAAGTGGTCAAACAAATTCTGTCCAAAAATAGACACATCCAGGAAACATGTCAATAAAACTGTTCCTGCATTTCTCAGAGATCAACACATGAGCTTTATATTGCACAATAATTTACGCTTTGACATGGACGGTATCTATATAAGTGATGGAGTTCATTTTTCCGAGAAAGGCAACAGGGTGATTCTCAACAACTTGAAAGATTGCATACTCTTTATGTGTAGTTATCATCTACACATAATAAACACAGAGGCTCTTCTCAGAGCCACCCCTTTTCCCAAACACTGGTTCGTTTTCTTTTTAAATACTTTTTTTTAATTTCTTATTTCAATTAGCAAATACAGCATAAATCCACACAACAAAAGCACACATTCAATCCACAGCAGTACATTTAAGATTCACAACTCAGTGTGTGTGTCAATGTCTGTGTGAGTGGGTATGTGAGTGTCCAAGTCTGTCTGTCAGTGAGTGTGGGAGTGTCAAAGTAGTACTATGAACGGGTACATGGGTGCCTCACTGGGTCTGTGAGCGGATGTGACAGTGTCTGAGTGGGTCTGTGAGTGGGTCTGAAAGTGTCTGAGAGGCTCTGTGAGTAGGTGCATTAGTTTAGTGCCTGAATGGATTTGTGACTGGGTGTTAGAGTGTCTGAGTGGGTGTGAGAGTGTCCGAATGGGTCTTTGAGGACTGAATGACTGTCTGAGTGAGTCTGTGACTGGGTGTATTAGTGTCTGAGTGGGTCTCTGAGTGGGTGTGAGAGTGTCCAAGGGGGTCTGTGAGTGGGAATGACAGTGTCTGAGTAGGTCTGTGAGTGTCTAAGTGGGTCAGTGAGTGGGTGAGTGAGGGCCGCCCAACCAGCCATGCACACTTTCCCCTTTCTCCATGCAGGAGGAGAACAAGCCCAGGCCCCTAATCCCTTGTTGAGCGTCGAACCCGAACGCTCAAAACCAATCACAATGCTGCATTGCAGCATTGTGATTGGTCAGGTGGTATGGGGAGCCTTTTCTATGCTTCCTGTGCCTTAGTCTGACGAGGAGAGCAGAATCAGAGACGTGGGACCCAGCACGGCAAGGTAATGTTGTATGGCGTTTTAGATTCTGAATGGATTTTCCTGATTCACGCCCTTATATAGGTACAATTCACATTGCCCTTATATAGACATGGAAATCAAGCCCTTAATTAGGCATAGCCCATGCTACCCAAATACAGGCACGGCTACGTCCATCCGTTCATTTACGTCACAGCGATTTAATGGAAAACCAGATTCTTAAGCAGAAGGGACTTCCCCTAGCCTGAATATTGATTTCTCCAAGAAACTCATTATTAGGCATGAACAACTGTTGCAGGGATTCTGCTCAGACACAGAACTGTGCACAAAGACTCAGGACCTCAGTGAATTAGGGTGTGCCAAAAACTTACATTAGTACCAAAATCCACCACCAGACTAGCAATCAGTGTCACATTAGCTCCTCGTCCTATAGCAAAGAAACCAATGATTAGACAACCTAGAACATGCAACTTAGGAACTTCTCAGGAATGGTGGGAAGTGAGGACTCTCTTTTGTTATACTCTCATACCAGTCCACAACAGGAGTAAAAAAGAGACACGGTAAGGTTAAAATATTTATTTTAACAACGTGATCTCAAGCGCAGTATTTTAATCATCATAAGCATACATATGATTAAAAATAATATGGTCAGCATGGTTACAACTCCATAAAATACAAAAGAAGGAATTATATTACAATGATAGTGCAAACAGGTGATAAAAGCGCCTAGTTTAAACACCCTCCCTATATATAGGAACTATATATTATAAAACTATAAAATGTCTCTTGAGCTTGGTTAGGGGGACCCCATTTACCTGTCCGCTCAGTAAGTGTAAATTACATCAGGACCGGTTAGTCTCTCTGCATGCCTGGAATCTTCCAAGTATGTGAAATTATGGCAAGTGTGCTATGATAAAGGCGCCACAATCCTACTCGGCTTGCAGCTGCCAAAATGTTGTGTCTCGAATGTGTTACACTGACACGCCGATAAACAGGCTCGCACGTTATGATCACCTTGGCGGCTCAGCACTCACTGTACAGACTGGGGGCACGATGTGTGTCTGGTGATGTCGAAAAACAAACCCTTTCTCATGTATAGACCTTCGTGAAAGCTAACTCTGCAAAAATAGCTAAGCGGTGTTGTGTGCAAAAAACAGCAAAAGGTAAAATGGCGTTTAAACTTCTAACAAGCCATGCTAACTTAACATGCACGCAAAAAGAGGCCCATAAACCATACTACACCCCCCATGTTCGGGGAACACTCAGCAACCTGGGCAAACTTCATAGAATGCAGAGTTCAAGTTCGAATGAGACAGAACCAAGTTCAGAAATTTTGCCAAACTTGATAACAGGGAACGAGAATCGAAATAACCAAATCAGTGAAAACAAACACACGTGGCCGTGGTGTGAAAAATGACCTCAAACATGTAAGAAAAAATGAAGACATTAAAAAGAAAAATATTTACGAGTTCAAAACGAGTCTATGAAGCAGAAAAAAAAACGTTGTACTTCAGTCCAACAACGTGTAAGCACCATATGTTGCAATCGCCTCCAATAGGAAGTCATTGTTATCATCCATGAACATTTCAGCCATCCAATTAAGTAAAGGGAAAGAACATACATGTTCCTCGATTGCCGGAGCCTCTAGCACCATCAGAGGACAACTCAGGCTTATTTCAAGATAACTGCGATCCAGAAAGTCACTGGCCGCAGTGCAAATATCCCAATTGACTAGAACCCCATGTGCCGCTGCGCAGGCCATAATCCCGGTACTAGAACAATCTATTTCATGAGCAACTAAGGGACTCATTAGTAGATTAAAATCCAGGTCAGGAGAAACCGTGTTGCAGAGACACAAATCCAGGGCCCATTCAAAATCACAATCCAGGCAATGGAAAACAAGCTGCACGCAAAAGAGAACCGGAGAGTTAAACCATATGCCACACTTAGAGACGCCAAAGGCAGCGATCCATAGTTTTCTAGCATCCGGTTACGGAGATGGAGCAGCCCGGACAGAACGTTGTGGGGCACAAACAGAGAGCATCCATTTTGTAATAAACAAAAGAGCAGCAGAACGCACGCTCCTAAAGCAAATAGCAAGGTGAACCCTCCAAAGACACTCAAAAAAATCGAATGAAAAAATGCAGGGATCACACCGAATATATGTCTGAAATGAGGTCACAAGGCCAGAGCATACTACTTTAAAAAAGTGTGACAGGCCAGAAGTCGACGCGGCCTTCAAGATTGTGTGAATCAAAGCACCGAAATGCAGGGGCAGGTCTGTGTTTAATAAGGTATTTACCTCAGTACGAGTATTTGCAACGTGAAGGACGAATGTCTCACACGCAGATGAAATGGGGACTTCCTTCTGGGACAAAAGAGCTCTTATTCTGCTCATCTTGTTGAACTCTACTTTCAAGGTCAGACTAGAAGGCCAGATGGAAACATCAAGCCTGCCATGCGGAGGAGGGAACAACACATTCTTGCAGCAAGTTACACACTGGGAAACGGTAATGATATAAGCAATTCCTGCGTGCATCCCACAACACTCTTAATAATTTAGCAATAAATAACTACCATTAGCAAGCAAAGTAAATGTTGGTGTAATGGCCGGAACCGGAGTATCCTTCAGAAAACACGCTAAGGGGCCGATTAGGATTGTGGTGAATCCGCATCCTCCGGGCCGGCGGAAGCCACCGCCGGGCTGGAGGATGCGGATTCACCGCCATGGTGAGGGAAAACACCAACCGCCACATTACGATGGCATTGGGATCAGCGGTGGACGGCAAGTCCGTCCGCCCCTGATCCACGGTGGGTGTACGCAAATATGGTGGCAGTGTCTGCAAGACACCGCCAGCCATATTACGATGCAGGCGGAAACATGCTTTTCCACGGCGACTTTTCCGCCGCTGAAAAGCATGTGGTCTTTTGTTTTTGGGGGCCCGTTGCGAGCCCCCAGGGTGTTGGGGGTGAGGGGTGCACATGGGGGGTACCTATGGCACTCCCTGCATTTGCATACACAATGCGGCAGGCACCGCGGGATGCCTGCCGCTTTGTGCATGCAAATGCACAGCATGCATATTTGACTTTGCGGTGAGTGCTGCTTAAAGCAGCACCCGCCGCAATGTTATATATACGGGATGTGACCACCAGGGTGGCGATCACATCCTAATTCCAACGGAGGGACCGCCGCTGCCCCTGCGGACGGTCCCTCCAACTCGGGGGTGGCGGACGGACGCAGGTCCATCCGCCATCCTAATAGGTCTCTAAATTTGGTGTAAGCACACTACAAGAGCCGTGCAATTGAAGATGTCTGCATGTTAACGAATGATCTGGTGTCATGGTGCAATCTTTCCCATTTAAAAAAACTTCTTTACCATCCCTCAAACATCTATAAGTGAATGGGAGATTCCATACTTCATGAAGATAAGCTCCAGCCAGGGGCTCTAATCTGCATATGGCATAATGTTTCATGCAGGACTCGAATTTGAAAAGTGACAAAGGCAAAGTTATTAACCTGTGGATGAGCCAAACTGCCGAATTGGCTTCTGCTACACAGAAAGGCAAAGGTTCTAACTTTTCAATATGCAAAAGTGAAAACGAAGCATCTATCATCGACATAAATTGCTGTTTAACAGTCAAATTGAAAGGCAGAAACAATAAACTTGTGTTCATGTAATCCCATGGAACTCAGCCATTTTTTAACGTTTGCAAAGTCCAGGCAAACTACATAACAGAACACAATTGATTTTGCCCATGGTACAACACAGCAACATCTTCTTGCACAATATCAACCAAGATGACACAATATTATCTAAAGTGTAAATTCGGGAAGAAAGGGTGTCAATGCTATTATCTACAACTGAAAGCACTTTTTCCTAAATTGACCTGATCAATAGCCCTAAGCCTAGAAGCTGCTTCTATTTGTGACAGTTTCCAAACCTCATTGTGAGCAGCATATATCTATAATTGCGATCTGCCTCCTACTAAGCATGGGCGAATTTTGCGGATCTCGCGTTAGCGGATTTTGCGGATTTGCGAACTCGCAATCCGCAAAATCCGCGAATTCTCGCGAATTTGCGGATTTTTTTTTTTTTATGTTCGCACGGGTTTCTGCAAGTTCGCGAGGGTTTTGTACAATTTCGCAAATTGCGAAATTGTACAAAACGCGTGCGAACTTGCAGCAACCCGTGCGAACACAATAATATGAAGAGAAAGAAGCTCCTGGTCACAGGAACAGCACGGGGATTGCGCTCATGAAAGTCAAGGATGCAAAGGCCTCTACCCAGCATCACAGCTGACTTTCCACGGTAGATTTGGGAAGAGGCACACCTGTCCAGCCTCGAAGACGCTCATGATTGTTTTTGGGCTAATGAATGAGTCACTGAATTTGAGCATCAACTAGTTCGAGCGCCCATGTGTGTGTTACTATGCAATCGCCCCGAAGGGCGCAGGGGTCCCTTGAATGAGCTGTCCATCATAGTGGGTGAATGGCGGGAAGACGGTGCAAACCGCGAGTGTGTGCGCGGGGCCAAACGTGCGGGGCTTCCATGCGAGTTCACATGCCTCTTGTGTGCATAAAAGGTCAGAGAAAGATCAGTTCAGCCTGGCCTGTTGTAACTATTTTAGGATGGCGCCGGCAAGCTGCCAGCGCCATCCTAAAATAGTTACTAAGTTAGCTTCAACAGGAAGCTCTAATAGATAAAATCGAGCACCTGCTTTATTTTATCTATTAGAGCTTCCTGTTGAAGCTAACTTAGTAACTATTTTAGGATGGCGCTGGCAGCTTGCCGGCGCCATCCTAAAATAGTTACAACAGGCCAGGCTGCAAGTTTTGAACTTTTGCCCCAGGAAAAATCCGCCGCTCGCGGATTTGCGGATTTTCGGTAAATTCGCGGGAGTTCGCGGATTGCGAATTTACCGAAAATCCGCAAAATCCGGGAGCGGAACGGATTTTCCACCCATGCTTACCTCCTACAGGACCTTTCACAAAATCATTTAAATCGACAGTGTCAGTGAGTTTGGACAAATGTAGCTTAACAGACGCTAAGGATGAATGTCTGAGCCAACTCTGGCACAAATTGCCTACCGAATAGGTGGTGACTGAATGTTGAGTCTGAAAGCGGTGATCAACTCTAACCTCTGTATAGCCAGGGGTCAGACCCAGAAAACGGTGCTGGCAAGAATCTGCACTTTTTTGCCATAGCAACCAGCCTTCGGGATTAATGGTGGAAACATTAAAAGAGGAATTTTGAAACAGAGCTTGTAAGTCACTCAGGGAAGTACTGATATAATTATTCCAATGGATAAATTCACCCAAATCAGGAAATGAAGGAGCATTTAATTTTTTAGACGGGGCCAATCCAAAGCAGGTGGTTTGTAAAATAGTGTCATTCAGAAACAACATATGGTTTGGGATGAGACATGCACAATGCAAAGCCTCAGTGCCTTGCACTTGCCAACTTTTAGAACCCCAAACAGATTTAAGATCAATAGTATCTCTCCACAGTTCATAGCACCCAACAGCCACATGGTCAATAAAGGGCTTCTCAGTCAACTTAAAATAAAATGCATCAGGGTTTGATTGATCAAAATCAGTAAAATAGGAAAGCTTTTTCAAAAATGTTTTCGAGCTGCCTTCCACTGGTGCGGGACAGTGCTCCCACTGTGTATAATTAACCATATTTCTAAATAATTCGTTTTATGCAAAAAATGATTGCCAAAATGTTGATAAGAGTACAAATCACCATAATTTGCAGATTCCAAATATAAATCTTCAGCATCAAAAGCAGCATAATATTTCAAATCAGTAAATAAAGCCTCAACAGCTTTAACGTCCCAATCATCAGAGCGAATATTGTGCTTAACAACATCCCCCATAGAAACACAGAGTACATTGGGAACATTAATAACCTCTGTGGGACCATGTGTCTGGAACTTGACAGCATCCCATACTATCCCATCTAAAACGGGACACGCAGTTATATTCACAAATGTCTGGTCCCTTTTCATGATGTGCTAAGAGGAGTGGGGAGCCAAAGTTCCATCAATCACTCGAATTGAAGTTCTTTCCTCCGCATAGTGTCCATTGATAAAACAGAAAAAATATACAACAAATCTTTTGAACATAAATAAAAAAATTGCAATCAGCACCAGCCAAATGTAAGTCCAAGGGGAATCAAAAAAGTTTCTTAAACCAGGTAGCAAAAATCAAAACTTTTGAAGGGGACTTAGATGTGGAAGAGCCAGTGTCAAATGAAAATCGGGATTGATTAGCCACGTGGGTCTCCAAATCAGGCATAGACAAGTCAATGGGGTAAGTATATTCAGTGTCATCAAGAGGATCACCAGCAGGTTGATTCAATAAAGGATTTGTAAGTTGACTCATTTCAACAGCAACATCAGGCCTGACGGCAGGATCCGGGGCCAAAACAGAGTGTCGCACCATTGCTGGACACGAAACCGCAGGAGTCATACTATAGAGAATCGGCCACCCTGTGTGGTTTGACATTGTCAATGGAAATGTACCTGTTCCCCTTTCGCCCAGGAAGAGGAGGTAAAATGACTGTTCTTGTACCCTGCACACCAAGCACGGCAACTGGAGCTCGAGAGGAAGGACCAAATTATTTTTTGTTGTCGATCTTCTCTCGGACCAGGTCGCCAACTTGGGGTAGCCAGCCGACTACCACTGGCTACCCCAAGTTGGCGACCTGGAAGCAGCTTCAGATGTGGAAGTCAAAGTGTACCTTTGCAAGACTGTCTCTGGTCTTTTGTAGTTTCTGCAAAACATTAGAATGTTCATCTATGTCAAAGGATGCGGCTCCGGCCGCCATGTCTAGACCATCAAAGTCCGGGACAAACATCTTGATGCCAAAGAGCCTTTCGTATGAGGTCCGCCCACCCAGAGACCTTCTGGGGAGATTATTTAGTGCACGTTGTACGCTATTGAGGTGGGTAAGCCAGTGTCTGCCAGCACCTAAAACCTTTGCTGTCAAGAATTGCTTTAAATCAGGGTTCATCCGCTCCACAACACTATTACCCTCAGGCCTGTATGGAGATGAAAATTTGACCTGGACCCCCAATGAAGCCATGGCATCCTTGTACGCCTTAGAGGCGAACGCTGGACCCTGGTCTGAATGGAAGGTACCACACGCAAAAATTCCCACAAAGACACGCAAATCCCTTACAACAGTTCTAGCATCAGTGCTCCTTTGAGGCCACACCCAGACAAAGCGCATTCAATTGTCAACTGCTACTAAGATGTACTTATACACAGTATCAGAGGAGAAAGGACCGCAGTGATCCAAATAAACACACGCAAGTGGTTTATTAGATATCTACAACTGAGTTTGGGGCAGGCGCGCAGCAGAAAAAGGTTTAATTTGCTGACAAATGCCATATTGAAGGACAAAATCACGTGTCTGTTTGTACAAACCCCGCCACCAATATTGTTGCTGGAGGAGAGATGCAGTAGCTGACCCACCGGCATGCGCCGAAGCCATTCCGGCGTGGGCTGCTGTAATCAAAGCCTATCTGCGGTCCGCGTTGGGAATCAACCTGTCCCCAACGTCGTTAATTCTCACATAAGGAACTTTAACAGTACTTAAATGATAAGAGTACTTCGAAGGGAAACCCTTAGGATAATTACCTCCCTTCTCAGTTGCAGCAATAGCTGCAAAGATGTCATCATCAATCTTACTTTTAGAACATGTAACCGCTGCCACTGCAAATATTACTACTGCTGTCTTCGCAGCCTCGTCCGTGAGACAGTTGCCAACAGCGTGAACCCCAACTCGCTGATGACCCAGAATATGAATTGCAAAACGAGTGGGAGACGTTCTTTGAGCTCAGCCACTCGAACCCAGATCATTTTATGTTTTATTGTGCGACCCTTGGAGTCACGATAATCATTTTGAGTCCAAAAGGGTAGATTGTCATTGAAAGAATGTACACAGGGATGTACGTTGTTACAACGCATGCTTTTACCACGCATGCTGTAACAACGCAAGTTTTAAAACGCATTCCATTACAACGCATTACACTGGTGGGTGCTGGATAGTGAATAGTTTAATTTACTATTCCAACACCAGTCCCCGTGGACACTAGGGAAGGTGTTGGATAGTAAATTAAAACTATTCCCTATCCTAGAGCGCCCCCCAGTGTAATGCGTTGTAATGGTTTTTGTTTTAAAGTCTGTGTTGTAATAGCACTGCGTGCTAAAAGTTGCGCTATAAAGGTTGTTCCCCGTACACAGTAGTAAGAATAGCTCATAACAAGAGTAGTCACACTGGGGTCCACGTACTCCAAACCAAGCATCAGAGCACGTAGTTCTGCCAACTGGGCGGTAAAGTCCCCTAATGTCTGTGTATGCACGACATCGGACTTGAATTCACCATCCACCATAGTACCAACCACAATTGCGCAGGCCGCGGAATATGCGTGCTTAGAACCCATAGCTGATTGAGCACTTCCGTCAGTGTAAATGATACAATGAAAATCCTCAAGTGGGTGCATAGTCAGAGGAGCAGGATGAACAAACTCATACTGCAAGAACTCCTGAGTCTGCAAAGAGGAATCGAAAATGAACGTTACATCCGGGGATGTCAAGGATGTAGCCCATTGTGTCCACCGAGGGTGCAAGGCCTTGGAATTTGGTACACTGGCCTTCGTCACTACCTCCAAGGCAGGATACGGAGTATCAACCACAATGCGCTCCACCTGTGACAGTGCACGTTCCTTAAGAATCGCCATTTGCACTGCTGTCAAAACTTTTTCCACAGTGGAAACCGCAACTCGGCCGAAGTGAACAGATGTGGCTTGTAACCCACCGCCCCTGGCACAATTCTTATCACCAGGTTGGTGTGATTATCACGAGTCGACAAGAATTTAGATTCAAGTAGGTCAGCCTGCCAAGAATGCAAGATGTCTGAATGTTCTGGCAGCCAACATGATTTGGAAAAAGTAGGTTGTATCAACGCATAAAGCGGCTTGATACGCTGGGCATATTCCGGAATGTATGTACGTCCGAAATTCAAAAAGCCCAGTAAAGATTGTAGCTTTTTCAGTGTTGTGGGAGCTCGCAAAAGTGTGCATTTCTCCAAAAAGTGAGGAGCCAAACCTCGACCTTCATTGTTGAGCTCGTAGCTCAGAAACAACACTGTGTACTCTGCAATGTGTGATTTCGCAAAGTTAAATTTATAGCCAAAGTCCCAAAAATGGCAAATTATGAGGTCAACAGGGAACAGATGCGGCCATAATTCGTCGTCTGTGAGATAAATGTCATCCACATACGAACATGCATCAGTGTCGAGCCTCTCAAGAAGAGAGACTATTCGGGCGGCAAAAACGCCTGGTCTATTCTTGTAGCCCATAGCCAATCAAAGGAATTGGCGGTGTTTGCCACCACAGGTAAAACTCGTCCACTGACTACTAAGGGGAGACAAGTTATGGGCAAAAAAGCCATTGGATATGTCAAGCATGGTTTTGAGCCTTTCACGCACAAGACTATCCACAAGAGCAGTACTGTGAGTATTCTGCATGGCACACGTAGGACAATGTGAGTTTAAGTGGCAGTAATCCAATACCAAACGGTATGAACCATCCGGCTTGGTCACAGTAAAAAGTGGGTTATTCATCGGAGACACAGACATTTCAATTACACCTTGATATTCCAATTGTTCAAGGATTTCGGCAACAGAGGCTTAAGCCTCACGCCATATGGGGTATTGGAGCTGAGGCTGCGGCATCGATCGCAATGGAATCATATGTTGGGGGGATAATTTGTCCGATCCACGGTGTGTACGGTACAACGCCGGCGCAAGCGCCTTAGCCCAATATTCTGCAAACTGCAGAGCCTGCTCCTTCGGCACCGTGTGCGGGAAAGCGGGGAGGATCACCTCCTACCCTTGTGGAGCGGCCAAGACAAAAGGTGGGGGCCAGTCGACCTCCGCCAACAAAATATAATAGGTAGTTGTTAGATTTTCCCCAAAAAAACCTTTTATGGTACGTTCTATGTCTCCTTCAATCACAAGGACAATTTCATAAAGTCTTTCAGGGGGAGCCACTCTAGTGTCAGCCGTTTCCACTACAACGTAGGTGTCAGTCTCTGTCACCCTCAGTAGTGGACGCAGCGCCTCTCGAATGATGGCAATCTCTGCCGCGCTGTCCAGCAGCGTCAGCGCCCATGTCAGATTCCGAAGCTGCGTTCTCACTATCTGTGGCACATCTCGCTGTTACAGCAGCAACTTTTTTCCTCTGAAACTGGGGTCTTTGACGCGGTGTCTTGTCCTGCTTGCCTTTTCCGTCAGCCTTACGAGGCTGCTCACGGCTCTGTTGGGCACCTTGACCTCTGTCGCCGCCTCCTCCACCGGTGGCTGTTACTGATGTTTCCTGCAAAGAGCCAGGAGAACGTTGTTCAGGAACCTAAAACTTAATAGTACTGCGGTCGCGCAAGTCATATTTATGCTCAACAGGGGCAGGTGTATGTGAAGCCGGACTGGAACCCTGTTTCTGCTCCTGCTGCTTACCCTGTTTTTTGTTCTTACTCCAATTTTGTTTCTGAAATTTCAGGCGGTCATCCTTATCAGATGATCCTTGCTGAGTTTGCTGCTGTTTCTCCTTCTAAGCGAAAGGCTTAACACCTAAACTATTACGGCCCGTGTTCTGATAAGCCGCTGTAATAATTTTCGGTAACTGACCAGGTTTCTCGGCATCGGGTACCTCACGCTTGGCATTAGAGACTTGGAAACTTACCGCATCACCCTTGGCATTTGCAAGGACGAGATCGTGTACCATGTCAAACGCACCCACGAGCCGCATTCCCAACTCCCCAGCCGCCTCTGGTCCATGTTCATCCTGAACACGCTTTATCACAGAGGGCAGTACAGTCATTGACGGGGTGCCAAAGCACCTAGTGTAGACTGCTGCAAAAATCAACCCCCAAGTTGTACACTCATTTACATCAGGAACCAAGTCTTTCTGCAAACTAACTGTGAGGATCCTGTGTTTCTCAATAGGACTTGTATTAGGGAACACTGCTTGCAGTTGGCCGAACTTTTTGGCAAGCCAAAAAGGCATCTCTTCCTTATCCTGGGGGCGCTTGCCCATGACCGCATTAACCATGACGGGACTAAGTTTGAGTCCGCCTCCGCCAACTCGATGCGCTGCACCAACCGGGGCCCCATCCGGGAGGTTGCGGGTAATGTAATGAACTAGACCCATAATAACTGCAGAGGCATAAAGGGGTCGCAGTTGCTGAGCTGTTAACTGCCCCGCCAGAGGTTGTGCGGTGTAAGCAGCTAAAACAGGCCAAGTAGCGCCTTGAATTGACAATGGCCCTTGTCTGACCACTGTAATAACGTGTGGGAGGGCGCCATTAAACCAAACGGCATGCTGCCAAGCAGAAATCAGAATTTCCACTGTCCGATACGGAGCCTATTCTGAAGGAGCATCAGCAGGGGTATAAGAGTGAAAAACACAAGTACCAGCATCTACCGCGGGAAACGTAACCCATGAGTAATACAACTCAAATGGGTACGTCACGTCAGCTGAGACTACAAAAACGACTGCCTGTCCCTCCATGGAAACTAGGTATTCCTGCAAATGATTACACACAGCTACACGACTGTGTGATTGGATATCAACCGCAGCCATATCGAAACAGTAAAAGTGAAGTACAATGTAATACAAAAAGGCTCAACTGGGTAGTAATTCAAACAGAAAACCGTTTTAAATTTATCAAGCTTGAAGAAACCTATGTACTATAGGTAGGCTTTTTATCTGTCACTACCGTCAACCGGAAACAATAGTGAGGGGGTTTTAGACTGATATAAGCAATACTCAAGTGTCTCACAATAAGATCACACTCGTTGGCTGCGCCATGTTGCAGGGATTCTGCTCAGACACAGAACTGTGCACAGAGACTCAGGACCTCAGTGAATTAGGGTGTGCCAAAAACTCACATTAGTACCCAAAATCCCCTACCAGACTAACAATCAGTGTTACATTAGCTCCTCGTCCTATAGCAAAGAAACCAATGGTTAGACAACCTAGAACATGCGACTTAGGACCATCTCAGGAATGGTGGGAAGTGAGAACACTCTTTTGTTATACTCTCATACCAGTCCACAACAGGAGTAAAAAAGAGACATGGTAAGGTTAAAATATTTATTTTAACAACGTGAACTCAAGCACAGTATTTTAGTCAACATAAGCATACATATGATTAAAAATAGTATGGTCAGCATGGTTACAACTCCATAAAATGCAAAAGGAGGATTCATATTACAATGATAGTGCAAACTGGTGATTAAAGCGCCTAGTTTAAACACTCTCCCTATATATAGGAACTATTTATTATAAAACTATAGAAGGTCTCTTGAGCTTGGTTAGGGGGACCCCATTTACCTGTCCTTTCAGTGAGTGTAAATTACATCAGGACCGGTTAGTCTCTCTGCATGCCTGGAATCTTCCAAGTGAGTGAAATTATGGCAAGTGTGCTATAATAAAGGTGCCAGAATCCTACTCGGCTTGCAGCTGCCAAAATGTTGTGTCTAGAATGTGTTACACGGACACACCAATAAACAGGCTCGCACGTTATGATAACCTTGGCGGCTCAGCACTCACTGTACAGACAGGGGGCACGATGTATGTCTAGAGATGTCGAAAAATAAACCCTTTCTCATGTATAGACCTTCGTGAAAGCTAACTCTGCAAAAACAGCTAAGCGGTGTTGTATGCAAAAAGCAGCAAAAGGTAAAATGGCGTTTAAACTTCTAACAAGCCACGCTAACTTAACATGCATGCAAAAAGGGGCCCATAAACCATACTACACAACTATTCCTTAGAGGTTCATCCAGGACGTTGATATGCCCGACTTTATGTCAAAGCTGGCATTCCTAAACACCTTCAAGGTATAAATATACCTTCACTTGCTATTGCAAAGCATGGTGTGGTCCGGTGCAGTTAGACTACCTACTAGTCCCAACGCAGCTCACTACAGCAAGTGCCAGCTGACACACTGACAAGAAGCTGTCCTCCTCTGCCGAGAAATCCAGCTCCAGTGTTTCTGACTCACCTTGCGG
The DNA here is from genome assembly GCF_964263255.1 of Lissotriton vulgaris. Classification (NCBI taxonomy): domain Eukaryota; kingdom Metazoa; phylum Chordata; class Amphibia; order Caudata; family Salamandridae; genus Lissotriton; species Lissotriton vulgaris. The sequence continues at coordinate 71,274,927 of NC_141689.1, read as the reverse complement.
GGTGTTGGAAAATCGAGTCTGAGACAGAGATACCAACCTCCTTCATTCTAAGGTATGGAGCTGATTAGAACCTAGAGAAACCTTTGGCAATTCTTGGCAGAACTAAAACTTATGCTAAGCAGCACTTACTTCTTCCCTGGTACTAGACCTAGGTTGGGTACATTAGGGTAGGCATATTTTAGAAGCGCCAGTTGAGTATTTTAGCCTGTGTTATTTATGCATGTATTTTTATGTCATAGAAACCAGACAATGCTATTACAGTATTATTTTATAATACTATTCTTGCTGTACGCATTATACTTTGCATTCTGTCTAACGATTGTAGCAGTTCACCTCTCTTGCATGAGAAAGAAGACTGCTCAATAAACTCTTTTATTGAAAACGCCCGTCTCACTATTTCTCTGCAACTCTGTAGAAACGAAGCATGCACAATTGATTGAGTAAAATAGTTATCTATTGTTTCAACAACTCTGAAGATACGTTTCAATTCTTGGGGAAACAAATATGTCATGTTTATGCGGTTGTCAGAAACGAATCCCTTCTTGTGCATTCATGAACGTTTCTAGTGACCTCTGAGTTAGCTGGCACACACAATTAAGTTTAGTATACTCAATAGTGACATACTGACCTCAGTCCTATGTCAAAACTATAGTGAATATTATTCCAATGAGCAGAGCCTATTGGGAATATAGGAACTACACTACAGGAAGTGTTTCTTTAATTATTTTTTTCTTACTGTTTCCCCTCATGCCCCACCCCCACATGATCTCACCACCACCCACGAACCATGCCGGCCGCCACTGGTGTAAAAGTGTCTGAGTTGGTCTGTGACTGGGAGTATGATTATCTGAGTCAGTCTGTGAGTTTGTGCGTGAGTGTCTGAGTGGATCGGTGAGTGAGTGTGAGAGTGTCTGAGTGGGTCTGTGAGTGGGCGTATGAGTGTGTGAGAGAGTGTGCCTGTGTATTTCTTTAGCAGCATTTGCAAATCCACCGTGAGTTTACATAGGGGCCGAGCTGAGTGACACAGCAGATTTGCAAACCCATGCATGAGGAAATAAAATGCTCTGGGGTATTTTCTAATCCATCAGGGGTCCTTCATAAACCCCTATTTTGCAACCATGGGGTTATGATAGCTCTACCCTGACCCTTTCTACTTCATTACATCTCATATTCTGCGGCTGCAATTTACTACCCAAATTACGGCCAACCAATAACGGAATTGCTGTTAGCACTTGGATTCACAAAGTGCCGCATAGGATTTGCAATGGATTAGTGCCCCTAGATATCTACATTTCTATTTCCATTAATATCTCAAAGATTACTAAACGGATTTCCACCAAATCACAAAACAAGCTTTTTGGACCGAGATCTAGCTTTTTGCCAAATTTAGTGTAGTTATGTCTAAAATCTCTATGAGGATTAGCATTAGAAATGCGCTTTTTTTTATCCCTCCTTTTTCTCATTCCCTGCTTGATAAATCACCCCAAAATATTCTGCACACAACTAGCCAAAGTGCAGCAAATTTTTGAAAACATTTGTGAAGATTTGTCAAACGGCGCCAAAGTTATGAGAAAGTCATAAAATGGTTTTCCTATGGAAACTAGGTCTTAACTATACCTACCTACTGGAGGCCACCATTAGGCTATATATATATATATATATATATATATATATATATATATATATATATATATATATATATATATATATATATATATATATATATATATATATATATATATATATATATATATATATATATTCACTGAAAAAACCATAGGTTTCAGGCCTGATATAGTTAGCTGAACATTTTACTCATACAAAACCATTGAAATTCCCACGTTATAGTTAGTTGGACTCACTATAACTCGCGCACCCGCAATCCACTGCTGATAATGTCACATATTACATCATTCATGACATGGTCAGTGACATCACTGATGACATCACTGATGACATCACTGATGACATCATCCAGTGAATGTGTGTTCCTATAAAGTTAAAGTGTGTCTAACATATTGAAGAATGAGTGTATGTATGAGTGTCTGGATGATGGATTTAGTAGGTGCGTGACTGACTGTATGAGTGAGTGATAAAATGTGTCTTTCTGAATGCATTGGTTAGTGACTAAACTGTCTGAATGTGTGCATCAGTATGTCTGTTGTTGTGTAAGCTGCTGCATGTGTTTATCAGTAGCTATATGAGTGGCTATATGGGTTATTGATTGGTTGTCTAAGTATTTGAATGTGAGGGTGAGTATGTGTGTGGGTGGCTGTGAGGTGTGTGACTCTGTGCATAGATGTGTGACCAGTTCATTCACTAGGTATATGGGTTCAAGAGTGAATGTAGAAACAGCTATATGGGTGGTTGACTGTGTGCATGGGTGTGTTGCTGAGTGAATGGATATATCAGTGCTACATGTCCATGTAAGTGCATATATTAAACACAGTGCATGTGAGAGTTGGCATATATAAATGACTAGACATCAGAGCCTGTGATTGCGTAAGTGACTGTATGGATCAATGTGTACTTGTATTAGTGATTGTAAAAGGGAGTAAGTATGTGTTAGTATATGTATGAATAAGTAAGGTTTAGTGTGTATAAGTTTGTAGTTGATGAAATGGGAGTGTGATTGATTCTTTGCATAACTGACTAGGTGTTTGAGTAACTTTGTGGATGAGTGTCAGCATGTAAGTGTCTGTATAGGTGTATGAGTGGATATGATAGTGTTGTATTGATGAGTGTCTGTATGTATGAGTGATTGTATGGGTGAATGAGTGGGTGTGTGTGTGTAGACCTAGGAATCAGTGAATGCGTATGTAGTTACTGCTATTGGTGTGTCATTAATTTCAGGAATCGTAGTTTGTATTTAACACTGGGTGTATCAAAGGTTAGATTAGAGTGTGAGGAGATGCATCGTATTATCACATGAATGATGTCATCAGTGATGTCTTCAGTGATGTCACTGACCATGTCATGAATGATGTAATATGTGACATTATCAGCAGTGGATTGCGGGTGCGCGAGTTATAGTGAGTCCAACTAACTATAACGTGGGAATTTCAATGGTTTTGTATGAGTAAAATGTTCAGCTAACTATATCAGGCCTGAAGTTTCCCTAAGGGCCCGTTCTTCAGTTTCAATTTCGTGCAGCAATAGCTTCCACACCCCCACCCATTTATTGATGTAAATCCCACGGATCACTACTTTAAAAGCGTCCCATTCCAGGGCAGTTGATGAGGCCGAACCTTTTTGCTAGTTTATGCATCGGAGCCGTGGGCAGCGGGGGTACGATCTATCCATAGCCACATCGACAACAGAGTTAAAGTCCCCCCCCCATCAGGACTGGGTTCATAAAATAATCGGCAAGGGCAACAGATAAGCTCTCCAAGAAGGGCGCCTGCTCCACGTTAGGGGCATAGATACTGCAAAGTGTCACCTCCCGCCCATAAAGGCGTCATCGAACCACAGCGTAGCGGCCCTCAGGGTCTACCAGGTGATCAATCATTTGGAAGGAGATCCCAGCCCTAATCCAAATCAGCACCCCTCGTGCGAAGGCTGAGTAAGTAGTATAATAGAGCTGCCCTCGCCATCTGCGCTGCAGTGCCAGCCCCTCTGTTCTAGTCAAGTGCGTCTCCTGCAAAAAGGCTATCTGCGTACCCCTACGCACTAAATAAGAATGACGTTATATCTGCGCTGCATGGAGTGCAATCCCCGCACATTCCAAGTCAAACATTTCACATCAGGTAACGGCCACATAGTATTGGTGTAGAAAACACAGGAACTGCACATTCCCCCGTAGCTGTGTCGGTGGGCACCCTCCCCCATCCAATCCTTTCCTGTCCCCCAACAATCCCACCCCACCCGCAACACCTCCCTCCCCCCCAAGAACAGGCACTAACATAGTGAATCCCATCCAAACTAACCCAACGAATGCCTTAATCGATATCAAGGCCAACTAACTGGGAACCATCCAGTGGGGCTGGGCAGGGCCAAGCAAGCAGCCAAAAGTTAGTCAGTGCAACACCCAGCCTCCGCTCCTAGAACCCCTCACTACCCCTTCCCACCCAGTGCCCCCAAGCATAGTTTCACATTTCGCAATAACCTAAGTTGCAGTTCGTGCTGCCTGCCCTGAGCGAAGTTCTCCCACATTTCAGTGCCAATAATACTCCTAAGGAGCGCACAACATTCGCTTTCCCCCATACATTCTCTCTACGCCAGATCTCTACAGGCTCCCCCCCGAACAATACGCTGAGTCTACTCATCCATCAAGCCGTCCGCCGTTCCCGGTGTGACCAAAGGTAAATGCACATTGTCCGATGCTGAAGTCTCCGCCTCCGATGCTTCCTTATCGTTCTCCAGGTCCGAGCCTCTCGAAGAAGTCAACAATAGTTCACCAGAGATCCCCCGACACCGCCGCTAACACCCCTTTGTGCTCCTCCTCAGTCTGCGAGGTCAACGGCTTCCGAAGGCCTCGCTGCCGGCGTCTTATACGCTGTGATCTTCGGGGCAGTATCTAAGACGTGTGGAACCCAATAAACCCTTGTAGGCTCGGGCAATGTATGATTAGAGTGAGGGGTGACTACAAGGGATTTTCTTCATTGATCAATTGACTTAAGTATAATGATTATTAGTTGTAGGTTCTTTACTGAGTTAAACCTAGTGTATCCACAGGATTACTTTGACATTAATCATCATTTTTTTTTTTTAAATGTAAAACAATACAATGTAGAGAAGAAACACACAGCAAGAAGAGGTTATATTTGGAATTGGTTATATTGAAGTTAATCACAAAGAAAAGTCATGGGGGCAAAAAATAGAGCAAAACTTTCAAATAAAAGTCATGAACAGCAATATAGCTATGTCAATTGGTCAGTTCATAACAGTACATCAGCTCCAAAAGTAAACGAGGAGAACCAAAATCATCAATGTATCATGGTATCCTTCAGTGCAAACAATGCTGAGGAGTAGATGTCTTAGGTTGACGTTTCGGTCTTGTATGTTGTCATCTATAAGACCATCATCAGGACTTAACTTTTCATCATAAAAATCCCCTATATACAAAGATAATTATATACAATTAGCTGATCTATCGAAACAAATCAATAACATCATCAACTTTACATCAAAAACCTAACAATCGTGCTGTGTGTACATGGTGGCCAATCAAAAGAGCTGTCTCTTGGATTGGGGACTTCTCTTATCTAGCCATTATGGTTTCAAACTATGGCTTGTTATTAAATAATCATTTAATTTGCTAAAAAGAAACTACTTCATTTAAAAAGAGCAAAGATTCTTAATTGACATTGCCTCATTCTGCAAATAGATATGACACTCACTTGGGTCTACCCAATATATGGGGCCGATCTTCACAGTGGGTACTAGTTCCAGCTGGATAATAGTTCCCCAAACGAATCTACAAGAATTTATAGGTCATCTTAATTAAAAGGAATGCGACAATTGATCCTGATCTACGTGAGTATGTATGTAATTTCTGCGCAACATACCTGTTCAGGCTCTTCTTTGAATTAAGAGCTTTATATGAAGATACAGGTTGGCTGATATCCAAGTAATCGGAAACAGTCGTGAAATCTACAGTGAAAAGATATTCACTTACTGAAAATGTGTTTTAAACATTCGTTAGCAAATAATAGAGTAACTTTGTCTTTGCGCGCACGTTATAAAGTTAATCGAACTGTGTTAAAGAATGTCTTCCGATGATATGTTATAATCATCTGGAAATCGGCATGGTAAATGCTTATTCGAGAAATTACAAGTTTATTTCAGAGCAACATGTATGTTAAACATCCGCCAATATGTATATCGTATTCAGATTTTAGAGTTTATCAAAGAAAGTCGGTGTCTACTTTAATGCAGTAGCTTTAAAAAGGTGAAATGGTACGAACATCTCGGTCAGGTTTTGGAGTGATATATACATAGCGATGTATGTTCTATGTGGGATAAACGAAGTCCCCCTTATTTGCAAACCCAAATGTAATCCAAAATAAATTGGAAGGCGTGTTTACTGAACAGACCGTAAATGTCGACATGACAGCTCTTTAATGTAAGATTGATAATTCCTTGGACTATAAAAGTCTTGGATAAGTTGAAAAATGCCTCAAGTTCTTAATTACTATCGGAACCATCTTTAAACATTGTAGCAATTTAAGAGCGCTTTAAAATCTAAGATCTTCGGGGCAGCAAATCCTCAGCCATTGCCCTCGCCTCACGTTCCGGTCCGTCCCTCCCAGCACGGTAGCACTCTAGCCATGCCCACGCATCCTCCAGTGTTTCATGAAAGCTAGTGGACCCATCCAGTATGATGCGCAGTTTGGCCGGGAATAGCAGGGAATATTGTATTCCCTCTGTGCATAGTTCTTTCTTGATGGCTAGGAAGGTCGCTCGGCGCCGCTAAGTCTCAAACGAATAATCCGGGAAGAGGGTGGCTTTGCTATTGCCGACCTGGTAAGGTCCATCCGTGCGTGCCTTTTGAAGAAGCAAGTCCCTGTCTCTAAAATGTAGTAGGCGTGCCACTACCGGTCGAGGAGGGCGTCCCTGGGTCTAGCAGGGACGCAGTGCGCACCTTCAAGAGTGTAGAAGGCAGAGAAGCCCTCAGGAGCCACCTCTGATCGCAGCCCATCCTCCAGGTAGCGCACCATGTCTGATCCCTACGTTTTCTCCGGCAGGCCCACAACCCGGATGTTGTTCCGCCTGTTCCTTCCTTCTGCATCCTCTGCGCGCTTCTCCAGCGCTGCGATCTGGTACAAAGCACTTGGTGGAGAAGTGTGGTTCCGTGGTTTCCGAACTGGGTTCGATGGTTCCAAACCCGTTCGATAAAGATCGTCGGAAATGGACGATTTTGGTGTCAGCAGACCGCAAATGGCGAGTGTAGCGTGTCTGAGTGTTTTCGTATGAATCGATATAGGAGAACACTCTTGATTCAAGGATTTAGTTTGAACCTCCGGGTTCCATTTTGTATACGGCAGCCATTTTGTGTGGTTGCCCTAACATAGGCCCGATGACTGTGGCCGAACGAGTCCTTGAGACACGTACGTTTCAGCTGACTTCTGGGTGACCTGGCCGAACTGACTCCTTGCCCGAGGCTGATCTCGCTGAGCCAGTTCCTTGTTCAGCAGCTGGTCTGATAAAGATCAAAGAGCAGGACGTGCCCGAGTTTATGGTACACTGCTCCCACCTTTCTATCTCCTCCCCAATCTGTTTCTTCCTTTCCTTTACGACATAATCATTGATTTGGGATGAAGGCTTTATGATGGGTTTGTCCGGCCTGACCGAACAAGAAACTTGGGAATGCGCGTAGTCATTTCTGGTGGGCTGGACAACGGAAAATGGGATTGTCTTTGATTATCGTCATTCGCTACTTTCGAAATGTTACATTGCCATTGGTCAGTTTTTGATGCACCGAATGTAAATTGGAATGTTGCCTGAGGCTTGATTTTTGGCATAAAAGACCATGCTCCACTTATCGAATTTGTGCAGTCTCTGACAAACTACCCGTGTGTACTTCGTAGATCTCTGTTCCTGGTTGCAGCCAATAAACTTTGGTCTTTGACGCCATCAAGAAGTATCCCGTGTCTCTGTGTTCCAAGACAGGTGAACTCGAAGGTATTAGGCGTTCTCCCTGACGCCGCTGGGTTCTAAAAACCCGGTCCTTCAGTTGGCGCCCAACGTGGGGCGACTTCAGCGGTACCGGTCCAAGCCAGAGGTTCGTGAGAAGCTTCGTGTGAAAATTCTGGAGGAAGGCCAGCCACTTCATCGACCCCTGTATGTCGCCGTGGTCCAAAAGTCTTTGCTGCGAGTTTTCCCGCTTTCCGACGGCTACGAGGGACTGCTGCCCTGACTGTCGCCCTGTTTTGGAGCCTTAGACGTTTGTAGAGCAAGACGGTTGACGGGTCTTCTGGTGACGCCATCGACATTTCAGTTAAGTATGAGCGGAGCGTCTCCCAGTCCTTAGTTTGTTTTGTATCCTTTAGTGGATAGCTTTGATTTGGTACCTGCAGGCCCCAAAGCCAAGGGATTCGTGTATTCACGACATTATTGTTTCTAGATTCCCCCTTGTTGTTTGAAGCTAGACTAGTGAGCAGGATGCCTGGTTTTAGCAGTTTTAGGAACTTGTTTAATTGTAGTGCATTGAAAGACTCCCGGTTAGAGGATTCGTGTTCGGTTCCTCCGATCGGAACTCCTACATACGAGTTATATGTGAAGCATGGTGTGCATCCTATTAGCTATAATGAGATCTGGGTGAAATATACGAAGAGTGACGGTGTCCTACAATGGCCCCGTTATGGTTGTCTCGAAACGGAAATTTTAGATAACCTCGAAGTGAAGTAGTTTAAGAAGAAAGCCCAGCCGGCGATGTTTGACTCTTTCCGCATATGGCGCAAAGAAGCCAAACAGAAAGAAATAAAATTAGCGAAAAAGAATAAGAGAGGTATGTCAATGGTGCAAGCTGCCATTGCATACAGAGATAATGAAGAAGAACAAGAAAGTGAACAGATGCTCAGAGTGAGGAAGTTAGCGGTAGATAGATGCTATTCAGTCTTGCCGTCTAAAGAATAGAAAGACGAGAAAGATCTTACGAAAGATCCTTTAATGTCTCATCTGTTAAATTCACCGCCACCTTATGTGCAGAATGCTACGGCACCACCGCCACCAGTCGTGGCTTTGCAATTGCCGATTGTTTTGCCTCCTGTGATTCCTCTACAGCCAGCTCCTTCGTTGGCTACTGTTCCTTTGGCGCAGCCTCCTCAGGGGCCGCCAACTTTGCCTTCTACTACGACTGCTACTTCTATGCCTGTCCCTACTACTGTTTCTATGTCTGTTCCGACCTTGGTCTGCTGTTTCATCTCCCCTTGTTCACCGACTACTCCTTCTCCTAGACAGCGGATGACTGCTGCCTTTTCTGGCCCTCTGACTCCTTGGTTGGGACAATTGGGTATGTCTCCTGTGAGTGAGCATAGACAGCTGCGTAGTCAGTTGCCTGACACTGATGAACGAGTTGTTCTAGATCTTATGGCGCGTAGATGGGTTACGTATGCCTCCCAGTACGATCTTGAGGGTATAATGGATGTTTTCCGGCAATGGGAAGCACCAAAGCAACGTTATGTTTTCGAGATTATGTGTGCGTTCCTCCATGAACAATGGACGGACGAAGTGGGTAAAGCTCCTGAAGAGCTGTTCCGATTGCGTTCCGAATTTGCAAAAGGAAGGATCGTGAGTCTCCTCGACATCAAAAGAGCGGTGTCGACGTTATTATCATTTCGAAATAATGCTTCTTCTGCACGACTGTTTGAGCCCAATTCATTAGTTGGGAGGAAAGCGCGACAGTATCCGATGCGAGAGGTTCCTCCGGTTTGGAGACCTGCTGATCCAAATGCTCATCCACCTGTTGTTGCGCACTTCCAGCGAATGTGGGTACATGTTCCATGGAAGCGTGCAGAAGTTCTAGTGCTTAAGCAGACTTTGCCTGATCCGAGGAAAAATCCTGCGGGTTATTATAAAGAGCTTACGCAAACTGTGAGTTCGTGTGTCATGAATTTGGCAGACATAGACATGTTGTTTGGGAATGTTGTTCCACAGCCCATCTGGAATGTCATTCGACATACGGATCATGATAATGAATTGGGTGATTCGTGGGTGAATCTTGTTGCTGCGAATGATAGACAAGTTGGAGGTGCTAAGCCTGAAAATCTCATTACTGAACTTCCTGGTAGAATTATTACTTTTATGAAGACTTTGATGCCTGAAGTACGTGTTAATTGGGACAAGTTGTCTGCATGTAAGCAGAAGAAAGATGAGACTGTGTCAGATTTCTTCTCGCGTTTCGAGGAAACGTTCGTCGATCATAGTGGTCAGGACATGGCTACCGAGGGTGGCCAGAGGTTGTTTGTCGACAAGTTCGTGCACAATCTTCTTCCTGAGTTATGCACTAAGTTGAAGGATTCTGAGAGTGCTTGGCCTGTTTCTACATCGGCGCAAATTTTAGCTACAGCTCAATACTATGAGAATAGACGTAAGAATGAGTTAGAGAAAGCAGATAAGAAGACTAAGGACTTGAAGACTAAAGTTCTTCTACAACAAGCTTATCCGCCCCGTGTTAATAATCAGCGTGATTACCAGCAACAGCAACAGTATTCGAGGAACTCGCAAAGACACGAGGCTCCTCAACAGCGTTTTCCGTATGGCCCTAATCAGTGTGCGTATTGTAAGGAAGAAGGTCATTACAAGAATAGTTGTCCGGTCCTGCTACAACGAGGGAATAGTACTCCTGGGGTAAGAGGTAGAGGTGCTCAGCAAGCGCCTAGAGGTAGGGGTCACGGTCAGAATGTGCGTCCTTTGCCTCCGCAGACTTCGATGAATAGCTTCGATCAACAGCAGACTTCGTCTGGTAGGATGACACAATACTATGTGGACGATTACTATGTTGAGGGTGACGAAGCACATGGCAATGATTGTTAGGACAGCCATGGACAAAGAGAGGGAGTTGTTTCAGTTGCAGTAGATCAGAGCGGACCTTACGTTGAGGTGATTGCATCAGGTGTGTCAGAGCCTTTTCTGCTAGATACTGGTGCTACGAAGAGTTCTATTATGCATTCTAAACTCCCTGGCGCACCTTTGTCTGGCTTTAATAATGTTTCTGTAGGTTTTTCTGGCGCCCCCGTTACGAGTCCGATTTCTGCTCCATTGCCCCTTTCTGTTGGTCCTCGTAGGTTTGAAGCACCCCTTCTTTTGACTACAGGTTGTAATGAGAATTTGCTGGGACTAGACTTGTTAAAGAGATTGTATGCGACTTTGTACTGTTCTACGTCTGGAGTACATCTTACTCTGGGTAAGAGTGTGATTTCTCCGATGTATATATCGAAAGATTGTCTTCCATCGGAATTGTCTTCGTTACCAGATTCACTGTGGGCTACGGGTCCAAATGATGTGGGCCTGATAGATATTCCCCCATATGTTGTCACATTGAAGGCGAATGCTAAGTTACCACGCATTCCGCAGTATCGCATTTCGAGTGATGGTGAGCGTGCACTTTTAGCGATCATTTATGATCTGATTGACAAGGGTGTCATTGAAGAGACTCAAGGTAACGTGTGCAATAGTCCTGTTTTGCCGGTTCTGAAGAGAACTGATCCTTCACAGCCTCCTGTATATAGATTTGTTATCGATCTTTGTGAAGTGAACAAGATTGTTGTTCCTCAATTTCCTGTTGTGCCTGACATTACTGCATTATTGACTCTGATTCCGGCTTCTGCCAACTGGTTTTCGGTGATTGATCTGAAGAATGCCTTCTTCAGCATCCCGATTGCCATAGAGAGCAGGGATATCTTTGGATTCTCTTTAGGAGGACGAAGTTTCCGCTTTAAGCGCGCTCCTCAAGGCTATTGTGAGAGTCCATCGATTTACAGTCAAGCTTTAAAAACACAACTTGATCTGTTGGGTTTACCGGAGGGTGCAGCCCTTATTCAATATGTTGATGATCTGTTAGTTGCTGCCGATACTGAAGAGATTTGTAGGGATGCCACTTTGTCTTTGTTGCGACATTTATCTGATTGTCACCATAAAGTTTCCCTCTCGAAGTTGCAATTCTGTCGACAAGAGGTTACCTACCTAGGTCACCTCTTATCGAAGGGGGGAAGGAAACTGACCCCAGAAAGAATTCAAGCTATTGTGAAAATGAGTGTTCCTACGACACAGAGAGAAGTACGTGCCTTTTTGGGTATTACGTCGTACTGTAGGCAGTGGATCCCCAATTTTTCTCTGTTAGCCAAGCCTTTGATAGCTCTTACTGTTAAGGATACTCCAAATCCTATTCCCTGGACTGTCGAATGTCAGACAAGCTTTTCTGAACTACGCAATGCGTTGTGTTCGGCTCCTGTGTTGGGTACGCCCGACTACAGTAAACCTTTCACATTGTACGTCCACGAGAGAGAGGGATGTGCATTGTCGGTTTTGACTCAGCAGTTTGGCGATAAGCAACGCCCATGTGCGTACTTTTCGTCGACTTTAGATCCTATAGCTAGAGCGTTGCCGAGCTGTTTGAGAGCCACAGCGGCAGCGGCTGTTTCAATTCGACAATCTGCTGGTTTAGTTATGGATAACACGTTAGTGGTTATGGTTCCACATGCAGTGGACACCTTGTTGAATCGTACCAAGACACAGCATTTAACTAGTGCTCAGTTGTCAGGGTATGAGCTTACACTGTTAGCGAGTCACGTACACATAAAAAGGTGTAATACCTTAAACCCGGCTACATTGTTGCCGATTTCGCTTGAGACAGATGACGATAGTGAAGAACAGCATGACTGTTTTCTAAGAACCGAAGAGGAGACGAAAGGGAGAGTGAACCTTAGGGACACTCCTCTTCTTGATTGTGACGATGCTTTGTGGGTTGATGGTTCGTGCTTTAAGTTGCCGAATGGTGATACGACTGCAGCATATACTGTGACAACTTTGCATACGGTTGTTGAAGCTGCACGTATCCCACACAACTCCGCACAAGCGGCTGAATTGATCGCACTTACGAGAGCATGTGTGTTGGCGAAAGGAAAACGAGTAAATGTGTATACGGATAGTCAGTATGCGTTTGGTGTGGCTCATAGCTTTGGACGTTTGTGGCGTGAACGTGGATATTTGACATCGCATGGGACTAAGATTCAGCATGGGCAAGTGGTGAATGAACTTCTTGAATCTCTTGCGTTACCATTGCAAGTAGCGATTGTGAAATGCAGTGCCCATAGAAAGGTTACGGATGATGTTGGTTGTGGTAATGCATTTGCGGATGAAGTTGCGAAAGAAACTACTAGAAATGTGATGAGTCGAATGTATGTTGCGGGTCCTGCAAGATGGGTTCCAGAGAAGAGTATGTGCGAAGACACTATGGAGAGCGTGAAATCTATTCAGGGTGAGGCCACAGAGAAAGAGTTGGATGAATGGAGAGAGAGTAAGGGTAGGTTGGATTCGAATGGTTGTTGGATTGATTTGTCGGAACATCAGAGATGGTTATTGCCTAATGCGTATGTGCTTCCGGTTGTTACAATGGCTCATGGAATGGCACATATTAGTGTGAAAGGGATTTGTAAATTGTTGGCTCCGGTTTGGCAGAATGTGGGAATCAATACACAATAGAGCAGACCAGGTCTGGAAATGGTGTGTGACTATAACGGGCTGCGATACAGTTGGATGCCTGTGTAAGAAAAGTGCTGTTGAAGAAAAAATGCGATTAAACACATAATGTTGTTGAAAACACAGAGGCTTGGACGATTCCCATGAGACCACCCTTATGGTGGGAGTTGCGTCATGTGGGAATTGCTGAACATTCCATCACGCAACCGACCGTGTAGTGCCGGTGCGGGAGTGGATGTCAGTGGTCTAGCTCTAGTGTTTATCCTAGACTGGTATGAAGACAGTGCAGTGCTCAAATGATAGTGAAAATTAAAATAGACTACATAGATTCTTGTAACATTGAAAAGGAAATCTAGGTGTCTAGGATTAAAAACACGCTGAGTAGTAAGACTACCCTGTAGCGCTATGCAGAACGGTCGACATGTTTCAGCCATAGGGGCATTGCCCCAGCTTTCTTCAGGACCTTAAAACTTAGACTGGCTACTGCAAATACACATAATGTGTTCAGTGAAAAAAACAATTAATTAAGTGAAGAGATTCATCAATAAATGTACTTGAAAGAGTTACATATCTGCCAGGAGCCTTGAGCGTTTAGTCTTGCCCACTGGAGGAAGAAAGATATGTCTTCTTCCTAATGAAAAGACAAAGAGTCTTATTATTTACAACAACACTTACATACACAGAGCAAGCCGCGTGAATACACAGTGGCCCGTCAAGACAAACACACATGCATGAATAATTGGCATTCTGCATATTGAAAAAAGCATATTAGCTCAATCACATAGAGGCATTTCCTCATTGTGATACTCACCCAGCTTTGTGTGGGTGAAGGCCTCACCTCACCCGGCGACCGCTCGGGAGTAGGAGGCCCCGCTCTGTAGTGTAGAAAAAGGACACATTCAGCACATGACTGTAAGGTGCCCAACCTAATTGCTCTACACCTAAAACCCAAAAAACGTATGTTAGAACCCCACTCAATGACCCAAAGCCACTTCCCACAAAGACTTGCACAGGTTGTTACCGGGATATTCCAAATTGCGACAATGGAACACAGTCTAGACACATAGAAGTGCCTCTATCCATATACTAATGAAGATGTTGCTGGGGAAAAAACTTTTACAGAACCACAGCGTAAAGGTGGGTATGGGCGCCGAAGGAAAGCTCACTCGGCCACCTGGAGGTAGATATTACTAAAGTACCTTGTCTACGTGACTTAGCCAACTTAGCCTTGAGAAAGCCCCGGCGCAAATCGCCAAGAGGGGGCGAAACACGTGTCGGCTGTCCTTGTTCTATGAATGAAAATAAAAATAAAGGAACTGCACTGCAAACAAAAATGTCTCTGTCCACCATTTTATGATCTGGGAAGAATGGATATTAATCTTGGAAAACTAATGTAACTTAATGTGGAGAACACACTTACCACTTTTCAAAACCTTACAGTCATGTGCTGAATGTGTCCTTTTTCTACACTACAGAGCGGGGCCTCCTACTCCCGAGCAGTCGCCGGGTGAGGTGAGGCCTTCACCCACACAAAGCTGGGTGAGTATCACAATGAGGAAATGCCTCTATGTGATTGAGCTAATATGCTTTTTTCAATATGCAGAATGCCAATTATTCATGCATGTGTGTTTGTCTTGACGGGCCACTGTGTATTCACGCAGCTTGCTCTGTGTATGTAAGTGTTGTTGTAAATAATAAGACTCTTTGTCTTTTCATTAGGAAGAAGACATATCTTTCTTCCTCCAGTGGGCAAGACTAAACGCTCAAGGCTCCTGGCAGATATGTAACTCTTTCAAGTACATTTATTGATGAATCTCTTCACTTAATTAATTGTTTTTTTCACTGAACACATTATGTGTATTTGCAGTAGCCAGTCTAAGTTGTAAGGTCCTGAAGAAAGCCGGGGCAATGCCCCTATGGCTGAAACATGTCGACCGTTCTGCATAGCGCTACAGGGTAGTCTTACTACTCAGCGTGTTTTTAATCCTAGACACCTAGATTTCCTTTTCAATGTTACAAGAATCTATGTAGTCTATTTTAATTTTCACTATCATTTGAGCACTGCACTGTCTTCATACCAGTCTAGGATAAACACTAGAGCTAGACCACTGACATCCACTCCCGCACCGGCACTACACGGTCGGTTGCGTGATGGAATGTTCAGCAATTCCCACATGACGCAACTCCCACCATAAGGGTGGTCTGATGGGAATCGTCCAAGCCTCTGTGTTTTCAACAACATTATGTGTTTAATCGCATTTTTTCTTCAACAGCACTTTTCTTACACAGGCATCCAACTGTATCGCAGCCCGGTATAGTCACACACCATTTCCAGACCTGGTCTGCTCTATTGTGTATTGTATCTTGTGAGTAGGGGTTTGAGCAGACAGGTCATTAAATATCCCCCTTGACCCCCCACACTTATTGTATTTTCTAGAATGTGGGAATCCCCAAATCTGCAGAGAATTTGGTCAGAAACTGTATGGTATGTTTGATGCATAATCCTGGTAAGGGAACTCCAACACCAGCTGGTCATTTTGCTCCTCCTACGTATCCGTTCGAGGCTTTGCAGCTAGATTTTATCCATATGGAGAGATGCAACAACTTGAAATATGTGTTAGTGGT
Organism: Lissotriton vulgaris; assembly: GCF_964263255.1. Taxonomy (NCBI): domain Eukaryota; kingdom Metazoa; phylum Chordata; class Amphibia; order Caudata; family Salamandridae; genus Lissotriton; species Lissotriton vulgaris. Next base: position 71,259,162 of record NC_141689.1, on the reverse strand, counting down.
TGTTTGCTCCTTTTCTAGATGGGTAGAAGCTTACCCCCTTAAGGACAATACTGCTTTGTCCACAGCGAAGGCCTTGATAAAAGAATTTTTCCCGAGGTTCGGAATGCCGAGAATTATCTGGAGTGATAATGGAAGTGAATTTGTGGGTCAAGTTATGAAGAGAGTGTGTGAGGGTCTCGGGATTAGGCAGAAATTCCACGCTGCAAATCACCCCCAATCAGCTGGTTTAGTCGAGTGTTATAATGGCACTCTTAAGTTAAAGTTAGCCAAAATACAAGCGAACACTGGTTTGCAATGGCCAGACGCCTTGCCTTTAGCACTCCTGTCTACAAGGATGACTGTGCATTCACAAATGGGTTTGAGTCCGTACGAAGTTGTGTTCGGTCGCCCAGCGAATATTTGGTGCGTACCAAGACCAACGAGATTTAGAGACCTCGAGTATCCTGTGTTGCTTGACTATTTCGTGAACTGACAACTAAAATGAGTGTTTTACACCAACAGGTGCATGACAGTCTTCCACAAGCTTCAGAGGATCCAGGGCACTCCATTGAACCTGGCTCCTGGGTGTTTGTGCGCAACTTTCAGCGGACCAAGAACGAGCAGCCCCGTTGGACGGAGCCTTATCAAGTACTCTTGTCAACGAGATCTGCGGTCCGAGTACAAGGCAAGCGTAATTGGATCCACGGATCGCACACCAAAAGGGCACCTTTGCCCTTGCCATATGATAAGTGGGTCCAGGAGGGACTTGCAGATTCTGAAACAGAAGTGGTCCCACGGTTTATACAGTTCAGCGATGCTAGACTGATTGGAACAAATTCAGAGAAAGAGAGCGACAGCATTTTACAAGCATCAGTACCCTCTGCAGATCGATTGGACACTACAGAGCCTCACCTTTTGTTCACTGATCAAGAATTAGCGGGAAAGAATCACTACAATCTGAGATCGAGAGTTACGGACAGATAAAGAAAGACTAATAAAAACGATGATTTGTTTTGTTTACAGGTTAACTCTCCACCAAGGATCTACTTATTTTTGTTTTTCTTGAACCGCCATCCGGTTCTCGCTGCTAGGGTCGCGGTTGCTACCAGTCTTGGGAGTGCAAGCCTGAGACACTAGGTCGAGGGTTCTGTTGGCTCAAGGCAGTCTTCCTGGGTTTAGCAGAGACACTTCCAAGCAGAATCAACCAACCACCGCGGGCAGCACATTAGTTTAGGATGGATTTCTTTGAGTTGGAGAGACCTGTACAGACATTGACTTTTAGAAAACGAATGTGCAAAATGATATCGAAGAGAAGGTTTTTGATACCATGTTTATTTTTATTATTGAGCCTTATGATATCTATAGCTGGCTATGTAACATTTGCTTTAAAAATAACGTTGAATTCCACTGTGCAATCTACACCTACACCTACTATTTCTTCTTCTCATTCTTTCCATCCTTTGCCTGAGCATGAGTTAGTCAGACGATTAGAATTTGCTAACAATTCTTTCATTCAACTTCTACATCAACACCAGTTAGTGATTAATACTACAAACTGTTGGATTTGTGGTTTGATGCCCCACACAACTGATAAGGGTATTCCCTATTTAGTTTTGCCTTTTAGTTTTAATGGTTCGATTTGGGCTTACCAAACAATGTTTATCTATGCCCATAGTGTCTACCCCCAACGGTCATTGAAAGACAATCCAAAGAATAGCGCCATAGTCAAAGGCATTGTCGACATGATTAGAGGGATTAGCTCTTATGAGACTATTCCAAAGGATGAGACACTAGCATACATTGGTTGGAACGTTACTGGATATGGAGTCAGTCTGAGTGTTAACCAGCGAGCGAAAAGTTCTCCACCGATTTGGATAGTTCCCCATCGGGGCCACTATTGTCTGCAGGGCAACGGTAAGAATCCGAAGGCTCAGTTAGGGAAGAGTGTTTGCGCTGATTCATATGTATTTGCGTCTCAGTCTTCCCCAGCGTTCCTAGCTGCCAAGGGTACCTACTTTGTTTGCTATGACAAAGCATATACATGGTTGCCCCCCGACTTCTCGGGCACATGTTTCGTTTCCTTTCTGTTACCTCCCACTTTTACAGCAGCGGCAGATTACCACAAGACGAGAGTTGCTAGAGGTGTCTTTAGTAAAGAAGACACTGCAGGGCAAGAATTGGGAGATTTCTTTAAGGGTTTTCTGCCGTTCTGGGGACCTATGGCTAACAGTATGAATATTCGCCAGTTGACGAGAGTGGTTGAGTCCACCATAGTCGAAACTGCCGGTGCCCTTGGTAACCTAACTGCTGAGCTCCAGTCGGATAGACTTATGACACTTCAAAATAGAGTTGCCCTTGATGTTATTCTAGCAGATCAAGGTGGAGTTTGCAAGCTTATTCAATCAAGCTGCTGTGTTTTCATTCCAGACAACGCTCCCTCAGTCTTCCAGGCCATTTCCAAATTGCACAAAATCTCCGATTCTGTCCACTTGGACACAGGAGATTGGTCTTTGATAGGATGGTTATGGGGATTGATATCCACTTGGGGTTGGAAGATTTTGATGGTCATTGGGATGGTCTTAGCAATACTTTTCATGTTCTGTCTCTGTGTACAGTGCGCTCCCACTATTTGTGGCCTCTGCGCTACTTCGTGTGCACGGAGACCTGTCCAGAGAGAGGTACTCAGTAATAGGATGATGCTACAGAACCATATCGATGATCTGATGAATATAGATCCGGATTCAGATTAACATGGGTTTGGGTCTGTTGCCCATGATAGGGCAAAAGGAGGGTCTGTGGTTCCGTGGTTTCCGAACTGGGTTCGATGGTTCCGAACCCGTTCGATAAAGATCGTCGGAAATGGACGATTTTGGTGGCAGCAGACCGCAAATGGCGAGTGTAGCGTGTCTGAGTGTTTTCGTATGAATTGATATAGGAGAACACTGTTGATTCAAGGATTTAGTTTGAACCTCCGGGTTCCATTTTGTATACGGCAGCCATTTTGTGTGGTTGCCCTAACATAGGCCCGATGACTGTGGCCGAACGAGTCCTTGAGACACGTACGTTTCAGCTGACTTCTGGGTGACCTGGCCGAACTGACTCCTTGCCCGAGGCTGATCCCGCTGAGCCAGTTCCTTGTTCAGCAGCTGGTCTGATAAAGATCAAAGAGCAGGACGTGCCCGAGTTTATGGTACACTGCTCCCACCTTTCTATCTCCTCCCCAATCTGTTTCTTCCTTTCCTTTACGACATAATCATTGATTTGGGTTGAAGGCTTTATGATGGGTTTGTCCGGCCTGACCGAACAAGATACTTGGGAATGCGCGTAGTCATTTCTGGTGGGCTGGACAACGGAAAATGGGATTGTCTTTGAATATCGTCATTCGCTACTTTCGAAATGTTACATTGCCATTGGTCAGTTTTTGATGCACCGAATGTAAATTGGAATGTTGCCTGAGGCTTGATTTTTGGCATAAAAGACCATGCTCCGCTTATCGAATTTGTGCAGTCTCTGACGAACTACCCGTGTGTACTTCGTAGATCTCTGTTCCTGGTTGCAGCCAATAAACTTTGGTCTTTGACGTCATCAAGAAGTATCCCGTGTCTCTGTGTTCCAAGACAGGTGAACTCGAAGGTATTAGGCGTTCTCCCTGACGCCGCTGGGTTCTAAAAACCTGGTCCTTCAGAAGCATGGCTCAATGGTTAGAGCTCAGAATAGGCAGATGGATATCTGCCACAAGTAGTGCGAGCAGGGTCTAATGACTTGTGTCACTAGTGATATTTCTTAACTCAATGGTCAGAGCGGCAGACCCTGATGCAGAGGTCTGACCCGGGACCAGGGCTCAAATCCCACCTTGGCGGCTCTTGCACTCAATCCCCCCGGACCTGATAATTCTCGCCTCAGTGCCTAGTCCAATCATGGGTCCCACTCTGTGACTCTGGGCAATAGCTTGCTTAATCTCCCCAACGGCCCCAGCAACGCTTGGATGCCTGGCTTCACCTTGGGTGTGCCCAGGAGTGGACATCTCACAGGAAAAGCCAGGAAGGGTTCCACAGCGGTATGAATACAGCGCTATGAGACCTCTGGGTAGAAGGCGCTATATAAATACAAACACATTTACATTTACATTTACATTTACTTGCCATCGTTGCGGTCAGTGCTGATTGCGCAGGCGCCACCTCTTGGATCACATCTTCCACATGTTTCATCCGATCTGAAAGTTTCGAGTGGTCCGCCCGCAGGAGGCCCAGCCCCGTCGCCACTTGTGCAATGTCCTGCTGTAGGGCAGTACGTGAGTCAGCTATGGCAGAGAGTATCTTGTCCAACTGCTGCTGCAGTCCAGGCTCCTGCATCAGGTCATGCGCGTCTTGCTTGGCCTGAGATGGGGACTCCACATCAGAGGGCTGGGGGTCTTCGTCTTTCCTCCCTCGTGGCTTGCCCATGGTGGCAGTAGGCCGAAGTCAAAGGAGGGGCCTATGGATCTCAAATGGTCCGCGCTCACTGGGCGGGCGCAGTGGCCAGGGATCAGTCCTGTAGGTCCTCCAGGGCTCTGAGCAGCTATACAGCCCGCCCTCCGCTAGTTCCCCGCTATCAGCACCACCAACCAGTGCCTGCCGTGCCTTGCGCCAGCTACGTTGGCCCAGATAAGGCAGCCAGAGCAGGATTTATTTATTTATTTATTTATTTAGAAGCTTGTAGAGCGCACGGCTACCTCCGGCGGAGGTGTCCCGGTGCTAAGATTGCATGAGAGTCCCCATAGAGAGTAACCAAGAACACATCCACTGAGGGAAAGGAAATACTGAAGACCTGAGAATGCTGAAGACCTAATGATTAGTGAACAACCAGGTCTTGAGTTTGCGTTGAAAGGCTGGCTCGGAATCAGAGAACCTGAGGTCAAGAGGAAGGCTATTCCAGAGCTTGGCAGCAGTGACGGTGAAAGATCTGCCGTCACTACGAGAAAGCCTAAATCTTGGCACCATCAGTAGACGCAGACTGTTGGATCTCAGGTGTCTAACTGAGGAAGAGATCTTGAGACGTTTTCTCAGATAGAGCGGGCCGATTCCATGGATTGCTCGGAATGTCAGGGTCAGTATTTTGAAATCAATGCGTCGGGCTATAGGGAGCCAGTGAAGCTCATCCCGGTAGGCTCTGACCGAGGTGCGAGCAGGGATATTACCAATGAGCCGAGCTGCCGCGTTCTGGACAATTTGCAGACGGTCAATTAGGTATAGGGGGGCACCTGCATATAGACTATTAGCATAGTCTAGATGGGTGGTGATAAGTGCCTGGACAACTGTTTTGCGAGATGATTGAGGGAGGTAGGGGAAAATTTTCCTGAGCATACGCAATTTGGAAAAACAAGCCCCTACAACTTTGTTGACTTGGACACTTCCAGACAAAGAGTTGTCAAAGGTGAAGCCAAGGTTGCGGGCCGCTTGTACAGGAGAGGGAGGAGGATTCAAAACGGTAGCCACCAAAGAATTGCAGGGGGAGGAGATTTCTTGCTGAAAAAGAGAACCTCCATTTTGTCGGTGTTGAGGGCAAGGTGATTGGCTGACATCCAGGTGCAAATATTGCCAAGGCAGTTTCTAAAGTTGGAAAAGAGGGAGTCAGAGTAGTCTCTAAAGGAAAAAACAAGCTGAGTATCGTCAGCATAAGAGACCACCCTGACACCCCAAGACTCTACTACCTTGGCAAGAGCGGCCACATAGGCATTAAACAATAAAGGGCTCAAGGCAGAACCCTGGGGCACTCCGCACAGGAGGGGTTTATCCTCAGATTCAAATGGGTGCATCGTAACCCTCTGAGATCGACTGGACAGGAAAGATTTAGTCCAGGCCAGCACTGTCCCACCTACCCCTAGCTGTTGTAAACGGGTGGCAAGTATATTATGGTATACAGTATCAAATGCAGCGGATAGGTCGAGGAGGACCAACATGGCCTCCTCGCCCCTATCCACTGATTCCCTGATGATCTCAGAGACTTCTAACAGCGCCGTCTCAGTGCTGTAGCCGGTTCTAAAGCCGGACTGGGAGTCGTGTAGAAGCTGGTTTGATTCTAGATACTGCGCCAACAGTTTCTGTACCACTTTCTCCAGAATCTTGGCAGGTTTGGGCAAGAGCGATATGGGCCGATAGTTGCTGAATTGCAAGGGGTCAGCACCAGGTTTTTTCAGTATGGGGATTAGCCTGGCCTGTTTCCACACTGAGGGGAACTGGCCGCATGACAGGGAGGCATTCCAGATGGAGAGAAACGGATTTACTAGAATAGGGGCAAGAATGCCCATGACTTTGGCCGGGACTGGGTCCAGAGGGGAACCAGACTTTACGTTGTGTAGCAGAGACAGCGCTAGGTCCGGGGTCAGCTCACTAAAGGAGTTGAAAGAACAGGGGATGGAACCTGAAATGTCTTCAAGGAGGTTACGAGGAGCCGTAGCAAAGGAGGAGGAGAGTTTGACTATTTTCTCCTGAAAGTAATCCGAGAGTCCATTACACAGATCTTGAGTGGGGATACATTGGGATTTCGAGGCCGGGGGGTTTACAAAGTCTTTCACAATGGAGAAAAGAGTTTTGGAGGAGTTCTGCGCCTGTTGAATGAGAGTGGAGAAGTAAGCTCTCTTTGAGGAACGTTTCAATTTGTGAAAATGGTTCCGGGCCGATTTATAGGCCAGTTTGGCTAGAGGGTCATAATCCTGTCTCCATTTGCGTTCCAACTGCTTACACTTGCTTTTTTCCTCACGAAGCAGAGGGGAAAACCAGGGGGCAGAGGGACGTGATCTGGAGGAAGTAAGTGGCACAAGAGGGGCAACAGAGTCAAGAGCGGCGGAGAGGGTCGAATTAAATCTAATAGTCTCTATGTCGAGATCTTCTAGCTGATTTAGTTGAAAATGAAGGTGGGCTTCCAAGGAATCACAGGTTACTTTGGCCCATTTACGACCTCTGACTCTGTTAAGGGGGGAGGGGGAAGGAGGAGAGGGGGCCGTGATGGTAAATGGAATAAGAAAGTGATCAGTCCAAGTCATGGGAGTCGGGGGAAGGGTGGAGATGCCAAGATGATTGGAAAAGATGAGATCAAGTGTATGGCCTGCTATGTGGGTCGGGCCTATAACTAATTGGGGCAGGGTGAGTCCATGTAAAGTTTCTAGCAGGGAAGAGGCTTGTGAGCAAGAAGGATTATCAATGTGGAGGTTAAAATCTCCCAATACTGTAAAATGGGGGTGTTTGAGAGAAAAATCTGCAATAGAATGCGTCAAAGCATTTAGAGAGGAGGAGGTCGCAGCGGGGGGGTTGTAGACCAGTATGCCTGCACAGATAGTACTAGCGGTGTCCGTGACCGTAAAATAAGCGGCTTCAATGAGGCCGAGATTGGGAATTTTAGTGAGATTAAGTTTAAAATGAGATTTAGCAATTACCGCAAGACCCCCTCCGGGCTTGGAGTTGTCTCGGTTGATGCCAACGAAACAATAACCGGGGGGAGTAGCAAGGTTAATGTCTGGTTTGGAAGAATCTTTAATCCAAGTTTCTGTAAGAAACAATATGTCCCATTTGTGGGTGTCGAGTGATAGCCAGATGTCAGAGGCGTGAGCCGGAAGAGATCTGCAATTGATTAATGCAGCTTTTAAAATGGTCGGGGGCTGGCCATTAACAATCAAGGGCAGTAGAGGTGCTTTAGACATCATAGGGAGAGTGAAGTTGCAGTGTGAGCAGGAATAAGCTGTTGATTCCAGGCCACGAGGATTACAGCGAGTTAAGGGGATGCATGTGCCAGGACGAAGGAGCAGTAATTGATCCGAGATCCAAGAAGTTATAGGGGTGTGAGGGGCAGGGGTTCTGGCGCTAGGCACGGGTCCGGCGCGGACGGGCGCAGACGGGCTTGCCTTAGGCGCGCCTTCGGCGCGCCATCGGCGCGCCCGCTGCGCCCGCCCGCTGCGCGGACGGGATAGTCCCTTCTTTATATCCCTGTCCATCTAGCGGTGGGAGGAGGGTGGGAGGCGTCCAGGAGCTGGAGCGCTACCCTGCCTCCCCCCAAGATGGCGGTTCCGCGTTCTCCCGGCCGGCGAGAGCGCTGTGCTCGGCTGCGCCGGGGGAGAGAGAGCAAGGTCGGGCCCCTGGGACGAAGAAATCTCGTCCGGACCAATAGAGAGGTCTGTCTTTCAATAAAAGTGCTCCGATTAAAATATTAACAGTTTTTAAAAAGGCAGATCAGCGTAGCGTCTGTACACAAAGTATTAAATCACTAGGCGCACAGAAAGTAAATTCACAGCACACGCACACTCTCAAAGGTTGTCAAATTCACAGATCAAAGAAAGATGCCCCCGGCTTCCGCCTCAGGGGATAAACAAGTAATCTAAGGTGGATAGGGGCGGAGGGTCTTAAGTAGTGAGGGAGGGCGGGAGGCGTCCAGGATTATGTAGTCCAGCCTAGTCGTGAGCCAAATGATCCCTCCACATCTCAGTACATGGCGTGGTCCGGGCCCACTCCAGGTCCCATGCGTCCCAGCAGTCTCAATCTCCGCTGTATCGTGCAGGCAGAGCACCACCTCTCAGGCCCCAGTGGGGCCGCTCCGTTGCCGGGCCCGCGGCGACCTCAAGCCCAAGGTGTGTAGTTTCAGCTAGTATCACCACCCTTCCAGTAACTACGCTGTTCCAACCTCGCGAGGGCAGCCCCTCGTTGGTACCGGGCAAATCGATCCGAAGCCCTCCGCCATGTCCAAGCAGCATCTCAAGGCGCCAGATTCCGCCCCCAGGCATGAACCGCTAGCCACTCCACAGGGCCGATTGTTGGTGCCCCCGCCGTCCAGAACCCCAGTGGACACCTCACCTCGCTCGCAGGTGTAGCGCTTCGACCTCGCAGGCCTCAGTGTGCCCCGGACCTCAGCCTCCTCCGCAATGGCCTCCGGTCTGCAATACTGGGCAAGGGCATTCCAGGACCCCTCTCTCCTGCCACACAGGTGCACTCAGCCCGTGTGGCGCAATCACAGGTGCTCCGGTCACGGTCGCCAGCCAGAGCGGGCCGCCCCTGCCTCAGTGCCGCCAAAAAGAGGCCTCCACCAGCCGTGCTCCCTATCTAGGGCCGTTCCACCCCTTCGTCTCCAAGCCCAGCGGTCCATCGTGAGACAGTCCCGGAGGCCCCCAGCCAATGCTGCTACTCCCAAGGCTGTCCCCCTTGCCTGGTCCACTGCACCGCTCCGACGTGAGGGACAGTGCGCCCCTTAATGTGATTTCAGCCGTCTCCCACGACTCACTCGGTGCTGCGTAGGTTCTCTTCAATACCGAGGAGCCGCCATATTGTGCGTGCCGATCAGAGCCGGCACCAACTCGGAAACCCCTCGACTCTGTCGGGTTGCGCCGTCGGGCATGTTCAGATTGCCCAGGGCCAGCTCCCCTCCATTTCGCCGCTCCCCGGTGGTGCCTGGGGGGCCTCGGTGGCCAATCAGCAGGATTATTGCGGGGTTCGCGAGCGGAGCTCAGGGCTCACGCCGCTGCTCGCATCGGCGTCCTAGGCTCTGCTTCAACTGCTGCCAACAGGGCCACTACACCACATGTTATGTTATGTTATGTTAAGGTGAGCTTATAGAGCGCTCTGTCACCGTGGGTTTCCTGGCGCTGATCTGGTGCTAAGGGAGGCAGGGGAGATTAGCCAGATTGTGGGAAGAGCCATGTTTTCAGAGATCTGCGAAATTGGATGAGCGAATTGGAAGATTTAAGCAAGGGAGGAAGAGAGTTCCAGAATTTAGGGGCCAAATGTGCAAATCTCCGACCTCCGATTCTGCAGAGTTTGAAAGAGGGAACAACCAGGAGGCGGAGGTGAGAAGATCTGAGGTTACGTGAAGGGCAATAGGGACTGATAAGGGATTTCAGGAAGGCAGGGCAGGGACCAGTTAAAAATTTGAAAGTGAGGCAGCCGATCTTAAAGGCTACCCTCGAAGTGACAGGAAGCCAATGCAAGTTGGTAAGAAGAGGTTTAGCGGATTGCTATTTCGGGATCCCGAAGGCCAATCTCGCCGCTTGGTTCTGGACGATCTGTAATCTAAAAAGAAGGGCCTTAGGCAGACCGTGATAGAGAGAGTTCGAGAAATCCAAGGGGGAGAGGACGAGAGCCATGATGACTTGAATCAGGGCTTCGGGAGTCAGGAGATAGGCCACCTTCCTAATCCTGCGCAGCTGATACATGCAGGAGGAGACCACCGACCCTATCTGGGGCTTAAGGGATAGCTCGGAGTCAATGATGACCCCGAGACTCTTCACCGAGGCCACAGGGGTGGGAGGAGGGCCAAGCTCTGCCGGCCAGAAGTGCGGACCCCAGTGGGTAGAGCTCTTACCAGGGAGAAGGAGCTCCGTTTTCCCGGGGTTCAATTTGAGTTGATTCTGGCTCATCCACTGGAGAATGTGGGACATGACCGCCTGAAAATTAGGAATAGCAGAAGAAGTGTTAAGAGGAAAGATGAGTTGCAGGTCGTCAGCGTAGTTAAAGACGGTGACGTCCCACTGCCTCAGAGAAAAGAGAAGAGGTCGGAGATACAGATTAAAGAGAAGAGGGGATAAGGAGGAGCCCTGGGGGACCCCGCAGAGTGAACGCTCCCTAGGTGCCCTGAAGGTACCCAAGCTGACTGTCTGAGACCTCCCGGTCAGAAAGGATTCGACCCATGCCAGCGCCAGGCCCTGGATGCCGGCCTGCTCGACACGGTGGAGAAGGATGTCATGGTCCACCGTGTCGAAGGCGGCTGACAGATCTAAGAGAACCAGGGCCTGGGGGGTACCCTTGTCAGCGCCGTCTCTCAGAGCATCCAACACGGCCAAGATCACTGCCTCCGTGGAGTGGCCGGGTCTGAAACCGGCCTGGTTGGCTTCTAGAAAGTTGGAGCTCTCGATGAACTGTGAGAGGCAGGCGGTGACGTGGGCTTCCAGAATTTTAGAGAAGTAGGGCAGAAGGGAGATAGGCCGGTAGTTCGCCAAAACTGCGGGGTCAGCTCCTGGCTTCTTCAGTAGAGGCACCAGGACGGCCTCCTTGAAAGAGCTGGGCACCGTGCCAGAAGAGAGAGAAGAATTCAACAGAGGGAGAATACAGTCAGGTAAAGTAAGGCAGATGTCCCGTAGAATGGATGGTGGACAGCAGTCGTCCGGTGAGCCAGACTTGACACGAACGGCCAGTGTGGCCAAGGATTCTGGATCAAGAGAGGGGAAGTGTGTGAGAGAGAGTGCATTATGAGGGGGGCAGACAGAGTCAGTGCCAGGAGAGGTGACCGGGATAGTGTCCTTAATCATAACAATTTTGTCTAAGAAAAATGTGCTGAGAGCATTGCATGATTCCTGAGTAGGAGCCTGGTTCGGGAGCGTCCTAGAGTCAGAGGTGAATTCATCGAGGACTTTAAAAATCTCCTTCGATTTACAAGGGGCTGATAAAATTCTATTGGAGGCATATGCTGTTTTGGCCGCAATGATAGCTTTTTTGTATTTATTGCGGGCGGCCACGTAAGTGTCTCTGCTTGTGGGACAATAGTCTCTCCTCCACTTGCGCTCCAATTGGCGTAGCTCCAGATGTTGGGTTTTTAGTTGGGCGTCAAACCACTTATGGGAGTTACTATGCCGAGAGCGGGGAAACTTAGTTAATGGGGCAAAGATATCGCTAGCTGACGTGAGCCAGTGAGAGATGTTGCCATCTAGCTCATTGATGCAGGTATCGTTGGGGAGGGAGGGACGGGTCTCTGACAGATGGGAGAGCAATTTAGAAGAGTCAGCAGCCCTCCACTTGCGGGCGGCACCGCCCTCCAGTGGGGGAACCCTGATATGACCATCGACAAAGATTACAGTCTCAATCAGGGAATGGTCAGACCACACGCAGGGAGTGATCAGCGGGCAAGAAGACTTAACCCCATGAATCCAGATGTGGTGGAGGATATGGCCGCCACTGTGGGTGGGGGACTTGACAAGTTGTGTGAAATTTAAGCTCGAGAGGGCTTCGAATAGCTCAGTGGCATGAGTCCCGGCATCCTTATGTTGGAACCAATAGTTAAAATCGCCAAAAATGGCGACACGAGAGGAAGATGTGGTGAGATTGGCAAGCTGCTCAGTAAAGGATTAGGGGAATGAGGGCATAGTGTGGGGGGGGCCGTAGAGTATTATAAAAGTGACTGCACCCACCTCAGTTCCCAGGCTGAGAACTAAGTTATCCACTTCAGGGAGAATCATGGAAGCGGTAGCTATGATTTTTAAGTTCTTGCGTATTACCGCTGCTACCCCGCCACTGGGACGGCCCCCAGGGCGATTAGCATTCAGCAGATAGTAATCTGGGGGTAGTGCCGCCAGGATATCAGGGAGGGAGTCGTCAGTGAGCCATGTTTCTGATAGTAAAAGAACGTCTGGGCTCTTAGCCATGAGTAGGAGAAAGATGTCGGTTTGGTGTCTGATAAGAGAGCGGGTGTTTAGTTATAGTATTCGGATGTGTGACTCAGTAGGGGTTGGTAGAACATATGACGCATCCGACCCCGGATGGAGAGGGATATTCCCCTCAATGCCAAGTGTAGAAATGCGAGCCCTGATAGCAGGGGGTAGAGAACATGGGAAGGATTGTAGGCTTTTAAGAGCAGAGGGGGTGTAAGAAATTGCAGAGGTAGCATCCCTGGCCCCTGGACCCGTCCGGCCGCGGACGGGCGCAGACGGGCTGGACTTAGGCGCGACTTCGGCGCGAAGACGGCGCGCCCGATGCGCCCGTCCGCTGCGCTCCCAGGGAGGGGGGACCATTTTGTAGAGCCGAGGGCGGGAGGGGCCGAGCGCTAGTCCGCTCGCCTGCTCCCTCACCCAAGGTGGAGGCACACTAGGTCACGACCCAGGCAGAGCCAATCTCGTCTGCAATGGGCGGGCCAGGAGGTGGGGCAGAGAAGTCCCACACTGGTGTGCAGCGCGACCAGGAAGGGTCCCAGCGCGCACTCGGAAGCACAGTGGGGGCGAGCAGGGTGATTGAATGAGATAAAATCCAATGTCAGCAGCTCCGGGTCCTGCACAACAAAAGGGGTTAAAAGCATGGAAAAAATGCAGATACGGCAGGTAAGCGCGACTGTGCTGCCGACTGTGTCAATGCGGCGCAAATTTTAAAAATAGCGTGTCCTAGTCCTGCTAGCGCCAGAGACACCCACTAGCACCTGACCACCAGAGAAGTGACCGGCTCGGGTTTTTGTAGAGCCGAGGGCGGGAGGGGCCGAGCGCTAGTCCGCTCGCCTGCTCCCTCACCCAAGGTGGAGGCACACTAGGTCACGACCCAGGCAAAGCCAATCTCGTCTGCAATGGGCGGGCCAGGAGGTGGGGCAGAGAAGTCCCGCACTGGAGTGCAGCGCGACCAGGAAGGGTCCCAGCGCGCACTCGGAAGCACAGTGGGGGCGAGCAGGGTGATTGAATGAGATAAAATCCAATGTCAGCAGCTCCGGGACCTGCACAACAAAAGGGGTTAAAAGCATGCAAAAATGCAGATACGGCAGGTAAGCGCGACTGTGCTGCCGACTGTGTCAATGCGGCGCAAATTTTAAAAATAGCGTGCCCTAGTCCTGCTAGCGCCTGAGACACCCACTAGCACCTGATCACCACAGATCTGTAACAACATCAATTACCATTGGTGTCATAATGGATAAAGTTAAAACACTATGCCCAGCAAAGCACATGGGTGCATACCCAAAATACTTAGGAAATTTAACCCGATACATCTAACAAAAACGAAAACAAACCAGAGCATTTGAACCAGATTCAGCCAGAAGATAAAGTACTTCGTCCATAGATATATCTATGATTTTACTTTTGATTTTCTCAGGAACTACTGCACGGATTTACACCATTGAACAAAAATCGTGATCTGCGACCCAAACTCTACCTTTTTGCCAAATTTGGTGTAATTCCATTCAGCAGTTCGGGCTTTAGCCCATCTTAAAGGTCCCTATGGAAAATTGCATGGGGAAAACATGTTTTGGGACCCCCTTTTTTCTCTGCCCCTGCTTCACCAATCACCCCCAAACTTTCAGGGAAGGATCGGAGTAGAGCAGGCCATATTCTTGCTGAATTTCGCAAAGATTCGACCACCGGCGCCAAAGTTATTCCAAATAGAATGTTTCGGATTTCCTATGGAAACTAGGTCCTAACTATAACTACCTACTGGCGACCGCCAATAGGATATATGTATATATACTAAATCAAATGGCTAAAGTGACGTTATAGTTAGCTTAAAAATTCAGTGCCAACATAACGTTAAACTAAAAAAATATCTGAAATTCACCAGTTATAGTTATAGTATCTATAACTCGGGCCCTAAGGTAACCATAGCCCACGTCCTTGCCATACACTGCTAATTTCCCCATATATTACATTGATAATGACATATTCTATGATTCATTGATAACATCACTGCAACACCTGTAGTGACATCTGTGATGACAAGATTTCTCAAGTAACTATAACTCATACCCTAAAGTAATTATAACTCGTGCCCCTGCCATGCACATTGTTGTCATCAATTATGCCATTTCAGATATTGCAGTGATGTGTCATGGAACATGTCATGAATGATGTAATATGTGTAATATGTGAGGTAATTTGCAGTGCATGGCGAGGCTACAATTTATAGTTACTTTAGGTTACAAGTTATGTAAAATATTATGTTGGCACTAAGGTTTTCACCTAACTATAACGCCCCTTTGACCTTTTTTTAATAGTGGCGGTTGCCACTGCATGGTTATAGTTATTTTTTTTTCTAATAACTTGGGTGCTGTTTGACTAGGGCAAGATGAGGGGACCGGGGTGGTCTGAATAAAAGGATTTAGGAGTGTTTTCCATCAATATGATAGTGCCCACTGGGGCAAAATTGAACACTGTCGCATCATTATATTTTGTTTTCTCAAATTCTCACTTATTTCCTGTTTTAAATATGGGTTTCACAGAAACATTCTGAAAAATATTGAGAAAAACATTGAATAAATGCTAGATATCATGCGTTTTTTAAAGGGAGTAGGTATATGAAATGTACCACTTCAAAATCAATGCAGTTTATGCTCACCTTTCACCATGGTTTGGGACGGGTAGTCCTACATCTATTGATGTGTATGAGCACTATATGTTTTCACAATGCACAAACTGTCTTTGACCCGTGACCAAGGTGTTTGCCATTTGTTTGTAATAAATCACGCTGTATGGGTTGGGGCCCAAGACTATTTTGTTTGTACCACAAAGTATTTTGAATATATATATATATATATATATATATATATATATATATATATATATATATATATATATATATATATATATATATATATATATATATATATATATATATATATATATATATATATATATATATATATATATATATATATATATATATATATATATATATATATATATATTAATGTGCACCTCTACATTGATGAAGGCAAACTACACACGAAACTCCACCACACCTGGAGCGCCCACCCTGTTCACACCATTAACAGCATTCCTACGGGAGAATTTATCCGTATTAGGCATATATGCAGTGACACAATGACCTCCAGTCAATGCCTTGAGGAATCCTTTCAAAGGTTTCTTTTACGGGGTTATAAATCTAAATTACTTAATCAGGCACTCTCCAAAGCCAAATTGAGATCAAGAGATGAGTTGCTAGAACCTAAGGCTGCCACAATCACTGATCCTAATGCAATAGGTCCTATCCGCCTCATTACTACCTTCTGCACTCAAGAGAGGAAAATAAGGCGTATTATTTATTCTGAATGGCCAATTGTTCTTACAGATAACATTCTCGGCCCCATTTTGCCAAGTCAGCCCGCTATTACCTTTAGAAGGGCACCCTCAATGAGGGACGCACTTGACAGATCCATGCCTGAGAATGTACCCAAACGTGCCTGGTTATCCAAAATATATTTTTTTAAATGCACGTCATGCCGTTCTTGTACGTTTGCAAAGAATGGCACATTCTATCAATCTGCCTTTAGTGACAAACAGATAGCCATTCAAGAGTACTTAACCTGTCGGTCTGAATTTGTCATCTATAAACTGAAATGTACTTGTAATTTGGAGTACATTGGTAGCACCAATCTACCAGTGAACAAACGTATCTTGCAGCACGTGCGGGCCATTGTCAATTCGGATAGTAATTATCCGGTGGCTCGACATTTTAATGCGTTGTACAATAACAAACTTAAGGGTCTTGAATTCACTGTCCTAGGCTCAGTCCCCAGTCCCGGACGGGGGGAAAATCGTGAAAAACTCCTCAGGCAGAGGACACCAGAGTTCCCAATGGGTTGAACATCAATGAAGAGCTTCATAACTTTCTGTAAATCTGTAGTTCAGCTTGAATCTGAGGTGTTCGATACTTTAGTCATGTTTTATACTGAATATGTTAGTTCATTTTTTATGTCATAATTAATATGATATTAATGTAAATAACAATGTAGTCACATGATAATCTTATATTTTCATTGTAGATTTCTTACATGGAGCCTCGGCTCTACTGTTTATGTGTTTTCTATATATATTTAAACTTTTTTTCACATCACTTTAGCACTTTAAACAACTGCCAAGGGTTGACTCTGCTATATTTCATGGCATACAAATCTATCTCTTCAAACTAGTTTTCGATTGTTTGGGAGGCTATCAGGTTATGATCAGAAGTACTTTATTTTGTGAATTTGCACTCTCAATGGCTTACTTATGATTATTGCCTTTGTATTTAATGCATTTGCATATCATTCTCAAATTGGAGTTTCGTTTTCATGTTGCAGCAACTCGGTACGATTGTTTCCTATGTAAATAATTGTTGTGTTTTTTAGGGGCACTAGCCATAATTTTTATGACTGATGAGTTACTGTTTTTTTGCAAACCATGCATTGAGCTTTTATTTTAAGTCATTCTGAGTGCATCACTAGTTTTGTATATAATCTCCCTGAGTCATTATCTGTCATTGTAATTTATTAGTGATATACTGTTGGCCCTTAGCCTTTTTTTCTATGGTTGGTTGGGCTTTTAATACACTTTAAATTTGCACAGCTTGCCGAGGCGCGTCATGTGATCAAGCTCCATCCGCGGAGCGAAACGCGTCATGGAGGACACCCATCCTAAGATAATGCAATAAATTTACTACTGCTCACACAAATCAGTGTGCTGGTGGCTCGTCATTGAACGAAAATTCTGGGGGAAGAGGTCCGCACCTGCTTTGTTCCGCTGTGACATCGGTGGTCAGGATTTGTTTTCGATATATATATATATATATATATATATGCACATAAGACAGGCATTCTCATAGGATTGCATCTATATGCCATTTATGTCAGCGTATTTGCACTGTTATCTTTGCACTATCATGTATGATCTGCTAAGCGTATTTGCACAGCTATATTTGCACTATTGAATAATATTATGTCTGTTTATGATCCTTTTTCAATAATGTATTTGCTTGCGACTATATACACAAATCAGTTTTTCCATATCAAATCGGCATTTACAATTGTGTGTACTCTATGCGTTTTATATTAGCATTGTATAAATAACATTGACATGTGGTTTACATTATGGCACGTTGCACTTTATATGCGCATATGTTGTTTTAATCATTGCATTGTGAAATACATAGAGATGTATTTGCATTTGCGCGCTGTGCATTTGACAATATATACGGATGTCTGTTGATAGCATATGAGCACTATTATGTGCCCTGCAGCCTTATGTTATGTTATGTTATGTTATGTTATATTTACTTTTGTATAGAGCGCGGCTACTCAAAAAGAGTGTCCCGGCGCTTTAAGTAAGGAGAGCTACAGCACAATAACATAACACAGTTAAAAGAAGACAAAAGGCAGAGAGGACAAACAACAAAGCGGCCTACTGGGTAAACAACCAAGTTTTGAGCCCTCTTCTAAAAGCAAGTAGGCTGGTGGCTCCCCGAAGTGTGAGCGGCAGAGCGTTCCACAACTGTGGCGCCCGTAGTCCAAAGGAGCGACCTCCCAGGCGAGCTCTCTTCACTCGCGGGACAACCGCCAAGAGCAGGGATTCTGACCTCAGAGAACGAGCCGGGTGGTAAAAGGCAAGTCTCTTTTGGAGGTACTTTGCTCCCACTGCATGGAGAGCCTTAAAGGCCAACGTCAAAGCCTTAAAGGCGATCCGTTTGCGGATTGGAAGCCAATGCAACGTCTGCAACAAGCCCGCTGCACTGGCACGTCTGTTCAGACCAAAGATCGCCCTCGCGGCAGCATTCTGCACGACTTGAAGCCGCTGTAGCAGATACTCTGGCAGGCCCAGGTAAAGAACGTTCGCGTAATCTAACCTAGAGCCGGTCAGCTTCCTATGCTCCTCAGACAAAAGGGGAAGAAACCTCCGCAGCATCCTAAGGAGACCGAAGCAGGTGCCCGACACACCAAGGATCTGGGATTTCAACGTTAGCCCCTTGTCCATCTTGACCCCCAAGTTCTTAGAAGTTTGGGATGAACAAGAAGGAGGGAACATATTGATGGGCCACCAAGCCTGCCAGTCTGGCTCCGTATCGCACCCAAAGAAGAGTACCGCGGACTTATCGGAATTGCACTTGAGGCTGTTCAGTTGGAACCATTGAAAAACAGCCCCAAGGCAATCCCGGATACTCTCCCCATCAAAGTCTCCTCCTCTCTTACACGAGAAGAGGAGCTGGGTGTCGTCTGCATAGGATACGATCTGGGCCCCAAACGACTCCGCCAACGCCGCCAAAGGGGTCATGAAGATGTTAAAAAGGGTCGGGCTCAGAATAGAGCCCTGTGGGACCCCGACTCCCAGAGGCGGCATCACGGCGGAATCTGGCGAGGCCCAGACTGTTTGCCGGCGGCCAGCTAGAAAGGAGGAAAACCAGCTGATCACCGTCCCCCGCAGTCCTATCTCATAGAGTCTTACGAGAAGGCCATCGTGGGGGATGGTGTCGAAAGCCGCCGACAAATCCAGCAACACCAGCATGGCTTTGCCCCCAGTGTCCAGAACCCCTTTAATGGTTTCTGAAACCTCTAGGAGCGCGGTCTCTGTGCTGAGATTTGGACGAAAACCCGACTGGGAGGCGTGCAGAATCTCATTTGTCTCTAGAAAATTGGAGAGCACCGACTGAACATGCTTTTCCACAATTTTCGTGAGAGCCGGCAGCAGAGAGATAGGCCTATAGTTGACTGGGGCCTTCGGATCCAGACCTGGCTTCTTAAGCAGGGGGATGACCATTGCCTGCTTACAGGCCTGCGGAACCACTCCCTGGCTCAACAAGAGATTCAAGAGCGGGTTCGCCAGCGGATTAATCACCTCCGCAATTTTCGCCAGAAATTTAGCCGGGCACGGGTCCAGAGGCGAGCCCGATTTGAGATTGCCCATGAGTGCTAACGAGGCAGGGGCAGAGATAGGTGGAAACACATCCAACGTCACACCTGGCGAGGCCAGAGGGGACAAGTAAGCCTCAGGTGTAATCGGCCCCGCAGGTGCCACCGATGGAAAAGAGTCCTGTATAAGTTTGATCTTGCTAGTGAAAAAGTTAGCAAGGTCCGAAGCCCAGGAGTCAGATGGCCTTTCATCAAAGATATTGGACCGTGGAGATATAAATTCTCTCACTATAGAGAAAATCTCCTTACAGGAGTTGGAGGCGGCTTCTATCCTCCCTGCCAGGTAGGCTTTTTTTCCCAGGCGGATGTCCCGGTGATAGGCCTTAACCGCCGTTTTATAGGTCAGCTTGGCCGCAGTATCGTATTGTGCCCGCCAGGCTCTTTCGGCCACCTTACACTGCTGCCGCGTAGCCGACAGTGCTGCGGTGAACCAAGGAGCGGAGACCCGTTTCGGGGTCAAGCGGGGGGCCAACACCGGGGCGAGATCGTTTAGCCTGTCTAAAAGCCATACTTGCAAGGACTCCAGATACTTCTCCAGATCCTTCTTATAGTCACATTTACAAGTTTTACATCAGCCCTTTTAGAGTATAGACTAACAATGCTTAAGATACTAAGGAGAGAAGAAACCTGTTTCATTCACAGTGTTTTTTCTATGTCTATTATGCTGAGTGACGTATTTGGTTGGCGCCAAATGTGTGCTTTTAAACTGTATGTTTATGCTTCCCGTTTGTTGAGTAAACAAGGACACAGCCCAGTGTCCGAAACGCGACCTAGTTTCCATAGGAAAAGCATTTTTTGATTTGCTAATAACTTTGGTGTTGTTTGACGAATCTTTCTGAAATTCTCCAAACGAAAAGTCTATCCAAGTCAGCTCCTATCCTGAAGGTTTGGGGGTGATTCTTCAAGTGGGGGCTGAGAAAAAAGGGGGGTCCCAAAACTCATTTTCTCCATGTTAATTTCCATAGGAAATTTTGCGATGAGCTACAGCCCGAACTGCTGAACAGAATTACTCCAAATTTGGCAGAAAGGTAGAGCTTGGTTCAGAAAGCGACCTTTTGTTTTAAATGGTATAAATCTGTTCAGTAGTTTTTGAGAAATTAAAAAAATAAGAGTGAAAAAATAATTTTCCCGTAGGAAACTTTGTGCAAGGCTACAGCCGAAACTATTGAACGGAATCACTCCAAATTTGTCCGAATGGTAGTGTGTGTGTGTCAGAAAGTGACCTTTTTCAAAATGGTGTAAATTCGTTCAGTAGTTGCTGAGAAATTAGAAAAATAAAAGTTTTGATATTTGGGCGGAGCCTAAGTCGCGTGCGCGAGGTTCACTGTGATTGGCTGCTAGCACTCCAAACCAGGAAGTGTTGGCAGCCATCTTGTGGCTCGGTAGAAGAGAGTCACCTGAAAATGGAGAAACAAATGTATAAAACAAAAGAAGGGGGCAGGGTAGAAAAACCCTGACCCACTAGGTCTGCTCAGGGGGCCCCAGAAGGACACCCAGGGCGCACCAAATAATTTTTTTAAAATATAAAATCGGCAAAAATTTGCGCTTGGGTCGCGGGGTCTCACATTTTATTTTAATGCGGGCCTTGGGTGGGCTAGGGTCCGGGGGTATTTCTTAAAAAATATTAGCAGGGGCTCGCAGGGGTTGCAGGGGTCCACTGGGGTCCGCGCAGCCCGGGGCTTCACTCATGTTGGGAGGGGGGTTGCACTGCCCCCATCCTGGAGTTTTCTATGGGCTTGTAACTTTGGCATCGTTTGACAAATCTTTATGAAATTATCCAAAAAGTTTCTATATTTTTTTTAGCTCCTATATTGAAAATTCAGGGGTGAATGGTGTAGGAAGGGCTCAGAAAAAAGAGGGTCCTAAAACGTATTTTCTCATGTAATTTCCATACAAACTTTTCAGAAGACTACAGGTGAAACTGCTGAACAGAATTACAACAAATTTGGCAGGGATAAAGGTGATGGTCCAGAAAGCATGCTTTTGTTTAAATAGTGTAAATTCATTCAGTAGTTTTTGAGAAATAGCAAATTTTACAGATATCGATGTTTGAGAATTCTCACATGTGATTAGCTGAGGGGTTACAAGCACCAGCTTGCGGCTTATTGGCTGTGAATGGTTGAAACTAGGAAGTGTTGGCAGCCATTTTGTGATTTACTCCGTCAGCTCGCATTTCTCCATGTAGAAGCCATCGGGTCCGCAGTTTTACCTGTGCGAGGCAACACTTGCATCTGTGTCTTTGTGAGATATGCCTTTCATGCTGCCTCTCCTCATATCACCAGGTCGCGGGTATGCCTTTAGAAACCTGTCCGTCGGCTCGGTAGACTGCTGGTATGATTCCCTACACTATCCAAAGATTACTGAAACACCACTGCATGGTTGTAAACTCTAAAATACTACCATCAGCAGGACCTCCTACACTACACAAACAACACTGCACTACCCTAAACCCTAAAATACTACCGCCAGCACAACTTCCTACACTACCCAAACATCACTGCATTGTCATAAACCCTAAAATACTACCCATCGCAGGACCCCCTATACTACCCAAACACTACTGCAGTAACCTAAATCACTAGTCTCAGCACGACCCCCTACACTACACAAACACCACTGCACTGCCGTAAACCCTAAAACACTACTCCCAGCATGACCCCCTACACTACCCAAATACCACTGTAGTGCCGTAAACCCTTAAACACTACTGCCAGCATGACCCCCTACACTACACAAACACCTCTGCACTACCTTAAACACCAAACCAGTGCTCCCAGCATGACCCCTTACACTACCCAAACATTAGTGCATTGTTGTAAACTCTAAAACACTACCGCCAGCATGATTCTTACACTACCCAAACACCAGTTCACTACCTTAAACCCTAAAATGCAACATCGAGCACAAATCCCCTATAATACACAAACACTACTGTATGTATGTGTGTTCTTATATAGCGTTCGACTTACCCTAGGGTATCTCGGCGCTTGCCTTGGGAACCCATCCTGGCTTTTCCCTGTGAGATAACCCGTACTGGGCATCCCCAAGGTGAAAGCCAGGCATCCCGCCGCGGGGGGCCATTGTGGAGATTAAGCAAGCTTAATGCCCAGAGTTGCAGAGTGTGAACCCGTGATTAGAGTGGGCACCGAAGCGAGAATTATCGAGTCCGTGGACAATTGGGCTCAAGACCCTGCCGCGTCGGGAATTGAACCCTGGTCCCGGGTCTGACCTCTGCTTCAGGGTCTGCCTGCTCTAACCAGTGAGCCACACTTCTCCACTGTACTACCCTAAAGCAGTGGTTCACTAACTTTTGACTCCTGAGGACCCCCACTGAATCACTACTGGAAGCCGGGGACCACAAAGCAATTTGTACAATTTAAATTTCTTTATAAAAACGCCTTTTAAAGCAGAGGCAATTTCAAGAGGGAGACAGCCTGAATTGGGTCTATTGGCATGGACATGTATGCATACAGCAGTGTATTATTTAGTGGTACCCAAGGGCTTGTGGAAAGTGAGCAATCAGACAGCAGCACGAAAATCCTACTGCTGATTCTGGCTGAATCTATTTTTACCTGCCTGCCAAGTAATGGTAACCTATACACATGTGCCTTTCAACGTTTTATTGCTTTTATTGTATTGCCTGTATTTTCATTGTTGTGTCTGTGACTACTATTGTCTGTCTTCCCCCGCTGCCTGTACGTGGTCCGTGCCCCTTTTTCTTCCCTCTGCTCCCCTCGCTTTCCCCGTGCTCCCGCTGCCCGGTCTTTCCTTCTGTTCGCCTCGCTGCCCCGTGTCTCTGCCCGGTTTTCCCTTCTGTTCCCCTTGCTGCCCCCGTGCCTCTCTGCCCATTCTGCCTTCTGTTCTTAGCTGCCCCTATATTTCTGTATTCTGTATTTTGCTTCTGTGTCATTCGTTTTTTGTGCCCGTCTGCCCTCTGTGCCACTCGTTTTTCCCTCGTTTTTGTGCCCTTTTTGCCTTCTGTTCCACTCGTTTTTCCCTCGTTTTTTGTGCCTTTCTGCCCTCTGTTCCACTCGTTTTTCCCTCGTTTTTTGTGCCTTTCTGCCCTCTGTTCCACACGTTTTTTGTGCCTTTCTGCCCTCTGTTCAACTGATTTTCCCCTCGTTTTTTGTGCCTTTCTGCCCTCTGTTTTACTCGTTTTTTGTGCCTTTCTGCCCCCTGTTCCACTCGTTTTTCCCTTGTTTTTTGTGCCCTTCTGCCCTATGTTCCACTTGTTTTTTGTGCCTTCCTGCCCTCTTCCACTTCATTTTCCCCTTATTTTTGTGCCCTTCTGCCCTCTGTTCCACTCGTTTTCCCTCGTTTTTTGTGCCTTTCTGCCCTCTGTGCCACTCATTTTTCCCTCGTCTTTTTGTGCCTTTCTGCCCTCAGTTCCACTCGTTTTAAGTGCCCTTCTGCCCTCTGTTCCACTCGCTTCATGTGCCTTTCTGCCCTCTGTTCCACTTCAATTTCCCCTCATTTTTGTGCCCTTCTGCCCTCTGTTCCACTCGTTTTTTGTGCCTTTCTGCCCTCTGTTCCACTCGTTTTTTGTGCCTTTCTGCCCTCTGTTCCACTCATTTCCCCCTCGTTTTTTGTGCCCTTCTGCCCTCTGTTCCACTTGTTTTTTGTGCCCTTCTGCCTTCTGTGTCACAGCTCTTGTGTGCTGTGAGGACGCTTGGGCATTTAATTTTTCACTACGACAGGCACTCGAGTCCTGCGGACCCCCTGGGAATGTCTCATGGATCCCTGGGGGTCCGTGGACCACAGTTTGGGAAACGCTGCCCTAAAGCATAAAACAGTAACAGTCTGTTGGCTTGCAGTTGTACGTCTGCGAGCCGTGTTGTCCCTAGCTGTACATGTGCGAGTCAGTCCGTTAGGTGATAGGTGTGTCTCTTCTAGCAGGGTCGTTGGCCTGTTGGTGTCCCTTTGCGAGTTAGACCCGAGCTCTCCCTCTGCGAGCCAGCATGCTGATGTGCGTTTGCGAGCCGACGGCCCATAGCTCACACTGTGTGAACCGAGCGAAGCCGACGGGCCGCAGCTCTCCCTCTGCGAGCCTACACATCGGCCTGCAGGTCTGCCTGTGGTAGCCGGATCGCAGCTGTCACTCTGCGAACCGATATTGAGAATATAAGGCAGCTGTAAAAAGAGCCCATGTGTTTATTAGTTGGAGCTACATATAAGTGCGGTTGCACAGCTTCATGTTATTCAGAAAAACTCCATTTCCCTGATCTGTGAAGTGTACTCCATCACTTCTATAGATATCAGCCATTTCAAAACGTATGTTGTTGTTGTAGATCGACCCCATTCTATGATCTCTGAGGTATGCAGACAGAGCTTTCATGACATTCTTTCTCGATTTTTCAATGTGGGGACAAAATTGGTTTGACCATTTCCACTTCTGTCTTTGGCATATATTGGAATATACAAAGACAGTTTGAGGCAAAAGCAACATCAATTGTCTAAAGGTGTCCTTCATTAGCATTTCCAAACCTACCACAGTCATTGTGCCTAGGTCGTTTCCACCACAGTGCACAATCATGAGGTCAGTGTGTTGAAGATGCAAACAGATTTTAACCAAACCAACAATTGGTGCCACTTCAATCCTCTCTGTCCAAACCATTTAATTTTCATATTTTGTAAACCTAGTTCTAAGCCAATACGTCTCTGTCCTGCATACCTTTTACACCAGAAAACATAGCTATGTCCTACGATCCACACTAGCATTTTGAAGGTATGGCTGGGGGTATGGATAGATGTCTGTTGCTCATGCAGTTCGATTGTTGAATAAGAGATATGTTTAAAGGTGGGGAACTTCTTTTTTTTCCCATACAAAACGAAAACTGATTGGGAGATGAAAAGCATTGGTGTTTAAAAGTAGGGTGCACATTCCTTTTGTGGAAAAGCATCTTTGTGATTGGTTAAGAAAAAGCAGTTTAAACGTGGAGTACATATCATAGGATAAAATGTGCTCAACTCAACCATATTGCTACTTGTATTTGGAAGGCACTGTTCGAACTTAAAACAATCGTGAACTTTTAACCTGCACGTGCCATTAAATGTTTGAGAAAATGTTGCAAAAGAAATATCGTTAGGTTTTTAAAATTTATGAACTTTTAAATTGCACGTGTTGTAGAATGTTCTAGAAAGTGTGTTGATAGAATGCGTTGCACTTCTGAGTTCTATGTGTCCTTGAATATTAAAAAAACTGTTTATATGGAAATTTTTTAAAAAATAGAGAGAAGTTTTGCAATCTGAAAGAATCAAGGAAATATTCTAATGTGTTCTTTACATGTATTTATGTGTGGAGGGCCCAACAGCACCAGGAAGATGAACAAGCAGGGAGTGGGGGGAAGGGGGAGATGGGCACAGTGGCACACATGCACAATTAAATACAGCACAACTACAGACAAACCATGGCCAAAATGAAACACACCATCAAGGAGCACAAGTCACACAACCCGCTAACATCACACCACTGAACAAGCATAGAAGAGTAAACCACACTGCCTTATAGGGAGAAGGGTGAACAAAACCTCACATGAAGGGACATATCACACACATAGGAAGTAGAGTACACCAACATCCAACACAATGTTGTCCACACACAAACATTCACACAATCGAACACAGGACACAAATGCTCACAAGATAGCTCAGACAAAGAACCTTTCATCCCTACAGTACCTTTTCTAGCTGCATTCATACAGGATGTGTAGAGAGGCCGGTCGTGGGTTTTGTGGGATGTCTGCGACCCTAATCATCATGGATGAGATGTCCAGCATGTGGCACATGAGTGGGTTCACTGTGTGTTACGTTGCAAACAGCTGTTTCTCCCTCCCACAAGCCACCACACTTTTGTGCGGTGTGCTGTTGTATCCCATACACTCCTACGGCACACAATTGTAATGCCTCTTCATTCGCGCATGTCCTGCGCCATTCCAACCACACCGTGATACTGCCGTTTGGAGGTGGTGCATGCCACTTTACAACATCAACTGCTGCGGCCCTTGTGGCGGCCACACCAGAACACAGAGATACACTTACCGCACTTCCTGTACACGGACATGTTCGAGACACCCCGTTCCCCTTGCTGGATAGGCACACCCCTGCGCTGACCTGTGTACGACAGACTAGCACACACCGCTTGTGCATGCAGGAGGATGAATGCGTAGCTACAAATCCAGGCTCACTGCCAACGCTGAGGTGACATGGTAACGTCTGCTGACGACAGCACACTGTGATGTTGCAGGGCCCATGCCCATCGTGCTAACACAATGACGACACGGACACACTTGCTCAGATGCGGGTTCGAGGGGACTCCTGGGGTTATTGCGATGAGTGTTGTGGCTCTCATGTGTATCCGTGTATCATGCTCATTGACTCTATGGCACCTGTGGGTGTTCCGGTGTGGCTCTTGTCTGTGTCCCCTTTCATGTTGGAGGTAGTCATCCTGCTTAACACCAGCAGAAAGCAGGTGTAAAATTCCTTGTGCTAACGCGGCTTATCGCCGGAATTTGTTTTGCATCGCAGTTTTTGCCTTTCGTTGTGAAAGTTGTGATGTGTTTTTTTCGTGTACAGAAAAAGAAACGAACTGGGCATTGTATTCCATCAAAATCCAGCACCTGACTAACTATACCCAATCAATATGAATACAATGAGATTTCATCATTGATTGTGTGTGTACACTGTAAATGCACCCACTACCACAGTGCAATTCAATACAGGATTTTAGTATTTAGAATAAATCGTAAAGGTGCACCTTGTGTCTTTCTGCACAGGAACGCCTACTGGTAGGCCGCTGACGGCCATACAACTTAGGGTGCGACTAACCCTGTGCAACTCAAGTCTGCGCCACTTGGTGGTAGGCCCCTGACGGCCACATCACCTTCGGGTGGCACTAACTTGTGCAACTCAACTCTGCGCCACGTGCTAGTAGGCCCCTGAGCGCCACATCATCTATGGTTGGTACTAACTCTGTTGAACTCGAGTCGTACGTGGTGGTAGGCCCCTGACAGCCACAACAACTTTGGGTGGCACTAACCCTGTGCAACTCAAGTCCACGCCACGTGGTAGTAGGCCCTTGACAGCCACATCAGCTTCGGGTGGCACTAAACCTGCGCAATTCAAGTCCGCGCCATGTGGTAGTAGGCCCATGACAGCCACATCCGCTTCGGGTGGCACTAACCCTGCGCAATTCAAGTCCGCGCCACGTGGTAGTAGGCTCATGACGGCCATACAGCTCAGGGTGTGACTAACCCTCTGCGCAACTTTTCATGAACTCTTTATGATTCAGACCCGTGGAGAGTCCGTCATCCAGTCACCCCGGCAATAAAGTATGTGACGTTGTCAATCCATTATATTTGTGTGATCACATGGCCTGTGACGCATGTGCCGGATGGGTGTGGTGTGTTTACAAACCTGCCCTCAGGGAGTGGCCGTGATATGTTGACAACTAGACCACTGACCTGCACACCAACAGCAAGTACACCTGCAACAGGTAGCTATGTGGGGCAAACGTCTCAACGTAATCAGAGGGGCGTGGCAGGGATAGCCACAATGACGCAGACGGCTCGCAGTACTGCGTCTGTGAGTCAAGCGGACGGGCAGCAGTTGTCCCTCTGCGAGTCTGGATGTGAACTGTTGATAAGTCACACTACATAAGCATTGAAAAGCCATTTTGTGATTCAGGGCGTCAGCTGGCATCTGTCCCAGGCACTTCTGAAAACATACCGGAGTTCTTTCTGTGAGAGATACCCCTTTCACGCGGTGTCTCCCCACATCAGCAGGTAGTGCACCCTCTTCCCACATTCCCAACATACCCCCAACAACCTTTTTGGGCACGTTAGTGTCCCTGTGCAGTTGGACAAACAAGTATCTTAGTCATGTATAGATTTACATATAAAACATTTTATGTAAAGAAAACAACAACAAATAAAACTGAAGGGAGTCTGGTGCTGTGGTTGCTGCCATGGAGTTGGGGTCAGTGCCATTCAGGACTCAGGACACAGTTTCACATGTGGGATCGGCTTGTGTTGTACACGGTTAGTGGCAGCACGTATTGCCGGCCTTGCATATGGCAAAATGTCTCACTGATCGAAGGGAGTCTGGTGCTATGATCGCTGCCACGGACTTGGGATCACTGCCATTCAGGACTCAGGACACAGTTCCACATATGGGATCAGCTTGTGTTGAACAGGGTTAGTGGCAGCACGTGTCGTCGGCTTGTGTTGAACAGGGTCAGTTGCACCACGTGTCCAAAATTTAAATTGAGGGATCTGCTGGCCGCAGTGTAGACTTGTATTGAGTGTTCGTTAAAACACTTGAAGATGGATTTGGTGATTGTACTAAAGCTATGACTGAAATAAAAAAAGTTCTTAAAGCGAGGATACTAAATGGATATTATATAGGTTTTAGGCCTGTGATAGTTAATTGCCTACTGGACTCTGTAATTAAAGAATCAAGACTTAATTTTGTGAGCCCTGATGACCGCAGTATAGGTCAGAGGTAGCGGTCAGCAAGAGCCCATAGCCACATGGCGTTGAATTGAAGTGCACAGTTAGTGGCACCAGAAGCATTGAGACTGTATGAGCCTGTGATGATGCTTGGTGTGGACGGGGGGCACTAGAGCAATGTCTCTTGCCTACTGGACTGCGTCATCTGCAATCGGGACTCTATCTCAATTGTGAGCCCTGCTGACCGCAGTGTAGGCCAGAGGTAGCAGTGAGCAAGGGCCCACAGCGACGTGCATAGGTTGGTGGCCCCACCAGCTTGGGTAGTTCAGGTTCAGTGGCACTACGTGATATAAAACAAGTTCTTGAAGCAAGGATACTAAAAGGATATTGTGTTGATTTGAGGGACGGTATACTTAGTTGGGATTTTCACCAGAAATAACTTTGTTATTTCTTTTTCAAACTTTACATCACTATTATCTTCTATCTCTTCTTCAACACGTACGCTTATCAAACTGTTATTTTCTGTACACTTCTCTTGACTACCAAAGAAACGTAACTCTATATCATCACAAAGTTGTGTTATATCATTTATATTAAAACTCCATTTCGTGCCACCGCAAGACCTAGACTTATCCAGATGATTCCTCTTGACTTTGAATATAAACTTGCAGATGTCTAGCGACGTGAACATTCGTAGGATCTAATTTCTCGATGTGAAAGCATCTTTAACATGAAGCTGTACAATTTTTTGCTAAGTGTCTTCTCCTGTGAAATGTGTTCCCACATTGTGGAAAAAGGTAGGGCTAGGACCTTTCTCAAGATTTGCCCGGCGCTAACCGCCCTTGTACCATTCAAATTTACCAAGCAATGAGGCAGGCGCCGGAGACCAGAAGGCAGGAAACAGAAGTTTTATTCCGACGGAGCAGAACACATCAGATCAGACAACAAGGTATCGTCTCGAGGTGCTCTAACAGCCTCTCGGAGGCCTGGCCTCTTATACACTGGTTTATGGTATGTGACCTTTCTTTATTACAATCAGAACATTGTGGCATAAAGGAAAAGACATCCCCGTAATCCTCGTGTCAATCCCACCCCCAGATACCTCCACAATAGAGGTCCTCAACCCGCTGATAAGAGGAGGGGGTCATCATGCAGCTGAGTGTTCCATCGAGTCTTAGGATGTGTGCGCCTGATCATGTCACAGGGGGTGGGGAGGCCTGGATCAATAGAGGGTCCTTTGAAGGAGAGCGACCTCATACAATAAGGGGCAGTAAATGATATCTGCCGGCTTAGGCGATGGCCTCGGACCTGTGTGGACAGCTGGACACGGGGGAAGGGGTCATCGAAGGAGTGGTATTCATACCGCGTGGACAATCGAGCGCGGTGGGAAGGTTTATCAACAGAGGGTCATTCATGGGAGGAGAGGAGGTGTTGGTCAGGCGCTGGCGTGACTCCCAAGGACAGGGTCATGCAGAAGGGTCATGCTCATGAGGGGGAGGGAGGGGGAGCCAGGGTGCGCGGAGGATGCTTGCTGGGTCAGAGGGGCGCGCTGGCGATCGATCGTGGACAGGGAGACCATGATATCTAAAATGGCTGCCGTGCACGTAGTACATAGGTGACAAGCTGGCGCAGATGATGTTCAGATCGCAAACTAAAATTCCACAGTCCTCCCTTTTAACATGTCTCGCCAACTTGTCAGTTTGGATTTATCCCCATAAGGCCACGTATTTCTACTTCATAGAGGGGGCTCATGTGCTCATTTCGGAAGTCCAAAGTCTTTGGGCACATACAGTTAGAAACAAGGCCGCACAAAGGGGGCAGACATTGGATACCTAAGCAACACCCACATATCATCACAACAGGTATCAGCACGAAGGAAAACAACTTCCAGCCCCAATTCTTCAAAGTGTCCCAAAACCAGCTCCCGAGCGACCATCCTTCTTGTTCTTGGTGAACCTCCGAGGAAAGTCTGTGGAGGTGCTCAATGGCTTTGTAGACTGAAGGCGAGTTATCTGGCACGTAGGTGCAGCAGCTAGATCCGATGATGCGGCATGCTCCTCCTCGGTCGGCTAGGACCACGTCCAGGACAAGACGATTTTGGAGGGTCACAAGGTGGACCGCCTGAAGCTCCGCAGTGTTGTTGGCGAGGATGCCAGCCGTGATGTTGATCGTTGTTTCCACTGCCTGGGTCAGGTGTCGGATAGCACGGCTGTTTGCCATTGGGCCCCACAGGGGAACAAGTCCCTTTGCTGCATCTAGGAACTGAGCTCCAGTGGAGTCGGCTTGTTCTATGTCATCTGCACGCCTCTGCCGGTGGTGGTTGGCAGGGGCTACATATGTGGGTGGAAGGATGAAGGCAATGTAGCAGGTACCTTTCCAACCTCTCGGGAGCCAGGTGTAAGCTTTGGTGCCACACACAAAGTACATGTTCGGAGAAGCAACAAAGGAAGGGGGGTCAACTGAGTCCAATGTTCTGGTGATTCGGCAGGAGCTGTGACCCACCAGTTGCGTTCCCTGGCCTTCTAGGCACACAAGACCGGTGACATTGATAACGGACAGAGCCACAGTCAGGGTGGCGGTAGTTTGTTTTTGCAGATGAGAGAAGGTGGTTCTGGCTGGATTGTGGAGTACCTGTACTTCGACTCGTTCTTTGGCTGGAATGTCTTTGAGGAAGGTGGCGCCTGCGAGCGCAGGACACAGGGCAGCAGGGGTCTTTCCGGTTCTGTTCAGCCAGAACCCAGAGTAGAAGTGTGACACTGTCCGGCTGGAGGTGGCGTTGTCCTTGTGGCTCTCTTGCATGAGGATCAACCAGGCGAGGCAGGAGCCGTGAACTGAGAAAGGAGAAGGGATGAAGGGGATGGAGTGTCCTGTGGCATGCGGGAGCAACCCGCAGATCCAGCAGTTTGTAGCATTTGCAGCAAGGTTGTGTTGGTGCAACAGTTGCACGAAGGAGTTGTTCCAGAATTCCCTGCGCCTTTCTCGGAGCTGAGGCGACAGAGAGATTAGGTGATGCTCTTTCAGGGGTGTTGGCTGTGCAGTAGGTAGCAATGCCTCATGAGCCGGTGTGCTTTCCTCCAGAACCCAGAAGGAGGTCATGAGGAGGAGGCAGAAGAGGAATACAATGAAGAGTGCGATTGTCTTTGATTTGTGCAGGTTGTCAGTCTTTGGATTTCTATACTGGGTATTTCCTGTTGCTTCCATCATCTTCTTATCTGGCGCTTCCATCATCTTCTTATCTGGCGCTTCCATCACCTTCAAGGGGCTCGGTAGTGGGCAGAACCACAGACTTCGTTTAGCTTCTCACCTGGTAACCCTTGATTGTGTTCGGGTCACCGTTCTGAGATTTAACTTAGTCCGTGGCCTACTTAGCCGAAACTCCCTCCTTTCGACGCAGGAAATACCCTTCTCTGGATGGCACAGTGGGATCAGGGAATTTTGCAAGTTCGAGTGCCTCAGTATCGGGATAACAGTCCAATATCGGTCGGTCTTTGCTCAGGAGCTCTTCTTGGGCGCTGACGTTTTCTGTCGTGGCCAGGTTTGCAGAGACCTTCCGGCAATGATGCGCGTGCAGCCAGTGCTTCTTCCCCTCCACTCGGAGTGCCGTTCGGGTGGTGATCAGCACTTACCAGGGGCCCGTCCACCGAGGTTCCAGACTCTTGGTCCGCTGGAAATTTCGTATCAACACGAAATCTCCCGGTTGGATGTCATGGCCGGGGCCCCTGGAAGCATCGGGGATGGCCTGCTGCACCTGTTGATGAATGACAGACAACGTTTTAGTTAACTTGCACAAATAATCAGATAGTAGGACGTCTGGGACGTCATGAATGGAGGTCGGTTTGGGAGCAGTCCAGAGATTCATCGGTCGCCCAAACACGACCTCGTAGGGGGTCAAATGGTGCTTGGTGGGAGTGGAGCGCATCGATAACAAGGCCAGTGGAAGGGCATCCGGCCAGTTAAGTCCAGTGGTGGCCACTATTTTTGACAATTTCAGCTTCAGGGTGGCATTATGGCGTTCCACCAGACCGGCGGATTGGGGGTGGAAGACCGCATGAAACCTTTGCTTCACCCCCAACCCTTTTAGGATTAGTTGGATAACCTCAGCTATGAAGTGGGGGCCATTGTCGCTCCATAAAATTCGACAAAGGCCATAGCGAGGGAAGAATTCTTTCAGTAGTACTTTGGCAGTAGTCATGGCAGTGTTGTCACGGGTTGGATAGGCCTCTACCCATTTGCTGAAGGCACATACGATGACTAGTACATACTTCAGGTTTTGGCATCTCTCTAGTTGGATGTAGTCCATCTGAAGGACCTCAAAGGGGTGATTGGGGGTCCCAAACCCTCCCCGGGGTACCACAGTTCCTTTCCCAGGGTTGTGTTGCAGACAGATGAGGCACTGTTGAACTAGGCGTCTGGCTGAGTCAGGGATTTTGTCGTTGTGCCAGACTTTGGAAATGAGTTCGATCATGGGTGCAGATCCTATGTGTGCGGGGGAGTGTGCCATCGTCAGTATGGGGATCAGGTAGGAGTCGGGTAACAACCATCTGTTTGCATCTTTTGTTCGCCAGCAGCCCTCTTCGTCCTTCAAACCCACCCCTGCCCATTTAGTCAGTTCGTGAGGGGTGCTGGCCGACTGGATGTCTCTGATCATTTCCCTTGCGTCAGTCCATCTCTCTGCTTGTGACCTGGTCACATACATGCGTGTTGCCGTCCTATTCTGAGCTGTGGTTCGTGCGGTGATGTCGGCCAATGCATTCCCTTGTCCGACTAAGTCTGTTACCCTTTTGTGTGCCTGACATTTGATCACCGCTAATCGTTTGGGGAGGAGAACTGCTTCAATCAGAGCGGAAACTAGATCTCCGTGGAGGATTGGGGTGCCGTGGGACGTCAGGAATCCCCTCTCCCTCCACAGGAGCCCAAAATGGTGGACCACTCCGAAGGCATACTGGCTGTCCGTATATACGTTCGCGGTGGTCCCTGCGGCTATGATGCATGCTCGGGTGAGGGCTATCAGCTCTGCTGCCTGGGCAGATCGTTGTGTGATGCAGGCTGTCTCAACTACTGTTCGGGCTGTCGTTACTGCATAGGCAGCTGAAGTGGTGCCATCTGGGAGTTTGATGCATGAGCCGTCTACCCATAGCTCTCCATCGGGGTCAGGAAAAGCAGTGTCTCGGAGGTCAACCCTACTCCTAGTCTGTTCGTCTGTGAGGGTCACACAGTCGTGTATGGGAGGCACGTCGGGGTCATTTTCAGGCAGGGGTAACAATGTGGCAGGATTCAAAGTCGTGCATCTCTTTAGTGTGATGTGGGGTGCAAGCAGAGTCAACTCGTACCCTGTCAGTCGTGCGCTAGTCAGGTGTTAGGTCTTTGTCTGGTTCAAAAGGGTGTCGACTGCATGGGGTACTAGTACTGTGAGGGAGTTGGAAAGTACGATTCCCTCGCTCTGACGGATAGAGACAGCAGCGGCAGCTACTGCTCGAAGGCAGGCAGGCAAAGCTCTGGCTACAGGATCAAGAGTGGCGGAGAAGTAGGCACAAGGGCGCTGCTTAGGACCAATCGATTGAGTTAGGACAGACAATGCGCATCCCTCCCTTTCGTGGGTGAAGAGGGAGAAGGGTTTGGAGTAATCCGGCGTTCCGAGGACGGGTGCTGAGCAGAGTGCATCCCGTAATTCCTTAAAGGAGGCTTGACACTCAGTGGTCCAAGGAAGCGGGGAGGGGACATCTTTGGTCAGCAGGGCAAGTAATGGTTTCACAATGAGGCTGTAATTAGGCAACCACTGTCTGCAAAAAGAGGTTAGGCCAACCAAAGAGCGGACCTGCTTTTGTGTTTTTGGGATGGGGGTGTCTAGGATGGTTTGGATTCGGTCGGGTGTAAGTTTCCTCCCTTCTTTGGACAGAAGATGGCCTAGGTAAGTCACTTGTGGCTGGCAGAACTGTAACTTCTTTTTGGAGACTTTATGGCCATTTTCTGCAAGAAAGTGTAGGAGTTGGACAGTGGCTGTCGTGGCAAGCGGGGTGGTGTCGGCCGCCAAAAGGATATCGTCAACATATTGGATCAACACCACTCCATCTGGTAGCTGGAAGGCATCTAGCTGCCTTTTGAGGGCCTGGCTGTAAATGCTGGGACTTTCAGTGTACCCCTGGGGAGCTCTACAAAATCGGTACGAGCGGGATTTTAAAGTGAAGCCGAAGAGATAACGGCTGTCTGGATGGATGGGGATAGAGAAAAACGCGTTCTTAAGGTCGATAACAGTGAAGGTGGTGGCGGTGGACGGGACGAGGGTCAAAATGGTGGTGATATCAGAGACTACAGGATATTGGGGTACAACCACTTTGTTAATCTCTCGTAAGTCGATGATGAAGCGGTACGCTTTCTCATCTCCTTCACCTTGCTTCTTAACAATAGGTAGGATTGGGCTGTTGCAGACGTTGCTAACCACCTCTTCAACCACTCCTGCATCTACCAGAGACTGAATGATCGCTACCAGTGCCTTCTCACCCTCTGGCGATATCCGATATTGCGGAAGTTTCGGGAGCATAGCGTCCTGTCGTGCAGTTATGTGAATAGGATCAATCATCATTCGCCCCACATCAGAGTCATTTTTGGCCCATAGGTACGGAGGCAGGGTGTCAAGCAAGGACATGTCAGCGTCAGTTATGGAGCACATGTGTCGTGGGGGACGGGATCTGGGCAGGTCTGGGTTGTCGTACAGGATGACTCGTATTCCATCTGGGGAACACCTAATGGTAGCTCGAAAATGTTTCAGTAAGTCAATGCCCATAATGGCGTCAGGGGAGTTGGAGGAAAGCAGAAATGTCGCGTCAGTAGTGTTGTTTTCTAGGTCAAAGGTAATAGGTACGGACAGGGGGTTAGTGGAGGGCGTTCCATCGAAACCTATCGACGTTATGTGTGAGCCAGACAAGGGTGCCCTTGGAATCAGTCGTTTTCAAGAATGGAGACTCTGTACCCAGGACCTTAGCGGTGACATAAGGACCTTGCTGGTCAACACAGAGCTCGACTGGATCCCTCCCTTGCCCCTGGCAGTCCTATGCAAAATCGGGGGCATTTTCACCTTCGGATAGCTGATATTGGTTCTGTCGGGGGCGGTCAAATGTGTTCAGTCTCCCTGATCTGTCATTGTTGGTGTCGTTGGTGTGCCCTCGTCCTTGTACTCTATTTCTCGGACCACCTGCCACATCCCTGGAGTCCCTATTTCTATTCACTTCTAGCAAAACCGGACACTGGGATTTCCAATGGTCGAACCCTTTGCAGAAGGCGCATTGGTCATTGCTAATGTCTCTACGTCCTGTGTGGGGTGCTGGGGTGTGATCTTTAGAAGGTAGATCTCTGGGGGTGGTTGATTGGTAGTTCCCCCTTTGGTGCTCCCTTCCTACCGCTATACCCTGTATCTGGGCTATCATTACCCTTTCCTTCAAATCTTTCTTCTTTTTCTCGGACGCCCTATCATTCTCATTCTTTTGGTGCTCGTAATACTGAGCCATCTGAAGGATAGCTGCGGGTTTGGAGGCCCCCCAACTACTCTCACTCGTCTGCAGTTTTTGGGAAACTTCTTGTGTTAGGCCCTTTACATAATTTTGTACAAACAGGTGCTGTCCGGTTGCGGTGGTCATGTCTTGGCCACTGTAGTCGGAGAACACTGTCTCGAATCGGGAGAAGTATTCTGACACATCTTCCTGGGGTTTCTGTCGACAGGCCGTGACTATCGACCAGTCTACCTTTCTTTCCGGGACCAGTGTTTTTAACTTCTGAACTAGTTTGTCTGGGAGTTCCAGTATGTCTTTTACTGGTTTCCTTCCAGGCTCTCTTTGTCCATCTAGTTTACCGAGTTGGTCCCAGGTATGTCCAAACAGGTCCGTGTGGTCAGCCTTCCGGATTTGCTTCCACACGTCAGCTGGCAGACATAACCCAAAGAACAAGTCAATGTCTGCCAAAGTCATTATTGTCGAACCCAAGGCTGTGCCTAATTCGGTATAAAATGCCGTCGGGTTCTTTCTTAAATCGGGCAGGGTTTGTTTGAAGGTTAGGATATCTTGTCGGTCCCATGGTTGGTAAACCCAATTGTACACAACCCTCCCTTTTGCATTTTCATTATTAATATCATCGCTCGTTCCCTGGCCCCGTGGCGGGATCCAGTAAGGGGCCGCTTCTCTGATAGGCATCATAGTATTG